>NC_133974.1:47951854-49207816 GCF_047716275.1 Strix uralensis | reverse complement strand
ATTTAAGCAGTGTGTTCAAACAAGCTATTATATTCTAAGAAGCTAAACAGGTAGGACCTACCTGCAGTAGTTAAAAGTCTGGGTGCAAAATCAGATTATCACAGTTTCCAAGTGCTCTGTTGTGGTGTTTGTAATTGGTTGTTGTCTGGGGAGAATCAAGTGGAAGCACAAACTTGTGATCTTGCCCTGGCAAATTGTCTAATTTTCTTCTATTAATCAGTAGGGCAAAATATCTCTTTCGACATTTCTACTCATAGTTCAGATGGGATTTTTTGCTTTCAACTATGCATTGATGTTTTACACAGAGACCTTGAGTTACAATAGCTCCCCCTTTTACTTTCAAAAATATTTCTTCCATTATGCAGTTTATCTTTATTTGACTCGTAGTCTAGTTCAGAAATGTCTACAAATTACATGACTCAGATTAAAATGACTACTACATCTTTTTCTTTAGGGGATTTGATCAGAATCATTTCTATACAGAACAGAATCTGCTGTATTTGCAAATACCCCTAAATGCTGAAAATTTGCTATGTAAAGAAATATTGAAAAATGAGTAGAAATCTTTAATTGCAAATCTGATTTATTTTTCTTCAATACACTTTTGGCTCTCATACAATGTAATAGAGACCAAATGCATTTATCTGTTTATAAGAGCTGACTAGATTTGTTTCTGAACATTCCAGTAGGAAAACAATCTAGACTTACGTTTAGAAAAGCAATTCATGTTTTTGTACAAAGAAGTTATGCAGTACTGTATCTCAGACTGAGAAACTTAAGAAACTGGTTTTGAAGTTTTGAGCACATTTCATCTTCACTTTTAGAATCATCAGTGTGACATGTAGTTTATTACCTCTAACTGATGAAGTTCTTTTATTTGGAAGTGGATATATAACATGGAAAGAATACAAATCATGAAAGTGTAGAAAGAGGTAAATTGGTAATTATTTAAGATGAGAAAGAATATAAATATAAATTTCATATATCTGAAATCTGCTTTTTAAAAATGGGAAGTTTATGGGAATGATGTTATTAAATGTCAAATTAATAGAAAAACTGGGAAAAAATCAGAAAATGTAAGTGGGCTATTATAGACCACCTTGATTCTGACTTTCATGTTTCTTTACACTCTGGGGAGATGTCCTGTCATTTTTTGTGGTGATATTTTCTTGATTTTTTGAGTAGCTATCATGCTTTTTCTTTACACATTCTATATTAGTGAATTGCTATGATGCACCTTAAATGACTCACGTCACCATTTTGACCTTTTCCATTTTTTAGATAATGACTATGTCTTGAAGTTATCTTTAGTATATTTCTGGCCTTTTTAACCCTACTGGAAAAATGAATTCTTCTTTATAAATATACTGGATCTTTTAAATCACATTAATAAGTGATCTATCATGCCACAGTATCTAATAACGTATAATTTGGATCTGTAATTTGTTTAGCTGTGGTTTTCATGATTGTTTGGAGAGTTATGCTAAAAAAAAGAAGAGTCAAACTTTTCTCCAACTATGTAATTTATTGAATCTTCTTCACTGTGACAGACTAGAATTAAAGTGTCAATTCCTAACTAATATAGGCTAGAATTAATGTTGAGAACATGATAAGAAATTTAAATCCATTTACTTCAAACTTATGTGAATGGTAGATGATGAACTGGATTCAGGTTAACTCTTAGAATTAGCATGTAGAAATGTAGCTGCTAATGAGATCAACAAGAACAAAAGATCTTTATAGCAGGGAGTGATAATTTTACAGTAAGAGTTCAGGGTGGGCTGGAAAATAGGCATTGTGTGAAAAGACTTCTTAAAATAAATTTATTAGTTATTTATACATAACCGTGGAATTTAAGGAACTGGACAGAGTACATTGGAATGGAACAGGACAGGAGACAAGATAATAAAAGATAGTAGAAGCGGACACTCCAGAGCACCACAGTGAAAGCCAAATAAGAACCACAGGCAAAATAGAGCTGGGACAATAAACAGCAGGAACTTCTCAAGGCCCTCAATCGTCCATCACTGCAAATGCCTCCAAGGCTGTTAGTATAATACCTAACAAATTAATAATGTTGGATGAGAGAGACACAGTACAATGTAATTAAATTTTGACCCTCTATCATTATTTCTACCAAAAGAATCAAAGGAGGAAACCCCCAAAAAACCAAAACAGCCCGCACCACAATCTATTTACTTTAGTGCAAGAACAAAAAAGAGAAAAAGAAACCTTTACTACATAAAACGAGTTACCTATCAACACTTGCAAAGCCATCTCTGTAACTGTGAATCTCCCTGTAATACTCTTCCTGAGAATAACCTTTAACAGAAAGTCCAAAATAAGAGTGGAAATGATTAAGCAGGTGGTGTGTTAGAGCCAGAGTTTAGGATACTTTATAGAATTCTCTCATTTTTTTCTTGCACTCACTTCATCATTACTTACACCTAAGCATCATGCATTTTGAACAAAGTGTTTTTTCTGTCCCGTTTCTCTGCAGTCTCTAACACAGCAGGATCCTTGCCTCTGATCATTATTGTGATACTTATGAATCAGTAGCAATAATCTTGACTGGTGTTTGTCTTGCTTAGGACTAGATATGTTATAAATGGCATTTCCATGATCTGTTTTGAGAATGTCATATTCTGTTTTTCATTCTGCTCCTTCTATCTACATGCACTTCCCTTTTTATTTAGACTGTTCTTTCAGAACAGTGATAACAGAAGGAGTGAAGCGAAGACACGCTGGAGTCTATTCTAAAGGCATGGAGCAAAGTGTCTTTTGCAAGCCTTTACCAGTAGTGCCTACAGTGCAAAAAATGAGTAAGAAATATATGATTAGAAATGTCTGCTTACCACGAATTGGAACCAGATATACAGCTGGTGAATGACAGACTGCACATCTTAAGTAGTGAGAATTTTCATGCTTTGTACACACTCAGGTTAGATTTTACATGAGCTGACATTAAAGTTATTTTATGTTTAAATGTTTTCCAACTGAGGGAACTACTGCTCAGTGAAGGTTCATGGTTCTCTGAACTTTTGTTCGTTTCTTTGGTTCTGGGATATTTTTTTTAGGAGAAAGAGGATTACAAAATAAAGCATGGGGTGTGTGAAGCAATGACACACAAACAAGCTTCTTTACATGAAAAAAGCAAACTCTACAAACTAGAATGCTCATCTCTTAGAATCCCTAATAATTAAAACAATGTAATTATTGTTTAAGAGCTGATGGTGGCAATTGCATATAATTTCCCTTGGAGATCATCTCATCAGCCATAAACTCTAACACAGAGGTAGGTAAAGAAGAAACTCATTTAGAGTAGGTACTTGCTCTGTATGCCCTATGAGCACAATCAGTTTCCAGCATCCTCAGGTCCTACAGATAACATCTGTTTTTGCAATTCAGTTGAAAATTCATTAGTAAAACTATTCCCACTGAGAATTCATGGACTCCTACCAGTCCTTTTATTCCTTTGGGCACTAGACTCCATCTCATTCACCGTATCTGATCTCGAGATATATTGAGATGTCCCCGATTTTCATTTCCCAGCTGGTAACTTTCTACATAAACACTTCACTTTAAAAAGTAATCCACTGCAACAGACACCCATCAAAACACACCAGACATATTTGTTTTAGGGAAAATGCATTTCTTTCTATGTATACCCTGTCCAGAAAAAACATGAAGTTACGTCTATGTTGGTACAGCAATTATGATTAACCTTTCCATAAGCGGTGACATTAGTAGGGAGTCACAGTGGTTATCTAGTATAATACATGATAATTCATTTAGTGAATCACAGAATTATAGGCTACACTACATACGAATATAATATTCTTTGTGGATTATACAGACAGGACCTGCTTTAATCACCTAAAAATTAAAAGACCATTTTGGATCTTACATCCATTAGAATAATAATTTCATTTATTTCTCAAGTAGGCATTAATAAAGAAAATTGGATTAATCTGAAAAGAAGATGTATTAATATTTTTCATTAATCAGAATAAATCAGTAGGTTTTTGTGCATTTTAAAGACAAAGTTAACATCTGTTTACTTTGAAAGAGGAACAGGAAGAGGATGACAGAAATGAGGTTCCATCTTGGTCCATTCTTGATTTTGATAAAAGATGTTTCTAAGTGAACTTAAGTCTAAGCCCCCAAATTTATATTCTTTCCATTTCAAAATCCCAAAAGAAAAAGTCTGAATGCTTACAGTTTTCCCCCCTAAGTGTCATTGCTAAAATTAATTTCTTATTAGGTTCCCTAATTTCCACTTTTTTTCCCCAGAGTCTGGTGTATTATTTGTGAAAGCCCATGAATGCTGCCAAGAACCTTCACATGTCCGTGCATGGGCCAGATTGCAGAAATAGGACCAGACTGGAGGCCTTGTCAGATAAGTCAATGGAAACTTCAGAGGTAGAAGGCCTTTTGCTGCTGTCCTCATTTCTTTGATGGAGAGGGAACAGTGTTTAGTAAATATCTCTTTTCTGAGCTAGACGGCTTTGTATAATATTTTCTTTGCCAGCATTAATTAGCTGGAAGTGTAATAAATAATCTTTTAAGTTAAATATTTTTTCCAACTACATGAATGCTTCAGTTCTGTTCAAGAGTTTTAAAAATATTGAGAGATTTTCTGAGTCACTGGTATAAATAATCAACAGCATTTTTAATAATGAGAATTATAGAAGAAAAAAGTACTTTATACTGATATTTTAGGAGTCTAAGTTTAGACTCTTTTAGGAGTCTAAATATTTAGGAGTCTAAGTGGGACGAACTGAACAACTGTCTATCTTTTAATCTGATTTTGGACACCAGGAAAAGACTCAGTTTTAGCATTTAGTTAGTGAGGAATTGTAGGCATCAGTAGCAATAATTAATGCCTTTCCAATGGGCTGTTACGGAAAACGGTTGTTAACAAATTCTAGTTGAAGGACCACTCCTAGGACTGCTTCCCACCATCTGGACAGGGGCTTCTCATAATGTGAATAACTGCTTGCATTTTCCTGTGTAAAAATACTTGTAATCTTAAACACAAAAATGTAACAGTCTTAATCAGAACGTGAATCTACCAGTTCTAGAACATAAATAAAGAACTTTCTAAAGGTAATTTTAGTGATTGGGTTACAATGAATATTCTATGCTTTAGTGTCATTAAATAAAGAGTGAATGTCTTTCTAAATTATGCCACGTGCATTAGAACCAGTCACAAAATTAAATGGTTTCATTCTGTTATTTCATATAGGTTCTAATTTTTATTCCCTTGAGCATTCACTAAAATGTTGATTGACTTTTATTAAATAAAATTTAAATAAACCTTCCAAATAGACTGTAATTATTTATGAAGTGTACAGTATACACATCAACTGAAGGGATTTTGTTTTTTACTTTTTAAAATTAAAAAATGTTTTTTAACACTTGTTCTAGTTTCCGTGTAGGAGTAATCAACACTGGGAAGTCTGAATATACATACAACATTATCTAATTATATCTTACCATTTGAAATTTGGTTCATTTTTTTCACACAAACCTAAATTTGTCTAAACTTGAAAATATAGATCCCCACTAAGCAATCCACAATCTGTTTTCTTTCTCACTTTTTTCTCTTTTACAACAATTTAATAATTAACTTAAAAAGGTGTTTTCAGTGTCACTTTCTGCAGAAAATTATAAAGCACCAAAAAAACCCTACAAGAGTTCACTGACAATCTTATTCCTTGAAATCACTCTATATAGTAAATATATAAAACCATTGCTGCTTAAAATATGTAGTGAGAATAAGGTTGCTCTTTGTCAGAGAAAATCATAAGCAAATACTTCTGCAAGAAAAACTGGATATGCATCTAAGATGTTCTCCTAAGCAGAATATCTGATGGAGGCTCTTCATGTATCTAAAGAGATGAAGCTTGATAAACTGTACCTGGATATAAGAGAACCATTTTGAACAAATAGGGTCAAAGAGAGAATCTGTTTAAGAAACTACAATTTGCATTTCACTAACATTTTTGACTTGCTACTGTTTCACTTAATTCTATATTCTTTCTTAAGGTGCCTTTACTCACACCTTATGAAAACTGAAAACTGGAGTTATTCCTGGTTCCACTCTCACTCGCCAGTTCCATGGCAAACTGTCCAAGATCCTATGAGCCATCCTCCAGCCCAGTGAGGCATCTGGGCTGTGTGAATGCTGGGCAGCAGACAGTTGCCCAGTCTGCCTGCTTGGTTTCCTTGGAAATTCTTGCCGCTGGAAGCTTTCCTTCCTTTGAAACAGTCTTTGCCTGATGAGAGGCTTTTCTGTTAAAAGTATTTGATTGATGTATTAGTTTCAGTACCTGAAACAGCTCCCCATTGTCACTGTGAGACTGACTTTCTCTCCCCAAAAGTCACATCTGCTGAAACTGGGCTGTGCAAAATGTCAGGGAAATTCCTTTCAGCCCTTCTCTGTAACCAGCACACCTTTAGTCAGAGAAGTCTTATTTGTTAATTTACTAATTTGCTAATTTCAGTCTTTCAACCTATAGCTCTCCTGAAGTGTTTTGATTTCATTAAAATCTGGCTCCCTCTTCTTGTTCGTCCTTTGTTCATAAAATTCATGTTCACTGTCTACCTGCTGAAAATTACGGGAGGATGTCCCTGTCCCTCCCTGCCAGTTTCTCCTTTCTTCTGCTACCTATTTGTTATTAGTTTATCAACACATCTGTGTATAATTCATCTGGGACCTAAATGTCCTTTCTTGAGAAAAGCCAGAGCATAAAGAAGTATAAGAACCTGTTCTGAGAAGAGAGGGTGAGCAACGGATGGGGTATAAATACCAGTGGTAAGGAAATCCTTTTTTCATTAAAAAGTAGGTCCTATGTCGGAGCTGTGAATGTAAAGGTACTGACTGCTGCAAATTAGTTTTTCTGGTGTAAATCCTAGGCCAACCACAGCTCAGAAGAGAAACTGAAGTATCAAACTGGGAGAAGGTTGGACTTGACAGGCTCCATTCTCTGTTGTTTTTTTCAGGGCCTATGGCTGAAGAATGAATTCAGGAAAGGCTAACATATTGAATGGACTATATGTTATCTGATACTCACACTGGAAATTATCCAGGATTTGGAGAATTTGTTGAAGTTAATTTACTAAAAAAAGTTCCCAAAGGGAGATATCTGATGCAAGCAGCTGCTTGAAGAACATCAGTGTGTATTCAAAGACTACTAACTCTTCTGAATTTTGATTTTTTATCTCCTCACTAACATTTAAAGCACTGTTTTTGTTGTTGTTTTTTGGCCTTTTCTTATTTCACTGTAAATACATAACATTGCCACCTACTAAGTACAAATGGTGTTTCAGATGATCGCCACTTCCCCTTGTATTTTAATCACTTGCCAAAGCCATTTGAGCCTCATATTCTTCTGTCAAGACAATTTACACAGCTGTGTGCTGGATGAAAATATAATGAAAGACCTGTAGCTTTCATACTCTATACTGTGAAAACTGGGGGAAGCTCTCACTTATTTTCAATGTTTAAAATAAAACAAATTTATGCAGCTTTTTTTTTTTTTTTCTGATTAAAATAATAGACCCATGTACAACTCAAGTTGTTGATGAGGGAGATAAATTGTTATCAATATAGAAATCTCTTCATTTTTTTGTTTGATTGCTTTTCCATGCAAAACAAGAATGTTTGTTCATTATATACCTATTATGAAGAGAAAATTCCTCCAACATAACCTTCTCCTGTTTTACTTGTTTTACTGTCTTTGTGACAGGCAAACATAATTTCTGTTCTATTGTGTTTGCTGAATGTGACAGGGACAGGCATTTAAACAAACTCATACATCAAGCAAAGGGCTGGATTCCAGCTTTACCAGGTTTGAACCTGATACTTTTAAAGAGTGTGAACAGAGCTTTGATCAGCTTACAGCAGCCTGAACCAGTCTTTGATATCCAGATTGTTGCAGTCTGAAAATATCAGACCCTGAAGAGACTCCTCTAAATCATGGTAGTTGCAAAAGTTGAACCAGCAATCATCTGCTTTTTCCTACTTCAATTGTCCTTCTTCAGGAAAAAAGAAGGAACAGAATTTGAAACCACCTCACTGACTGTAAATTTATTTGTATGATTGCATCTGACAGCCCCAGATTTGACCTTGAACTGGATATTAGCAGGCACCATGAAGAAGAAGCAGTACCAATGGCCCATCTAAAAGCTAAGTATAAAATGGGAAAGGTGGAACTCAGTTGCTGAAACATAGGCATTTTAGATGCCAGTTTAGATCCTGTCTGTCTCCGGGTGCTGACTGGAAAGAGTATGAGCCTCTCACAAGTACTGTAAAAAATCTCAAATGACAACAGACCTATATTTAGGCACCAAAATCCTGTGGTTAGAAACAAGCAAGGAAGTATGAGAAGAGCATGACACAGCATTTATCAGAATGATAGGAACTGATGTCTGATTTGAAGCATGATCTTGCAGCAATTATCTCAGTGGATGTGCATTGATCACACAGGCTCAGGCTGGGTAATAAGATGTAATGCCCATCAGGATAGGAGATAAAAAGAGCTTGTTTGAAATATGTGTTTTTGGAATAAATGGAACAAAAATCTTATGAATGATATGCAGACATAGGATCTTGGGGAGAAATCTGATAAAAGGAGAATACTCTCAAGGTGTGGTGTGATGGAGCAGTAATGAGGTGACATTCACAATGAACAAGTTGGGTGGGTTTGGGAAGGAAACTAGAAAGCTCTAAGTTGATGGCAGGACATCCCACATGAGATGTCAGGCAGTAAGACAGAAATAGAGACACCTGAAAAAAAGAGAAGGAAGGAGAATCACAGAATCATCAGAGTGTCTTTGTCATAAAAATGATAGATGAGGTTGTGCTTATGGCTGAGGTTTCCAAGGATAACCTAAAAAGAAAAAAGATCCCAGAGCCTTGCAACAGATCCTTGGAAACACAGTAAAGAGTATGTGAATCACCCAGGGGAGAGGCTGATGGGTCTTTTAGAGCTAAAGGACAGCCAGGATAAAATGGTACTACATAAGACAAAGGAGAATTAGATTAAAGAAATCACTTGGTCCAAAAACAAAACCAGACAGGTCAAGAAGATAGAGGGCAGTGTGTTGGTTCTAACATTTGGTTGAAATGAGCTCATCAAGAAAAGTTCTTGCAAAGAGTGTAAAGGACAGAATCTAAATTGAAGATGGAAAGCAAAATTCACCTTTAGACATGTTTAGACATTTAATTATCTACATCCAGGCTAATTTTTGAGATTTAGTTTTGAATCAGTGAAAAGGAAAAGACAGCTGCAGAAGATGGTTTGACTTCATTATTTTATGCAAGCGTTTTAAGATTGAATCCCCTTTCCACTGATCAAATAGATGACCAGTTGAGGCTTAGATAATTGTCAGTTATGTCTCTGACATCACGAAAAACTCAAATGGGAGGTGCTCCAGACAAGTGAGAATAGTGTTTTTATTGTGTTTCCACAAAAAAAACAAATCCATGTCGTGCAGAAGTTGGAGTCACGAAGAGAATGAGCTGTCTTTGAAAAAGTACATTCTGTAAAATTTTTTTTTCTTTTAGAGTAAGACTTCTCTGATCCTGGAGAACAATTCTATGCCCAGTTTGTGCTACTGTGACAGTGAATAGCAGCTGAGAGTCTTGCTTAGAAAAACAATTCCTGTCTGGTGAAACTCGGTTTCCTACAGAAGGCTGGAAAAAATTGTTGCAGTGTTTATACTCTCACTGCAACAAAAATACATTATGTCAGTCTTGCAATACTCTTCCATGTAGCTGCAATTTTAGGCTGGTATGAATATTCTAGAGGGAGAAAAAGTTTTATCTGACACTAGATGAGTCCTAAAAAAAGGTTCAAAGTGTGTTCAGTGTCAGCTTCTTTTGTTTGTTTGGGTTTTTGCTTTTTTTAATAGCAGACAGCAGTAATAAGAAACCTTGCAGATTATCCAGGGATATTATGCTCTTAAAGTACTTTTTTTACCAATTTAATATTCCATGCTCATTGCAAATAGTGCTGGTCCAAATAACTGGCATTGTGAATATAAAATAAACTCTTTCACAATGCATACATAAATATATTCTTTGCTTCCATCACCTTTTACATCCTTTGATTTGACTGTTTGTATGCTGGTCTTGCATGAATTAATACATTTGTACAATTGATAAATCAGTTCCTCCAGACGTTGGAATTCTCTAGGCACCCTCTCAGGTATAGCTTGCATTTAATTTATGGCAACCTGCCACTCCTTATCGTGAAGCAGTGCAATCAACAACCTATTTAATAGACTTATTTAACTCAGAATCTCTCCCTTCTACTTCTTGTTTTCTTTTTACAGTGAGGAAGTCATCCTTGACAAAAATAAAAATGAATAAACAGATTACACTTGCAAAGTGTGAGAGCACTCTTTCAATGATTACTTTGAACACTCGATAAAACCAATATGACTAGTATTGTCCTAAATTTGGAGGTGACCTTTCCAGTACTTTAAATAAAAAAGAAGTTATTTATGGTGATGCATCCCATGCTATTACACTTAGATATATAGAAATGATGTGCTGAAATTCTGTAATGCAGTCATTCTCAACCTGTGGTCTGTGGACCCCTGGGGGGCCACGATGCTGTCACAGGGGGTCCACGAAGGCTTAAAGCAGGGGTGGGGAACGTCCAGCCTGGAAACATTTAGTCTGGCCCGTGGCAAGAACTGCGCCTCCTTTTCCCACAGCCCCCTCCCCTCAATGCTTACAGTCAAGCCTCACCTCCCCCCTCCCCCCTGTCCCTGCCTGCCCTGATGCGCTAGTATATTCGGTGTTAGTGTGGTTGGTGGGACCCAATTTAACTAGGTGGTTTTTCTCTTAAAGACATTTTCTTAACCCAGTGGCCCTCTTTAGGGCCACAACAGGGCTGAAGTCTGTTCCTCCAAGGGGTGGCCTTGGACCTGTAAACAAAAAAATATCATGAGTGAACAAACAAAGGAGGAGGTGAGAAGAAATGTAAAAACTTTTTCTCAAATTTTAATGTAAAAATAGGCATCAAATTAATAATTAGGATGTTAAAATACCATAAAAAGGACCATTTGAGCAAGAAGAGTGTTGATGCTGTTATTTTAAATTCATATTAAATCATTACAATAAAGTTATTATAATATGAGTGTGTGCACTAACATATTAATTTATTTCCCCTTGTCTCCAAATTTGAAGACTCTTCATGAGAAAATTGAAATAAATATTTGATGCTTTAAATCTTGAATTAAGTCTTAGTGGTCTGTGGCCGGAAAAGGTATTTAAAGAGGGTCTGTGGTGAAGGTAAGGTTGAGTACCGCTGCTATAATGCATCAATTTGCCCATGTTATCTGTAGATATTGCGCTTTTACAGAATAGGGAACTACATTCATGTACTTCCATAATATAAAAATTATTTAGAAATCAGCTTAATTAAGGTAATGTAAATATTAAATGAATTATTTATTAAATAAATTAAATAAATTAAAAATAACATGAATATGTATGAATAAATTGATTAGAAGTTATTATTTCAGTGAAGTATTTCATTGTGATGGAATTTTAATAATTTCATTAAAATTTTGGATCTTAAATTACACACAGGTATCTACAAATAGCATAAACAAAAGTATATTTAATATAACCATAACATGAGCATTCAGGTTTCAATGCTTTTTAATATCTTTTTTTTTTTTTTTTTTTAAAAAAAAGTGCAGTAACATTCTCTTTCCTCCTTCTTTTCTTCCCATTGTCGTGGTTTGAGCTCAGAGGGTAACTGAGCACCGCACATCCACTCACTCACACCTTCCCTCCCAATGTTAGGAAGGAGAAAATAAAGTTAAAGGCTCAGAAATAGAGATACGGACAGAGAGAGATGATTGTCCATTACTGTCACAGGCAAAAGACAGACTTGTTAGCAGAAGAAAAAAAGAACATAAGTATAATACAGCCACTAACAACAACAACACTTAACAGACAGAGTAGGACTGTGAGAAGCATTACCACATCTTGAAAACACCTTCCACCCACTCCTTCCTTCTTCCTGGGCTCAGCTGTGCTCCTGATATCTCTACCTCCTCCCTCCCAGTGGAGCAGGGGTAGGGAATGGGGGGTACAGACAGTCCTGCCACTTTTTCCACCTTGGAGGGGCAGGGTGGGGTGGAATTTCTGGCATTCTTCTCCTGCTCCAGCATGGTTCCCCTCTCACGGGAGACAGTCCTCCACAAAATTTCTCCGACATGAGCCACTCCCATGGGCTGCAGCATCTCCCTAGCTGCTTCAGTGTGGATCACCCCTGCATGTTGCAATCATCCCAGCATTGAAGTACAACAGCAGGGGCTTCTTCTCTCCACAGAGTCCCTGTCTCCTTCAGGCGCAGCCACCTGCTCATATGTGGGGTCCTCCATGGGTTGCAGGTGGGCATCTGCTCCACTGTAGACCTCCATGGGTGGTGGTGGGGGCTGCCCTGGTGTCTCATGACGTGTTGCAGGGGTGGTCTGCACCAGGGCACCTCCTCCGCCTTCTCCTCCGTTCTTCCAATGACCTTGGTGTTCCCACAGATGTTCTCGCAATTCCTCCTCACCACTCCAACTCCTCCTCCCAGGTTCCCCTTCTTAAATATGTTATTGCAGAGGGACATCTAATTGGCTTGGCCTTGGTGCAAAGATGGGTCCAACTTGGAGCTGGGGGAGCATCAAGAAGCTTCTCACAGGGGCCACTGTTGTACCCCCCTCTCCTACTACCAAAACCCCCCACTACTCACTCAAACCCTTCCTCCTTCGTTCTCTCATTTTCTGAACTATGAAATACAAGATCTGCTGCAGAATCACAGAACCATAGAATGGTTGAGGTTGGAAGGTACTTCTGGAGGTCATCTTTTCCAGCCCATCTCCTCAAGCAGACCTACTGAGAGCTGGTTGTCAATGACCATATCTAGATGTTTTTTGAATATCCCCAAGGATGAAGACTCCACAATCTCCTTGGTGAATCTGTGCCAGTGCTCAGTCACCCTCACAGTAAAAATGTGTTTCCTGATGTTTCAGTTTGTGCCCAGTGCCTCTTGTCCTGTCACTGGGCACCATATGAGTGCTTGTTCATAAGTTTATATTACCATTAGTCAGCTTGTGTTATGAACAACCTTTTGTGTAACTTAATTTCTCTACATGATGTCTCTGTAAAACGTTTCAGTAGCTGATTCAACGATGTGAAGTAAAATCTGGTGATCTTTGGAGGAATTTTCTGGCCAGACTTCCATAAATTCAAAGCTTGATTTTCATCTCTATGCTGAAACTAGTTTATGGCATTAGACTAATATTACAACTTAACCTTTATTTCAATGTAAATGGTGGAACAGTTATGTATTATACCCTGCTTAGAATATCACTGACATTATGTGCCATTCAACTTTTTTTTTGTAGTATATGTCTGTACTATCCTGACTGTGTTGCTGCAGCTTAATGTCATGGCACTTGTCAAATTATTAATTGAGAATGAGAGTTATGCAATTTTCTACAGCTATAGTTCATCAAAAGTTCCACCCCACTACTCTTGGTTGTTGCCTTTATCATTTGTTTCAGGAAATCACCACAGCCTAGGAACCACCTGTAGTGTTTGTATAGTGCCATGCTGATCTCCCAGCAGAAGCTTCAGATTCCAGAAAAGCCTATGAGTGATAGACTTCAGAAGTTATCTGGGGCAAGCATCATATACTGTCTCTTTTTAGCTGGCTGGTCTGTAACAGGTGTCCCACAATATCCCTGGCATTATGTTCCCTTCTGATGTTTGCCCTTGTCCCGGATGCTCTCACGAAGCATTTCTTGGATGTTATAGCTCTGGACAGTCAAAAACCAATTTACCATAGGGCTTTTCCTACCCTTCCTACCCATAGAGACTCTTACACAGCCTATAACAGTCTGTGATGGTGACCCAGTCCTTCATGCTATCCCGTCTAGTTCCCGTGATTCCCGTCATGTCATAGCCCAATGACTGTGTGCAAACTTCACATTCTTCTTATTTACTGCCTCAGTAATTAGTATTTAGTCACCTGAGGAAAACCTCTGGATATCCTCTCTTCTGAGTAAGAATGTGAAAGCCCCAGGTGGCTTTCTTTTCTGCATACCTCCTTTACTTGCCCCTCCACCTCTCTTTGGACTTTGTTCCCCATGAACCAGTGAAATGAGTTTAAAGTTCCTCTTCACCATGTTAGGAAGACTGATCAAAAATGTGTTGGTTTTGTTGGTTTTCTTTTTGGTCACGTGGGTCACATCTCGTTCACAGAGTCGTTTATCCTCAGATGAAAGACCATGATGAAGGAAACTGTTGCTGGCACTACCATCTGTAAAGCCAGACATTGATCTACCAGAAGCATCTGTGGAGTGTCTCCTTTTCCAGCTGGAAGAACTGAGAAAAGCATCACCCACAGTTCTTATCCCCTTCACCTTTGTCCCTAGATCTTTATGATTACCCTTTGATATGCTCAAGGTTTTACCTTGATATGGTGCTTGTATTTATCAGTAGCAGGGGCTGTCAGTGTCTGTGAAACATGAAATAATTAACATCTGAGAGAAGAGAAAAGTTTCTGGGAAAAATAGATCTATCAGCACAGGAATCCTTTTGTCCCATATGGGCAGGAGTTTCCAACCACTAACACCACTTCCTCTTGATAGTTCTGTTCTTGATATGAAGATGTGAGATGTCCAGGCCAAAACCTCCCTGGGAACTTGTTCTTCCACCGCTGTTGCCAGGCCCTGGGCCTATACTCTAGGGGAAGACCTGCTTGTGGATATGAAGCCTTCATCCTGTAGCCAGAAGTCACAAGCTTCCAAGCTTCTAACCCCTCTTCACTCTCAGGAGTTTATGTTGACTTGTTGTTCCTGTGTTGCCTTGGCCATACCACTCCTCTCATGCTCAAGGAATTTAAACATCTTTCTGCTGCAGAGTCTCTTCAGAGAACCTGTTTCTCTTTTGACCATTTTCTCTGATGCAGAGAAGCTTGTTTGATGCTTCTTGCAATTCCTGCACCTGACACCAAGTTGACTATTAGAGCACACCCTCTCACACGGGAAGAGGCAGCCACAGTACCAGAGAGCATGGGAGAGATGCATCAAAGAAGAGTGCTTCTTCATGTGGATTTTACAGCTGTGGGGATCTGCTAGTGAACAAATATCTGTCTGAGTAAGTAGCAGGACCCAGAACTAGAGACAGTTGGCCCCTACTCAGTCTCTGGAGAACTTATTGAGCACATCCTCCTCAAAACTAATTCCAGTTACTTGAAAGGTAAAATGGTAATCAGATCATGCATGTGACCAACAGGATTGATTTCTGTGATGAAATTGCTGTCTAAGTGGATGAGGAGTCTTTGGAGAATATAATGTACCTTGACTTTAGTAAGTCTCCTGCATGGCCCATTTTGGAGGCTGAGGACATATGGGCTGGGAGAATGGACTTATAAGTAGACTGAAAATTACCTGGACTGCCAGGCTTGAAGGGTACATACCAGAGTCCCTATTTTTCAACACTGTCATTCAGCAACCCAGATGGTGACCTATAGGGCATGATTAACAGATTTGAAGATGTGAGAAACCTGGTCAACAGAAACCCTATGAAGTTACACAGAAAGGCCCTGCCTGGAGATTATCAGTTAGACAAAGATGTGTCTGATCTGATCAATGCTGGGCAAAATCCCACTGAAATTTACCATTGACCTAGATGACCAGCACTTCTGCAAAACTGTAGGGTTTATCCCTGCTTGCTATCCTCTCATGATAGGCATTCTATATCTTGGCATGGGAACTTTAAGCAGGCTTTGTATATTATCTGCTTGTTTGAGAAATTAGAAGTTGTCCCTCTGTTAGAAAAGTGCCCTGAAATATTTTCTTTTTGGCTTACATTTAATTAATAGACTGCTGTGTTTTTTCATCACTTTTCCAAACAACCTGATATGCAGCAGTTAAGAGAGTGGGCACTGTTAAACAAAATAACTTATTCAGCTGTGTGTGTTAATTAATAATCTTTGATGAATGGGTCTCCAATAAGGCCTAAATTTTCACTTGCTTCTCCATTAATGATAGTATATTCAGTAAAGCATGTAATAATTATGAGTGCTTTAGAATACTAAACTCTGAAAATAGACCGGTCTATTCTTCTTACGTTGTTCCGGTAATTTTTTAGCTGTCATAGTTTTCCTAGGTGAATTGTAGTTTACTGTAAAACTTGCATGATGTATTGACAAGCAAAGTAAAATGCACTGCATAATAAGATGCAAAAATACTCAATAGATTCTTGATTATAATGCTATTAAATCAAGAAAAAAGTCATATATCGAAATAATTTGAATCTCATATTAATTGCATCTATTTATAAACATCCATACTTGAAAGTTAGCCCATAGATAACCCATAAAATCTGGACCTTTAAAACAATATCAGAGATAGGAAAATGCAAGGTAGAAGAGATCTGATGTAGAAGCTGAGGGTATGGAAATGAACCTGGGCAGTTTATAAGACTGAAAGAATAAATTACCCTTTATGTATCTGTTCACTCATATAACCTACAGTGTTGCTGAATCACAGTATCATTTTTAAAAAATTATAATTATTTTTAAACAGACAATCTGGGGCCTATAGATGTACAGATACTGTATATATTGCCAGGAGAAATTTGCATAGAAGAGTATAGTTGGGTTTCATTGCTGGAATTCTTAGATGTCTTGTTATAAAAAGCATTCATATGTCCTTTAACAGAAAGAGTGTGCCTGTTTTTTCCTCAAAGTTGTACATTATTTGCAACTCACAAAATTTAACTCCAATTTTGCTGTGAAAAAAATCACTAAACATGACCACCTTCTTCCTCTTGCTTCCTGCAGTCTCCCCATGTGTTTGTTAGCTGAATAGCCCTGGTGTTACCTTATGGTGTTGGAATTTATGAATCCATAAACTGTCTGCCTGTCTGCTTCTTTAATGAATACAGGGGGTGACAAGATTGCTGGGGACATCTTTAGCAGGCTCAGAACAGTTACAACTGTAGGAAGACAATGATTAAAATTTCAAAGGCATTCAGTCACTTGCTTCAGAAGATGAGAAAAGATTTTTTCCCTGACATAAAATTATTTTGATGCATCATTTGCTTTTTTGTTATTATCTTTCTACTGTTGCCATTATTGCTGTACAGTATCCTCCATTTTTGCTACCCCGTTGTATGCTCAGGACAAAACAATCATTACATATGCATTCAGGAAAGTATTTCCTTGCACTTTAGCATGGCAGGGACCTGCACGCATTTTGCTTTCTTTGCCACATGGGGTAGGGGTTGCCTGCTAGGATCATCTAGGCATAGCTCAATTCATCAGTCCCCTGCTACTGTAACTAATGCTGTATTTCAAGTGACAGTCTGTGCTGAAAGTCTTCACATAACACAGTTTGAAGAATTCCTTTCTACCTTACCAATTAACAAATTATATACCACATAACTTCTTAATTTTTATACACACATAACTTTTGTAGTTTTTATCCATTCTCATGAGACAGTTCACAAAAAAATCGAAGTTTCGATATCTTGAAGAAAGACTTTGACATTATAGTGATGTATTTTTAAAAGGCTTCGTTACAAATATGATGGGGTCCTTTTCCCCGTAACAGATTTTGTTTTATCTCTGAAATACTGAATTATTTGTTTTATGCTATTACACTACTTGATTTTGATTTCTGTTCCTCAGAAGAAAGGAGATTTTAAAGGGATGTTAATACAAAAAGAAGGAAAAGGCCTGCTTCAGAATCTGTTTGACAATTACACAAGAGTCTGTATACACAGCTTTGCCAGTACAGTCATTTGGTGTAAATGTGGAAGAAGACCATTCATGCAAACAGTCCAGTATACATGATCAAATCACTGTAGTTTTAAATGATATTTAGCAGTGGAGATGCTACAGATTGAATAGGGATTCCAGAAGGGTTTTCTTCTTTTTGAAGACATCCCCCACAAAAAAAGATAAATTAACATTTAGTACCCCTGTGAATCTGTTCTGGTTTATCTGTAAAGGAAAAATGCATTTTGGATAAAATCTGTTTCTGATAATGTCATAGAAACTAGTTCATCAACATTGTGAGCAACAAAATGTGTTACTGCCTTTTCTTCAAGATGGTTATACATACATTCCTGATCTCCAATGTTTTCTTTTCCTTTTGTATGTGAAAGACTTTATAGAACTGAAACACTATAGAAGTCCAATGTGACTTAAAATGGGACTAAGGAAGATTTCACTCCAGCTTTATGATTAGCTAAATAAGCAACCTTTGATAAATGTCTTCCTTTCTCTGCACTTCAGTTTATGTCTTTATATAATCAAAATCATGAGAGTCCTTTTGTTTATAATGTGCTTTGAGATCTCTGGCAAACAAAAGCTTGAGCAGAGAATAATAAATACAGCTTTGCCATTTCCTGTGTTCTAGGTTGTGCCCCTCCATCAAAGCTAGATCAGTTGCATCCCTTCATGTAGTGGTCAATGCATTATTGAATAGTAATAATAAGTTCCATTCTTTATTTTACTTGTCTTCTGTAGTGTATCCATCACTGTTATTTTTTTATTTGAATTGCAAGTACTTGAGAAAAAACATTGTTATGGTATACAAAATTGTGACTATACTATTTTTATGGTATACATTGAGGTATGCACAAATTAAGACAATTTTAGATTATCAGACCTGGCTGTGAAGGTTGATTAATTTTACTGAACTATAGGTGTCTATAGCTAATGTATTTACATCTGAGTTATTTTTCTAAATGTCCCTTGGTCTCAGTGAGGAGAAATAAACAATTTAAAGGCAAATTATTTTGTTATATAATTAATTTACTAGTTGTATTCTATGGTGAAATATTTAAACTACCCTGCCAAAAGTCACAGCGAAGAAAAACATAATAAACAAGAGTCAGAGACTTCACTCTTGGTTTTGGGACATTTGCATAGCAGCTAAAGGAAAATTAGAACAGGGAAAAATAGATTAGTATTCAGCTTCCCATTCTTAGATGACTGAAGACTTCTTCCATTGTTTATTATTCTGCCTCTTTGAATGGAAGATAAAGCTGAAGAATCTGTAACTGGAAATGTCTCCAGTTATATCTAGTATACATCAGAAATTCATCTGCAAAGCATGGTGCTTACAGCTGTGGCCTGCCCATTTACAGCCTTCTCCCTTGGGAACTCATTGCCTATGTAATCTGTAGATTGTGGTGCTTTACGGGTGTCATGATTTGAGCCCAGAGGGCAACTGAGGACCACGCAGCCACTCGCTCATTCCTTCCCCCATCAGGAATGGGAAGGAGATATACAACAAAAGGCTTGGGAATCAAGACAAGAACAGTGAGGGGTGACTCACCCATTATGGTCATGGGCAAAAGACAAACTCCTTAGGGGAAGAAAAAGAACAACAGTTTAATTCAAACACCACCAACAACCACACTTAACAGAGCAGGACAGTGAGAAGTATAACCACATCTTAAAAAAACCTTCACCCCACTCATCCCTTCTTCCCAGGCTCAGCTTTGTACCTGATTTCTCTACCTCCTACCCCCTCAGTGCCACAGGGGGGCAGGGGATGAGGGGTGCAGTCAGACCATCACACACTGTTTCTATCACTCCTTCCTCCTCAGGTGGAAGGCTCCTCACACTCTTCCCCTGCTCCAGCATGAGGTCCCTGTCACAGGAGATAGTCCTCCATGAACTTCCTCTGATGTGAGTCTGTTCCACGGTCTGCAGCTCTTCCCGAGCTAGTCCAGTGTGGGTGCCTCCCATGTGTTGCAGTCCTCTCAGAGCCGAACTACAACAGTGGTGATTTCTCTCAGAGTCCCAGTCTTCTTTGGGAGCAGCCACCTGCTCCGGTGTGGGGTCTTCCAGAGTCTGTAGGTGGGCATCTGCTCCACTATGGACCTCCATGGGCTGCAGGGGCACAGCCTGCCTTCTCACCATGGGCTGTAGGGGAGTCTCTGCACTGGCACACTTACCCCTCCTCCTCCTTCTTTCTTCCACTGATCTCCATGTCTACATAGGTGTCTCCCTCACAACTCTTCCTCACAACTCCAGCTCCTCCTCCTAGGTTCCCCTTCTTAAATATGTTATCAGAGGCATGGCCACCATCACTAATTGGCTCGGCCTTGACCAGAGGCAGTCTGACTTAGAGCCGGGGGAACTTCAAGAAGCTTCTCATAGGGGGACACCACTATAGCACCCTCCCCCGCTACCAAAAATCCCCACCATACACACACACAAATCCAACACAACAGTTAATTTCCAGATTCAGTTCAAAGAATGAATGATGAATGTTCAAGGATGGATGAACAAGGAGATTCTGGACAAGCTCAAGCATAAAAAGTAAGCCTACAGAGGGTGGAAGCAAGGACAGGTAGACAGAGAGAAGTACAGAGAAACTGTCCGGGTAGCCAGAGATCAGGTTAGGAAGGCCAAAACCCTGATACAATTAAATCTGCCCAGGGACATGAAGGGCAACAAAAAAACCTTTTACAAGTATGTCAGTGATAAAAGGTAGACTAGGGAAATATGGACCCTCTCCAGAAGGAAAAAGGAGACTTGGTCACCCAGGCTATGGAGAAGACTGAGGTACTCAATGAGTTCTTTGTCTCAGTCTTCACCAGCAAGGGCTCTAGCCACCCCATCCAAGACACACAAGGCAAAGGTGGTGACTGGGAATATGAAGAACTGCCCACTGTAGGAAAAGATCAGATTTGAGACCATCTAAGGAACCTGAAGGTGCATAAGTCCATGGGACCTGATGAGATGCATCCATGGGTCCTGAGGGAACTAATGATTGAAGTGGCTAAGCCATCATATTTGAGAAGTCATAGCAGTCTGACGAAGTTCCGACTGACTGGAAAAGAGGAAATATAACTCCCAGTTTTAAAAAGGGAAATAAAGAGGACCCAGGGAACTACACGTCAGTCAGTCTCACCTCTGTGCCCAGCAAGATCATGGAGCAGATCCTCCTGGAAACTATGCTAAGGCATGTGGAAAATAAGGAGGTGATTTGTGACAGCCAATATGGCTTCAGTAAGGGTGAATCATGCCTGACAAGTTGGTGGCCTTCTATGACAGGGTTACACTGTTGATGGATAAGGGTAGAGCAAGTGATGTTATCTACTGGACTTGTGAACAGCTTTTCAGACTGTTCCACACAACATCCTTGTCTCTAAATTGGAGACATGGATTTGACAGATGGACCACTTGGTTCATAAGGAATTGGCTGGATGGTCCCACCCAAAGAGCTGTGGTCAACAGCTCAAAGTCCAAGTGGAGAGCAGTGACAAGTGACGTTCCTCAGGGGTCAATGTTGGGACTGGTGCTGTTTAACATCTTTGGTGGCGACATGGACAGTGGGATTGAGTGCACCCTCAGCAAGTTCGCCAATGACACCAAGCTGTGTGGTGCAGTCGACACATTGGAGGGAAGGGATGCCATCCAGAGGGACGTTAACAGGCTTGAGAGATGGGTCTGTGCAAACCTCATGAAGTTCAGCAAGGCCAAGGGCAATGTCCTGCACATGGGTAGAGGCAATCCAATACACAAATACAGGCTGGGCGATGAGTGAATTAAGAGTTGCCCTGTGGAGAAGGACTTGGCAGTAGCAGTAGCAGTGAATGGAACCAGCAACGTGTGCTCAGAAATCCAGCTGTCTCCTGGGCTGCATCAAGAGAAGCATGTCTAGCAGGTCGAGGGAGGTGATTCTGCCCCTCTACTCCGCTCTTGTGAGATTCCACCTGGAGCCTTGTGTCCAGCTTTGGGGCCTCGAGTATTAGAACAACATAGACCTGCTCAAGTGGGTCCAGAGGAGGGCCACAAAGATGATGAGGGTGCTGGAGCACCTCCCTTATGAGGACAGGCTGAGACAGTTGGGGTTGTTCAGTCTGGAGAAGAGAAGGCTTCAGGGAGACCTGATAGCGGCCTTCCAGTAATAAAAGGGACTTATAGAAAAGACAGGGAGGGAGTTTTTATCAGGGAGTGTGGTGATACGATGAGGAGTAATGGTTTTAAACTGAAAGAGGGTAGATTTAGATTAGATATAATGAAGAAATTTTTTCCTGTGAGGGTGGTGAGACACTGCAACAGGTTGCCCAGAGAAGCTGTAGATGCCTCCTCCCTGGAAATGTTCAAGGCCAGGTTGGATGGGGCTTTGAGTAACCTGATCTAGTGGAAGGTGTTCCTGTCCATGGCAGGGGAGAGTTGGAACTAGATGATCTTTAAGGTCCCTTCCAACCCAAACCATTCTATGATTCTATGAATGAATTTTGGTATAGACAAACCTGATTTTTTTTTTTTTTGATTATTTTTGTATTGATGATCTAGATGAGGGGATCGAGTGCACCCTCAGTAAGTTTGCAGACGACACCAAATTGGGTGGGAGTGTTGATCTGCTCGAGGGTAGGGAGGCTCTGCAGAGAGACCTGGACAGGCTGGATCGGTGGGCTAAGACCAACTGTATGGGTTTCAATAAGGCCAAATGCCGGGTGCTGCACTTCAGCCACAACAACCCCCAACAGCGCTACAGGCTTGGGGAGGAGTGGCTGGAGAGCTGCCCGTCAGAGAGGGACCTGGGGATGTTGATTGACAGCCAGCTCAACATGAGCCAGCAGTGTGCCCAGGTGGCCAAGAAGGCCAATGGTATCCTGGCTTGTATCAGAAATAGCATGGCCAGCAGGGACAGGGAAGTGATCTTACCCCTGTACTCAGTACTGGTGAGGCCGCACCTCGATTATTGTGTTCAGTTTTGGGCCCCTCACTACAAAAAGGACATTGAATTACTCGAGCGTTTCCAAAGAAGGGCAACGAAGCTGGTGAAGGGTCTGGAGCACATGTCGTACGAGGAGCAGCTGAGGGAACTGGGGTTGTTTGGTCTGGAGAAGAGGAGGCTGAGGGGAGACCTCATCGCCCTCTACAGCTACGTGAAAGGAGGTTGCAGAGAGCTGGGGATGAGTCTCTTTAACCAAGTAACAAGTGATAGGACAAGAGGTAATGGCCTCAAATTGCGCCGGGGAAGTTTTAGCCTGGATATTAGGAAGTATTTGTTTACAGAACGGGATATTAGGCATTGGAATGGGCTGCCCAGGGAGGTGGTGGAGTCCCCATCCCTGGAGGTGTTTAAGAGTTTCCATTGACATAGTGTTTAGGGATATGGTGTAGTTGAGAATGGTCAGTGTTAGGTTAATGGTTGGACTAGATGATCTTCAAAGTATTTTCCAACCTAGATGATTCTGTGATTCTGTGAAATGGCACAAATTTAGTTCCTTCAGAGGTTAGCTAGAGATATCTGCAGCTGCTCTTCTTGTCATGTTTCCACTGAAATGACTGAGTCACCCAAGTTTTACAGCCAAATAGAGCCAAGTGGAAGGGCTTGTTTCCATTTACTACCACAGATGCAGTGGAAAGGATGTATTCTGAAAGTTTAACAAGAGCCTTCTTCCCTTGTTTATGGTTAACACTGAAGGCAACATAAAATTTAGATCTCAAACTTCTTTTCTCTACACATCACTCATGTTAAAATCCCACACAAATTGTCCTGCAGTATGTATATGACAAAACTTTGGGGACTTATTGGCTCCTAATTTTTGGCTTCATCTAAAGCAAGGATAGATAGTTGATTTTGATAGAAGCAGATATCAGATGACAGGAAATAATATCTAGGGAAGGAAATAAAAGAACATTTCTTCATCAGTTGTTAAAGTCAGAATAAAATTGGAAAAAATATTGTTGACAGATTAATGGAATTTTGCCCATGATAATATCCATTATAGCTTAATTCCATTATCAGTTTAAAGTAGGTGACATATATAAACATGGAAATCCATATGTACAGTGCTGTAATCTATTCCTTGTCACATGGATCATGTGCTATACAAGGGAGAGCTTAATCCTTCCTTTCTTCTCTCCTCTGTATAAATCAAGCTCTCATTTCCTATTGTCTCTTCTATTTTCTTTCTAAAGGATTAGATTTTTTTAATTAATAAGCCTAAAATTCAAGTTCTGCCAGCTTTGCTTGTATATCATTGAGTAGATGGATGTTTATATTTTTATTAGCATGCTTATGAAATGTTGATTTTGATGCTCATTTCATTGTTTAATGGGTTGGTGATCTAAACAAACACAATCCTTGTCTGTAAGAGAAAATTTTCTGAGAGCCTACCAGCAAAAAAAAAGTCACTCAGAAAACTATTGTTTATGTTTTCAAAACTAATCTGAAATACAGGAAGCTTTCAACAGAGTGATTGAGAAAGAGGTTACTCTGTAAGGGAAAAATAATAAAATCACTGAAACTGATTACTCCATGCAGAGCATCCTTTAGAAACACAAATAGAATCTGAGTCAGTACCAGTGGAAAGAGAGAATTCTAAGCTGAAGATTATACTGTTATCATATCACGCACTTGGGAGTCCTCTGGTAGAAAACTTTGTGAACAATTACTCACTGATCTATAGAGAGGATATTAATGTCTTTCAAAAGGTGCAACAAAAGTGTTATTGAGTCTCAAGAGTCTAAGTTTCAATGAAAAACTAAGGAGCTTCCAATTATCCCTGACTGAATGGAGATTTTTAGGTAACAAAATGAAAAACTTCAGAACCATGACTCGAGAAGATAACATTAATAGGGAAAGGTTTTCTTACATCTGAAAAGCCAAATTCCCCCCAAAACCAGAGGATGTAATCTAGAAGACAGGAAATCTGAAGTAAATAGGTGGCTCTGGGAGAAATAGTTCATACAAAAGATAGTAAATGTATTTAAGATAGTAGTGAATAACAATAGAAGCTGTGTATCTGACAGAGGGATGGAACTAAAGGTGTTCAGGGAAAACATACTACTTTGGATCTGTTTTCTCTATGTAGGCAATCATTAACATTAAGATCTATAAAACAAACAAATAAAACCCTACAAAACCCCCACAAACTTACAACAGCAGCATCAAAATGGAAGAATATAGTACTCCTAGGTAGGTTTTTTTCACAACTGTGTTCAAGCTGTATTTTTCTAAGGCTTTTCCGAGCCAACACAAGTCATTCTCAGTCTGCATCCTTGTCCCATTGTGGGTATGGCTTCCACACAGAAACATGCAGCAGCAAGTGAAATTTGACCTTTTGTTCCATGTTCCTCTCAGACCCATGACATGTGGGAATTTGTTCCTAACCATACTTGAAAACATGTCTCTGACTTGAAAACAAATCAAAACAACAGTGAAAAACAATCCTTCCATGCCTTTTACTTATTTAAAACAACCCATAAACAAAATGACAGAATATTAGCAAAACCTAATGTTATAACTAACACTTCTATAAATCTTAAAAAAATGAAAAAATATTTGGTTTATGTGTATAACTTTCAACAATGACCTTTAAAGAAGAGACCTGACTATGTTGAGCATTTTCATTTGGTATAACAGTTTATTCTTTAGATGTTCTACTGTTAAAGGTACAGATACGTCAAATCCCTTCTGAAGTGCAGGACACTGATTTTGTGAACATGGCAGATAAGTTTAAATCATGTCAAAAGGTTGGTTATTTAATAAGATGAATATTGGTAATTTCTAACTATGCTTAATAGTGACTATAGCATGAATTCAAAAGTCTAGATGGGAAAGGAATGCTTGTCTCCTTTTTGGAGTTACACTATGGGCGTGCCCAGTAAAGTCTGGAGGAACTTTTTTCAGCAGTGTAAGTGAACTATTCAGGAAGTCATTTCATTGTCCCTTTATAACCGTTGGGATATAATTAACTATTACACAGCACTAGCATGTGGGTCTATCCAAGCGATGACATGTTTGGGTTTTTTTGTTTGTTTGGTTGGTTGGTTTTATAACCTTGGATGTCATTTTTGTTCATCAGAATTCACAGGACTGGCCTCAACCTACATCATTAATATCTTCAAAATAAGTTGTAAGTTGGAATCAGTCATTCTGTGCAGTTAATCAGGACCCTCAGAGGAAGGAAAGGATGAGCTTGATTAGGATTGTGAATTGAATTTGAGATGTTTTATTTTCATTTCCTCTCTCTGTCACTTCTGGTATATATGTCATAACCTTCTGCAAAAATCTTGAGTATACAATCTATTGCTCAGTCCTCTGTTCTTTAAAAGAACTGATACTACTTGTAGTTAGATTGTAGTTCTTTGGGTCAATAATTGTTTTTTTCTTCCTTTGTATTTAGAATCTAACACAGAGGTGTCTATGTGTGGTTGTTTGGGTTTTTTTCTGTTATTTGTTTAGGTTTTTTTTGTTTTCTTTTAAGCACAAAACTAAGCCATCATTCTCACAGTATAAAATAAATCCTGGGATCAAATGTATTCCAGACTTGCACGTGTATCATTTACCGTATCTTAACTCAGCAATATGCACAATTTATTTGTATTTTTCGTAACTGAACTCAAATCTGCACCTGATTCCACCCCACAGCTGGAGATTATTACTGTTTTCTCTGCTGTGGAAAGGCTGATATAGACCCAAAGTTATCCCATGAGAAAAATTGTGCTAGAATAGAAGAAAATCATCATTCTCCCAATTAAACAAAACTTAGGATATTGCTAAGTTATGCAGGTATTGAAGGGGTGTGTCAACAACCTTATCCCCAGGTCTGAGGATGGGCAAGACACTTTCTCACTCAACTTGTTACTGAAGCTAGGGAGGGATGCTTTGGGAGTGAGAGTAATTAGAGAAATATAAGCTATTAGATTTAGTATTTGAGGGAAGGCAATTTAATTTTGGAACCATCTCTCTGTTGGAGGTAACTGTTGTAGGGAGCCCAGCTGCAGGAAAGAGATTTGATACTGGATTGTGGAGCACCCACTAAAAGGGGCTTTTTCATTTGCACTGACTGTGGTACAGGGAATGTGGCAGCTATTTCCATAACAGCACAGCTTACTCCTGGCAGATATTAAATAAACTGTGACTTCTGCCAGAGCTTGTGCCTGTGGAATTCAATTTAGACCCCATTATGAGTGAGAGCAGGTGATTTGGCTGACTCTTCCTGTGGAGACTAACTAGTTGCATTATAGTGGCTGGATACTTCCAATGGGATCAATCAGGATATGTTAATTGCACCAAGATAATTTTAAAGTGGTGTAATGGGAAATTTGTTAACTTGGGAGAAATGCTATATTTTTAACAGTAAGGGGTATTGTTATTATTATTCTTTTGAACAGGTGGTCTAACAGCATGGAAGGAACCATGCCGCTGACAACAAGAGAAAAGAGAAGGATGAAGAGAAATGAACCAGCAGGAAGTTCAGAGTTTGTTTGGATAATTTGAAAAACTTATTAGTGGATGGCTCATCTGCACCAAGAAATACAGTATGCTCAAAATGAAGGGATTGCAACAGGACTTTATATCGCTTTCTCAATTGCTTTTTTCTTTAGCTGCAGAAAACACTAACAGAGGGGAAAACCGTGGATGGCCATCCTTTAGTCAATATTAAAAGTAGTAAAAACTGTTTATTTGGGAGAAAAAGAGAAAAAAGTTAGTGAAGATACTCTGGAACTGCTGTTGTAGCTCTTGTTAAGTCTGTTCCTGTCTTCCTAAAACTGAACACTCACAAAAAAAGAGAAAACACAATATCAAAGGTAATTTGGTCATCTGTTTCTGATGCTGACTTTTATGAGTAATTATTTATCAAGAGAAAGGCAACCCTCATCCAGGGCCAATGCAGCAACTCCCATTGCGAGCTGAAGGCAAAATATGATTCAGAAAGAATGGGGCATTGTTGAATGGAGTCTCTGCTGGTAGGCTTAAACTGTGTATGGTAAGTAGTGGAGGAGAATAGATGAGGAAAGGAGTTTAGGGAGCAGAGAATTAGAAGTTTCACTAGGTGAAATACAGTGGAATTGGAAAATGAATTTAGAAAATATTAGACAGTCCACAATAAACTGCCTTATCAGTGTGTTTATTTCTGTGGTGGCAGTAGCTGTGGTTAGACCTGGAGGGAATTGCAATTCCTTCCAAGGACAGACAGAAATGAATGTGTATTAATGCTAACTTCTGGGCTAGCGTTATGACTGCTAGGGGAAAAACAGGGATCTCCTCACCTCAGGCCCTTCTTTTTCTTGCCATGTCATTAAGGATAGTCTGTTCCCTCTTTGCTGTCTTGTAGACAACTTATTCTCCAAGTTCTGAGAGTGTTTCTGACTGTAAATCCTGGTTGGAGGCACCAGCTACTTCCACTCAGCCTTGAATTAAGTGCTTCTGCCTGTCCCGATCCAATATCGGGGAGGGTTCTTAAACGATCCCAAGAGTGAGATTAAGACACAAATGAGGTCAGATGCCGTACAACCTTGTGAACTTTATTTTCTGTAACAACTGATAATAGCGATAGGACAGAGAGAAAAAGAAAGGAAAAGTCAGAATCCCTAAGCAAGCAAACGATAGAGATGTAGCAAGATTAATTACCACCACCACGAATCCAGTGATGTACTGTTGGCTCGGTCTCGGTGCAGGTGATGGTGTTCCAAGCTCCAAGAGTGATGACAAGAGTGAGAGAGATCCTGAGAGAGGAGTATGCAGTCCTTTTATTGTCCCAGTCGCCACGATTTCTCCAAAGAGTCCAGCCATTTGTGCTAGCCTGCACGTCTTCCTCACCCCGATCCATGGAGCTCATTGTGATACGTGCCACCCAGTGGTCCTCCATGCGTGCATGCCCAGGCATTTGCGCTGGTTGTGCCGGCCTGCACGTCTTCCTCACCCCAATTTAACTTCGGGCGGATGTCGTGGTTTCATTGGGGAAAATTCGTCTCCTTCAGAACGTACTCCTCCACGGCGACAGGATGCTGAGGACAGGAAGTGGTGGTGGTGCAACAGCAATGTTGAGACAGCTACAGTCCAACACAGTCCCTTACACCGCCGTGGATTAGAACAGAGCTTAAGATACACTCTCTCCATTATATTTTTTTTTATTAGTTAGCTCAGACAGCTCTTTTTTCAACATTCTCACTATTGCAAATCCAACGTTGAAGTGATCATCTCTCTCTATATGGGGTACACTGTCCTTGAGTACCTGTCCTGGGGTCATGGATTCCACTTTGGGAGCAATGCTTCTAGCTGTTAGCTGACAAAAGGCAGGGTGATGTGGTGTCAGTACTTGTAGAAGCTTTCTTACAAGAAAGTTATGTATGTGTAAGCTGGGAGATGAAGAGGGGCAAACTAGTAGTTTTGAGGCACGAAAGGAGTTGGATTTCTGTCTCTGTTCAGAGTCCTGCTTCATGACATGGTTGTGGAGCTGAGCCACTGCTGTGTGACACATCTTTATGCTTGTCAGCCACTGAACAAGAAATAAAGAAAAAACCCATGTGACATGATAACGGATAGTTGAGTGTATGGTTTGCATAATAAAACAAATAGCACAAACTTTAGAATAAATTTGGTAAATTCAGAAAGTAAATTAAATAGCAGGAAAAAAAATAAGATTACGCTATGACCTATTCGTTTTCCACACTATCAAAAGAAATGCTAATTGCACAGTAGATATTATCAACATAAATCATAATTTCACTAAATGCTTAAGTCCATACTAGATCATGAGCAGTTCCAGTGACTTGCTATAAATGTGGGATAATAGCTAACATTTAAGAAGTAGTTTATTTACATTTTTATCATTGCGTATAGTCTAAGTTGGCTATTTTACTTGTGGGGGTGCAGCACAATATGATACAGAAATGTGATAGTATGCAAAATGACTTGAAAGAATAAAGGGTGTTTTTTCTTCATATATGCTCTGTCTTTAGAGGGCCAAGTGTGCAGTCAAGGAAGAGATATATGGTGGGCTGGGGCAGAGCAAGTGGCAAATATGTCCTGCAGAATGGATAAAGTATGAATGACAGAGCTGGTCACTCATCACTGGAAATAGGGAGACACATTTCTAATAGAGGATTTTTATTTGTCATGTTTATCCAACTCTTAGAATATTTATCTTAGCAGGAGGTAGCCATAGTTGACTAATAAGTCTCATTTATTAGTGTACAGTGAAATGGCTATTGACAAGATTATAGAACTATCCTATAAAGCATCATTTAATAATAAAAAATTATTAGAAGAGATTGTTATGAAAACCTTAAAAACATGCAGAGATTAAATGGGGCTATACACAATGTGAAACCAGATCAAAATTTGTGAATATATCAATGTTCTTGTCTGTGCTGTTATCTTTATTGGTGTTAATATATGTTTGGGATGTTTACTGTAACACAATGTATTTCTTACTCTGTGGAGATCTGTGAAAGTTATTCCTCCCCTTATCATTTTTCCAATTTATTCTGAAGAACTACTAATTCAAAGATAAGTCAGATTCAGGTCCATATCAGAATGAGGGCTGTCTTTTTGAAATGGTCTAATGCCCACTGAGATATATTTTGGTCCCTTGGAACTGTCTGGGTTAATGATCCTCTATAGACCCCAGTCTTACCTCTATGGTAAATCCTAACATTGACCTCATTCAGATGAGTGAAGTATGTCCTTCTGACTTCAGCATTGTGTGGCAGAACTGCACAAGCTGAGGAGCACTGTTTCCCTTATCTTTTATTGGAAACAATTCTATTAAACATCATGCCAGAATCTTAAGCATGAAATAAAATTAAAATTTTGAATAATATGGAAAAATTTAGCTGAGACAATGCTTCTATCTCACTGACAGTCCATAAAATGTTATGAAGAGGTTAATATATAACTTTCTTTTGCAAGGTTGTTGATATTCTAAAAATATTTTTATGATTGTAAATAATAAAGATTTTCTTTGTTTATCACGAATGTAATGAAGATATATCTTGGTTTTCATCCTTGGTAGGTATTAGTTGGATGAAAAGTGAAATGGTACATAACAACAAAAAATCCCTATCTAGAAGTGGACAACAAAGAATGACCTTATCAAATATGTGGAAACTGACCTTATCAAACATGTTAAGCATTCTGCCATTATGCTGGGAGAATCTTCTCCATTAGCTGTTGTAGTCATTTAACATTTCATTTTGCTGTGGTGTTATAGTGGTCACGGTCAGTACTTATGAGGGTTTACCAACTGACACGTGTGCAAAATCGTGACTGTGAGGTTCTCAGAGCTCCACAATACACAAGGATGTGGAGGTCCGGGTTTCTAAGAATTTCTTTATTACAAATTACTACAAAGCTACTAAAACAAATAAATAGTATATATGTACAAGTCACTACAAAATTACCACTAGGAGAGCAAGTATGTATATATTACAAAAATAAAGCAAGTACATATATATTACACATTATTACTGAATTCCAACTACTGAAGCAAGTATACACTTTATCTGTGTGTGTGCACACCTATAAATGTATCATATGAGGTGCTACTGTTACAACAAGCTGCTTTCCTTGATGAAGAAAAAAATCTCACTTCAAAGATGATCCATGTCATGGAGTGTGGGGTCAGACAGGCATCTGCAGCAAGGGTCTGGTCTGTCTGGGAGATCTTGTGCAGGCCAAGCACTGGAAAAAATGTGCAGAGAAGCTCTCTTTCAGTAGGTAATGAGTTAGTTTTTGTACCTTTTTAGTGTAGATATATAAGTGGGCATAGGACATCAGTTCCTGGAATAGTTGGTGACTCCTGTTTTCCTGGAAGGTCAGTTTGTTATCACAGTTTCTTTGTTCTGCACCCATCAAGGTTTCTTTGTCCTGCCAGACACTCCCCATTACAGAGGTTTTGAGTAAACTTACTAGAGATGTCTTGGGACACTGGCTAGGGATATACTCTTCTTTGTCAATATGTTTACCAGGTCACATCTGGGGTGACTGCCATCAGGTATACAAGTGAAATTATTTAAATTCTCAAGCATCAATTTTGTTTTTACTTTAGTAAGAAATTTAATTGATTGTAATTTTCAATAAATGTGGAAGTAGTAAAATAGTGTCCCTGTCACCTCAGAAATACAACTATGTCCTCAGTTTTATGACATTTGCTTTTTGATTCCTACTTTAAGCTGCAAGAGACCTCTGTAGAAAAGCAGAGCAAATGAGCAGAACATTTCTGGGGAAAACCCCAATCATACTTTTTAATAAAAGGATATAAAACATGCAGTAGATTTTCAGTCTAAATTATGAAAGTACTTGATATTTTTTCAGTGTGGCATAAAATTAATTCTAAACACATTCATACCCTTTACAGAGAGTTAAAAAGAGAGAGATGCTAAGTGAGTGTCCAAGGGCACTGAAATTGACCTACAAGCTTTTATTTTCCAGGCATTTGGTCATCTTCCACTTCTTATTCTCCCTTTCTCCCCCACCCCCAAGTGTAATGCAATATTCATGGCACTCAGAAAAGATTTGCAAAATATACAGATTCTTTTTTTTTCTGAAATGTTTTAGGTCAGCGTTCAGTGAAATGCGTCTTAGTATACTTATCAGGTGTACTACAGGTGCCATTAAGTACCATAGCAGCATACCAGCATTTTCTAAAAGACCAGATGGTGAATTTAAAAAAAAAAAAGTGGTATGAAAAAAACTAATTTTTGAGCATTTTGCCAAGCTGTGAGTACACATTTGCATTCCTAATTCCAGTTTGTCAAGGGCCGTGCTTGCTTTCCCTTCCACAAAAAGTCATCTTGCAGGGACATCCTTTTTGACTCTTCTTGTAGTCCAGCTAACCCATGAAATACTCTGAAGAGCCAGATGGGGGAAAGCTCTTCTTCAGTGCTGAGGAATCTAATTGCGTGCAGTTATGAAGGGATTGTTGTGAGACAGAGGGAAAGCAGGATAGGTAACATAAAGATTTGTCCAACTGACAGTTACTGTGACAGACTACTATATAATTCTTAATTTTGTGTTTGTAGTCCCACTCTCTTTGAAGGGGAGTATTATGTAGGGGATCATTTTTTAATCAGAAAATATATTTATTAATACTCCATGAAATATTGGACTGGGCAAATGTGTAGAAGGGGAGTGGGGACATCCTTATTTCAGTGTATGTGAGGAAAACCCTTCAAGATAAAGAAAGAATAAAAAGTTAAAAGTAAAATGTTAAATATATATATAGTTTCCATGTTTCCCTATGGTGGGATTTTGTTCTCAGCAAACAGAGAGGGGATTTCAGCAAGGAGACAAAAGTCAGTCAGTAACATCCATTAAACACATTTACTTCTCCCCTATATTCAGTCTCTTTTGCCTTTCTAATCAATACTAACTTGTATGCTGCTTCTCCTCCTTGCCTGCATTGTCAGTGCTTGCAAACCAAGTCAGGAAGCGCCGGTGGTCTAACACTGTTCAGAATTTGGCTCACAAAGGACACAGTCCTGGACAAGCAATATTACTGCCTAATGCTTCAGCCACCTGAAGAATAAAAAGGAGGAGGAGATATCAAGCTTTCTCTGTTACTGAAATGACGGGGTCTAAACCTTTTCTCAGCTCTCTGTGGTGACATTGTAAGCTTGAACCTCAGCCAACCAAAAGATGTAAGTTTTCCTGAAAATGACAAGGAATGAACGTCAATTAACATGACAAAAATCACATTGGACATGCTTTTCGCTGTATCATGTACATTTTGTTTCTTCTTTCCCACATTGCAACCACAAGGCAATTTTATCTTTGCCTCCACAATGCCCTGATCAATATCTCTTTGTTGGTACATATGTAGCAATCAGTATCATCCCTAATATAAAAAGTTAAAAAAACACAGCAACAAATTTTCTACAATGTAAAAGGTATTGATTGAAGCTGCTTGGAATTTTTCCCCAAATAATGGTTACAAATATGAAATTGCCATTTTTCTTGTGCTTTCCTCAGCTCTGCTACACCTGTCTGAAGTAGTGAATAGATCAAAACTCCTCTCTTCACCCTGCTCTGACAATTAGAGGCCTCAGGTGTGGGTGAACTGCATAATTTTCAGATTTTTAGCTTTGCAAATGGGGAGTGTTAGGGGATGCATGTAGGAATGGATGTTGTGGTTTAACCCCACCTGGCAACTGTCATGTCCCAATTTCTCAGGATGACGACTCTGATTCGCTGATTCCCAGGTCAGGATTAAGGTGAAACGACACCAAGGATTCTTCAATTAGCAAAGCTCAATTTTTATTCACTCACAACAGATAATTGGCATGAAACTTTGTCAGTAATCTTTGCAACCTCTGCAACAGGCATTAAACTTACACCAACTAGGGGCAGATCTTACAACATTCCCCAATAAGCCTTAAACATGCCCAAACAATCCTTGTCTTGTGGGCATACAGAATAAGAATGGGAGAGAAAAAGGGAGAGAGGAAAAGAGAGAGAGAGAAAGACAAAAAGGAAGATTTCAGCAATCCTGATTCCATCATTGGTCCAGCCAGACTAGGGATCCGGTCCTGGAGGGGCACAGCCATCCAGGGCTTTGACTTGTATCCTTCTATGATTCCTTGCCCATCCTCCAGGTGGGCACTCGGACTTGTTAGGCTAATTAGGCATCATGCACAGTTTATGCTTCCAGAATTCTCCTTGCTTTTGGTACATGCGCAGTTTGTACCTTCAGATTCTTCTGGAAATGAGTTGGTAGACTTGGGGCTTGTTGGGGAGTTACTCCCCCCTCCCTGCAGGTGTGACCTTTGTTTGACCTTTTCTTTTGGCACAAGTGTCATGAAAACGGCTTCTCAATTGGTTCTTCACAGAGTCACTCAAGACAGGGAAGTTCAGCCTCCGAAAATTGTGGTCCCACCTCTGCAGGACCTACTCCTCTTGCCGTGCCTCCCTGCCATTATCTGCACAGCCCTGGCGTTTCCATACAAACCATTTCATTTGCCAGAGTTCTTTACCAGATGGTTGAGACATTAACTATGGTTTCATCAGACCGTCACAGCAACGAAGCCCCACATAGCCACTTGCTCACTCCCCCACAGTGGGATGGGGGAGAGAAGCAGAAGTGTAAAAGTGAGAAAACTTGTGAGTTGAGTTAAAGACAGTTTAATAGGTAAAATAAAAGCTGTGTGTGCAAACAAACCAAAACAAAAGAAATAATTCACCACTTCCCATCGGCAGGCAGGTGTTCAGCCCTCTCCAGGAAAGCTGGGCTCCATCACATATAATGGTTACTTGGGAAGACAATCACCATCAGTCTGAACATCCTCCCTTTCCTTCTTCATCCCCCAGCTTTATATGCTGAACACGACATCATATGGTCTGGGATATCCCTTTGGTCAGCTGGGGTCAGCTGTCCTGGCTGTGTACCCTCCCAACTCCTTGTGCACCCCCAGTGTCCTCGCTGGTGGGGGGGGTGGGGGGTGGGGTGTGAGAAGCAGCAAAGGCCTTGACTCTGTGTAAGCACTGCTCAGCAATAATGAAAACATCTCTGCATTATCAACACTGTTTCCAGCACAAATCCAAAACATAGCCTCATACCAGCTACTACGGCAAAAACATTGACTCTATCCCAGCCAAAACTAGCACAAGGGACTAGTAACAGAAGCTTCAAACCTGTTTCTATAGGTTTATTTGGAAAAAAGATTTTTAAATATCTGCTTTACAAGTCCAGCTATATTTATGTTATAACAACTAATGTTAAGATGATACAGGAGTTGCTATTCACCAACCAACTGAAGTGACTACATTCATGTGGGCTTCTAAAGAAATACTGAGTCTCTGAAAGAAGGATGCAAACTGCAGATTTATACGATGCTTGCACTGAGCTATATGTATTTTGTAAAATAATGTGGCATAATTAGCTAGATTGCAAAACAAAGTCAGATGCACCATAGCACACTATAACAAAAAAGATCTCTCAATTGCTACAGGTTTTTCAGCTGACTGTATTTATTAATATGTGCCTTCCTACAATTTTCTTCTGTCATCTTATAGCTCAGTCCTTGTAAAGCTGTGAATATTAAGACATGATGAAAAATACAAATGGGAGAAACTCTTAGAGAAAACAAAGTATCCTATAAACTACATAATAAATTTCTGAATCTCTACAGATATCTAGAATTTAATATTAAATTTTTAAATAGGGCTTAAAAATATTAAAAGGATTATGGGGTAGATTCTAAGTAAATCTATCTATTTAAATTTCTGTAAAATCTCTTACTTCTAAGTAAGAGTGACATCATCACTGTTACTAACACCGCAGAGGGGATGAACATCTGGTCAACATAGAGGAGAAAAGAAAGCTTTTGTGAAACACCATTTTCATCTGCATGTAAAACTTTGCAGTATAAAAAGGACCATTATAATAATGCTCCTCTATATAGTAATAATAGATGGTGCCCTCAGAGATTTCTATATCCAGCAATTTCCAAAGAAAACAAACAAGAAAACTTCGGTTTCTAGACCCCTTAACTCAATCACTTTATCTGGTTTCTTCAGTGCATGATCAATTTAATGGAATTTATACTTTAAAATTGCACTAGTGAGAAACAGCTTTAGAGTCCAGGGAAAAAAGGCATTGTCACTATGTCAGCAAAATAGATATGTTTTTCATATCCTATGCTTCAATTCAAACTATTTTGTGTGCACACAGGATAATTTGTAAGACTGAAGCCTTCTGTAAGAAAAGTTCTGTGCAGGCAGATTCTCTGCCTCATTTATATCACTTCCACTATGAGATGACTTTCAGAATCTAAGCAAATAAATTTATAGTATCCTTATTATAAGCATTTATAATCATCTCATTTCATTCTATTGATGGTAATTGGCTGTTATTCCATGCAAAGTTCAGTACATAATATTGCTCTCATCTATACAAGTTCAAATCAAATAAAAATTTGTATAATGGTTATCGTTTTTATATCATTCTACAGGATTTTTATAAGAGTAATTTTTAGTATAATGAGATACAAGAAACATTTTGAATTTCTAAGACATGACAGGCATTCAAAGCTGCTGAAATTTCTGCTTTGGATACTCCTATCTCTCCAGACTCCTGTGAATGTAATTTTATTGTTAGATTCTGTCCTGTATTTCTGGGTTTTGTTCAGAATAAAAAATAAAAAGGACCTGATGTTTTGTTACCTACTTTCATAAATAATCAAAAAGCTCAGATCTGTTTTTCACTTGTTTTATTCCTTGTCTTTGCAATTTTGCAAATAGGATATGCCTGTTTGTATTTTAGTAATTTGTATTTCTTACTGTTTTTAAGATTGGATCTTACTTGTCTCCTAAAGAATTACCATTACAAACCACACAATATAAATGAGCATTGCATGATAACTTTTCTGTAGAGCCTTTACTGACATTGATATGGCTTTTTTTTTGTCAGTCATTTGGTGGATCCAATATCTACAGTACCCCTTTTGTTCAATAACACAGGTCTATAAAGGTACTTTGATAACTTTGGCCACAAGGTGCTTTACCTCAGTTTTGCACAGAGGTTCTCTCTGAGTTCTTTAGACTGTGGATCAGAAACTTGGCTTGCAAAAATTCATTAGTAGTGCAGGAAACTACTAATATTCAGCTAACTGTAGTAAAGTAAGTAGGAATCAAATTCATAAACATGCTTCAATACATGCTTGAGTGCTTTCTTGAATTGGCAATTGTTACAGATGCTCTCAAATAAACAACCAACCACTAAAAATAAAAAAATAATTATTAACACAGTTAACTAGCTCTCCCTAAATTACAGGTTCAAATGTCTGTGAGAGGAGAACAGAACAACTTTTTAGGGTTTAACATCAACCCTAAATGCTGAACAAAGCCCCAATACCCAGGGTTTAATGGCAAACCAAAACGCTTTATCACTCACGTAACAAGTGAAGGATCTCAACCTCGAGGACCTGCTCAGGGCAGCGTCCCGACCCAAGGCACCTCGAGGAGTTTCCTTGGGCAGCGTCCTGGCCCAAGGGGAGAGTCCTCAACCACAGCTGCTGCTGCAGGGGATGAGCTCAAAATGGCTCTCCCAGGGGACTCCATTTATACCCAGGCCGAACCTGATCTGTAGTCAGTAGTGGCTCCCATTGGCCAAAGGCCCCAACTACGGCGAGGCCCTGAGAACAAAGGCAGCCAGGAGCTGCTACACTTCAGCAGCCAAGAAGCTCTGCTCTCATTGGGCAGATGCACCTGCCACAGCAATTTAAAGCTTGCATTATTTTTCAAGATTTAGGGACATTTTTTGGGTCAAGAGTTGAAAGGAAATACCATGTCACAGCTAGAACTATCAGGAAAAACTGGAAATCACATGAACAAAGTATTGTGGATCAATCTTAACACTAGGTAAGAGAAAGATCTTTTCAGAATTACCAATCTCATATTTTTCAAAACCACTAAATGCACAATAAAGAGATGACTCTAATACACCTGCTGTGCAAAAAAAAAAAATAAAATTCACAGCACAATGCAGTGAGTTGCATTATTGAATTCCCTTCTTTCCATTAATATTTATTTTATAAATTATAGGTACTAGCTTTTGCAAGTAAATGTGCAGTCTGGCTATTTGCAAATGGTTTCATTCAGTAAAAAATAATAGCATACAAATGATGGGTGAACTAGTTGTTGATCATCAAATTATTATAATGGCATTTATTTTTAGAAGTAATTTTAATGTATTCTTGTGTGTTGTTTACTTATGTTACCTCTCTTGTTCTTAGAGAGAACACGTATTTATAATCATATTTTGTTAGTTGATTCAAGGTTAAAGACAATGGTGATTACCATAGAACACTTCATTTTACAAATAGAATGTGTATTATGTATATTGCTCTCTTTAAACATCTTTCTAAAGCAATTGGTGATAAACAGTGATGGACATTACTATTTGTGATAAATCAGTGTTTTTCTGTCTCCTTTGAAATATTTGATAGCCTAATTGTTGGTTTTTTTTTTTTGTGAAATACCAGATGTTCCTGAAAATCTTTTGGAATGAGTCAGTATTCTACCAAAGCTCCACTGTTAAGAGTTTTTGAATGAATTTTCCATACAAACCGTGGAGAATTAGATAAGCATATTCCACCACTGTTTATAAAGAATTTTACATAGAATTATCTACTCACTACTTAAAACTCCATTTTACTCTCCTGAGTTCCTTGAATATTAAAATACATATAGTGAATCAAATCACATCTAAAACAAACATGCAAGTTTGAAGAACAAGAAGTATACAAACATTATTGTCATTTGGACATTGCATTTCACAGAAAATAGGCAATGTCCCTCCTCATAAATTGAATGTATTTTGCCTCCTTAATATCTAGGTTTTTCTAGAGCAGGAGGGAATGCATAGCTTTTATAAAGTGACAATAGATAGGGTTCTATAATACATACTAGAACAACTACTTTATGTTAGACTTGATGTTATGCTCTTCTGTGTAACTTTGCCTATTTCCTTTATAATCCATCAACCACACTTTTTCTATAACCTTTTGAAGTAAAACACAGAACATTAGCTAAAGAAATTACATTATATAAGAAGATACTATCGGATGAAAGACCCCTGTTTTTAATTTACTTTGTGTTGACACAGATTTCTATCTGCTATCACTTTTCCTTATCAGACTGATGAAATAGAATTTGTGCAGTGGATATATAGAAAATTCACTGAATGGCTATCTGTCATAGTCAGAAAAGGTGCTATCTGTCATCAGTGGAGTCTTTATTTACTTTTAAAAGTGTTTGCCCATATACAGAATATCAGCCACAGTGTCCTTGTCCTTTGATTTGAAGAGTGTAGTTATTAGAAATGAGGGAATGAGTACTAAATAACATAACCTGCCTTTCTGCTCACAGATATTCTTTCAAATACCCAGTCTGTACACTGAACTAAATCTTAAGAGTGGAAATAGTCCCATGAAATATGAAGAAATATTTATTCAACAAGATAATAAGGTAAGTAATTTTAAGCACGTTTGTAGCATTGTTCAGCTTGTACCATTTCCAAAGAAAATGGTACCATGCACTTCATCAACTTTACCCATTGCTGTTAAGTATTTTATCTCAGTATCCTAAGTACCTTGGTTATATATGTTACATGTACAACTTCACACAACAATTTTTAATTTTAACATGAGTTTTTCCACACTTAAATTAAGGACCTTAAATTAAGGTTAAAAAACACTTCCTGGGTAGTTTTTCTTCTCATGAATCTTAGTGGTTAGGAAGTCCTGGGCTGAAGTGAAAGAGTTCAGAATGCCTCAATAAAATTTCTTGTCACTGGTTTATAACTGTGTTCCCTTTGAAAGAAGAAGATGAAAGAGTAGATGTATTACTGTAAAAAATATTCACAGGATAGTGAGGCACTGGATTCCCTTAAAATTAAAGTCAGGGTCTGTAGAGAAATACTGTTTAAAAACATATTTACTGAACCCGCTTTGAGATGTCACTTTCCATCCAAGATACAATGCCCAGTTTCCATTTAGTTTTTTTTCCTATGGCACATTTGACTCTGATTAGAACCCTGTACAAATGAAAATGTGGTCATATGAGGAAATGTAGTCCAAATGAAAAGACTTTTATGCTGGGTGTTTTCTAGTTATGTATTTCCCATATATTTCTAATGTGTTAGACAAGTGTTTTTTTCAAAAACTGTATTCAAAAATTAGAGAGATTTAAAACTCTTCTATTCTTAATATCAACTGCAGTCCAAGAAAAAAATATATTTTAGATTTTGAAAAGTATTAGAGTTTTATCTTCAATCACAGACCTGGAGTCACCTGTTATCTTATATATTAATAACATCCTAAGCATGAACAGAGGTATTAAAAAGTAGTAAACATATCAAGAGTGTCAGAAATTGAAGATTACCTTCATAATATCTTACATTTAAAACTGTTCAATGATGATGAAGAATAACTGTTATTTTAGAGATCCCATTAACATGGAGACAGTAAACCTTGATGAAGAAGTCACTGTGTCAAGAATACAGAAGAAAAAAACTGATTAAATGAAGGAGGAAAACCAACTTGTCTACCTCAAATACTGTAATGGCACAAACATTTCGTTTCCAAAAAATGCTGGGGAATTTTAAATGATCATGCCCAACACGAGATTAAATATATATATGTGACAAACATAAAGCGTGAAAAACATACTTGCACTCCTATATGGCTGTGCTGCACATTAATCACTATGCAGCTGGGAACACAAACTGTGCCAAACTAGTGTCTGAATGACATGGATACTTTCTTGGTACTTGGTGTTTCTGGTTCCTGGAGGAATTCCTTCAATGTATCCTTGAAGAAGATGCTGCTTTTTAGGGCATGTTTTTCCCTGCCACCCTAGTGGTTACCGCATTGGTCACAGCAGTGGCAATTCTGCTGCAATGAGAGCAGCTCTGCATGGGAACTACCGGCTACCCCTTTTGTCAAGACTGAGGGCAATTCCCTTGGTTACATGAAACAGCACAAGTGGAAGCTGCTTTTAAAAGGAAAAACTGCTGTATATGAATTAAGATCCACTGTTTGCCCTCAGCAAGGGCAAATCTGGAGGGTAGATTGCAAGTACCCAAAGTATCCTCATGGCCTTACGCAGACTAATGGAGTTCTCCCATTGGCTTCATTCTGCAAAGGTAAGGACCAAGATTTCATTCTGCACATGCACTGTAAGAAACATGCACAAATCTCTTGGAATAATATCTCTGTGAAGTAAAGTTACATGTGAATCTGAAAAGACACAGACACATAAGGTAGCACAGGGTAAAGTGCACTATAGCCTGGAGTCTCTTGAACAGTGAAGGAAGGATTATTCTTTACAGATATGTCCACCATAGTGTGCTTATTTGCTTATCAGGATTTAAAGGGTTTTTTTCCCCCCAAATGTAGTTGAACAAATGGCAGTATAGAAATGGTAAGGGAGAATGATACACTGAAATAAAAAAAAAACCTACCATCCCACTTAGCAAATGAAAAGGAAGATAATTAGAAGTAACATCACTGTCAAATAATTGCAGTGATCAGCCAGCTTGGCATGATTACTAACTCTTTTATTTTTCTGAAGGAGAGAAAGAATTAATTGCAAAACTGTGGTGGTTTGACCTTGGCTAAATGCCAGATACCCACCAAGTCGCTCTATCACTTCCCCCCCCTCAGAAAAGTACCACAGTGTACCCTTTAGGAGGGAACCTATTGCTCTAAGATTATTTTATTTGGAATAGATTTTAAACCAAGAGAATTTGAAATTAAATGTAAATGGATGCTGTGATTCTTACTGCCAATGTAAAAAAGGACCTATGAAACTCTAGGGGCAGATTCTTGAAAAGATTATGAACTAAAAAATGAAGGGGTGCTGTGCTGGCCTGAAAAAAATAGAAGAGAGATCTTGGGATATTTCTAATGCATGAATAATAACAGTAGTGGTAGTCATTTTAAAAATGAACTCATCTGAGCTGTATTTTTTTTCTGGCCGGTGTACATGCAGCACCATGGTATTCTAGAGGTGTTGTGAGCTTTTTGTTCTGGGTTTGGAAAAGCCACAAGGATAACATAATTATGTTGGGATCCATCTGGCTGTTGGGAGACATCTGTGTTTGACCCAGTCTCCCAAAACTCCCTTCCTAGTCCATGGAGGACTATCACTTCTGAATTGAAGTGTTACGAAGCGAGTGACTATTAGAAATCAGATTAACCCAGCTTTTTAATTAATATAGAGAACCTAAAAAGACTTTCCCAGGTACAGACATCCACAAGTATAAGCTCAGGTGAAATGGCTCTTTCTTTACATCTTTGATACCATCTGTTAAGCTGCTTCCATCTGTGTGGACCTTCTTTCTTCTTGTAGAAGTTAGTCATTTGGTGATATCTTGCTAAACACTGAACATTTCCTTCTGATACTCAATCCTTTATCCAGAAAGGAAGGTCTTGCACTGACATCAGCATGAAAGAAATGGAGGAAAAATGAGAAAAGATAAGAGTAGAGAGCTGAAAACAGGAAAGAAAAGAGAGATAGCATTTCTTTTGTGCTCCTGACTACCTCTTCCTTTTTCTGCCCAAATAATTTACAGGTAACAAATACTACAAGCAAAATGATAATTAAATAAAGACAAGTTATACAGCCATCATGGATACTTTGCTTGATGCCATACCACTCAATGATCATGCAACTCTCAGCCATACAGCTAGTCTTTGCTCAGGGAAGCAGTCTGATCCTTCTGAGTTTCTATATCTTTAATAACTTAAAACATATGAGTATATGGGTATTCCTGGAGTGTTTGGACAACCAAACCACATCTCAGAATTGTTTTAGGTGGTCCATGTTTGGGCTGCAGGTTGGTGCTACAACACTCCTCCGTAAATAGTCACAGTTCAATAACCATGAACATTTCTGTACATACTGAATTTACTAGTACTATGAGTCACTAATATTCATACCTGAAGGACTTGTTTCATCTACAACCTTCAGGAAGAGGAGAAATCACTGGAGAAAATATTTTGCCATTGTACAACTGGGTTTGTCCTGTGGTCAGACAAATATCAAAAATAATTTTGAAGTCATGGTGAAGTCAAGGAAACTTGCAGGTGATCCCAGTGAACAAACAACGGTGGACTGGACATGTTAGTTGAGATCTCTCTACTAACACAGCCACAGCAAATCTGAGGCTGATCAGTATTGACTGTCTGCATGATTTTGGGCCAAGAGGAGAGGTGATGCTGGCTGTTTTTTGTCATTGGTGGAAGGTTTTTTTGCATGGAGAGCTTGATGTTTTAAAAGATTATCTCCTAGGATAATTTAGTTGATTTCTCTAACATTATGAAAATATAAGCATGGCCTTTATAAAATCATAGGATGTTCTAGTGCTTTTATCCCTATGCCAAATGAAAAACAGTCACTTGGCATGTAAAGTGGTTGGCTTCACTTCTTGACTCTCTCTGTTGAGAAGCTGAACATACTTCTCCTGCTGACAAGATGCATGTATCTGTCACCAGCCTGGAGGTTTTTCTAGAGAGGAAGTGAGACACTATTTTCTCCTCCAATGAACATTCAGGCTAAAAAATGGAAGATTCACTAGAAAGTGCTAAAATAAAGGGATTGCTGGTGGATGGCCATGTAATGTGATAGAGAGCTATGTTCACTATCTTCATAAGAAATTGATCACCAAATGATATATAAAAATCAAGAGAATTTGTAACTGAAAAAAATGTTTTATTTCTAATTAAAAGAAATAGACTGTATTCATTAATCAATATTATCTTGGTTATATTTTTGTAATAATCAACATGCATTAGATCCCTTTCACTTTGGTACACAAAGGGTGACACCGGCATAAAACTCATGCAAAAGTGGATAATCATGCCCCTTGATTCCTCTAATTTTGACTTGTTAACTCAGTTCCCTGGTGTCTTTTGAACTTGATATTTGTTTATTGACCAGTGGTACAGTGAATTTCGTCTCACAACAGAAAGATGTGTCTGAAAATTAAATCATACTCATATGTCACTGAAGTAAAGCCTTATTAAGCAGGGAAATAGAACAATAGTCCATAAGCTTTAAGTGTTCTAACTGATTCTATAACAACATTTTCTATGGCTGTTAGGACTAATGCCTCTCCACTATCTCAGAATATTTTTATAGTATTGATTTTATTATTATTATTTTATGCTCAATAAACTTTTAGTATTTTTTTTAACAATTACATGTGATTTTCCTGAACAATAGATAGTCTCCCAGAAAAAGAGGCTTTAAACAACTCTGAATGTGCTGCATACCAGTGAGATATAGAGTCCATTATGTAGTTATTTCATTTCAGTGTGCACTAAGCAGAGACAAAAGCATTTTGTTTGATTAATACAGCTCAAGATCTTTTATCAAAATATTAATATCTTTTAAATAGGTGTATCCACTTAGTAAATGAGATATCATCAACTTTCCCTATTGCCAACATTGGAATATTTATTTGTTTCTCTGGTAATAGTAGCTATAACTCTATGATCCTAAAGAAATAAAACATGCATATGTCAGAACAAGGGACAAGGTTTACACTGCATACATCCACAAAGATTTCTTGCATTTATTGTCTTAGGTACTTAAGAGGGCTAAAATTGCAAAATGACACAAAACCCAGCAATAACTACAAAGAGGCAATCTAGAAACTGTCCCCTGGAAGTCAACCTGAAGAAGAAAAAAGTGCACCCTTCTCAAATCTCTACAGAAATCCTGATAATGTAACACCATGCATTGGGAACGGAACCTAATAATAAAAACATAATTACCCCTAAATTTAAAATCCATGTATCTGCAGAATTCCCATGATAATCTTATTACTTCAAATGATATATGCATTCAGAAGCTTGGATTTGATTGAATATAATTAAAATTCAAGACAGAGTGGGTTATGAGTGTTCAGATCAAATGCATCAGATGACTAAACACCAGGGAAAGAAGAGAATACTTCAGCTGAAAAGATAGCCGTGTCACACCAATGAAGAGCTACAACAAACTGGTCATTGAATTTTGACTGGGAATCTGAAAGACTGTATGCACCTCAGTAACTTGTAGTTGCTATTCAGAACCCAGAAATGAGAAGATGGTCTCAGACAATCTTGTAAAACAGGGACTGTTCCCATGTATTTGGGACACTTGTTCCAAATTTTCATCCGGAACACTTTTTTTTTTTTTTTTTTCTTTACTGGGTCTATAACAGGACAACAAGAGTCTAATGATCGAGATCCTTGTATTTGGCTTCATAAAAGTCGTCTGTTTGCTGATACCCAGAGGTGTCAATTGTTGCTAGAGATTACCTAGAAATGCTTGGGATTAACCAAGCGCGTGTCCCTGCACAGAAAGCTGTTGCTTTTTCTAGATGTGCTCTGAAAGATTACATAGTGACAGTGTCTGACAAAACAAAAGCAGAGTACTTTAATTTAAAATAGTCCCTGAAGATTACACATCAGTTCCAAGAGACTGGGTTCGGTTCCCAGGATAGCCTATGAAGATTCAAAATTACACTCTCTCCCATTTCCAAGGGAAAGACCTTAAGGCACAGGACAGAGAAAGCAAATTTCTAGAGTTCATTGATGTGAATATTCTGCTGCAGATTTGGATTTTGAACCCATGCTGACATGGATATGACTACGAAATCAGACTAACAATATCTTTATACTAGACAGTGTATGTGAAAATGTAAAAACTCCATGACCGTGATATTTCCCCAAAACATTCTCCTAGTTTCCAAGTACTTGTTTCATATAATCTAAAATCATTCTTATGTGTTTCAAAGGATTTCTCCTCCATTGTGACATATGTGATGGGGGAAGTTATCACTTATATTGAGTGTATCTCCTAGGCTAGTTCCATGTGGTGAAAAGCTACATAAGTTACTCTAGGAAATCTCACACAGCTCTGGGATACTCCTCTCTGCCCACCAAAACCTATCTCAGTGAGTAACAAACCCCACTGGGACTGTAAGCCATAGGGCTTCCATCCACCCAGGTATTTCAGGGTTGATTCCATTAGTTTGTCCCATTGGACATGGATAATCTTACTGTTTCTGCAAAGCACAGTGATCATAAACTGGGTGAAAGGATGTATTGTTTTGTTCATCTGAATCAGCCACGTTCCAGTTTCACTTAATGTCCCTTTGGTTTTGCACTGGAAAAGACAGTGAAAAATCAATCACTATTCATTTTCTATTGCCACTCATGATTCTTTCATATTTCATTGTGGTCATTTTTTTCCAGGCTGATGACTCCTAGTCCCCTTCGGTCAACAATCTTTTGGAAGTTATTCTATCCTTTTGGTCATCCTTTTTACCCTTTTCTGAATATTTTCCAGTACTACTGTGGTAATTCACCCTGTATTCAAGACTGTAGATTTATAACATGATGTACTGATGCTTTGCAGTTTTGTATTCTATTCCATTTCTAATAATTTATAAGGTTCTTTTTGCTTTTTCTGACTACCACTCAGCACAAAGTTGACATTTTTATAAAGCTGTCTTTATAATCTCAATGTTATATTTTCACTGTTCTCCAGAGCTAGTAATCAATTCAGGAGTCCATCACTGTATAGGTAAAATCAGAGCTTTGTTTTCCCATGTCTTTAATTTAACATTAAAATTCTACTGAATTTCATTTATGCCTTTATTACCCAGTCACTAGCGGAGTTCTTTTTCAGAACTTCCTGATCTTAACTGCTTTAAGATTTATTAATCTTAACTGCTAGACTCCACACTACGTTGAATACCTCTTGGTTCAACTCTTTTTTTGGATCACTTATAAATGGGGAGGAGAAATGGATTTCAATGCTGTGTCCTCCAGTCTGCAAGTTAAACAATTTTGCTCCCTATCTTTTAATTTTGAATTCTATATGTTTACTGGGTTTTCTTAATTACATTTTAACATCTTACTTACATGCCTTAATGTAGACTCTGATCTATGGAACAGTGAATCAAACACCAGATAACTCCTTTTTTGGGGCATACCCCACTGAGCCACAGACAGAAGTTCCCAAATGCTCATTGTCTCACTTGTCCTATGAATCCTACAGTCTCTACTGCAGGCACTTTAACTTGGAAAGACACATTGACTCATGCTGTTTAGTTTAATCTGTAGTCCAGTGTAGATCCCGATCCTATCTCCAAAAGTTTTTAGGCTGGGAAAACTGATGTCCATATGGTGTCCATCTCAGATACACTATCCAGAAAAGTTAAAAGAGTTTGTCCTTCAGATTTTTCCATTGCTTCCAGGAGCCATGAATTAACTATGGTGAACTCCATTCCTAGGCTCCATAACTTTCCCCATGCTTGCACAGAGAATGTATGTATGCTGCTCAAGCTTATGAAGTCCACCAGGTGTTGTGGTGCCTAAAGCTGTGCTCAGTGTCACACCAGTTCATTTGGGAAACTGATCTTCCCAGATAAAAGAAGTATAAACTCCCATCTTTGGCTCATCAGTAACTTGCTCATACCTTTTGGTAAATGCATGGGAACTCTTGTATCATAAAAGTTCCACTGTCATTCAAATTTAGTTTTCTTCATTCCTAAAACATTTTAATGGCTCACCAAGTACAACAACTTAAATATGTCAAAAATTCAGAAAAAACTTATGAAAAATTAACTTTTTGTGATTTGTTTTACAGGCCATGTTCAAATAACTACTGGTCTCCCTCGAGACTAGCAGACAGCATTAACTTAAGCTGGTGGAAATTTTTGATATCTTTATGTGTCTTCCCTAAATAGCTGTGTAGACAAAACTTTCATTTAACAAGCACTTTTTGCATAAAACAGTGACACTTAAAGATGAATGAAACTATTAAAAAAATTACATGGTCATCTTAGAACAATATGACAGTTGTCTGACTAATAAATAAGGTATTCTCCAATAGAAGAATGTAATTTTGGTATTTGTTACTTACCTTTGTTCTCCCCCACAACAGACCATGCCATTCATTAAGTGCTTTCTCCTTTCGCCAAGTGCCATTCCTGGTATTTGGTACTGTTTAACACAACAAAATAGTACCTTAGTGTCCTTGAACAAGCCTTCTTCCTCTCCCTCTAGAAGAACTGCCTGACTGAAAAATGTCTGTCTTGCTCTATCAACTCCATGCCTCTTCTTCATGACTTCAGAAAGAGCTACTTTTGTATAATTTCCCTTCAATCCTCATAGTTTTGTCAGTAAACCACGTCAGTAAACCACATCAGTAAGAGAGCTCTTACGCATAAATCTCCTTCCACTCTGTTCTCAGTCATATGAGCATTACAGCACAAGCAGGGTAGAGCTCTATGAGGTCTGAATTAGAAGGTTTTATGGTAAATTTCATATGACTCGAGGAGGGATTTTGTCAAAGATCTGATGGAGAATATGCTCATTGTACCTTACCTGTTCATCATTTTACGAGAAAAAAAATCTTGAATATGCACTTGGAATGAGGTTCCTTCCTTCTCCAGTGAAAAGGGACTTAGTGAGGATTAAAATCTGAAACATCATCTGGAAACCTGTTGTAAAATATTGACAGAGATCATTTACATTGCTTAAACCTTAGCCCTTACCCTGGCTAATTACTCATTTACTACATATTCTTATTATATAGAAATTTGGGTTGCTTAAAATAGCTCTTCCTAGTTGTTCTGATTGTTCAAGTGGTCTTAGACGTTATTAATGGAGAGCATGAAAATCACAAAACCTTAATGTGATATGTTTTTAATCAGTGCCATGAAAAAAACCCACCCTGTATTTTTTTCAAGTAGTAGCAAATTGTTACTTTCACTACATTTAAATGCATATCTAGTAATTTAACATTATTTACATTTTTAAAACCCTTACTGCCATTTAGTGCAATTTTATATTACAATACTAATGTTATGCTAGCATTAAATTCAACTCTTTTTTAAAAATGCAACATGGAATTGCTCTCCTTTCTTTTAAGTTATCTTTCTTCTACCTCATTTTTAATAAATTGTAGTAAACCTTAAGTATGCTACTGCTCCTTTCACAGAAGTACTTAAATGACCCTTTCGTTCTGTTTTTAGACTAATAATCTGATTTAATTATGAATGATGCCAAGGTTATAAATGATTGGGTTGTCTTCTGAAAATATGAATCGATTTTACATGCATTTTCTCCTGCCTTTTTCTAAAATACACTTAATGTTCCAAGCTGGAACATCTGCTTTCAATAAAATCCTTATGTATTTTCCCCAGCTAATGCACTTGTAATATGTAATTTCTCTTTTGTTCGTAGCTATTTCCATACTTTTTCCTCATCTTTGTTTCAGACTTCTAAAAAGGGGAGTTAAATCCCTTGTCCATCTGATAAATTTTCATGTTTTCCTTGGGATGATAGACTGCAAAACTTGGAGTAATGTGCAATAGTCATTCACGACATGGGACGAGATGCTCACTCGGGAAGTGTCAAGTCTGAGTGAGATCTGCCACTAGGTCTGTTTTTGCCAGGAGGGTAGAAAGAAGAGGTTACATATTAATTCACTGGGCCTCGCTTGGCCAGGGTATGGGAAAACTGGTGTGTCACTCTGAAGCCTGTCTCTGCAGGCACTATTTGTTGTGCATTTAGAGGGCACTGGTACAACAGAAAGCAAAGACTTCTGTGTAAAGCAAACAGCATAGTGACCTGTATTCCCATGGCACAGAGCAAAGGTACAGAATTTCCTTTCATTTCTTCCCGTTTCAACCATTTTTGCATTTCAGGGAGAAAAATCAAGGACAGCAGGTATTTGTGCTTCATTAGAAAAGGAAATAGAAGAACTTTTTTGGTTGCACCATCTGACCAGTTGCAGTGTCTCTGGGGATTCTTTAGCAGAGTTAAAACAGGACTAACACATATTTCTATCTCTCTTGCGCAGAAAAGTCTTCCAAAACTTTTTTTTTTTTTTTCCTCTTACCCTTGTCAAAGCTAATAAATAAGCTAGACAGTGAGAAAGGGTGAAGCTGAATGTGGCTGTGTGTACACATAGACTTTTCAAGGGATTTCAGGAACCTTAATGTATAAATCTGAGAGAAAAGCAAGATGCAGCCCCCCAGACAAACAAAAATTGGATTTAAATGCACTCTTTTTTTTTTTTTTTTTTTTTATGGTAGCTTCCAGTCAAAGCAGCTATGCAAATAAAGCCCAGAAATTATTTACAGTAGTGCCTGAAAGTGCCAGTGTTCCTTTATTTTTCCTTTTTATTTCTTCACGGCTTCCACTCCAAACTTTTTTATTAACCTAGATGCAGGCTAAGTAGGCGGTTGCCTGGGGCAGCCACAGCTTTAGTACCTACATTTTCTTTGAAAAGCTTTACAGATCTTTCTGTTGAGGAGAGCAAGGAAATATTCAGGGCAGCAGTCACTGAGTAGCAGCTGCTAATTCCCTCTCCTCCCCCTGTACAGTCCCAGCAGGATAAGCAAATTAGGTCTTTAAACCTTGTCTCCAACTTCTCTTCCCCTTCCCTCTGAACATTTTTAGCTATTCAACAGCTATTCAACACAACTCTCTCCCTAACTTTTCCATAGCAAGAAACAAATTTAACACAGCACAACTTGGAGTGGGTAAATTTGATTTTTCTCATGCTTTTGAGAAGCACACAACCAACCCATCCAGGTAAATATTCAGCTTTCCTGAAGATCTTTAGAATCCTGGAAAGGAAAAAAAGAGATTTTTCTTTTTTGTTTAAATTCCACACTATTGTGGTTCTGCTGTGTGTTAGACTTTTGTTCTGCAGTCAGCCAGATGTTTTCATTCTCTAAGACTGCTCTCTAGAAACTATTACAAACTGTAATATCGGTTTAAAAACACTTCTAGTATTGCCTGCTAATCAGTTCCAAATCTCTTGGTGTATAGTTATCACCATATATTTGTACCCTATAATGCAGTTGTGATGTTTGATTTCATCTGTATTACTCCATACAGTTGCAGTCTTCATGGTGTATTATATTTTTAAGACCTTTATCCATAAACATTCATATAGCATACTGTCATTTGCCAAATATCTTGAATTTAGTTTTTCCATTGTTGTTCTTTGCATGTATAAAAAGACATTTGAAGAAATAAAATATAAGGCCAGTAAATCAGCTGATGAAGAAAGTGTTAACATGAGAATTTTTTCTGTTTTCTGGGAAAAGTCAAAAATTACAGTTGTGGAAATTTTGACAGTTGTTTGTGTTAAAACTTAATCATAATAATAAAAAAAAATAAAAGACACTTTCATTGCATTATTGGGTTGCTTTCCTAAACAGAAAGTTTAAAGCTCAGTTTTTATAACAACGCAGTGTATAGTGTAAATGCATTATCTTTACAACTCGTTTGTACCATAACAACCTGTTAGTTCTCCTGTCCTGCATCTAAATACCAGGAGTTACTGTACTCACCATTTCTGGAAGTGACTGAAATGCCACATTCCCACGGAAAGTCAGAATACAATGAGCAAAGCTGGAGACAGTAGTTGGCCCAGCTGATGCTTTTGATATTTTTGATTTTCCTTTATTGGTAACTATTTTTCCATTTTATTTTTCAGGAAATTAAAAAGGATCGTTTGTGATTATGCACCACATTTCCTTCCAATGTTACTCTCTTTTATTGTGATTAGAATTTTACATTAAGTGTTAATGCTTTTTACTAAGAAGCAGGTTAATTGTTTCATCTAGTTTCAATTAGCCCTAATAGAGTGCATGTATAGTTTCAGAGTCTATTGTGCATATCCTTACATAGATGGGAAAATGAAGTAAAAGCTATTATTTTGATGTCCTGATAAATTATCTTCCATATTATGTTAGATTAACAAAATGCATGACTAATGTCCCATGTACACATGAGCTGTGACAGCATTTCTGAATGTTAATAAATCTGAGCACTGGCTGATGTCCAGTTCTTTTTTTATGGTAAATGCAAATTAAGTCCACATCTTCCCATAATACTTAGTAATATACTTCTAAATGCTCAAATCTAGTCATTATTTTTGGCAACATTTATACTGTAGCTCTCCAGACGGAACTGAAAATAATAAAAATAAAGTAATGATTATATCTAGATTGGGGCCTGAAGATAGTTGTTCTTTCTGAAAGCACATTGCAGTCATAATAAACAGATTAATAGCTACAGGCAGCATTTGTTTGCAAACTTCACCAGTATTCAAACCAACAAAATGATTTTTCTGTGCAATAGAACGTAAGTATCAGAGAATTATATTACCCCTTTTTTATAAAATGGAAAATCTCAGTTTTGCAACTGTGAGGTATTACTGAGACCAAAGACACGGAAGGGTGCTGGGAGCACTGGAATCTGAATAAGGATATGGTTGGCTGCAATCCTCTAAGGCACATCAAACAGCAATTATAAGAGTGGTTTAGCGCCCCTCCTGTGCTGCAGACTGATCTGTTCCATACCACCAGTCCTAGGAGAACCTTGATGCTACGGCATAGGGCAACTGGAACCTTTGCTTCTTTCTCTTGTGGATCTGAGCTGGAAGCATTCTTCCAAGCCTGGATAGTACTTGGTTTGCAGAAGCAGTTACACATAGAGGCGAGTTCATAAAATGGATGTCACAGCCTGGACTGCCCACAGTTAACTCTGGACCCAGAGATGATGTAGATCCAAATATAGTTAGTACATGGTAGAAAGTTTATATGGTACCTGGAATATTTGGTTTCTAGAATGGATAACTCTCCACAGAAAATAGTATTGTCCTTAGCATGTGCTGTTGGGTTCAGAATCATGATTTAATGTCACTCTCTTATGTTGCTGAGGTGACTACAATCCTAGAGAGATGTTATTAAAATATTTACTGACTCCCAGAGTCCCTGTGCAGTAAAGAAGTGTAATACTGTGGAAGCAGAGGACAACATCATTTGTCTGAGCGGTAGACCAGTTTTTGCAATGACAGGGGACTGTCATGACAGAGATCTTTGCATGCAGAGAACAAGTGACTAAGTCTTTCATATGGCACAAACGAATATACGAAGCAGGCATTTTACACAAGTTGAGAACGGCTTTGCATCTACAGCTGAAGCTGTCCTAAGTACAGTAGAGACGAGAGGCAAGTGCAGTAGGCACAGCATGACTGGAAAACAGTGCACCTATGATTGTGGCATAGGATACAAAAATTATTCATCCTTGTTGTGGTGTCAACTTGACCAGCAGCCAAACACCACGCAGCCAGTCGCTCACTCTCCCCCTACCTGAGAAATAGGGGAAGGACAAAAAGAGACTCATAGGCTGACATAAAAAAACAGTTTAGTGATTATAATAAAACAAAACAACAATAATAAAAAGTACAAACGGGTAATGCACAATGCACTTGCTCACCATCCGCCAACCAATACGCAGCCCGCTCCTGGCCAGCAATCCTGAAAAATGAAGATCCTGCTGTTGCAAACCCAGAAGCGAGAGACAACCCCCCTCCTTTATATACTAGGCATAATGTCACATGATATGGAATATTCCATTGGCCAATCCGAGTCCAGCACTTGGGTTGTGCCCCCTTCCAGCTCAAGAAAAGTTAACTCTATCCTAGATGAAATCCAGGTCAGGCACTCCTGCTGTGCTCGCTCCCAGCTCAAGAAAATTAACTCTATCCCAGACAAAGCCAGGACAATCCTGCACAGTATTTTGCAATCCAGGTGTGGGTCACAGAAAAGGCTGCTTCCTTTATGGTGCAGTAGACACACTCAGGCTGCTTCAAAGAATATTTGTGATCCAAATGTTCTAGTTGTGCCATATATGAAAAGCATAAAAATTCATAGTGCTTTACCTTGAGTATAAGTCTGGCAAAGCTGAAAGAGACTATATTTGATGGGAAGGATAAAACCCTATAAGCTCTCCCATGTCTGAATATTTGACAGCTGGGCCATAACATACAGTGACTTATTATTTACTATTATTTTACACCTCTCTGACATTGTGAATGTTACAAGTAGGTGCTGCTGCTGTTAACCCAAAGGATTAGGTCAATTATCCATATATCTCCCCATAAGGTTTGTCTTTGAAATATCTTCATAGTCTATTAGTAAATGATGAACAAATTAACAAATTGAATCTGACAGAAGAATACTTCAGTAGACATTCTTAACCATTTTTTCATGACAATGTGATTCTAAAGAATATAAAATAGTAAGGGGATATAGGATAAGGGAAAATAGAAGGATAATAATACAGTTTATTCTATGGGCAACTATTCTCAGTACTTAAAGGATAAGAAGTCAAAGATAGAAATAACTTGACAGTTTAAATAGCAAATATATACTACATGTTGTAGAGACAGCAAGTTCCTTCCAGGCAAAGGTCCAAATTATTTTGGACAGAACGCAGTGGTTGGAATTTAATTATTTGACAGAGCTAGAATCTCTGAAGGGCTTCTCTGTGTGTATTGGTGAGAACTTTAATTGAAGCAGACAATGAACAGGTCAGAGCTTACTGAGACTGATTAACAGCATCACCTGCCCTGCAATTATTGTTACTACTCTTGAGGCTTTTAACTCTTAGAGCTTTCCTCAAGAAATACATATGTAGTTTTCCAAGAAGTCTTTCTTCCCACTCTGCTCAAGTGTCTAAATATTACCTAAGCATAGATTCATCATCTTTAGGGAAAAATAGACCTCTGGAGGGGGTGGTTCAACTCCTCCTAAAATATGTGTCTAAGAAAAATTGGTCCCTGAAGATGTCATTTCTCACCACTGGTTTTAGAAGAAACCTAAGGTGATTAATGACTTATATTTAGACATTCATGGAGATAAAACTAGACATTCATGGAGATAAAACTTAGTATTAGTATGTTTGCATTTAGATTTCTTTGCATGTGAAGAGAAAAACAAGTTATGCCTAATAGTAGTTTTGACTCTGTATCTTTAAAATGATGTGATCAACTATTAGATCCACAGTCCTGAATAATGACAGAGGTAATGACTCCTGTGCTAGGAATTGGTCATTGAATTAAGAATGGACAGATCTGCTCTATTTTCTTATAGACTCTTCTGTGAGATAACATTTTCCTGTGGTTAAGTTCTGATACATTTCTAAGTAAAAAGATTTTTAGAAACATAAAAAAATATGTTTTTATGACAGATCCATCCATGAGTAGATAGACTACTATTTTTTCTTCATACATTGTAAATTTGCTTAGATACATGGCGGAAACTTTAGCATTCTAGTAATGAACAGCTCTGATAGATTCTGAGCATATGGACTGAGATCTTTTACAGTGGTGAAAAGAAGGGCTACATTTGCTTCTTCACAGATTAGAGACCTATGTCTGTGTTGGACAAAGTTTTCAAAAGCAATCACTGTAGTTAAATCAAGAAACCATACATGGATTTAATTTTAACATTATATGCCCTTAAACTATTCCACGCTAGACACCTGAAGTTATATGTCTCTGCTGAAAATCTCATCTAAATAAACCAAATCTAGAGACATCTAGCTGAAAGACATATCTCTGGTATCTAGTCCACCTGTAACAGAGGTTGTCATACAAAACCTATATTATTTTAGAGATGCACATTAAAATGATTTCACACCTATTTTCCCCCCCAAATTCAATGTTTCTTCCTACAAGTAATCTACAAGATTTAGGTCCTGATTATTCAGTGGGTTGGTTTACATGTGTATCCACATGACATTTCTTGAAATAATTTTGAATACTTCTATTTTATTCCCATATTACATTTTTAAATTCTCTATGTCTATTAATTTTATGAACTTCCCTCCCCTTTTTCAAACCATATTTTATTAGAGAGCTTACTTTCCTACTTAGGCATCAAAGATCTATCACAGCAAAATATTTAAATGCTTAATAATCACAATCTAGAGCTATAAGTATTAATGAGCTCATTCCTCTGAATCCAAGTACTGCTTTGTTTTTATTCCTTTTTCTTTCCCTGTCAAATTTAATTGGAGTCAGAACTTCCTAAATCCTGGTCTACAACCCTATTTTTTACTGATTTAAAATTACGTATTGCACTCTATGGTGCTAATCCAATTTTAGAGTTTTATGCTTTTTATAGGAACAAGTGATTGTGATGTAGGTTAAAGTGCATTAAAATTCTGGTTATGTCAAAAGTTGTGACAGATCAGGTAAGGAGATGAAAAGGAAATTCTTCAGGGCAGAAAGGACAGTCTTATCTGATGCAGGTGTACCAGATACATAACAAATATTTCATGTTTTTTGAATAAAAGGATATCACAGTCATATAAGAACATTTCCACTGGAAGGTCTTCATTAAAAGCAGTCCCATATGATTTATGTTTCAAAACTCTAGAGTATGAGAAGTGATAGCTTCCCACCACAACCAGAATACATGATATTCAAAGTAATTAACTCAAATCTTATTTAAATGTATAAAATGGAAAGAAAGGATTGAAAGTCAGTTGGTAACATGCTTCATTCAGCAACATGAGTTAAAAATAATCACTTGCAATAGCACTGAGGAAACAAAGTCACAGAGTTGTTTTCTCATCCATTGAAAGTAGAAGAAAGACAGACAACGAGGAGTTTGATTTGTAGCAGGAAGGACAAGAATGAAGGGGTCTTTTTAAAAAAATCAAAATTAGTAAATCAAGGAAAACAGTTACAAATTCTGTATTGGTAATGACATTCTCTTTTGATCTGCCTTTTCTGTTTAGGTGCTCAGGACAGTCTTCTGAGCGAGAGCTGTCTGTTTCTGTATGTTTATATACTACTTAACCCAATCTTTCTAAGTGATGCTTTTAACAAAAATAGTAAACTGTTGTTCAAAAACCTCGATTGAAGACAAATTTTAGATTAGTAATTTGTCCTGATTATATTCTAGAGCAACTTTTGATTTTGGAAATTTCTGTGATAATCTTTTAATAGATTGAGAAAGATAAGGTTTCTACCTTGTGTTTGAGTGGCTGCAATGAAAAATGGGCACAAACTCTTGTGTGGGTCTCAGATTGTTCCTTTTTCTATTGTCAGATGAACATTACTGTTCAGTATTTTAATTGTCAGCACAATGTCACTTTATTTTAGTCATATATACACTCCATGAAAAAAAGCATCCATCCTTTTAAGTTTGAGCACTCCTTGGTATGACTTAGAAATACAGTAAAATATCTTTTCCTCAGTTATTGTCCTGAAACAAACCCCAAAGACCAAAGGCATATTTCTGATCCTTTTGGCCTGGCTTTGGAATTCTTCCTGTTTCTGTCAGCTCAGGAAACACATCTCACCACTCACTCGCTCAAGATCAGGGACCTAGGGCCATTTTGCCATTCAGTTGTCTGGGGAGAAGCTGCTAGACATGACTGAGTGGGAGGGATTCTGATGCTGAACCAGAGTTTTGCTGTATTTCAATAGATTTAGAAGCTCAGTTTGCTCAGACAAGACACAGGCAACAGTCAGGGATTTATGCAGATTAATTTCCCCTTACTTTTTATAGTGTATTGATATTTCCATTTCTCTTTGCCTTTTCTGATACTAAGTAAATTGAAATCCTCACACTAATTCTTTGAATGGTATAGAATACAGATAATTTTATTTTGCTTCTTTTCTAGGTTCCCACAAACAGATGTCCTTTATGTTTTATTAGTTTCTTTCTGGGAGCTGTGCTGGTGAAATGAGTTAATATGTTGACACATCAACATTATCATCACACACAAGTTTATTAGTGTGTGGTATCTACCATGTGCTTTGATCCAGGACCACCACGCAGTACCACAGTTGTTTCAAATCTAGGCAGAACCCAGGTTCACTAACAAGAGCAAATAGTTTAGAAACACAGTAACTGCATTTGAGCATCTGTTTTGCAAGTGATCCTGTGGCATTCTGAGTGGTCACCTCTTTTTTTTTTTTTTTTTTTTTAATTAATTCATACTCTGTAAAGAGAACATGTCAAAGACTGTGACAATGTGGAAAGTTTGAAAGGGAAAGCATGCTTTAAACACTGTAATAGGGAAAGAACCCTGGCAATTCGGAGGACAGAAAAAAGGCAGGAAGGTAATTTTTGTCCCTGCCTGCAAAATTCCTTTTCAAAACCAAAATGAAATTGAAGAGTTTCTGAAGCATTTTGGTGGTTTGCATTCATAGTAGAAAAAACCTAAGTCACCAAAAATCATTCTGCAAGGCCAAAGCACATGATCAGGAGGCTAATGAGCTATGAGAGAAAAGGAGTTTACATCTCTGGTCATCTTATCTGATGAAAAGGTTACATCTCACTATCCTACATCTCATATTCATGCCCTGTTTTTTCCCTTTGTCTCTTATTTGAAGAATAAAAAGTCAGAAGTCTCTCCTGAACTCAAGAAACAAGTCTAAAGAACAAAATTTGCTGCTGATCAAGCTTGAGTACAAAGCATTTGAATTTTGACAAAACTGTATTACTGCAATGAAAGATATTTTGAAAAATCTCTATATCCAATGAAGTCATTACTTCAGAGCTACATGAAAAAAGAAAATAACCTGTCACTGAAGAATGCTGCATTGAAGGGGTTAATCAAATTAAACTAAATATATACATATTGTCACATTCACTTTATGAGAACCTGAGTCTCAGTTCCAAAGAAGTAGAATATTCACATTTTATAAGGTAAATAAAATGGAAACTATGTTATATCTGAACAGTTTACATCATGAGACTCAGCAAAGTACCTGTGTGTTAGCTGGTATTTGAACAGTCTTGTCCTAATTTCTTGCACTTTGGAACACATTACCTTCACATTTGTAGTACCATTTCATCCTCCAGTATAGATCATTACAATATCAATCTTGAGTGTGAACTGAAGATTTTTTTGTTTTAACTTCTGTAGACTACACGTAGCAGGGTCCTTATTGAATCACATTCACTCATTTGAAAATCAAGTTATATTATATTTCAAAGGTGGATTAGAACTGTAATATTAAAAATAAAACAGTGGTTAATGACAATTAAAGGTAAGTGAATGTAATCTCAGAGGTTTTGCCTTTTTTTATAAAGCCTTGTTATGCTTGAGCCCCAGGACATGACACAACCATGTCTAGGAATATATCACTCTTAAACAAGAATTTTGTCAACGACACCCACAAGTTCATATTAGCATAGACTGTTCAGAGGTTGATAGTTTATTGTTACACAATAGGTTGATTCTTTGCTTGTTATTGGATTTTGGAGTTATATAATATTTATTGTAGTGATTGAATCTCACTATTATTTTCAGCAGAGAAAAATGTGGAAACTATTCTTTGAAAAGACATTCCATTTCTTGTATTATGCAGAGACACACTGCATAAGTGGTGATCACATAACTTAAATATTGAACGAAGCAGGTTTCTGCCACTCTCTTCACCTATGAAGGAATCCTGAGAACACATGGCCCCACCCACTTTATGAGAGAGTCTAACCACAGAACTAGAAAGATTTTATTTATCCTCTCCAGCACAGTTCATTTTCTTGAGAGACTTTTCATATACCATTCACAATAAAATTTATGTGCATATATGTGCAGTTAGGCAAAATCTGTGAAGGTTTAGACAAATATTGAAAGTTTCAGAAGCTCTCACATGTTTAATTATTCTACTCTAAACACTAATGGCAGTGGAAAACTAAAAAACATTTTGGTCATATGTAGCACTGTAAATAATTTTAAGATAGTCACAAAGTTGTGGGCATATCAGTTAACACATAATATGAGTGAAATCATCATGAAGGGACCAGTTAGACCACATCATGATACTAAATTTCCTAGTTTTTATCGTCTCACTGAAATCTTAATAATTGAAGTAGAATCCACTCCATGCCTTTGATATGAAAATGATCTCAATTATTTGGAAAACGTTGTTTCTTATTTAATTCACAAAATAAAATATTTCGGGGTTTTTTTTGCATACAAAGAAATGCATTAGCATTAGAACTGCATGGTCTGCTAAGAAGTCAACATATTTTTATGAACTTTTATGGAATTCGTTATAATGATACTACATTTATGAAGGGTTTTCCTAAAAGACTTGTATATGTGAGCAAAATAACACTGGGAGTAGACCATAAAGAATGAATTGCAAAATAATATTTGGTGTTTAATTATTAGTTAAAGTACAATTAATTTCCTAGGATGATCATTACTGAGGTAATGCATGACAATCCAAAGACAACTTTGTGTTTATGCTTTCTTCCTTATATATTTTCACTCTATAATTCAAAAGTACTAAATATTTATATAAAGTAGTTTAAAGTAAATTCAGTCATGGAGACTAGGAAAACAAAGACAGGTTTTGTCTTTGTTAGGAAGTTTAATGACAGAAGCTATAACTCACAGGAAATTAGTTATCTCGTTCAAGCATTCCTGTATAATCAAAGAGCACTTGAGCCATCAGAAATTATAGATATTAAACTTAAATCATTGCTTAGGCTTTTGCAATGCAAATTCACTCCTGGGCACATTTTAAGTGGCATATAGTATTTCCTTCGATTATTATTAGATAAAGTCATGGACTATTACACTGTTGTCATTCAGTTAATTTTGATGAAAAAGCAATTACTTATGGCAGATTAGTGCAAAGAGTGGCCATAATGACAGTAGGTTAGGTTAAGAGATTATTAGAAAAACACAGCCATTTAAATTAACCCAAATGACCAACATGTCAGTTCAAAAGAAACATGTGCTTTAATTTGTTAAACTGTAACCTTTGCTATATTAGAAAAATACTTTGACATAAACACTTTACAAATGTCAGCAGAAAATCCATACTCCATTTCTTCACATTGGTTTTGTGACACAGTGTTTGCTGATATTCGTCAAGGGATAAGTTACAATTGATTTCCTTCCACCCTTACTCTTTTCTCTTGTATTACAGGGAATTAAAGGGCAAAAATTACCTTTTTTTTTTTTTTTTTTCCCCCAGACCAGTCATATGGATATGCTGCAGTAGGTAAACTTAACTGCTGCCTGGAACTTAAAGGTCAACAGAATGTCTCAAAAAAGCTTTGAATGGTAACGGTTAGAGAAGGCCAGAGCATCCTAAGACTGAGGAGCAAAAGTAATGCAAAAAGCGGAAAAGCTGGCGTGGAAGGGTATTCTGAGACATTTGCTTCTGTGTCTTTTCTCTAGGTACTGCTCTTGTGTATTTACACAAAATAGAATTGCTGAAAACAGCTTGATTTAAAGAATCAGTAATATATCTTTCTTTAGGATAAAATCTCTTAATTTTCCTAACTCTGTTTCCATCTGTCCTTTTCAAACACTTTTGTCAACATAAGATTTAACATTGCGGGAGGATATCGGACCTGCACAACTCTATGAGAGTTATAACAAGCAAAGCCATTTATTTTTCCAATAGTACATACTTATGCTCTCGCCAAAGCTCTTACTTCATAATTAGCAAATCAGCAATTAGACAGTTATCAACCTTTTCTCCTATCAGCATAAGACCACTCTAACACGCTCTGTGCAGACCAATCAACTTCTTGTTCACACAGTGTTCACGTGGCGGTAACTTCTCACAGTTCAGTACTTTTCCACAGTTTAGTGTTGCAGCTGTCCGTTGTTTTCCTCTGCCACCTTAGCACAGCTCAGCAGTTTCTTATCTTTCTCCCAAGGCCTGTTTTTCATCAAAGCCTAGCTGTTGATTCAGAGGCTGTGCAAGGCTGACAGGCCGATGCCTCCCACAATTTAAAGATTGTATTTATACACTGGACGTTTGTTCCCCTGTTGAAAGAATATTGCCATTTTGCTAATGCATTTTGAATTGGATGGGAAGGTGTCATAAAGACGCTTTGAAAATAACATTAAAGCCAGATCCTACAAATGACCCAAGCATATGAGTTGCTTCATTTCCACACCTATAGTTTCAAATATCTGACCATGAGCTGTTAATACACCTGAGAAATGAATGCACATATGTATAAATACATATATGAACACACATATGTATATGAACATCTCAGGTGGCTTACTGTGATTACATATGATTGCTTTGAGCACAAGTGTAGCGAAGACAGGGTAGAGTGTCTTTGCGTTAGAATCAGGGGGAAGGCCAGCAGGGCAGATGTTGTGGTAGGAGTCTACTATAGGCCACCCACCCAGGACAGAGAGGTGGATGAAATATTCTATAGGCACTTGGGTGAAATCTCACGATCACTTGCCGTTGTTCTTGTGGGAGACTTCAACTTCCAAGACATCTGCTGGAAATACAACACAGCAGAGCGTGACCAGTCCCGGAGATTCCTGGAATGTGTGGGAGACAACTTCTTGATGCAGCTGGTGAGAGAACCAACCAGAGAAGGTGCCCTACTGGATCTCCTCTTTGTGAACAGAGAAGGACTGGTGGATGATGTGGCGGTCGAAGGACGACTAGGGCACAGCGATCATGAAGTAATAGAGTTCTCTATTCTTAGAGAGGTCAGGAGAGGGCTAAGCAGAACTGACATCCTGGACTTCCAAAGGGCTGAATTTGTCTTGTTTAGGCACCTGCTTGAAAGGATCCCTTGTCAGATGATCCTGAAGGGTATAGGGGTCCAGGAGGGCTGGGCACTCTTTAAGAAGGAACTCTTAATGGCTCAGGAACAGGCTGTCCCCAGGTGCTGTAAGAGAAGCCGGCAACAGAGAAGACCACCCTGGCTGAACAGGGAGCTTTGGCTGCAACTCAGGGAGAAAAGGAAAGTTTACAGCCTTTGGAGGAAGGGGCTAGCCACTCACAGTGATTACAAAGAGGCTGTGAGGCTATGCAGGGCGGAAATCAGGAGGTCTAAAGCCCAGCTGGAAATTGCCCTGGCTTCAACAATCAAGGATAACAAGAAATGATTCTATAAGTATGTCAGTAGTAAAAGAAAGACCAGGGAGAGTATCCATCCCCTGCTAGATGCAAGAGGAAACATGGTAACAACTGATGAGGAGAAGGCTGAGGTCCTTAATGCCTTCTTTACCTCAGTCTTTAATAACAAGACTAGTTGTACTGAGGGAATCCAGCCTCCTCAGCCAGAAGACAGAGACTGGGAGAACAACCCCCCTGCAATCCAGGAGGAGACAGTCAGTGACCTACTGCATCACACAGACACACACAAGTCTATGGGATCGGATGGGATACACCCGAGGGTGCTGAAGGAGCTGGCTGGCGCGCTCACCAAGCCACTTTCCATCATTTACCAGCAGTCCTGGCTGACCGGGGAGGTCCTGACAGATTGGAAACTGGTCAATGTGATGTCTATCTATAAGAAGGGTCGGAAGGATGATCCAGGAAACTACAGGCCTGTCAGCTTGACGTCGGTGCCTGGGAAGCTGATGGAGCAGCTCATCCTGAGTACCATCACACAACACATGTGGGACAACCAGATGATCAGGCCCAGTCAGCATGGGTTTATGAAAGGCAGGTCCTGCTTGGCAAACCTGAACTCCTTCTACGACAGGGCGACCTGCTTATTGGATGAGGGAAAGGCTGTGGATGTAGTTTACCTCGACTTCAGTAAGGCCTTTGACACCATTTCCCACAACATTCTCCTGGCAAAACTGGCTGCTTGAGGCTTGGATGATTGCACACTTTGCTGGGTAAAAAACTGGCTGGATGGCCGAGCCCAAAGAGTGGTGGTGAACGGAGTTAAATCCAGTTGGTGGCTGGTCATGAGTGGTGTCCCCCAGGGCTCAGTTTTGGGGCCACTCTTGTTTAACATCTTTATTGATGATCTAGACGAGGGGATCGAGTGCACCCTCAGTAAGTTTGCAGACAACACCAAATTGGGTGGGAGTGTTGATCTTCTCCAGGGTAGGGAGGCTCTGCAGAGAGATCTGGACAGGCTGGAGCGATGGGCTAAGGCCAACTGTATGAGGTTCAATAAGGCCAAATGGCGGGTGCCGCACTTGGGCCACAGCAACCCCCAGTAGTGCTACAGGCTTGGGGAGGAGTGGCTGGAGAGCTGCCAGTCAGAGAGGGACCTGGGGGTGTTGATTGACAGCCGGCTGAACATGAGCCAGCAGTGTGCCCAGGTGGCCAAGAAGGTCAATGGCATCCTGGCTTGCATCAGAAATAGCGTGGCCAGCAGGGACAGGGAAGTGATCTTGCCCCTGTACTTGGCACTGGTGAGGCCGCACCTCGATTACTGTGTTCAGTTTTGGGCCCCTCACTACAAAAAGGACATTGAATTACTCGAGCGTGTCCAGAGAAGGGCAACGAAGCTGGTGAAGGGTCTGGAGCACATGTCGTACGAGGAGCAGCTGAGGGAACTGGGGTTGTTTGGTCTGAAGAAGAGGAGGCTGAGGGGAGACCTCATCGCCCTCTACAACTCCCTGAAAGGAGGTTGCAGAGAGCTGGGGATGAGTCTCTTTAACCAAGTAATAAGCGATAGGACAAGAGGGAATGGCCTCAAGTTGCACCAGGGAAGGTTTAGACTGTGTATTAGGAAGTATTTCTTTCCAGAAGGGGTTGTTAGGCGTTGGAATGGGCTGCCCAGGGAGATGGTGGAGTCCCCATCCTTGGAGGTGTTCAAGAGGCGGGTTGGCATAGCACTTAGGGATATGGTGTAGTTGGGATCTGTCAGTGTTAGGTTAATGGTTGGACTAGATGATCTTCAAGGTCCCTTCCAACCTAGATGATTCTGTGATTCTGTGATTCTGTGCTGTTTGAGAAATACTTTTTTTGGAGAAAGCTTTTAAGAAGCAATAAATGGTTTTGTTGGTGCTATATCAAGAAACTCTGATGAGGATGATGACTGTCTTTCACAGCATAAAGGATGCAAACCAATAAAGCCGTGTATTTCATGTGAACGTGGGTTTTACATGTTTAGTTCTTTCTTGTCCTTTATTCCTCAAGAAACAATGTAGTCAAAATGAATACTCAGAGAAGATATCTCAGCCCAGACCCTCATAGACTTAACAAAACTTCAGTGATTTAAATGGAATCATGCCTTATTACTCCAGGAGAATTTCTGGAATAGTTCTGTAGATATTCTGTCTCAAGGATATTTCTTTCCTCTGTTGACAAAAAATGGACATTAAGAGGATTCTGAATGAGAGATGTGGTAGGTGGAGAAATAAAGGAATCACAGAAGCATCTGTGATCCAATCATTAAAAAAATATATGTATTTTTTAAAAATAGGCTAACAAAATAATGCTCTATATATGTCTAAAATTACTAATGAGAATGAGAAGGAAGAACATTTAGAAGGCAGTTATGATGAAATATTTTATGTCCTGCACCATTTTGGGGGGAGAGGAGGAATGATTACTTGTTTCTAAAAATTGCCAGAAATTGGTAGCACAGGTTCTATGCTAGTTTTTCCTGGCATATGAACCTCATGTTATTAGGTATGTTCCTTACCAAATGTAGAGAAAGCCATCATAGATAGACTTGCATTTTTGTATGTGATTTAATGAACGGTTTCACTGTGTTGAACATGGACCACAATTAGGAAAGAAAATTAAAATACTTCTTTCTGCTGATGTACACATATTCAGAGGAATGTAGTCTTAAGCCATCTGTGATGAGACAAGCCAAGGGGGTTCCCACTCCTTACATGGCATACTTTTTCTATGCAGGAATAACAGCAAGAAAATATAATAAGTAATACAGTTTGCAAGGAGTTTAGAGATCATCACAGACAGTACACTGGTCCAGGTGACTACCACACAATTGAATTCACCTGCTTTCAGTTCAAAGAAATGTGATCCATTAATTTTCAAAAACATAAAGATAATAAAAAAAAGTCTTAATAAGAGACATCATTCTTCACTTTGTTTTTTTGAATGTCATTATTCTCAATGCAAAATGGCAAGGACCATAAAAAGATGAATAAGTCTTCACTGAAAAGAAAGAAAAATTTTTTTTGTTCCTTGCAACAGAAAGTGACATAAGAATTTCCAGTGCTCTTTTCAAGAGGGCAATGGACCTTTGTAAAAAGTTTACTTTGGCTGAAAGACCAAGTAGCTTAAGTATTTATTTCCCAAGATGTATATTACCATATTGCTTAATAGATGTCAGTGATGTGATACTTGAACCTTTTTGATTAAGCTCCTGTTGAACTTTAGATTGCAATAATCAACAGTCTGTACAATTTAAATTTTAGATTATTTAAGAAGTCTTCAGAAGCACAGACATTATAATATGAGATGATTATTGTCGTTGTTATGAAAGAGGCTGCTAAATCCAGTGGGAATGTTCATCAGCATACTGTAATCAGCAGCCACAGAGAATGCTTAATTACAGTTATTTAGGTGGCATGTTGATGCAGTACTACTGGTGTTGAAAGCAGAAAAGTTGCATGAATTAGCACTTGTAGCCATGTGAGAGGATATTAAAAGGCATCAATATCAATGTAGAATGTCTGATTATGTGACTGTTTATACTAATTTGTCTTACTATTAAACTACAATGCTCAGCATAAAAGACCATTGGGCTTACATTTTCTCTTATCTTTGATACTTATTCAAAAGAGAAATTATTACATTGTATTTGATTATCCATAATTAAATAATCATGATAGATTTAAATAGTTTTAATGGATAAACTATACAAAAGAATATGAAGTAATGTGTGGATAATTCTTGTAACTCTAAGATTCATATTTAACATAATTTTCCTGATTAGATTAAAAAACTTGTCTGTAAGAAATTATGAATGCACATTTTTGTATATTCATGTATATTTTGTAGCTAAATTCATATAACTTAGTAATAATCATTGTTTTGGGCTACTACTTAATAGCTTCTGGACTTGTGATCTTTTAAGAATTCAGCTCATCAGCCAGTAGTAAGTTTTTCTTTGACTTAGGAAATTCTTATGACTTACCTATTGCATCCATAAATGAAAAAAGTTGTTTATATTTCACTTCTCATGTAACCAAAATACATTTTCTAGTCTGATAAATACCAATCTCTTACTATCAAATTTGGGCTCCGTATGAAACCAGTGTTAAATATGCTACAGTCTAAAAATTTTTGCTTTTTCTATGTACTTTTCACAGTTCCATTTCACTATTTAAATCTTTGTATCTTCATAAAGTATATCTTTAATTTTATAACAAAATGTAAATATAGTTAAAAAGGAACTGGCAACTAAATATGAAATTTCCTGACAGCCATAAGTATTAGGACTATTGATTAATCAGCGTTGATTTTATGTATGCATTGTGTGGCATTTTGCAAGAATTCAAAGAATTTACTCTAAAGTAAGTTGAAACATTGTGAATGTCATGACCTTCTAGTACTTTCCTATACATTAAACAAAGTAGATGAATTGTGATATACTTGCTGAAATCTTAATATTTTTCTGGGAGTTTTCCTTAAAGCAAAAAGTTTTCCATTTCATGCAAAGCAAATGATGTTTTAATATATTTACATACTGAACTCAGTCTCTAGGAAGACTTTTTTCTCCCCCATCATATGATTAGCTATACAAAGGTCTTAATCTGTCATCTGCATGCAGTCTACCTGAGCATATGGAACTGAGAATGCACAGTAAGTGATATTTTCTCAAGAAGTACTAAGTGCATGCAACATTTTATAGGAGAAACAGGGAAAGTCGCAACCTTTCCCTGCCATTTTGAGTATCTGCATACTCAGGGATTATAATTAGAAAAAGTACCTGAGTAGATTAATAATTTTGACTGTTCAGAACCTTTAACCTTAGTCCTTAAGTAGGCTTTTTTTGTTATCAAAATACAAATATGTAGTAGCTTATTGATTTTACATTGCAGTTCAAGTTCAAAGTTGGCTTGTCTAAAACAAAAATGTTTCTTCATATGGCATTTATTCATACATAAAAGGTTGGGAGAGAGGGACAGGGCAGGGGTTTTCTTTCTTTGCTCTATGTGTTCATTCCTTACATGGTTTCTGTTGAAGAAAGAACTAGTGAAAAAAACTTTAGACAAGAATGGAAAAATGAAGGTAGAGTTCATGTGTGTAGTGATAGATATGAAGTGATTTGTTTCTCTGAAACAAATTGAGAGGAAGCTGTTCCACACATCACAGAATCACAGAATCGTTGAAGTTGGAAGTGACCTCTAGAGGTCATCTTGTCCAACCTTTTGCTCAAGCAGGGCCACCTAGATCCAGTTCCCCAGGACCTTGTCCAGATGACTTTTGAATAACTCCAAGGATGGAGACTCCACAACCCATCTTGAGCAACCTGTGCTAGTGTTCAGTCAAAAATAGTTCACAGTAAAAAAAGTGTTTACTGATGTTCAGAGGGAACCTCTTGTGTTTCAGTTTGTACCCTTTGTCTCTTGTCCTGTCACTGAGTACTGCTGAAAATAGCCTGCCTCTGTCCTCCTTGCACCTTCCGTTCAGGTATTTATATACATTGACGTGATCTGCCTGGAGCCTTTTCTTCTCCAGGCTGAACAATCCTGGCTATCTCAGATTTTCATCATAGGAGAGATGCTCCAGTCCCTTAATCAGCTTTGTGTCCCTTCATTGAATTCTCTTCAGTATGTCCATGTCTCTGTTGTACTGGGGAGCCCAGAACTGGCTGTGTTACTCCAAGTGTTGCCTCAGCAGTGTAAGTGGAGGGGAAGGATCACCTTCCTCAGCCTGTTGGCCACACTTCTCTTAATGCATCTCAGGATGCATTAGCCTTCTTTACTGTAAGGGCACATTGCTGGCTCATGTTCAACTTGGTGTCTACCAGGACCTCCAGTTCCTTTTCTGCCAAGCTGCTTCCAAACTCGATGTCTCCCAACATATATTGGTGAATGGGGTTTTTCCACGCAAGCACAGGACTTTGTATTTCTCCTTGTTGAACTTCATGAGGTTTCCTCCTGTCCACCCATTTCTCCAGCCTTTTCAAGTCTCTCTGGATAGCAGCGCAATGCTCTGACATATCAACCACTCCTCCCAGTTTTGTGTCATTAGCAAACATGCTGAGGGTACACTCTGCCCTATCATCCCAATCATTAATGAATATGTTAAACAGGACTGGACCCACTATTGACCCCCGGGGTACACCACTGGTTACTACCTTCCAACTAGACTTCATGCCACTGAGCACCACCCATTTTTTTTATTTTGATCCATTCCTGTCACATCACCCCATGCTCACTCCCTCACAGGACTGCTGGTTACTCTTTCCATCCCACATCATTCTTAGTTTAAATCCCTCCTGATGTCAGCCATACTGTTGGTGAAAATAGCTTTTCCCCTTGTAAGGAGGATCCCATCTCTCCCAAACAGACACTGATCTATAAACAGGGTCCTATGATCATAGAACCCAAAACCTGGTTGCCAACACCAGTTCTACATCCAGTTATTGACTATTAGTGCTCTTCTCCTTGCACACTTTCCCCTCAATGGCATGATTGAGGAATACACCACCTGAGCTGTCATGTCCTCAACTATTGTTCCCAGAGCTCTGTAGTCACTTTTGATACCGTCCAAGTTTTCCGTGGTAGTATCATTTGTGCCCACATGAAATAAGAGTCAGAGGGACAGACAAGTTTTGGCAGTCCCTCTACAACATCCTATATCCTACCCCCTGACAGGCAACAAGCCTCTCTAGATATTTGGTCAGGTTGACAGCAGGGAGTCACAATGAGTCACTGTTTCTTCCTAGTAGACTTATGTAGTCTAGGGTTAGATGGACCAGGTTCTTTTCTTGTAGGCACATCTGTCTCCTCTTCAACTTTGAGAGCAGTGAATCTGTTTAAAGAAGCTTGACTAGATACATCAAGTATAGTTTAGAATTTTGCTTGTGCATAAATAACTAAATATAAACCAAACAAAAGCAAATAAAAATATTCCTAAGATGTCTCTAAGATTACCTTTGTGTCCTGTTATTTCATTTCCCCCACGCATTATGACTTTTTTTAGTGACTTGTAGTGATACAGGGAACATAATAAACATTTAAGACAAAGCATCCTAATCCCTGGGGTCCCTCTATGGTCACTGTGACTGTGAAATCAGTGCTACTGAAGGGTCAGAACAGAACAGCAATGTGCTGAGGAGACTCTGCCAAAATCTATGTATAAGGGAATAAAAGGACCAGAAAAGTGCTGGAACTTTCTCCTTGTGTAGTACATTTGTTTTAAGACAGTATGATTTTGCTGCCAGGTAGGCTAAGAATTGAGCTCCAAGGAGGGTGAACCTTTGTTCATTTTTGCACTTGGGATGAAGGTTTCAAATCACAAGTCCCATTTCCCACCTGGTTATGGAACATCCTTCTGGAAGAAGATATCAATAGAAAGAGAGTCTAATAATTTAACTGACTGATCAGGGTGAGAAAAACCTGTGTTCCAGTTCTTGATTCACTTTTATTCTTTTTTTTTTTTTTTTTATTATTTTCTCAGTTTTGAATCCAGTGACTATATATATCATCTTACAGATACTTCAGGGAGGAGGGAACAGAGCCTCTCAACACTGCCATGGATACTAGGGAAGGCAATTTCTGTCCATGAATTTTAGAAGTTAAGCGTCCCATAGGTGGAGACATATGGTGGAGAAGTACCAAAGTTACAATAGAGTTTTAGACCAAGTAGAAGAGCTTGCCTTTCTAGATCAGTGTTCATCCAAGACACTTCCAGTCAGACCAGAAAAAACTCAGTGAGTTCCACCAAAATCAGACAACACTGTAGACCTTTCAAATTACACTCTCAGGTGGAAATACCTAAATCTCAGTGCTGGGCTGTTACAACCCAGGCTGAGAACCCACGGAGTGATAAAGGTTTTGTGATACCCTCAGCTTAAATTAAGGTGAAACAACACCAAACAACTGGTTAAAATGTTTTACTTGTGGTAGAAACAACTTAAACTTGGAAAATGATAGTAAGCGATGTGACCTCTTATTGATAATCTATAAGAAAGAAAAGGATGTAAAAGAAAAGGAAGGGAGAGAAAGAGAGTCAAAGAATCTGGATAACTACCCTATGTTCCAGTGTTGTCTCAGGTCTAGTAATCTTGTGTGGTGGGTGCACACCTAGCAATGTTTTCTGTCTTCTTTTAAGATGTCTTATAGGCTGATTTGCATGCTAGACAAGGAGAGGCACGTTTTCCATGAACTCGTTAGTATGAGAGATGAGAAAAGGTGAAGCATTGGTTCTGCCATGCATTGAGGGGGGCTGGGGTTCATGAACCATTTCATCCAATCGAGTCAGTGATCATGATCTCCTCCTACCACCTTTACCTTTCCCCCAGTTACCTCCGTTTTTTGCTGATTGCTTCCTTCTTGGGCAACCATCCAGCCTTTGGCTCCTTCTGGGGTAGATGTTCCCCTCTTATCAGCCTTTTAGCTCTTCTTCAAGGGTGTAGTCACTAGCAAGGCCTGCATCATTTATACAAAGTATCAAATTTACACAATAGAGAAAATTTTTAGTGGTCCTCCTTAGAAGATCAGTGCAGCAAACAGTTTGATGAATGTTTGAAGCATTAACTCCTTCAGTTCCTCACTTGTGCTCAAGTTGATTTTCAAAGCCTCATGCTGTTAAAACATGAAGTGGATGAGACAAGACAGGAAACACAGCTATGCTATGGTTAAATATTGCAAGAGGCTGCATTGTTAATCTAGGTTTTAATTGACTTCAACTATTTCTTTTACTGTAGCTAGCGGTGCTACTCAACCTACATTGGTAAATGTAGGTCCTTTCAGGAGTACTTGCTTTTATAATAATGTTCTAACTTTTTGTTTTTCCCTATCCTTATGCTTTTATTCCATAATGATGATAAAAAAAAGGTTGTTTCTTTTCATGGTTATACTAAATGATTATGAAATCATGATATTATAAATATGGGGCCAGTGGAGACCATTAAAGCACTTAGGATGAATGATATTTTTATTCCAATACATTCAGGAAAAATATGAAAACTTAAAGAAATTATAACCCACCACTTCCTTTGGCTGTCTTTTGCAATGGTTAACTGGAAATTCTTCATTGTACTTTCTGTCTTCACTGTGGCTGAATGCCTGAAGACTTTTGAGCCTTCTTTCTAGCAGCTTCTAAATGACTTTGCTGTTTAGTATGTTTCTGCAGATTTTCTTTCAGTAAATAATAGATAACATAATCATGATGTTAAATTGAGTCTCTGAGACGTTTCATCACCAGTTTTACCCTCTTTCTCTACTGGTATTATTTAGATTGTGTTTTGCTGATTAAGGATACCAATTAAACTCAGACACCAGAGTGAAAAGAGCAGGTGTATTTTACTGGTGATAACCAAATAATGTAACAGTGTAATACAGAAAACATGCAGTAAGAAAAGTCAGAATAGTGCACCTAAAGCAACAAACAGGAAAATACAGGGTAATGCATCAAATCATTACTACATGAGAGAGAGATTAGCGATTAAGAAAGATACATCGCCACTTGCATACGTTACCATCATTCAGATCCGCAGTCGCTGGGGACCCCCGGTTACAGCGAGGATTTGGAGAGCCTGTCCCGGCAAGTGGGAAATCCTACGCGGTGCGTCCACCCGTAGGTGAGGCATCCAAAGTTGCTGCAAACGGGCCCAGCCTTATGTACCAGAGATCGACAAGCCAGAATAGCTGGCACATTTGTTTTGAGTGGAAAATTTCTGGTTTCATTCTCCTGTTGGATTCTACCCAAAGCCTGGCCAGGGCTTGGGGGGGGAACCAAGGGAGTTTCTAACAAGGCCAAATACTTGGGTTCTCAGCCTTGAACAAGGCTGAGAAAGGAAAGTTGGATACATTCTCTCCTCGCTACTGATTATATTCTGTCTAAGCTGCATCTTTCGCTAACGAGTTTACATATTTTATTAATGACTACATGCTAAGTTAGCAGCTTCAGCTTGGGGCCTGTTGTTCAGGCTGCAGTATTTCAATGCTTTAGCACTTTTTACATCAGCATAAGTGGGTTGTTATAACTTAGTACAATACCTACTAGCACAATGGTTATCCGTTATAAAATATACAGGATTCATCTATAGGTCAACTCTGACTTGGGCCTGTTGTCCAAGCCTTAGCACTTCAGATTGGTCTGAAAATGTAGAAAGCAAAAACTGAAATGATCAATGAAGAATAAATAAGAGATAGTGATCTCTCAGGCACATTTGTTAAGGGGAAGCATCAGTTGTATAAAACATAGTTAAAATATAATGGACTCCAGATGCTACACAATCATGACGTGTTTACTTTCAAAAGCAGAAGACAATCACACTGAGGAAGAACCCTATTGAAATGTCTTCATTTCCCCTTTGTAAAATGACTTTGGTAGCTATAATCATCTTGTTGAAGGATGTTAGTCATGCTTGCTCATTCTACCATTATTGACTCAATGTATTCAGAGTGCTATGCATATCAAATCCATTGTGTAACTGTGCTAATCAAATATTTGATCGTATGTAAACTGCAAGTTGATACTTGATTATGATTTCTGATAAGAAAAGTGTCCATAATGTGCTAAACTGACATTTTTCAATACTGAGGATATTTAACTCCGTATTAATGCACAAATATTCCCTTGAATTCTCCAAAATCAGGCAATCTTTTTACATCTGTATTTGCATTTAGGTTCAGATATATTGTTTCTTCTCCAAAGCCATAAAAAATGACTCTTGCCAAACCAAATAAATTGTTGCTGTAGATCCCATTAGATATTGTAAACGGTAATCAAATGTTCTGAGACAGCATGGTGTTCATAATTTACTAGAGATTCCCTTGCATATACACACTCTGCAGTCATACAACTCCTTTGTAAGTATTTGATTTTTAATTCATTCTCCGTGGCCATGATCCAGTAAAGAAAAAAGAAATGTATGCACACAAAAGCTGTGGAACTTCAATAACACTACCTATATGGAACTGATAATCTTCATCAAATCTAAGAAAACAGAATTTAATTTTTTATAATAGTTTATTCTATTTTCATTCTGCTTTACAGATACAGTCTGGATGATTCAGTCATTATAACGATGCTTATTGTATTACCATTTCTTCTGGCTCTTTTTCATTATATTTTCCAGCCCAAGGGAGACTTTTTACATGTCTGTCAAACATGAGGCAGAATTTGATGCTGATCTTATTACTCTAAAGGGAGAGTTTTTAAGGGAGAACTAACAAACAAAATACCACAAATCCTACCCTGAGCTCCTTCCAAGCTTTGGCTGAACCTACAGTCACTAGCACATTTTCACCCCCAAGCTCTTTGACTAGCTCTCTGAGGATATCATTAAAAGTACTGTATACTGTGTATAGAAAAGTGAAGCATAAGATGTAGTCTGCAGTAGGCTGTATGCCTTATTTATATAATAAACCAAGTCCAATTACATGTGATGTGACATCTGCTTGGGAGAAAACATCTGCAGTTACACAAAAAATAAAACTAATTTAGAAAGCCAGTGTTTTAAGAGTAGACGAAAAGTAGGTGGCAACATTTTCTAACAGTTTTCTGTACAGTGCAGGCTATTAAAAGTTTTCAGAAAACTCTTTGACTTTTTTCATTGACATATATTCTGTAGAATGTAGTGACTAAGTCACAGCTCTAGATAACGGACCAGACTGATTGCTGACAACAAGGCAACAAGTGTTGATACCACAGAGGAACTTGTCAGCATGGAAATATTAAAAGCATGTTAGAGAGTAGTAGTTTTAGTCCTTTCAGATAACACAACTTTATATCAGAATTACAAGAATCCAAAGTTACAGAAAGACATTCTGTTACCATACATTAGCTCTAGCTGTTAAAGACATTTTTGGGAAGCATGCTGGCCCTGTTGAAATCAATAGTTCCATTCCTCCCTTTAAATTCCTAGTACACCAGGCTATCTGCTTTTGTAATAAAGAGAAAACCCTTCCTTTTGAATTAAGGACTTGAAAATTTTGTTTGTTCTTGCATTTGTATAACTATATTCCAATCAACTGTTGAATAATACAGTTTATGTATTTTGAAAATATTAAAATCGGGTCAGTTGTGTAAAAATGTGTACCAATATTACTTGGAACAGGGAGAGTTAAGTAGTGGCATAAATATTGGTATCATTTTCTAAAACTTCTAAATGGTATTTTCTTGAGAAGAGAAACCAACAGTGCTAAGGACAATGATCTTGTTAGATAAAAATTTAATTTGTAATAGTACTTGATGAACATGTTGATTTTCATGTCAAGCTTGTCAAATAGAATTAAATTAATCCAGTATTACTTTAGCCTTCTAGGATGTAAATATCTTAACCTAAATTAGTTGTTTAGGCTGTCTCTGAAATCAACACAGAAAGATCTCAAAGGGCAATTCAACTCATCCTATGGTAAATATCTAAAAGAAAAATAGATGGTATTCTCTGGAGGACCATGTCTGCCCAGATTAGACCAAACTCCTAAAGACAAACTGAGTACAGCTATTGCAGTTTCATTAAAATCACCCAAAAAACCACTTCTCTGGCTATATAACTGTATTGGGTTTGCGTGACAAGATTTTGGTAGCAGGGGGGCTACAGAGGTGGTTTCTGTGAGAAGCTGCTAGAAGCTTCCCCTATGTCTGATAGAGCCAATGCCAGCTGGGTGCAAGATGGACCTGCCACTGGCCAAGGCCAAGCCCATCAGTGATGGTGATGTTAAGAACATATTTAAGAAGGGGGAAAAAGTTGCTGTGCAACAGCAGCAGCAGCTGGAGAGAGTGAGAATATGTGAGACAAACAACTCTGCAGACACCAAGGTCAGTGAAGAAGGAGGGGGAAGAGGTGCTCCAGCTGCTGGAGCAGAGATTTCCCTCAGCCTGTGGTGAAGACCATGTAGCCCATGGAGATTAACAGTGGAGCAGATATCCACCTACAGCCCATGGAGGACCCCATGCTGGAGCAGGTGGATGTGCCTGAAGGAGGCTGTGACCCTGTGGGAAGAACATGCTGGAGCAGGCTGCTGACAGGACCTCTGGACTTCCATAGGCCCATGGAGAGAGGAGTCCATGCTGGAGCAGGTTTGCTGGCAGGACTTGTGACCCCCTGGGGGACCCATGCTGGACCAGACTGTTCCTGAGGGACTGCACCCCATCAAAAGGACTCAAGCTGGAGCAGTTTGTGAAGTGTAGCCCATGGGAAGGACTCACATTGGAGAAGTTTGTGGAGGACTGTCTCCCATAGGGCAGACCCCATGCTGGAGCAAGGGAAGAGTGTAAGGAGTCCTTCCCCTGAGGAACATGGGAAGAAACAACGCGTGATGAACTGACCACAACCTCCATTCCCCATTCCCCTGTGCTGCTTGGGTGTGCAGGAGGTAGAGAAAATCGGAAGTGAATTTAAGCCTGGGAAGAAGGGAGGGGTGGGCGGGAAGGTGTTTTAAAATTTGTTTTATTTCTCATTACCCTACTCTGATTTAATTGGCAATAAATTAAATTAATTTTCCCCAAATTGAGTTGTTCTGTCCATGTCAGTAATTACTGAGTGATGTCCCTGTCCTTATCTTGACCCACGAGCCTTTCATTTTATTTTCTCTCCCTGTCCACCTGAGGACGGGAGTGATAGATTGGCTTGGTGGGCACTGTTATGGAGGCTCCCAAATGAGCAACCAACCACCAAAAATAAAAAATTAATTATTAATACAGTTAACTAGCTCTCCGTAAATTACAGGTTCGAATGTCTGTGAGAGGAGAACAGAACTTTCTAGGGTTTAACGGCAACCCAAAATGCATAACAAAGAACTCTATGGGGTTTAATGGCAACCCAAAACACAGAACAAAGCCCCACTCCCTAGGGTTTAACAGCAACTCAAAACGCTTTATCACTCACGTAACAAGTGAAGGCTCTCAACCTCGAGGACCTGCTCAGGGCAGCGTCCCGACCCAAGTCACCTCGAGGAGTTTCCTTGGGCAGCGTCCTGGCCCAAGGGGAGAGTCCTCAACCACAGCTGCTGCTGCAGGGGATGAGCTCAAAATGGCTCTCCCAGGGGACTCCATTTATACCCAGGCCGAACCTGATCTGTAGTCAATAGCGGCTCCCATTGGCCAAAGGCCCCAATTACCACGAAGCCCTGAGAACAAAGGCAGCCAGGAGCTGCTGCACTTCAGCAGCCAATAAGCTCTGCTCTCATTGGGCAGATGCACCTGCCACAGGCACCTGGTGTCTAGTCAGGGTCAACCCACCAGAATAACTAATTTCTTTCACTGATTCTTTAAAAATACAGACATTTTCCATGCTGTTACATGCAACTCTGAAATGTGCATATATATTTTAATTTTGAACATGAAATATTCTCATATGTTGGAACATATGATTTTATAGATGTATTATCAGTGTGAGCTTTTTGTGACAAGCTATTGTTGTGATTTGAACTCGGCCATAGCCAATCACCACGTGGCCAGTTGTTTATTTCCTGCCCACCTCCCTGGTGAAATAGGGGAGGGACAAAAAAAAAAAAGAAATTTGTAGGTTGAATTAAAAAAAATAATTTAGCAATAGTAACAAAACAACAGTAACTATAGTAAGTCTGAATGGGTAAAATACAGCAGTGGTCCACTGACTGGCGACTGGTACACAGCCTGCCCTCAGCAGTGATCCTGACCACACCAGAAATCCTGCTGCTGACTGGGAAACTTAAATGGAAAATGAGAGAGCACTCATCTCCTTATATACTGAGCATGATGTCACATGACATGGAATGCTCCAATGATTGATCCGGCCCAGCCCTCTAGCTGTGCTCACTCTCAGCCCAAGGAAAGTTAACTCTATCTTGGCCAAAACTAGGACAGATACTAATCTCTGAAAGACTTTCTCCAAATGCAGAGAGATATTTTCAGCAAGCAATTGTTACTCTTGGTTCAAAATCTGACTCAGACAGAAAATATGACATTGTCAGACATTTAACAGATTTTGCCTATTTTTATAAGCAAAGTAAATGTCCTGGATTTAGGCATAAGGTTGGAGAAATTAAAAGGATTTATACAATATTCACAAGAATCAAAAGAGTTTAAGAACTATTAATTAAAATTCTTTGATATTTATTTCTCTCATGCTCAATAGGACATTGAAGAAGGCTCCAGATACACCTTATCACAGCCTTTCAATACTTAAAGGCAGTTTATAAGAAAGATGGGGACATACTTTTTAACAGGGCCTGTATTGATAGGACAAGTGGTAATAGTTTTAAACTAAAAGAGGGTAGATTCAGACTACATATAAGTAAAAAAATTTTTAGGATGAGTGTGGTGAAGCACTGGAACAGGTTGCCCAGGGAAGTTTTAGATGCCCCATCTCTGGAAACATTCAAGGTCAGGTTGGATAGGACTTTGAGTAACCTGATCTAGTTGAAGATGTCCCTGCTCATTGCAGGGGGATAGGACTAGATGACTTTTTAAGGTCCCTTCCAACTCAAACCATTCTATGATTCTGTGGTTCATTCAATGATTTATGAACTTTAGTCCTTTTAATAGTTAATTCAAACTTCAAATCTGGGAAATTCTAGGAAGAGAAGACTCATATTTGTAGGGTAACTACTGTTACTAAAAGCTCAACCCCTCTCCCTTGGTTGAGCTGGAAAATAGTAAGAGTTGAATCCGTATTTTGGCTGGCTAACAGTTAAGCATCTTCTAAGCCAGTTGTTTCTGTTATCAAGAGACAGACACCCCTTCAGATCATGATTAAACTTGCCTATGCTGGACTTTAAGCTCAATTCTCCTAAATCTCTATCCATTGCCTGAAATAAGCCCCATTATTCACTGAACAGGGCATAGTTGACTGGGCAACAAAAATAATGGTTTAAAAATATACCTTTAGTATGTGAAGTATTATCAATATTTTCTTAAAATTTCAGAGAGAAGCTTTGGAATGGAACAGTCATTAATTTTTCTGTTTTCTTCACTGAAATTTGGAATAGTTTTAGTCAAAATAGAAATATCACAGGACAGTCATCTCTGAAGTATGCTTGCTCATAATATAGTATCTGGTCTATCCTGTCAAATCCTGGGAGTACTTATATCTAGGAAAAAATAAATAAATTTTTAAAATATCAGCTAATTTTTTTTTTTCATTCCTTAAGGAGAGTTTTTATCCTGGAATATACAATGATTCAGATAGCTCTTTTACTTACCTGAATATGTTCATTTATCTCTAGCTACAATTCTAAGTTAATACTGTGTCAAATAATACTTTGAACTAGAAATTTTCAAAGAGGTATTCTCCAGACATGTTTTTCTATGTTTACAAGCCCTGTTTAGAGAGTTAATTACATCTGAGTATATCTTTTTTTTCTAGGTCCTTCTCTACAAAGACTGAAACATTCTTACAAAATAAGGGTTCAGAGCTGCAACCTCAATTTCTCAATGAGGAGTATAGATACCTAAATATGATATTTAATTTTCTTTTTCCATAAATAGATCTATTACTGTAAGTGGCTTTAGTTGATCTAGGATTGCCTCTGACTGAACCTATGAATCTGTTTGTCTTATTTAATACACAGTGAACAGGATAGATTTTAGTCTTCCTCCACTGGAAAGGTAACTCATAAAGGTTTAAAATTTTCTTAGACTTTATGTAGTGGACCTAAGATTTACTTTAGCACATCTAGGATTTCTAATTAAGCTTAAACTTTTAGATAGAAGAGAGTCTCAGAAGAGATAGAAGTCTCAGTCACTCAAAATGACTGAAACAAATGTGAACTTGCACTGAGGAATATATATGTAAGTACAGAAAAGAGATCTTATCTTTTTAAACCAATCATATTGTCTTACAGTCAAGCTATATAGAAAACTGATTTCTTAAAATCTAGTCATAGAAGTGAGGTGCTTATAGCCTCAGGCTGGGATTCAGGCTGAAACCAAGACATCTAATTTTGGGTTGTCTATATTGTAGAAGTACGCTTCAGATAATTAAACACAACCCTTTCTAACCTTTGAGGCACCCGCATGTATCCCAGGAAGGCTCTAGGTGCCTCTTCAGGAGGATATAGATCTCCCATCAGTTCTGTGCCATATCTGCCAGCTCTGTGATGATGTCTCAGATATCCAAAGGCATCTCAGATGGCACTGGACATCTATTTTTAGCCATATTTATAACTTAAGAATTATATTCTAGTTGTCTGTAGGTGTTTAAAATAGATGCTGACTAGTCCATGCAATCCAAGAAACAGAAGGCAATTCTACTGATCAGCCATTAGCCGTTTAATTCAGATGGAACAGACTGTAATCCAAGAATAGGCAAATAACACTTATAAATACACATATTTGCACATCTTGGACTTGAACTGCATCTTGACTTTATAGATTCAATTTTACCATCTGCAAAAGAAACTTTGATTTTGAACAGTGTAAGCTGCAGTGGCAGAAAGCAGGAGATTTTATCACTCATGAGGCTAACCAGGAAGGCATAATGATTCTCTACGGTTCTAATGAACCTTGTGCTTAGAGCAGTTTAAGTGCTAATAGTCTTTTTACTTGGAATATTTTATTGTTCATAAAACTTATGAAAACAAGAAATTGTAAGTCATCTGATAAGTTTATAAAATGCTCTCAATTCACAAAATTGTTTTCACTGAACTGCTAAAATAATCTATTGTGGCATTTACAATGCCAATATATACCTATTATAGGGCTTGAAAGATCAATATACTTGCTGATATAAGGATTTAAAAACTTAGAGTCTAAATAATAGTTTAGAAATATGTATGTCATATAAGTATATAGCATACAGTATACTGAATAATAGGTCTGTTTGCAATTATCCACTTACGAAGTAAACCAAAAAGCACTATTGCTAGTTTCAAGAACAAGTGCAAGTCTGAAATTTTGCATAAGATTTTTGGAGAAAGAAAATATAGGCTTTCATGCCCTTGTCCAAAATTGTTCCTCAGTCTCATGGCTTACTACTAAACACTTATTTTCAGTATATTCAGGTATAATTGTATTCCAAAGTACAGGCAGTCATGAACTAGATTTAGAATTAAACCAAAAAATCAGAGTAATTTTAAATAATACTTTTAATCCAGCTGAATCAGAGTCTTTAACATAAACTAAAGTGTCTTGTTAGAGGAAATGCTTGACTATCCCTTTTGATTTTTTCTGTGGAAAAGAGATTAGGTGTACCCTGCCACAATGTAGTTAACTTTGCTCATTAACTTAGTTGGACAGGTTTAGGATGGACTTGTTTAAATTACTAAATATATCGGTATTTTGGCCAGTGACAGAGAACTACAGAATACATTCTTTGCAGCCCCTGAAAATATTAATATTTCATTCCTGTAAATGGCAGTTGTTTCATACATGGAAGAATTAAAAAATAAATTCAGTTGAACTATGGAGTAAAGTTTGAACCTGTATAGCTAGAGTGAAATTGTACAGACTAACATTAGCACTATGAAGGACATAATTAACTGAACTGCATGATTAAAAATCAATTGAAATACTGCTTGATTTTAAAGTTTAAGACAAGGATATGCTTATTTACATAATGTTTTACGGCATCATGACCATGTATTACCACTAATGTCCGCTTGCTACTTTTACAACAGTAATTTCAATAATACGTGATCTTTAAAATCACAAGCAAAGAAATTGTAAACATTAAATGATAAACTGTATTTCCACACAGAGTTCATTAATGTGTAATTGAATGACAAGTTAAGACTTAAAGAATGGATAACATTTTTGGTAGCTTAAAAACAAAGTATTATATTCATTTACAGTTTAAGATAAGATTTGCAAGCCTTATGCTATTTTAAGGGGAACGTTTCTCTTTAATTAGCTGATAAGTTCTATAATACAGCACTAACTTGAGAAAGATAATTTAAAGTCTGAATTTTCATTTAAATAACCAATTACATCCAATTCAGAAGATTTATTTAACCATGGATGTTTTTTAATTCTGCTTAAAATCATATTTAAGAACAAGATTATTCTTTCTTTGACATGGGAGAAAAGTTGTGACATTGAATTAAGAGCACTCTTTATTTTTATGTTATTGACAAGTGCATTTATTCTGATATCATCCTGGTTTTCCATTAAGGGTGATTTTGTTAATTTTTAAGTTTCAGTTACGTCAGAGTGAATGAGAGCCATACAGGAGGAGAAACATAGCATTTATTTAAATCAGAGTGTAGCATATTTAAGTCCATTAATTTTCAAAATTTAAAAGGGATAAATGTGTAAGCAGCTTCGAACACATAAAATAATAAATAAATAAATATGTACAGATATTTAAAACAACAGAAGACATAAATTGTCAATTATAACTTCCTTTCTGTTACTGTATATCTCAGAAGATGAGACTGGAAATCTTACATTCACTGTTATATATCATATCATATTCATATCATATCAATAATATATGGTGCACAAAATTTGCCTGGACAGTAAAAAGGCTACTCAAACCTGATATGCTGAAAATCCTGGACAAAGGGTGATCCAGGCCAATTAAATACACAGCAGATGTCCACTGAGGCGATGTGCCTGGGACATGTAAAGTCCACTGTGCAGGTACAGATCCTCTGTGCAGCACATGTCCTGTAGATATGATACATATACACTATTTACACACATAATTCACACAGGAAAATTCTATGAAAAGTTATGCCAAGCTGCTCCCAGCATGATTTAAGGAGTGCTAGAGCTCAACAACTACTAGAAACTTTTTTTATTAAATAAAATCACAATAAAGATGAATCACCTTAACTCATATGTTGTGAAGAGGGCCCAAATCACCTTGATTTATCCAGCAGTAGTTCTTGCCTAACATCTTCACTGCTGTCTGTGACTGGCCAAAGGGCCTGGCAGCCATGACAAAGGTGATACCAGGGTGCAGGTCTTCAGTGCTGTTTACAATGACACATTCCCTATATGTCACTTTTCTGACTTTGCCTCTTTTCTTTCTTATCCCCAGTTTTCAATAAAATATTTTATGAAACTTTAGAGTGATCAGGTTTGAGATTTGTTTTAGTTTCTGCTTAAACTGGAGGCACAAGATTAAAAAAATGCTCTCAATGCACCACTGCTTTGTGCTATTGTACTTAACAGAGGAGCAGACTACTGTGACTTCAGTATAAAGCCTGTTCAAAACAGAAATCCTGATGAAAACAGGAATTGAAATATTCAGGATCTTTGTATTATATTTTAGACAGTGAAAAGTGTCTGGTGCTTGAAAAGAACATGAAATAACTTCAGAACTAGAAAATATGAGGTAACTGATTTTCGGTTTAGGTCTGCTCTTAATTTCTTAGTCAGTGGCTTAAATGTGAAACAGGAGGTATACTATTTTATATATGTCTACTTCTTTCTGATCTTAGACAAAGTGAATCTTTCTTCTTAAAATATTTTAAATTTGTATTTTTGTGAGCTCTTTGTTATGATAGTTGGTAGAAATTCACTGGAGACATGTGGAAACTAGAAATGAAAGGAGTCTTTGAATCATGATGAAAGTATTTTAAGGAAATTGAATGATAATTTAATGATAATTACATGTTTATAGATCCAATTCTTGTTTATAATCTGGACTTTAAATTTAATTATACCTATTTATAAATGAGAAAACCAGAAGTTTTATAATAAATATTCATCTTCTATCAATTACCCATTTAGTGGAAACATTCAATTATTTTTCCTTTTTTTCTGGAAGAATAAGGTTACATTGTTTTTTTAATTAGTTATTCATCAGCATTATCAACTAGGTCAATAGAAACAAGCAGAGCTTTACACAGCATATTTAAATATGAATGCCAAGCCTTATGCAGAGCTTTTAGTGACTAATGAAGAGATGTAATCCAAAATTTATTTTTAGCATTACAATAATAAAAAAAAAGTTGATTTTGCAACCTTTGCACTTTCATAATACTAAGCTTTGTGAGATGACAGATTTCTAAATATCTTAGAATTAGATGTGAACATGATCTGGAGCTACCAGCCTGCAGAAAAATTGCATTAAAAAAACCTGTATTTTTGTTCATTCTATTTTTGCATGTGAAGTTATTGTGTTTAAATAAACACAATGAAAAATTTCACACAAAACGACTGATTCAAAAATGTCACAACAGTTATTCACTTGAAAAATGTTAAAATCTTTTGCATTCCCAAAATGTAATTGTAGTTTACTTTCTTGTTAAACTACCCAATTGGCACAATATTAAGCTTCACTTCCTGATGAGAGGTGCTAACATTAAGGCTCCTTTTCTCTGTGTAGGCAGATTTCTGCATGATGGCTCATTTGCAGTGAACCAAACAGCATCATCTTCAGAAATCAGCAAAGGACAACTAGTTCTCTAGGGTTCCAACCCATGCCTTGGACTGACTTTATGGTCAGTGACAGAGGAAATGTTGCTTAATACTGAACTGACACAAAAGGAAATTTCTGGATCAGCTCCACTGTGACTAGACTTTAACACATCAGAAGTAAAAGCTTAGGGTTTGTGGTGGGTTGTTTTTAATTCTTTAGAAAAGGAATACAAAGATATTTATTAGCTAAATAAAAGTTCTTGTGAGAACTAACTGTCCTTACAAGAAACACTTGGACCATAAATTCTGTACTCTGACAGGTTCAGCTTTTAAGGCCTCTTTAACAGGCTTCTGAAACACCAGCTTGCCTATTTTCTGTGCATTACTTAGGTACTGGGAAAGAATCAGGCATGTTGATTTTAATGGGACTTCACTTATTTTATTGGCTAGTCTCCAGCCAGTCAAAGCTGTAGCCCAGGAATATTCTCCAGCTGCTCTGTTTTGCCTTTAAGATAGTAGGTAGTTAATAGTTTCTTCCTACACCTTTTTTGTTGTTGTTGTTGTTGTTGTTGTTGTTGTTTTTTGTTTGTTGTTTGGTTTTTAAATATCAGAGACACTTTGAAGGAAATTAGAAAGAGAAATCAGAGGAAATGCTCTAGAATAACATTACTACCTTAACGTGGAGGTTTCTATAGCATTTGACAGGATTTATTGCATATAAAATTTTGCAGCTGAGCAGGTATGTCTTTCCTACACTGACACTGAGCTGAGATTCTGCTGTCAGCTGCTGTGAATTTGTACCAAGAGTGCAATAAAAGTAACATAGATTTCTGTTTACATGTGTTGCTATACAATATTTAAAGTGTAAAGAATTTGAAAGGTTGTTAATAGATGGAAGTGTTTATGCTAGAGGAGGTAGAAAAATGGAATAAGGAGTAGGAGGCATATGGTAACTCAGATGAGAAACATTTCATGCTGGGAGAGACATTCCTCTTCTATGGTGTGCTGAATAATCTGGTGTGGGTGTTTTTCTTTGTTTATATGATGTCCTAAGACCAACACAGTTCCTGTGAGAAAATGAGTATTTTAATGAATTTTAGACAGTCTTGCCTGAGAGAATTATGTATCTAGCTATAAAATATGCAAAGATAGCCCTAAATGATGATGACTTCATTTTTAATGTTCTGTGTTTATTGTAGTAATATTTTAAATAACTCAGTCAAAATGAGGAGCTTCCACTTACATGTGTATAGCTATATATTTTTAACTGACTTGTAGTTTCTCTAAGACAGGACTTTAGCTGACAAAAAAGCCTTTAAAAACAGATTGTGAATTCAGTTTTCTGCCTACCTCTTGAACTTGTGTGCGCGAGTTTGGGAAAAATGGTGAATTAAGAAGAGTACAATTTAAATCTTGCTCAGATGAAAGGACTCAGGGGTGGTGACATGTGGCATACAACACCCCCAACCTCAGAGCCTGTCTTTAAGAGCAGAATTTGCAAAGCTAATTTCATTTTGGAGCAAGGTAAGATTGACAGCTTCCAGTACACTAAGTGCTGGGATGCCCAGACCAATCAATAGGAAATGTGGAAGAGCAGAGCATTTCTGAAATGCTGTCTCCTGCAGGGACTGCACTCCCCAAAGCTGGAAGCCAGAGTTCTGGTTTTTGCACATTCGCCTGATAAAAGCACTTGCCCACTAAGTGGTGTTCTGCTTCCCAGGATGCTGATGGAGTTTGTATTTGCCACTTGTTGGATGAAGGAACAAAAACAAACCAAGAATAATTATGAGAGCAGCCACTCAAGACAGCATCTTTCCCATCGGAGCAGCTGAACTGCTAACATCTGCTCCTCCTTTGGCCCGTGTGGCTTTTCCACTCTTGCTCACAGTGGCACAGTTATCCACAAAAAGGATAAAAAGCAGCTGCCTCCCATAGCTCTGTGATTAGCACAGTCTGTTATGATGCACAGCTCCAATCCTAATCTTCCTTGTCCTTTGTTGGGGGATGTCTCAAAATGGGTCTCCTGGAGCAGATGTTCTAACAAACAAGTCATTAGAAGTAACAGTTTAAGTAAACTTTGCATGTTCTGTGAACTCTGAGCAAACCAGCTCAAGTAGAGATTTTCAGTAGAGATTGGTGGAGGAACGCCTGTTTTACGGACGCTGGAAGAGGACAGATCTTCGGGAGACAGATGTACCGTAATCAGCTCAGCAAAGGCCATGCACAATAGAGTTCTTCAGACATTTTTGAGATGTTACTGTTCAAAACACTAGTGTGTCTCAGACATGTGTGGATGTTAGTTTTCTTTCCCTCCTACATCTTTTTTTTTCCCCATCAGTCTTCCAAAATTCAGCATCTCCTCTTGTTTGAGTGAGACTCAAAAAGATCCTCTTTGTGATGTTTATAAGACCAGATCCTCCAGTTAACCAGAAAATGGACTTGTAATGTCATTTGCCATTGATGCAGACATGTGCAAGAATGTAAACATTTTTTGCTCAAAGGTGACTCCAAGGATTTATTTCCGGTAACTTCAGATATACTGCATTTAAACTGGTGATCTTGATATAAAAAATTTTCTATCCCTTTGTCATATTATGCCACATTCCAAAAGGACCTCATGAAATATGTCGATGGGAATTTTTTACTTGCTTAGAGCATTCAGGAAGACATAATAAAAGCTGCAAACAATGTTCATTTCTGTAATAATTCCTCCTCTTGGACTTAAAACAATATTAAAATAAAACTCAGTAGGTAAGTGACAAGTCTAGAGATAATATCGCCCCCAGCAACAGACCACTGATTGATGTGTTACATATTAGCTAAAAATAATGATGGTCCTCACATTTTTCCTCCTACAGCATAGTTGTTAATCTTAGCTGCAGTCCACTAGCCCCCTCTCACAGAAATAATCCAGAATAATTTAAAAATTAGGAAACAATCTTCTAGTCTGTTCTTACTAGTCAGAATATCACCTTTTCCCAGTTAGCTGCAGAAATACACAGTTTTCTCATACAGACAAATTTTTTTTCAAGAAAAGAGGACACATCCAAAGTAAGGCAGAAGCAAGGATGTATTACATTTAGTTGGTAAGAAAACCTATGTAATTTTCAACTTGAATTATGAAAGCAACAGCATACTGAAGATTTTTTAAATATTATTATTTTTATTATTATTTGCTCTTTGCCTGACAGTATCTAAATGAAAAAAACTTCTGTTCCAAATTTTATTTAATACTACAATGTCCAAGAAAGTAACTTTGTTTATCTGAAACTGTACAGTGTTCATATTTCTTTTTTTTGTCTCTACTTAAAGTTTGAATCCCTAGTGAGTAGCTTTCTGGCTCTGTAGTGAACATGGTGTGACTGTATGGAATAACACCAGGACACCACTGACATTTTGTTGATAAGATTTGCATTAAAATATATTCACAGGCAGCCTGTCTTGCAAATATACATTACTATAGAACCTTTATCAATTTCAGACACACTCAGCTTTTATCATGCATAAAACTTATAGAAATGTTAGCCAAGAACAGTTATTCAAAAAGATGGAGAGAAAGAAGGTAAAGTGTTTTATAACAGTTCAGTTCCCTCTTGTGTCAAGATGGAGAGAAGAATCAAAAAACCAGTAATAAATTCTTGTTTTATTCATCTACATTTATTTCTCTGCAAATGTCTTATGCAAATGTAGACCATTAACATGTTCTTTCTAGACAGTCTGGCTCATATATCTAGGTATTTTCTCCTCATCTTTCTATTTGATCTCTTCTGAGAAAATAACTGCAAAAACAGGTTTTTTGTTGTTGTTTCTATTCCCTTCAGAGTCAATTATCTTGTTTTCTGGATTATGCAAAACATAGCAAAAACTACAGTTTACCATTTTATTTATGATTTCTGGGATGTTGCTTAGTTTTACAGAGGACATACATAACCATGGACAAACAAATTCATACAAAGGCAATCACAGAATAGTTTGATATTGTCCAGCTGATGACATTGAGGAATCCTGATCTCATGCGATTCAATAATAAAACTGTCAATTGCTTCCACTGAAACGAGATCTATATTAATAGGAAGTATTATTCAGGTCGCTAATTAAATAAAAATTAGCCGTTGCCAAATCCTACTGTAGCATGCTTCAGCTGGTGGCATGAAGTCTAGGTGCAGACTGTGGATCATTTCAATCTGTCTTCTGCTTTCTATTTAATCTAAGCAGCAAATAAAGGACTGACAGTTTAACTCCCAAACCCTCCAGGAATTAGAAATCTGGGTACTGTTGTAGTGATTCAGTTTCCCCGGGAGCCAGCAAAACCTCATATAATGGTATTATTTTCTTTTTAGTTTTCTGCTCCATAATTTTCCATTTGCACAAGAAAGAAAACCTGGCTGGTATTTTTTTGGTAAGTGACGAGATGGAGTGGCTACTCTTAGAGGTGCTGTCTGTACACTGGCAGTCATTTATGAAGTCAATATTTCGGAGTCCAATATTTCTGATTCCAATATATGATATTTTGTGGTGCTTCTGTAGATTCAACTGAACCATCTAGCACTGGACTTCCCAGTGTCCAAATCTATTGTAGATCTGCATTTTACCATTTCTCCCCTTAAGCCAGCTCAATTCCTGAAATAATAAGGCTGTGTTGATGCATTTCTGAGCTGAGGTAAAGGTCTAAGAGGAATTAAATAACTAGCTCAGGTGTAGTGCCAAATAGAGGAATTCTATTTTCATCTTTTACATCTGCATGTTACTTTGATGTATTGTATTGGCTTTTAGGATCAGGTCAGCATTGGTTGGGAGACCTCTTCAGAGTATGCTGAGACACAGTGTAGATGTTGCACAATGTTACTATTCCTGCACAGCTGCTGTGTTCAGCACTAGGACTGTCTCTATCCTAGCAAATGGAGTGTTCCTGGGACCACTGGCTGACACTGAGGACAGCTACAACAGAACTGTTTGCATCAGTATGAAAGGACTCTTGCCTTACAAAACAGGGCTGCTGCAGGCAACTTTCCTGTTGGGAACTGGTCCTGACCTGTGCTAGCTGCTGAACTATACTCATGAGTTGTTGGGGACTGCTATTTGTTACTGCCCAAAAGCATGCTAGGGGCAATTCTAAGCTACTAATGTAGAGAGCTGAGCTCATGTGCCCAGAAACATTTCCTCTCCCTAGTATATTGGTACCCTTGGAGCACAGGCTGCACTCCAGCCTGGCCTCCTTTTACCCTCACCCTGCTGCTGCTGCTGAGCTTCTTGCTGGGGAAAAAAGGGATATTTTTTAAATTTCTCTCTTTGATTTCAAGACAAGGCATCATACAAACGTTTAACCAAGCTTTTGAGTCTCTCTTTTTTTTTTTTCCCCTGGGCAAGATCTTCCTCTCCTGCATGTATGTACTGCAGTTTGATGTTAATAACCACAATATCATTCCCTATTTTCAGTGTAGAGTTGATGGCCCCGAAGTCCTGTTTTCGTGTCGCTCAAATGTACTCCAGGGGCTTTTAAGCCCTAAATTGCTTGGGTTTTGTGGGTTTAATTCTTTTATTTGAACATAAAAGTTTTCTGCTTATTAAAAATATAAATGCTATGTCTGTAATTTCCAAAAGCTTTGCTAATCATGGAAGGGTCTAAAAAAACTCCAAAGCAATTATATCTTGTAATTATAAGAAAAAAGTTCCCAACTACTTCTTAGTGAATCACAACATTTACCAATTTGGAGCCTGCAGCTATATGGATGAGATTAGCTGCTAATTGGAGGGAGGAAAAAAAGAGTGAATAGAAGATGAATTTTATGTTTTAAAATAGCTTGGACTTGTATCTGATTTACAATGAGAGTGCCTTTTGTGTGGGTTGCTTTTTTTTAGTTCTACAGAAGCCAGGAAAGGAGCTGAAATATGCTGTTACATGTATAATAAAGTGTTTGCAAATCACAGGTAGTTTTTGAAAAGGAAAAGTGTGGAAGGTTGGCTAAGGCCTGTCAACTGCTTGCAGGGACTTGGGTATAATAATTCCTCTTTATACATGCTGTGTCCTTGCCACTGTCATAAAAGCAAGGCATCAAGGGGACTAGGGCACATCAGAAGTAGGAGGCATAATAAGGTTGAGTGGGGCTTCAGTCTTTCACCAGTACAAAGGCCATTGAAATTCTTTCCTCAGCTATACAAACTGCTCCTGGGCACCTCTAAAGGTCATGTTTATGAGACAGACTGATATTTAGTTTCAGGGGTGGGGGTATATCCCTTAGAGATTATGCAGTTCCAGATCTTGATCCCAACCAAAATTCTCTTGTAACGTGCAGTGTCGATGCAGAAAGCCCATGTATCTTGTACAAACTGCAAATGGCACATTCATGGAGTTGTGCAGTAACTGGAAATCTCAGTTCAGATGTTGAAAGTGATTGAGCCATGGTAGCACAGTGCCAGCCCAAGGTAAGATGGTGTACTTCACACACAGCTAATTAGCTCCAGTACAGACCTATGCAGCTGATTGCTTGCATTCTGGTAATAGTGAAATCTTCACTGAACTGGGGTGCTGGGATGAGTGGGACATGTCTCTGTACTGATTTCTACTGAACTGTATAGGTGCATTTAAAAGCGTGACTTAAGAACTTCCATGCTGCTTTGCACATGCAAAAAATGAGGGCCACAAACTTAAAAGCTTTTTAGAAGGATCTGTCCCTTGTTGTTAATTTGTTTCTTTGTAACATTTTGCAATATTAATTTATTTAACAGATTTTGTGTGTTTAGATGTTGATAGTCTGAGGTTTGATTCATCATCCCCTCTTCCTTACAGCAAAAGTAATGCCTAATTAACATTCAGCTGCCTTGCTGTAAAGTTGATTGAGATGGTGGATGATATTTTAGCTGATTGTCATGCAGTGGAAATGACAGAAATAGCAACTATCTGGGGCTAACTGCAATTTGAAAGTAGAATTTCTTCCAAGGCTGGCAAATCTTATCTATATCATGCCTAAAGAGAAGTGCAGTAACATATTTCACAGAAGATAAGATTATGCTACAGGAGAGAAGTTATAAACAGGTGCTCTTGGCAATTGCTAGATTTTAAATCTAAACCCACGTAGCTCTCAAAGACTGAGCTAAACATTTCTTTACATATAAAAGTAATTAATGCAAGTACAGGTCACTTTCTTACCAAAGCTGGTAAAGTAACACAAATATAGGTGGGTGTTAATTTTTTGAATGGTTTTGGTGACCAAGCCAGCATCCACAAATTCTTTGTGTGTTTTTTTTTTAGCTCAGGAGCCCATATATGTGAGCAATGAAGAATATTTCTTAATGAAAAACATTTAGATAAGTACCTATTAGTGTGCCAAGCTATGAGACTTTAATGTATTTTAGAATTTTTTTTTTTTTTAAAACCCTACAGCTTGTCAACATATATTTCTCTATTCCATGCTATGCAGGCTGTTTGGAATTGGGCTTATTGTACTGATCCTGCCCTGTTTGGTCCAGTGTTTTTAGATTACCTATGCTTCTTGTTATCCTTGATCATTTCAGTACAATTTGCACTGGAAAAGAACTGCACAAATTATTTCTTACTATTAAAGATTTCTCCAGAAATATAATTTTTCTAAACTGCTTGTGTTAGCAAGTATTTTACATATCCTTCAGTCCAAAGAATGGGGGAAGATATGGAAAAGTCAGGGTATTTCTGCTGTTTATTTTGACATAAGACTGTCTCTTCTAAAGTGTGTGTGTGTAGATTTGTAGGCTGCTGAAGTCTAAAGAAATCTTGATCAGAGTAGACATTTCAGTTGCCCACTAGTTTGGCTACACTGCTAGTTGAGTAATTTTCAGATAGCCTGTGTCTTCAGTATGCTAAAATGATGTTGATAGTAAATATGCTGAAATTAGAGTTTATTTTAAAAAGCACCAGAAACACAGCTGAAGTTGTCTGACTTCTTTGTCACATAAATGGAGCCTTATAAATGTATGAAGAAGGACAAATATTTTTGTCCCTCTAATAGAAATACCAGGATGTCTGGAAACATAGGAAGTTGTATATCATTACTTATATCATCATCCTTATTATTAAATCCTGTGTGGAATCTGCTTCTGCTTAGGCAAGGGGAGTTCATTGGTTTCAGGAAACGACAGTTTTGAGAGAGAGGGAAGATAAAATTTAGGTATCCCATTTCCTTATATCCTTTCAAACTCTCAGACTAAATATCTAACCCAGCAGTATCCTCTTGGAATAGGGTTCATCCATCACAGCTGTTTTCTCCAGTACTGTTACTGAATTGTAATAAATGAATCTAGAATAATCATTAATTATCAAAATCAGAATATTGTGACATTGGAATTTACTAGTAAAATATAAGCTGTAGCTCATAAAGTTTTCAAAATATGTTAGTCATGATTTTGATTACTGAAAATTTCAGACAGATCTTGCTTTCTAATAGGTAGTTGTATCTTTTTTTAAGGTATTTTGTTCTTATTTGGTTCTTGGTACAGAAGTAGATGCTTACTTCCCAGTACACTTTTCAGGACATCAGCAGAGCTACTCTCAACATCATTCTGTGTTTGAGTTTTTTTGGTAAATTTCAGATTCATTGATGTTGCGTGGTGATCATCTTAGTGTTGCTTGCATCACTGTGGCTTAGATCCTATTGCATCATTTTAGATATGATCAAGGAGGCAGGAGCATGGAGCGTTATTCTGAAGCACTCTTTATGTTATTAAGTTTGTGCAAGTATTCTCCTTTGTTGAATTCTGGAATATGTGTATTTTATATATGCATATGCATTATGACAAACTCTGTTTGGAAATGGCAAGAAATGTCACTAGTGTTAGCTTGTTAGCCATGATATGTTAACTTTCTGTTCAAAACCAAACTGAGAAATCAAGAGCTTCTCTAAGTCAGGATATGCCAGCTAGATGGATTTGTGCCTGTTACCTCTCAATAGGAGGTCTGGAGGGATGGGGGTGAAATCAATGCCAGGGCATGTGGTATTTAAAACCAACACAGTTATTCTATCACCACATCAACTGACAGTGAAATCTATGAATTATCTGCAGCCTTTATGAATACCCACTTGAAATATTGAATAGCCACTTGAAACCTCTTGAGGTTTCTACCATAAGGCTGCCTATTACTCTTATTTAGTTCCTAAGACATCAATTAAGCTTGATAAAGCAGAAAAAATGAATGTCACATTTGGTATACTGCTGGCTGACTGCATTGATTTTTGGCTTCTGAATAGATTCAATTACATGGTGTAAATCAAGCCTGTCGTGATTGTAATTTTGTTGGACGTCCTCCTCCAATAACTTCTCCATTTTTTAATTTCCCATGGGAGGTCAAAGGTCACTCTAGGAGCTACATTTTAAAAATAGCTCGGCATTAGATTTGTTAAAAACAGGAGTAAAAATAATGAGTTTAGTAAATGCTCTTACACACAGTTGTCAGAAATATGAAAATGTTAGAAACAGCAGGTCTCCGAGACACCTTCGGTGCTGGAGAACATTGTGGTTTTAAACACCAATCTCTCATCATTTTACGGAAATCCAGGCTTGGAATTAATGATGTTCAAGGTCCTATTGTCCTTTCAAATTCTTGATGTGTGGACCTGGCTTCATGTGTATTCTGCTGACATTCAGGTGTTTTCCTTCATGACCATTTTCCACCTGTCTCTTAATCACTTTGCATATTGCATATGAAAGATGAAGCAAGAAATGAAGCATAATTATTTACCTTAAGGTACTCTCGCTCAATTCACTTTATTACTTATGCTATCTTTGATATAGAAACACTGATATGATTCCAGGTTTTAATGAGTAATTTCTTGGGTCTGGGGGCAGCCGATACAGTTCCTATATCTTCACCAGCTTTACATGCCAAGCGCTTCAAAATGTTTTTTTTTCTGGGTGTCTACTAAAATAAGCAAAGGCTCTTTCCTGTCAAGTTAGCAACATCACAAATAGGCTGTGAAATAAGGATATATTTTCTTCTGAGAAGAAAAAAAACTTAAACGTTTAATTTATTATAAAAACATGATTGTTTTTTCATTTATATTAATGCTGGTGATCACAGTCCTGAGATAAAAATACAGGCAAGGAGCCAGTGATATTTTTTTTTCCAGTGAGAGTAACTGACGTAATAAAATTATATGTTTGACAAACAGTTCCTTATTCATAATTCTGTTTGTTTATTTTTACTCTGTTTAACAAATCTTGTGGGGGATATAAAGTTCAGGGACCCATTGTACTGAACGTTTTATATCCTTCTTTTTTCTGTTTACTTTTTTTGAAAAAACAACGTTTCTACTGAAAGCAAAAGACAAGAAGTGACTTTGACAAAAAAACCAGAAAAAAACATAAAGAGAAGCAAAATCAATCTCATTCTATATTCTATCAGTACCCATGGACTACCGTCTTTATTCCTTAATAGCCTTACGTTATGTTAATAATTATTTAATAGATACACAGGCAAGATCATATTTTGCTATGCTACAGACTTCCAGTTTGGTTTACTAAGTCACAATAAACTGAGGTAAACTGTGTTGAAACTAAAGAGGGCATTGGAAGAAATATGGCTTATTTCAGGGGGAAAAAAAAAAAAAAAACCCACAACAAAAAACATAATAGGTAAGTATGCTTTTCTGAACTTGAAAAATGTGGATTTAATGCCAATTCAATACCGAAATTTATATTAACAAATCACTTTTGGCCCTGCTCCAAGGCTTATCCATTGTCTCCTCATCTTCACGTAAGGAAAGATTTCCAAGTTACCCGTGACTGAAGTTTTATATTGGGCAGGAGTGAAAAGAGTGACATGAAGCTCTTAAGGAGCCAGCTGTCTAGAGAGTGATAAGTTTCTCCTTTTCAGACAATTCCCTCTTCTGTGAGAAAATGGATCTATGAGCTTTCTTTGAGAGTTGAACAGCTTAACCTCATCATCCAGTGAAAGACCTGGATGCCAAACCTTATCTGAGAGATAGGAACAGATACAGAGAAGGTGACAGCAGGAGGAAACGCTTCCACCAGGGTGGGGCTGTGCTGGTTAGGACTGTGCACTCCAGAAAAGATGTTATTTTAAGGGGGTTATGAAAACTGTGAGTAGCATGAAAAAGGTGAATGTGGGTCAGTTCTTTACTGCCTTTTCCATAGATGGGCAGTTAAAAATAGTCAAAAGAAGGTGATTATTTATGCAGTGGAATTTGGTGCTGCAGGGAATAGGAGACATGACGTATTCACTGTCAGCCACTGTCAAAGGCAGAAAACCATACTGAATTGTTATATTGAGTTTCAGTATAACTCATTACAGGGGTTTTTATGATCATAGGAGCAGGTTTGCTACCTCCAAAATACAATGAAAATGTGGACACCTCAGATGCTGAATACGTCTATACTGGTTTTGCGTGGATTGCATAAGAGGAAATCCATAGTAAAGTCCAGGAAGCTGGCCAGGTGATACTCACATATTGCTTAATGACCATATTGACTTGGTTGAGTGGCAGCACTCAGTTTTTGCAAGCTGTATGTGCATTAGGAGAACCCTAAACAACAGCATACCCACATGTGAAAAGGCCTTACATGACACTGTGCTCGCTTGGGTAAGTTTCCCACCTTAGATCCTATCATGCTGCAGTAATGTTACATGATTGACATCCATTGATGGGGCTATTTCCTATGAAGGTCTTCACAGCCCATTCTGCAAGCCTAATTGAGTCAAAACAACTTCTGGGTTCATTTGTAATATGCTCCTTGTGGTTGTCCCTTCAACCACAGCTTGCTCATAACAGATTGTCGAGTGTAGTGGATTATGTAACAACAAATCACCTCTGTTCATGGTTTGTGTTGTCTGCCCTTGTTTCATTAAAATAAATCTTGATTAATAGGGCTATTTTCATGAAAAGTATTTAGATAGCATGGAATTCATTTACTTAAGAGGCTTTGATGTTGTAGACTGAGACTAATGAAAACTATATTAATCTTAGCAGAGCAGCACAGGTGATACGTTGATACAGGTATTTTGTTTCATATTGTGGTTTTGTGGGGAAAAATTTATGGGATTATCCAGCAGAAAAAAAGTTAATCTTTTAATTTTAAGGTTTAACTGTCCTGGTTTAGCTAGGATAGGGTTAAGTTTCCCCAGCAGTGGGGGGAAGCTCTAGCTGGGTTATTCAATACCATGCTGACGTCACCTTCTGGCGCCCAAGCGCGGGAGCGCAGGAGAATCGGGGAACGCATGTGTTATGCGATCTCTCTGCTCTCACTGCTGTATCGGTACATATCTTGCTCTGTTCATTGTTATTACTGTTATTGCTACTGTTATTGTTGTTGTTTGTTTTGTTGCTTTTGCACTGTTGTATTAAACCTCTCCTTATCTCAGCCCCAGGGCTTTGTATTTCACTCCCTTTGCTGGGGAGGGGCAGTGGCCGCGTGGTCTCGAACCCTGGCAGGGACTAAACCACCACATTAACAAGTAATTGTTTTAAATTAAAATAAATTAACATTATGGAAGCTAACCAGGGAACCTAATTTAATACAAGAATGGTAAGGAGAAGCGGAAATGGGAAGGTTTATTCACTATTTCTCACACTAGAACTAAGGCATCCAATTAAATAAGTCTGAAGTGGGTTTTAAAGAAACAAAGGAATGCTTTTTCATACAAGACATAATTGAATAATGGAATTCGTTGCTACAATATATTTTGGATACCAAAAATACAAATTGTATTAAAAAAAGAGAAGTTCAAGAGAAATGGCTTTGTCTGTTTGAGGCTATTAAACATTGTGATCCAGCTGCAACCACAAATTACAGAAAGTAAAACTGTTGCAGGGGAGAGTCACTTTATCTTTTTCCTGTTTCTTCTTACCTTCCCTTAAGCATTGCTACTGATTTCTGTCATAGACAAAATACCAGGCTAAATTAACTTCAGGGCTAACTCAACGACAACATTTTCACATTTTTATCCAAGTATCAATCCCTTATTATCATAACAACACTGGCATGCTATGGGATCCTACTGCATTTACCCCAATGACTGACACACAGCTGTGGCAAGGAACTCAAGCAGTGCTTTAATGACTGATGGCGCTGCTGTCATTAGGTGGTTGACTCTGCTCTTCCTTTCCCCCTCCCTGCTCCTGTATGATCCTGTACGCTCCCCTGAACTAGTTCCCTGGAGCTTGTATGGCCACATTATCAGTCAGGTCACCCAACATATTTGACTGAAAAAAAGTTTCTTCCCTCCCAGATTAATTTTCAGGAAAATCTAATAAACTGATCTGATTTGCAGTATGGTGACACAAACTTCAGGGCTCATGAAAAGGGTAATGGAGGCAGAGGGTTAATCTTTCTGCATATTATCAATCCTTCAGTCGTTTTTATCACAGAATCACAGAATCATCAAGGTTGGAAAAGACCTTGAAGATCATCTAGTCCAACCATTAACCTAACACTGACAGTTCCCAACTACACCATATCCCTAAGCGCTATGTCAATAGAAATTCTTAAACACCTCCATGGATGGGGACTCCACCACCTCCCTGGGCAGCCCATTCCAATGCCTAATAACCCATTCTGTAAAGAAATACTTCCTAATACACAGTCTAAACCTTCCCTGGCGCAACTTGAGGCCATTACCTCTTGTCCTATCACTTGTTACTTGGTTAAAGAGACTCATCCCCATCTCTCTGCAACCTCCTTTCAGGTAGTTGTAGAGGGCGATGAGGTCTCCCCTCAGCCTCCTCTTCTCCAGACCAAACAACCCCAGTTCCCTCAGCTGCTCCTCGTACGACATGTGCTCCAGACCCCACACCAGCTTCGTTGCCCTTCTCTGGACATGCTCGAGTAATTCAATGTCCTTTTTATAGTGAGGGGCCCAAAACTGAACACAGTAATTGAGGTGTGACCTCACCAGTGCCAAGTACAGGGGCAAGATCACTTCCCTGTCCCTGCTGGCCATGCTATTTCTGATACAAGCCAGGATACCATTGGCCTTCTTGGCCACCTGGGCACACTGCTGGCTCATGTTCAGCCACCTGTCAATCAACACCCCCAGATCCCTCTCTGACTGTCAAATTATTATTCTTGTCCCTGTTCTTTCAAATCTCATCTAAGAAGGAAATATCTCTTAAATTGGAACTAATTATTACATGGGTGTATTCTGTCTGGAACCTTATCTTCAGAAGTAGATTTTACAATTCTATCAACAGTTTTTTTTAACACCAGAGTTTTTAATTTTTTGTGACTAAATTTTTATACTCCATTTCTAAATCTGGGCTTTGACTGAAGTACACTTCAAAGTAGCATCTTCAAGAGAATGTCTGCAATCAGCACATCTCACATGTTAGTATTCAGTGTGTGAATCTGATATGATAGTATTGTCAATAAATGGTAAAATGTCTGTTACAGCTAATACTGTTGTTTGATCTGATTCTTTGAATAAAACTGAAATTCCCTTTTTTATTAAAGCTATTTTAATTTACTTTTTTTTTTTAATGTTCAAAATACATAAGCTACTTGTCAACCGTTTTGATCATTGGTTCTTAGCCACAATTTAACACTTCTTCTTTGGAATCACCAATGCACAATTTAAGTTGTGAATTTTCTGTCAAAATAGTTCAAGATTAGGGCTCTACTACCAAACTCTTTTAGGCTGCTCAGATTGTTTATCAGTGTTTGTATCCTATATCCACCAGACATCTTTTTATAATAACATTCTCAGGTTGCTGATTTGATCATCTAGATTGCTTGCATATTTCCCTAGAAATGGCTACATTTTAAAGATTCATTATCCTTATTTCTCACATGCAGATAGCTTCAGACCTGTATGTAACCACTGTTAAACTTCTGCCAGATATATTATTTGTATTGTTTATTTAACTTCAAGATAAAAGATGTCACTCTTTCCTGTAACTTTTTCTCAAATGAAAATATGAACTATGCAATTTTAGTACTTTTTTATATGATGAAATATCTGATATATTTTTGTGTGAAACACCATGTCTTTATGTTCTTAAACTGTGAATTATGAGCTGGATTTCATAACTTTGATGAAGCTTTAGTATAAAAACAGATTTATCAACAAATCTTAGGGGAAATTGCCTCTGTAAGAGATGAAAAGAGTTTGTGTGTCTTGTCAGTCAGTCTGCTAACATTAATTCTCTCCTACAATACCTGGTCTGTATTAGAATACTCCTTGTGATGTTAAATTTCAGCCACATGTCACTACATTGCATAGTAGAAGTACTGCTCTAATCCCAAAGGCAGTTATGTAGGTTCTTTTATGGTCAGTCAAGAGAAAAGGGTACTTTCTGAGAATGACTCATTTGACTTGCTTTAAATGTCTACCTTAAGATGAGATGAATTGCTTTGCTGTGCTCCACTGAGCATAAAGGAGTACAGATGACTACAAGTTCAGATGCAGACATCAAAATTAAGATGAATCCCATCTCAAACTTCTCTCAGGATGTTAATTATTTCAGATTGTAAAACAGTGAGATTTTTTACTTAATTATTTTTGTTCTGTATGTTTGGTAAAATTTCTCTCTCTTTAGATAGGGTGCTACATTCTTTTTTCTCTCTTTCATGGTGACTAGAAAGCATATGCAGTGTGAATCTTCTATTTGTTCTGTGATTCCCACAGAAATGGATGCATCTACCTAGCTCTTGGACTTGATTATAGCCTCCATCACCTCTGCCTGTATTCATCTGAGAGTTCTCTGACGCTTGAGTAATATTCTTAAATTTAACATTCAGTTGTCTTTTCCTCTAATGTCTTGGCAATGCTGACAGTGTATTATGAGTACTATTTCCAAAGTAATATTAGAAACTGGATTTTTTTATAAAATCTTCATATAATTCACTTACTCTTTAGTGTACTTAAGGACAGTGAAAGGTGGCGGTTCAGTGCATTTAATTCTGCCTGAAAGTTTCTCTAATATCTTTTGTGTCATTGCTTTGTCCATTTTGAAAAAGATAACTATTTGCCTTGCTTTCAGGTTGGTAGTTTTGTTTATTTTCTGACAGAATTCAGTACATATCTGTTCTGTAGTATTCCATCGTACTGTCACCATTCTCCTGTGTGGTCTGTGTACAGAGTCGGTGTTTCCAAATTCTGTGAAGTAATGTAAGTCACTTTTTTCACCTTGGGTCCCTATCTTGACTTAACGGTAACTTAATGGTCTGCATAACTGCCTGTGCATCCTTAGTGACACATCAGTCTCTGGGCTTTAGTCACTACATTGGCATGTGAAGCAACTGCTTGAGAACATGACAAATGTTGCAGGTTAGACAGGAGACCTGTTATCCTGCAAGAGCATCTGAAGTCGAAATGGGATATTCTAGACAATTTCCAAAGACACTATACACTTATTTGTAGTATATTATATTGTACCTCAGATCTCTACTGATTATAATGAGAGTTTAGACTGTTAGGCAATTAATTTAGAGTTAAATTCTCAATTAGATCTTTGAGACAGTTGCATGAAACTTTTCTCAAACTTTTAAAACTTGTATTTTTTTTCTGGAATATTTTGAAATCTTTCTTGAACCCTTGTTTCTTTCTGTGTCATCCTCGCTCTTTCTCCACAAATCACATACTTTCAGATCTGCCTGTGTCTCATCCTGTTAACTCAGTAATTGTTGAATTCTTCATATGGTTGCCAGACTGAACATTTACAGATAGGAGTGAGCAGATGAAAGCACCAGGAAAGAAGGAAGGGAGAGACAGAAGTCAGAAGTGTTTTCTTTGTGAATCCTCCTTTCCCTTGGACTGTGTTCTATCCTACCTTTTAGAGGTACTTACTAGGACAGGAGTTTTAGTAGTCTTATTTTCTGGCATCTGGATGGCTACCCAGGACACATGGGAAAGTAAAATGATTTGTGCATCTAGGCATAAGTGATTTGCCTAAGGTTATTTGAGAACACTATGGATGGGAGCTGAAGCATGCGTGACCTAATATAGTGCTCTAACCACTTCTTCTTCCTCTGCACATATGTGCTGAAATTATGTTTATTAAAAATGTTCATTATTGTTATAGAAATGATAACCTCCTTCCTTTATAAATTCAGATATAAATTCATGTTGTTTAATCAACACTTTCCAAGACTACATGAATACCAAATGTACAGACTGTGCCCCTTCTTCTTGATTGCAGTGATATTTTTAAAATTCATATCAATAATTATGTTAATTAAATCATTCAATGCCAGCCTCTTATCGGAAAGCCTGAACATAGCAGAACAATTGCCTGGCACGCATTCATAAAACAACTCAGGGTGACCAAACTGCTTTGACATTTGTAATGTCCATGTATCATTCACCTCCCAGTGTGTGTAGTACATGGTTACAGTCTCTGATAATGTTAAGTCTGTATACCTTTCCATGGGGATTTAAGAATTAAGAACAATGCCTCGAAAATATGTGGTGCAAAGAGAAGCATGTTCAGTTTTGTTCCACAGTTGGTCAGAAAATTTACCATTTATAAGACAACAACAGCAACATCAACAACATATTAATCTGTTTATTCCATTATGCAGTGCCATTCTGATAATGGCATACAGCTGACAGGAGACACAGTAGAGTATTTTCTCCATCTGTTCATCTATCAACCCTTCCTTGGCATAAAACATGAAGAGTTTTGTCCTTACATAACACCACAAAGACAAATATAAAAGCAATTTATATTTATCTTAAAATATGGTACCAATTTGACCTGGATATATGGAAACAATATTATGCATATTAACTGCTAGTTACCCTAAGTATGTAGACAGTGATAAACACTTCTGTTTCTGTTACTCTGACTCTGTTCTCACCTTCTTTAAAAATACGGGCTTTACGCTGATTCTGAGTGCAGAGAAATTGATAAGAAAGGAAAAACAGCAACCTGTTCTCCATGTCAGCAGGGGTTTGTGTGGTTGAGCCTGCTGTGTTTTTTTTGTGAAGGATGAATAATTCTGGTTGAGAAGCAGAGTAGAGGGAGTTGTTATTTTCTACTTGCCAGCAGGTGAAAAATGTGATGGATGATCGCATCCAAGAACATAACAAGAACTCTGGAGATAGGGGCTCAAGTCACTTATTTTCTCTCTCTATCAGTTCTCCATTTGTATAACAGGAGAAGCAACATTTTCCTTTCTCATAGAAATGTTGCAAGGGTAAATGTGATGCTATATACAAGTCACACAAAAACAACTATGAGCACTGTATTAGAGTAGGGATTAGTAAATGCAGCTGGCCTGACAGAATCTCATAAAAAATTATTTTCTTGTCCTTCTTTTCTTCTCAGTTTTTGAGTGTGTGTGAGTATGGGGCACTGAATAATTGAAAACATGAATCAAGTGCACCTGTGACAGTAAGAGTTGCTGATGCTTAACATCCTGAAACTACTCCTCTAGAAGGAGTGCAAGGAGCGCTATCCAATTTAATGGTCTTCTTAAAGCTGAAGTCAGATGCTGTAGGTGGGGCATGAGGAGGAACAACCTTCTTAATACTTCCTAAACAGAGGCCTCTTGGTAGGAAAGGTCTCCAGGTTTTACCATTTTGTCGTGGTCCCACAACTGACTCTAAATCCTGTTCAGTTAGGACTGAAAGTTTTTCCAGAATAGATAGATTAGTCATCTAGTCCTGGAGAAGCCTCAGTAGCTTATGGTATTTAACAGTCAGAAATAAGAAAATAAGTAAGACAGACAATAAGAAAACTTTTTTCTATATATCATAGTGCCTTCACTTCAAAGAAGGAGAGGTCCATGTACAAAGGAAAGGACAAAAAAAGGACAAAGGTATTTACAGTCTGAAATTTCTTTATTCTTTCCTTTTGGGGATTCTTTAATCTTTCCTTTTGGGGAAAGTATCTTGTACAATGGAGGAATGTTTTCTGAAAATAACCATTCTGACAAAGATTTCTGCTTTAGACATGCAGCTGAACATATACTCACAAGGAACAACTGTGGGCATTAGGGACTATAATAATAACAAGGACTTTTTCTTTTTTTTTTTTTTTTTTTTTTTACTTCTCAGTGGTATGGGAAAGGGTTAAGTTAGAATAAGATTGTTATAGAAAAGCTGGTAGCAATATTTTTAATTAATTTTCCCCAAGTCGAGTCTGCTTTGCTTGTGAATATTGCTCACCAACTGGTGAGAAATCTCCCCTTTTTCATCTCAACCCATGAGCTTTCTATTCTTACTTTTTCCCCCTGTCCTCCTGAATAGAGGAAGTGAGTGAGCAGCTGGGTGGCTGCTTGACTCTTAGTAAAGTTTAGCACACCACAGAACTGTGTAACCTTTTGGAGCGCATTCTTTGGCCTAGCACTTGTTATCCATTCACTAAATGAATAGTATAATGAAGCAAAGTCCCTGTTATGAAAGAGCCCCTTGTCTTTGACTTTGAAACCATGAAACCTATTAAAGCTTTGTGCACAGCCTGAAAGGAAGACAAAGTTTAACCTATGATCTCAACTATCTCAAAGTTTTATAGGATTATAGCAGTTCATGGTTTAGTAAGAAGCTTGTTAAACTTTGCAATTTTGTGCAGGTTCAGTGAAAGAGCTGCCCTTGCTGTGGGTGAAAAAGGCTAAGTGGTTTGAAGGGTCAGTGTTAATGAAGAGATGTGTATGTAGAAAACCTCCTTGGGAATGGACTTTCTGCTCTGTATTTGTACACTGATTAAGAAAGTAGGAAACTGACCTGTGACTGACTTGACTGCTTTAGCAGTGCAAACTGCTAGTTCAGTAAGCATTGATTGAATCAAGTTTGGTTTATTATCGATTTATATCTCCTGGTTAATTGTGTGCTTCAGTGGAAGCTATACCTGTGATCAAGGCACCAATAAGCCCTTTGTCACAGAACCTCTGGTGTCTAATTTTAGTCTTTCTCTGTAGAAATCATTTTGTGACAACTACTGAGAGCCATAATGTCTTTCCAACATCAGCTGCCTATTTCTTACAAAGATCTTATATACTTTAAATTGTCTTTATATTTCACCTCTTCTGCCACATCTGACTGAAATCAGACAAGAAGCCTACAGAGGGTGAAAGCAAGGACAGGTAGCTTGAGAGGAGTACAGAGAAACTGTTTGGCTAGCCAGGGAACAGGTTAGGACAGCCAAAGCCCTGATAGAATTAAATCTGGCCAGGGACGTGAAGGGTAATCAAAAAAAAACTTTTACAGGCACATCAGTGAGACTAGGGAAAATGTGGGCCCTCTCAGGAAGGAAAAGGGAAACTTGATCACCTGGGATATGGAGAATGCTGAGGTACTCAATGACTTTTTTGCCTCAGTCTTCACCAGCAAGGGCTCCAGTCACACTATCCAAGATGCAGAAAGTAAAGGTGGGGACTGGGAGAAGGGACAACTGCCCACTGAGGAAGAGGATTGGGTCTGAGACCATCTAAGGAACCTGAAGGTGCATAAATCCATGGGACCTGATGAGATACATCCATGGGTCCTGAGGGAACCGACAATTGAAATGGCTAAGGCACTATCCATGATATTTGAGAAGTTGTGGCAGTCCGGTGAAGTTCCCGCTGACTGGAAAAGGGGAAACATAACCCCCATTTTTAAAAAGGGAAACAAAGAGGACCCAGGGAACCACAGGCCAGTCAGTCTCACCTCTGTGCTTAGCAAGATCATGGAATAGATCCTTCTGGAAACTATGCTAGGACACATGGAAAATGACATGATTGGTGAACAGCCAACATGGCTTCACTAAGGGAAAATCATGCCTGACAAATTTGGTGGCCTTCTATGTCAGGGTTACAGCATTGGTAGATAAGGGAAGAACAACTGATGTCATCTACCTGGTCTTGTGTAAAACATTTGACACAGTCCCCAACCACGACATTCTAAATTGGGAAGATACGGTTTTGATGGATGGACCACTCGGTGGATAAGGAATTGGCTGGGTGCTCACACTCAAAGAGTTGCGGTCAACAGCTCGATGTCCAAGTGGAGAGCAGTGGCAAGTGATATTCCTCAGAGGTCAGTATTTCATCTTTTCTTGTATATTTTTTTCCTTCTTTCTTTTTAAATTTAATAAAACTGGAAGATTAAAAGATTGGTCTGTCCTGGTTCTGAACCTAATCAAGGCTGAATTTAAAGATCTTGATAAATCTCTTGTACAATCTGGGGTCTTCACTGAAGATATTTTGTCATCTACATTTTAAAATTTGAGAATCGGACTGTTTATACAATACAAAAAACCCCCACATGAGTAGTAGTAGATGAAACCTGTTATTATCTGTCATTTATTATATAACTTGGCCAGAGTCAGAACAGTAGAAAGTTGACATCACTGTAGTTTACTTATTTGGAGCTGTAGTGTGGAGAAAACACAATAAAATTTGTCTGAATCTAATATGGTGGAATAGCCATGTTCTTCATCTGGTTCCCCAGGAAAAAAAAATTAAAAATTTTTAAAAAGCAACAAAAAGGAAAACAAAAACATTAAAATCACATTTACCATGAAGCAGACTTTATTTGTCTACTAACCATATATCATTATGATACAGATTTAACCCCTTTATTTTTTAGTTTTTGATACAACCCACTGTTAAAGAATGATCTTTTTGAGAAGAGAGATTCTGTGTCATTATTCTGATTGTTACAGAAATATAGACACAAGCAAGGCAACACTATGAATTCCCCGAATATCACTAGAAAAGTCAGTAGAAAGCATGTAAAATTAGAGTGAGAAGTCTGGGTTAAGGATTAGAAATCATTCACGCGTAAAAGTAGGCAAAAAATTAACACAGGAATTGTACCCATGTTTTTCAACTTTGCTTCAGAATTAAAGTATTTTAAAGGAGCACTTTGGAATGTATTTTTTTCTGACACAAATAGATTTTTTTCATTTCAGATTCTTGACCAATGCAGAGTTCTATGTGATCATTTATTCTACATCAAACTAGATGCAACATTCTACCAAATATAAGGAGGCGGCAGGTGGAAACTAAAGAAAAATCACATCCAGGACAGATACTTATATTACAGAACATCTGCTATTCAGGAACTAAAGAATACAGTTGGAATAACCCTGCAATAAAGGGAATTAAATCCATGTAATGTTTAGAATAAGTAATACAAGGGTCCTGTTTCTCAACGTGTCAATGACTTCGTGCTTATTTTACCCAAGAAAATATTTTGGAGACACTGTAGCCTATAGGAAGAAACAATAAATCCTTTTCTAACCTCAGTTAAAAGATAAAATAAAAACTTGTTCTACCTCATATTATATAACACCCTGTCTTAAAAAGTGAACTTCAAAGTTTTGAAAATCTCTGAAATGTCATTTATTTCTAACAGGAACATAGTGAACATAGACTTGATTGTAGTGACTTGCCAGACTTAATATCTGTGATTGAGATCTTCTGGACTCAACAAATGCCTTCATTGTCTAGGTTTAAGCTCACAAATCTCAGTGCTGCAGAAAAATGGATTTCAGTATATTACAACAGTGATCCCACAACAACATGATCATGTAAATTTAACGAAAATAACGATCACAGTTGAATTTGTTCCTTTCCATATGAAAGTAGGAAAGACCTGACTGTATAAACCCACTTTTAATTAGCACATTATTATACAAACAGTGTAGCCAGATGTGCTACTGCAGAAAGTTAACAAGGTACTGTGTAATAAGTGAATAACCCATTACATAGATTTTTTAACTCTAAATATAAAAAGCTTTAATAGTAGGGAAAAGTTTCTTGCTATGGTACTGGAAAACCTACAGTGTAGGTTCTACCCATATTCTACCTATATATTCTACTTATATTCAGAAAAAAAGTGCTACTTTCCTTCCTGTTTCATGAATAATCTGCTTTCACTAATTTGCAAGACAAATAGCTTCTGGTCATTTCTTGTTTTGTGCAGTTTGGATGTTCAAATAGCAGAAGGTCTTGTATTTCTCTTCCTGAATATACTTAGGGCCCTGTTTCAGAGGCAGATCTGAATCTTCTCAGAATCCTCCAAAGTAAGAGTTACTTCCAAAAAAATTCAATGTCCTCAAAGCGTGGAAAGGCTACTGTAGAGCCTGACTGACAACTGCAGATAGCAAAGTAATTTATTTTTTGTGACAATTGACATTTTTATGGTTCTTCATGAAAATATTTTTTTTTTTCTTTTTTTTTTTTCTGGAAAGGACCTTGCAGTTCAACAAGTCCAGTTCTGGCTATTACAGACATATGTCACAGGGAAAACCCGTTCAGTTCACATAGTTTAGACCAAATTGGGACTGAAGTCGTTTATCAATTTATTTATCAATGACACATAATTATCTGATAATCAGTGACCTGTACATTCAGGATTAATATCAGCCATGCAACAGATAAACCACAACAGTAGACTTCCAGAATGTTAATTTACAACTACAAGGTTCTAAACACCCCTCTCTCTATATCTAATCTCCAAAAGGGTTATTCCCCATTCACAGCCCCTCCACAGGCCATGTGGTTTACACACACATGTATATGGATGCACACACCTCCACCTCCCCTCTGCCAACCATCAGTGCAAGTTTCCTGCTCATACCTCCTTCCTGGGGAAGATGAGGGTACTCCAGCCCTACATGCCTCCGTGCCAACTCCACAACTATTCATCTACTTATAACTCCACAGATGTTCATCCTAGTGAGTAAGCCCCCCAGGGGGTCACACTCCCACTTCCTGCAAGTGCCCCACAAGCCCCCTCAAGATGGCAGGCTGCTCCTGGCACCCCATGGGGAGGCTACACTGCCAGGCCCAGGAAGGAGCAGAGGGTCACTGTATGGATGTTGCTCTGCTACCTGATCTGTCTCCTCTCCACTACAAATCTTCTTTTATACCTCTTTTCAAGCTTACACACAACTATAGTAATCATCTGATCAAGGTCTGTCTTTAAAAATGGGGAAGTATATTGCCTCTACATAGATCCTCTTGAAATGTCTTTCTATAATTTCATCTTATCATATGGAGTTTCATCTACTTTAAATTCCAGCTTCAATTTATTCATTACCTATTTGTGACACATTGTTCTTATATCAACACTTCCTTTATTTTCATTTACAAATGCTGATTTTTCAGGCAGAAATTTTTTCTATCCATCAATAATACAATGGAAAAAAATTTGAAAGGTTTTAGAGGTTTAAAAAGAATAATTTTATTTGAATAAGATGTTTTAACTGACTCCCAAACTCAGGCTGAAAATAGTGTTTTATAGGATTAAAAAAAAAAACCCAACAAACACAAATTTCTTCATTCACTTCTGTAATGACATATGTCAAATCACAGAATTTCCAGTGAAATCAAAGTTTGTTTCTGCCCTTTCTGGGACTGAAGTTTTAAACAAATAGTGAAAGTAGGCTTGATTTTCAAACTGACATCTACATCTATGTGTCTAAACATAGGTATACACAAGTGCTAATTGTCAAACCTCCTGGTGCTGTCCATGGAGACTTAGATATGTCAGTGGCATCATGTTCAGAAGACAACAATTCAACCCATTCTGAATAAGACACTTAAAGGTCAATTCATCTGCCCCACAGAGTTACCTAGTGACATTTGAAATGTTTTATGGCATCTGAGAAATTCACATGAATTTCTGGAAGAGATGACATAAGGCCTACAGATAACCTGTGCTTACTTACATTAGTAGCTGGAGGCCTCATGGAGTGTAGTAAATTAGTTTCTGTTTTAATCAACTGAATATGTAACTAGGTTAGGCCTTCGTACATGTAGGCACATACAAATAGGTTTCTCAGCCTGGAGCTGATGTCCACTTGTACCTACAGTGATTGTGAAGATACATGTCTCAACAAACCTGCAGATATACTGCCTCACCAAACAGAACTACATGAAATAAAGAAATAGGAAAAAAATACATAGTTTCCAGAAGAGAAGTGGGATTTAAAAAAAAAAAAAAAAAAAAGTGAAATCAGGTTAGATTCAGGAAAAAATATTTCAGCTTAGAAGATTAAATTAATAGAAAATCAAAACACATAAAAATTACTGTTTTCTTTCACTCTGAAATATGTTTTTAGTTTTGGCAAAGTTGGATGGATATAAAAGTCATTTTAAGTTCAATTAAACATTTCAGGTATATCTGCTTGCCTTGCCTTGCCTTGCCTTGCCTTCTTTTCCTTTTCTTTTCTTTTCTTTTCTTTTCTTTTCTTTTCTTTTCTTTTCTTTTCTTTTCTTTTCTTTTCTTTTCTTTTCTTTTCTCTTTTCTTTTCTTTTCTTTTCTTTTCTTTTCTTTTCTTTTCTTTTCTTTTCTTTTCTTTTCTTTTCTTTTCTTTTCTTTTCTTTTCTTTTCTTTTCTTTTCTTTTCTTTTCTTTTCTTTTCTTTTCTTTTCTTTTTCTTTTCTTTCTTTTCTTTTCTTTTCTTTTCTTTTCTTTTCTTTTCTTTTCTTTTCTTTTCTTTTCTTTTCTTTTCTTTTCTTTTCTTTTCTTTTCTTTTCTTTTCTTTTCTTTTCTTTTCTTTTCTTTTCTTTTCTTTTCTTCTTTTCACTGAAAGAGATGCTTCATTGCTTTTACAGTTCAGTGGCTCAGCAATGTATTCATTGATTTCTGTGGGCACAAACTCAGATCCCTTAATAATAATGATGATATTGCTGTTCAGTCATTTGCCAGAAAATGAGTTTGTTCCTAGTGCCACCCTGTTCGTTGTGGTATGTTTGCTATTTTACAAAAATCCAGAATGTTCTAATGCTGGTTCCTCACTAGTTCTCAGAAGAAGCAGGAAAAAATTAGGAGAGGAAACAGAAAGTTTGAGAAAAATTTAAACAAAGATGGATTTACTCTCTGGGAGGAAATTGTTTTAGTAGTCCCATAGAACATACACGGCACTTTCTTCTCTTGTTTCTTGTGCAGCTTTGCCACTAAAAATATCTCTTTGCTTTTGCATGTTATTGTTCTAGGTGAGTACAGAAAACCAGAAAAAAAAAATCCTATAAAGCAAACAAGTTTTTAAGAGATTCTGGATATGTTGCTTATTATTTGGATTTTCCTGTTTGTAAGAAAGACAGATACCCCAGTGTTTTTTCTATCTACCTTATTCAATTGGCTGAGTTGCTTGTGCAGAAAATTCTCAGTCTTAACTTGGAGACTGGTTTGAAAGGACAGACAAATGTGTAGCTTTTATTTTTGGGATTCAGTGTTCAGAAGCAAATGTTATTGACATTTGGCCACAATTAATTCAGAGAACATCAGTGAAGGATCACCAGGAGAGGGGTTTTATGTCACCAGTCTTTCATGAGATTCACAAGAACAAGGGAGTCTAAGAATGTTTCCTCTTTATATGTATGATTTTGGAGGGGAGCAGGAAACCCAGCCCTCTATTACTGTTTTGCCTTCTGGGTATTACAAGGCACTGAGGTTTTTGGACTATTGTTTCTTAGAGTCTCACTGTGAGACATTGTATGGACTGTTTAACAAGAGAGGCAATTATTTTTGTCTTGGACAAACCCATCAATTTTCATTCCTGTCCGGAATTTGAAACATCTGTTGATGCCTTGTATTGATTTGGTGCCTTAGTGAAGGACAACAGTTCTCAGAAAGTCCTTCTTTCCCACAGTTCATTGAGTTCATTAAAATATTTATCTCCATAAACATCTCAGCTCTAATGTACTCCCTGCTTTGTTCTCCGATGTGGCCTATGGTCATTGGCCAACTCTTGAATGCCACAAACCAAGATATATTTCTCCTAGGGAGAAAACACATAGGTAGGTAGCCAGATGACAGGTAAATAGTGAAGGAAGGATAAAGTGAGCCCCTATTGAAGAAGTTGGGGATGAAAGAGTGTGAGAGATGACTTGAAAAACCAGGCCTGTGAGAAACACAGACTGAGAAAAACAGCCTGAGAAAAAGATAGAAGTTAGCAGGGGGAGTGGAGGCCCTCAAAGCTAAGGAATGTCTCAACCACTAGCAAGCAATGAGACTATAGTCACAGGGTGGATAGTGTGGAGGTCGAAGTTGATAAGGCTGCCCAAATGACACAGGATGCAGCTGGATGGGGGAGCCCTGTGGAGACAGGATCGTTCTGCTCTGGTGCACCTGGTCAGATTTCAAGGGCCAGTGAATGACCTTTTCTTCATTATCCACGAAATGCACATTAAAGTTAACACCCCTGAATATGCTAGCGAAGACTAACATGATCATGCTAATTACATCATTCCATGAAACACCTTACCCCTCCTCATACATGGGATATGTAGGTATGTGGGTCAACCTAGGGGACAGACCCAAGGAAAGTGTGTATAAATCAAGGGGGAGAAAAAAGAGGTGGGGGGTCCCAGAGAGTGAAGTGAGGCAAAGAAGATGGATGCCTCCTGGAACCCTTGCTGGTGGGATTGACACAGGAACACGGACTGGTGATCTCTATTCCTCTATTCTCTCCATCTCCTTCCTTTCCTTTTTAGCCTTTTCCTTCACTACCATTAAGAAATGCAATGTATACTGTATTGCTTGCCACACTTGTTATATACTCAGCCAATTATCGTGTGTCCAGTTAGTACATTGTGGGAAGTTCATAAATGTTTGGACTTTGAAACTTGTCTCACCGTTGTCTGCTCCATGGGGGATTTTCGAATTTGAGTCACTTGTCTCCCTCATCTAAGCAGGATGTGACAAAGCAACATATATTAATCCTCACATCAGTTGTTAGGTTCAGTCAGAGGATTTGAGTAACAGCCAGCTAGAGGTAACGGGTAACATCTTCTGGTTGTTAACCCAGATATAAAGTCCTTGCCTTAGATATTTCAGTAATCTGCTAGCAAGTAATGAAGGGCTCAGAGTTTTTCTTTATAGAATTCCCTGGTGAATTTAAACTGCATTGGTAATGTAGAAAAGTAATGGTTTGGTGATGTTTATTTTGGTCTGGATGGGAGTGTTTGGTCTTGTGGATATGGTGCCCTGAATGCTGGTACAGAATGAACCTGCTTTGGCTGGATAAAGACCTGCAGTGTAAAACTACATAGTCCTCTCCAGCCTGGTTTACAGCAAAAGAGCGGCCTTTAAGAGAACATTAATAGAGCAATGGACATGAATATTTTTGCAGAAAGGGCTTCAGGTTGGTCCAATATTTAAACTCTTTTAAGTTTTTGTTTTTATTATTATGAGGATCCTCTAATACTTCTTTTCTATACACTTGGTTTACATAAGCAGTCCTTGTCCACAGGTGTACATTACTCATTTTCTGCCACAAGTCTTTTACTTTCTTCCCTGACGTAGCACAATACAGTCTATAAAGTACTCAGAAATAATTCTGTTAAAAAGAGAAGGCATGCCACACTATGATCTGTCTGCATTAATAAAGCTTTTGCACATGAGGAAGTAACTGATGAATTTGAATGAGATAATTACGGGCAAATGCATCGAGAGGTGTATGTTTTAAAGCTTCAGACACTAATTGCCTATTTTGGTTTTTTCTTGGTATCTTTTATTTTTGCCTTTGAAAACTTGATGGTTGGAGCCAGCTTTCTCAGATGTGTCAAATAAGAAGAAATACATTGATTTGAGAAATAAGAAGCAGCCACAAATGTAAACAAGATATGCCTTTTTGTTTCACATCAGAATACGTTTTCCCTTTGACCCTTACTAATCGCCTGCAGTTTTCTTGCCAAGGCATGTTTATCACAAAGACAAGACACTTCATCAGAGGTAACTATGATCTGAGTAAGGGGTTATGCAGCTGTGTGGCTTCATCCAACATGTGCTGCATAAACAAATACTTTGCTAGATGGTATTATTATGGGAAAACCTTCTTCTTAATTCCCTCAGAAGTCCTTACCTGTGCTGATGGATTCAAAACACAAAACAATTATGGAGTAGATTTCTACATTTTCCTATGCAGTGTGACTTCCTCTGAGTTGGAAGAGTGATGCTCTTCTCTAATGATCAGTCCACATTCTATTTTACCTAAACAATTTCCATTTGACTTTGAAGGTGGGCATCAAATAACCTTTCATTTGGCTATGAACTTTAAGAATTTCCAGATTGTAGTAAAAAGACATGAAGATTCTATATCCTATTACCAGTATAGGCTCATCCTACCTACCCTATCACTTTTGCCCTTTGGGTCTTCCAAACTCTTTATCACTTTCACATGCATCTGACACTGCCAGGAATTTACTAAAATTGCATACTGTTTTAAGAAGCATGTTAATTTCTATATATCTTTTAAAATACTCTTTTCAATTTCTTGTATTTTTATGGTGAAAAACTACTCATTGATTCCTTAGTTTGCTTTAGCATACCTTTCATAAATCAGCAAGAAGAATATAATAAATGCTAAAGCATCAAATCCAAGCAAGAGTCAATAAATTAATGTATTTTCATTTGTTGCATTTGCTTTTTGAGTTTTAACCTTTAAGACATAATCTTGACATAATTTCTGTCTTTTCTAATTAAGAAATGTAAAAATATTAGAGTGGATCTTGAGTGGGACTCAGCTCAAAATCACAACATCCAGAGCCTGAGTCAGTTGCCTCAATATAGGTATCCAGTGTAGGGAGTGGCGTTCGGAAGATCTCACGATGTACGGAAGGAATAGCTGTAGCCCTCCCTTGTTACGAGGTAAGGTGATGGATAGGCTTGTAATGTTAAGGGCACACCCACGAAGGTACTTAGTGAATGTATATAGGTAAGATACACAGTTTAATAAACGGACATTTTGTATCCACCACATTGGTGTCTGTGCTGATGTCCCTGTGAAGGTCTTAACCTCCTGCAGCTTTAGTCTCTGCGATCTGAGCGCCACTAGCACGTGGAGAGGCAGGTTTAAAGAGGCAGGCTAATTGTGGCAATTGGTGACCCCGAGGTGATGCTGGGAAGAGATAAGCTGTGGCAGTCGGCGGTGCACAGCAGGAGGTGAAGGAGCTCTACGCAGGACGGGAGACTCCGCGGCATGCCATAGATGTCACAGTTAAGGTACTGAAAAGATGGGGTAAACCAAATAAGACTTCTATGAAGTCGAGAACATTAAAAGCAATGCTACAAAGATTGATGAGGCTTGGTGTTTTAGCAGAGCCGATAGACTGTATGAAGCCAGAGCTCTGGCCACAAATAGAGGCAGATTTAGCAGAACAAGCGAAATTAGGAAAGCCGGAGCATTTAATGGCTTGGGGGCAGGCAAATGCGATGATGAAAGCTACCCCGGAGGAGCACTCAGCGAGCTCCGATGATGGGGAGGGGGAAACCGAGGTGCGTAGGGGAGAACTAGCAGAAAAATGGAAGGCAGACATGCAGCGTTGGGGGGCGGAGATGTGGGAGGCATTGGCCTGTCAACCTTGCACAGCCTGTGAGAAAGTGCTAGGCTTTGATGAAAAACAGGCCTTGGAAGAAAGATAAGAGGCTGTTGAGCTATGCCAAGGTGGCAGGGAAAAACAACAGACAGCTGCAACACTAAGCTGTGGAAAAGTACTGAACTGCGAGAAGATGCAACCGTGAGAACAGCGCGTGATCAAGAGGGTGATTGGCCTGCAAGCATAGAGTTGGCGGCGGCGGCCCTGGGCCTTCCCGAGCCCGCCCCCCAACGCCAGAAGCGGCAGTTTTTACAGAAGGTGCTGAAGCTGGAATGCGACGTCCCTTGTCTGCCAAGACCACATAATCAATAAGCAATGGCTTTATATATTCTTAACAGTGTTTTGATGTTTGCAGCGTTTATCATTTTATGTTGTGTGAGTAATAAGTGTAAGAGACCTCCTTGTGTGATTGTTTTGCGTGCATGAGACGCAGCCCAGCTGCAGCTGCGGAGTGTGGAGTTCTCTGACAGAGCACCTTAGTGCCCGCCTGCTGGGTCACTGGTGCTGCCTGTTTGTTTGGGCTAAGTGTTTTAAGTGTCATAGGTAAAATATCTCCTCTAGCAGGAGGCAGTAATTCTGTATTAATTGTTGTCTTGAATTTAGGTGCATACTCTGTGGGGAGAGTGCACCTTTGTACCATCTATCTAAGAAGGGTATTGTCATAAAAATAATCTACAACCTTACAGGGGTTGTTCATTTTACCAGAGGTCAGACTTACTCAGCTTCTTTGTTTTACTACAGCTGGGGGGACTCAGGATTTGGATCAGCACGTACTCCTCAAACATTTTGAGCTCAGACAGGGAGACAAAGACAACCTCTGATAAAATGTAACCTCACTAAAGGCGAAGAATCTGTTGAACTGACAGGCATTTTAGATACTGGTGCGGATGTGACTGTAATATCTGTGAGCTTCGGTAACTCGAGTGCTTTTCAGGGTTGCTGGTCATGCTGTAACATTTCAAAGCAAAGATCTCATTCATGTAAGGAGCCCAGTTAACTGGGTAGCAAATATTTATGCATTTATATTGGAAACCCCTGCTACATCATGGGGTCATGACTGTATGGCTCAATGGGGAACTCAAATTGGATCAAATTTGTCTTAATTGCCACTGCAGCACAGCCCACCCTGAAACTAACCTGGAAAACAGAATCACCTGTGTGGGTGGGTCAGCGGCCCTCACCAATGGAACAGTTGTGCCACCTTAATGATTTAATTCAGGAACAATTGATTGCAGGACATCTCGTACCTACCACCAGTCCTTAGAACTCGCTGGTGTTAATTATTTGAAAAAAAAGTGGTAAATGGTGACTTTTACATGATCTCTGACACATTAATGATGCCATGGAGGATATGGATACATTACAGCCAGGCATGCCCTCCCCAACAATGAGTCCCTGAAACTGGCATCTTGTAATAATTGATCTAAAGGATTGGTATTTACCATTCCCTTGCATCCAGATGATGCACCTAAATTTGCCTTTTCTGTTCCCAGTATTAATGTTAGTGAACCTGCAAGACGGTACCACTGGGTTGTTTTGCCACAAGGCATGAAAAATAGTCCCACGATGTGTCAGTGGTTTGTTGCAAAGGCTTTGAGCCCTATTAGAATACAGGTCCCCCAGACTGTTTTATATATCATTATATGGATGACATCCTTATAGCAGCAGAAACACAGGAGATCATGGAAAAGGCTCTTGCTTTACCCAAAGACTCAGTATCTCAAATGGGGTGACAAATAGCACCTGAAAAGGTACAGCGATCATCACCATGGCAGTACCTGGAGTGGAGAATTTGTGAACAGACTAATGTCCCACAACAGGTTAAATTTAAAACTGATGTTAAGACTTTAAATGATTTACAGAAACTGTTATGAGCTATAAATTGGATACAGCTGTTGTTGGGCCTAACTAATGATGATCTGCATAGCTTGTTTGATATTTTGCGAGGAGATCCTTCACTGACATCACCCAGAGTACTTACAGAGAAAGCAAAACAAGATCTCCACCGGGTAGCTAATGCCATCTCAGAAAGACAAGCATCGTGATGTGTGCCCGGCCATCCGTATCAACTGATATTATTTAATCCTTCAGGGCAGCCCTATGCTCTGCTGTTTCAATGGGATGAAACACTTAGTGACCCTCTTGTTATTATTGAATGGATTTTTTTTTTGTCACACCAAATGCACAAGATGGTCACTACTCGTCCAGAAATGTTTGCCAAACTGGTCATGAAAGGTGCCACCAATATTGCATCACTTCTCGTCGGAGATACCAGATCAACAAGAAGTCCAGGGCAGGGTTCAAGTCCTGGAAAGTGGTAATTGGGAAGGATAATCCTTTAATAACCTGGGGAAGAGGTTATGCTTGTATTTTCACAGGTCGCAGTCCCGGTGGTTACCAGCAAGCTGTGTGTGACCACAGCTGAGTTGTGAGAGGCAGCTTTTGGTGGACACTCAGGAGCCAGCGGTGGGTGCTATGGATGCCCCTGTGCCAACAGTTCACGATCTCTTCAGCTGATCATTTAAGCAGAATGTATGGGAAATGCTTGCAACTGCAATAGGACAAAATATCTCTGTCCTTAATCACACTATGGTTGCCAACCTTTTTAAGAAAAAATGCTAACAGTAATTGTAACTCCTTAATGAAATATATAAGCTTATTAGTCACTAGTAAAAGATGTAGCTTAGATAAAATGTAGTTATTAATAAGGATGGAATGCTATAAGAATGTGTGTATTTAAGTTCCTTGTTTAGCAGTATCACGAAGCAGGACCCCAAGTGTTTAACCTTATTAGAAACTCCCTTGGTTTTCCCCCTTGAGTGGTGGCCAGACTCTGGGTGGAACCCAACAGGAGGATGAAATCAGATGTTTCCGCTCAAAGAAAATTGACAGTTATTTTGGCCTGTTGATGTAGATGTATGAGGCTGGACCTGCTTGCAGCGATGTTGGATGCCTCACCTACGGATGGACGCATCGCGTAGGATTTCCCGTTTGTGAGGAAGGGTACTCTAAATTCTCGCTGCATCCAGGGTTCCCCAGCAATTGCAGATCTGAATGTTAGTACCCCATTAAGTAAGTGTGCTATTCCGTATTTTCCTTACTGTTTATTTTTGTAGTATTTAGTCATATCCCTCAAAGTAGTGAAATTAGCCTACTCTTTTAACTAGTAACTGTAACTGCTGTATTGTTTCTAGCCTTCTGTGAAACTATTTTGAGTATGCTGCATTTTTTGAAGTTTACCTAACCCTTAATTCATAAAGTCTTGAAATAAGTGTTGCAGGTGCTGCTGCAAAACAAAGAAAAGAGGATGTGGACTCAGACTAACAAATCTGTACAATGGTTAGAGGCCAAAGCAGTCCAAATGGCACTCCAGCAAGAGGCAGAGAATCCTGTTAATATTGTTACAGACTCTTTATATGTTTATAAACTTGTACACAAAATGACAACAGTAGGATTTGTGCAGACGGAAGTGTCGACCTTACTTTATGAAGCTCTACAACAGCGCATAGGGCAGGCCTTTATTACACATGTGAATAGTCACCAATCCCTACCAGGTCCGATTGTAGAAGGCAATCATAAGGCTGACCAAGCGGCACGGGGTGTGTAGTCATTGGACGCCGCAAAGAGTTTACATGCCTTTCTACACCTTGGAGCAAAAGCCTCAGCGAAAACATGTCATATTTCTCTGTCGCAAGCAAAAAACATAGTGGCACTTTGTCCCTACTGTCAAAAAGGCCCACTGTGGGAGGCAGGTGTCAATCCACGGGGTCTCTCTTCCAATCAGATATGGCAAACTGATGTAACAACATGTGAATTGTTAAAACCAAATAAGTATCTCATAGTAACCATTGACACCTTTAGCTTTACAATATTAGCCACAATGGCTCGTAAGCAAACAGCCAGACACATTATTGTTCATTGGGAGGGTGTTATCGCCTTGTTAGGGAAGCCACAAGAGATCAAAACAGATAACGGCCCTTGTTTTGTTGGTAGATGTACAAAAGAATGGTGTGCATTATGGGACATCAGATTAGTACACGGCCTTCCTTATAATAGTCAAGGACAAGCGATAGTGGAACATGCACATCGCACCCTGAAAGCAAAGCTCCAACAGCTTGGGGAGGGGGAAGGTCATAGAGGGACAATACCCATAGACCACCAACAGGCTCTTTTGTCACACGCTTTGTATACCTTAAATCATTTTGTTTGAGGCGATGAGTCTACACCTCCCCTGTGGAAACACTTTATACCAGCCCAGGCGACGAAAAACTATCCTTTGGTCCAGATCAGGGAACCGGGCGTGATAGCTTGGGAGTCGGGGTGGTCACTGAGGGTGTTTGAGCGTGGGTACGCAGCAGTGGAAAAGGACAGCCTAATCAAATGGATACCCGCATGGTGTGTAAAACCTGATCTAACATAAGATGGAGTTTTGTGTTACAGCGTTGGTGGTGGATCACCCTCCTTGGCTGCACGTTGCCAACCCACGCAGGATATTGGAGAGAGAGGGCACGAGCACATCACCGCGAAGACGTCTGTTTTCCTCTGGATACAGGGGCAGAATCTTGCTATGTCTTCATCACAGCCACCTTTGTAAAACTAGAATGGTTTGGGTGGCTTGACAACGTGTGGATTTAGATTACTAATTAGCTTAGTTGGGATTGGCTCATTTGGAGAATTATTAGAATATGTAGTGGGCTTCTTGCTACTTGTATCACCTTTACATGTATTAGTGCCATAGTTCGTAGATTGTTTAAGAAGGTTAATGTTTCGTTCTTAGATCGACATATGGGTCTTGCTCATCACCGCTTGGAACAGCGCAATAATGACAATCAATCAGGAATAACGATGTTATAAAGCATGGGGAGGGGGAAGTGTAGGGAGTGGCGTTCGGAAGATCTCGCGATGTACGGAAGGAATAGCTGTAGCCCTCCCTTGTTACGAGGTAAGGTGACGGATAGGCTTGTAATGTTAAGGGCACACCCATGAAGGAGGTACTTAGTGAATGTATATAGGTAAGATACACAGTTTAATAAACGGACATTTTGTATCCACCACATTGGTGCTGTGCTGATGTCCCTGTGAAGGTCTTAACCTCCTGCAGCATTAATCTCTGCGATCTGAGTGCCACTAACACGTGGAGAGGCAGGTTTAAAGAGGCAGGCTAATTGCGGCATCCAGAACCATTTGGGACAGCTTAGGTAAGGAGAGACATCTTTAAACAGCTGGCAGACATGATGCAGGTGCTATAAAATTTGTATTCACTTCTGGTTCTGGGAGATCTCAACATTTTAGTTACCTGATGAAATCCACCTTGTTGTACTGAGACCTCAATTTCTGGTACAGTGACTGGAGAGAGATAAAGATCTTTGAAGGTCTTCAGACTGAAGTCTTATCTACTTGTATGAATAGGTCTTGGAAGGCTTTGGGGTCACATAGATGTTTCTGGACAATTTAGCAGGTGGGCATTATGGAGGCACTGAATCCTTTTCATTAGAAGATGGTTTAATTAGACATTCACAGTGTAGATGCAGGTTGCTTAGGCTAAACAGTCTGAAATCTGTAATTATTTTAGTAATAAAATAAATAATACAATAATATCAGGAATTCAGTCTTCAGTGAAACCTCATTATAACAAGAGATTTAAGGTTAAAATAATGAAAATATACAAAAAGCAACAGAGAGTTAAATTCCTAACCTTTGCCTCATTAAGGTTCTGTGAAGGCAGGCTTTAGCAGACAATAAAACATCACATTAAGAGAAAATGTTAAGGCCACAGGTGACTTCATTAGGGAGCAACGTATATCAGAAGTGGTATTGATCCAATAGCAGCAGGATTGAGGTGCCTGTGGATTAATAGAACAGATCTTGAGAAAAGAAACCAATAAAAGAAGGAGAAGAGACACATTACATGTAAGTAAGAAAACACAAATTCTATTAAGTAAAACATGTCAAGGCTTGAAATGAACCTTGTTCACCCCAGGAGAGCAGCTCACCTGGAAATGAATACCAGTTTCAATATTCAAATGGCTCAAAGCCATTAAACTGACAACAGAGCAGACACTTAATCTCTCAAATTCTGAAAGAACACCACCGACCATTGGTTGCCTTCAACGTGCAAAACTCTGTTTATTATCCTTGCTTTACCAGTTTGAAAATTAATTATATTATTGCCATAGATTTTGTTATTCAAAACTTTCCTGCAGATATTTTTTGCCAAAATTTATAGACTACTTTTAACTTGGATGTTATCAAAGTCTATCTTTGCACTTCAGAACCACTGCTTTCTGTAAGTCATGTTTTGTATTAAAATGTGAATCTGAAGTAGCTTTTCAAATATTCTGTTAATGAGTATTAACAATACTTCATTGTTAGAATAACAACAGAATAAAAAATGGAGCTTCTTATTTTGTGGCCTTTCTGTAACTAATTCAGAAAAATGACTTTGTTTTCTTTGAACTCCAAGATCTGTTCTACCTATATTTTCTTATTTAAAGTACTGAGGGTTTGGGTTTTTTTCCCCCATTTCTTTCAAATAACCTGTTTTTTCTCTGTCTTGTTCCTAAGCTGATTTGGCCACCATAATAATTATCTTTGACTAGACTTTAATTATACTTTATCACCCAAGAACCATTGTTTAGTGAGCTGATAGTTTTGGTGGTGATATTGAAGAATTTGTCATGCTGTACATGGAGAATATACATTAGAACGTGATAACGTCAAATAATGGAAATCAAAGAGAACAGTACAAACAGAAAAACAAAGGTAACATCCTTCAAAATTCTACTAAATTTCTTCCTGTGTAAAAATCCTACTGGACTACTCTGACCTGTAAGTGAATCTCTCTCCATGGTTTCAGTGAAAAGGCTCCATGGAAAATATCATGGGCTTCTTTTTGGACAAGTTATTCTATAGAGGAGAAAATAAAAAGAGAGAGATTTGTTATAATGGAAAATACCTAGTAAATATCAATAATATTTTCAAAATTTTGGCCCAGGATATTGGTTTTTTTTAAAAAAAATATCCAAGTAACAATATATGTAACAGCAGTCCATTAATCTGTTGGAGTTTTTTTGGAATGCAGACCATTACAGAAACAATGTGAAAAAATATTTAATTAGAATTAGAGTCTAGGTTTTGGGCAAACAAAATAAATCAGGAGACGCTATATTATCAATTAGTTGAAATGTGTTAAAAGTATACTTATATGGAAAGTTTCACAAATTCACATGATTCAGAAAATCAGAATATAAAAAACAAAATGGACCAAGATAATGAAATTAATTAAAGAAAAATATATTATTTTTGGCTTCACTAAGGGCAAATAGTGCCTGACGAATTTGGTGGCCTTCTACAGTGGGGCTACATTGTTGGTGGATAAGGGTAAAGCAACTGACATCATCTGCCTGGACTTGTGCAAAGCTTTTCAAACTGTCCTGGACAACATTCTTGACTCTAAATTGGAGAGATATAGGTTTGATGGATGGACCACTCTGTGGATAAGGAATTGGTTGGATAATCACACTCAAAGAGTTGCGGTCAATGGCTTGATGTCCAAGCAGAGACCAGTGATGAGTGGCTTTACTCAGTGGTCAGTATTGGGACCAGCGCTGTTTAATATCTTTGTTGGCACCCTCAGCAAGTTTACCAATGACACTAAGCTGTGTGGTGTGGTCAACATGCTGGAGGGAAGGGCTACCATCTAGAGAATCCTTGACAGGCTTGAGATGTGGGCCTGTGCAAACCTTATGAAATTCAACAAGGCCAAGTGCAAGGTCCTGCACATGGATAGGAGCAATTCCAAGTACATATACAGGCTGGGTGATGATGGTTGATGAACAGCCCTGTGGAGAAGGACTTGGGGGTACTAGTGGATGGAAAACAGACCATAAGCTAGCAATGTGCACTCACAGCCCAGACAGCCAACCGTCTCCTGGGCTGCATCAAGAGAAGTATGGCCAGCAGGTCAAGGGAGGTGATTCTCCCCCCTCTACTCCACCCTCATGAGACCCCCAATCCAGCTCTGGTGCCCCTTATATATGAAGGACATGGACGTGCTCGAATGGGTCCAGAGGAGGGCCACAAAGACGATTGGGTGCTAGAGCTGGCTGAGAGAGTTGGGGTTTAGTGTGGAGAAGAGAAGGCTCCAGGGAAACCTTATAGCAGCCTTCCAGTACTTAAAGGGGGATTACAGGAAAGATGGGAAGAGAGTCTTTATCAGGGAATGTAGTGATAGGATGAAGGGTAGCAGTTTTAAATGGAATGAGGGTAGATTTAGACGAGATATAAGGAAGAAATTTTTTACTGTGAATGTGGTGAGAAACTCGAACAGGTTGCCCAGAGAAATGGTAGATGTCCCGTCCCTGGAAGTGTTCAAGGCCAGGTTGGACAGGGCTTTGAGCAACCTGATCTAGTGGAAGGTGTCCCTGCCCATGTCAGGGGGGTTGAAACTATATGATCTTTAAGGTCCCTTCCAAGCTAAACTGTTATATTATTCTATGAGTCTATGAAGTACTAAGGAAGGAAGTCTGTTAGATTAGCCTTTTCTACATCTGTTTCTTAATATACAATCCATATATTTCTTGAACTGATTTCCAGTTTCAAATGTCCACATTTTACAGCCTGTTATACCTTCAGATTGTCTTGTGAGTGGATGATTTCTACTCTTAGCAACAATTTTGTATACAACAATTCTGGGCCCCATGGTCATTAACTCAGAGGACTGTGTATTGGGCCGGAGTGCCGAACTCCTTGGAGAGGGGAGATAACCTTGCCATAACAGGTACGGTGAATCAGTTACTGGAAAGTGTGCAGAAGGTGGCCTGCCTCCAGATGATTTATGATTGGGAGCTCAAGCCCAAGTAGGGCTCCCCAGTGATGATGCTTGTGGACCAAGAGAGGATGACTCCCCTGATACAGGGACTTACCGACTCCCTAAAACCCATTGGGATTCCAGTACAAGAGAAGATTCGAAACACCCCGAAGGTGAGGGGGAAGGCGGAGGATGGACAGGTCACCAAAACCAAAGAGAGTAATTTATTCATTACAGGAATAGTAGGGCCCAGACAAATTCTGGTGACCTTTTTAGCAGATACTGGAGCCCAAATATCTGCACTTACTATCACAGATGCCATCTCATGTGGAGTCAAACCTTCAAAACAAAAAATCATTAGTGGTAAATGCACTTGGCAATGTCCAACCCCAGGCAATTGCATCTGTAAGCTTGCGATTACCAGGGGAGCATGATGCCATTAGAATTACTGTGGTGGTGGATGATTTCCCAAACACTCTCCTGGGAATCAGTGTTTTAAAGGGAGACAATGGGTTTTTGGTTTCCAGTTATTATATGTGTGGTTGTTAAGACCTGCACCAGCCCACCCCGCTATGGTAATGATTGATGTCAAGGATATGTTTGGGTTTTTTTTTTTTTTTTTTTATGGTCCCTTTACAACCCGAGGAACAGGATTGCTTTGCCTTCACCTGGAAAGGACAGCAGTACAACATTCTGTCCAAAAGCTCCAACGACCATGCCAGTCCCACATGGCCCTGACCACCCCAGAAATCTATCTCATTTTCCATGACAACTTGTCTTGGTCAAACTCCTCACAGTGGGCACAGTGCCACTGGTGTTGCACACGCCCCTTGATAAATAGACCTGGAAGGCAAAAGATGCTTGTGGAAAAACTCATAAGATTCACACTAGATGGATTATTCCCTCCTTCTAACCTGAGAAGTGAATTTGCCTCTTGTTTTATTTTTAGGAGGAAGGACGCGCCCACAGAAGAAGCAAAGAGGATATGGATTTTAATATAATTTGGGTGGGAATTGTATGTTATTTTTAATTACATTATCTTACGGACTTATCTATAAGAGTGAAGAGAAGCCAATTTTCCCCTCCCCCGACCCATATGATCCCTTTAAGGATAATGAATTTGTTTTGTTAGCAAAAAGTGTAAACCTTTTAATCTGAGCCACTGCTGGGTCTGTGGAGAACCACTAGGGTCATCAGGCTGGCCTTGGACCTCTACGCCCCTTACTCCAGCACAAATCATAAACAATTATAGCAAAACTGATAACACCACCTGGGATGATAATGAATCATGGCCAATTCAATTTCCTACTGTGGGTAAATACTGCTTAAATCACACCCAGAAGGGAGGGGTCAATGTGGGAGAAAACAGGTGTCAATGAACACTCACATATAAGTTGGCTAATGAAAATAGGGGTGTTTACATATGGATGTGGCCTGATGAAACCAGAAGCAACAAAGGGTTTAAAGGTTTTTGGTCAAACAAAAATGAAACCTTAGTTCTCCGATGGTCTGAAAACCGTATTTACAGACAAATTTGTAATTGAAGAAACAACACTGGTGCCTGGTATTGTACCGGCCAGACAAACAACAACTCAAACACCTTTTTCAGCCCTTTGGGATATGACGACACAACTTATTTCCAATTCCCAAAAGTCACGGTTGGACCATTTGCTAATGGTGCCAAAGCCAAAAAAGGCTATTATTGGATTTGTGGACATACTGTGTACAAACAACTACCAGAAAACTGGTCAGGGATTTGTTATGTAGGGATTATCCAACCTCTGTTTTTCCTTCTTCCAGAGGCAGGTGGTCCTCAGCTGGGAATAAGACTATATGATAATTTAGGGGATAAAATGATTGCCCGCAACAAGCCATCTGTTGAGGTTAAAATAGGTGGAACACAAAAGTGGGGGGAAAATGAGTGGCCTCCTGAAAGAATTATTGAGCATTATGGATCTGCCACTTGGAATCCCGATGAACCGATAGCAGGGACAAGACAACTGATTTACAATCTGAACCACATAATTTTGTTGAAAGCAATCTTGGAAATTATTACCAATAAAACTACTAATGCTATAGACCTTTTAACTTAACAATCTCAAGAGATGCACACTGCAATCCTTCAACACCACATGATTTTGGATTATTTACTAGCTGAAGAGGGAGGAGTATGTGGGAAACTAAATGTTTCTAATTGTTGTTTGGAAATAGATGATGTAGGTGAAATGGTTCTTCAACTGACCACAGATATTAGGAAACTAGCCCATGTCCCCGTTCAAACGTGGAATGGCTGGAATGGTGATTTATGGTCTTGGTTACCGGGAGCACCATGCGTAAAACAGCTTTTATTTTATTTGTTATGTGCATTTGCTGCTTTGATGTTTTTGCCATGTGTTATTCCTTGCTTTATTCAATTAATCCAACTTGTTTTATCTAACATGAAATTTATATCTACAGCCTCGCCTGGTGGTGTAAAACAAATTCGTGCTCTTCACCAATCAAAGTCTGCAGCTGTATCAATTATTTAGACTGCCTTCTTTCCCATCTATTCTTTTACCTCTTACCATCACCACAACAATATTGAGCAGTGAATTTGTAGTGTTATTGAATATTTGCCTTTGTCTAAATTTGGAATAGAAGCTTCTAGGCCCAGACGACACATGCACTTTAATGTAAGGGGGTGTGGAAATCGATTTTCCTGCTGTGTATGCTGATCCCAACTCCAGCAGACCAGGGCAGCAGACCGCATGGACCATCAGGGCCGTAACCACTCAACGGTACCTTGCTAGAACTGCGGGTAATAATGGATCACATGTTAGTGCTGATTCTGATTTATTATGTGGCCTTGATTTTGTTAAGTGTTACCTTAATTGTTCTTTTAATACTTGTTTTTTGTCTGTGTAAGTGTCCGCCATGTAAACAGCCGGTGTCTTCTTCTACTGATTCCTCACAGCCTTAAAATCAGTTTATAGAATATTCTGGTTTTGTAAAGTTAGTTAAATTTAAACGTGACATATTTGTTAAAGATGTTGCTAGTTATACGTTTGCTAACTGAAAATTTACATATTTGTTAGAGACGTTGTTAGTTATGTGTTATCTGGAAATATTATTTGTTACCGTATTGTACGCTATTTCTGTCCTTCCTCTCTGTCTCTTTCTACCTGTATCTTTTGTGCCACCATGAAAACAGCAATGTCGAGCCACGGGGTAGTGTAAGGGACTGTGTCAGCTGTTTTGTCTCAGCATTGCTGTTGCGCCATTACCATGTCCTGAGTTGCAGGGTGGTGTAAGAGACTGTTGGACTGTGTCAGCTGTCTGTTTCGACATTACACCACCTCCTAAACTTGGCCTCAATATCCCATTGCCGTGAAGAAGTACAACCTGAAAAAGACGAAAATATCCCCAGAAAACAAACACAGTGTCTGCCCGAAGCTGAAACAACTACATCTTTCGTAACATCTGTCAAGCTGTGCTTGTGCACAGGTCTGGGGGAAGAAGTCAGGATGAGGAGGAGGTGCTGAGTCTAAAGACATCGGTGGTACGACTACCGTGAACACCTGGGCATGCGCGCATGGAGGAACATGGGGCAGCAAGTATGATAATGAACTCCGTGGAAATGTGCAGACTAATCATGAGGACTGGGATGATAAAAGGACTGTGTACTCTTCTCTCGGAGGATCCCCCACCACCTGCACCGAGACTGGACCAATGGGACGCCTCTGGATTTGTGGTGGTGTTAACTGATCTTGCTGCATCTCTTCCGTTTGCTTGCTTAGTTGTTTTAATCTTTTCTGCTTCCCTCTGTCCTATTGCTATTACCTCTTGTTATGGGAATAAAGTTTGAAAGGTTGTACGGCATTTGACCTCATTTGTGTCTTAATCTCACTCTTGGGATCATATCAAAACCTCCCCCAACATTGGATTGGGACAGGAATTTGCAGAGTAAAAACTGTCTTTTTTTTTTTTTTTTTCCTGCATATTTGCCTTGAATTTGCATGCCAGAATGAATGAATGAATGAATGAATGAATGAAAGCTGTTGATTGTCACCAGGGACCATCTATCTCTGTCCATTAAAAGAGAATTTTGGAATCAGATCACCTTTGTTTTGCTTATGAAGAAGAGAGAAAATATCTGTTGGTAGCTCAAAATCTAGAGAAAGAAAAACCAACTGGAATTGACAGGTCTCTGAAGGGAAAGTTGGGATTTTGGATCAAGGTTAGGTAATATGAAAGTCCATCATCAGGGAGAATTAGTGGAACTTTTTTAATAGAGATTTGGCTTTTGTATTTATTTTTTTGAACCCATAACATGAGGATGAGATGCTTATTTTCAGGGCTTCAGTTCTGGTTGCCTTTTTTCATATGTATAATATAATGCAAAAGGCCAAAATGTTGTGAGCATGATTCCCAATAGCCCTTGATTCCACAGCTGAAATTCTAACTTTGAGTTTTAAATAAAAAACCCACCTTTGACTTACAGCAAATGTGAGTCAAAATGTAGACAGTGTGGGTGAACAATAGTTCAAACTTTAATTCAAGTTCAAGACCTGAATTAATATCCTAATGTGAACACAGATCAAGACATTATCTGTTAATGGAGATCCCAGGAAAATAGGAAACACTGAAAAAGAATAATGCTTTTCTCCATCCCAAATCATTGGGCGTTTTAGATATTTTTTAGACTCTTAAAGGGGAAGTGCTGGAAGTGGTGGAGAGATATAAAATATTTTCTGCATTACTGAGGAGGAATTAGATATTGAAAACACTGTTGGTCTTTGTGACAAACCCTCTCTGATCTAAACTTTACCCACCAGTTCTCAGGCTACAGTTTGAAATACTTTTGGGAATACTCTGGAAGAGAAAACCCCAGGGAAAATCTACTTTGCTCATTTAACTTTTTTTGTCAGACTTTTTCAGTTTGCAGTTTGGATTTTGTCACCATCCCTTAAGAAAGTATTTCTGTTCTCTGGAGAAACACATGAGAGGTACAAACTCCGCAGAGATATTTAGGATTAAGCTATAAATGCTGTCTGACTGGTGTACTTGAAACAGCTGCCTTGAGTCTACTCCTGAGCTCACTTTTGTTCTTCACAGTATTATTTTAGTAACGATTTTAACAAATGCTTCATAAACAAGAATCTTTTCTTCCAGTTACCTTCAACAATTTCTGCTGGTTGTCTGATTGTAACATCAACAACTTCTTATGAACAGGTATCCACAATTTCTAGTTTAATATCAGCTGGGCACAAAGTCTCAGTAGCCTAAATGCTAATATAGCAAAACAAACTGTAAACTGAACAATATAAGACAAAAAATGCAGTGTCATACTGACAACGTTTTGACTGTAAATTAAAATAAGAAAATAATTTTATGTATTGTTTCCTTTATTCTAATCCATTTTTTATTGCTCAGATAAAATGATCAAAGTTTTTCCAAGAAAAGTGAAAGAAATTTCTGTTATTGAATGAACAAAACTGATCATCATGAATTAGTTTCTTTGATATTGTAAGAAATTTAAGTTTTAAAAAATAGATTATTTCATTAATTCAATACTCAGTTACAATATTTTGCTATTAATTTTTTGTGCAAAAATTTCAGCTGAGAAATTTTATACACTCTAAAGACAAAAATATATGCTGACAACAGGTGCTCATGTTAATGAATATGTCAAATTCATGGACACTTCTGTTTTTTCCCAGGGCTTAGGATGTTGTTTTTGTGACTGATGTCATATTTGGTGCTCTTGTGACAGGAATAAAGAATGGAAAACTAATGTCATAAACTTTAAAGATGTATTCTGTGTCTTAAGGGAATTGTCATTTGCTGTCAGAAACTATAATTTAGTGTTGACAAGTTATTAATAATTTCTCATGTGAGACAAATTGACAGCTAAAGCTATACTTTATTTTCTACATATACTGCTGGGTTTGGATTTTTTTTTTTCAGAAACTATTACTGTTGATAGCCAGATTTCAAAATAATCAAGAGAATGCATTATCTCTGCTGATATCCTCCAAATTACTTTTAGTAAGTACTAGTCAATGACCAGAATTCAGCTTCTTTGAAATCAAACTTCTTTAAGCACTCTTGAGAAAACAAAATGTGGAAATAGGTAAGATGATACAATATGAAAATTACTTTCTATCAAACAGTTTATTGCTCAATTTAGGCTGGAATGAATTTTTGGAAGTCGTATATGCTAACCTGTTCCTCAAAGCAAGGCTACCGCTACAGCTAGATCAGGTTGCCTGGGGTCTAATCGAGTTTTTAAAGTCTCCAGGGGTGGATGTCCCGCAGCTGCTATGGGCAGCCAGTTCTAGTTCTTCAGCACATTCAGTATGACTTGGTTTATAATATTCCTTATTCAGTCATGAATAGGTTAATTTCTTTTTTTCTTACATTACAGTCAGCTTTTTTAATTAATGCTTTTCTGCTAATTTTCTAGATTAGTTAACTGCTCTGCTCCCTTATTGGGTCTCAGCTGGTCAAGATAATTCTGTGAGACAGAGGCACAGTGCACAGTAAATTATTAATAAAGGTACGTGCAGTTTAAATTTGGAGATACCAAGGTCTGCAGAAGGCTAAGAGAAACAATAATATGTTAGATGAACTCTGTATTTTATCTTTGTGTTACAGCCTTTGAAAGATATTCAATTTTTGAAACCTTTCTTTAAAAATTTCTTGATAGTCTGAATGAAGAACTGAGGAGTTCTAAGGCTCCTTCACCTGCCAGTTTGCATAGGATAATAAAAAATAACACAACAGGACTAACACATAACAAAGCACCATCTGTATATGTTACTAGAGGAATGAAGTGGCAATGTCAGAGGATGCTGGGAATTTAAAGGGATCATTATTTATCCAGTCATTTGTTATTTTGGAAGGTGTTGTTTGTCCTTTTTTTTTTTTTTTTTTGTTGTTTCAGACATTAGTCACTGAGTTGATTCAAGTTCGCATTTGGGCTACTTAAAATTACGATTTGCAATTGAGTTGCAAATGCCAGAGTGTGAGTATTCCTATGTATGTGATAGAGAAAATATATGCATGGTTCTGTGCAATGACAGGCAGAATTACAAGGGGCATCATAATCATAGAAGCTGGAACAATTGGTTGTCATGGATTTCTTGCTCTGAAAGAGTGTCTTTGGATATCTTTTCAGCATTGTGCTATGTTGACATCCCAGACAGAACTTGAAAGCGACATCCCAGAGATTTCTATTACTCTTTGGTGGAGATATATGAGAGATTTCATGAAGTCTAGGGGCCTTGCTACTGCTACTGATTTTATGTGAAAGGCACAGGTTTTTTTCTTGCTTTCTCATTTCTTTTCCAATAATTGGAGTGACATTTACTGTAATTAAGCTTTTGCAGTATGTGATTTGAATATTCATAGTTATGGTGCTTCTTCCTCTTAATAAAAATATCCTTTCTGCTAAAAAAGAAATCTTAAAAGATCACACTGTTAAGTTCCCAAATCTTATGCACTAACAGCTGTATTCTGGACAGAAACAGTTACTAGTTTACTGTGGGGATACCATCATCATTCAAGGTGGAAAATTACTGTGACTATAAAGTGGTTTTTTTTTAAAAAAAAGGTGTTTCTTATTCAGTTGTCTCTTTTTAGAATGATTGCATCTATCAATGAAATAGTAAATGAAGAAAAATGAATGTTTGTCAGGTAACATTTTGGTCTGATGTGTGACTAGCCCTGACATACTGCAAATGAGGAATCAAAAGTTTCCAGTGATTACTGCCACCTACAAGACACAGAGGAAGAACCAGGAGTGGGCAGAGGCACCCCTAATAAGGCAGTAGCCTACTTTCCTTATGTACCTATCAATACCTAAAAGAAAAAGGGCAAGACTGCGGTGAATGATATCTCCAGTCCCAGAGCAGGAGGTGGGTTCAAGAGGAGGAGTGGGACTGACTCAATGTACTATTTCAGCAGTTTTTTGAAAGTTTATTAGCTCATGCACTGACTCAGAATGCAGAACGGTGCCATAAGGCAATGTCTAACCAACTGCCACTAGATCTAGTTTAGTTTGCCAGTATCAAAGATGTTTGAGGTTTCTAACATGTTATTGTTTTTACTTCTCATGCAACCTGATGCATGTTGGGAATAGAAAAAGTGTATTTTATCAAAATAGTTTAAAAGTGGGTTTGTGTGGTTAATATTACACAGGCCATGTGACCAAGCCTGAAGTTAGGTTTTGTCAAGGAAAATGAGCAGAATAATTGTAATCATGCCTGCTAATCATTCACAGTAATTGTAATAACCAGATACAGTAATCTCTCAGACAATCAGTGATAAATAAGGATGACAGTTTATGTTTAGGACATGCAGATTCATGACTGTATCCATAGTAATGAATTATTCATGCCCAGGAAGTGAGTCACAGAATGGCCCATTATTAATAATAAACTTCCTTGGATCTGAGAGCACAACATAGAGCACACAAACTGCCTGTTGGGAATGGTCACTCCAGACATGACTTGAACTGGAGCAGGAGAGCTACTTGGTGTAGACTGAAACCCGTCCATGGACCATTCTTGCAATTTAACAATACAGGCAGCTAATTCCCAACATCTAGGATTATGCTTCACCACTGTTCAGTTTACTGTAGCCACAGTCATTCTTTCAGATGGTGTAACTCTTTTTTTCCCACAGCGGCTTAGTGGATGGTATATTACAAGCATGTTATTCCTGAAGTATGTTGCTTGAAGTCCTCTGTTTGCATTGAATTTACTGAGTTTGAAGAAGTTCAGTAATGTAAAGCTCTTTGGACAGAGTTCCCAATTCTCCATTAATTTTTTTCTATCTATTCTCTCTTTCTGTCTCCCCCCACCCTTGTGGAAATTGACAGTTTCTCCAAAGACACATGGGGTTATTTTGAGTGCTTTTCAGTCAGTGTGTAGTCTCAAGGGTGTTATCCAAAAAAGTAACCTAACACAAGTTACACTCCACTTAATTTTATTTAAAGTAGTGAATTGAAGCACATGGGAAAAATGTGCCCAAGTCAGGAGAAAACACTCAGAGCCACACAAAATCAGACACATATGGGTCTTGGTGTGCAGCTGGCTATGCCAGAGATTCCTCTTAGGGTGGTGGTGTCCAGGCAGTGTTGCACAGCTGCGACACGGTGTGTGCAGTGGGACTTATCCTGCAGGAAGCCTTGAGATTTTCCCTACCATAGCTTCAGGGTCTCAAGTCACATTCCTGCTGTAAGCCTCTGGGGCTGCCAAGCCACGTCTTCCTTGGAAACTGCCATCCTGGCAACCCAGCCTGGCCCAGAGGGACTTTATGGGCTGGGCTTGAGTTTTTCTTGACTGGGGCATTCAAACCTCTCTTCCACTGCTCTACTGACTCATTGTAGCCTTGGCCAGTTTTCACTCATACACCCTCTAAGCTACCAAAATTTACCTCAGCCTGAACAGCAACACTCAGAGGCACTATCTCTGCTAATGTCTACAAACTGCATTTGACTTCCTTTATAGTTCATGGAAAGAAATGGGTAATTTTTCTGACTTTCTTAAGTGTACAGTAAAATGAGATTAGTATTATTGTAACAGTGTGTTAAACTCCTATGACTGTAAAAAGAGCTTGTAAAAATAGCTCAGCCACAGGTGTCTATGTTCTGGTTGTCTACATGGGATGAGGAGGATCCTCAGGAGCCCCTTCAGAAGTCATCTGCAGTTCATAACATTTGGTAAGTTATGCATTAGAATACATGATATATCAAGAAATGAGTGGAGACATTCATAGTTTGTTGTTCTGAGACACTGTCCTCCTGCAATCTATAATTTGAAAGTCCATATAATTGATTTTTCCTACTACCTTTTTCTACCTTTTCTGCTTTAGCTGTCTCAGAATTAAAGCTGAAATATTCATGTTTGTGCAAAGATTATGGACAATAGGAAGTTGTGCCCTATGCAGCTGGGTACTTAAACCTGTGTATTTGTAATATTAATATCTCTCATATCACACTTCCCTCCACAAAAACAAAAGAAAATAGAAGAGAAAGGAGTCACACTATGACCTTCTCATGGTAAAAGCTAAAATTAGGCTTCTTCATTATGTCCTACTTTATAGCTGTGAAGAAAAGAAAGGAAAGGGTCTATATATTTACATTAAAACTTTAAAAAAAAAAAAAAAATTTGGTTTCCTGTGGCTGCCATACAAGATAAAAGCCACAGAAGACTCTGGCTGTAATTCTCATATTCATATGGAGAGAAATAACTTTTCTCTGTGGATTAATTTATTTAAATGATAATATGCAGAAGTTCCATTTTATAAAGTTGTTTTTGATATTTCTTGTTTATTTTAATGTTCAGCTCTTGTTCTGCATCACTAAAATAAATACAAAACAAAGCTGAAGACTCAATTTGGAGTTTGTTTCAGATTTTAAAACAAATGACTAAGTTTGTCCTTGCATTAGAATTAATTAAGCATGTCTCTATTTTTGTGAAGTATTTTCAGGGGAATGGTAATTTCTAGACACTTCTAATGAAAACAGTTCATAACAAGATCAATAACATGACTTTCTAATTATGAAATTCCTGCTATTAAAGTACTCACTATAATCAGTTTAACTCATTTACCAGCAGGGGGCTCACGATTAAAAATTTGGTGAGGTTGAAATACAAAAGCAAACTGCTGTCTCCTTGTTACAAGAACATATTGCTAAGTTGCTTGACATCTTAATACAGTAAGCTATCAAAAGACATCCAGCAATACTGCTGCTGCACCATAGACTGTTAAAATGAATTGCTAGATGTCCCTCTAGGAGCCTCACTGATTACAGATATTAGATGATTTTCAACTTAAATATAACCATAACAGATTTAACAAGTAGCAGCAAAAACAGTGTGAGAGATACTGAGAGGCATCAGGCAGTTTACGGTCCATCACAGTAGGTACATTATTCACATGGTGCTCATATGTTAGCACCCACTGCCTAAGGTTTCACAGGGCATGAGCCGTTTTCCAGTTAACTACAAAATCAGAAGTTGTTCAGCGACTGCAGGAAAAAAATTTCTGGGATGATGGTAAAATTGTCATTGTTATTCAAAAGAGCTGTTTCTGGACTTTTTAGTACAGATGGGTCTTTTTCATGGACTGTGAATGGCCAGCTTCCAACCTCTTTGGATCTGCCTTAGTAAAACATAATTTAGTGCTGCTATGCTGGCAATCTAGTAATTAGCACCACACAGAGTGAGTCTATTTGTCTCCTTGTGATAAATATAGTGTACACAAATGGAGAGTACTCACATGACCATAAATATATGTTGACAGCCCTATAATAAAGATGAACTAGTTTTAACAAGTCCAGTAGCGTGCAAAGTTTTTCTGACCAACTTACCAGCAGTGATATATAAACTAAATGGGTAAGCATTTGTGAAACTGAAAATATAAGAAAATATATGGAAGAAAGTCAACTAACATAAATATAAATTTATTTTGAGTACATATTAAAAAAAAAGGGAAATATCAGTTCCTTCCAGTGTGTCTTAATTTTGTGAGAGGTTATCCTGACCAGAATCATGCCAATATTTGTTTGCTTTGTGGACTGGACCAAGGATAAACTCAGGTTCAGTCATGACTGAATTATTTTTTGGTTGTCTTTTGGCAATTAAGTGTGTGTGTGTGTGTGTGAGCAATGAAAAACACTTGTGGATATTAAAAAGCAATGATTTAAATATGGTTTTGAAATTCTGAAATGTTCCAATAGCTATTTAATAAAAGTAAAGGTAATGAAAGATTGAATTTAGAAACTACAATGAATAGGAGAAGTATTTCTTACACTGTACAGTATGATAGCAGTCAGAAAACTCAAGCAAGATGTAGAATACATCTTTATGGATTTAGTCTGTTTTTTTTTTCCTTGCAGGAAACAAGAGAGAAGATTACAGCTTTTCTGCCATAGACAAAGTGCATTCCCAACACCATGCATTCTAAGACAAACCTTAGTGTCTGCTGTTGATACTGTTCTTCTCTACATTAAATATTTAAGTGTTCTTTAAAACATCAAGCAAAAACTTAGGTCTGTAGTTCAGTTCTCTAGATCTGTACCTAGCTTCCAAACCTTACTACAGTGACTATTAAATATTTAGTAAAGGTAGAGCAAAGTCCCTAGGAGAAACTGACAGAATCCTTTCTCAAAGCATGCTATAGGATAATAGAGTATTCTCCTGGATATCTTGCTGAGATCCCTGACGAAAAGCAAAGGAATTCTGTCATGGACTTTGGATAAATGCCTTAGTCATTAGGTTATTGGGTAAAGAAACAGTCCAAGCTTGTGCTATAGGGTTGCAACACTTCTCTTGTGGGCTTTGTTTCAGGGATGTGGTGGCTTTTCTTAAAAAGCTTTCCAAAATAGAACAATCTAAAATAGGGAAACAATTTATTTGGTTCCCCAAACTTCTCACTGCTTTGGGAAGAATTTAACATTATAAGGGTTTGTCTTATTATGAGGAGCAATATTTTGCGCCTGGCAAAATTCTTCCCACACCAAGGAGCAGTATTGGAGTTTTTTTACATTTTTACAATGCAAAATAAAAAAGATTTTCCATGTCTTCTGGTAATTATTTCAATAGTTAACTCTTAAAGTGAGTTAGAAGGAATAAAAAGAATGCAATTTTGCAAAAATTCAGAAACTTTGAAATTTCTTTTTAATGCCATTATAGAATGAAATTAACATCTTCCAAAATCTCTAAAAATATAGGTATAATCAAAATGTGAAAGATTCCAGTTCCTGCTTGGACAATAGTCCAGCTGTAAGGACTCTCATGATTTAAGGTTTTTTTTCACAGCCAGACTAGAAACTGAAATTCTTATGGCACCAAAGGTGACCTGTATCTGCAGCAATCCATGTTGTCTATGGTAGAAATAGCATTCAGGAACTGAAGAACACTTCATTTCATGTAGAAACTTCAGGGTTTCCACAAAGAAACATGTATTTGGGAAAAAAAAAAAATCAGAATATTCTCTACTTCTCACTGTCAAGGTTAATGCTTTCATTTCTTTTAAATTTGAGATTCTTTAATACTTTTAGCTACTGTAAACAAGCTATGTCTCAGCCCTTTCTTTGCTAAGCCAAAGAAACAGATCTCTTGAAGCTTCTCAGCTGCACTTATTCTTCTAATTTTTCAGTCCTGATATTGTTTTGTATATTTGTGTTTCAATTTGCCAATAGCTATTTTTAAGTGTATACACACAACAGTCACTCTACTTAAAAAATCAGTTTCCACATGCTAAAAGCACAAATAAAATTATTTTCTATTCTCACTCACTGTAAGGGTTGTTTTTTTTGTTTTTGTTTTTTTTTTTTTTTTTAATTGAAGAACAGTTATTTTCTATCACAGCTATAAAGGATACTGTCAAGTGTTGTTTTTAGCAGTTCCTAGATCTTTTCAGAATCATTAGGTTCAGTTTTTCCCTTCCACAACTGTGCAGCTGGCTATATTAAAACATATTTCATGAAAATATGCTTAGTTTACTAAGTAGTCCATATTTCTATGAATAATTGCCCTCTTGACCATTTTTTTTCTTTTCTGCCAATCTTTTTCTCTGTAAATTTCATCAACACTGAAGGTATGTTTTTATTCTGTATCACTGCTAAAATGGTGAAAAACATAGGGCTAATTCTGATAGGTCTCAACTAGAAACACTGCTACTTGATTGTAATTCCTGATGGTTGCTGTTACATTAAATCTACCAGCAAGCTGACAGAATCACAGTATCACAGAAAGGTTGAGGTTGGAATGGACCTCTGGAGATCATCTTGTCCAACTTTCCTAATCAAGCAGGGACACCTAACAACAGTTGCCCAGGACCTTGTCCAGATGGCTTTTGAATATCTCCAAGGATAGAGACTTCACAGCCTCTCTGGGCAACCTGTGCCAGTGCTTGGTCACTTCCACAGTAAAAAAAGTGGTTCCTGCTGTTCAGGCAGAACTTCCTGTATTTTAATTTGTGCCCATTGCCTCTGGTCCTGTCACTGGGCACTTTTGAAAAGATCTTGGCTCCATCTTCTTTACACCTTCCCTTCAGATATTTATATACATCGATGAGATCCCCCTGAGCCTTCTCTTCTCCTGACTCTCTCAGTCTTTTCTCATAGAAGAGATGCTCCAGTTCCTGCTTTTGCTGAGATCTCTTTAGCAGCGGCAAAGGTGTACTGTTTGAGCCTTTGCAATTTCTTGCTCAAGATCCTTAATCATCTTAGCCTTTTGCTAGACTGTCTCTTGAGGAGCCCTGTACTGGAAAAAGTACTCTAGGTGTGCCTTCTGCTGAATGGAGAAGAAGGATCACCTCCCTTGTCGTGCTGGTAACCCACCTTCTAATGCAGCCCAGGATACCATTAACCTTTTTTGTCACAAAGACAGATCTGTGGCTCATGTTCAACTTTGTGTCTACCAGGACCCCCAGGTCCTTTTCTGAAAAGCTGCCTTCCAGTTGGCCATCCTCTACCATCTACTGCTGCCTGGGGTTGTTTTTCTCCAGGTGCAGGGCTTTGCACTTCTCCTTGTTGAACCTCATAAGTATCCTTCCTGCCAGCCCATTCCTTCAGCCTGTTAAGGTCCCTCTAGATGGCAGCACAACCTTCTCACGTATCAACCACTCCTCCCATTTTTGTATCACTGTAAACTTGCTGAGGGTACTGTAAGAGACGGTGTTGGACTGTGTTTGTCTCAACATTGCTGCTGCACCACTACCACTTCCTGGCCTCAACATCCTGTCGCCGTGGAGGAGTACACTGTGAAGGAGATGAAATGTCCCTGAAGAAAATCACACGAAGCTGGAACAACATCCATTGTAGGGCCTACCAAGCTGGGTTTATGCGCGAGGCTGGGTGGAGAGGAAATCAGGGTGAGGAAGACATGCGGAGGCTGAAGGTGTCGCAGGTCGACCCCCGCCCCAGCACAACCACTGTAAACACCTGGGCATACGTGCATGGAGGAACACGGAGTGGCACATATGACAATGAGATCCATGGAAATGGGTGGGCTCTTCAGAGAAATCGTGGGGACTGGGACAGTAAAAGGACTGAGTACTCCTCTCTCATCGGAATTCAGGAATTTGACATCATCTCTTGGGGGAATTTGGAAATTCAACATCACTTGAACTCTTTTCTCGGACCCCATCACCTGCATCAAAACTGAGTCAATGGGTCACTGCTGGATTTGTGGTGGTGGTATCTGATCTTGCTGCATTTTTCCGTTTGCTTGCTTAGTTGTTGTGACTTTTTCTTTCTTCTATCTGTCCTTTGCTATTACCCCTCGTTACGGGAATAAAGCTTAAAAGGTTGTACAGTATCTGACCTCGTTTGTGTCTTAATTTCACTCTTGGGATCATATAAGAACCCTCCCCAATATTGGAGGGACATTTTAAATTGGCATCACGGATAGGATCCCTTGAAGTGAAAGTGCCACACAGCCTTGTTGAAATTAAGTGAGAACCTCTTAGTATTGCAGAAAGATAAGCCTTTGAAGTAATAGTGTACTTTGCAGTGCTGCATCCCTAAGATGACTACTCCTCCTTTTAGTGATTGTAAAAGTGTTTGCTTCTCAGAGATGTTAGGAGTGGCATCCTGTGTTTTGTAACATGATGTGCTGCCTCTCCGAGACGACCACTCCTATCTTTTTGACAGGGTAATATTAAGTGTGCACCTCTTAGGGACGTAAGGAGTAGAACATTGTGTAACTGAGGGGCTGTTGCTCTGCTTGGAAGAAGAATGAGTATTGCTTTGGAAGAATCCTCAAAAGAGGAAGGAGCCAGAATAGGGAAGGAAATATTGTTTAAATTGTTAGAGAAACATAAAGCAAGACCTTGGTTGGCCAGAATATATTGGGCCTGAGGAAATTGGCACAACCTACAGGGTGTAACTGGTAGGTTTGATGCTCTGCAGAAAGATGCAAAAGTCAGGTCTAGCAAGGGCAAAGCCATAATATGTGCAGTCTTGGGTGCCAGCCTGGCAGCCACAGTAGAGGAAAAAGAGAACCACCACACCTCTGAATTGCAAGTGATAGAGTCCCTCCAGAATCTCTTTCAGTCTCTCCAGGGACAAGTAGAGGATTTAAAAGGGACACTGAAGGAATAAAAAGAACATAGTGAAATGGCAACTACAGTTTTGAAAGAGTATCTTTTGTCAGATAAAAATGAGGAAGAACTGGGAGAAAAATGTACTCTCCACCCTACCAATGAGTTGCAAAACCTCAAAATGCACTTAAACAGATTAGAAGTTCCTCTCTGTCCCTTGATTAAAACAGAATAACAGTATGATGAGGGCGATGATGATGCCAGCCTGCAGATAATCAGTAAAGAAGTTCCTTTTTCCTTGACAGAGTTGGCTAAGTTAATAAAGGAATATGCTTGGACTTGAGGGGAGTCTGAAACTGAGTATGTGTGGAAGGTATCATTAGCTGGAGGAGACCAAATTATATTACCAGAAAAGGAAGCTGAGGGCTATTGGGGCCCCAATGTTTTCTTAACAAACAGAGACAGAAGGGCTCCATGGTCCCTAACCCAAAGAGCTGCCTACTGGGTGGAAGGAGTAGACCCCTGAGAGAGAGAAGGACCTGTAATTGTGCAGGGAACAGTAGACCAACTCATGGAAAGTGTGCAAAAGGCTGCATGTTTGCAGATGATGTATGACCAAGAGTTAAAGCTTCATTGTGAATCACCCATGATATTGCAAGTAGGTCCTGTTTGAATGACCCCTCTGATAAGGGGACTCCCCAGTTCGTTAAAGACTATGGGGATTCAATTGCAAAAGGAGATAGCTGAAACTCCTTCAAGTCAGAGAACATTAGCATCATAACAAGCAATGTTAACCCCTGGATGCAGCAGAGAGGAGCACAAGGCATGGACATGGGAAGAAGTAGCCAGGGAATTGATTAATTAGGCCCGACAATATGGACCTACTCCAACCCCGAGTGCCAAGGTAGATTCCCAGGGTGTGAGACAAGCAGAGTTACAAGTGGTCCCACGGGCTGGAAATAACAAGAAGCCCCCTCCACTGTAGGAGAGAGAGATATTCCAAATAAGCATGGTACTTTGTGTGTGGAAGGCTGTCGGAAAGGAATTTTGCGTGACCTAATGGACAGGTTGCCAACAGAGAAATTAGAGAAGTTGATATCGACTTGGCCCAACCAGCCAGGAGACAAGACCACAAGCCACAAAGAAACCTCCCCTAGTATACCACCTCTGATTGATCTAGGAGAGGAAGGGGAGAAACCCCACAGTAAAAAGGGAAACTGGATCTTTCGTTCCCCGAAGGTGAATGGGGGAACGAAGGGTGGATGCCTATTAGACAGCTCACCGAAACCAAGCAGGGTGATTTATTGATTACAGGAATAGTAGGGCCCAGACAAACTCTGGTGACCTTTTTAGTAGATACTGGAGCCCATATATCTGCACTTACCACTGTAGATGCCATTTCATGTGGAATCAAACCTTCAAAACAAAAATTATTAGTGGTAAACGCACTTGGCAATGTCCAACCGTAGTCAGTTGCATCTGTAAACTTGAGATTACTAGGCAAGGAAGACATCATTAGAGTTACCATGGTGGTAGGAGATTTCCCACTCAGTGTTCTGAGAATCGATGTTTTAAAGGGAAAGACTAGGCTGGATGATAAAGGGAGACAATGGGTTTTTGGTTTCCCATTGTTAGATGTGAGGTTTTTAAGACCTGCACCAGCCCTGCCTCTGTCCAAATTGACAAATGTTAAACCCTACCCATTGCCTCTAGGAGCAAGAGAGGGAATTACACCAGTTCTGGTGGATTTAAAAAAACCCAAGGGGTTGTAGATTCCACTCACTCCCCCTTCAACTCTCCAGCATGGCTGGTCCAAAAACCAAACGGCAAATGCAGACTGACAATAGATTACCAGAGACTCAATGCCAACACAGGTCCACTAACAGCTGCTGTACCAAATATTGCTGAATTGATAGCCGCCATTCAGGAACAATCCCACTGTGTTATGGCAACAATTGATGTCAAAGTTATGTTTTTTATGGTCCCTTTACAACCTGAGGAGCAGGATTGCTTTGCTTCACATGGAAAGGACAACAGTACACCTTTACACAACTTCCTCAAGGATACAAGCACTCCTCCACACTGGCCCACCACGCTCTAGCGCAAGAGTTGGAAACAATCCCCATAAAAGTAGAGGTTAAGATCTATCAATATATAGATGATATGTTCATAGGAGGGAGTCAGGTAGAAGAAGTTAGAGAAACCCAGAGAGACATCATCACCTATTTAGAAAGTATAGGGTTGAGAGTTCCACCTGAAAAAATACAAACCCTTTAAAGTGAGGTAAAATTTTTAGGAATCTAGTGGAAGGGAGGGTTGACATGCATCCCATCGGATACTCTTTCTTCTCTCGATCAGATCAGGATGCCACAGTCAAAGAAAGACTTACAGCATGCACTAGGGTTGCTTGTGTTTTGGAGGAAATATATTCCTGACTTTCCAATTATTGCCAGGCCCCTATATGATTTATTGTGAAAGAGACCTCAGTGGGAATGGACTCAAGTCCATGACAAGGCTTTACAGCTGTTGGTGTTTGAAGCGACTGCCTATCAGGCCCTTGGTCCCATTCACCCAACAGATCCACTTCAAATTGAATTGGGAGTTTGCCAAGACTGGACTGTCAATCCATTTGTGGTAAAGGGGCCCAGAGGGGCCTGTTCGGCCCATCAGGTTTTATTCTTGTAGCTTTAAAGATGCAAAAAAAAGATATACAACCTGGGAAAAGGGTCTATTTGTAGTTAGTCTAGCTCTGAGAAAAGCCGAACAGATTATCTGGCAGCAACTTATAGTGTTCAGAGGCCCCTTTAAAGTGATCCAAGAAGTTTTGGAAGGAACTCCACCCCCTGATAGGGTGGCCCAGAGAGCCTCCGTGTGAAAATGGTATGCACAAATAGAACACTATTGTGAATTTTTTTCTGTATCTGAAGGAGACACAAAAGTGTTAAATATACAAGGCAAGGTAGACCTGAATAGAGAAACAGCCAAGCTTTTGTCTGTAATACAAGTAGCTCATCCATTTTCTGGACAATTGCAAAATGTCTGGTTTATGGATGCCTCATTGAAGCGAGAGGGAAAAATTTGGAAATATCAAGCTGTGGCACTCTGGGTAGACACCAAGGAACAGATCATTACAGAAGGAGAAGGTAGTGCACAAGTAGGGAAACTGATCACTGTGTGAAGCGCTTTCCAACACAAGGCTCATTCTGCTTCTTCTGTCTATATCTATACTGACTCTTATGCTGTGTTTAAAGGTTGCACTGAGTGGCTTCCATTCTGGGAACAAAACGGATGGGAGAACAATAGAATACCTGTACGGAAAAAGGAAAATGGCAGGATATCTTTACCATTGCCAGACAAGGGAAATTTGCAGTAGCAGTAGCATCTCATCAACAAGATGATACCCCGGTAAGCCAATGGAATGCCAAAGTGGATGAACTAGCCCGGCTGGCTCCCCTACAGAGCACCCAGATAGCAGAAAATTGGGAACATCTGTTAGAATCACTACATGTAAAACAGGAGTTAAGGACTTATATTGTGAGGCACAAGCCTGAGGGTGGCCGGTTACTAGGGAAGAATTTTAAACTTGTGTATCTTCCTGCAAACAATGCTGCATCTGTCTGAACAGACACCCTCTGGAAGGTGACCCCCTGCACTTCAGAGAGGAAAAAGGTGTATGGGAGACCTGGCAGATTGATTACATCAGTCCCTTTCAAAGGTCAGAGGGAAAATACTATGTACTGGTAGGGGTGGAGATAGTATCCAGACTGGTGCAAGCTAAAGCACATCCTAAGGCAACAGGAGAAAACATAATTATCCTGGTTTCAGCCAGAGTTAACTTTCCTTGGGCTGAGAGGGAGCACAGCTGAAGGGCTGGGCCCTGTTTGATCATTGGAGCATTCCATGGCATGTGACATCAAAGCTCAGCATATAGGCTGGTGCGTGCTCTCTCACGTGTATTGTCTTGTTTTCGGTTTCCAGATCGGCTGGGTGGGGTTCTCTGGTGCAGTCAGATCACTGCTGGGGATGGGCTCTGTACCGGTCAACGCTCGGTGAACCACTGCTGCATTTTACCCATTTTGGACTACTATTATTACTGTTGGTTTTGCTGGTAACTTTTTTTTTTTTATTCAACCTACAAATTTCTTCTTTTGTCCCTCCCTTATTTCACTGGGGGGGGGGGGTGGGGTGGGGGGTGGGGGGGTGGGTGTTGGGGAGTAAACAACTGGCCACGTGTGATTTGCTACCAGCTGAGTTCAAACCACAACAACAATAAAGGCTCTGAAAGAGTGGTTTGGAATTTTCCCCAAACCACAGTCGATTCAATCAGATAACAGCTCACATTTCACAGCCAAAGTGGTCCAGGAGTGGGCAGCCCAGGAGGGAATTTCATGGGTGTTTCATACTCTGTATTACCCACAAGCAAATGGAATTGTGGAAAGAACAAATGGTCTATTAAAACTCTTCTTCAAACTGCAAAAGCCAGGATTGGCCAAGCAGGTGTGGGATGTGGTGACCACTGTTAACAGTCGCTGGGGAGTAAACAGGTGTCCAAAGATTACAGCATTCTGTCCAAAAGCTCCAACGATCATGTCAGCCCCACATGGCCCTGATCATCCCAGGAACCCATCACATTTTCCAGGCCAACCAGTGTTGGTTGAGCTCCCCACTGTGGGAGCAGTACCACTGGTATTGGATACCCCAATAAACAAGTATGCTTGGAAAGCCAAAGATGCTCATGGAAAGGAGCACAAAATTAATACAAGGTGGATTATTCCATCTTTTTAATTACAACCCACTTCTGGTTCTCAAAACGAACCAAGGACACTTCCCTTTTCTCTTGCAGGTAAAACCCCATGGAGAACAATACCCTGAGTCATGATGGGGGATCCTTATGTGAATTTAAATTTTTGTATAGTATTGATGTTCATTGTATCAGTAATATTTTTAGGATGTATTGTCTGTCATCGCAGAAATTGCTTTGGGTGACCGTTCTCCTCTCCCTTGGTTCTGGGGGAAGCTCTGGCTCTCTAAGTGTTAACTGAGAATGGGAGGAAAACAAATTTGCGGTTTTAGGTCATTCTGTTGCCAGTATTATGAGCAACCAATAGACACTGAATCATGGGAAGGTCCCTTTGCTAATGGGACCTGGGCTTTAAAAGGTCATTACTGAATTTGTGGACAAGGTGCCTACTGGAGGTTGCCTCCAAATTGGACAGGAATATGTTAAACAGGGTATATTAGACCACTGTTTTTCTTACTATCACAAAACCAGGGCGATGGGTTAGGGATTATGAGCCTGCCACCTGGAACCCCAATGAACTGATTAATAGTGCTCTAGAACCCATTTATAATTTAAATCATATTATTCAGCTACAGGCCATCTTAGAAATTATTACTAATGCTCATGTCCTGGATTTATTGGCAGACCAGGTCACACAAATGAGAACTGCAATTTTGCAACACCAAATGGTTCTCGATTACCAGTTAGCTGAAGAAGGGCGTGTTTGTGGTAAATGAAATGATTCAAACTGTAGTTTAAAAATTGATGACAATGGTCAGGCGGTCAAAAAAATAACTTCTGGGATTAGGAAACTGAACATGTCTCTACCCAGGCATGGAAAGGATGGGACACAGATTTATTTTCTTGGCTCCTGGGAAGTCCCTGGGCCAAGAGACTTTTGTTTTATCTGCTATGTGGCTTGGCTATGGTAGTGTTTTTATCTTGTCTGATTCTATGTTTTATACAATTGATTCAAAGTGTTGTATTGAACATGTAATTTGCCTCTACCACTTCACCCGATGGTGTTAAACAGATTCATGCCATATGTAAAAAGGCACCATTTATCATAAAGATTGTATAAATGCATGTGTTCTTTTCTCACTTACCTTTGAACTCTTTTACTAACAAATGGCCACCATTTTAGCCACGGGGTGGTATAATAGTCCATTGCCTTGTTGAGAACAAGCATAGCAGCAAGCTACCCATGAAGGCAAGATGGAAGTATCAAGGCCTAAACCACACATGCACTCTGGGCTGGGGGTGTGGAAATCCACTTTCCTGCTGCATAGGCAGACCCCAACTCTGGTGAGCCAGACCACCATCTTCAGCTTCACAATCAACAACAGCAACCAGAATGTACACCCTTTTGATACTTAATTTTGTGGAGATTACTCTGCTAGCTCTTGCTATATTTTCCCTTGTGGTATGTATGTGTTTGTCTTGTAAGTGTCCATGTAAACCGTCTTGTAATTTTTCTTGTTCATGTAGACAACCATCTTCTTCCCCCAATTCCCAAGGACCAAGAGCACGTCCTTAGGCCCAGCCTGGGATACATTTTGGTTAAACATGTTTGGTTAAAATATTGTTAACCATTGTTAGTGTTAATAGTGTTTTATTTGTTATTTGTAGTGTTATTGCTCATTTACCTTTGTCTAAATCTGGGACAGAAGTTTCTAGGCCCAGACAACACATGTGCTTTAGGATAACGGGGTGTGGAAATTGATTTTCCTGCTGCGTATGCTGACCCTAACTCCAGCAGACCAGGGCAGCAGACCACATGGACCGCCAGGGCTGTAACCACTCAGCCGTACATTGCCAGAACTGAGGAAATAATGGATTACATGTTAGTGCTGATTCCAATTTACTATGTGGCCTTGATTTTGTTAACTGTTACCTTAATTTTTCTTTTAATACTTGTTTTTTGTCCTTGTAAATGTCCACCATATAAAATGCCATCGTCGTCTTCTACTGATTCCTTGCAATCTTAAAATTGGATTATAGAATGTTTTGGTTTTGTAAAGTTAGTTAATTTTGAGCATGACATATTTGTTAGAGATGTTGTTAGTTATATGGTTGTTAGCTTAAGATACTCATATTTGTTAAAAATATTGTTAGTAACATCTTTATTGACTGAAAATTTATATATTTGTTAAAGATGTTATTAGTTATATGCTAGCTGGAATTACTGTTCATTACTGTTTTGCACACTATTTCTGACCTTTCTTTCTCTCTCTTTGTACCTTTGTCTTTTGTGCCTCCACAAAGACAGCAATGTCGAGCCACTGGTGGTGTAAGACACTGTGTTGGACTGTGTTTGTCTTGACATTGCTGCTGTACCACTACCACTTCCTGGCCTCAACATCCTGTTGCTGTGGAGGAGTACGCTCTGTAGGAGATGAATTGTCCCCGAAGAAAACCACTGTATCTGCCTGAAGCTGGAACAACAATATCTGTCGTAGCTACCAAGCTGTGCTTGCATGAGAGACTGGGTGGAGAGGAAATCAGGGTGAGGAAAACGTGTGGAGGTTGAAGGTGCTGCAGGTCGACCCCCCCCCAGGCACGAGCACTGTAAACACCTGGGCATGCGTGCTTGGAGGAACATGGGGCGGCACATATGACAATGAGGTCCATGGAAATGGGCAAACACTTCAAAGAAATTGTGAGGACTGGGACAATAAAAGGACTGAGTACTCCTCTCTCATCGGAATTCAGGAATTTGATATCATCTCTTCGGGGAATTTAGAAATTCAACATCACCTGAACTCTTTTCTTGGACCCCATCACCTGCATCGAAACTGAGCCAACAGGACACTGCTGGATTCATGGTGGTGGTATCTGATCTTGCTGCATTTTTGCTGTTTGCTTGCTTAGTTGTGACTTTTTCTTTCTTCTATCTGTCCTTTGTTGTTACCCCTTGTTGCAGGAATAAAGATTAAAAGGTTGTACGGCATCTGATCTCATTTGTGTCTTAATTTCACTCTTGGGATCATATAAGAACCCTCCCCGATATTGGATTGGGACAGGTACACTGCCGCATTATCAAGATCATTAATGGATTTGTTGACCAGTAATGGACCAAATATCTCATAGTTATTGCACAAGTTAATGTCAGTTTTACTAGTTAAATTTAAAGCTTATTTTATGATATCATGTACACATTATACTCTATCAGTTTTATCAAATGTATTATATTTACATAGCTCTCTCTGCCTGCCAAATCTGCTTTTCAGTGCCTGAAATATGTTTGCTTGATAGGCCATTTTCCATAAAGCCTTCTCCTATTCTATAATTGTATATTGTACCAACTCTTTCATTATTTTTGTTGAATTTAAGAATTTCAGTCTTCAGGGAAGCAAAATGTGATATTCCACATCCTGCATATAGCCTACACATTAATAAATCAACACAGATTTGGGATTTTAAATAGTGAATACTCAGAATAAACTATTTGTGAGCAGTCTACAGCCTGGTAATTATTCATGTAAATTGAATAGGAAAGATTCATTATGAATTATTCAGACAACTCTCTTGCATGAGTGTGTGCGTAATCATTTATTAAAATCTGTATAGTATATTGACCAAGTAAAATCCTATGTTTACTTGGTCTAAAAGATCATAGTATGCTAGGGGTGGAAAATGTTCAAATGAATTAAGTGAGAATATGTATGAATTTAAAATAATCAGAAAGTGCTTTGAGACACAAAGGGAAGAATAGAAAAATAAGAACATCTGAATAAAGAAATTCAGATGTTACAAATAATATTTTATGATGTGGTTCAAGATTAATGAGTTAGTTACAATTTTGCAGAGTACCAAGATGATTAAATAGAAAAAGAAAATATTTGAACTCCCCGCAATTTTTATTAAATTTTGTGAATTAATACCAGAAAATAAATCATGACATTTTTTAGCTGAAAATTCAAATGAACAAGATACGTAGCCTGGATAGTTAAAATGAGATTGAGAAACAAGATATTTATCATAATTTTCCTAAATATTATGTGGAAGTATTAAAAATAGACTGTTTCTGGAAATTATTAAGTATAGTGTATTGCATAAGAAATAACCTAATAAATTCAAACTCTATTTGAAGAAATAAAAATGAAGATTTCTTTGCTTTTTTTGCCATCAACAGGCTGGATCGATGGGCTAAGGCCAACTGTATGAGTTTCAATAAGGCCAAATGCCGGGCGCTGCACTTCGGCCACAAGAACCCCCAGCAGGGCTACAGGCTTGGGGAGGAGTGGCTGGAGAGCTGCCAGTCACAGAGGGACCTGGGGGTGTTGATTGACAACCGGCTGAACATAAGCCAACAGTGTGCCCAGGTGGCCAAGAAGGCCAATGGCATCCTGGCTTGCATCAGAAATAGCATGGCCAGCAGGGACAGGGAAGAGATCTTACCCCTGTACTTGGCACTGGTGAGGCCACACCTCGATTACTGTGTTCAGTTTTGGGCCCCTCACTACAAAAAGGACATTGAATTACTCGAGCGTGTCCAGAGAAGGGCAACGAAGCTGGTGAAGGGTCTGGAGCACATGTCATACGAGGAGCGGCTGAGCGAACTGGGGTTGTTTAGTCTGGAGAAGAGGAGGCTGAGGGGAGACCTCATCGCCCTCTACAACTACCTGAAAGGAGGTTGCAGAGAGCTGGGGATGAGTCTCTTCAATGAAGTAACAAGTGATAGGACAAGAGGTAATGGCCTCAAGTTGAACCAGGGAAGGTTTAAACTAGATATTAGGAATCATTTCTTTCCAGAACGAGTTGTTAGGTGTTGGAATGGGCTGCCCAGGGAGGTGGTGGAGTCCCCATCCATGGAGGTGTTTACGAATAGGGTCGACTTAGCGCTTAGGGATATGGTGTAGTTGGGAACTTGTCAGTGTTAGGTTAATGGTTGGAGTAGATGATCTTCAAGGTCTTTTCCAACCTAGACGATTCTGTGATTCTGTGATATATTTCCAAAGCACCAAACGCCTGTTGTTAGAAGGAGAAATGAAGTATATTTTTATCACGTACATTCTTTGATTCCTGTGTTGAATGAAAACAAACAAACCACCAAAACCAACTCCTTCCCTCAATCCATAAACCAATTTTGAAGCCATAAAGCTTATTAGCCATTTCTTCAGGTAAGGGAACTTTTATTTTTTTCCCTCCACTTCACTTTCTGTTGACAGGTTCAGAAAGAGTTTCTTTGTGCACTGGAAGATTGTGCTGAGTTTTTTGGCAGTGAAGAAAGGGTCTACAGCAGTGAAGAGAATTTTTTCAAAGCTCTCCCAGCTCCAAGTCAGACCTGCCTCTCCACCAAGGCTGAGACAATTAGAGATGGCAGCTGTGTCTCTCTGATAATATATTTGAGAAGGGAAAACTGTGAGGAGGATTTGGGAGGAGGAGTTGTGAGTAGGACATCTATACAAACACCAAGGTCAGTGGAAGAAAGGAAGAGGAGTGAGGGGAGGTGCGCCGGAGCAGAGACTCCCCTGCAGCCCATGGTGAGAGGGCAGGCTGCCCCTGCAGCCCATGGAGGTCACTGGTGGAACAGATGCCCACTTGCAGCCTGTGGAGGACCGTATGCAGGAGCAAGTGACTACACCTGAAGAAGGCCAGGACTCTATGGGAAGAAGCTCCTGCTATTGTAGTTTGGTGCTGGAAAAGACTGCAACACGTGGAAGAGACCCATGCTGGACTATCTTGTGAAGAATGTATCCCCTGGGAAGGACTCATATTGGAGAAAGTTTGTGGAAGACTGCCTCCCATGAGAGGCACTCTATGCTGGAGCAGGGGAAGAAAGTGAGGAGTGCTCCCCCTGAGGAGGAAGGAGCGACAGGACTGACCACAATCCCCATACCCTGTCCCCTGGGCTGCTGGAGGGGAGGATGTAGAGAAATGGGGAGCAAAACTGCCTGGGAAGAAGCGAGGGGTGGGGGGAAGGTGTTTTTAAGATGCCATAATGTTTCTCACTGTCCTACTCTGTCTGTTAATTATTGTTAGTGTTTGAATTAAATTGTTTTTCTTTTTCTTCCCCTACCGAGTCTGTCTTTTGCCCATGACTATAATGGTTGAATCATCCCCCTCTATCCTTATCTTTACTCTCAAGCCTTTTGTTTTATTATCTCCTTCCCATTCCTGAGGGGGAAGGGATAAGTGAGCAGCTACGTGATGCTCAGTTGCTCTTTGGGCTCAAACCATGACAAAAGTAGAAGATGTATGAGATGTGTAGTACTAAGGGAGTTAGATTATTCTAAGATATTATTCAACAAGCAAATTCAATTCATTTGAAAGAAGAGACACTGCAGAGAGAAGCTGGAACTCCATGCCAGGTGGGCCAAAGAGAAGAGTGCAGGTCTTCAGATTCTTCTCCAAAACTTAAGTATAATTAACAATTAAGTTTAATATTAATATTAAACTTAATATTAAAAGTCTAAAAAAAGACGTAAATTTTCTCTGGAGATTAGTACAAAATAATGAATGTAAAGCATTCTGAAACTGAGATTAAAATAATTTAAATTTACTAAGTAGTTACCCAGTCTTGAAAAATGATAAGATTCCTGGGGATCTCTCTTTAGCTGAAAGCTTTCCACATGTGTCTGGCTAGTCAACTCCAGCCAGAATCCCTCTGGTTTACAGAAATTAAATAGACAAGCCAAAATTTACAAATAAAACCAACCCTTTCAGCACTGCAGTTGTGAAAGGTTTATTTAAAAAGAAAAACCTAACTTGTTAATCATGTTCAGCTACTATGTGAAAACTTATAAAAGATATCCACACCTATACCTATGTAATTTATATATTTTATATGTTTATTATATTTTATATGCATCCATATGCATATGTCCATATGTATGTATATTCCGGCTAGGCAAAAGTGTCAAGAATCCTTGTTCCTGCATCTTGGAGGTACTATGTACATGTGTCCTGCTCTAATATTTTTCATTATTGTCTGCTTTGGCTACTGTAGGAGACAAGATATAGGGCTAGATTTATTTTTGAACAAAACCAGTGTGACTACTCTTATGTTCTCATAGTCAGTGCCTGCTTCCAGCTCCATGGTAGACCATGCTTCTCTTTGAAGTTACTCATCTACGACTAGTGATCTACCTCAGTTTCAGAGTGGTTTCCCAAGTGATTATTTTACAGGCAGCTACGTAGGGGGATCTGAATCCAAAGAGTTATCTCTTTGAGGGAAGTCACCTCTTTGAGGTGATTCAAAACCCAAGAAAATGCTCTGATCTCAAGTATATAAAAGAAGTGAAAATTGTACTGATATTTGGATAAAGAAACATTTTTTTAAAAATAGTGCAAAGGCATGAATAAAGAGATGCGAAAATAAGCCAGGACTTACATTTTCTAGGTATTTCCTAGAGTGGCTGTACTCCAGTGTTTACACAAATGTGAAGAAGGAAGTATAAGCAGGCAACTACTTTGAATTTTTTCACATTAATCCTTCCCATTGTTTCAACAGAGTCCTCACTACTGATAAAATGGTAAATCTATTTTTAGTGTTTTTCTTCTGGGGGGCAAAACTCTTTAAAATATGTTTTCTCTTTTTTTATAAAACTTGTCAGTAAAGTGCTTAGGTATAACTTCAGTGTTCAAGAATGCAGTATTTTGACTGAAATAGGTTATAAAACACAAACCTTGTTAAGATGTGTATTTTCTCTGCCTTAGGTTATAGCTTAATTATCTTAATAATTGAGCTTTATTATCATAATTACTATAATAATTTAATGTGTATATTCTCCCAACAAGCAGTTTGTCCTTAGGAGGATACGGCCATGTTGTTATCTCCATATCGTGAAGGGTGATGTGAGGCATACAAAAGTTAAATGATTTCATTAATGGCACAGAAAGCATTTGTGTGAGAACAGGGAATTAAAGACAATTTTATTCTAAATCCTAGTGCTCCTTCTATTAACATTTACCCCAATCAAAATATTTTAAATATATGAATCTGTGTTGTTATAAATGTGTTTTCATAGTTGTAAGACTTTTTTTCCAGTAGAGAAGCAGACATAAAAATTGCCAGAAGCTGTGAGAAAGACATCAGTGTACCAGCAGAAGACAAGTCTGAACTCCAGGCAAAGTTATACACATTTTGGCCAGTATTTAAGTGCACATTTAATCCAGACCAGTCAACTCTTAGTAATGCTTTTTAACTTGAGTCCTGCAGGCCAGAACAGTTCCAGCAGCTCTAGACATATACGTACTTACACACACAGGGGAAATTAAGACTCACAGAAAGAAAGTGAACTCAGAGGAGCAGGTATTGATTCTTCATAGAAATGTTTTATTAGTAGAGAAGGTTCTAACCAAATTGTTTTATAAACCCATATTAAGATGACAGAAGTAGCTTAAAATGTTATAGTATATACCCAGAAGAGTAACTATTCCATACACAACAGCACTGGGGGAAAGGATGGCCTGTCAAATAATGTCTGGCTCTTTAGAACAAACACTACAGCTGTCAGCTGAAAGGCTGAATAGAGATCTAAAGGCAGCCAGGAGCATTTTGGTCTTTCTCACCACACCTCCCCTGACAAAACTGCAGTTCTAGCATGTATCTGCCTCTGCACGCAGGTGTGGGAGCAGACTGATGCAGCAGTGAGTGCAGTTGGTTTTTCATGGGTAGCCTGCTTTCACTCTCTCCCATTCTTACTTCTCCCTATGCACCAAAGGATGTAAATCTTACTCTGTAGCTATAATAAGATCTTGAACTGAGCTGAGACCCAGTTTCTTATCTGGACCAAAGCTCTGCTCAGACCAGCTGAGAGAAAGGAGACAGAATAAAGTGTTTTTTAAATCTGGTTAGTGACAATATTTATTATTATTTTTCTTAGACAATAAGAACTGTCAGTGAAATGTTTGAAACCCCCTAGGGTAATAACTTTCTCAAACTTCAGAAATAACAGGCGGTTGCTATAAATCAAAATGCTGTGTGTTTTCATTTCCTTTCCCGTAATTAAAAGTTTGCTTTGATGGTTAAAAGCACAAGCATACCCAAGAGTAGAGTAGCTAGAAAGTGTTCATATTTGATGCTTCTCTAAACCAATGCAATTTACCACTTATTAATAACAGAAATTTTAAAAGAAACAATTTGTGTTAAAGATCTTCCCTGTAAAAGGTTTGATATAAGTCCTTCCTTACAGACAACAACAGGCCATAAGAAGTGAAAACTGGAAACGGAAAACCCTCTGGTTTACGAGACGCTAAAGTTGTTGGACAGTGCATAAATTTTAAGAGCTTGACAAGCTAAGAAAAAGACGTTGTTTGAATGAAACCTATAGGACTAGGAAAGAATCTGGGAGGACTTGAATAAATCTACAGTGAAACACTGCTAAGCGATTATGCTATTCTATATGTCACATGGTAAATCGGTTTGATTTAGTAGGGTGCTACTAAACTGCAGCATCTTGGTTCTGGCTCTGGCTGTGTCCCACCTCCATGTCCACATGAGACATCTTCCCCATCTTTCTTTCTTGGTTTTCTACAGGGTGAAACCCTGACACCAGCAACAATGATGAGCTCTGTCCAGTCCACCTACCTATAGGACTGAAGTCTTAGTAATTCAGCGTACAAACATCATGATGCAAACCTGCAGAAAAGAGATGGTCTTGGACTAAATTAAGACAGTTTCACATATTGCATACCTTGGAATTAGAGAATTTGTAATATGGCAAGGGCCTGAGACAGAGAGGATGTTTAGCCTTGAGAAGGGTCAGGGGGATCTGATCAATGTGTATAAATATCTGATGGGAGGGAGTAAAGAAGACAATCAGACTTTTCTCAAAGGTATCCAATGAAAGGACAAGCTGTAACAGGCACAAACTGAAATAATGGAAATTCTGCTTAAACATAAATAAAAACTTGTTTTGTTTTTGTTGGGGTTTTTTGTTTGTTTGTTTGTTTGTTTTTCTGTAAGAATGTTGGAACATTGGCACATGTGGCCCAGAGAGATGGTGGAGTCTCCATCCTTGAAGATATTCAAAACCTGACTGTACACATCCCTAAGCAATCTGCTCTAGCTGATCCTGCTTTGAGCAACAATGCTGGACTAGATGATCTCCTTTCCAGCCTCAACCATTCTCTGATTCTGCAGTTCTGTGATATTAACACACACTAATATATCATACATCATATATCTACAAGTCTAAATATATACATATATATAAGTATAAACTTCAATGTAGATTAGTCATCTTTAATTTGCACATGATGTTGATGCTATATATGGGAAAATTCACCCAGAAGTGACTTGTATTTGTTAACATATATTCTACTTCTATTTTACTGTATAATTTTCAGTAAAAACTCTTGATTAAAAGTGACTGAGTCAAGGGATGGTGAGTAGCATTAGCAACAAACCACTTCTGTATGTAACCATGTGTGGGGGTGGACCTCACAGATCCAATTCACAGGACAACTGAAAGTAATTAAAGAGTTACAGACAGAAAAGTTATGGACTAAAATAAATAAAGGAATGTTGGGAGAAATCTTAAGAAATGTACTTGGTCTGGCTGGGATGGAATTAATCTTCTTCAAAGCAGCCCTTATAGTGCTATGTTTTATATTTGTGAGCAAAACAGTGTTGATAACACACCAGTGTTGTAGCTATTGCTGAAAAGCTCTTGCACAGCACCAAGGCTTTCTCTGTTTCTCACTCCATACCCCCCAGCAAGTAGGCTGGGGGTGGACAAGAGGTTGGAAGGGATCACAGGCAGGATAGTTGACCCCAATTCACCAAGGAGGTATTCCATACCATGTAACACCATGCTCAGCAATAAAACTGGGGGGAGGAATCTTTCCAAAGTACCTGGTGCTCAGAGACTGGCTGACATCAGTGTGCTGGTGAGATATGATGAGTGATTGTCTGTTGTCATGGTTTAACCCCAGCTACCAACTAAGCACCACACAGCCAATCACTCACTCTCCCCTGGTGGGATGGAGGAGAGAATAGGAAGGGTAAAAGTGAGAAAACTTGTGAGTTGAGATAAAGACAGTTTAATAGGTAAAGCAAAAAGCGCTCATGCAAACAAAGCAAAACAAGTAATTCATTCACCACTTCCCATTGGCAGTCAAGTGTCCAGCCATCTCCAGGAAAGCAGGGTTCTATCATGTGTAATGGTTGCTTGAGAAGACAAATGCCATAACTCTGAACATCTCCCTCTTCCATCATCTTCCCCAGCTTCTATTACTGAGCATGACATCATAGGGTATGGAATATCCCTTTGGTCAGTTAGGGTCAGCTGTCCTGCCCACATCCCCCCCTCCCAACTTTTTGTGGACCCCAAGCCTACTCACTGGTGGGGTGGTATGAGAAACAAAAAAGGCCTCAATGCTGTGCAAGCATTGCTCAACAGTAACTAAAAGATCCCTTCATTATCAACACTATTTCAGTACAGATCTAAAACATAGCCCCATCTTCATAGCTACCATGAAGAAAATTAACTCTATCCCAGCCAAAACCAGTACATTCTCCACCTAATATTCCATACCATTTATGTAATTCTCAAGTCCCACACTATCCAATACAACCTCATTAGACACCACTCCCCTTTCCATCTTTGATATTATACACAAATATTATTCCCCTAGTCCATGGTCCACACCTGTAAAACATCTGTAAAATGTCCACAAAATATCCACTGAGTTCATTTAGTCCATGACTTTGGGCTTCATCTCTTATGGTGATCACTCAGGAGAGGAGAGGTGGTGTGTTGCATCAAGTTACTGGGCACCAAAGCCAGTACAGGTCGGATCACTCCTGCACTTGCACTGCTTCTTGTAAGACTTGTCCTCCACTGGTTTGGGTGGTTTCTGATATAGTGATTGCTATAACATGCAACTCAAATCACGGGTTACAGCTATTTAAAGGTATATCCATTTCTCCTGATCCAATATTGGGGAGGGTTCTTAAACAATCCCAAGAGTGAGATTAAGACACAAATGAGGTCAGATGCCATACAACCTTGTAAACAATATTTCCTGTAACAAATGATAACACCGATAGGACAGAGGGAAGAAAGAAAAAGTCGAATACCTAAGCAAGCAAACAGTAGAGATGCAGCAAGATTAATTACCACCACCACGAATCCAGCAATGTCCCATTGGCTCGGTCTCGGTGCAGGTGATGAGGTCTTTGCTCCAAGCTCCAAGCTCTGCCAAAGTCCCATCTCTGAGTGATGATTTCAAGATCAAGGTCAAGAAGATCAAGATGATCAAGATTTTCGTTGAGAGAGGAGTACGCAGTCCTTTTACTGTCCCAGTCCCCACGATTTCTCTGAAGAGTCCACCCATTTCCACGGAGCTCACTGTAATGTGTGCCGCCCCGTGTTCCTCCATGCACGCATGCCCAGGTGTTCATGGTGGTCGTGCCAGTGGGGGGTTTGAACTGTGGCGTCTTCAGCCTCCGCACATCTTCCTCACCCTGGTTTCTCCACCTGGCTCATGTGCAAGTGCAGCTAGGTAGACACTGCCAAGGATGTTGCTCTAGCTTCAGGCAGATACCGTGGTTTCTTTGGGGACAATTCATAGAGCATACTCCTCCACAGTGACAGGATGTTGAGGCCAGGAAGTGGTAGTGGTGTAGCAGCAATGTTGAGACAAACACAGTCCAACACAGTCCCTTACACCATTACAGTCTCCACTCCTGGTCCCTTTGTACCAGACCATAGGGTTTAACTCCTACAATAAAGTCCTCCCCTTGCCCCTTCTCTGGCTTGGATTTATCCACAGACTGCAGTTCCTTATGGTTGTACCTGCTCCAAGTGGAGCCTTATCTATCAGCCACAGTCTCTCCAGGGGTTTATCTGCTGTGGTATAGACTCATCCACAGACACAGTTGCTTTGAAGCACACCTGTTCCAGTGTGGCCTTCTCCATGGGCCACAGTGCCTTCAGAGATATACCTGCTCCAGCATGGCCTTACCCATAGTCACAGTCCCTGTTGCGGATGGAGTGACACACTTCACTAGTAAGAAAGAAGCAGCAATATGTTTATTGATATAAAAAGCAATTCAACAAATTTTGATAGAAATGTGATGCTGGTGAGGGTCCCAGGCTGCAGGGAGTGCCTGAGCCTGTCAATCCTGTTAGAGGGCAGCAGTGACAACACCTGTGTGCCCTGTGATCAGCTGGATGACCTGCTCAGCCTGGTGGCAGAATTCAAAGAAGAGGTCACAAGATTAAGAAGTATTAGGGAGTGTGAAAGGGAAATTGAATGGTGGAGTAGCACCTTAGCACCCCTGAAGCAAAAGGAGCAAATGGAGGCTCCAAATGATGCAGGCGATCCATCACCCTCTTGCTACCAGGCAGGAGGGGACCTAAGAGATGGGGGAGACTGAAAACAGGTCCCTGCTCAGGGAGGCAGGAAGATCCCCTCCTGACCTCCCTCACCTTCCATGGTGTCCCTTCACAATAGATTTGGGGCCCTGGAACTTTTGAATGAAGTAGAGAAGGATGAAGAGAAAGAGACAAACAAGGAGGAAGATGAACCAAGGCTGGGTAGCTCTAGATCAGGTGTTAAAACCAATTCTAAAAGGAACCCCAGAAGGGTCATTGTAGTGGGTGACTCCATTCTGAGGGGTGTCGAAGGCCCAAAGTACAGACTGGACCTCCTTCATAGGCAAGTCTGCTGCCTCCCTGGGGCCCGGGTCAAGGACCTCAGGTCTAAACTCCATGCTCTAGTGAGACCCAAGGACTACTACCCTCTCTTGGTTTTTCAGGTAAGTAGCAACGATATTACCAGGAGAAGTCCAAAATCAATGAAGAGAGATTTCAGGGCCTTGGGGAAACTGGTTAAAGGGTCAGGGGCACAAACTGTGTTCTCCTCCATCCCTTCAGTTGCAGGGATGGATGAAGAAGAATACTGTAGAACTCAACAGATGAACTTGTGGCGCTGAGACTGGTGTTACCATCATAGTGGGACTCTACTATAGGCCACCCACCCAGGACAGAGAGGTGGATGAAATATTCTATAGGTACTTAGGAGAAATATCACGATCACTTGCCCTTGTTCTTGTGGGAGACTTTAACTTCCCAGACATTTGCTGGAAATACAGCACAGCAGAGCGGGACCAGTCCTGTTGATTCCTGGAATGTGTGGAGGATAACTTCCTGACAGCTGGTGAGTGAACTGACCAGAGAAGATGCCCTGCTGGACCTCCTCTTTGTGAACAGAGAAAGACTAGTAGATGATGTGGTGGTTGGAGGCCGACTAGGGCACAGCAATCATGAAATAATAGAGTTCTCTATTCTTAGAAAGGCCAGGAGAGGGCTAAGCAGAACTGACATCCTGGACTTCCAAAGGGCTGACTTTGTCTTATTTAGGCACTTGCTTGACAGAATCCCTTGGGAGATGGTTCTGAAGGATATAGGGGTCCAGGAAGGTTGGACACGCTTTAAGAAGGAAGTCTTAATGGCTCAGGAGCAGACAGTTCCCAGGTGCTGTAAGAGAAGCTGGCAGCAGAGAAGACCACCCTGGCTAAACAGGGAGCTTTGGCTGGAACTCAGGGAGAAAGGAGAGTTTATGGCCTTTGGAAGAAGGGATTAGCGACTCACAATGATTACAAAGACACTGTGAGGCTATGCAGCGCAGAAATCAGGAGGCCTAAAACCCAGTTAGAAATTAGTCTGGCTTCAGCAGTCAAGGATAACAAGAAATGTTTCTATAAGTACGCCAACAGCAAAAGAAGACCAGGGAGAGCTTCCATCCCCTGTTAGATGCAGGAGGGAACATGGTAACAAGTGATAAGGAGAAGGCTGAGGTCCTTAATGCCTTCTTTGCCTCAGTCTTTAATAACAAGACTAGTTGTACTGAGGGAATCCAGCCTCCTCAGCCAGAAGACAGAGAGTGGGAGAACGAACCCCCCACAATCCAGAAGGAGTGAGTCAGTGACCTACTGCATCACACAGATATACACAGGTCTATGGGATCGGATGGGATACACCCAAGGGTGCTGAAGGAGCTGTCTGGGGTGCTCACCAAGCTGCTTTTCATCATTTATGAGCAGTCCTGGCTGGCCAGGGAGGTCTCAGAGATTGGAAATTGGCCAATGTGACGCCCATATATAAGAAGGGTCGGAAGGATGATCAGGGAAATTACAGGCCTGTCAGCTTGACAGCTCATCCTGAATACCATCATACAACACATGTGGGACAACCAGATGATCAGGCCCAGTCAGCATGGGTTTATGAAAGGCAGGTCCTGCTTGACAAACCTGATCTCCTTCTATGGCAGGGTGACCTACTTATTGGATGAGGGAAAGGCTGTGGATGTTGTCTCCCTCGACTTTAGCAAGGCCTTTGACACCGTTTCCCACAGAATTCTCCTGGCAAAACTGGCTGCTTGAGGCTTGGATGGCCATATGCTTCACTGAGTAAAAAACTGGTTGGATGGTCGAGCCCAAAGAGTTGTGGTGAATGGAGTTAAAGGTGGTGGCCAGTCGTGAGTGGTGTCCCCCAGGGCTCAGTTTTGGGGCCACTCTTGTTTAACATCTTTATTGATGATCTAGACGAGGGGATAAAGTGCACCCTCAGTAAGTTTGCAGATGACACCAAGTTGGGTGAGAGTGTTGATCTGCTTGAGTGTAGGGAGGCTCTGCAGAGAGATCTGGACAGGCTGGATCGATGGGCTAAGGCCAACTGTATGAGTTTCAATAAGGCCAAATGCCGGGTGCTACACTTCGGCCACAACAACCCCCAGCAGGGCTACAGGCTTGGGGAGGAGTGGCTGGAGAGCTGCCAGTCAGAGAGGGACCTGGGGGTGTTGATTGACAACCGGCTGAACATAAGCCAACAGTGTGCCCAGGTGGCCAAGAAGGCCAATGGCATCCTGGCTTGCATCAGAAATAGCATGGCCAGCAGGGACAGGGAAGAGATCTTACCCCTGTACTTGGCACTGGTGAGGCCACACCTCGATTACTGTGTTCAGTTTTGGGCCCCTCACTACAAAAAGGACATTGAATTACTCGAGCGTGTCCAGAGAAGGGCAACGAAGCTGGTGAAGGGTCTGGAGCACATGTCGTACGAGGAGCGGCTGAGCAAACTGGGGTTGTTTAGTCTGGAGAAGAGGAGGCTGAGAGGGGACCTCATCGCCCTCTACAACTACCTGAAAGGAGGTTGCAGAGAGCTGGGGATGAGTCTCTTCAACGAAGTAACAAGCGATAGGACAAGAGGTAATGGCCTCAAGTTTCACCAGGGAAGATTTAGACTGGATATTAGGAAGTATTTCTTTCCAGAAGGGCTTGTTAGGCATTGGAATGGTGGGAGGTGGTGGAGTCCCCATCCCTGGAGGTGTTTAAGAGTTGCATTGACATAGCGCTTAGGGATATGGTGTAGTTGGAAACTGTCAGTGTTAGGTTAATGGTTGAACTAGATGATCTTCAAGGTCTTTTCCAACCTTGATGGTTCTGTGATTCTGTGGTTTAACAAGGTTTGATGGCAAGGTTCATTTGATATTTACTGCATAGTGGGCAGGGTCAAAAAAAAATGTCAGGAAGTCCCTCTCATTGAGTCATGACTTTCAGAAAGGACCCCCCTGTGTTCTAAACTCCTTCTCAGAGAGGAGTTTAGGTGTGGCTTGATTCAGACATAGCTCCAGACTTGGTCAATGGTTTATGTCCAAAGGATTATATGTGCACAATCAATCCTTTTTATCACTTAGTATTTCAAATTTTAACATGCTATTAATCACTTACTGAGTATCTGATGTGATAAAGAATATTTCAGCCTCAAGGAGTAACCGTGAGAGTCATTCCTGCTTAAAGGGACATCCTGGTGTGCAACCTGCTGCCATGCAGGAGAGCTCAATGGGCCCTGGGCTGTCCACTATTTATGGAGTAAGATAATTGATTTATAGTCCCATTTACATACTGACATAAATATGTTAGTTTCTTCCAAATTTGGATTGAGTTGGACATTGACCAGCATTGTGGTTAGGTGGGTACATTGTTCAAATTAGCCCTTGGCTACTGTGTTGCTATCTGTCTCTCCCAAATCCACACAACCAGATGTATCTATTACGACCGTCACTGGGTCGTAATAGATACTTACTTATCCTTTGGCCACAATCCCGTCAGAGGTATACCTGCTGGAGTACAGACATAACCATGGCCACAGATGTTTCAAGATGCACCTGCTCTGGTGAGGACTTATTCACGGCCACAGGTGCTTTGGGGTGTCCTGGTCCCACGTGGACTCATCCACAGGTCACAGCCCCTTTGACTTGAGTTCACACTGGAGTTCTAGCCTGTCCAGTATAGGAGCACAGAAACAGCAGCCATGCCCTGGCCATCTCTCAGCCCAGACATATTGTCATTGATGTTATCAAAATGTTCCCAGGTACAGCACACTAAGATGATAAGCAGTACAGCAAGCAGCAAAAGCAAAAAGCAGCCATTAATGAGCACTAGACTCTAATATACAGTAAGCCCCATGTCAAGCACAGGACCCTGTCAATTAATAGCTAAACAACAATATCAGCTACAAATTTGATCAAGTACATTCTAATCAAATCTGTTGTTAAATCATTTGAGCTCCACATTGGGCATCAAAAAGAAGTGTCATGGTGTAAGGGACTGTGTTGGACTGTGTTTGTCTCGACATTGTTGCTGCACAACTACCACTTCCTGGCCTCAATATCCTGCTGCTGTGGAGGAGTACACTCTGAAGGAGACGAAATGTCCCCGAAGAACCCACCATATCTGCCCAAAGCTGAAACAACAATATCTGTTGTAGCGCCTACCAAGCTGTGCTTGCATGCAAAGCTGGGTGGAGAGGAAGTTGGGGTGAGGAAGATGTGTGGAGGCTGAAGATGCCACAGGTCGACCCCCCTGCCAGCACGACCACTGTAAACACCTGGGCATGCTGCATGGAGGAACACAAGGCGGCGCATATGACAATGAGCTCTGTGGAAATGGGTGAACTCTTCAAAGAAATTGTGGGGACTGGGACAATAAAAGGACTCTCAGTGAAGCTTGGAGCTTGGAGCTGGGAGTTTGGAATCCGTTAATTTGACACCATCTCTTGGGGGAGCTCGGAGCTGGGATTTTGAGAATTCGACATCATCTCCCAGCAGAATCCGACATCACCTGAGCTATCTTCTTGGAATTCCTCATCATCTGCACTGAGACCAAGCCAACGGGACGTTGCTGGATTTGTGGTGGTGGTATCTGATCTTGCTGCATCTCTTCCATTTGCTCGCTTAAGTATTCTGACTTTTTCTTCTTCTCTCTGTCCTATTGTTATTCCCTTTGTTACGGGAATAACATTTAAAAAGTTGTATGGCATCCGACCTCGTTTGTGTCTTAATTTCACTCCTGGGATCGTATAAGAACCCTCCCCAGTATTGGATCGGGACACATGGTTTAACCCCAGCCAGCAACTAAGCACCACATAGCTGCTTGCTCACTCCCTGCAGTAGGATGGGGAAGAGAATCAGAAGAACAAAAGTGAGAAAACTCATGGGCTGAGATAGACAGTTTAATAGGTAAAGAAAAAGCCACACATGGAAGCAAAGCAAAATTAGGAATTAATTCATTATTTCCCATTGGCAGGCAGGTTTTCAGCCACCTCCAGAAAAGCAGGACTCTATCATGTGTAATGGTTACTTGGGAAGACAAACATCATAACTCTGAATGTCCCACTCTTCCTTTTTCTTTCCCCAACTTCATATGCTGAGCGTGACATCATAGGGTATGGAATATCCCTTTGGTCAGTTGTGGTCAGCTGTCCCTGCTGTCTCTTCCCAACTTCTTGTGGACCCCCAGACTACTTGCTGGTGGGGTGGTATGAGAAACAGCAAAGGCCGTGACTCTGTGTAAGCACTGCTCAGCTATAATGAAAACATCTCTGCATTATCGACACTGTTTCCAGCACAAATCCAAATCATAATCCCATGCTAGTTATTATGAAAAAAATTAACTATCCCAGTCAAAACCAGCACATCCGTGCATCACTTTTTTTTTTTTTTCTTGTCCTTATTTTTTCTTCACTTATTTAACTGACTTTATTTTGACCCAGGAATCTCTCTTACTCCTGTCAGGAGGTTGGAGTGAGTAAACATCTGGTGGGTGCTTAGTAGCTGGCCAGGGTCAACCCTTCACAAATGTGTATGAACAACTTATACTCCTCACCAGCAATTTTTTGCCACTTATGTACCCTTACTGATCTTTAGTACCTGTTGATGTGGATAAGTGCATCATTTTCAGGCTGTGATATCAAGTTTGAACTTAGTCTGGATATATTATTTGTGACTGAACCTCAAAGAAAATGTACCATGCTAAAAATACAATGAAAGCAAAATTCAAAAAGGATTTTATTTTAAAAATAAAATGTAAGAACATTAGTTATATTCCCATGTGATTTTGTACAATTTAAACAAGAGTCCAGAAGATCAGATGAAGTCAAAGTTTAACCAAACTAATAATAGTTGCTGTTTATTCTTATTCCTCTCTCAGTTAATTGTTTAGTAGCATGACAAGAATTTGTTAATGAAATATATTGATTTCCTCATGTTCTTGTTGAATTCAAATGGCACTGGAGCTGGAACTAATTGACAGTTTCAGCAGTTGCCTTAATGCCATCAGCGTATGGTTACTAAGACTTCTGTCTGCAAATGTGACAGTTTATTTATGTACTTTTTAAAAATCTTCCTTAGAAGCTTCTGGATTTGATTTAATTGTAAGAGAGTCTGGAGTCCTGTTTGGTGGGCAGACCTTTCCATGAGTCTCCATGTATTGGAATGCTTTCACAATGCAATACATAGTTATATCTTAGACACACAGATTTCTATCATCTAGAAAATAGTTGTGTAGATCTATATAATATTTATATGTAATATAACATAATAGAATATATAGAATACACATATATGATTTGCCTTGTGGGAGCATGTGAAAACCAAGAACGGAGCCTAAAGAAAACAACACGGAGAAGACAATTCTAAGTAATTTAAAGAAAGCTGGTGTTGGTAATTCAGACCCCCACGAGCTGCTGCTGATCTATGTTGTATTCTAGTTAGATATCTGTTAGAGTTTGCTATTAATATCTGGAGAAGCACAGGGTTAAGCAAGTGAGATGAATCTGTGATAGAGTAGGGTAAAAATAAATCCATATGCTTCTTGTGTGGGAGGCAGAAATTAGACATTTTTCTCCAATAATATTTGCCATTTACATTAGTTTTTCATTTACCATATTTCTATTTCTTTATAATTTGATTTTCCATAACACTTTTCTCAATATTTTTTAGTTATGATTTAAGACTGTAACATGGAAAAGCTGAACTGAAAGCATTTCATCTAGGTTTGTAAAAACAATTTTTCTTCTTGAGAGATAAATGATACAAAACCACAATATCAGAGATTCCTATTTTGAGTTTGGTTAATGTTATGTGAAAGACAATCTGCTAAGTACCATTAACTGCTAGAGGTCTCAACTGAATTAGAGTCCCATTGTATGACACAACAGAGTGCTTAAGTCCAGAAGGCTACGTAAATAACTAAAACTGTCAATCAATGTGAAGGAAGCTTCAGGTAGATATTTCTATCCCAGGATCGTACAGCATTTGTCAACCAAATTCAAAGCCTCAGGTTTGCTAAACCTAAGCTTGTATCAAAAAGCCATTGCCTTTTGACTCATATCCTAGAAAATCAGTTTCACTTCTTACTGATAGAGGCATATCCAAGTTTTGTGCTATCCTACTTTGGAATCTCATGCTAACCCAGCTTCTTTAACTAATCCCATGGCCCTCAGAAATATGTGCTTAAAGCAGCACTTGTGTTACCTGATAAATCAACATCAATATATTCCACAGCTGCATGCTGAGTATATCCACAACAATGACAAACAGCTCTCTATCATGATTATGGTTTTGCTGCTTTAAATACAGAAAAAAATGGCTATATAACTGATATTTGGAGTACATATGGTAGTTTGCCAGTTACCATTACTAAAAATGATATTTTTCAAAGTTGCTGATCTTCTAACAAAAATTAAATTAAATTAATCCTGCCCAAAATGGAAAAAAAAAAAAATCAGAACACTTTAAATTAAGACAAATAGCTTCTTGTTAAAAACATCTAAATGCTAGCTTCAGTAATTTCCTTGCTTAAAAAGCACCTTAAGTTCTGTGCTACATGAACAATAAATTTTAGCACAAATGTGGGGTTTGTAACAAGAAATTTACACTTTAATTTGAAATAATTCATTGATTAAATATTGTATAGCCAATGACATTACAGGTATGACTCATAAAACTTCCTCAGTAAACCGAACAAAACCATTAAAGCTTAAAATTTTGAACTGCATAAATCCAGCATTGGTCATTTGTATCTTAGTTTGCTTATGATTTAACTTAAACTATTCAATATGCAGAACTTCCTAGAAGTAAACTGAACACAGTAATTACAAGATGAAGGGTTATTATTTTTAGTAATTACTAGCTTTGCACTGATTGATGGGGAAGAGGCTGGAAAGAAGTGTTCGTGTAATTTAAATTTCTCAGATGTATCTGTTAGTGTGGGCAACAGTAAAAATGCTGTACATATACCAAGGATGGAGAAGATTATTCCTAGGTGCTGTGTGAGCAGGTGTTGTCGCCACCTGGATCCAAACACATACGTACAGGCTTGTAAGGTTAAACAGATTATTTTCTGGAATTCAGCCATACTTGTGAGTCAGTAGTAGAACATGTATCTCAGCCAAGGATTCTTGTTACTCTGGAATCACCTAGTGATTTTTGTAGGTCTTCCAAGTCTCTTGTCTCTGAACAGATGGGCATGATCTCCTCACCTTTCCTGTTTTTTATGCAGCACACTGATTACTAATTGTGTGAAGAGACAGAAAAGTATTACATTTTTATGTGGGTTAATAGGTTCTCCTCTTAAGAGCATAGGCTCTTAAGGACTTTGAAGGTAGTGCTGGGTGAATATTGGCTATAAGATATGGAGTATTTCAAGTTATCTCCTGTGTCCCTTCAACATGTCCACAATCTCATTGGATTAAACTACAGATGTGAATGTACTGGCTACATTCACTTTCACTGATTATGTCATTCAGACCAAAAAAGTCATCAAGCCTCATTAACAATCATCTGGGCTATCCAACCTAAATGATCCCTTTTACTGTTTGAAAACAAATGATGGCTTTTCCTTCATGTAATATAAAAATGCACTTCTTTCCAACACTGTTTTAGATAAAAAGCATCTTTCGGAGTGAAGGGCTTTATCATATCATATACAAGTTTCACCTATGTTAAAAAAAGAAATTCCTTTTTAAGTCTGAATATGTGCACTTAAAATGTATTTCACTCCTTCTATGGCTGAGGCTTTGCAGAATTCGGAGCTAAGGTAGCAATGTCTTGCAAATGTAAATAACAAGCCCTAACTGACATCAAGTTTACAACGTCTTAACCTTTGATGTTTTTGGTCCAATGAAAAGTTAACATTTGCTGCCCATACTGTCCACAGGCTGTGTAAGGAGTAGTAGACATTTCAGAAAGGAAATCAAACCCCATTAGATGATTAGGAGGATGTTCAAGTTTATTCATTAGGAAATACTAAATCCTTTATGTTCTCTGGAATGCAGTTTTATAGGGCAGAGCAGCCAGTAGATAGGTGTATCCGTGCTGCTCCAGAACTTCACGGTAGATAATTTGTCCTTTAAATTTATTTGATTTCTGTACTAAATTGGAAGAAGAGGGTTTAGTAGCAAGAGAAGAGAAGAACAAGGCATTGATAATGATTTTGTAGTGTTGCTCAGGAACAGAGAGGTCTTGAATGCTTGCCCGTGCTACAAGAATTATTTAAGACTTCCAGGCAGCGATTACAAATGGTTGAGAAAGGATTAGGACTAGGACTAGGACTAGGTGGAAAATACATGCCTACTACTGTGAATGTGTTGGGTTCAGTCCCATATAAAGAAGGAGGTTTCTGTTAAGAGAGCTGAAATTCTCATTTTAATTTTCATTAGGCATACCACTACAGCTTCTTCTTGACCAGGCTGTTGGTCCTATCAGTGCAATGGAATATTGCGAGGTAACTCCCGCAAGATTTATGTTTTGCTGCTGTTCCCAGCTGTCAGTGTCCCTGTACTTGTTGCATTGAAGGAATGAGCACAGATTATTGCTCACAAGCTATAGTAGGGATAGCAAATGTCTTAGTAGAGAGGTGTCATGTATTTTACCTCACCTATCCTCTTCAGGCCCAGAAGGATTTTTCTGCATGTGTGGAGAAGTATTCTGCTGAAGCAACACTTCCCTACATTTCTTCACATTTTTTCTCCCTACTCCTATATAGCTTGGGCATAGAAATACGTTATTTAGCCTTTATTTATGGCAACTCTGATGCATTATAATGCAAGGGCAATTTTTAGCATGACACAGCAATGCCATGCAGGACTATAATTTAGTGCATTAAGTGTTATTAGACCTCAGTAGAAAATTGAACTGATTATTGTTGCATATAAATTCATAAATGTTCATCTCTGAAGAAGGAAAAAAAAGACTTTGCAATAGGAACACTTTTCCTTTCAAACTCAATATACAACAGATCTGGATAAAACATGAGATGACTATCAGTTGACGTTTGGGGCTTTTTTTTCTGTTCTACAAGTAACAGTAAGAATTCTTTATTTATATTAAGAAACTAAAGAACAAATAGTAGTACATGTAGCAAACTTAATGGAAAAGGCTGTGACTCAGAGGATGCTGAAACATTCAATTGTTATTGATTGAGAGCAGTCATTCGTAAGTAGGTTATTTTTGTCTGTGGTGGTGAGGAATGTACTCAAGGACTTCCTGTTTTATCAAGAATCGGTAGCTTTACATTGGCATTTACTTTTCCTTTTAATTATGCTAGAAAAATTCAGTATTAAAGCCATTAGCTATTTATCAGTGTTTACAGTCATGATTTGTGGAGAGCTCACACTATACATGTTAAAGTAGTTATATATAATTACTTTTGGTGATGACTGGATTCTGGGTGGATTTCTGGGACTGTACAGAAATGTTTGTGTAAGTTTCTGTCTGTCATGACTACAGAGGCTGCTTGTAATGTGATTCAGCCCTTTTTCCTACTTTATGTTTGTTATACTAAATATTTGATAAAATTTCTAATTTGAAATAAAATCAAAGGAACACACATTATCACATATTTATTGATTAGAAGTTTTAGCCCATGTTCTGCATTATTAAGACTAAGATTTAATTTACAATATAGAAAATATAGTACAAAAGGAATCATTTTCTTTTTAACTCTCTGAGCTTTGGCCTGAACAGTTGAAATAAATAGCCTTTATTCACCTTACCAGATTTGTTTCTCTCCTGGAGAAACTGAACTACAAGTCCCTTTCCTTAGTACCTTTAATTTTGGGTCCTGAAGAAAATGTTTAATATGAGATTTTTGTGGTTTTTCTTTCCTTCTCTTCTTTCTGAAAAACTAACTCTCTTGGAATCCAGCTCCTGTCAGTTCAAGCTAGTTCTGAAGATGGGGGTTGTTTGCTATTTTTTATTTTGTTTGGTCAGTTTATTTTTCAGGTTCTGTTTTTCCCTTGTCCCGAAGCACTGAAAGTATACAAATACAATTCTATTACATTTAGTGCCTCTTGTCCTTTAGACAGTCCTTCCTTCTGACCCTTTCCTACCTTTCCTCAATCATCTAAATTTGTACCTGCTGTTTCTGCCTTTTTTCCCCCAAGGACTTGTATTTATCCTGTGTTCATTCACTGCTTTTCTGTTTTCCATCTTTAGCAAGTTTCATCAAGAAGGCACTTGCCTACTTTTGTACTTCTAATTTTCCTTTGAAATTATCACTTCAGAAGAATGGGGAAAAGCAGCTCCTATGATGCTGAGCTCCATAAGAGTCGAGAGAAATACTAATCATATAGTGAGATGGAGAATTTTAAATAATATGCCAGTAATGCTTGGATCTTAAAAGGAAGTGGGATCATCAATGCCTTCATGTGCATTGGAAAGCTGATGGTAAAAAGTGTCATCACAGCTAGATGGAAAAACTCCATAAGATAGTTCTTAAATTACTGCTGTAACAGTAATCCCACAGAAAAATAAACTCTCCTCACAGTGCCAGAACCTCTTCATACCACTAAAGAGAAGAGTTCTGGGGAAGGTAAATAATAGCTATTAGGAAATTAGTGATTTGACTGTAGCTTTAATACTGTTTGCAGATAGAAAATCTTAATAGCTAAAGAATTTCCATCATGTACAAAAATACAATAATTTATAGCATTAATGTTTAAATTCGTTCCTCCACAATTCAATGTAAAAAATCCACCTAAACCAGAAATATAGCAGTGCCATTGCAGATACACATAATTCGTTATTGCGTGACTGCATCAGTGAATTTAAATTGAATAAAAAATTAGTTTCTTCTAGAAAAATCTACTTCAGGCCTTTTGTAAAAAAACAGGTGAATTTTCTGTTAGGCTGTGTCAAGGTCATTGGATCTGACTCTTTCCATGGAGTCAAGTGGAAAAAGTAAACCTTTCAGAGGGAGAAAAAAATACAAAATGAAGAAACTAAACAAAAACAGGGTAGAAAGCTCTTAGCACAGAGGTGCCAATACTTCAGGCTTCAGGGCATTCACCTGGAATATTGATACTCCAAACTGATAATCCAGGTTCTTTGCTGTGATCATCTTAAAGCAAACGTACATTTTCTCACTGTTACCCTTCCGATTCTCTCCTGCATTCCACTGGGACGGGAGTAAGCGAGTGAATGTGTGGGACTGAGCTGTATACTGGGGTTAAACCAGGACAGAAGAAAAGAAGGAAGTCATAAACAAGAACAGGGACACAAACCTGACCAACAAAGGATAGGGGAGGAAGTGATGAGAACCAGACCTGCTCAGTCACACTAATTGATGAGGGAATGTGAGAGTATGAGAATGTTTATTCCAGCAAGGTTATTGGACAGGTGATTTGTCAATTGGGAAACCAAGAGAAAAGAGGGCATTCAGAAACCAAAATGTACCAAGACACAGACCTCACAAAACAGATATGGTGACAAGAAACAAACCTCACCACTCACACTAGTTGCTATGCTATCTAGAAACCACTTCCAGGAAGATCAACATGGATTTTGCAACTGATAAGACTGTAAACCATGGGAGACCCTGGACTGAGAGGGGTGTGGGAATCATAGAGCTGTAGAAACCCATGGGGGACCTGCAGAGGAAGGGGGAAAAGGAAGGAACAAAGGGGGAGTAGGCAGGAAAAGGTATAAAAGGATCTGATCCTGTGCAAAACAGGGCCAGTCAGTACACTTGCCTGATCACTGCAGTCTGTCCTACCCTTTTATATCTTCTTAATAAATCTTTTCTTAACTGTCTCCATAATCTCCTTTTCTGTCCCACCTGTGTGTGTGCTGCAAGGACTAAGTGCCAGCTACTGGTAAGACCAGTACTGATGTGAGTGAAAACTGGTGCCAGCTACTGTAGTCAGACCTGGGGTGTGGGCACCCTTGGCCTGTAATGTCAGCTCCTGGAGCAAGTAGGTGTCTTTAATGTCCATCCCCTGGAGTGGGAACTGTGTGGGTCCCAAAGACTAGCTACTGAGGGAGTCTGGCATGAGTGAGGTGAGTGAGAAGCACTGCACCAGCAGCTGGAGTGGGACCACAGGTCACAGTCTTTGTGCCTGGTGCTGGCTGCTGCAAGGGGCGAGTGTCTGTATCCTCTCCAGTCCTGGTGTGTGTGGGGGTGTGCATGTGTATTCGCTAGCAAACTTTAAGCTCAACTAGATAGTGAGCAGGGGGGCCTTGGTTTTGGGGTGGGGTATCTGACAGGCAGGGGTTCTGTGCTGGTACATCCAGGAGAAATTGCGAATGTGAAGTGCATGAAGGAAGAATGTGTGAGTGCTGTATGTTTTCTAGCAAGCATCAAGCTGGACTAGACAATGACTAGGGGATCCATGAAGTAGGTAAGGGGGACCAGGACCTGGTCAGAGGTGCCAAGCAGACAGAGGGGCTGTGATGGTGCTCAAGGGATCTGTGAATGTGCGCTTGTGAACCTGGAAAGTGTCTTGTGTGTGCTTTCATTAGCAAACTTCTGTCTGTCAATTGAAGAGCAGGAAGGGTGCTTGGCTGTCTATATTTATGTTTTATGTGAGTCCTATATGTGGATGCAGTTGAAGGCACCACCTTGTCTGTGGCGACTTGTGGGACTGGCTGTATCAATGTCTTGTGTGTATGTGTTTCTGGGACATGTACTCAGCTTCTCTACCGGTTAAGCCTGCAACCAGGAAAGCTCCAGCCAAATCCCTCAGCCTGGGCATAGACCGTGGGTCCCTGGAACACTGGGCTGGGCTCCAGCAGCCAGGCTGGAGAGGTCCTGGGCTGGATCAAATTGAGGAGGTGGCCACAATCTCTTACACCACTTAACATTTTCATCCCAATGAAGAATGAAATAAATTTTGTACTTTCAAACCCAGTAACGGTAGAAGAGGAAAACCCTTTTTGTCATCCCGTTAAATCAAGAACCTTTGATACGTGGACTGTACGCTTATCTGGCTCCTAGCAAAAAGAACACCAGTACATAGCACTGACTTTTGGGTGCCTTCATAATACATTATTAAAAAACCTCTCCTTTTGATGATGTGTCCTTATGATTAGGCACACTATTTATAACAAAATACATTGAGAAATACATAAATTTCACACATCACACTGTGCAAAGGATTACATTAATACAAGTATTATTTTAATGGTAAAGGAAAAATGTTTAGAATTTATTTTGCATTGTTGTGGCAAAACCAGGGGATTATAGAGCTTATTGCTACAGATCTTAGAACACTGTGTTTTATGTGAAAAAGTAGGTTAGGAAGTTAAAACTCTGAACAAAGGCTTTCACTGGTATTTCTATTTATTTCTCAAAAAATACATATTGTTGATTTGTGTTGTGATTACTTTTTCTGTACTCATCTCTTCCAGGCCTGAAGCTTTAAACTGATAGCCATTTTTCACCTAATTTGCACAGAAAACACTAATTAATGAGTTATCCTTATTTTAGACCTTTGTGATAATTTTACTTCCTTCCCAAGCCTTCTCATACAAATCTATCCTTGAAATTATATCTTTACCCATGAGGGAGATACTTTCATATGCCTTTGACCTTTCTGTCTTGAGAGGCAGAGTAATGCTATTGTTGCATGAACTAGCAAAGCCCCTCAAAGTATAGAGTAGATATGGAACAGATTATGTTTGGTTTAGGCTTATTAATTTTTGGACAGATTCCACATCACTTTATATATGGCATTTCTAATGAAATTAATGGAATCTCAGTGGGAGTTCTGTGAGTATTTTAGCAAAAGGTGATTAAAATGAGGAAAACATGCTGTACAGTGAAGTACTTAGATTAACAGTGCTATAAAATATGAAAATTTAGGCCCTCACAATACCATATTTTTTGTGGTGTATTATTCTGTCACTAAATAACTTCTTTATAGCATTGAAGGGGGTAAAACAATATATTTCCCAATAATTGAAGCAGGCCAGGTGCAAACTCATGTCACATGGGATTCTTGCTATGTTATACATTATAACAGTATTCTTTCAATAAACACATCTAATTTTTTTTTTTTTTTTTAAAAAAGAGGTTATATAATATAAGCACAGTTCCTTTTTCCTTACCTTTGAAGGTCTACCACTATGCAGTCTAAAGATGACCACACTCCGAGAGTTTTTCTATAGTGTCCTGTTTGGACAAGTTTAAACTTATGTTTCATTATTCCTCAGTTCACACTGAGAGCTTTTCCTCACAGGCCCCATAAAAATTCAGTCTCATATTTGAAGATCCTTCAAAGCTTAGTATTGTTCAGATCTGTCCTTCATTCCTGTCCTCTATTATTATCTTCTGGAGTATGCCTGATGTATAATATTCTCATCAGTGGAGAAATACAGTGAAATTAAAAAAGATTTTTCTTCACAAATCTTTTAAATACCTGCCTAAAGGTACTCCCATGCTTAGCACTGAAAGCATATGTTTTGGTCTTACAGGGTGTCTAAGTGGATTTATGAAAGAAAACCAAAATATATTCTGAGGTGGCTAGCCTGAGCCAGCTCCAGTGTGAGTGTGGAGTGCCAAAATATGGTTGTTTGCCCAACATTAGAAGTCCTAAAAGGATACTAGGCTTCTAAATTCAAATATGGTGCTGTTAATATGTATATGCAGCCATATATAGAATCACAGAATCACAGAATTATCTAGTCAGAAAAGACCTTGAAGATCAAGATCATCTAGTCCAACCCTTAACCTAACACTGACAGTTCCCAAACACACCATATCCCTAAGCGCTATGTCGACCCTACTCTCAAACACCTCCAGGGATGGGGACTCCACCACCTCCCTGGGCAGCCCATTCCAATGCCTAACAACCCCTTCTGGAAAGAAATACTTCCTAATATCCAGTCTAAATCTTCCCTGGTTCAACTTGAGGCCATTACCTCTTGTCCTATCGCTTGTTACTTCGTTGAAGAGACTCATCCCCAGCTCTCTGCAACCTCCTTTCAGGGAGTTGTAGAGGGCGATGAGGTCTCCCCTCAGCCTCCTCTTCTCCAGACTAAACAACCCCAGTTCGCTCAGCCGCTCCTCGTATGACATGTGCTCCAGACCCTTCACCAGCTTCGTTGTCCTTTTTTGGAAACGCTCGAGTAATTCAAAGTCTTTTTTGTAGTGAGGGGCCCAAAACTGAACACAGTAATCGAGGTGTGGCCTCACCAGTGCTGATTACAGGGGTAAGATCTCTTCCCTGTCCCTGCAGGCCATGCTATTTCTGATACAAGTCAGGATGTTATTGGCCTTCTTGGCCACCTGGGCACACTGCTGGCTCATGTTCAGCCAGCTGTCAATCAACACCCCCAGGTCCCTCTCTGACTGGCAGCTCTCCAGCCACTCCTCCCCAAGCCTGTAGTGCTGCTGGGGGTTGTTGTGGCCCAAGTGCAGAACCCAGCATTTGGCCTTATTGAAACTCATACAGTTGGCCTTAGCCCATCGCTCCAGCCTGTCCAGGTCTCTCTGCAGAGCCTCCCTACCCTCGAGCAGATCAACACTCCCACCCAACTTGGTGTCATCTACAAACTTACTGAGAGTGCACTTTATCCCCTCGTCTAGATCACCAATAAAGATGTTAAACAAGAGTGGCCCCAAAACTGAGCCCTGGGGGACACCACTCATGACTGACAGCCAACTAGATTTAACTCATTCACCACAACTCTTTGGGCTCGGCCATTCAGACAGTTTTTTACCCAGCAAAGAGTATGACCATCCAAGCCATGACCAGCCAGTTTTGCCAGGAGAATGCTGTGGGAAACAGTGTCAAAGCCTTACTAAAGTCAAGGGAGACAACATCCACAGCCTTTCCCTCATCCAATAAGTAGGTCGCCCTGCCGTAGAAGGAGATCAGGTTTGTCAAGCAGGACCTGCCTTTCATAAACCCATGGTGACTGGGTCTGATCATCTGGTTGTCCCACATGTGTTGTGTGATAGTACTCAGAATGAGCTGCTCCATCAGCTTCCCGGGCACCAAAGTCAAGCTGACAGACCCGTAGTTTCCCGGATCATCCTTCCGACCCTTCTTATAGATGGGCGTCACATTGGCTGATTTCCTTCTTCTTCCCCAAGCCTTATACACTGAGCACCATGAATGAATCCTCCGTTTCCACTGCCAGACTGGGGTATTTCTTTTCCTGAGGATCTTTAGGAGAAATAATATAAAATCATTGTGATTTTCTTAATGTACAAGGAAGCATGACGTCATATGATATGGAATATGCCTTTGGTCAGTTATGGTCAGCTGTCCCAGCTGTGTCTCCTCCCAAGTTTTTGTGCACCCCCAGCCTACTCACTAGTGGGGTGGTATGGGGAACAGAAAAGGCCTTGACTCTGTGTAAGTACTGCTCAGGAATAACTAAAATATCCCTTTGTTTTCAACACTGTTTTCAACACAAATCCATAACATAGCCCCGTACAAGTTACTGTGAAGAAAATTAATTCTATCCCAGCCAAAACCAGCACACCCTCTTATTAAATTACAACTGAGGAAATAGTGAAGAGATGCAAGGTCCCAACAAGGTTACTGCTTGCAAGGAAAAGGAACTAGAAGTCAAAGGGATTTATCTGGATTTTTGTGTCAGGTATAACTGGCAGGTTTAGGGTGGTAGAGGTCTGCCAGGATGCCATGTGTGGGAGGTGGCCATGACCTGCCCTGTGCTGGGCACAGCTAGTTCCTGTTGGATCTGACACCAATACAAACAGCCCACTGCACACCAAAACTGCCACATCTGGTGGTTCCTACAGCACCTCTGCTCGGGCAGTGATGAGAGACCGCCAGCCACTGTGGGAGAAGAAATGGAGGAGCTGCCTAACTGGTCTGCCTACAAGGAGCTTGCATTCATGACACCACTGAGAGGCTACCGATTCTGATAAACCCTACAGATTATCATCTGCTCCTACTGTTCCATGTAGAATCTAACCATACTGTGACAGGCAACTCAGAACCATCAAAAGAAACTATATGTCCCTTGGAACAATGTTAAAAGTATAAGTGCACAGGTGGTTTCTCCTCTATCCTCTCAGTCAGAGGAAGGGTTTTAGGAAGGAGGAGATGAACTGAACTGATGAATGCCTAACTGCATGGCTGGTGTTGTACTCAAGGTTCTGGCTTCTGTGATCATGGATCTACCTTTGAGAAGCTTGGTCTGTTGGGAGCTGATGGGATTCACCTGACCAAGTGGGGCAAGAGGGTCTTCGTCAACAAGCTGGTCAGACATACAGAGATCTTTAAATGAGTTTTGAGAAACAGAGAAGAGCTGAGGCCTGCTGATGTATTAGGAATCAACAGGGAAGCACCTGATAAGTGCCTCAAAAGAATTAGGGCATGTTTCTCTAGAAAGGTGACAGGGTTAATAACCCAGCTGAAGTGCCTCTATACCAGTGCGTGCAGCATGGGTAGCAAACAGGAGATGGAAACCACTGTGCATCTAGAAAGCTATGATTTAATCACTATCATTGAAACTTCATGGGATGATTTACATGACTGGAGTGTTGCAATCAATGGCTCTAGACTGTTCAGAAGGGATAGGCAAGGAACGAGGGCTGGAGAGTTGCCCTTTATGTAAAATAACGGAAAGACTGTACAGAGCTGTCTTTTAAAAACAGTGAATAGCTTATGGGTAAAAAATTAGGGACCACACCAATGAAGGAAAACTCGTGGTTGGTGTTTACTACAGGCCACCTGATCAAGGGGAGCCTGTTGATGAAACATTCTTACTTCAACTACAGGAAGCATCACTCTTGCAGGCTCTGATCCTGCTGGGGGAATTCAATCACTCTGACATCTGTTGTAAAAGCGACAAAGCAAGCTCTAAGCAGTCCAGGACACTCTTGGTGAGTGACAAGGATAATTTCTTAATCCAGGTGATAGGCAGCCTGACTAGAGGAGAAATGTTACTGACCTGTTGCATACCAGCATGGATGAAATAATTAGAAATGTCAAGATCAGTGGCAGTGATTGGTGGCAGCCTGGGCTGCATTGATCATGCCCTGGTGGAGTTCACAATCTTGAGGGATACGGCCCAGGTGAAGATTAGAGTCAAGATTTGAATTTGAGGAGAGCAAACTTTCAGTTGTTTAGGGAATTGATTGATGGGATCCTCTGGGAAACCGTACTCAGGGACACAGGACCTGAACAGAGCTGGCAGCTTTTTAAGAATATTTTTCTTAGAGAACAAGAGCTCTTGATTCGCATGTGTAAGAAAAAGGGCAAGGAAAGAAGGAGACCCTCATGTCTCAGTAAGGACCTCCTCATCAAGCAGAAGTATAAGAAGAAAATGGACAGGCAGAAGAACCAGGGACATGTATCCTGGGAAGAATATAGGAACCCTGTCCAGACATATAAAGATGGGATCAGAAAACCTAAGGCACAGCTGGAGCCGAATTTAACCAGGGATGCTGTGCTGGATTTGTGTGTGTGACAGGGTTTTGGTAGCTAGGGAGGGGGCTACAGCAGTGACCCCTGCGAGGAGCTTCTTGAAGCTCCCCCAGCTCCCCTCTGGCCAACGCTGAGCCAATTAGTGATGGTGGCCACACCTCTGTGATAACATATTTAAGAAGGGGAACCTGAGAGGAGGAATTGGAATTGTGAGGAGGAGTTGTGAGAGAATGTACCCCCACAATAAATAAGATAGGAGAACTGGTGACAACTAATGTAGAGAAGCCTGAGGTATTCAACAATATTTTTTCTTCATTTTTCAGTGGTAACCTCTCTTCTCACATTTATCAAGCCCCTGAACCTCAAAGCACAGACTGGGGCAATGAAGTCCCTCCCATCACAAGAGAAGATCAAGATCATCTGAGCAACCTGAACATACATAAGTCCATGGGCCACAATGAGATACATCCTGGGGTCCTGAGGGAATTCACTGATGTACTTGCAAGCCATTCTCAATTATATTTGAAAAGATGTGGCAGTCAAGCAAAGTCCCCAATGACTGGAAAAAAAAGAAATATGATGTGAACTTTTAAGAAATGTAGAAATGAAGATCAGTCAGCCTCACTTCCATGCCTGGTAAGATCATGGAATGGATTGTCCTGGAAGCTATGCCAAGGCATATGGAAGACAGGGAGTGATTAAAGACAGCCAGCATGTCTTCATTAAGGGTAAATTGTGCCTGACTCATCTGTACGATGGAGTGACTGCATTGGTGGACAAATGAACAGCAACTGATGTCATCTACCTTGGCTTCTGGAAGGGCTTTGAGCAACCTGACCTAGTGAAAGATGTCCCTGCCCATGTGTTACGGAGGCTTCCAAATAAGCAACCCACCACCAATTTAAAAAAATAAATAAATTTATTTTTTTCTAAAACTACCAATCAGCCCTCCGTAGATTACAGATCCGGATGTCCGCAAGAGGAGGACAGAATAACTTTCTGGGGTTTAACAATAACCCCAGAGACTTTACAAAACCCCACTCCCCAGAGGTTTAACGAGAACCCCAAATGCAAATTTCACTTCCTGGGGTTTAACAGGAACCCGAAACATAAACAAAACCTCACACCCCAGGGGTTTAACGACAACCCCAAACGCAAACTTCACTTCGTGGGTTTAATGAGAACCCAAAACATAAAACAAAGCCTCACAGCCTAGGGGTTTAACGACAACCCCAAATGTAAACAAAACTTCACTACCTAGGGTTTAACGACAACCCAAAACACGCTATCACTCACCTGGAAAGTGAGGGCTCTCAACCTCGAGGACCTGCTCAGGGCAGCGTCCCAACCCAAGGCACCTCGAGGAGTTTCCCTGGGCGGCGTCCCAACCCAAGGGGAGAGTCCTCTAACCGCAGCGTGCAGCTCCAGGGGGACAAACTCAAAATGGCTCCCCCAAGGGACTCCGTTTATACCCAGACCAAATCTGACCTGTAGTCAATAGCAGCTCCCATTGGTCAAAGGTCTCAACTACCGCGAGACCCTGAAAACAAAGACAGCCAAAAGCTGCCACGTTTCAACAACCAGGAAGCTCTGTTTTCACTGGGCAGATGCACCTGCCACACCATGGCAGGGGGGTTGGACTAGAAGATTTTTAAAAGTCCCTTCCAACCCAAACCATTCTATGGTTCTACGAGATGTGGAAGGCGATGTTGCTGGGGACACAAGCACTCCATGTTAGAGCAGGGACACCCCTGAAGGACTCTGGTTGTGGGTGACCCATGCTGGGGCATAGGAAAACAAGGAAGAAACCAGGAGCAATGGAGGAAAATGAATAAGAAACAAGGAGTGGCAGAGAGAAACCATTATTCACCAACCCCAACCTCCTGCACTGTCCATCACCTCACCAAAGGAACTGGGTTGGCTGAGCATAATCTACAGCAAAACCAAGGAAAGTCAAGACTGAGAAGTGGGGAGGAAGTATGTTTTGCCTATGCTGAGCCTAGGGAAGGGAGAGGAAAGTTATTTCCTTAAATGCTTGTTTAATTACTTATGTTTCTTTTTCTCTCAATACCCAAATCAGTAATCAAAAGTTTGTGCTAAATGGCAATAAACTAAATTACACAAAAAAAAAATCCCTTAGTCAAGGCTGCTTTGCCTGTGAAAGTCTTCTGTTTGGTCTAGGCTGAGGTAGCAAGGTGGCCTGTGGCAGAGCATGGTGCTTGGCAATGAAATGGTGAACAAAAATACCCTCCTGCATGCAGGCTGGGGACCTCTCACCATCCAGCTCCCCATATTTTCTCATATTATAGACTCCAATGAGCATTTAGATGGCAGTTTGCTGCCTTTCCATACAAGGCGGACATTTGAGGTCCACAGCTGCAGCGCCCTCCCCTGTCAAAGGAGTAACCCAGCACCCCACAGCAGGGCTCCTTTCCTAAATCTGTACCAAGGGCAGACACCTACCTACGCTGTCCTGACGCTGCTGCCATCATTGTCAAGTCTAGGAGCAGAGGGAAGAACTGAGGAGCGATCTACTGAGAGTAAACTGTATTTATGCTCTTGACAGGGAAGGGAAGAAGGGGAATCTCAAGCTTAGTGACACTGAGAATAGCATATGCAGAGAGGAAAGACGCCTGGGGGAGGGTGAACTTGCCACTGCTGCAGCTTGACAGTCTCCCATGGCAACTCATCAGAAAAGAAAAAAATCATCAGCTGCTGGATTATGTCTGCGTAGCAACCAGCTATGCCTGAGAGCAGGGTGCCACCCCAAAGGTTACGTGGTGTGGTAACAGCAGAAACAGCCACATGTTCACATCTCCTGAACAAGACAGATCCTATCAGGACTCCACACATGGACACACATGTGATTGTCTCTGATTGTTTGTCCTCTGCATGGGGAAAAAGTAGCCATGTTGCTCAGAAAAATGACACTGCACACGCTGCTTGCCCAAAAAACCCCATGCCTCCCACATTCCTGAAAGCAATAAATGCAGCTTTTCTTACCAGATGCAATTTCATTTATGAAGCATTAACTGTAGGAACTTGCCACCATTGCTCTTTTCTTGCATCTCCCATCTCCCATAATGCCAGCTCAGTCTAGGCACACTCAAAAGAAATGTTAAGCTATGTAGCTTTCTCTGCCCTCCTCCTCCCTCTTCCTGACACAGGTCTATTTTATCTGCTGAGTTTCTCTCAGGCCTTGCAGAAATCTGGAGCATGTCTCATTTCCAAGCCAGCCCTATAAGAGTTTTACAGAAATCATATTTAATCCATTACTGTGTGAACACAAAATCTATGCCTCATCTGATATTCAAGGTAAAAATGAGCATCTTTTGGTTCCTCATAGGACAGGCTCTGGGTCCAGGAAATGTGGTTCTGACAGTTGTCCTTCTACAAAATGTCATCACAGCTCCTCTGAGACACTAGGTATCCTTTCTGTGCAATAGCTGGCACTGCAGTTATAAGTGTGCCAGCTGCATAGACTGTTGAGATCACAGAAATCGTGTCTGACTACTTTTGTACCTGACAAGGCAGCAGCATGGCACAAAGAACATGTAGCAGACTGGCCAGCACCCCTCCGTTCTGCTGGAAAGCATCCTCCACTTGCAGCACCACTGGTTAAGTTTTTTCTTGCAGCACCACATGCTCAATCCACTTCCATACAAAGCAGGCTACAAAGAGACAGCAAGGAAATCCAATGTGTACAGAATCCATCTCACAGCAAACATGACCCAAATCCACACCACCTCTTCTTGCCCACAGTTCCCTCCTGTTGCTATTCAGATGTTCTGTTTGTTACACTTGAGTCCACGACACTGCTATCCCACCACTTTGAACATGGTCACTAGATTATTAGGGCCATCTTATTGAGAACTTTTTCCTCATTTTTCCCCAGCTTTTGCAATGGGTCAAACCCAGACCTTTTCAAACATGGCTGTGGACCTGGCCTTCTGATGAATGTGGTTATAGGAAGGATCCTATGGGAGACTGTACACTGTGCCGTGTGTTCCCAGCTGCTAGGAAGTACCTCACAGATACATCTGGTGCTAAGGTCTGGAAAACATCTAAGGAAGCAGAGGGGATGCCCTGCACAAGGGCACCCATCAATATGGGTTTAAGTCCTTTTATTTAGAACCATAAGCTGACCCAATGTATCCCTCAGCTGGCCTGCTTGCAGAGGGCTATTGATCTCACCCACACATGGGGGTGGCTTAAGTAACAGAGGAACAGAGAGGACATTCAGGTCTTCTTGACTGTTTAATCTACTTGAATCTAGGAAGTTAATATTGAAGGGTGGAACTGTGTCCTTGGGCTCCACAGATTACATTGCATCCACAATGCCTGTTGTGGCAAGGATTTGTGAGGCAACACAGTGCCTCATTTGTTTATTTATTTTTTTTTCCCTGCCCTGTTACTTTCCCTCTACTTTTGTAACTGCTTTTCTTCCCCTTTAAATACATCTTCTGAAGACCAAAGTTTCATACAGTGACCTTTGTAATAGGTTTATGTTGTCTGGTAATGATGTTGCCTGGTGACTAAAGGATGTCTAAGTGCCTGGATAGATGCATGAGTACACAGGACAATGCAATATTGGGAAAGAATAACCAATAAGACTGGAGGTAACAAAACCTTAAGTGTGATCTGACTGACAGGGGAATGAAAAACATTTTGTGAGACTTTCTGCCTGTGTAGAGCATGGAGAAGAAAAGAACAAAGTCATAACTTGAAAAGAGCGAGGCAAAGAAAGCAAAGAGAGAGAGGATAGCTGAAAACAAGACCTGAAGCTGCAGCTCCCAGGAAGTGAGAGGGGCTGTGGCTATCACTGCACTGTGCACCAAGGCAGAGCTAACAGACCCAGGGATGGAGAGAAGAGGGTGGGGATGTGTACGGATGATCAGCAAAGAAGAAAGAGAGAGGAAAACCAGATCTATTTTTAGCTGCTGTTAAGGTAAAATAAAGTGAGCCATAGTGTTTGTTGCTCTAATGGAGCTGGCCTTGAGGCAGACACAGAAGGTCTCACATACTTCTCTGTCAGGAGGTCCTATGGGGTCAGGAAGGCCAGGCTGGGTACCAAGACACTGGAGGACCTGATGTGGCTCTAGCTGCTCCTGCTGGAACAAATCACTGCTCTTTGTATGAGGCATATAGGGCAGACATGGCACTGACGGCATTGAGGCTCTGGTGTCAAGCCTGCTTGTGTATGTTCACTGCTGAGCAGCCAGCTGGCTGAATATCTCCTGCGAGATCCTGCAGGAGGACGACAGGGCCCAGCTGAAGGGAACATATGGCCCATAGCTGTTACCAAATGTCTGCATCGTCCAAGATCACATCAAGTAAAGTGTTATCTGCCAAGATGTGACACTTGACTCTCCTCCAGGAGGCCTTTAGTTGTAGATCGTATCTTTAAACTACAAGAATATCACAAGCCCTACCAAGGGTTTTACACAATGTAGTGCCCAGTTCTCCTTTGGAGATTTGTGCTAGAAATCCTTCAGCACTCTAAGATTGTTTATATCAGATTTAATGCCTCCTTTTTCAATTAAGTGACTAAAGCAGTTCATTCTTTCAAACCTGACTGGCACTTTGCTGAGATCTGATTTCAGGTTGCACTCTAAATTTCTTTATCCCTCTTACATGTTTTTCTATCATGTTCCTCTTTGGTGCAGCTGCACATTAAAAAGTAAGCACACTGACAAGACTTATCATAGAATCATAGAATCATTCAGGTTGGAAAAGACCCTTGGGATCATCAAGTCCAACCATCAGCCCTACTCTACAAAGTTCTCCCCTACACCATATCCCCCAGCATCTCATCTAAATGACCCTTAAACACATACAGGGATGGTGACTCCACCACCTCCCTGGGCAGCCTATTCCACTGTCTGACCACTCTTTCTGTGGAAATTTTTTTCCTAATGTCCAGTCTAAACCTCCCCTGTTGGAGTTTAAAGCCGTTCCCCCTTGTTCTGTCACTAATCACCTGTGAGAAGAGACCAGCACCAACCTCTCTACAATGTCCTTTCCGGTAGGTGTAGAGAGTGATGAGGTCTCCCCTCAGCCTTCTCTTCCTCAAACTGAACAGTCCCAGCTCCTTCAATTTCTCCTCATAGGATTTGTTCTCCAGGCCCTTCACCAGCTTCGTTGCCTTCCTTTGCACTCGCTCCAGCACCTCGATATCCCTCTCGTATTGAGGTGCCCAAAACTGGACACAATACTCAAGGTGTGGCCTCACCAGTGCAGAGTACAGAGGGACTTGTCGTAGAAGGAGATCAGGTTTGTCAGGCAGGACCTGTCTTTCATAAACCCATGCTGACTAGGCCTGATCCCCCGGTTGTCCATTATATCACTTTTAATGGCACTCAGGATGACCTGCTCCATGACCTTCCCTGGCACCGAGGTCAGACTGACAGGTCTATAGTTTCCTGGATCGTCCTTTCTGCCTTATGCCTGTCACACTTGCTACCCTCCAGTCCAATGGGACCTCCCCAGTTAGCCATGATTTCAGGTAAATCATGGAAAGCTGTTTGGCAAGCACATCTGCCAACTCTTTCAGCACCCTTGGGTGTAACCCATCCGGTCCCACAGACTTGTGTGCATCCAAGTGGTGTAGCAGGTCTCTGATGACCTCCCCTTTAATTGTGCTGACCTCAATCTGCTTCCCCTCCCCATGTCCTAGCCCGTGAGGCTGGGTGTCCAGGGAACAGCCAGTTCCACTGCTAAAGACTGAGGCAAAGTATGCGTTGAGCACCTCAGCCTTTTCCTCATCCTTTGTTACTCTGTTTCCCTCTGCATCCTATAAAGGAGGGAGATTTTCCCTAATCCTTCTTTTGCTGTTAACGAATTCATAGAAACATTTTTTGTTATCCTTAACAGCTGTAACCAAGTTGAGCTCTAGCTGTGCTTTGGATCTCCTTATGTTCTCCCTGCATAGCTTCACTACATCTTTATAGTCTTCATGAGAGACCTGGCCCCTCTTCCAAAGGCAATAGATTCTCCTTTTGTTCTTGAGATCCAGCCAAATGTCCCTGTTTAGCCAGGCCAGTCTCCTTCCCCACCTGCTTGTTTTTCGATGTGCAGGAACAGCCTGCTCCTGTGCCTTTAAGACTTCTCTCTTGAAGTATGTCCAGCCTTCCTGGACTCCCATATCCTTCAAGGCAGTCTCCTAAGGGATTTTGTTAATCGGCCTTTTGAACAGGTCAAAGTTTGCCCTCCGGAAGTCTAAGGTGGCAGTTTTACTAACCCCTCTTGTTGTTTCTCCAAGGATCGAAAACTCAATCATCTCATGATCACTGCATCCTAGACGGCCTCCAACCTTTACTTCCCCCACAAGCTCTTCCTTGTTCACAAGAAGCATGTCCAGGAGGGCACCTTCCCTGATCGGCTCACTCACCAGCTGTGTGAGGAAGTTATCCTCCACACATTCCAGGAACCTCCTGGATTGTTCTGTCTCTGCTGTGCTGTGATCCCATCAGATACCCAGGAGGTTAAAGTCCCCCACAAGAACAATGGCAAGTGACCATGAGATTTCTCCCAACTGTTTATAGAAAACTTCATCCACCTCACTGCTTTGGTTGGGAGGTCTATAGCAGACTCCCACAGCAAGATCAGCTTTATTGGCCCTTAACCTAATCCAAACACTCTCAAGCCCGTCATCACTATACTTGAATTCTGAGCTCTCATAGCATTCTCTTACATACAGGGCCATTCCACCTCCTCTTCTTCCCTGTCAATCCCTCCTGAAGAACTTGTAGCCATCTATTGCAGCACTCCAGTCATGTGAGGCATCCCACCACGTTTCTGTTATAGCTACTATGTCATAGCTCTTGTGCTGCATCATGGCTTCAAGCTCCCCCTGTTTGTTGCTCATACTGCATGCATTGGTATAGATGCACTTGAGATGAGCTAATGAATCCAACACCTTTTTGTGAGTGTGGGCCCCATTCCCTACCAGACCCTTCTCAGGTGCTTCCACGGTTTCTAAACATCTTTCCCTTCTCTCAAATGAAATGGCAGAGGGAGAGCCCTCACCAGTCTACCACCCTTCAAGCTATGGCATGCTTCCCTTGAGCTTGTTCCTAACAGGCCCAGTTATCTCCCCATCACCCCTCATATCTAGTTTAAAGCTCTGTCAATAAGCCCTGCTAACTCCTGCCACAGAATCCTTTCCCCCCTCTGGGACAGCTGCATCCCGCCTGTCTCATTTGTCACCTGCACACCAGGTGCCTTATAAGCCTCGCCATGATCAAAGAACCCAAAATTCCCACGGTGGCACCAGTCTCTGAGCGATGTGTTAATCAGATATGTTTTCCACCCTTTTTCAGTGATTTTCCCTTCCACTTGAGGGATTGATGAAAACACGACCTGAGCTCCTGAGCCTTCAATTAGCCACCCCAGTGCCTTGAAGTCCTCTCTGAGTGACTTTAGACTTCTCTCTACCACCTCATCATTACCTGCCTGGATAACCAGCAAAGGGTAGTAATCAGAGGGCTGCACCAGAGCAATAACCCTCCTTTTAATGTCTCTAACCTGAGTCCCAGGGAGGCAGCAGACCTCTCTATGGTATGGGTCTGGTTGACATATGGGCCCCTCCATATCCCTCAGAACACAGTCACCCACTACAATTACTCTTCTTTCCTTCTTAATTGAAGAAGTCGCAAGTCATGGGGCTGAGGGACAAGCTGTGGATGGCTCACCAGAAGGGTCCTCGTTTCCATCTTCATTTAGCTGGCTGTCTTCAGACCCAGTCAGATCTTTTAGTATATAGTACATCTTTTTCCTAGAACATTTCTTACGAAAAGTATTTACTAGAGTGGTTTTTCCTCTAGAAAGAATCATGAAGCATGATTCTTCCATACTGCACTTAAAGTAATTAGTTTGCTAATTGTTTTGATCTATCTAATCTGTCTGTAGTCAGAGACAGAATCTAATAAATTGAATAAATTTGCCAAGGAAATTTTTTAGGTGATGCATCTTCTGTGAAAAGATTGAAGTGTTTTCCATTACTACTGCATTTTGTGTTTCCTCTTTAGTCATCTTTATACCCAAATCAGTTATCTTCTCCTGCAATTGTCAAATTAATTTATTTTGAAGGTTCTTCCATCTTTTCAATTTCAGCTATTTATGTCACATGCTGGAATTCCATCTTCATTTTTGGACTTACTGGCAATAGCACTTCTGTAGAAAACTTGTTTCACATCAATATCTTACAAGCAATCTTCAATAGGATTAATCTTACTGAGTATTACAATTCAGAAGTTGATTGTCTAAAATGAAGATAGAATAACTATTGAAGATGATAGTTTATTTTTCCAATATTAGACACTCACTTTAAGTTGAAGTGAATCACCTATATCCCTTCATTAACTTTAAAAAGACTTTAGAATGGTGAGCTGAGATTTATATAATTGATGTTCAGACACCTAAATTAGGTAAATTGAATACCAGTATCTTTAGCACTGAAATTTCCATACATGAAAATACTGTCCAGGATTTTTCTGAGTACACTGATTTTAATTTTTTTCAGTCCTGGAATTTTCACTCCTAGAATATGTTATAATATAGACCAATCTTAGAGCTAACTTGCCCATACAAACAATTTTTATATAATGGCATGGCCTAAATTTGCTCCTATATTTGTTCTCAGAGATGCCTTTTACTTATATTCCATTGTCAGTTCTGAATGTTATGGAATATCTGCTCAGGAGCTAATGAGATAATTAGATTTACCTCATTGCTCTCCTTTGCCTTATTCTGCATTGTAGGGAAAAAATCTCAAAGCAACAAACAAAATATCCTAACTAAACCAAACAAAACTCTCCAACTTTCTATGTGGGCTTCTATTGGAAAAGATGAAGTTGGCAGGTATTGTCTCCTATAAATCCAGAAGCCTATTTGAAATAGGACAGAAGTGCTCAAAACCATGTCCTTACACTCTGGAACTATCCTTCCTGTTCTTCATTCATTTGCCTTGTGTGGGTTATTCTTAATAACTTTTTTGGTTTTTCGCACTTGATGTTTTCAGAATAGATATCCACTTCATATATCAGGATTCTCCTTATCCAGAATGTTGCTCTGTTTTGTATATGTTATAGTTTGTATATACTGCAAACTCCCTGTTCTATTACTTTTGCTATACAATTCTCTTTTGCAGGCTGCTTAAATGGCATAAATCCATGGTCTGTAAAGAAGGCCAAGATAATTCAAAATAAATTATCATAAATATCAGAAGCACACATAACTCAGTATCCTGGCAGTCTGTTCCAGGTTTGCCTGACTTCAGGTTTGCTTTACTACCTTTGTACTTCATTGCACTGGAATAAATAGGCAGACTCTTAATCTTTTTGTACTTAATGCCATGATTTTGTATTTGTATGAAATTGCCTTTGGAAAACCATTGGTTTCAAATGACTTAAACAGCCCTTTGATATCTTTTTCCACCTGCTTTGTCATCTGCTTTCAGATAATCCTGTATATATTAGACAAAGAGCCAGATCGGTCATATCCACCAGGTCCTGCACAGATTTGATCTGTTTATCCTTTATCTAAACCATGCAGATCTTAGAAATATTTCTGATTTCAAATTTCAGTGGCTGAGCATTTCTGGCATTATTCTGTAGGAAAGCCAATCCTGAAAACTATTTTTCTTCCAATATCATGATTCAACTCCTTTACAAAATTTTTTCAGACACATATATTCAGCTCAGCATATCTGAGTTGGACTGAGCAAGATGTTGTATTAGAAAACTATTTAACTGTGTCTGAGAATAAAGCATGTTTTTCCATTACATATTACAGATTATGATAATAAACTGTAATACTGGACTAGAGAATCTAATTAATCGGAGAGCTCAGTAATAATCTCTGATATATAAAAGACATAAACCCGCTAATGTCCTTTAGGAGTCTTCTGTGGGCTTTCGTAAGTTCAGTATCAGGTAAAATCTTCAGAGACCAATTTAGAGAAAAAAGGAGGTATCAAATTGGAAAGAACTCTTTCACTATGGATACCATATAGTCACTGGAGCACTGTGTGCCCTGAATAGCAGTGCTAACAGCATGGAAAACAGCTGTTTCCACAGAGCCTCTGGGCATGTCCAGGGTCTGTAGCAGGAACAGCTGAGGATCTCAAGCTGAGTGCTCTGGAAGGGGTTTTATCAGGCCACTTTCACTGTGTCTTTTAAGGACTTACATATTCCTAGTAGAAGGTGATTTGGGATTGTCAAAGCATAAGCCCCGTCACCAGAACGTCCAACAGTTAGACTACATATCTTTATACTACAATTAAGAAACAAGAAATGTTAATTTATGTCTTATGCTTATTATAGTTAGTGCAGATAATTTTTTTCTTTAGGATCTGCTGTGACTCTGTAGAATACACAGCTCCCTCAAATGATGATTCCCTTCTTAGTCATTATATTTTGTTTGCAGTTCCCAGTTATAATTTTATGTAAAGTCTCTAGTCTCTTTTTATTATATCTCAATCTTCAGCCTGGGGATTGTATACACTTTATTAGGTAATATGATTTTGAAGACAATCTTTACCTTTCTCTAATAAAATTACTACAACATTACTTCTCCCTGCTGTATGTTTAAAAAAAAAGGGGGAAAAAAGAGTTGAGAGAACTGCATCACACCATCCTTTAATTCTTCTTTCTCATTCAAATACTTATATAGAATGATGCATATTTAAAAAACCCACAAACCACAAACCCCAATCAAAACCCAAGTGAACCATAGCAAAGCAGTGTCTTATACATATATATCATATCCCTAGAGTCAGCTCTCCCCCCTCAGAAAGAAAAATCAACACTTTATCATTTGTAGCAACCTGCACTGACCTGCACTACATGATCAAAGGAATGGACCAAGACAATGATCTTTACTTTGGCACTCCAGGTGGCCATAAAAAATACAAGACTGGATTTCACAAGGTCAGATAAGTAGAGAAGAGGAGCCTATTAGACTAATAATGCCTTTCTAGAAGTTGTTCTTTAATGGAGAAAAAAAAAGACTTATTTTGTATCTTCCCTATTCCTAAAAGATAAAGTTAGGATGAATTTTTTATTGAGGAATGTGAACCTTGAATCTTAACCTCAGATATACCCTGCCTTTTTTTCGTATTAAACTGACAGGATTTTTTTAAAAAAAAAAAAAAAAAAGCTTGATCTGTATTTGCTTTCATTCCTGAAACAGTAAAAGGGAAGTAGAGTCAAATTATCCTGGCAGAATACACAGTTCAGCAGAATGTGAATTCTTCCAACATCTTAACTACCTCATGACCCTTTGTGTTATTTCTCGAAAGACCTTTATGCTTTATCCTGCTCCAGAATTTTCCTCATCATAAGATCACTTCAGCAGGGTCATGTGGTGGGTTGACCCTGACTGGATTTAGGTGCCCACTCTGTTAATCCCCTCCTCATCTGGACAAGGGAGAGAAAATATAATGAAAGGCTCATGGGTTAAGATAAGGACAGGGACATCACTCAGCAGTTACCTTCACAGGCAAAACAGACTCGACTTGGGGAAAATTAATTTATTACCAATCAAAATCAGAGCAGGATAATGAGAAAATAAAAACTAAATCTTAAAAACACCTTCCCCTCAACCATCCCTTCTTCCTGGGCTAAACTTTGCTCCTAATTTCTCTACTTCCTCCCCACCAGTGGTGCAGGGGGACAGGGAATGGGGGTTGTGGTCAGTTCATCAACCATTGTCTCTGCCACTTCTTCCTCCTCAGGGGGAAGACTCCTTACACTCTTCACCTGCCCCAGCATGGGGTCCCTCCCACAGGATACAGTTCTCCATGAACTTCTTCAACCTGAGTCCTGCCCACGGGCTGCAGCTCTTCACGAACTGCTCCAGTGTGGGTCCCTTCCATGGGGTGCAGTCCTTCAGGAACAGACTGCTCCAGCGTGGTTCCCCCACAGGGTCACAAGTCCTGCCAGCAAACCTGCTCCACTGTGGACTCCTCTCTCCATGGGCCTATGAAAATCCACAGGTCCTGCCAGCAGCCTGCTCCAACACAGTCTTCCCACACAGTCACAGCCTCCTTTGGGCACATCAGTCTGCTCCAGTGTGGGGTCCTCTCTGGCCTGCAGGTAGATCTCTGCTCCACCATTAACCTCCATGGGCTGCAGGGCACAGCCTGCCTCACCATGCGCTTCACCACAGGCTGCAGGGGAATCTCTGCTCTGGCACCTGGAGCACCTCCTACCCCTCCTTCTTCACTGACCGTGGTGTCTGTAAAGTTTTCTCTCACATATTCTCCTCCTCTCTTTGGCTGCAGTTGCACAGTTTTCTTTTTCTCTTCTTAAATATGTTATACTGGAGGCACTACCACAGTTACTGATTGGCTCGGCCTTGGAGCTGGCTGGCATTGGCTCTATTGGACATAGGGGAAGCTTCTAGAAGCTTCTCACAGAAGTCATCCCTGTAGCCCCCCTGCTACCAAAACCTTCTCATGCAAACCCAATACAAGTTATTATAAGATCTTCTGTTTGATTAAAAACATTATCCCTCCAAATTTTATGCGGTCTTCAAGAGGTCATGTTGTGCTTTAGAAACAGCTTGGTGAGTTCTTTCTAGATAATCTGAACAGAAATGAGAGAACAACTCACCACCAATATTTTAAGAGTATTCTTCTAGCTCAGCTCTTTCATGAGAAAACTAGAGGCAAAACTTGAGATAGCCCTAGCTGTGACTTGATGATTTAGTGGAGGACGCAGCAGTGTTAGGTTAATGGTTGGACTTGATGATATTAAAGGTCTTTTCCAGCCTAAATGGTTCTACGATTCTGTGATTCTATGATTAGAAATAACTAGAATTTTTTTCATCCTGTGATCGGTACCAATCCTGTCCCTTCTTTTCCTTGACCAGTGTGTTTTTCCATATCTCAATTGTGCCTTATTTCCCCATCAAGCATCCTGACAAGAAAATCTCAGCTGAGTTTCTAGATTCCTCCTGAGCAAGTATGTATCACATGGGAGAAAGACTACGTGGAAAGAGCCAATGCATATTTGGGCCAACTCATAACTGAAATAGAACTTGCTATGTGACTAGAGCACAGCAGTAGGAAAAGACAAGGAGATAAGTACTAAATTGCCTGTACCCCTAGGGTAAGCATACCTCCTATGAATAACTCCAATGGCTCCAATAGTTTTTCTCTTATGTAAACATAGGTTAGGCTGGCCAGTATCATATCTAGCAGTGAAACATCTCATATGGAAACAAGGAACGATGGGCTGTCTGGGAAAGATAAATGCTGAGAGCAGGTGGTGGTGCTGTGGCTGCCATTCCATGGCATCATTTATTTTTTGGTCCCCATGGAGCTAAGACATTTTCTGTTTCAGTGTTGGCAACTTGTCTAATATCTTTTCATGAAAAATATGACAGGGCATTAATTTCTGTCCTGTACAAGGAAAGTGCCTTTTGTCAGACACAGTATTTCTGAAATAACCATGCAATTGGCAAAATAAATGGAGGGGTAGGTGCTCCTGTTGTCTATATTAGCAAATGAAATAGTGAGTGGAAATGGTCCTGAGTACTGTAACTGCATCATCTCTACTGTTAAACATGGGACCCTACTACGGTTCTGATAATTTCTTTATGTGGCTCAGGCTAGGGACCATTCACAGTAAGCAGGATCCATCACTGTGTTGTACAGAATATGGACATAAAAAGGGTTTGGTAGTCAGTCTTGCAGGACTGAGCCTTGTTGGTAGTCACAGGACTTTCTGAAAAGAGGTGCTGCTGGTTTCTGATTTTGTAGACTGTTTGGGAGAACATACTAGAAGCTAGCCTGAAAGTTTCCTGTTTCGTGACATCCTCAAGTATCTGCCTATTATTACTAAAGGTGCAATGGCTTGTAATTGGACAGTGTAATGCAGGGAAAGAGATTTACTACAAGCACATTTTTATATTGAAATTTTCCAAATCCCAACCACTTTCTGGACCACAGCTTTAATTATAATACAACTTAAACTGCAATATTCTTAAAATACTAGTTAGAAGATTGGAAAAAAAGAAAAAGTAGAGACATGTTAATGCATATAAAAACACAAATGTAGTTTCTAAGTTCTCTGATTGTCTTTACAGAGGTCTGGAACCAGTGTTTCAATGTGCAGCCACTAAGACACCTCATGACAGGTAAGGAATGGGAAATTTTCAGGGCTGTTGAATGACAGAAATTTTTCCCTTGACTCAGAACAAAACTATTTTTCTACAGTTCTTTTTTGTGATTAGAGTATTTTTGAAGAATTCACATCATTTGATGCCTGTCAATCTTTAATTTTCCTCAGTAGTGAAGTGTTTCAGGCTAGAGATCATAGAATCATAGAATACCAGGTTGGAAGGCACCTCAACAATCATCTGGGTTGACCTTTCTGGCAAAAGCACAGTCTAGATGAGATGTCCCAGCACCCTGTCCAGCTGAATCTTAAAAGTGTCCAATGTTGGCGAATCCACCACTTCCCTGGGGAGACTATTGCAGTGGCTGATTGGTCTCATTGTGAAAAATTTTCCTCTTGTGTCCAATTGGAATCTCCCCAGGAGTAACTTGTACCCATGACCCCTCATCTTTTCCATGTGACTCCCTGTAAAAATGGAGTGGCCATCTTCTTTGTAGCCACCCTTTAAAATACTGGAACATGGTGATAAGATGTCCCTTCTTAAGGCTGAACAAACCCAATTCTCTCAGCCTTTTGTCATATGGCAGGCTTCCCAGTCCTTTGAACATCTTTGTGGCCTTCCTCTGGAACCTCCCAAGCCTGTCTACATTTGATAGTTTGGTGTACTGACATATGACAGAAAACCCCCACTCTTTAAATTTCACACAGAATCTTTATAATTTGCCTGTACTTTAAAAGATGTTTATGATAATTTTATTATTAGGTAACCATAAAAAGAGGGAAAGCTAGCTTTCATATAAACAAATATCACCCTGCTACAGTAAAATATCTCTTAAACAAATTCATATGTCAGAATAAAGAAGTGTTATATAATCAAATTTTATAAGAATGTTTTTCTGGTGTAAAAACATGCAAAGCTAATTTTCCCTGAATATATGCTCTGTTACTTTACATCAAGAGAAACTGAAATAGAGGCAATAAAGTACATCTATGATGTAATTCTTTCTTTGATATATTTCTGTGAAAATGTGCTATTATTAACAATTTTGCAAGGATAAAATTTTTAAAGATTATGGGGACTTAAATAAAAAATTGTTGTATTTGCTCATACAGTCAATGTGGTAGTTCAATAAAGTAAATGTTAACCATTCTTAAAATACATGTAGCTCTGAACACACTTATTTCAAATATATTAAACAAACACTCTGAAGATGTAGGAGTTGAAAAAGCAAATGTTTCCAAGATGAGCTGAGCTCTGAAGGAGATGTGTTGCTTCCCTTTCTCTCACTGAATATTATCTTCACCTGCTAGTGGCTGTATTAAAGTAAGAATATTTTTTCTGTGAATAAGATCAGAGTGTAGCCCTAACAGTATCTTTTCTATGCAACCTTCTATCAGAGAATGAGGTAAAAAGAAAAAAAAAAATCATCACTGTTCTTCATTCAAATCAAGCTGATAACTATGGTCTTCTTCAGTGTGGCTAGAGGAAATCTTTGTTTTATGAAGTGCTTGTTTGGATTGCACTCTAAAATGCACTTCATCTCAAAGGGTGACAAAGATTTTAATTAATAGGTATAAATACAAAAATTAATAATATAACATGAAGTCTATAAAACATAACTATTCCCCTAAACCTCTACGTTAACTCCCATGTGTTTTACCATTATATTATTACTTAATTAGCTGTTTCAGTTTTCAATAAGAATTACTTTTCCCAAATGTTTTTTGTTCTTGAATCCTGAGGCAAGGACTGTGGGAATGGAATCCTTCCTATCACAAGAGAGATTGGGTTCAACACCATCTGAGGAACCTGACAATATATAAGTCGATGGGACCCAATGAGATGCATCCCAGGGTCTTGAGGGAATTTGCTGATGTACTTGCAAGCCACTCTCAATCATATTCGAAAAGTTGTGGCAGTCAGGCAAAACCCCTAGTGACTGGGGAAAAAAAGGAAATATCATGCTCACTTTTAAGAAATGTAAAAATGAATACCCTGGCAACTACTGACCAGTCAGCCTCACCTCCGTGCCTGGCAAGATCATGGAACAGATCCTCCTGGAAGCTATGTCAAGGCATATGGAAGACAGGGAGGTGATTAGAGACAGCCAACATTGTGCCTGAGAGACAAATTGTGCCTGACTAATCTAGTGGCCTTCTACAGTGGAGTGACTGTTTTGGTGAACAAGAGAAGAACAACTGATGTCATCTACCCTGACTTCTGTAAGGCTTTTGACATGGTCCCACAGAACATCCTTGTCACTAAATTTGAGAGATATGGATTTGATGAATAGACTATTAGATGGATAAGGAACTGGCTGGATAGCCTCATCCATAGAGTTGCAGTCAATGGCTCAATGTTTTAGTGGAAACCATTTGCAAATGGTGTCCCTCAAGGGTTGTACTGGGATGAGTACTATTTGATATAATCATTGTTGACATAGACAGCTGGCTTGAGTGCTCCCTCAGCAAGTTTATGGATGACACCAAGATGAATGATGCAGTTCATATGCTTGAGGAAAAGGATAACATTCAGGGGGACCTTGACAGGCTCAAGGAGTGGGCCTGTGAGAACCTCATGAACTTCAACAAGGCCAAGTGCAACGTCCTGTACCTCGGTTAGGGTAATCACCAGTATCGGTACAGATTGGGGGATGAATGGATTGAGGGCAGCTCTGTGGAGAAGGACTTGGGGATACTGGTCAATGGAAAATTGGACATGAGCCAGCAACGCACGCTTGCAGCCCAGAAAGCCAATCGTATTCAGTGCTCCATAAGAAGAAGCGTAGCCAGACTGTCAATGGAGGTCACTCTGCCACTCTAACTCCTCTCTTCTGAGATCCCACCTGAAGTACTGCATTCACCTCTGGGGTCCCCAGCACAAGACAGACATGGACCTCTTAGAGTAGGTCCAGAGGAGGTCCACAAAAAAGGGCAGGGGATCGGAACACCTCTCCTGCAAAGAAAGGCTGAGAGTTGAGGTTGTTCAGCCTTGAGAAGAGCAGGCTCCAGCGAGACCTTATTGTAGCCTTTCGATATACAAAGGAGGTTTGTAAGAAAGACAGAGAGAGACTTCTTACTAGAGCCTGTAATGACAGTATAAGGGGCAGTGGTTTTAAACTGAAAGAGGGAAGGTTTATATTGGCCATAAGAAAGAAATTCTTTACTGTGAGGGTGGTGAGACACTGGAACAGGTTGCCCAGAGAAGTTGCAGATGCCCCCAGCCTTGGAAGTGTTCAAGGTCAGGTTGAATGGGGTTTGAGGAACCTGATCTAGTGGAAGATGTCCCTGCCCATGGCAGAGGGGTTGGACTAGATGACCTTCAAAGGTTCTTTCCAACCCAAACCATTCTAGGATTCTAGGATAATCAGGAGATGAGCAAATAACATGCAAACTTTTAATATTAGTTTTTCAGCACATAAATTTTATCCTTAGTGTCTATCCACTCCATATGCCTCTACTCCACTCACAAACATATGATTTGGAGATAGAAATGTCATTTTTCAACTGAAATATAGTTGCTAATGAAAAGAAGGAAGAATTTTCTATTGGCATCCATTAAACAGCCATACTAGTGCGTAGAAAATCATGTTTTCTCTATTGACCTTGTCTTTTGAAACAGAGAACTACCTAATATTCAGGGTTCTAATATTTTAATGAAATTGTTTAGAAACTTATAAATTTCTAGTATTATTAACATTTAAAAGCAAACAAAAGGTTCCTTATTAATATTATTAGATCTCAAAACATTAATTAGCTGCTGAGCTCCAAATAATGATGAAATTGAAGTTTTAGTTAAGAGCTAGAATTAATGTAGTAACTCTGCACTGCAGCATTCAAAAATGTAAATAACCATGTGCTATGCTATTCATAAGAGATTTATTTTGGCTTCTGAACCTAGTGCTCTCTTCTGATACCAGCGCTGTGCTTGTGAACAAGAATCAGTAAATCTGAGATTCCTGAAATCTCCACAATATGGCACTAAATTTAAGTCTTTTCTAAGTATCACCTGCTTTAAGTATCTCTATATTACAGGGAAACTTTCACACACATATAGCAATATAGAGATTTTTCAATACTAAAAATTGTGCTTTTTCACTGTGAAGAAATATTTAGGATGACTATATGGAACATCTGGTGGTTTGCCACAGAAGTACAATACTGACAGTTCCTAGAGTACTCTCTTTCATCTTGTCTCCTAGGTATGAATCCTCAACACACTGCGCAATACACCCATCCTTAGCTGCTTGAACTCATGTTGAATTTCACCCAATTTGAGCTTCACCCACATTTTAGTACTCATTCCCAGAGCATTGAAAATTCAGCACTGCAAGCTAAAGAAGAAATGTCAAGAGGTACAATCAGTAGGAAGAGAGTTAATTTTAGTGTTGGAGCTGAAACCACTCAATAAAATTTTTCTTCTCTCAATTAATTTATTTTAGAAACCTATTTGAATTTGAATAAATATTCTAGTACTTAAAACACTTAATGTTTTGAAGATATTGTGAGAATGTTAATGCATTCTCCCAGCAACTGTTATGATAGTTTCCGTGATAAAATATTTCCTAATACAGACAAAGAAGGAACTATATGAAATAGGATTTTCAAATATACTGAGTTGATCTAGGAATATAGGGTCTGTCAAACATCAGTAGCAGCTATGTTCCTTAGTCAGTTAGCACTCTTAAGAGACTCCCTTATGACTCTCTGCAGATCTAGTATAAAATGATACTACTTAGGTGCTGTATTTCCTTTCACGAGATCTAAGTTTTGCTTGCTGGAAGGGTAAATGTCATGGTGTGGTTGTTTGTAAGGTTGAAGTAAAAGCTTTAAAACCTGTGGTGTACTCACCTCTTTTTGTACAGTCACCTGTCTGTGAAAGATCAAGCTTAACCTGTAGAAGGTGTAGGTTAAGGTTATAAAAATACCTTGGAGGCATATCTGGTCAGTAGTTAGTATTTTATTTAGTCTGGAGCTCTCTGGTCATAAGTATAAAAGTTATTCAAAGCTCCCAGTAGCTTTGCCTTGTTGCAGAAACACTACAGATGCCTTGTTTTTAGTTACTGCATGGTGCTTTATATTATGTATCCCTTTTTTTCTTTCAGATTTTGTCTTCCATTGGGAGATTTCACTTTCAATTGGGTTTTCACTTGAAAGCCCTCAGTGGAAATAAGTTATTGCCCATAAAATGCTATCCACAGAAAGCCTCAATTGTTCACAACCCTGTAAAACTTGCACCAGTTAAGTGGGTTATTATGTCTCATTCTTGTTAATTTACAGTCTCAGAATTTGTACAAAACTTCTTCTGGTCCCTGAAGAGCTAGACAAAAGGATTCATACTCCTTATACAAAAGGTTTAATGCTCTTCAGATTTAACTGAAAATGGATGAGTCTATACTCTATTTCAAGCATTCTAATGGGACCTAAACTATCTTGCTTCTTCACCCTTGATCTTGGTGTATTTTATCACTGCTTCATCTGTGTGCCTTAGCCCTTGGAGGGATTATGCTGCCCTTTCCAGCTGATGTGGAGGATGGTGCTTGCAGGACCCAGAAAGAATAATCTCCAGGCTTCATCTCCCAGAGAGACAGATTGATATGGTCAACCACCTTTGTAAAAATGAAACTGCTGACTACCCAAGGGACTATCAGCTTATAAAGTTTTAAAACATTTTAAGTAAATTTCTGCTGTTTAATTTTTTGTAGTATAGTCTACCTTATAATTGATCCTGGAGATTAACAGCATCACAAAGAAATAGTTTGATGTTGCAAATAAAATATGTCATCTCTTCTTTCATACTGGCTGAATCACATACACCAGAATGCAAGTGTAAATTCTGCTTGATAGTTTTAAGATGTTTGGGAGAAACAAATAGAAAAAAAGATAGATACATTCTACATAACAACAACAAAAAAAAGAAATTCTGATATTCAACTCTATAGCTTGTTCTATTTAATGGAATTGAAATAACTTCTGATAAGCATAATGTAGCTTTACTCCTTAAAACCAAACAATATTAAGCTGCAGAAAAGGACAAATTATATATCCTGCATTATTAAAATGCAAGATGGGAGTTAGTACTAAGGTATTTCTGGCAATTATAATTGTATATATTCTTTAATGTTTTAATGTGGTTACTATCAATATAGTTGCTGTTTGAACAAGCACACAAATAACAAATCACAGACCAAAATTAGTAATGTACAGTTGTAGCATTTATGTGCTATGGGATCTAAGTTCAAAGCAGTATTGCCTTACAGTATTAGAGAACTATGACAATACTTGCTGCATTGAGGGCAGCTCTGATACTGGTCAATGAAAAATTGGACATGAGCCAGCAACGCACGCTTGCAGCCCAGAAAGCCAATCGTATTCAGTGCTCCATAAGAAGAAGCGTAGCCAGACTGTCAATGGAGGTCACTCTGCCACTCTAACTCCTCTCTTCTGAGATCCCACCTGAAGTACTGCATTCACCTCTGGGGTCCCCAGCACAAGACAGACATGGACCTCTTAGAGTAGGTCCAGAGGAGGTCCACAAAAAAGGGCAGGGGATCGGAACACCTCTCCTGCAAAGAAAGGCTGAGAGTTGAGGTTGTTCAGCCTTGAGAAGAGCAGGCTCCAGCGAGACCTTATTGTAGCCTTTCGATATACAAAGGAGGTTTGTAAGAAAGACAGAGAGAGACTTCTTACTAGAGCCTGTAATGACAGTATAAGGGGCAGTGGTTTTAAACTGAAAGAGGGAAGGTTTATATTGGCCATAAGAAAGAAATTCTTTACTGTGAGGGTGGTGAGACACTGGAACAGGTTGCCCAGAGAAGTTGCAGATGCCCCCAGCCTTGGAAGTGTTCAAGGTCAGGTTGAATGGGGTTTGAGGAACCTGATCTAGTGGAAGATGTCCCTGCCCATGGCAGAGGGGTTGGACTAGATGACCTTCAAAGGTTCTTTCCAACCCAAACCATTCTAGGATTCTAGGATTATATGAGGTTTTTTTTAAAGCAACAACTATTATTATTAATAATATTATCATAGTTTTTATCATTAGGAATTTTGAAAAATATTCCATATAAAGTGTATAGTGTTTGCACCCCCATATGCCTGAGGTGTCGTTGATAATAAAATCAGCTGGCATATAAGTTTCATACAAACACATTGCAAAAAATAAATTATTGAAATTATTTGCAGTATAAAAATAGTCATCTCCATATTAACACCTAAAAGAAATTTTAATCAGGAGAAAGCATATTAGCTTGGAGAAGAACATTTTTTCATTTGTTGACTTAGAAAGATCTCTCCCTCACTCCTTTTCCCCTTTTGTTTTCCTTCCTTCCTTCCTTCCTTCCTTCCTTCCTTCCTTCTTCCCTGCCTTCTTCCCTGCCTTCTTCCCTGCCTTCCTCCCTGCCTTCCTCCCTCCCTCCCTCCCTCATGTCAGTATAGACTTTAGGTGTGAGAGATACCCCTAATCTAAGAAGCTGTAAAAGTGCCAAGCTTGATTTTTAAGTCCCATCCATACTGTGCTTGAAGAAGTGGAAATGTAAAACATGAAATACAGTGTCCATTAAAAATAAAATGCAATTGCTGCAAGTTCAGTAAAAATGCAGAAAGATAATCAATCTGACTTTTTGAAATATAATTTAACAAACTAGTATGGTTAATGACCCACTGTAGCTTTAGGTTTTTATATCTTGCCCCCAAAATTACAATTCAGAATAACATCAGTGGTTTGATTTTTTTTTTTCTAGAGATCTTGCTTGCCAAGTTCCAACTCATTGTAAACTAGACTCTTAAGCCATGACATTTCTTAGGAAAACACTTTCACTATCAGCAGCAAGAACTCATACTACTGAAATTACACCAAGTTCTTGCAGACAACTGTATGCCCGTTAATCAGCAAAATGTACTATAATGTCTTCTTTCTAAAGTGTAAAAAAAATCATGTGTACACCCAAGGGAACAGAGAAATAACATGTTTGTTTAAACTTCCTTTAGTGATTTCCTTAGAGATATTTAGCAAGAAAAGAAGATTGTATACTCTTTTTGTCTCTCTGTCTGAAACAGACTTCTGAAAATTGCTAAAACCTAGGTTTCACTGCAGATATATATATATACATATTTATGTAATTTTTTAAAATATGGATCTTTACTCTCCAAAATATCCTGACTCTATAATTAAAGTATGTCAACTTATGAAAAGAATGTGTAGTAAAAATGCTAAACAGCAATAGCAATTAATACTATAACACTATAATTAATACTACAATTGATACTATACTGTACTATACAGTACTATACTATACTACCAAACGAACACTCTGAAGATTGACTATGGGCTCAAATGCTTTCCTGCAGTGTAGTGAGCATCAGGGAATAATGAGACTTCTGAAGTTCTTGTGATGCATTTGAGCTTAGGGGCTATTCTTCCTGACATGTATTGGTAATGCTTTTGTGAAGCTTTGAAGTTAGTGTACTGAAGTGTAAAGTGAATAGTTTAAGGTTTTAGTTCAGGTTCTGCAACTTAGCTGCTTGATGATCTCAAAGAAATCACTCTACCTCTCTTATGCTTAAATGTTCTTATCTGTAAAAAAGTCTAAAGATTTCTGCTTCTTTCATCACTTTGAGAATAAATTTTTCTTTATAAATTTTGAAAACTGGTATAAAATAGGTGGTTTTTCCTTTTGTTCTCACTAACTCCTTTCAAATTACTGATGCCAAAAAAAGGAAGGAAAGCAGGCCTAGGAGAAAGCTACACTGTTTTACATGTTAGGAATACTTATGTATGGTTGCCAGGTTGCCATTTCAGGTTGTTTTAGGGCCAGATTCCCAGCATGGCTGCCCACACTGCTGAGAAAAGTGAAAGCTGTGGTGTTCATGACTTTAGAGCTAGTGTTGGTAAATGTGCTGCCAAAATACAAGTTCAGCAAAACTTTATGAACTCAATACTTTTGCATAAAACTCTGTGGGCCATGTTATGAAAGATGTCAAACACAGACAATTTCTCTATTAAATCTTTTAATCTTACATATATGAATTTTGTTTTGTATCTAATATACATAAAGATTACACTAAACAAGTAAACTGTAGTTTCATTAATTACGTTTCTTTTTTTGTCAGTTCTCTGATTAGGTAACTGAGACTTAACTTCAGTAACTTTATATGCACTTTCAGACTTCAAATTCAGGATGAATTACTTTAACTTAAACCTTTTTTTACTGAGCCCATAGTTTTTACATCATGCTTATTCTAGGTTAAGAATGTGCATGATCTGCTCCCATATTCCCACAGTTTAGTGGACTTTTAGGACTTTTAAAAGTAATAATACTTCACTTCATATTTGATTTTGTAGCAAAGCCTATGTTAATAATCAAGATAGAGAGATTGCATTTTGCAGTCAGCTCTTTCATCTAATTTACTTTTGTTTGGAGCAATTAGTATCATTGAGTTTTGAGAGGAAACACAAAATTAGGTCAAAGATATGGAAATAATGCATTAAAATGTTTTCATTCTGTTACCTTTATTTTAATTTGTCATCTTTTGGAATCATATACATTTGTGGAAAACTGCTGTTAAAACTCTGCTGGGTTTCCCAGATAGTACATGCCCATTGTGCTTTTTTCTGCAGAGATACACATAACATTGTTCAAAATAAAAGAATATAGGCTCAAAAGATTTTTCATCCCATGGTTATTAACTTCACTTTGAACCATTCTGTAGCCCTTATTTTGTTTACTTTCCTGTCATTAGCACTGTCTATAGCCTGGTATATTAATGCAAGCATCACTAGGTAGAGTCCCTTAGCTTGGTTATACCCTTTAATGGCATTTTGTTCATTGAAAAATTGTTCCTTGAATTGAAGCAGAAATCAGCTGAAAGTTAGACAATTTGATTTCTGAAAGGTTAGGCTTGACAGTAAGATATGCCTTTTCTAGATTAGAAGCAGCTACCAGAGCAATTACTTTACTTTCAGTCTTAAAACTGAAAACCTGCCTGTAAACTGATTTTGACATCACATAATTAATTTATTATTACATTTAAAAAAACCTTCTCTAGGTCTTATTTTGTTACTTTTTGGGAAGTTCTTTAGAGGAATTTCGTTTCTCTTTTAATAGGACAGAAGTTATGGAAATCAGTAGAGTTATATCATAACTGAAATTGGCCTTCTGCTTCCATGAGGTTGCAGGGGAACAAAGGGACCTTTATTTATTATTATACAGATATGAAGCCATGGGTGTTTTTGGAATGACACAATTTAATATCCCAATCCAAAATTAATTTTTTATTTTTGAGTCTTGTATCTCAGCATGTCAAGCAAGCTGTAGTGAAATTAAATATAATGCACAGCTTGTGCAAAGTCTAAGTATTTTGCTATAATTTTTATCCATTGACGTTTGCTATCTTTTCTCATCTCCTTCCCTTCCTAAAAGAATTAAATGCTTCTAAATACAAAGATGCTCAATATACGTTACTCTCATAATATGTAACTCTTAGAATGTCACGAGAAGAAACGTTCTGAATCAGTCTCATGTTCAATACTCATTAAAAGGACTGAACTTACATTTCTCCCATTTGGGAGCACTAAAGCATAAAAAGGTAGCTACAAGGAGGCAAGGAACATATTTAAATCCCCCAGTAAACACAAACATGATCATGAATTACACCTTATGAATGAATTAATGGTAAAGAGCCTTGGTACAGATTACAGTTTTCTACAGCCCTTTCAGAAAAACTCCATTCCTTAAGCTGTTAATGAAAGACTTTCTGTAACAGTATGGAAGATGATAATCCTATTGTTATTAAATGCACCATCTGATGTAAATATTTACTTAAAATGCCAGTACACTGAAATAGGCTATGTCTTCTTTATCTTTCAGAAATATTACATGACATTTTAATTAGGTAGATATACAGATGGATGTGAGGAAAACCTGATATTTGATTTTATTAAAATTAATTTAACATCATATAATTACCCTCCACATCAAACAAGAATGGGCTATTAATTTTGATAAGAAGACATTTACATAATAGAATTCCTTCCCAAGAAAATAAAACACCATGAAAATGCTCTAGTGAGCTATATAAACTACATAGATGTTAATGCAAAGCTGTAATTAAATTGAAATTATCATAAATCCATTACACAATACAAGCACTATTGCTATAGTATAAATAATTAAACTAATTAACAAAAGTGGTTGGGCAACCAAGTTTAAATGAACTTACATACCCTACAACAAAGGCTCAGGGCATCCAATGGACAGAGTGGCAGCTGCCTTAATTAGATGGACTAGATCATCTCTGTTGGCATAGATTTTACTTCTCTTCACTGGCTGGATAGGAATTACAAATGTTTGATTTATGAAGAAAAAACTGATAACCCATGTTCATCAAATGAAATTTAGATGAAACAGATACTTAAACTGAGGACCTAGGTCTCATCAGGAGACCTGAGTACCTTGTTAGGTTAAGATCTACACAACAAAATCAGAAAACATTTCCACTTAACCACATGCTTTCCTATAAGTTGAAAAAAGCCCCCTTAAAAAAATATCAAAGACAAAATCCAAACTCAAAAATAATCTCTCTCACACACACACACACACAAAAACCCCTTACAGAATATGTTTTCACCTATAGGTGATGTAGGCAGAGGTCAGTTGCAGCCATTATTCTAATTATTGTAGTTTCACCTAACATTGTTGGACACAACAAGAGAATCTTAGGACAGTTATGGCAATGCTACTAACAGTTTTTTATCTCACTAACCTTCCAAAAGATACATCGTTTACCCTACCAACCCATACAGTTTTACATGTGCTTTAGTGGCTCATTACATCATAAAAAGAATGCCTGTAAGAGTCAGAAAACTTACTGTCAGGAGATACTTTTTTTTTCTCCATGCATTTTATTACATGAAATTTAATTTTTATTCCTTGACATTTCAAGAGATTTTAACTGAAGTATAAAGTGTGAATTGATTTTTCTGTCTTCTTTTGAAGCTGAATTTCACAATAGTGCTGTGTAAACACTGTCTCAATAGAGATGGTTCTTGACAAGGGTGAATCTTTCATTTCAAAGGCTCATGTAAGAAGGGTATAATAGCCAACATCATTGCTAGCTTCTAAAATTATGTAGTATTACTCACATTTTTGTTGCATTCAGCAATTTTTTTGGCATTTAAAAACAGACACAGAAGAAATGGAAAATTAAATTTTTAAAATTAGCTGACACTGAGTAATGCATGAAAATTCCATCAGAATATAGGAAGTTTATAACATACTAATATCTAATCTTTAAGGAATTCAATGGCTAAAAAGATAATTTAGGAAATATTATTATTCCTACTATGAGGTAATTTTTCAAGCTGGTGACAGAAAACAGCTTTCAGTGTTCTGTTCTCAAAAAGCTGAATTACAAGCATATCTGGGATTGTGGATGAAGCATGTGTTTGCTTGGCTTGTTTTGAATTGATTGTGACATTGGACAGAGTGAAAGATTTGTAAGAGAGAGTCGTGTCCTTACTAAGTTCTCCTATGTGGAATTATCTTATTCTGACTTCAGTTGTTGCACCAAACTAATTGCAGGTTACACCAGAGAAATTGTAGGTGACAGAACTGCCAGTGATTCAGTTCTGGGTATCCTGACATGAATGAAAACCTAGCTGAGAAAACAGGCAAACAATATTTAGGAATTCCCTAGTTAACTTTCCTCTCACCTTCATAAAGAACCTTAAAATAGCCTTTAGTTCCAGGACAACTTATGTCATTTAAACAATTCAAGCATCTGGAAGGCACTTTCATTTTTCAAGTAAATCTCCAAGACAATATTTACAGTCCAATTCCTAGCTTCCTAAGCATTGTCAGGTTCTTTGCATTACTGCAGCAAACGGGATGCCTACAGATTCACTTCTGATAATTTTCCTTGTCACATATGAAGAATTCCGAAGTGGAATACTGATGAATGCAAGCATTTAATTACTATTCAAGATGCTCACACAAAACTGCATGGGGAGAAATCCCTGAAGTGGTTCTTTTTGGGATTCTTAGTTCACAGGTGTCCTGGTTTAGCCGGGATAGGGTTAAGTTTCCCCTGCAGTAGGGGGGGAGCTCTAGCCGGGTTATTCAGATACCATGTGGACATCACATCCTGGCGCTGAAGCGGGACAGTTGGTTACCGCATGTACTGTGGGATTTGCTCTGTTCTCACTGCTGTATTGGTAGAGATTTTGCTCTGTTCATTGTTATTACTGTTATTCTTATTGTTATTGTTGTTTGCTGTGTTGCAGTTGCACTGTTGTATTAAACCTCTCCTCATCTCAGCCCCGGGGCTTTGTATTTCACTCCCTTTGTGGGGGAGGGGCAGCGGCCACGTGGTCTCAGACCCCGGCAGGGACTAAACCACCACAACAGGACAGCTAAAAATTTACTTCCAATACAAGGATAGGGAAGTAGAATGATGACTTCTAGTCATATAGATTTGGTCAACATGTAACAATTAATTGCATGCAAAATTTATCATCCACTTGACATGTCAGTGCAAGGGGAGGGAGAGATATGAACATAAAGCGTTCCCCATTTTTGTCCATACACATGGACAAAATCATCAAATGGATATTATCAAATCTGTCCAAGAGCATATATCAGAATATGCATTATATGAGGTATTTGGGTACCAGAGGCACTTGTCACTTCAAGTATCTGAGGTGGTATTTGAGTTTTACTGAATTGTTAATGAACTTAGTCAATTAGCATGGTTAGTAATTATCAAAATTAAATTTGTCACTCATTTGCTCTCAGGTGAGTGACTGTAACTGAAACAGCCAGTATTGGAGATTTTTGCCTGTATTCAGTCACCAAAATAACATTCATAAAGCCTGGGAAGTAATTACATTGAATTCATCAAAGTTGCTTGAATAAAAATAGGAATAAATAGACCAAGAGTTTGTCATTGTGACAGTGCAACTCAGTTTTTTGTAATTACTCCAATTCCTTGAAAATTAGTTAAATCCAATACAGTCAAGGTATTGATCAGATCAGATGTGAAAAATTATTGGATAGACTTAAATCTGTGGCCACTTGTATGTAGCAGTTAGTATTAAATATTTTATTACCAAACCATTAGTCATAATCCACTGAGCTCATGACAAGTCCATCGCAGAACACTGTTGGAGAAATTTGATTGCTAATAGATGTAAAATTGCAGCTAGAAGTTTCAGGTATTTGAAAACAATTCACATCACTGTTGTGACATCATGTCTCTCTCTCCATGTTGGTAATAATATGTATTTACTTTGATTTTATGAATGGTTAATTATGTATCTAAGAGAATGGATAATACTCATTAAAAACACCCCAAACCACCCAGAACTGCAATCATACTTTCTAAAGAAAACTTATTTATATTACTCATTTTGGCATTACACCTTACAAATACCCCGCTTTATTTCGCTGAAAGTTAATGTACACATCTTCTTCACTAAAAAAAGAAAATAAAAATATTGATAAAATACTTTCTGAAAAAACAAAGAATGTATAAACATGGGTTTTAAATCCCATACATTATTCTTCAGTGGACTCTCTGAACTGTGTATTGTACCTGTCGCAGATGAAAGTATTGACACGGTAATATTTAGTAAGAAATCTAGGTTTATTAATAAGTAACAGCAATTTATTATTATAAAATAATTCAGAGATACTAAAAGAAAGAAAAGCGACTTATTCAGATGCTAAAATGACAAGATTCACACTAACTTACTTAACGGTACCTATATATACATATGTACACACGCACGCACGCACAAAAAAAAAAAAAAAAAAAAGAGAGAAGCTAGCTCAAAGAAAATTTCCCTCTTGAGTTTAGGGCAAATACTCACAATGCCTTGGCATTCCTCTACGGGCGATAATTGAGACTCAAGCGGGGGACTTCGCCCTGGCCTTCCGTCTGGAGCAGACGACACCTTAAGGGTTTGGTACCTGAGAGGCGTCCCAGCTCAGGGGAGGTGCTGGTCACAGGCCCGCTGCGATCCAGGAGAGCTCAAAGGGTCTCCCTGGTGGTCGCCATTTATAGGGTCCAAGATAATTGACTTTTGTCAAATGCCTTCTGGTGCCTTCCAGCAGTTACAAAAGAATTTGATTAATGTGCGACTCTGTTATTGTTCCCATTTGACCACATCCCAGGCACAGGTGTGCCAGGCCCTTAGGAGTTGATGGGCCATTTTAACCATTTCCGAGCAATCGGGAGGGGCAGGAGCCAGGCTCGTTAACATTGTCAGTCCTTATCTCCACAGACTGGTGTATAGCTCGGGGGATGTGGGTGGAATCGCACCTAGCACCAAGCAGCCCAACAAAGAGGGGCGGGGGGGGGTAAGGATTGCACCACCACAGTACCTTTTTTTCATTTATTCCTCAAAATGACTGGACTTTTGTAAGGAATCTATGCTACCAAATTTTAAGATTAAATCCTTACCCAATGTTGATTTCTCAACATCGTTAAATGCTTAGAAATTTATGTCTAGAGTTTTAATTTTATTTGTTTGTCGATATATATGCAGTGTTTTAATCACATCTCCCCATATTCTGAAAAATGAGTATGTTATATCTAAGGCCCATAAGCTTCTTAATTCAGTTTCAGCGACTTAAACTTCTATCTGACACTGACTTGCTTTATACTGAAAGATATAAGTTAGTGCTCCTTACTGTTTGCTGTGCTTCTTCAAGGGTCCTCTTCTTCAAGAGCTCTTTTATACAACATCCTCAAACTAAGCCTTATTCCAGCTGGATAAGGAATACTTGAATGAGCTTTCAAATTCATGACTGACAGCAGAATTTAAAGAGATACAGGAGTTCTGCTGTGGTAGAACATGTACAGCATGCTGCTCTTCCCCCCAAATGAGCATTTTTCCACATTTCAATTGTCCCCACTTCTGGTTCAACTGTGGCTCAGATTATTGTAGGAAACTTTACAAGTAAATCAAAATCTTTTTGAAGGGAAAAAAAAAAAGTTGTTACAGATGGTTTCCTAATTACAGATGGATTAAGTCTCCTTGATTTGATGTGAACAATAGCTCATAAATTGGAATAGTCTCTGTTTATTCACGTAATTAATGGTAATCCAAACTGACTTTGAGTTAGACAGTTCAAATTAATTAACAATCTGAACTTTATTTGTTGGGATAACTAAAAATTCAAATTTGCCCCTAGAAAGAATATGATGTATTTAGTTCTAAGAGTCCCTTGAAATTATTAGAATAATTCAAGCAAAATATTGAATCATGATTGACAAGTATAAGGATAACTGGCCCTGTAAAGACTGGAGTTGTAAACCATACCTTTAACACCTTTGCACTGGACATGTTAGTAAATTTACTTAAGTTTACTAGAATCTAGAAGTGTTTTTCTAAGCCATTTCTAAGTTAACCTGTTTCCAAAATTCTGGGCAAAACCAGACAGTCATTTAAAAAAAGTACGTGTAGTAATGTACTAGTAGTTATATCTCTCAGTGCTTATTTACATCCACTTTCAGTCTTATCTGAGAGTAATAACTTTTTTTTTTTTTTTCCATTTCCTGGCATCTTGTTCCTCCTTTGTTTTTTAAAGTAAGTCATAAAATTGTCGTTCCAAAAGGACTGTTTCTTGCTTTGAATCTTTTATGTGACACAAAACTACAATTGAAGAATCATCTCTAATTAGTTAATATGAAATCCCATAGAATATAAGCATACAATACAAGTAAAATTTTGATTTGTAACAAAGGTATAGTGATGATTAGACTTTTGATAATGAGATGCAAAAATGCAACTGTACATGTCTTGTAGCAAATTACATATTGTAGTAATTTAGAAGTTTCTTACTTTATTTCATATCACATAAATGGCTATGCTAACCTCAGGTAGATCAATATATGCATACTCATTTAATATCCAGCCAAGTTTTCCTCAAGAGCATTGCAAAGAAATCACATATAGAAAAATTTTTAAAAATTCCATGTTTTGTCTATTTTGGCTGTTGCAAGAGAAAGGGAGAAAGGGACTGAATGCTAAATTTTTGTATCAAGTTTGATCCAAATAGTGTATGAAACAGCCAAGAAATTAGCAGCTGAAAAACATTGTTTATAATGGAAATGTTAAATGGACCTTAGCTCAATCATCATGGTTCTAGTGAGTGCTGCTGCAACACAGGATATATTTCTCTAAGTTGAATTGCTATGTGTGGCAGGCTCCTATAACCATAACAGAAGGTACTCTAATAGGCTGACTTCAACAGCTTGTTATGTAATTAATTACTTATCTATTATTTATAAAACTTATAATTAAGTAACTTCTGAAAAAAAAGGTGAGATAATAATTAATTTTCATCAAGTAATTTGCCATTGCCTAGCTCAGGATGAAACTAGTCAAGATAAAAGACAAAATTATTCTCACATTCCATCATTAAAACAACCTTTCATATGAGAACAAACGACTAAAACATAATAGTCGAGATTCTGACAGTGGGTAGCTCATGGCACAAGAAAGTCTAAAAATTCCATTGTGTCAATTTTTGTGGAAGACTGTTCACCTAGCACTGAAACAGCAGAGCCAATGCAGAAATTCTACACACAAAAGCTTATAAACTCCCATACACAGATACATGCTTATAGGCATGCTTATTTTTGTACAAATAAAATTCAGTAAGAAAAAAAATTATTTAATCTTTTAAAATTATGTTGGAAAATGAGACTGAGCTAAATGTAAAACATAGACAAGAAATTATATAAATAGCTCATTTAGAACGTTAAAATGTATTGCTGTGTAGAGGTAAATGTTGCTTTTCTTCTGGTAGATAAGTATACACTGATATATTTTTGTATCAAATTCTATGTACAGACCTGATTTACTGCCTCTCACATACGTATCAGTGAGCTAGGCTGTAATTCTTTTCAACACTATTTAGAAGATATGGCATTGACAGATGAACAGAAAAATTGCCATTTTGAGTTGACGTCGTTCTTCTAAAACAAGTCTGCTTTAAGGACGACTAGATGACTGTCCAAACTAGTCAGTCAGAATACAAGCTCTGAGAAGTTTGACTTTAAGCTTCAAGATGCACATAAGTTATCTTCTTTAAAACTGAGGAATTCCAAAATTAATCTTTGTATTTTTTTGTTAACTCTCAGAAAGCAGTATAGTATGTCTGTAAGCTGTGGGTAGTTATATCCTAAGGTTTTTCTTGTCTTTTAGAGGGAATGTTTTTGTTTTAAAGAAAATAGGGAAACAATTTTCAAATAGATAGAGAACTGACTAAATAGACCCTTGTGAGAAAACATGAAAGAGTTCTAAATAACAACAGAAAATCTGGAACTTTCCTTGAATCTTGAAAACAAAACTTTTAATATGATAGAGTGCCAAATTCTACCTTGATTATAAATCACAGTTTTCCATAGAGTACCATTTACAAATTAATTTGAGATATTTTTATTTAGACATAGAGAAGGGACTGAATATTGGATAATCCACATCCCACATGAATTACTTTAGAAGGCAAATATGACAACATTTTCATGTCTAACCTAATGAGTATTAAAATATTTTTAGCAAACTAAAAAATGGCTAAATGAAGGAACTCATAGACTATTTCAATTCTTTAGATTCTCAAAAGCAAGAAATCTAGGTTCATATCTATCCAGAGAGATGAAAAACAATTTGAATCTGACTTTTTCAAGCAGTGGCCTAGCCGCTGTACATAGATGGATACAACAGTATGCGCTAATCACACCTTTACAAGCTTCATGCATACTGAGGCCTAACATTGACAAGTGTTATCCAGTTTGGCATTTTTCAGTCACCAAAAATGTTCTCATGGTGTGGGCCACTATCCCTAACCTGATTCTCCATAGGTCAGTCTCAGAACCTCACTGAAGCAAGTCTCTCTTCCTTGCACAGACGTTAGATTGTGGATCTTTCCCTGTCTTTCTTTTCATGTACAAACACTTCTGCAGTTCTACTCATCACTCAAGACAGAAAGGTAGACAGAAAAGATCTAGGTACTTCCAAGTTTATGATGAATTTTGACATTTAAAACTCGGATATGGTACCTGGAAGTTCTCTTCTGACACCTGTTTCCTAGGATGGCATTAGACACCTGTGTTTCAGCTGCTGAAACCCACTCTGTTCCATTCTGAAAATTTAGTCCTCAGTTGGATACATATTTTAAGAAAATTTTTTTTATTCTTTTGCAACAAGAACATGTAAGTTAGTTTTATTTACATAACCCATTTTAAAGCACATTCTGCATTTTAATTGAATTTTTATTTTTTATTTAAACCATAAATAGAATATCTTCTAATATGTAAGAAAAGTAATTTGTAAAGAAAAAAGAGACTCAAAATAGAAATAAACTATTAGAATATTTTATACAGATGTGTATAGCCCTTTCTTGGTTACAAAAAATCATTTGCTGCATAGATGGTATGTATTTCATATCTATTGTTTAATGAAGATGTTTTAGGCATAGCACGGAGATGTGTAGCAGAAATACTGATATTTGTACACATGAAAGGTGAATGGAAATGCATGTATGAATAACAAGAAAAAACGGTAGCACAAGGATTAAAATAATCACCTGTATATTGATTATGATGGACACCATTCCCAGTGTCTTTCCTAAGATATCATTCCCAGCAGCAGAACTGAGGAACATGTTCATTATGTGAAGTCCAGGAAGGCCTGCGTTCTCATAAGACTGCAGCATAAACAACCCATCGGCAGAAGACCCTGTGCTGACAATAAGAAGATGGCAACAACATTGCAGCGTATTATCTATATCATTCCTTTCCCAGTTTCCAAGAACACTTCAAACACAAAGATATTTCAAGCAAGGTAAACAAGCAGCTTGGCTAAGACATGTGGAAGATGAAGTAAGCAAGAATCTGAGACAAAGGACCACTCCATGCCAAATAATGACACTTCACAGAATCACAGAATCACAGAATCACAGAATTGGCTAGGTTGGAAAAGACCTTGAAGATCATCCAGTCTAACCATCAACCCAACATAATGTTCAAGGACATAAATAACACGTTTGTCATCACCTATAGAAGAATCCCAGAGACATGGTGAGGATGTGATACTGGTGTCATTTGTCCCCTGTGTCACATACAGTTGATCCCAGTCAGACCATGCAAACTTGAGTGCTGGTGTTTGTGAGTATGTGAATAAGAGAACATGAGACTGAAAACTATGACAAAGAATATGAGTGAGTAAAATCAACCTCAAGATTCGTAAATAAATACCACCTTCCCCACCCAACCTTTTCTAATAGGATCATTCAGGCTATGACTCATCTCATCCTGAACAGATGTCTAAAATGAGTCAGATAAAGTGTTCCCCAAACAATTTTTTTCTCATCTTTGATTATATGGAAAGTCTATGCTGACTAGCTCAGATATAAATGTACCTAAAATTAGACAACATGAATCCCACTGTGTCTCATTCAAGGTAAAGCACAGTAACGACAGTGGAGCATGAAATACAGTTTGGGCTCCCTTCATTTTTGCTTGTTTACTGAGATCCCTGTCCTGTGAGGCCTGTCCAGCATTGCCTCTTCTCAGATAAATAACCCACCTCTCATTAATTTCTTCCCATCAGTCACAGAATTTGCTACCTCTTCACCTAAATTTGGTACTTTTGATACTGCTACTTAAGTCATAGACTACCTCAGCCTTAAATAATATTACTGATATGTTCACTGAGACACTGCTGGCCTTGCAATACTCTGCTCCTTGAAAAGGCCCAGTACTCCCCTCAACTGGGGATTCTGATTGTCTCTCACATAACTCTTCCTTAACCATTAGTGAAATCCAGCCACCCTCATGGTACTATCTGTATCTTTCCTGCTCCTAGTGGTCTCGCATGGTTTAGGGTGAGATGGCCCAGATGCTTGGCTTAAAAGCACATCTGACTCCTCTTCAACTTTGAGTGAGGTGAACCAGTTTCACAGTTGAAAGCCTTTAGGTGAAGCAGAAGACCTCTTGATGCCAGAAGCCAGCAGCTTCCATTCCTCATTTTCCCCACAGGTTGTATTGCTGTTATACCAGGGATGAAGAGTGCCTGTGTCCCCACTGCAGCTGGGGTCCAGGGTTTTTCAAGATGCTGCATCTCTGAGAAGATCCCATCTATTTCTCTTTCATGTTCTCTGACATTGTTGTGCAGTCTTCCCTCTTCCTTCTATAATTCCTTCACTTAAGAACACAGATCTTCAAATACAGCACACATCCTGCAGGATGGAGGATCTGAAAATCCTTAAAGAGAGGCCCCAGGCACTTCCTGCAGCCTGGGACTTGCAGGGCTGCATCTGCCATCTGAACCTCCATCTAGGTCAAAGCCCCTATCCTGGCAAGAGCAGTTGTTCCAACACCTGCTGGTTATTTGTTATGTCCAACAGTTTTTCCTGTTGTACTCAGTAGCTTCTCATGGTCTGTTCACTTTGCTAAATCTCAGGCTAGGGCCCGGTCATCCGTCTGCTTACTTTAGTAATATTAAGCTAAACATATGCGAGATTCATACACTGCTCAGCAAAATATTAATTAATGGATCCAGCATTTTAGATTAATCTACTATTTATTCCAGTTGAATTGTTAATTTGGTATTAATGTGAATATCACCTCATGGGACCTGTTATGGGGTTTTCTTTCATTGTAGTTTAATTTTAACTCAACTTTTAATTTACTTTCAATGGCTTTCACATTTAAATCATCAGCCTGTATATATAAAATAAAGAAAACCTATTTAAACCCTGAAATGATCTGAGAAGTCAGTTCCTGACAAATTGTATTCATGGGAACGAAAGGCAACGATAAAAAATAATAACTTTGTAGTCTCTAAACTATTGTGGTTAATTTAATAAACTTTTGGTTAATCACAGAGTCTGGAATAGATAATTGGAGTGCATAAAGTTAATTTTATTTAAACAGGAATTACTTTTCTTGGTCTTTAAATAGTAATTGCTGTTCCTTTTAGCTAATAAACATGATAAATACCTATATTGTACTCTTGGGCAATAACACCATATATATATATATAAAATTATACACATGTATATCATATTTATAAATCAATGAGAATACTTCAAGCTGACTATTCCTGATAACTGAATGCTGGAGACTGACACCTGAAGAAGGAGAAGAATAAGAATAAAGGAATTTTATTCATGACCAAAAAAATATCATGACATGGTAAAAAATTCATGTATTACAGAAGAGACAATTATATTACAGCACTGAGCCAACTAATGGGTTAGCCTTAAATCTAATATTGATACCAAATTCATCTTGGATACAGTAAATCAATTCAATATCCTGCTTCTATTATGTTACATTTTACTGTTGGTTGGTATGTATTTTTTACAAAATCATCACAAAAAAATCTTTGTTAACTTTGATTTAAGGTTGCTAAACTACATGAATCCTTGACACAGACTATGACAAGTAGTGAAATAACAAATTCATTACTTATTTATTGCTCCTTTTCACAATCACATCTGTCTGTCCTTTGTCCTAAAACACAGAGAAGTTTTCACTCCTGTTCTAAAGAAAATATATTTGTCTGGAGTTTTGGGCTTTTGCTAAACAACATCAGATTTTTATGATCATCAGGCCTCATTATTCTGAATAAAGTACAGAGACCTGGTTGGTGAATACATCAGAGTTTTATTAGCAGAGATGGCTCCAGGTGTGCCTTGGATTAAGAGCAGCAGAGAAGATGACTGGAGGAGTAGCATGGCTGTGGTATTTATCCAAACTCAATAAATCTTTCATGCAAACTTGGACTACTTATCAAGTTTATCTGGATCATTTCTTTTTTCTCTGTACTAATGCTTTGGTGCAAAGGGAATACTACGTCTGCACATTTCCCTAAGCTGGGAATTACTGTTCCATGAACTACAAAGCTTTTAAAAGCATATTTCTGTCTATTTCTCTGTCCTGCAATGTAAAGGTGTCATGGTAGATGCGGGTAAGGATTTGGAGAAGAAACACAGGTTAAGAAACACAAGTTCTTCAAAATCACTGATGACATGCAAAAGTTTGGCTGCTTTAACATGTAATTAGTATCTCCTGAATAAGCCCTGTGGATCAAAAGATTACTACCTCCTTCCTAAAGCACATTACTGCATTTGAATTGAATCAATTTGTATCTATTAGTGTTGTGGGTTGCCCCTGACTGGACATCAGGTGCCCACTAAAGCAGCTCTATCACTCCCTTCCTTAGCTGGACGGGGAAGAGAAAATATAACAAAAGGATGGTGAGTTAAGATAAGGACAGGCAGAGATCATTCACCAATTACTGTCACGGGCAAAACAGACTCAACTTGGGGAAATTAGTTGAATTTATTACCAATCAAATCAGAGTAGGATAATGAGAAATAAAACCGAATCTTAAAAAAAAAAACAACCAACATTTCCTCCACCCCTCCCTTCTTCCTGAGCTTAGCTTTACTCCTGATTTTCTCTACCTCCTCCCCACCAGTGGTGCAGGGGGACAGGGAATGGGGGTTGTGGTCAGTTCATCAACCATTGTTTCTGCCACTCCTTCCTCCTCAGGGGGAGGACTCCTCACACTCTTCCCCTGCTTCAGCATGGGGTCTCTCCCACAGGACACAGTTCTCCATGAACTCCAATGTGAGTCCTTCCCACGGGCTGCAATTCTTCATAAACTGCTCCAGCGTTGGTCCCTTCCACGGGGTGCAGTCCTCCAGGAACAGACTGCTCTAGGTTGGGTCCCCCACAGGGTCAAAGTCTTGCCAGCGAATCTGCTCCACTGTGGACTCCTCTCTCTCCACGGGTACACAGGTCCTGCCAAAAGCCTGCTCCAGCGCAGGCTTCCCACATGGTCACAGCCTCCTTCAGGGCCATCAGCGTGCTCCAGTGTGGGGTCCTCCCCAGGCTGCACGTGGATGTGTGCTCCACCGTGGACCTCCATGGGCTGCAGGGCACAGCCTGCCTCACCATGGGCTTCACCACAGGCTGCAGGCGAATCTGCTCTCGTACCTGGAGCACTTCCTCCCCCTCCTTCACTGACCTTGGTGTCTGCAGAATTGTTTCTCTCACACATTCTCACTCACTCCTATCTCTGGCAGCAGTTGCTGGTACACAGCAACTTTTTCCCCATTCTTAAATATGTTATTCCACAGGCACTACCACCATCACCTCTTGCACCCAGCTGACATTAGCTCTATTTGACATAGGGGAAACTTCTAGCAACTTCTCACAGAAGCCATCCCTGTAGGCCTCCTGCTATCAAAATCTTGCCATGCAAACACAATACTATTAGGTTGGTGATCTCTGACAATCCTTCTTCAGTAGAAAGTCCCAATATGAGCTCCTGAAATTTTTAATCTCCTAGATATAGCAATGCCAATGCTGATAATGCTTGGTGATTTCTTCAGAAACATTGTTTAATTATTATAATGGTTATAGGACAAGAGCAAGGGTATCACCTAGCTAACTTTTTACTTGTTACCGTGCTCTTGAAAGCTGAAGATAAGAGCTCTGGAAACATTTACTCATCAAATATGATTTCCTGCAATTCCATCTGTGAGGTCTCTTCAATCTGATGAAAAGAAGACTTATTTTGATTGCTTTTCTTTAGAAGCCTTTTGAGAAGGTAGACCTTTTTTTAAGGGTCCTTCAAGGTTGCACAAGAAAGATCTTGGAGAGGTTGTACAATTGCTTCTTCAGGAATCCAGCACTGTTTCCTCTTGTTTATGTCATACTGGTGTTTCTGAGAGTGTTAGTCAGAAGATGTGGACTCTCCTGATTGTTTAAAGATGATAACTTCACTGGGTTTCTCTCTCAGCCAACAAATAGGTAACTACATCAGCTTCTAGATATTGTAACATCCAGGTCACTCTGGGACCAACAGTAACAGTGATCACAAAAGCTAAGCATTAGAGATGTTTTGGTAGGACAGTCCCTAAACTTTATAATTCTTTCTGTCATCCAGTCCAAAATACCCAGAATGTGTTACATGGGTATGTGCTACTCAAATTATCCTGAGGACAAGGATATGTGCACAAAGAACTGGATGCTTTATATTTTCTTTTCTTTTGGGGTTTCAGGGAAGCTATTACATTTGTATTTGGTTTATAATATGTGACTGAGGCCTTTGAACTTTTTATACAATAAATATTTTTTTAAGGAAGCTAAAATCATTAAATAAGTACCTATGATGGGGAAGTTCATTCCTCCTGTAAATAAAGTACAAACAAGTGTAGCTTAAATCTATAAAGTATTCCCAGTAGGATGATGATGTGACCAAGGCATCATATACATTGAGCAATGATTGATTTTCTTCTGCTTCATTTTGCCCACTGAAAAAACAGTGAATCTCATAAAAGTAAGAGAGAAATAGATAAAATAAATAAACCAGGAACAAGAAAGCTGGAAATATTAAAATGTATGTTAGATCAATGTTTAAGGAGATAGAGTTTATGGAACCTTTCTCAACAGTATATATGACTATAAAGGGCTCTTAAATGTTGGATGATGTTTCAATATCTGTAAAATGTCTTTATTATTTATATAGTAATTCTACAGACAAGTCAATATCAGTACATTTCTGGGATGTATGACTCCCAAACATCAAACAAAGCTGTATACCATTTAGGAGGAAGGGCAATCATCCACGTCAATAACATTTTATTCAGCAACATATACCAGTAAGGAAAAATGTATTGTATCTGATCTATCTTTCAGGTTTACATGCCCTTGGATATTTGAGACAACAGTAGAAGAAAATCCTGTCATGTTTAATTTCATGACCCTATAGAAGTGAAATCAGGTGTCAGCACAAAAGCTTGTAAGTTACAGTATCAAGTTCTAATAAAATGTAAGAAGAACAGCAAGTTATTTGATACTGATATTTCATAGAATCATAGAATGGTTTGGGTTGGAAGGGACATTAATTGTCATCTAGTTTCAAGCCCTCTGCCATGGGCAGGGACACCTTCCACTAGATCAGGTTGCTCAAAGCCCCATCCAACCTGGCCTTGAACATTTCTAGGGAGGGGTCATTCTCTGGGAAACCTGTTCCAGTGCCTCACCACCCTCACATTAAAAAATTTCTTCCTTTCATCTAATCTAAATCTACCCTTTTTCAGTTTAAAGCCATTACCCCTCATCCTATCACCACTACACTCCCTGATGAAGGCACCCTCCCCATCTTTCCTGTAGGCCCGCCTTTAAGTACTGGAAGGCTGCTATAAGGTTTTCCCAGAGACTTCTCTTCTCCAGGCTGAACAACCCCAACTCTCTCAGCCTGTCCGTATAATGGAGGTGCTCCAGTCCCCTGATTATCTTCATGGCCCTCCTCTGGACTCGCTCGAGCAAGTCCATGTTCTTCTTATGTTGGAGGCTCCAGAGCTGAACACAGGACTTCAGGTGGGTTCTCACAAGAGTGGAGTAGAGGAGGAGAATCACCTCCCTCGACCTGCTGGCCACACTTCTCTTGATACAGCCCAGGATACAGTTGGCTTTCTGGGCTGCAAGTGCACATTGCTGGCTCATAGTCAGTTTTCCATCCACTACTACTCCCAAGTTCTTCTCTCCAGGGCTGCTCTCAACCCACTCATTTCCCAGCCTGTATTTGTGCTTGGGATTGCCTTGACCCAAGTTCAGGACCTAGTACTTGGCCTTGTTGAACTTCATGAGGTTTGCACGGACCCACCTCTCAAGCCTGTCAAGGTCCCTCTGGATGGCATCCCTTCCCTCCAGCTGTAGCAGGGGCATGCGCCCAGTGAAAGCAGAGCTCCTTGGTTGCTGAAGTGTGGCAGCTTCTGGCTGTCTTTGTTCTCAAGGTCTTGTGGTAGTTGGGACCTTTGGCCAATGGGAGCTGCTATTGACTACAGGTCAGATTTGGCCTGGGTATAAATGGAGTCCCCTGGGGGAACCATTTTGAGCTCTTCCCCTGAAGCAGCACGTTGCGGTTGAGGACTCTCCCCTTGGGCCAGGACGCTGCCCAAGGAAACTCCTCGAGGTGACTTGGGTCGGGACACTGCCCTGAGCAGGTCCTTGAGGTTGAGAGCCCTCACTTGTTATGTGAGTGATAAAGCGTTTTGGGTTGTCGTTAAACCCTAGGGAGTGGGGCTTTGTTCTGCATTTGGGGTTGCCGTTAAGCCCTAGGGAGTGAGGTTTTGTGAAGTGTTTTGGGTTGCCGTTAAACCCTGGAAAGTTGTTCTGTTCTCCTCTCGCAGACATTTGAACCTGTAATTTATGGAGAACTGGTTGGCTGTGTTACTATTAATAAATTTTTTATTTTTTAATATTGGTGGTTGGTTGCTTATTTGGGAGCCTCCGTAACACCAGCGTGTTGACCGCACCACACAGTTTGGTGTCATTGTTGGCAAACTTGCTGAGGGTGCACTCTATGCCACTGTTCATGTCACCACCAAAGACGTTAAACAGCGCAAGTCTCAATACTGACCACTGAGGAATGTCACTTGTCACTGCTTTCTAGTTGGACATCAAGCCATTGGTCGCAACCCTTTGAGTGAGACCATCCAACAAGTCCTTATCCACCGAGTGGTCCATCCATCGGATCTATGTCTCTCCAATTTAGAGACAAGGATGTCATGTAGGACAGTGTCAAATGCTTTGCGCAAGTGCAGGTAGATTACGTCAGTTGCTCTTCCCTTATCCACCAATGCTATAATCCCATCGTAGAAGGCCACCAAATTTGTCAGGCATGATTTGCCTTTAGTGAAGCTATGTTGGCTGTCACCAATCACCTCCTTATTTTCCATGTGCCCTAGCATAGTTTCCAGTGGGATCTGCTCTTTGATCTTACTGGGCACAGAGGTAAGACTGATTGGCCTGTAGTTCCCTGGATCTTCCTTTTATCCCATTTTGAAAGTGGGGGTTATTTTTCCCCTTTTCCAGTCTCCAGGAACTTCAGTGGGCTGCCATGACTTCTCAAATATGATGTATAGTGTCTTGACCAATTCATCCTCCCGTTCCTTCAGGACTTGCAGATGCATCTCATCAGGTCCCATGGGCTTGTACAACTTCTTATTTATCATACCTGGTCCTGTTCTCTAGAGATATTAAATAGTGTCATTAAAGAAGAAGGAAATACTGACAGTTTATTTCAAAACCTGGTTTAGTTCTTGCATGTCAAAAAAAATGAACCACCTAGATAATTAAAGTGGTTAAAGCCATTTTGAAATACCAAATTGATTCTCTTCTATTCTAAGAAGTCTAGATAATATTTCATCTATTGCTATGTTATTCAACTTTTACATATAGCAAAAGGTGGATTTTCATTAGAAAAAAGCAAAACACAGTTTCCCATATTAATATGTGTCCTCCACCAAAGTATTAATGTAAGATAAAGCTTTTTTATATGAGTGCACTTCTATCTATACTGGCTCCTGGAAAGCCATACTTTACTCAGGGTAAAGACTACAGTTTTAAAAGCCACTTTTTTTTTTTTTTTTTTTTTTTTTAAATATCATCCTTCCCATAGGGTGGATGTACAAAATTTACACTTTTATTCAGGACCTGTAATGGATTGCCCTCAACTGGGAGAAATAGACTTGTCCTAGTCCACAGCAACAGAATAATTAACCAGCTAGGACCTCCAGCTGTAACACATAATGACTGGAAACTAAAAATAATCTAGAATGCAGAAAGCTTATCTCAGAGTTGCCCAGGTAATGAAACAATAATTTTATTATTTTTTTTTTGTTATTTTTTTCCATCCTGCAGTATCATGGAAACTGTGCTGAATGGCAGTACAAGGGAGGAAGCTGGACTGGCCTATGCTAAAATAGAACTGTTATCTATTATACTTTCAGCTGGTGATGTTTTAGTTTGCAAGCAAAACTGATCTGGAATTGGGAGGTACTGCTCTTTTAGTCTTTACAGTTCCTCTAATTTCTATCTTGAAGAGGCTTTAATTATCCTGATGTGAATCACTGTGCTTTTGGATGAGAGGAGGGTGTCTGTTCCGGGCTTCTTCCTGCTATACCTCTGTGCTATGTACAGCATTTAGAGAATTCCTTAAACCCTGGAAGTGCATAAGGGTTCAGATAAAGCCTGAATTGTGTGTTGGACTTCATCACCTTTCATCTCATATTTTCAAAACTTTCTGCAAATTCTTTTTACAATATCTTGAAATCTTGTACTCTGGCCCACTACGCTCCATCCTTTCCCCTCACCACCATGAGACCTTTGTATGTAAGGAGCCATCCTTCCATCTTCATCAGTACTTTAATAGGTAGCTGCAGAGGAAAAGTGACTCAGCTAGATTTTACTGTTTTTTTCATGTTTATATATATATCTCTTGACATTTTCCTTTAAAATACAGGGAAGAAACTTCAATAGAATGTCCAACAACAAAACTAGTAGAAGTAAATCAATATTAATAAAATGATACATATTACTAAATTATAGCCTATTTTTTTCAAAGAAAAATGTGAAACTAACTGCATTAATAATCTCTTTGAATTCAATACAGAAATTACATGTCATGAAGAGGTGTTTCAAACATTAATGGACATGTGCAATCAAAACACTGGTTTTAACAGATTTATCAACAGAGGTGATTACTTTGTAAATAATCATAATAATTATAAAACCGTTGTCGTTTAACTGCAGCTGGCAACTAAGCACGACACAGACTCTCGCTCACTCCTCCCAGTGGGATAGCGGAGAGAATCAGAAGAGTAAAAGTGAGAAAACTCGTGAATTGAGATAAAGACAGTTTAATAAGTAAAGAAAAAGGCACTCACTTAAGCAAACCAAAACAAGCAATTCATTCACTAGTTTCCATCAGCAGGCAGGTGTTCAGTCATCTCCAGGAAAGCAGGGCTCCACCACGTGTAACAGTTATTTGGGAAGACAAACACCATCACTCCGAACATCCCTCCCTTCCTTCTTCTTCCCCCAGCTTTATATGCTGAGCATGATGTCACATAGTATGGAATATCCCTTTGGCCAGTTGGGGTCAGCTGTCCCAGATGTGTCCCCTCCCAACTTCTTGTGCACCCCCAGCCTACCTGCTGATGGGGTGGTGTGAAAAGCAGAAAAGGCCTTGACACTGTGTAAACACTGCTCAACAACAATGAAAATATCCCTGAATTACCAACACTGTTTCCAGCACAAATCCAGAACATAGCCCCAACTTCATAGCTACTATGAATAAAATTAACTCCATCCCAGTGAACATCAGCCCCAAAATCTACTGAAAATATCCCCCATTTAAGTCACAACCTGTTGGACAAATGTTAGGATTGCTAGGAAAAAAATCCTTGCTACTTGTTCTATAATATTAGCCTAAAAAGAGTTAATTCACTGAGAAGTTTTAAAGAATATTCAATAATGCATTGAAATGTCAAATTTATCTGGAAAAATATGTGAGATGACAAAGGTATCCAGAGAATATGAACTTTTTATCCAGAAATATTTATCTTCCAATTTCCTGGTTAAGTTGCAATTTCATGCAATTTTCATGGAAAATGTTTGTGGAACCAAAATTACAGAATGTGCTGGTTTTGTGTGTGTGGCAGGGCATTTTGGTAACAGGGGAGGGGGTTAAAATGCGGGCCCCTATGAGAAGCTTCTCGAAGCTCGCTGCCTCCAAGTCAGACCTGCTTCTGTGCCAAGGCTGAGACAATTAGCGACAGTGACTAAGCGTCTGTGATAACATATTTGAGAAGGGAAACCTGGAGGAGGAGTTGGAGTGGTGAGGAGGAGTTGTGAAGAGGGTATCTGTGCAAACACCAAGGTCAGTGAAAGAAAAAGGGGGGGGGCGGATATACACACTCCGGAGCAGAGACTCCCTGTAGCCCATGGTGAGAGGGCAGGCTGTGCCCTTGCAGCCCATGAAGGTTAATGGTGGATCAGATGCCCACCAGAAACCCTTTGCAACCCTTGGAGGACGCCATGCCGGTGCAGGTGTTTGTGCCTGAAGAAAGCTGGGACTCTGTGGGAAGCCCCCGCTACTGTAATTTGACACTGGGAGGATGGCATCATGCAGGAAGGACCCGTGTTGGATCAGCTCGGGAACGACTGCGACCTGTGGGAAGTACTCATGTTGGAAAAAGTTCATGGAGCACTGTCTGACATAAGAGTGACTCCACTCTGGAGCAGGGGGAGAATGTGAGGAGTCCTCCCCCTGAGGAGAAAGGAGTAACAAGACTGACCTCACCCCCCATCCCTGCCCCTGAGCTGTCTCGGGAGTAGGAGGTAGAGAAATTGGGAGCAAAGCTGAGCCTGGGAAGAAGGGACGTGTGGGCAGAAGGTGTTTTTAAGAGGTGGTAATACTTTTCACTGTCCCACTCTGTTCTGTTAAGTGTTGTTGCTAGTGTTTGAATTAAATTTATGTTTTTCTTCCCCAAATGAATTTGTCTTTTGCCCATGACTGTAATATGTGAGTCATCCCTCCTTGTCCTTATCTCAATCCTGAACTTTTTGCTTTATTTCCTCCTTCCCAGCACTGGAGGGGAAGTGGGGAGTGAGCAGCTCTGTGGTGTTCCGTTGCCTCTGGGCTCAAACCATGAGACAGAATTAAATTGCTTGGTAAGACTGAGGAGGGCATATATTATTTTTTCAAGGGATGCATGTTTCCAGACAATACATTTATTGTTTTGTACTTTTGTATGCTTCTCGATTTTTACACATAAGCTTCAGACTTTTGGATGCTTACTTGAACAGAATGAACTCCTGAAGATTCTGAGACTGCCAATCAAAGTTAGTGACAAAGATTAAAATATGATTGATGAGTACACATTTTTCAAATGTATATGAATTAGAAGAAAAAAATCCCCTAAAAAAATTTTAGTTGCATTCATGCAATCTATAAAGTGGACCTCAGATGTCAGTCTTTTTTTCTCTGAAACAATAGAGAACATACTTGAAAATACTCCTGAGTGACTGACTTCCCATATAATGATGACAAGAATTCACAGAGAATATAGAACTTTTTGGAAAAATTATCTTATCAAGTTTGTCAGAAATATCTTTTCCAACCCTTCTCCCTCTGTCCATAATTTCCTTCTCCAGTAGTACTGGACTACCAGATTTTCACACTTTCCAATGTGAAATCAAGAAATTGAAATTATAGCAGTTGGAAAATCCTCAGACAGTCATATGCTTGTGACCTCTGAAATGAGAGACAGTAGACAGAAACTGAAACAGGAGACATCACATAACAGAATTTAAGAACAACATCACATAAACAGAACAATATCTGCATCCAAAATGGAAATTAATAACAGAATTGTTATTAAAGTCTATTAAAAACTGTAATTAAAAAACTTATAAAAATGTAATTAAAAACTGTAATTTTGTTCAGCTTATTTTTTACTATTTTTTCTATACAATTTTTCACTGAAATTGATAAATAGCAGGAGTTACTGAAACTAAGTTATTAAAAGCATCTTTAAGCTTCTTAAAACTAAGAAAATAACTTAAAGGATACAGTATTTCATGGTGATAGTGATTCTGTCATTCAGTTAGTGATACTGTTCATATAGAAAGTAAAGACCCTTTCTTTCTGGGAGGAAGAAACTCGTTCTTCTTTAGTGTTGTTATATTTTAAATACTATTGGACTAATCCATGAAAACAGGTAAACTTTTGTAGTGATGTGTAATGATTAATTATAGAGTTGTTGAGGGGGGAAGGGTTGGGTATTCAAACAGTAGGATGGTTATTTGTCATCCTGATGTGAAGTCAGTTGTGGAAGACAAGGAATACAGAAAGAGTATGTCACTCACTCTTAGATCAAGGCTGGTAGCACTTGCAGCTGCCTTAAAGGAAAACTTTGCCTATAAGGAACAATGAGGAAATTTGGATAACAATCCTCTACCCATTTAGTCATTTTAGACAACTGTTGAAAAATGTTAAATCAATGTGATAATATAGACCAAAAATAGAATAACTGTAGAGTGCTCGAGGATTCTGTTGATTTTAACATTGTAAACACGAGAATAAGATCCCTCAGGAAAAGACATGAGTTGCTGAAATTGTTGTAAATATTATCTTTCCATGGCTACTGAGTTTGTGAGGACATCTGTAGAATTGGAAAAAAGCCCTTCTGGGATAAGCAGATATGCCTTATCAGTAAATATATATATATAGATATATAAAAGTACAAAAATGGAGGGCAGAAAAGAAAGGGAGAAAAGTATGTGCCTTTCACAGTAAGAAGAATGTTCAACTTTTGAATTTTTCAAGAAGAAAATGGTTTTAATGGTTGGACTAGACGATCTTCAAGGTCTTTTCCAACCTAGATGATTCTGTGATTCTGTGAAGAAATTAAAGGGGGAAGAAAAGTATGGAATATACCAAGTGGAAACCTTCCACAGAAAAGTGAGTACAAATACATTCTCTTGGACTGATCAATCTTTCACAAGCTACAGGTTGAATTTTACCAGTCCCAATGAGATTATTCTGCCTCCATTACTACAGTCTGAAAACTTTCTACTTACTCCAGGTCTCAGTGGATTTTTTTTTTTAGATAGTGTTCATTTATATTGTATACTGTTCTCCTGACTGTTGTACTGACCTTTGAATTTGTATATTCTGATAGAAAGTATGATCTGAAATCAATTAAAATAGCTGTATTCTTGTAATTATCCTGATTCTCAAGAGCTTGGATCTTATCTGAAGTAGGTACACACTTTCTGGGTTTGATCTTGCTTCAGTTCATGGTGACTACAGACAGTGAACTCCTCTCATAAATAATGTGGAAACTTTGTCTATGGGCAACTCTAGCTCCATTGAAGGGTGCAGTATTGGCTTCTGCAAGATATAAATGAGCTACCAAGAATCTTAACTTTTGAGAACATGTGGTGTGTTATGGTTCCATTAGAATCTGGGAACAGTAACTTTTGTTACTCTTTGTTTATTTCAGAAGATTTTTGAAAATATAAATGAAATGTTACATATGCTATGACAAAACTCATTGGTTTTGTACTTTGAATGTTACTATATTTAACATATGGTCAAATATCCAAGTTCAGGGGATATCCAAGTGCATGAGAAAAACTACATTGATTTTAAAACAAAATTACTAGACTACAACAGACTATACTGTACTAAGGAAAAAATGGTAAATACAATGGAGTGTTCCTGAAAATTCAGGAAAGCATCTAAGTAAAATAAAAGAAGAGCTCATGATTTTTCAAACGAGGATTTTTTTTTTTTTTTGAATGATTGAGATTTTCAATATTTACCTCAATTGTTTTCTTAGTAACATACTTTTTGACATTCAAGATTATTCTCTGAAAAACAATATGTCATTTTTAAAAAAACTCGTGAAACAAATGAACTGATGTTTTTGCAAGCCATCTTTTTTTATTATCAAATGCAAAAAATTCCTCATATTCCTATACTGACCATGTCCTTTTTCCAGGAATCCTCAAAGTATACACATAATTTGGTTTGCAAAGTCTTCCACTGGTTTTGGCCACTGTCTTGTTTTTCTTACATCTTTTAGGTCTTATTCTTATAGCTACTTCTGACAAATACAAATTAGCAACAGTATTATGTTGCACTAGTCAATTTACTTAGATGCCAGTCTGCATTTCTTCAGATCTGCTGTCATCTGTCTCTTCAAGATCATCAGAAAGAGATGTTTATGTTAAGGGAAAAAAAATAGGAAAAAAAAAGAAAAAAAGGAAAGCAAGATTAGCTGCTGTTGTAATAAAAGCTAGACAGTTTGTGTCTACAGATAATATATACCTTACAATAAAATTTCAGGTGTGTTTTTTTAAGAGATCTAGTGTCAAAATTTGAAACATAGTACTTTACTGCAAGAAGAAGCATGAAAAATGCAGTAAATCTTGTAGGTTCTTTTTGGCTTTCTGGTACTCTTTTATAATGAATCTACCTTTTCCATTTCCATTCATCATAACTCCATTTGTGAAGGTCTGCTCATGTGTTTAATTAGTATTAACAATCCATGGAACATCTACTGTGTCAGTTAGTCTCTGATTTTCTTTTAGATATTGGGCTTTTTTTACCCCCATTGTGTGATAATGATTTTGTGTAGTGTTTAATCCAACGATCCAGTTTCACTCAATTCTTCAGTGAATACAACCACTCTAATACAAATTTGGACTATTTCACCTGTAGATTTCATCATATGAAACTGACACGATCATAAAAAGTAAAGCATAAAAAGCAGGATAAATCCTGTTTTTAGTGATCTTTCTAAGCCAACTGTTGCTGTGGCATGTGGTCTTTAAGAAGCTGGCTATAGTTCTTCAAGGATATATACTTACATTTGTAAGAAACCAGTTATGAAATTCTGCATGTATTGGTAATAAAAAGGCAACAGAAACTATTTCGCCCAAATGTGGAAATGGTTGAGAGATGAAAACCATAGTTCACATTTAATTATGAGCATGCCAAATTAAACATTTTTGAGAGAATTACCTGCAATAAATTGTCACTGAGTAAAGACATATTGTTCAGTGTCAGCATGTATTTGAGCTGTGTTAGTGACCATCTGATTACTTATCTTTTTAGAGTTTACTACAATGCTCCTCTTATTCTTATATAGCCTTCATGTTTACAGACATTCTTTCTTGCTAAACCTTCCCTGATGGTCCAGTCAGCACCCATGTGTTGCAGAAATTCTATGTCCAATACAGTCATTGTCTTGCTTATGCTTCCCCTCTACCCCTAATTTTGAGAGGTAGTTGATTATTTCATTTAATAAAATATATTTCATTGTGTTTTGCACTCACTTTGCTCATTTAAACCAACATCTTTCTTCTTATTTTCATTTTAGAGAACATATATGCTACTCTGAACATTGAAATGAATCTTGCACCTTGCTTTGAAACTATTCTGAATACCAAAATTCTAGGAAAGATTTGATCAATTTAGCCTATTCATCTTAAAGGAGCTCTATATATCAGCATTATGTGAATAAATTGTCATTATCAGCTCAATTAGTTTTTCTTAATTTCTTCTCTTCCATCCAGCGATGGCACAGTATTCTCTGAGGAGTGGAACAAGGATATACAATTTGGTCTCAATCTTCATTCTGTTATTTACTGGGAGAAATAAACTATGACATCAACTTCATGATTACTTTCTTTACATGTCTCAGTAAGGCTCACAGCTCTATCAAAAGAAAGAAAAGGTGACCAAAAAAATCTAACTCCTGACTCCTTTAACATTTTTTAATTATCTAATTTATTTAAGACTTAAGTAATCATGGTATATAAACTACTTTAAAGACACTGTTAAAAACAATAACCAACAAAAAAAACCCCTTGTGTTATGCCATATTGCAATAATCATTCCACTGTTAAAACCACAGAAAAAGAGTAAATGTTATCTAAAATAATACTATGGAAATTAAAAATTTAAACCAATTGAAAATCAGTAATTAGTTATTATTATATGCTGTTTCTAATGTGACCAATCAGCAGATGGAAAGAATAGAGAGAGAAAAAAAAAAGACAAAACTGTAAATACAATGATATTCTGGGAAGCAAGTATGGTCTGCTTGTAATCTGGCTGAATAATTTTCTTTAATTGTCTTTTCCATTGTGAGTTTTTTTCTAATTTTGAGCAACAATATACAATGATTTTGAACAATTATATGTTCTATTTGTTCTGTTCATCTGTTCCTCTATCAGTCTTCAGAAGCTATTGGGAAGTCTTCCTATTTTAATCATTACATTTTCAAACAAATTCTTGAGTAAGCAAAGCATGGATCTGACAGAAACAACTATGCCATACAGAAAGATGAATTCTGCCAGATCAGTTCCTAGTGAGACTGATTTATCAAGTTTGTGAATATTAATTTATCTAGAACTCTTGATGACTGCCAGTTTGAGAGTTTTTCAGACATTTAGAGAATGGATGGGAAAAGAGAAAATATTGTCTATTAATTACTTAGAACTTCCAACAGTTACAATATATGCTTAGTAATAATTCTTGAAGCAGAGTGAGCATGATTAAGTTTGTAGCTCGAGGAAGTGTTATGATGAAGGCAAAAGTTGTACTGTAGTTTTATTTTGTTGGGCCAAAATAATCTAATAAGCTATTAAAACTGAGCAAACAAGTTTCAGCAAATGTCTTGTTGTTTACAAGGCATTGCTGCTTTAATTGAGGAAATACCCTCAAACTCTATGTAACTGTGACCACAGCTTAAAATAAACAGATAATCTGTGATATTTATGTGGAAGCTGTAAACATTTCTCAAATATTCTTCCTTTTCCCCCTTATGTTAAACCAGAATTCATATATATTTTGAGAAAATTATCTGTTTCAGATTTGGTGAAAAATAAATGAAATTAGCACATACTTCTCAGGACACTGAAGAGGGAATTTTTAGTATTAAGCACATATATTTAGACAGTCAATTCATCTTTAAGAAGATTAAGTTTGCAAATTTTGTTGGTGTCTGTGTCTTGCATAAATCAATAGCTTACATAAGCATTGAGGAATTTATTCAGGTGCCCACATATAAGGATTAGTAATACTGATGATGTCTTAAGACATTCTCTTAGGTGTTCAGCTGCCACTTCAAAAAGGTATGAGTTTTCTGTAAACCCTTTAGTATGTGTTAACTTTGGGGCATGACAGCTAGAGAGCTATCCACCTTAGCCTCCCTTGTGGCTTCAAATTCAGCTGCTTAAAAAGCATATGAAGTTTTCTGAGACCTTCCCATGTGGCTAGTAGACCTGATAGAAGACCTACAGGACACCTGCAATGTTCTGGAGGGGCAGCTAGAAGATGGGTGATATACTGTAGAGCACCTAAAATGACCCCAGAAAACTTTGTTTAGGAAACTGAATCAAGTACCCACATCCCTATTGCATGGTCATCCACAGGACCTAAAGATATCACCATTAAGTCATCTCCATTTAGATGTCATAATCTCAAATGCTATCCTATTCCAAGTACTGAAGCTTGAAGTTGAATTAGGTATATATCACATTATGTGCCAGACTGTGCAAGATACAAACTGACATTTCTTTTTCTAGCAAAGCTCCAGTCCTTCCAGCAGAGATGAAAAGGATCACCTTATTGCATTGTTTTGTATTAATGACTGTCCTCATGTCCTGTCAAGAGCTGTCCCACGGCAGTTTTATTTCTTAATAAGACGAACTGACTCTATAAAGTATTAGATCCTAACTGGAAAAAAGATCCTTTCCATAGGTACTTTGAATAATCTTTGCACATATTCAGAAATAATTTTAAGTTTCTATTAAATTCTTTAGAATGGCTGAAATTCATGTACTTGTTTCTAAATTTGTGCTCTGAGATTTTCTTGTTAAGGAATAACATTAATTCTCACCCATTTCCATTCATGCTATGATGGGCTGTTGTCAAAGGTGACACTAAAACCACTTTTCTCTGTCACTGAGTTCTAAATGTGTTTTTCAAGAAGTGATCATGAAATTGAATTTTCATGTGGAGTTTTTTGTTTGTTTTGTTTTGTTTTGTTTCCCTAGAAAAAATAATATTTTCACTCAGAATTAAATGGTAAACTCAAGAATTCAGTACTGAAAATCCTCAGTATTTAATTATGAAATGTTTATTTATAAACAAAAATACATTTGAGGACATGTGTTATGTAATAGCAGTTAAACTAATCCAAAATTAAGTTGAATTTGTTGCTAATAGTGGTGGGATACAAGTACATTTCAGGACTAACAATTGTACCAGCAGTACTGCATCAGACCCAGAGATTTTTCTGTCTCTTTCTGGCTTGGGAGACAATTGGTTTCCCAGGCAGTGTCAGTCATGCAGAGTGCTATGGATAATGTGCAAATGACATGAACGTCATGGAAATGTGCTTTTCAAGCCAGGGTTCTTGTGGCTATCATAGCATTCCAATTTCAGATAAACTTCCAGCCTTATATGCTTTCCAGGCTCCCTCCTTCCTTAGCAATCTCTGCAATAACATAAAGGGCAGCAGCAGGCTGCAGAAACTGCAGTTCTGTGCTCTGCACCCACAAAAGCTGAGAAAAGGCAGAAGTTTCCAACTATTACATAATTTTTTGTTTCTTTTGTTTACTTGTTTGTTTTTTTCTGGGAAATTTCATGGAAACGTAACTGACAAGAGAGAGAAGTTGCTTTAGGCCACTGAAAATTATGCTGGCTAACTTTAGAGGTGACTAAAAAGGTTCAAGGAAGGTTAAAAGTTCTTGCTTATCCTCTCTGTCTTTGAACTTGTGCATGGTAGAATTTGATAGGCTCTTTTTTTCCAGCAAAGTTTCCCAACAAAGCTTTTGGGAGTCATTCCAGCTAAAGGAATGATGTTCAAAAACTGGCAAATTCTCTCTGGCCCTATACACATAATACTTTTAAAAGAGCTAATTCTAAGTGAAATTATTTGATGTCAAAGGATTTTGCACATCAGAAGTTTAAGGCTTTTCTTGACTTGGAGGAACATTTAGTTTGTCCTAGAGGGAAGAACTTTAATCCATACTGTTAAGCATACCATAATTTTAACTGTTTAAAACTATACATGCAAACCATAGAAAGGCATAGCATAATGAATTTAAAACTCCAATTTTGGACATCTTCAAGACTGGGATGCAAACCTTCTATATAATTCAGGTCTCTGATTCCTCCACAGTGCCCAAATTTTAAACAGTATAAAGGGCATCTTGTGTAGAATTTTCAATGCAAATCCTCATGTGTCTGCTGGTATCCTACCCTTTCACTGACATATTGTTCTAGTTTTGCCATTAAAATCTCTAAAAAGAGGTGGTTGTGTTTTCTTGATAAAATGTCAAGCATAACGGGTGCACTTACACATTGAGGTAAAGGTTTCTATCCAACTTCCTTCTTCAGCAATCATTATTTTCCTTCATTTCTAGCACTGTGTCCAATCAAAAGGCAGACACCTGTTTGTCAGCTTCTCTTCATCTAGTTTATAACCACCCTGAAATAATTTACAATCTATGGCATATCATGTTAAACTGTGAGTTAACTAATTAGCAATTCTAAATAGAAAGGGAACTGGAAGCAGAAAGCTACCCTCCCACAACAAAGATGCCTAACAATTTGTGAAATCCAGGGCATATAGCACTTATGAATAAATGCAGTGAAAAGGCAGAATATGTACATTTGACATCTGGAACAAAACCCATCTCATTATCAAGGCAGTCAACAACCCATAATTCTGATACTTGGACCATCATATACTGAGTGAGGTTAGTTCCTGAATTCACTAAGACATCAGAGATCCTGGAGATAGAAAACTTCTCTTAGAAATACTTCTTAATTCAGTATGTTAATAGTAACATTACTTTAATCTTGCTATGAAAATGAGAATAAATAAAATAGTTGCAGGCCAGATCATAGGAACAGCTATGTCTCAGTGTCAGACTCTTGATGATCTCCATTTCTCTTTAATACAGTCAAAAATCTTAGTTACTTTCAGTTTCTACTGAACAGATGTTTCCAGTGAATGACTACAATGATGCGCATGATTTATTTCCCTGAAACAAATTCAGGATGCAAGTAATTTTCATCATTTCCTCTAATTTGCATTATATTACTTTTGTCTGTTCCAATATATTCTAGTCACCAGTGGTCTAATTGACTGATTTCAGCAGCCTGATGATGAAGGTAGCTGGCCAAGAATTCCTGCAGGATTTTATGTAAATATTAATGGCCACAGCTGCAAAAGGGAGAGTTCTTTACTTCCAGGGCTAACAGGCAGCAAGTCAACTATAGCGATTGTGGAAGGCCTATTGAATGCCTCTGGGTCAAGATTAGAGGGGTCGTTTCCAAAGGGGTTCTTACAGTAAGCATCTGCTACTGATCTCCAAATCAAGATGATAAGGCCAATGAAGCAATATTTAAGTCACTTAAGCAAGCTTCAGGTCAACAGAACGTGGTTCTCAACTACCCAGACATTTGTTGGAAAAACAATACACTAGCTCACATGTGATCTGGCAAGTTCCTGGAATGTGTAGAGGATCACTTCCTCGTGCAAATGTTAGATGAGCCAACCAGGAATGAGGCACTACTGGACCTGCTACTCACAAACCAATAAAACCTGCTTTGTAATATCTCGGTTAGTGAAAACCTTGGCTGCAGTGATCATAATATTGTGGAGTTTGGGATCCTGCTGAGCATGCTGAAGGTTAGTACTAAGACAAAGGTTTTAGAATTTAGAAAAGCAAATGTCAGCTTGCTCAGAGCTCAGCTGGGAGGGATTCCATGGGAAGCTTCCATGAAGGATAAAAGAGCTAGTGAGTGCTGGGATTTTTTCAAGAATGCTCTCTTGGTAGCAAAAAAAACAGTTCATTCCCTTTAAAGATAAGGGAAGTAGGAAGAACAAGAGATCTTCTTGGCTTGATTGTGAACTTTTAAGACTGCTAAAAACCAAAAGAGAAGTGTACCAGAAATGGAAAAGCAGATGAATACATGTTGAGAACTACACAGGAATTGCCAGGGCATGCGGAGATGCAGTTGGAAAAGCAAAAGCTCAGCTCGAATTGAAATTGGCCAGAGATGTCAAAAACTACGAGAAAAGGCTTTTCAGGTATGTAAACAACAAGCAGAAACAGAGGAAAATATTGGCCTGCTGTTAAACAGGAAAGGTGAATTAGTCTCCAAGAATGCTGAAAAGGCAGAGGTTCTCAACAGTTACTTCACTTTTGTCTTTACCAGCACTGTTGGGACCCAGGCCTTGGGAACAAAAATCCAGGTCGATGTAAACACAGACTCACCGTTAGTAAAGGAAGAGTTGATATGCAAACTATTACAGGAGCTTGACCTCTGCAAATCAATGAGCCCAGATGTTATCCACTCAAGGGTGTTAAGAGAGATGGCTGACGTGATTGCAAGGCTGCTTTCCATAATCTTTGAGAAATTGTGGAGATTGAGGGATGTCCCAGAAGACTGGAAGAAGGTTAATGTCACCCCCATCTACAAGAAGAGCATAAAGGAGAACCCAGAAAATTATAGGTCCATCAGTCTTACTCCAATCCCTGGGAAAGTTCTGGAACAAATCCTCCTGGAGCCTATCACAAATCAAATGAAGTCTGGGATTGGGAAAAGCCAGCATGGAATCTCCAGGACTGGTCCCGCTCTGCTGTGTTGTATTTCCAGGAGATGTCTGGGAAGTTAAGGTCACCCACAAGAACAAAGGCAAGCGATCGTGAGATTTCTCCTAAATGCCTATAGAATATTTCATCCACCTCTCTGTCCTGGGTAGGTGGCCTATAGTAGACTCCTACTACAACATCTGCCCTGTTGGCCTTCCCCCTGATTCTAATGCAGAGACAGTCCACTCTGTCTTCACTACACTTGTACTCAAAGCAATCATAACAGTCCCTAACATACAGCACCACCCCATCATCTCTCCTTCCTTGTCTATCCCTCCTAAAGAGCTTGTAGTCATCAACTGGCACATTCCAGTCATGGGAGACATCCCACCATGTTTCTGTTATAGCAACTACATCATAATTTTCCTGTTTCATCATGGCTTCAAGCCCCTCCTGTTTGTTACCCATGCTGTGTGCATTGGTATAGATGCACTTCAGATGGGCTGATGTTTTGCCCCCTTCCCCCTTCAAATCTAGTTTAAAGCTCTCTCAATGAGCCCAGCTAACTCCTGCCCCAATATCCTTTTCCCCCTGTGGAACAGGTGCATCCCATCTCATGCCAAAAGGTCTGGCGTCCTGTATACTAACCCATGATTGAAAAATCCGAAGTCCTGACAGTAACACCAGCCTTGGAGCCACAAGTTCATCTGTTGAGTTATCCTGTAATCTTCTTCATCCATCACCACAACTGAAGGGATGGACGAGAACACAATCTGTGCCCCTGACCCCTTGATCAGTTTCCCCAAGGCCCTGAAATCTCTCTTCATTGCTTTAGGACTTCTTCTGGTAAAATCGTCACTACCTACATGAAAAACCAAGAGAGGGTAGTAGTCCTTGGGTCTCACTAGAGTGGGGAGTTTTGCTGTGAGGTCCTTGACCCGGGCCCCAGGGAGGCAGCAGACTTCCCTATGAAGTGGGTCTGGTCTGCATATTGGGCCTTTGACACCCCTCAGAATGGAGTCACCCACTACAATGACTCTTCTGGGGTTCTTTTTAGAACTGGTTTTAATACCTGGTCTAGAGCGACCTGGCTTTGGTGGACCTTGGTCTTCCTCCTTGTTCGACTCATTTTCTTCCTCCATCTCTCCTTTATTCAAAAGTTCCAGGGCCCCGAATCTATTGTGAAGGGACACTGTGGAGGGTGAGGGAGGTCGGGAGAGGATTTTCCTCCCTCCCTGAGCAGGCACCTGTTTCCAGCCTCCCCCATCTCTTAGATCCCCTCCTTCTGCCTGGCAGCAAGAGGGTGAGGGATCACCTTCCTTGTTTGGAACCTCTATTTGCTCCTGTTGCTTTACAGGTGCCAAGGTGCTACTCCACCAATCAATCTCCCTTTCACACTCCCTAATACTTCATAATCTTTCAATCTCTTCTCTGAGTTCCGCCACCAGGCTGAGCAGGTCATCCAGCTGATCGCAGGGCACACAGGTGTTGTCACTGCTGCCCTCTGACAGGACTGATAGGCTCATGCACTCTCTGCAGCCCGGGACCTGGACCGCTGCATGTTTGCATGGCAGCTCCATCTGGGTCGCCACATTCTTTCTGGTGGTGGTTTTGACATGAGTAGAGACCACGGTTCAGTCCACTTGTGAAGGACAATAAGATGAAACTAGCTCAGATAAGTTCTAGACCCCGGAGATGGACTGCGCCCTGTCTTCTCACCCTGCCTGTGCGAACTGGTGCACCACACCCTTCTGATGCACCATGCCCTGGTCACCACGCTCCTGCTCACCCTGCTCCCTGGGGGCTGCTCTTGTATGTGAGGGGCGTGGGGCGTTGTCACTCCAGTCTCTGCCCACTCTGAGTCCTTGCTGTCCTCGTTAGCAGCAGCTCACTCTTCCCACTCAGGGGGGAGGTGACTTGAGGCTCTCCCTCTTCCCTGGTCTTCTGCCTTCTCGTCTCGCCGTTTTGCCACAGGTTTTTGATGCTTTCAGTAGGGTTGCCCACTGCTATCCTCCTCTTTGGAGGCCCTCTCCTCAGCAACATGGAAGAGGCTGGAAGAGTGAGCTAACAAGAACTTTATGAAGTTAAACAAGGACAAGTGTAAGGTCTTGCACCTGGGAAAACATAATCCAGAAGGGCAGAACAGACTGGGATTTACCTGTCTGGGGAGCAACTCTGTGAAAAGGGACCTGGGAGTCCTGGTGGACAACAGGCTCAATATAAGTGAATACTGTGCTGAAGTGGCAAAGAAAGCCAACAGGATGCTGGGTTGCATCAACAAAAGCATCATCATCATCAGAGATAAAGTAATCATTATCCAAATCTACTCAGTGCTTGTCAAGCCACACCTGGAATGCTGTGTTCAGTTTTGGTCTCCACTATACAAAAAAGCTGTGGACAGTCTGGAGAGGGTCCAGAGGAGGGTCACAGTATGTTCAAGGGACTGGGAAGCCTGCCATATGATGAAAGGCTGAGAGAATTGGGTTTGTTCAGTCATGAGAAAAGAAGGCTTGGGGGAGACCTTATCACCATGTTCCAGTATTTAAAGGGCAGCTACAAAGAAGATGGAGACTCCTTTTTTACAAGGAGTCACATGGAAAAGATGAGGGGTCATGGGTACAAGTTACTCCTGGGGAGATTCCAGTTGGACACAAGAGGAAAATTTTTCACAATGAGACCAATCAGCCACTGCAATAGTCTCCCCAGGGAAGTGGTGGATTCGCCAACATTGGACACTTTTAAGATTCAGCTGGACAGGGTGCTGGGACATCTCATCTAGACTGTGCTTTTGCCAGAAAGGTTAACCCAGATGATTGTTGAGGTGCCTTCCAACCTGGTATTCTATGATTCTATGATCTCTAGCCTGAAACACTTCACTACTGAGGAAAATTAAAGATTGACAGGCATCAAATGATGTGAATTCTTCAAAAACACTCTAATCACACAAGAAGATGGAGACTCCTTTTTTACAAGGAGTCACATGGAAAAGATGAGGGGTCATGGGTACAAGTTACTCCTGGGGAGATTCCGATTGGACACAAGATGAAAAATTTTTCATAATGAGACCAATCAGTCACTGGAATAATCTCCCCAGAGAAGTGACAGATCCCCCAGTATTGGACTCCTAAAATTCAGCTGCACAGGGTGCTGAGCCATCCTGTCCAGACTGTGTTTTTGCCAAGAAAGTTTGGACCAAATGATACTTGAGATGCCTTCCATCCTGGTATTCTATAATTCTATGAGCAGGTCAATGCACCTATTGCTTCTCTTCTACCCCAGCAACCCCATATATGTTGCAAGACCTGGAGCATTTTACAGATTTCAGTGGATATGGTAAGGTTAACTGATGTGTTTGCTCCTTCTGACTCATTATTTTGCTCCTTCTGATGCCCCTTGTTATGGCTGAGCATTTTTTAAATGAATTATGTCACAACATAAGTTGCATAACTACTACTTTTGTATCTCTCCTAACCAAAGGCCTCTTAAAAGAGTTGCAGACACAGAATGTCTATATATCTCATTGATGATTCAGCTTTCACTTTAAGGTACAAACACCCTTACTTTAGTCTGCCCAGTCTGTGCTTATGACAGTAACAACATCAATAAGAATACTTAACAGTAATATAATCCATGTGTTAGATGTCAGTATGAGTCAGCAACTCAGCTCAGGAACCATAGCTGACTCAAGCACATAGAAGATGACTGATGATGCATGCATGAGTATGCTTTTCAGAGCAAATAAATAAATAAACAAATAGTTCTTAATAGGTAATTCAAGTGCTTCTTGCAACACAGCTGCAAATACTGCCAACCAGATGGAAAAAAGGCACAAATGCTGATGTGGAGTCCAGAAATTGTGTGTCTCCCAAACAGCTGAATAGAGAGGAATACAATTCCCCTCAGTGACAGGACAAAGAGAAGAGAGTATTCACTGTTGCTGTCACTATGGGCTGCTCTGAGCTTATACCTCTGCCTTCCATTTTGATACATTTCATTCCTATATTTTAGCCATTTTACTTTCACAAAATGACACTTCTGGTGGTTGGTGATTACACAACATTAATAAGGCCAAAGCAGTCTGTATGTGTTTACATCTGGGTGTGATCACAGATGAGGGTTGATTGCTACTCTCTGCCACATACATCAGCTGACTTTTTTTAAGATGACTATTTAACATTTGTTCTTTTTCTGACTTTCCCTAATCCCAAGATACAGATTTTCTGCATTAGCAGCAATTTCAGGCTCCCCTCTCACACACATACTGGTTTGGAACAGTTTTTCTTCTAGGTCTGTTACTTTACTATGAAGTCATGTGTGTAACAGTAAGATACCCTGTGGTCTCATACCAAAGTCTCAGAGGGCAGGATTCATCTGCCAAATGTGGGGCTTCATTTGGCCTATCTTTCCAGGCAGTCAGCAAAGTCAGTAGGCAGTTCAGTGGCTTGATTTATCGTGTTTTAAAGTAGATGTCTAAAATAAGTCAAAAGGCTCATGGCCAGGGATTGCTTATTTTTCCTCATTGACTATAAACTAAGCTTATGGTGACTAGTCTAGATGCAGATACCTACACAGTAAATGCCTAATTACCTGAGATGAAATCCACCCAGCATTTACGACCATTAGTGAATAAGTCTAGAGTAAAAAATCATTAAATATAAGAACCTTAATTCTCAACAGTATTCTTACTTGATGAAAGACATTGATTCCTGTTGAGATTTTTTTTTTAGCAGTTGTTGGGGCATCTTGCTGATGAAATGCTGAATGGGATGGGATTTTTTCACTGTTTTTAACAGCATGAAGTTTCAAGTGTCTGATTCTCTTTTAACCAAAAGTTTGTATAGTTGTCTATAGCTGGGCAATGTGGGTACTTAATGCTATGCTTGGCATTTGGTAACAGTGTGAGGCAGTGGAAAATAATGCTCTGATAGTCTCTGGATTTTTTCCCAGGGCCACATGAGTTCTTTTTTCTGACATACTCATCCCATGGTTACTCAACCTTGAGATTACTTACTTGCAAAGATGTAGTGGGCTGATGGTACTGTCTAATTTCAATTTTTATTGCCTTCCTGTAACTTTTAATGAGAATTTAAACCCTTAAATGTCAGATTTTAGGGCATATTTAAATAAGGTTAATGATTTGGTCTGGAGTTATTTTCTGATGGCTATGAAAATTGTGAACAGCAGCCAGTTTGCCCTGTTCTCAGAAGAATTGCTGTTGCAACTGGACCTCTAGTTATTTCAAAAGCAAAGAAGGTCCTTTGTGGGCATACTATTATCACATTCATTGACAGAACGGTAGAACGTTTATGCTGATGCACCAACTTTACATATGACAGAAGCTATAATAATTTTGAATGTGCCTATTCCAAAACCCTAGGCAGGAGATCATCCTGGTTTACTTTAGCTCTATAAGGGAAATAAAGAAAGAGTAAGGGCCTGAGAGGTTAAAAGAAGAAGTCTCTAGTCTCTCACATCAGTGCACGTGGGAACCTACTTAAAGATACAGAGGTCATGGTCACATAGTTGTATGACTGCTTAATGATAAGCAGTATTAACTTCATTTCAGACCTGTCTTGTTACACAGCTGTATCTACTACAGTTTATTAATCAAGAAATACTATGTTGATTGCTACATCTGTTGTCATGCATGTCTGTTTTCGTGCAAATCTGCCTGACACATATGATTCTGTCTCATTTTATATGTATCAGCCAGATGCCCTTATTTAAGAAGTTTATGACTGCACATATTTAGAGAAGTGTTTCCTCAATCCAGGTTTAGAGACACTGTTTAAGCAGACTCCAGGTATAAAATAAAGCCATTTGTCTTAATTGTTTGAACAGATAGGAAATCATTTTAACATAGATCCAAACAAATATGAAAATAATTTATAGCTACCCAATCAACTGAGAAAACTGAAGTGACAAAGACAAATTATATGTTCACATGTACATCTTAATTCTAGGCATTTTTGACTTAAAATAGCTTTTTACACCAATGCTGGAAAGCATTCCCTTCCCCTTTGGAATCCTAATCTGAAAAGCTATCCTGAAGGTACATAAGGTAAGGTCTTGTTCAGACTGAGTAAAAGCCACTCTGGTTGCAGAGCAGTAATGTTTCTTATACTGAATAGGACACTTACATGGGATGAGTGAATTTTCCATAGAAGTCTCTTTTGTTCTGGATAAGACTGCAAAACCAAAGTTCTAAGTAAGTAATCTGAGGACAAGACTCTTCTGGTGGTGCTTCTTTAAGAAGTCCAGGCTTCACTGTGATGCTTGTTGAACCAGATCTAGTAGGCATGGAATAGCACAGGTGATATATTTTGGGGAAGTTTTATGGTACCCCTTGAGGTGAATTAAACACGTTTGTGCTTAAATATAACTATAAAATAATGAACAATGCATTGGGCAGAGCCCTACTGCCATAAGTGGTTCTATAAGGAGTCTATAAAGATGTGTCACAAGCTGATTCCTTATATAAACTTGCACCAGCACCAATCCCATAAGCAGTTTCATGAGGCACCTAGGCCCAACCTTGGTTCCATGCCCCAGCCCAGTTCTGCTGCCTAAAGGTGGTCTTTGAGAACATACATTCCAGGATGGTTACAAAACAATGCTGCAGCTGTTTCTTATCACCAAGGGAAACCTCACTCCCTTACAGGGAGTCCTTCTGTCTCTGGTATTCCTGCTTCCAGCCACTTTAACTCCTTCTGCATCTGGGACTTCTTCCCTTCCATGCCAGATTATTCCTTGATCACAATTTGCCGCTGCTGAGCAGTTACAAGTGAGATTCCCCCTTCATACAAGTAGCTGAACACCTGATTTAAAAATCATGATGAGGTACAGGGAACCACTGTTCAGCTACAGCTAGTAGGCATAACTTCACTTTTCAGCACCAGTGAGAGTCATTAGGAAGAAGAGCTGAAATGAGTGGTTTCACATATATAGAGAGAAGAGAAGAGAAGAGAAGAGAAGAGAAGAGAAGAGAAGAGAAGAGAAGAGAAGAGAAGAGAAGAGAAGAGAAGAGAAGAGAAGAGAAGAGAAGAGAGGAGGGGAGGGGAGGGGAGGGGAGGGGAGGGGAGGGGAGGGGAGGGGAGGGGAGGGGAGGGGAGGGGAGGGGAGGGGAGGGGAGGGGAGGGGAGGGGAAGGGAAGGGAAGGGAGGGGAGGGGAAGGGAAGGGAAGGGAAGGGAAGGGAAGGGAAGGGAAGGGAAGGGAAGGGAAGGGAAGGGAAGGGAAGGGAAGGGAAGGGAAGGGAAGAGAAGAGAAGAGAAGAGAAGAGAAGAGAAGAGAAGAGAAGAGAAGAGAAGAGAAGAGAAGAGAAGAGAAGAGAAGAGAAGAGAAGAGAAGAGAAGAGAAGAGAAGAGAAGAGAAGAGAAGAGAAGAGAAGAGAAGAGAAGAGAAGAGAAGAGAAGAGAAGAGAGAAGGGGTTGGGTTGAGTTAGGTTGAGTTGGTGGGCTGGGTTGGAAAATCACTTTGTTCCTTCCACTTCCACTTCCCACTATATCAGATTGTTCAAGGCCCCATTCAACTTGGCCTTGAATACTACAAGGAGGGGGGCATCCACCACTTGTCTGGGCAACCTGTTCCAGTGTCTCACCACCCTCATAGTAAAGAATTCATATCTTATCTAAGTCTACCCTATTTCAGTTTAAAACTGTTATCGATTGTCCTATCCCTACACTCTCTGATGAAGAGTCCCTCCCCATCTTTCCTGTAGATGCCCTTTAACTACTGGAAGGCTTCTATAAGGTCTCCCTGGAGCCTTCTCTTCTCCAGGCTGAACAACCCCAACTCTCACAGCCTGTCCTCATAAGGGAGGTGCTCCAGCCCCCTGATCATCTTCATGACCCTCCTCTGGACCTGCTTCAACAGGTCCATGTCTTTCTTACCCTGGGGGCCCCAGAGCTGAACATAGGACACCAGGTGGGTTCTCACAACAGTGGAGTAAAGGGAGAGAATCACCTCCCCTGATCTGCTACCCACAGTTCTCTTGATGAAGCCCAGAATACAGTTGGCTTTCTGTGCTGGGAGCACACATTGCTGGCTCATAGTTTTCCATCCACTCATTGCCCAGCCTGTATTTGTGCTTGGGATTGCCTCGATGCATGTGCAGGACTTTGCACTTGGCCTTGTTGAATTTCATGAGGTTTGCATGGGCCCGCCTCTCAAGCCTGTAAAGGTCCCTCTGGATGGCATCCCTTCCTTCCAGCATGTTGACTGCACCACACAACTTGGTGCCGTTGACAAACTTGCAGAGAGTGCACTCAATCCCACTGTCCATGTCACCACCAAAGACGTTAAACAGTGCCGGTCCCAATACTGAACCCTGAGGAATGCCACTCATCACTGGTCTCCACTTGGACATCAAGCAGTTGACCGCAATTCTTTCAGTGAGACCATCCAACCAATTCCTTATCCACTGAGTGGTCCATCTGTCAAATCTATGTCTTTCCAATTTAGAGACAAGGATGTCATATGGGACAGTGTTGAATATGTTATTTCAATGTTCAATGCTGTTTCAGTGTATAATATTATTTCATACACTATTTCAAGGGCAATATTGACTATGTAGATGCTGCTACCTCTCAGATTAATTCCATATGCTTTTATTTAAGAAGAAATAGAACAGGGTTATTTCTGCTGTAGAGGACAGAATAAAGAGAACACTAAAATTCAGCACACCCCTACCCACAACCAGTCCCTTCAAATTACTACAGAATTATAGTACATTGCATCTATTTCTTATCAAATACGTATGTGATCCCTTTCTAGAAATACATTCTAACCACATTGCGGTATTTGTGGCATTACAAGGATAGAAGTGATATTTTATGGCCTCTACTTATACATAAATGAGAGTACCTGATCTGAAGAAAGCCCATTTGAGTTTATAAATCTCACTTGTGTTTTTATATTCCCCATGGAAAATACATTATTTTCCAAAACCAAAGAAGCATTTTATTTTAAATGCAGAAGAGGACACATGTGAATTTTCCAAGAGAAAACTCTTCTGCAGTGGCTTCTCTGAGCCTGTACTGCAGAGAACACAACATGGCCAGCAACATGGGGACATAGCAAATTACCTTTTAAAAAGTATGATAAGCATACCTACATGAAGTGCATTGTTGTAAACAGTACAACCAGGAGCAAATCCTTGACATAAATGGAGTTGCAAGAGAGAATAACCAGGATGGATAAAATCAAAAATAGGCTGTTAAATTAAATTTGTACGTGTGTTTTTTGGCTGGTTTTGCTTTCAGTATCTAAATGTGGTGGGTGGATATTGGCTGGCTGCCCGGTGCCCACCAAGCCACTCTATCACTCCCTCTCCTCAACAGGACAGGGGGAGAAAATGTGAATAAAATGCTCATGAGTTAAGATAAGGTATCTTGGTTTCAGTTGGGATAGAGTTAATTTTCTTCCTAGTAGCTGGTATAGTGCTGTGTTTTGGATTTAGGATGAGAATAATGTTGATAGCACACTGATGTTTTAGTTGTTGATGAGAAGTGCTTACACTAAGTCAAGGACTTTTCAGCTTTCATACTGCACTGTCAGTGAGGAGGCTGGGAGTGCATAAGAAGCTGTGAGGGGACACAGCTAGGAAAGCTGTCCCCAACTGACCAAAGGGATATTCCATAGCATATGATGTCATGCTGAACAAAGAAAAAAAAAAGGAAAGACTTGGCTGGGGGGTGGCGTCCCACTGCTTGGGGAGCTGGGCATCAGTCAGCAGGTGGTGAGCAACTGCATTGTGCACCACTTGTTTTGTATATTCTTTTGTCATTAGTATTATTTTCCCTTCTTTTTCTGTCCTACTAAACTGTCTTTATCTCAGTCTCTGAGTTTTACCTTTTATCTGATTCTCTCCCTCCATCCCACTGAGGGGGTGTAATGGTTCACACTCTGAGACCACGTGGCTGCTGCCCCTCCCCCACAAAGGGAGTGAAATACAAAGCCCCAAGACTGAAATAAGGAAAGGTTTAATACAACAGTGCAATAGCAACACAACAAACAACAACAATAACAATAACAGTAATAGTGATAACAATGAACAGAGCAAAATATCTACCAATATAGCAGTGAGAGGAGCAGATGTATAAAACCACGCGCCCCGCGCTCCCACGCCAGGATGTGACGTCCGCATGGTATCTGAACAACCCGGCTAGAGCTCCCCCCCGCACTGCTGGGGAAACTTAACCCTATCCTGGTTAAACCAGGACAAGGGGAGTGAGTGAACAGCTGTGTGATGTTTAGTTGCCTGTCAGGTCAAATCACAATGTAAAGACAGGGAGATCACTTGCCAGTTATCATCACAGGCAAAACAGACTCAACATAGGGAAACTAATTTAATTTATTGTCAGTTAAAAACAAAGTAGGATAATGAGAAATAAGAACAAAACTAAAAACACATTTCTCCTACCCCTCCCTTCTTTGCGGGGTCAAATTCACTCCCAAATGGTACAGGGAAATAGGGACTGGGGTTTGGGGTCAGTTCATGATGTTTCATCTCTGCGACTCCTTCCTCCTCATACTCTTCCACTGCTCCAGCACAGGGTCCCTCCCATAGGACAGAGTCCTTCATGAACTTCTCTAAGGTGGATCCTTCCCACAGGCTGCAGTTCTTCACAAACTGCTCCAGCATGGGTCATTTCCATGGGGTACAGTCCTTCAAGAATGGACTGCTCCAGAGTGGGTCCCCCCCAGGGTCACAGGTGCTGCCAGAAGACCTGCTTCTGCATTTGTCCCTCTCCATAGGCTGTAGTTTCTGCCAGGAGCCTGCTCCAGCTTGGAGTCATCCACAGGCTGCAATGTCGATATCTGCTCCACCATGGACCTCCACGGATTACAGGCCACAGCCTGCCTCACCATGGTCTTCTCCACCAGCTGCAGGGGAATCTCTGTTCCAATTCCTGGAGCACATCCTCCCCCTCCTTCTTCACTGATCTTGGTGTTTGCAGAGCTGTTTCTCTCGCAGATTCTCAATCCTCTCTTCCAGTTGCTGTTGCACAACAGTTTTTACCCTTTCTTTGATATATTAACACAGAGGCACTATCAGCATCACTGACTGGCTCAGCTTTGTCCAGTGACAGATCTGTCTTGGGAGTCAGCTGAAACTGGCTCTATCGCACATGGTGGCAGCTTCTTTGTGTTTTTTCACAGAAGCCACCCCTGCAGCCTTTGCCACTACCAAAACCTTGCCATGTAAACCCAATACACTATCGGGTATTTTTCTGGATATATTCTAAATAGTTATTTTGAAATTTAAGTGCTAATATGTCATTCAATATCATGAATTATTGAGAGAGCTGGAACTGTTTAGCCCAGAGAAGAGAAAGCACATGGGTGGTGTGTACCATGTGTACAATATGTACAATGTGTAAAATGAATACAAATACCTGAAGGAAAGGTGCAAAAAAAGACAGAGCACTGCTTTTCAGTGGTGTCCAGTGACAGGGCCAGAGGCAATGGGCACAAACTGAAACACAGGAGGCTTGGTATGATCATAAAACACTTTTTTACTGTGAGGGTGACTGAGCACTGGCACAGATTGCCCGGAGAGGTTGTGGAGTCTCCCTCCATGTGAATATTCAAAGCCAGCTGGACACAGTCATGGGCAACTGGTTCTAGGTGGCCCTGCTTGAGCAGGGGGATTGAACCAGGTTACCTCCAGAGGTCCCTTCCAAACTCAACCATTCTGTAATTCTGTGATTCTGTGCATTGTAAAAAGTTAAACAATTTTGGCCAGAGAAGTGATTAGATTAAATTAAAGAAAGCTCTATGGTGTATCTGCATTCCTAGAAAAGTTTACTTTTCATGACAGAAATTGTTTAAGTTGGAATTACCTCTTAACAAAGTCTTTTCTTTATAGTAAAAATAATTATTCAAATTTAATTCTAAAATAATAATTTATAATGAATATATTACATACAAGAGAAGAAGATATAAACAATCAAAAAGTGCAGCTACTTTTATTTATCTAAAGTATTTAGAGGAGCATTACTGGGAAAATTATGTTATAAATTAAAAGCTTAATTTTAAAATGATACTAAGATCAATTATATTAATGTCCTTATATGATTTTTACTAGACTATTAAAGATTTTTTTTTTTTTTTTACTGTAAAGCTTTAATCTTTGATATCAGCATGGAGGTACAGCAGAAAAGTCCCCATTTCTGTAAATATTCTGCATGTTTATTAAAATAAAGATTTACTGAACATCTTCTTTTTAGGTACCTCAGCTCCAGATGCTGTTATTATTACAACTACTCTTTCCGTATTTCTATTGCAGTAATTACTGAAACATTAAAGACTATATACATACACATCTCTCTCTATATAAGTATATACTACATTATCCACTGCTGTAGATGTAGGGGTTTTTTTCATATAGTCACCCTACTCTGTTCCATTGTATTTTCTTGTAAAATGCCTTGTGTTGACACTAGGCATATGAACAGAGTTTGAAGCTACCAGACTATATAACTATAGCTAGTATATAATTACTATAATGTGATATATAAATGTACCTTGGGTTCTTTTATCTACAGTTATGGAATATCTGAGTCTAACACTTGGAATTTCAGATCTGCTCTGAATTTTACACAAGTACAAAAAGTAAGAACTCCCTTTATTTTTAAAGCATATTCTTATTTTGATTGCATGACACAGTTGAAGTAGCCAAAGTAATCTATAGATAATCTTCAAAGTTACTAATGTGTTCTACATTTCCCAAAAGCTTGAAAAGACTTACAGACTTCTCCCTTTATAGAGGAATCTGAGAGCCTACCGTGAATGAATAAATTCATATTACATAAATTCAGTACATGTGTGTGTTTGCTAGCTGGGGAAGTCAACTGCTATGTGTTCTGGGAGGAAATAATTCTTGAGAAGAAAAAAAGTGGGATTTCTTAGAGTTCTTAGATTAGTGCATTCAGGTACATGTTAAAGGCAAAACTATCATGCTCTTTTACAGCAGTTCATTGATACAGAGATTTAGAGTTAAGATTTCTATATAAATAAAACCTCTGCTTTTTTCACACTCATGGATAATGAAGTTATAAAAAGCACAGAGAAGCTAATATCATAGCAGAAAAGCTAAATGAGATATTTTTATAACTGTTCACATTAGAGAAGTTTGAAAGTTTAACACAATAGAAGTCTTCATAGGGGAGAAATATGAAGAATGATCTCATGTTGAAGTATTGTCAGAAGAAGGTGATCCATCAGTAGAAATAAGCAGCAAGGACTAGATTATGAATAAAGTCTGAAGAAGCTATAGTGGCGACTATGGTGTTTAACCTCACATTTAAATTAGTCTTGCTACCACAGGAAAATGCAGTGTCATTTTCACAGAGGTCTTGAGAAGTGTGTAGGAATACAGACTCTGGTCTGAGTGCATCTGCCTTTTGCACCAAGCAAAGCAGTCAGAATTATAATAAATAATGGAATTAAGAGAATGTATGACACTGCAATGAAAAGTCAATAAAGCTTTTGTAAAATAAAGTCATGCCCTACAAATTTTGAATAGGTCTTTAGTGACGTCAATGAACTTGTCAGTAAAGTTGATAACAGCATATATGGGCTTTCAAAAAGCTTTAACAAGCTTTTTTTTGGGAAAGTGGAAAACTCCTGTCACAGATAAATATTTGACTGAAAGACTGCAAACACAGGAAAAATGATTGACTACCGTAATGGAGAGAGGGTAATGATAAGAATCCCACAGAGTCTGTATTGGACATGTGTTGCTCATTGTATTCATGAATTGCCCAGATCAAGCATGAGAAGTGACTGATAGTGCTGGTTGATGGTACATATTCAGGCTACTCAAAACTAACAGACTGTGAATATCTGAGAAATCATATAATGAGTCTGACTCACTACAAAATAAATTTTAAAATATAATAATCATAATGTTCATAAATAAAATCAAGTGTACGAAGAGAAGTGCAATCCTAACCGAACATATACCATAATGGACTCAAAATTAGCAACTACCTTTTGCAGGTACTCCATGCCCGTGACATCGAGTCCTTGTGAAAATATCATTCAGCAATGCTCTAAGATGTAAATTGAATCTTAGAATTTACCAGAAAAGAATAGAAATCAAAAACCACTCATGTCCTGACTATTGGTGTGTACTTGTATTCAGACTGTCCAAGAAAAAAGATAGCAGAAGAAAGAGTGAAGGGAAGGGCAATGAAGATGATCAAAGAAATATATTATGCAAACCATCACAAAAAAATAACATCAGTACACCCTTGCGTATATATGATATAATGATAAAAAGCCAATGCGGCTTATACAGCATATACAGGAACATTCATTTTAGACTAGGACTTTTCAGCATGGAAAACAGAAAGATAGAAGGGATAGAAGAGGGGTAGATAAAGTAATTAATGATACAGAAAAAAAAATGTATAGGGAAAAGCTGGTTACCATTTTTCATGTTACAAGACATAGAAAGCACTTAATTTCTTAAAAATTTAAAATAAATAAAACAAAAACTAAAATATTTTTTCACATAACGCACCCGTGCATTCTGTATCTCACTGATGGTTTTTATGACAAAAATAAACACTTCAAGACAACACTATATTAAGTCACTGAAGTAATGGAGAACTATAAAAGCACAGCCATACAGACACAACCTGCAGTTCAGGGACGGACTATGCTACAGATTGCTGCATGCTGTCAGGACATGCAAATAGTAATATCACCCTGTGCTTGTCCTGTTTCTCAGATTAAAACTTGACAACCAAGGAGTGTTTCTTTCTCTTGTGTGTCCAGGGAACACCCAAGCATCTTCACTTCCAGCAGGAATGGATGCACGTGCTCTTAATTGGTTAATACCTTTTTCCTGGCTAATACTGATTTTTTTGTAAAAAGATTAGTGGGCCAGTATCTTGACAAGACAGGAAGTTCTGGGAACTGCCATATGCTGTATGAGATCATGCAGTCTCCTATGGTTTATATTCTATGTGAATTCAATAGAGAATCATTTTGTTTTGCGTATCAAGGTGACCTTGTCTGTCAAACTGCAAGACTAGATGGGAGAGATGATATGGTGGAGAAGTGATTGGTTAAAATTATGAACCACAACGGGATGCATTAAGGGAATAGAAGGCATGTTGTCCTTAAGAAGGGAACTATATTCCCCACTGAGGCACTGAGCCATAGAGAATCCTTTCCCTTAAGCAAAGCTTATCTCTACTGTTATTTCACTCATACCAAAACCTAGGGTTTCACTTTGTAAACTACATTTATAAAAGGAAAGGAACAGGTTTTCAGTGCATCCGTGTTAAGTAGTCAGCATCTTGTGTGTATGTTGTTTACTACACTTATGGTGTTGGCCTTGTTTATCATGCACTGTTACTTCAATTGCATGTAACTCCATATAATATATGGAATGCCATATCCATATAAAAAGTATTAAATACGTTAGGTTGACATAGAGAGCTGTAGCTTAAATTAAAAATGTGTTCTGATACTTAGCTGCATATTCAAAATTTCCTGTTTATGATACATTTTAACATATGAAAAGACAAATTAGAAAGAGAAACAGTTCCACTATATACAAATATTTCCATAAATGTCTCATCATAAAAGAATCCAATCCTACCACTAAAATAACTGGTCTAACAAAAGGTAATGCTGCACAATATAAAAGAAACTTGAGAAGAAAATATAAGCATCACCAAAATATTTAGGTTAGATTTAAAATTTTCATACCTGGAACTACTGCCATACTAATGAACCACATCATTGAAACAAAATACTAATGGCAAGATAGTAATGTAAAAAAGGCAGAGAAGTAAACAAAATTGACAGAATTAAACTGCTTCAAAAAATGTAAGCCAAAAATTATAAAGAAAGAAGTAATTTTGCATACAGAAAGGTAGGTCTGCAGTTATTTCTGTGCCTGCCCCTAACGTGTCAAAACCTCATTCTTATTTTGCATTGAAAGTGATTGTAGAAGAAGCAAGGAAGTTAAGAACTGCAAGTGTGAGGAATTTTCTTCTTCAGATCTTTATTTCTAACCCTGAATAGACACTTGACATGCTGACAGATCTGATCTTTACACAAACCAAGTGGCTGCCAGGGCCTGCCTGTGACCAGTGTTTGAAAGATCTTTCAAAGCCAGAGTTAGTTATTCAAGTTAAAGGAAGCATATATCACTCTCTGATGTGATTAAGACTATCAGTTCAAATAATCCTGAGTTTTGGAGAAAACTGTATGAATTTTAAATTATTTTGTACCTGGTGTTCCCAAGGACAGTTCTGAAGTTGTCTAAAAAATGTTCCTTGCTGCATTCAGTGGGAAAAGAACACTGAATTCTAAAATTCTGTAACTCTTCATCAATTGGAGAACAAAATCACTTCATCAGGTTCTGTCTATATGTCTCCCAGTGAAATACTAAAATTCTGGATCACACCAAGGAAATTGTTCTAGCACTAAGTTTCACAGAGGATAGATGGGACTTGACATTAATGCTGTGTGGTATCAAAACAATGAAACTGTCTCCCTGTCAGAAACACAAGAGGAAATATACACTGTAATAAAGAAAAGTTGTCTTTGCAGAGAATTTACATCTGTACTCTGAAGATGACTTCCATCCACACTCCTTCATCTCCCTTCCTCTAACAGATCACACTAGCCACAACATCATCTGATTTTCAAGACTACATTATTCATAGCTAAAATCTACCGAACCTCATATTCTAAGGGTTCTCCTGACCAATGTTCAGTTAAAATTTGTTCTCTGAGCAGGCTATAATGTAAGTTGGATGAGGTAGCACTCTTCAGCTTTTGGAATTATATAAAAGTCTCAGACTGGGGCTGAGCACATGGAAGAAAGTAAGGGAGAAGGGTGAGAAGGAGCACAAGCCTGACTGTACCCTAGTAGTTAAAGAATTCATAGGAAGGTTTATGGTTTTCACACTCTGCTCCTAGAACACCAACTTCTTTATTATTTAAATTAAAGAACAAGCATATAAAATACAGAAACAGTTTTGAAGGTCTGAACTGGAACCCAGGACTCATTCACAGTCTACAGGTCTTTAGTCCTTTGCTGGATAAATATTTGAGAGTTCTTTCACATAGTGGCACAGTTTTATTGGGAGGAATAATGTCTTACTGCTTAAATGCTTACATTCTTTATTGGTTCTGGCTTTGTAGCAATGACATGTTTCTTGTTCCTTTTATCTTCTCACTGGATTTGAATCACTACTGTACCTCTCTAATCTAAGACTGTAGCTTTTAGCAGTGCAGTAGTTCCATTACCAACAACTATAATTGGAATTATGTCTCTATCTTTTTAATGGTGTTGTTTTTCTTCCCTGATACTCCTGCAAATCAATATTAATGTGAATATTTAAATCTACAAAATCTGCACTTAGTCTATTTGAAGTATTAGATGAAGCTTGCAAAGCTGTTCTTTTATTCAGTTCCTCCTCCCAACCTAGTCAAATTAAAACCATAGAAAATTGTCAGGTTTGTGATTTATTCTCAAAGCTTTTAGCTTTAATAGCTCGGTGCTGTGTGTTAAATTATAGTTTTTTGTGAAGTAGTGAACATATATACTCCTGACGTGCATAGGAAATAAATCCACTATTTGAGTGAATGGCAGATTCTTAGATACAGTAAGAGAAGGGGTGAAGGTTGGAAAATACATTTAATGGGTACTTTTTCAGGGGGATTTCCCCCCCTACCTTTAATGTCTCTCTTTCTGGGGAAAAAAAAAAAAAAAAAAAAAAGCCCAAGGCTTGAAAAAGTAAACCCTGTTTTTTCTGAAGATTCTTTTTCATCTTTCTGTTCCCTTTTCCTATCTTCCGGAAATACATTCATCTTTTAAACATAGAGGTGAGAAAATACTGAAATACATTTCAAAAGCAAAGAGTTTGGTATTTGAAAAGAATCCTGTCCAGCAAGTTTCTCTGGACAGGTTATTCTATAGATGTGTAGTATTGTCTTTGTTGTATTTAGCGATGCAGAGGTTGCCACAGCAAATGTTATGATCAAAAAAATACTCTCATCTGAGAAAGATCTTTGTTTCTTGGAAGACATCTGTACTATGTTTATTTAAGTAGCACTCCCAATGAATGTCTTTGAGTCTGTCTTCATGGATCTTTTATCCCTTTACAGCTAATTATAATTTCTTATTTATTTGTGAAATAAATAATACACAAAGGATCCACTAAAAATTGGGATTTAGTATAGAATTAATCCAAAAGAAATCCAAATCTGTCCTCAGAAGATGATAGGACCAATTCTTCAAAACATTGTGTGCACTATGTTTAACCAGGTATTTATTTCCCTTAGGCTGAGGGAGACAGTTTACGGGCAATGTTGACCACAGCCAAAATCTTTGAAGGATCCAGACCTCATTTAATAGTGACAATGAGAAAGTGTTGTGAAATGGCCCATCATGTGAGACTTAAGTTTTTGGCTATACCTAAGCTAGCCATCATTACTCTGCCCCTTTCAAGTGGCATGTTTCCTTTGCACTTGGTATAGTGATTGTGTTAAAACATGGTGAGGAGCTGAGTAAGGAGATAATTATTCCTTTTTCATGCTTCATCTCTTCATCAAATGGTCAGAAGATCACTGAAACTTGCCCAAGGAGAGCAGCAGGAGTTTATGGCCAAGAGTGAGAGAAAGCCAGCCAATTTCAGTAGCACGTCTAGCTGTCAGATCAGCTTAGTTGTGACCTGAATTTGTACCTGAAGTACTGAAAGCATTCAAAGTATTCAAGGATTCTCCTACACATAATGGAAAGAAAAAAAAGGGGCAGAAACTGTCCTGCAGAAGCACATTTGGAACAACTAAAGTCAATTTCTCACTGGACATTCTCTCCATCCGTTTCTCTTGATATGTATAATTAACCTTATCTAGCTAATCTAGACTAGAGCAAGGAGAACAAAGAATGCTATTATTAATAGTGGGCCCACAGAAAGTTTGAGCCATAGCAAGAGAAAAGCAAACACTTAGAGACAAGCAACTAAGTTAAAATATCAGGAGAGTCAAGGCTAAAGAAAAAGTACATTAACAGGGGAAAACAGGATTTGCAGAAAGGATATTGAAGGGAAGCCTTAAAACAGAGGAGAAGGAAACAGGCTCTGGACATCTAAGAGCTACTGATCAAAACTTGTTTCCAAGATATGAAGGAGCTGAGGCATCAAAATGCCTGTAAGTTTTCGTGGTTTTGCTGACATCTTTACAAAGTTATTTTGTAAACAAAACCAGCCATGCTCAAATACCTTTGTGCTCCATGACACATTCATCATATGCCTTGGAAGATGTAACCTGTACCTGTCTCCTCAAAACTAGTACCTTCTTTGAGCATTTGGGGGAACACTCAGGAAAACTGAAGATATTTGAGAGGTGTCATTAGTATAGTGTCCTAAACTCTTGTTAATCTCAGTAAACCAAGGACATGTGAGTTTCTGTGTTATGTGAGTTTTGAGAAGTACTCAGTAAGAGAAACTCAAGCACATCTATAACACTTCCCCCTGATGTCTGGTTTCTAGGTAACAGTTTATAACTCAGCAGACCAGTACAAAGGGAGCTAATTCAGGCCATATGAAATCTCTTGCTTATTTGCTTACGCCACACAGTTGCAAGGCCAGGATATGACATAAGATTCCTTGGTCTTCTCTCCTTCATGCAGAATCTCCTAAATGATGGACAGATACAGTGCAATGGAGACAACCAGGACATATCCATGGAAAACAGACTTTCATTTTCACTTTTGAGGTTAGCTGCTGAAAGCATAATCCATGTCTTAGATTTTATTTAGTCAGCTACATTTTAGGAATATCAATTAGTACAAATGCTACTTTTCCTTTGATTTCAAAGAGCACGTTATAGTTCTGAAGTGTAATTGAAAATATGCAGTTTCCATTTAGAGTCTTTTCTATTCCCCCGTCTTACTGACAGTCTGTTTTCTATTAGAGTCTGAAGTGCATCATTGCATTTAACTGCTGCTGTTTGTTACAGATAGTAAGGTCTGGAAAGAATTGTAGTAGACAGGTAACAGCTGATAAACTATTTAATTAGCTGACTTCCTGAGACTCACAGTTTAGTAAACTTCCTTTCTGTTCTCTTGGAGGATGTAAAATATGTTTTGTCTTATTTCGGTGGTTAATAACACTGCCTATCACTTCTATTTTTATTTATCAATATATCACAAAGTGACAGAATTTTTAAGTTACAGGTCATGAAGAACATATCAAAAGAGTACAATGACAACAAATAAAGCTCTGCTTCCCTATAAGACTATGAAAGTTGTGCATTTATTTGTCCAGGTAAAATTGAAAAATAAGGGACTGCAATCCTTGGGTTTGTAAAATCCTAAGCATTTTAAACTATTCTGTAGGGGGCAGCAGACTATAAAAAAAATAAATATTAAAGTTGGGAGGTAGGGGGAACAGAAACACTGAATGGCCTGCTTTTCACTGTATGCAGGTAGGTATCAATGTACCTGAATTGCTACAAAATTAACAACATTCCCTAATTATTATTCTTTACATTAACAAACACAGGTTGCATGCATTTCTTTTTATCTAATCTCTTATTTTATATACAGAACTACTGAAGCTGAACAAAGCCAGTGAGATAAAATTAACACACAAATTGTTTTTTCCTCCCTTTGGGCAGAAAAAGTGCAATTTGCAAGCAAAATGCAATCATATATAAATATTTATGAAACTAAAAAAGTCGAACAACATCAGTGGGGTTTTGTATATGTGTGAGGTAGCAAAAATAACACCAAGGTAGACTATTTGATTAATTATTAACATTTTCACTGCATCCCAATGGGGAACTTATTCTGGAAAAGGAACATTTTGCTATTTGTTGTTGTCCATAATTAATTTTTAGGTGACAAGCTAGAGTGCAAATAAAAGAAATTTAGTTTTTAATTAACCAGTAATACAGATTATTCTACTTTTTCTGTCATGAAGGTAGTGAAATTAAAGATACAATACAAGGACATGTCCTTCTTTCCCCCACCCTGCACTGTAAGGTTTTGGTAGAAAGAAATTAAGAAAGCAATGGGGATAAATCTTTTTTTTTTTTTTTATGGCAATGTGGGGAGAATCCATTCTGATCATAGGTTTAAGTAATAGGACTCTTAAGTAAAGGGTAACTTTTTTCATTTTAACAAGACATCTAGATCTCTGTTTAACCATGTGACCTTAAAACTGTAGAATACATTATCTTTCAGTCTTACTGCAGTGGGTTTTTTACAAAATATTTTGACTGTGTAACTAAAGATAATTAGGTGTAAGCAGTATTGGCAGTTCATATCCTTCACTTTTAGTCTTAATACACTGTTTTGCAGAGTTTTTTGCAAAATAATGTATTAGACTTTCATTGTTTGAGTTTTCTGGGTTTAATTTTATTTCTGCATCACTTAAGCTGATGAGAGACTTCTGAAAATCTTAATGAGAAGTTGATAATATAAAAATTACCACTATTTGAAAACAGCAACAGCAGCAGCAGCAACAACAAACCTGTACACAGTAAAATACCATCAGGGTGACACAGTGCAGCTACAAGACAATTTACTGAAACTTTTTAAAGCATATGAATCGGTGCATTATAATGGAGATTTCAGCACTGCAACATAGCACAAATATCACACTTAACTGTAAATTAATACAAAAATGTTAAGTAGTGATCTACTTATAAAATGACAAACAATGCTGAGCATACAGTGGGAGGAAACCATGAATGCTTACATTGCAGTTTAAGTATCTGACTCTGAGATGAATGTTAAACTGCTTTCCTCCACTTATTGTAATATGAAATTATTTCATTGAAGCCCAATAGCTTCCTTTTTCTCACACTGCTGGGGTTTGAAATAAAACATCACTGCCTTGCACTGCAGCCATTTTATAGTCCAAGGCAGTGATAACAGACTTCAGAACATCTGTAGAGTCTGTTAGTGCAATCATCACAGAAGATTTTAGTTTCCCTCACAGAACAGGTATTTATCCAGCCAGAAATGAACTTTGAAAGGAATGAATAGAATGAAATGATTTCCACAGAGCAAAGATAACATTTTTCTCCCCCCATATCTTACATAAGATCAGTCAGACATAGCCACTGTAGGCCCAAATGTTTTTTCAGGGGGTGTTTGGTGTGGGCAGAGTGGAGTACCAAGTCCCTGGAGCCTACTATTAATTTGTGAGAACAGGTACAAATACTTCTCCTCATTCCCAAAATGTGACATTCCCTGAACTGTATATCAAATTTATATAATTACCTTATTCAATGTGTCATGGTTTGAACTCAGCCAGTAGCCAATCACCACGTGGCCAGTTGTTTACTTCCCCTCCCTCCCTCCCTGGTGAGATAGGGGAGGGACCAAAAAAAAAATTCATAGGTTGAATAAAAAAAAATTTAGTAATAGCAACAAAACAACAGTAACAATAGTAAGTCCAAAATGGATAAAATGCAGCAGTGGCTTACTGACCAGTGACTGGTATGCAGCCCACCCCCAGCAGCAATCCCGACCGCACCAGAAATTCTACTGCGCCGACCTGGAAAAAGAAACCGAAAAATGGGGAGTGAGAGAGCATGCGCCCGCTTATATACTGAGCATGATGTCACATGACAGGGAATACTCCAATGACCAATCCAGGCCCGGCCCTCTAGTTGTGCTTCCTCTTAGCCCAAGGAAAGTTAACTATATCCTGGCCAAAACCAGGACAAAGGACTGTAAGAGACCGTCAGCTGTTGTGTCTCAGCATTGCTGTTGCGCCATCACTATCTCCTGAGCTGCGGGATGGTGTAAGAGACTGTCGGACTGTGTCAGCTGTCTGTTTTGACAGTGCACCACTTCCTAAACTTGGCCTCAACATCCCATTGCTGTGAAGAAGTACGACCTGAAGAAGATGAAAATATCCCCAGAAAAAAACCACAGTGTCTGCCCGAAGTTGAAACAACTACATCTTTCGTAACATCTATCAAGCTGCACTTGCACGCAGGGCTGGGGGAAGAAGTTGGGACAAGGAGCATATGCAGAGGCTAAAGGCATCACTGGCCAATTCCCCCCTGGTACGACCACCGTGAACACCTGGGCATGAGCGCATGGAGGAACATGGGGCGGCGAGTATGATAATGAGCTCCGTGGAAATGGGCAGACTAATCATGAGGACTGGGATGATAAAAGGACTGTGTACTCTTCTCTCAGTGGATCCCCCCTCACCGCACCGAGACTGAACCAATGGGACACTGCTGGATTCATGGTGGTGCTAACTGAGCTTGCTGCATCTCTTCCGTTTGCTTGCTTAATGTTTTAATCTTTTCTGCTTCCCTCTGTCCTATTGCTATTACCTCTTGTTATGGGAATAAAGTTTGAAAGGTTGTACGGCATTTGACCTCGTTTGTGTCTTAGTCTTGCTCTTGGGATTGTATCGAAACCTCCCCTGACATTGTATCAGGACAATGACAAATCTGTGTCTTAGGGAAAATTATAATTTCAAAGTGTTACCAAACTTTCCAATACAGAAAAATCCACATTTTATTTAAATTTACTGCATTAGGTACATTTAAATTATTGCATTATGGGGAAAAAAAAAAAAAAAAAAAAAGGTGTTCTTTATTTATGTGGAGCATATATGTTTCTATTGAGAATTTAAAATCAAGATAAATATGCAAACAGGACAAATGAGACTTTTGTAATGTCTAAAATGATTTTTTTTTTTTTTTTTTTCTACCAGTAGATCTTTTAGATTGTTGAAGGGCTGGACATCCTATTTCAAAAAACTTGAAGACTGAGGATGTTGCTGTTGCTACTGTAATCTTTTTTCTTTTGGACTTGAAAAGTTTCTCTCTTTTGTCTGGTATGCAAATCGTGCAAAAATCTGATCTAAGAAAAATATGACTTTTCCAGTTTGTAGATTTTAAAGACTGAAAGCGACTAAATGGTCATCAGCATTGATTTCCTGCTAAACATGTTTCATAATAAACTTAGCAGAAAGGTGCTATAACAGATCAGTCTCCCCAGTTAAGAACTCAACTTCCTTCTGCTGTGTGCACATGAAGAACTTAATCCTTCATCTCCAGAGAGAATGTACTCATACTCTATTGAAAGAAACACAGTAAATGTTATTCTGGTCACCAAATTTCCTCATCTTCTAATAATCACATACTAGCATTCATGTGTGTCTGATATCACAGGGCTCACTCTACTTATCTCAGAAAGCCAGGAGCAAGGAGGAACTCTACAAACTGGTCATATACAGGAGACACTTTGGCTCTGTTAGTGGTTTCTTTACTCCATTGTAGGATAGCACTGGGCAAATCATCACAATTTCCAAGTCCAACCTAACTGTCCCTGTTACCTCACTTCCTTTCACAGGAAGGAAAAGACACATAGCTTCACCATCACTTGGACAACCTAGCATGATCACAGGAGCCATGTAGACATCAGGAGCTCTGGCCTGGCTCTATGTGATTTTGGTAAGTCTAAAGCCTGACTACAACTTTTGGGTAATGATCTCTCATGAAGGGCAACAGTCTTTGTAGCCTTTACATACAGAAATGGTAAATTGTACATAACTTACATCATATTGTTTCATCTTCTCACAACACTCATGTGCATCAATGAGTCTATTAGGAGTCTATATACTCTATATATGCATCAGGCATTAAGACTCCTCCAAAGACCTACTATTAAGCATCTTTATAATTTTATTTATTCATTCCTTGTATGCTTTTAACAGATTTTAACAAATTTCAGTGACAATCTGAATTGTATTTCTGAACACTTTACATTCATACATTTTGTGAACAAAAATAATAAACTGTTCTTCAAAAACAAGATCACTTATCCCAAATCAAACTTAGCTCAACATATTATTTTCAGTGTTAGCTAATAGTAGAACAGTGGCAGAAAAAGAGCTAGCCTCTTAAAGGGTATCCATCAGCCAGAATCATCTGAAGGTTTTCAAATAACTTTCAGTTTATAAATTGCCTGCAAACAGTTCATGGAGTGTAGCCAGTCTAGCGTGATTAGTCATACTTCATATTGTTGATATCTGAGATTAAATGATTACACTTTTTCTAACGATCTTTCTGTTTTTCATCTGTTTTTTCTTTGTGTGTTTGTTTGGAAGATTCATATCTCTTTTGTGTAACAATGAAGGATAAAAATGTATCTCTATGATACTCATTTTTCTGAAGCCAGTATATTTGCAGCACAAGGTTTACTGACCTTAAGATCATTAAATATCTCTTTCTTCTCTTGTGCTGTGCTCCAGGAAATGAGTCAAATGCTCAAACCTCACCATGTGTCCCTGGTTAGCTGCTCTTGTACTTTAAGCTAAGCACATGCTTATCTGCCTCACTGCATCAGGGGCAAAGTGCTTAGCTCTAAGCAACTGCTGACATCCGTTGTATGTAACATAGCACTGAAGCACACAGTATTCTGTTGGACTGGACCTCACTTCAAACTGTCAAAACAAATAGGCAAGAACAATTTGTTAAAATTATTTTTCATTGTCCACACGTATGATCCTGCACTTGATATATGATGATAGAGCTTTTTATATGCAATATTCTTTCTGATATACACTGAGGGACAAAACATCTGTTTCAACAGCTATTATGGACAGTTAAAAAAATGTACCAAGATATTTAGGGAAATGAAACACAAAGGATAAAAATGTATGGAAAGTTAACAAAGCAAATATATGTATGGTTTTAAAAATTATTTTTCATCCATCTTGAGAGTGCATAGGAAGTATTAGAGAATTCTTCCAGCTGGGTTTTAAAATGAAATCATTAAAAAGTTTGTGTGCATAAGGATCTGGGATTGTCAACAATGACACAGGAGAAGGGGTATAGTAGTGACTTCAGAACAAACCTACATGAACCTCACTGAAATGATCTTTCTGCCTCTGTAATAAAATATGGTTTAATAGAGTATTCAAAAAGTCTTTCTATGTCCAACCCTCTTTCATTTAATATCTTTTTTTTTCAATCTGTACTGAAGATTTAAGGAGTCATAGAAACCCAAGCCTGCAAGATAAGCCTAAAAACAAGCCAAGCACATTCCTGGGGAAGTAGGATATTGCTACCATTCTGTTGTTTTATCAGTTTTTGAAGTCATATTTGGGAGGAATGTAGATAAATTAATAAAATGTTAAGATAGAAATGGAAGTTCAGGTTGGGTTGCAATTGCACAAAGAGAAGGTCCTTTACAAGTAGAACCTGAGTTTTGAAACAATAAAATTTGGTATTTATTTTTAACTGTCTACTGGCCTGATTCAACATCTATAACTAGTCAGGGGGAAAGGAGTGCTTTAAGTACTGAAAAGGTGAATTTTTTTCCTTACTCACATATGCATTTCTATCCAGAGAAGTAACTACATTATGCCTCATTTTTTTCCCCTGCATCTTTCACTTAATTATAAAGGTTGCAAGGTGGTTCTCTACTGATCAAATGTTCCCTTGCAGGTATGTTTTTGCACTGGCGTTGTTGCTACTATTACTGTTCTGTCTGCCCAGGACTAGAATACAACAAAAGGGACACAAATTAGACTCATGGGTTTCATGAGAGACATATTCAGTTCCCTGAAGAGCTATAATTTGAGTACTACTGCCTTAGAACATCGTCGTCTGAGGCCATAAGTTTTCTGCATGTTGTTAGAAGGCCAGAGTATGCATTAAACAGTGTTCTGCTTTGTATTTTCATCACAGTATCCAAATTCTTGAAATAGAAATCCTTGACCTAGAAATAGAAACAAACAGAAATAAAAATAGTCACAGATATTTAACACTTTTTACATTTTCAATTAACAAATTTGTTTTATGGCAAGGAAGGACTTCATTATGAATTTCTAACATTGGCTGGTGTCACATCCTGCTCAGATGAGGGAGGCAAGTGACTCAGATTCGCAAATCCTCAATGGAGTGGACAACAACATAATGACTTATGGTTGGGGTCTCAATACATACTGGATCCCCCCTTTTCAAGGGGTCCAGACCCCCAGCCCAATAAGCAGCTCATTAATGACCACAACTCTCTCTGGTCATCAGTAATTAAGAAAACCCCTGGCCCCCAGTATCCCTGGGCCTCATCTTCTGATAACAAGATTTGGTCACCACCAGTCAAAGATACCCTCCACACATATTCAGTCTCAGTTTCCTGAGCTCGTCTGGTATATTTCTCCTGAATTTTCGCAAGCTCAGTCGCTGGATATGGTGTAGTTCAAATGGTGACCTGTGGAGCTCTTCCACCCTGACCATCAGTGGTCTCTGTTTGTCCCAATCCAATGTCGTGGGAGGTTTCAATATGATCCCAAGAGCGAGATTAAGACACAAACGAGGTCAAATGCCGTATACCCAAAACAAGTTTTTATTATTAAAAAGGTGAAGAGGGCTAGCGATAGGACAGAATGGAAGAAAAAGACAGAAATAAAGGAAGGATGCGGGATAGGGCTGCAAGAATAGTCACCACCATGGATCCAGCGGCGTCCCGTTGGTCCTCAGTCTTCAGTTCTTTGGTGGTGGGTGCACACGGATCTGGCTTCGATGGTGGATGCACAGTGAGCAAAATTTTCTGCTGCCTTTTTAAGTTCATCGTATCTGCTGGTTAGCATATCTGCTCACCTTTAGTTTTTTTTCCTCTGGTCCCACAGGTTTTGTTGCATCTTGCTTCAGGGCAGGAGCGTTTGCCTCTTGTCAGTTCACTAGCAATGCATGCATGGTGTCTGGCCTACAATAGAGCCACAAATGGCTACAGGATGGGGTCAACTCAGTACACTCTGCCCCTTTGAGGCTTGTCTAAAGAGTCCGGACAAGGCAACTGCAAAGAAGTGGGGGGGTGCATCCTTCAATACACTCCCGTTTCTCTGGGAGACATCGCCCAGACCAATTTACAGGCCGCAGCAGCTTCTCCTGGAGGTTTGCAAAGAGAGAAGCGAGCTTTGAGACAGTCATATGACATTTCAGTCTCTTGCACTGTTTTAATTAATGGTCTTAAATTTGCCCCCTCATTTTCGGAGTAAAAAATTTCTTGGCTTATCTCTAACTCCTTTGTTGGATACAAGGGTCTGGCTGCTGATTTTGCCAGACTCGTAACTCCCTGTTCACTATCCAGAACAGAGCCAAGATCTGTCCGGTTGCAGGTTTCTTGTTCATTCCCCTCTTTTTCAGACTGTGAGATTATTTTCTCGGTTCAAGGCATCTAACAGAGCCGTGCGAAGTCACTGAGTGGTGTTACGCTCATCAGCTAATTGGCTTTTCAAAACTTCAGTTTGTTCTTGCCAGAGTTCAGCGTTTTGTTCAGTAACCTTATGTTCCTCAACCAATTGATCCTGGAGAACTTTTACCAGATCTTGTAAGGATTTGATCATTTTCCCTGCTAGTTCTTTCTTAACATGTTTATCTTTTTGGGGTGCAGTCAGTGCTGCCCCTAATACAGGGCACACTACAGCTTTTCCTTTGCCAGGTCGCGACCCTTCCACCCCCTCAAGTGCACTGATATAGCTTGCCACTGCTTCTGGATTATGCTAATTATCATGGGCCCAAACCTCTACTAAAGAAGGAGGACAAGCCTTATACTCCTTCAGTTTCTCAAAAATAGGGGAGCAGTCAAGCACCGACATTTCCCGGCCAGTCATGGCTTGCCACTGCTCAAACCTCTCCTGGCTTATAGCTGAGAGGTCACTTCCCAATTCTCCCTGTCCTTATCAGATAGAGAATCGGTATCCCTCTGACCTTCTTCCAGCATATAACTGAGGGGCCAATTCCCAGTTCTCCCTGTCCGAGTTTGTCAGATAGAGAACCAGTATCTCATAAGACTTTCTGACACTGAAGGGGATCCTGCTGACTACGCCAATTTTAATGTCACGTCCCACTCAGACGAGGGAGACAAGTGACTCAGATTCGCAAATCTCCAATGGAGCGGACAACAAATCTCCAAGTCTAAACATTTATTAACTACCCACAATATACTATTTGAACAGACGATAACTGGCTAAGTACATAGCAAGTTGTGGCAAGCAATACAATATGCCTTGCATTTCTTAATAGGAAAGGGAAAAGAGGGAGATACAGGGAATGGGGAAATACAGATCACTGGTCTGGGTTTCTGCGCTGATCCCACCAGCGAGGGTTCCAGGAAGTATCCGTCTTTTTCACTTGCATCTGTCTTCTCTTCACTGCACTCTCCAGGCCCCCCCTTTCTTCCCCCCTCCTTGATTTATACACACTTTCCTTGGGTCCGTCCCCTATGTTGACCCACACACCTACATATCCCATGTACGGGAAGGGGTAAGGTGTTTCATGGGATGATGTAATTAGCATGATCATGTTAGCCTTTGTTAGCATATTGAGGGGTGTTAACTTTAATGTGCATTTCGTGAATAATGAAGCAAAGGTCATTCACCAGACAGATGGCCCTTGAAATTTGTCCAGGTGCACCAGAGCAGAGCCGTCCTGTCTCCACAGGGCTCCTCCTCCAGCTGCATCTTGTGTTATTCGGGCAGCCTTATCAGCTTCAACCTCCACATTATCCACCCTGTGACTCATAGTTTTGTCTTGTGAGTGTTTGAAGCATTTCTTCGATCAGCCTCAACTTTTGCTTTCTCAGGCTGTTTTTCTTAGTTTTTCGCAGGCCTGGTTTCTCGTCTCTCACAGTTGGGAAGACTTGTTTCTAAAATAGGTAGAAAATGCACCAAAAGGGAGAAACCTCTTTTGTTTAGCTTGTACAAAAGTAAAAGTATCAGCATAAGGGCACATTCTCAGTGACATTTTCTTCCAGATTTCCACAGGAATTTATTTCAAAGCAATATATTGGTGATTTTAGAAAGCAAGATGCTCTATCTGAATTTAAACTAAAGTCTTACCTCCCTGAAGAGAAGTAGCAGATATTATGGCTTTGAGAAGTGGCTTTGAAAGAAAGGAGAAAATTATTAGACTGTACTTATCAAAACATTTCACCTATCTTTACTTTGCATACGTCCCAGATGTATACATGACAGACTAAACTATGCACATAGAGATATATTTAAGCAAAATTGTCCTGTTTTCCAAAGAGAAAATCTAATTTAGCATATGGACATAAAATCAGCTTTGTTAGTTCAAAACAAACGTCCATCTAGTCTAATATGTTGTCTCTGGCACTGGTCAAAAGTGGATGTGTATTGAAGAATAGGAATAAGATAAAGCTATATTATATTCCCTCTAAGCAGTTCTCCGAGTGTCTTTTTTTCAGTTCAGAAGATTTCCTGAGCCTCTGAGGTCCATCTGCTAAACGTCAGTCAATTTGTCTTCCAAGTATGTCTCCCATTAAACAAATATAAATTTCTCACATCCACAGAATTATTTGGCAAGACGTTCCACAGTTTTGTTATCTGTTGAGTTAAGAACCATAGCCTTGGTTTTGAACCTGAGGTTAAAATTAAGCTATTAAGTTCATGTTTTGGACATTAGTTCTGTTGAGAAAGACAGTGAACAGTGCTAGTCTGTCTTCTCCAGGTCACTGATGATTTTATAGACCTCTATCATATCTCCCCTTTCCATTTATTTTCTGGGCTGAGTCCCACCATACTCAATCATTTTACATACAGAGGCCAATACATACCTTTGATGATTCTTGTTACCTTTCTCTGAATTTACTTTCAAGTTCTCATATATCTTTTTTTGGATGAGATACTCAGCACTGTATACAGGGTTCAAGGAATGAGTGAGCCATGGATTTGCCATCGTGTTTTCCATTTGGTTCTCTAGTTCCTTCCTAGTCCTTCCTAGTATTTTTAATTTTTTTGACTGCTATTTGGTACCACCAAGCCCACCCTATTTCCGCAGAGCTAGCTGTAGTAACACTAGTACCTTTACTTCTGAGTGGAAACAGTTTGGAGCTCATCACATAGGTAGATGATTGAATTTACTGATTGTGCAAAGGATTTTTTCTCTATTTAGATCATCATATTTATCCAATTTAATTTAATTTGGCATGTCAACTGCCAAATTTCTTGCTGTGTCTTGCCAAGTTTCTTCTGAACTTCTTCAGTTTGATCTCACCCTTATTACTTTGAATAACCTTGGTAGCATCAGCAAACTTTGTTCCCCACATTGCTTGCCTTTTTTTCCAGGTTACTTTAAGAGTGTGTTAACACAAGACTGTAGCCCAGAACTTCCCAGAACTCCACTGCTGAACTGACCCCATTGCAAGACTGGCCATTATGCCTCCCATATTCCTAAAATATTGTATGTCTTTTAAACATCTATGTTAAACACTTCCTCTTTATCCCATGACTGCCTTTGAAAACCTTTGGCGAGGGATTTTGACAAAAGACTGGACTTTTAAGTAAACTATATATGTTGTATCTTGAGCTAAGGGAGAAAGAAAAACTGTGAAACTATTCCAACATTCATCCTCATAAAGACTTCTGTATCAGCTTGATACACTATACATAATCAAGCTACCAAACCCAGAAACAGTTTGAAGTTTTCCAAGACAGAACATTTGCTTACAAGAAGCGAAAAAAAACTAACCAGGTCGTTTTGTGACAGTTGCCATTACAGTATCAGGTTATGCAAAGCTTGTTATTGCTGTTTGGACTAACTAGAAGTTTATTTGGAGTTGGGTTTGGATAGATAACTAAAGTTTATAAAGATATTCCACTGTATAAAAAAGTTAATTCAGAATCAGTTCACAGCTCTATCACTCAAATTTGAAATTCATATCTGTATTTGCTTATTATAGCTACATCAGGCAGACTAATCCACAGCACATTTTTGTTTAACTAAAATAATGTTTATTTTTTTACTATCCAAGCCTAGGTTCTCGTAGTGGAAAAAGAAATCATTTTAATGTAAAAACATGAGAAAAATCTCTGTAAATGGATCAGAAAGTTTATTCTCTTTGAGTTTATCATGCTCAGTGTTCTTTTTTTCTAATGTGTTTGAGATATGGTCCTGAAATCACACAGTATCACTGTTTTAATGGGTTTCAAAAGCACAGCTCTTAAATTAGATAGAAGACATTAGAGATGTAGAGAGTCCAAGAACCCAAGGGAGATGATACAGGAATAAGAAATTTCATAAAACTCTTTAAAGTTTTTTATATTTTAGACCACGTGGAATTTTCCCGAGATCCGTTTTCTAGAACAAATAAACTGGGTTATTTGCTTCTTGTGACAATTTTTAATTTTGTTTTACTGCTCTGAAAAAAGAGTTATGTTACACTTCTACATTTGTGTGGTAAGATCACATCGTAGCTGGAAAACAGCCCTGTTCCAATCTGTCAAATGATTTTACTGTATTCATTTAAATCCTGCATTTAAAAAAAAAAAAAAAAAAAATCACTACACATGTCTACTACACATGAATCACTAACTCTCCCCATCTTAAAGCCTTATCTTTAAATATCTATGAATGCAACAAGAGAAAATAAACAGAAAAAAATATTTTCAAACATTCCCTGACTGGGTTAGATACAAGATTGTAGTACTCTAATTTGGATCTATATTGTCCCTTTGTTTTGACTACTCATGTTATGGGAAACAGACAGAGGTATAGGTTTTATTGTTTCTATCTTACTTCCTTTCTTCATTGGAGGTTTTGGTATTTTCTAATGGCTTCTATGTTATGAAAAAGAAAGTTCGATGGTTCAGATGCATCCAACAGCATCTTTTGTAGTAAGCAAGTTTGGAGACTACATGCATTAACTTTATAATTGCGGTAAACATGTGGAGAAGATGAAAAATTAGTTTAGGTGATCTAGTTTGCTCTCTGAATGTGCTTGTCTCTCTATTACTACTCATTATTGGCATCTCAGTTATGTTCAAGTTCAAGTAGGTTCATACTTAATATGACATTGCCAATATGTTTTATTTTTTCTAAGTTGTATTTCTGAAACTGTTTCCTATCAGTTTCAGCTGTCCTTTTATTACTAAATGTCTGGCATTTGTGTACTATTGAATAATTCATTATCTTTTTTGTTTTTTAATATCTCTTCTGATCAGTGAATTGATATTTAATTTAGCATGGTTACCAAAATATTTATATTCACTTTAAATTATTTGTGCAAAATTATAAACTGTTGATTAAAGAAAAAGAAGAAAAATAGATGATTACTTGCTTTGCAAATTATTTACTTTGTATATGGATTCTAGTGGGTAGAATTCTATTTGGTATGATAGCCAGTTTATTTGGTACTTATGTACTTTTGTCCACACAGATGAAAAAACTGTAAAAAAATACTACAGAAATTTTAAAAAGGCCCACGAGATGATAGAAAATAAGAAACTTGATCTTACTAGACTTTATCAAATAATACCTATATTTCTGCATTTATCTAACTTTAGAATATCCAAATAGTTTCTGAAATCAAATGTGGTCACACCTAACTTTTAAATTACCAGTATTATTTTCAGTACCTATGGAACATTTATGAGAGATTAATTCTTCTCTGAACTGATATCTTTAAGTCCTTTTAACAAACTCAGTCTTGTCAGGTGTTAAATATGCTTCTATTGTTGGATATTCTTCCAAATATTTTATTATAAATTATTCTTTCCACTACTAAACTTTCATACAGTGCAGTTATACACTTATCAATCAGCTCTCCAGCCTTTTGATCTCTTTGAAATAAACTTTCTGTCAAAACATTTATTTTTAAGTCAAAGTATTTAACAGGTGCAGGATTTTTTTTTTACAGTTTTAAGTCTCAGGCAGACCATCTGCTGTAAAAAGTGATTGTTCTGTTCTGTTACTGACATTGATGGAAAATATATTTTTAATTTTTTTGGTATATATGTATAGCTGTATGTGTGTACTTTATATATGTACTTTCTTCCACCTGAAGCAAAGTTGTAGGTGCAAATAGTTTTCAAGAAGTGATAAAAATATGCAGCAAATGGGACTGCATCATAACCCTGTTGTTTCCCCATAATGGAAATGTGCAATTTTTGCTTGCTAACTAAGTTTTTCATTGCTGTATTATCAAGTGGTGGCTCCAAAGTAACAAGTAGACTGCCAGGGAAGTGTCTCTTAGAAGAATCTTTAATTCTTGCATAAGGAAGGCATTGCTTAGCAGAAAAATATCTCTGCACAAGTGTCATGGATGAAGGCTGCCTAAAAGTATTACTCAGATAAGTGAGACACTGTCCACATCTACCCAGCATAAACTTAGAAGGTGATTATGATATATGCTGAGGAGTACAAACCAAGCACAGAGAATTGTTGGGGGAGGCTTCCCCAAAGCTCTGAACGACATCTGCCTTCCAGAAAGGAAACAGAGAACCACAGATGAATTCTTAATATCGTTACACCCAAGTAACATGCTTAGGACAGTAGACCACAAGATGATAGTGACCCAGGTAACGGTAGCTAATTGACTTTTGGTAAGGAAAAAATCAAAGACATTGGCCTGGGGCTATGTGATAAAAGTGGCCATTGGCGGCTTATTCTAGCCAGCTAAGTTAGGAAGTAACAATTAGAGAAAGTGGTGGCCCTTTTGGGGAACACCTCCCCGAATGCTTGACTCTCTGTGGATGACTAAGCTTGAGGTGAGCCCAACACACAGACAGCCAGCTGTCATCTGAGCTGCAGTCCCATTGCCCAGCTAGAGTGAGCACCCTCCTTGTGGGTGAGACCACCTTTCTGGCTTCTCCATCCATAATTATCTTGGCCAGTGTCTACCCATTGACATAGCATTTATGCTGGAGAGGGGAGGGCACATGCCACTGACTAAGCAGTTTTCTGTCTCCTTGAGAGATTCCCCCCATGAGGGCCCAATCTAGGTGTCAGGTTGGGTGTCAGGCAGGGATGAGGCTGCTGGAAGGGCACTTCATGGCTTTGGAGAAACGTGTCACACCCGGCATGGACATGTGGTGGGCAGGAGTGGTTGGGGAAGGCCATTGTTGAGTATCAGTGGTCAGAGTACCTCCCCACACTACTTGGCCAGTCTTTTCTTTCACAGTCAGTACCTCTCTGCCCCACAGCATGTCCTGCTTTGCTGTCAGCCTCCTGCCTTGCATTGGGGCTTTGAGCTCCATAGCAGACGCAACAGTGGCAGGTAGTGAACCCTCCCAAACACCCTGCCCCAGCAGCACCATGTGAGGGACAGACAAGCCCATCACTCAGGTCTGCAGGAAGATGTTAGTACACAAAGCCCGTGATTGTTCCTGTCCGTGCCGGCACAGCATTCCACCCATGGTTTCTGTCACATCACGGCCCCCCCATTAATTCGCCACTGCTAGTCCTGCTCCCTCCTCCCCTTGGCCCCCATGACAATGTGCTTTACTCTTACTCATTCTAACTCTTACTCTGCATGTCTCAGCTTCTTGCTGAAAAAGCAAAACCACCTCCATACCCATGAGGGTTAATTTTCTCACTAAACATGATACCTATTTTTCACATAAGTAAGATCAAGGTTTTCCAGGTAAAGGAAACTCTGGAAACCAGGCTCCCTTCTTTCTGGATGTTACCACTCGCTTTCCATAATTTAATCAAAGAAACCAATCTGAGGCAGCCCTCAGGGAGACAACTTACACAACGTAAGAAAACAGTTTAACATTTACATTTCCTTGAAAGATGTAGTGAAATTCTTCATTTTATGAGAAGTGTGATTATGATAACCTTGTCTGTGGTACCATTGGCTGACAAACACCACACTACTTAAGTGGCTAGTCTTGGTGAACCACATTCGTGAATTAATTCATGCAAGATATATGTAACTCAAGTAGTCAATCTAATTTTGTCTCTATTTCTCATGTGTAAATATCCATTTTATGTCTCAACATTTCGGGGGTTGGACTAGATGACCTTTAAAGGTCCCTTCTAACCCAAATGCTTCTATGATTCTATAATTCTATGACTCTATGAAAATAATTAGGTGCTCTGATACCAGAGTAACAAGTGATCTACAAACACCTTAAGCAGAAAACAGACACCTTGTTTAAAAACAAACATAGCTTTTTCCCATATTTATTATTTTTTGAAATTCAAAATCTAAGAAAAGTATCCTTTTGCCTTTTTACTGATATTTCAGTAGTTATGTGAACTAGATCTCTCCACACCTCTGGGCCCATGAGAAAAACAAGAAATATGGTACCTAAATGGTGTTACTGTATTATTTCTTTTAATGTTGGAATAATACCTAGCTTCTTTGGTTTGTTTTTTGGAGGGCAGGGCATTTGCTTTTTTTCTGGTGCTGCAACATGAATGTTACAAATTCTTTAGTTACATAGATATGCATAGATGATGATGTGGTGACATAAAAGTAATTCTGAATAATATAGACTCCAAATGACCAAGTGGGAAAAATGGATAATCTTCACTAAATTTAACTGGCTATGTCTGCACTCAGTTTACATGAGGACAAATAAAGTAACTTTAATAAATATCAACACAACCTCTTGATTATTGATATTTTTCTTTAATAGTATGTGCAATTAACAAGCAGAACTTTCAAGTAAGTAGAATATACAAGTCAGACATTTTCTTTTTGCTGAATCTTTGCCATTCTCTTGTTGAGATTCCATTTATCAGCTTCCATTTATCATTCCGTTTTATCTTGCTCTATTCAATTATCATCACACATAACTTTAGCTGCAAAAATGCTTCCAGGTGTTTTCTTCAAATATTTGCTTCAATTTTTAATTGATTATCTTTCTTACTGTGAACTGGGATTACATAAATATTTGATAAAGTTGCAAGAGGAATATTCTCCTAGATAGTCACAGTTTGAAGGAATTTTAGTGAATATTTATAGAAAACAAGTTTTTAATTGATTAACATGAATATTTACATCACACATCTGCTTTTTTATTATGTGGTCAAGTAACAGAGCCTTTTGATATGATTTATGCATCCAATTAAAGAAATTCAGCTTTTCATGCTGACTGATCATTAAAACTGTTTACTAGATGAGCTACAAGGAAAGGTTAATAATTTTATTATTAAATATAACCAAATAGAGTTGTCCTTATGTTTGGAAAGTTTCTCTTGAATTATTCTACTGCAGTTTAATCCTACTGCTTCTTGTATAATCCATCACAGATACAGAAACCAGAATACTGCTTTCTTCTTTGCAGCAGTTTTTCATGTATTTGAAGACTGTCACATTGAGTTTCCAGATTTTTTTCTTAACAACCTAAATTCATGTAATCTTTTCTAGTGCACATTTCCCTAGATTTCTACTCATGGATGCTTATAAATATACATACATGAATATATACACATAAACTATAAATAATAGCAATAAAATAATATCTATTAAATTAAAGGATACTTTTAATATATATAAATCCTATAGTATGTTAGTAAAATACTGTAGTTGTTATCTTTTAGCTAAAAAGGAATGACAGGCAATCCTGTAATATTAAGGGCTAGAAATGTTAATGATTTTTTCAAAATTAATTATCTGGACTCTAGAATACATCCATTAAGCACACACTCATGTCAATAATGCTGTTTAAAATTATGAGCAATTCTCGTAGTTGTGCAACAAAAAAAATGTGATCTTGAAACCCTCAAAAATCCTCACAATCTCACTGTCACCTTTACCCCTTTCTGTTAACTGAGCAAGAAAAAAGATAAACAAATTGGATTCAATGAATGTCATAGTCATTTATTACACTTGCTGCCAGAACTCTCACCCACCAGTTGTTTAACATTGTTTAAGTCTTGCTTTACTGTAAGAACAAAATCCTGAATTGGCTACTGTTTATGGGGAAGCAGGAATGCTGGAAACACCCCTAATGCAGAATCCTTCTGGCCAAGACAAAAGTCAAGGGGGAAATCTGAAGCTGCACAGCTGAGCACATCCTATTACTCATCTGAAAACAGAACATTTCATGGCCCTGGTTATGTTGGCTATTGCCAAATCCTTTATCTTGAAAAATCTTAATCTGGGGAACAGAGCACTGAATGGAACCAAAGCAATTTCCTATTTCTACCTCTAAACTGGGATTTACTAATGTCTTATAAAGAAACTGTGCTACTTCTTGCGTATCTCTTGTGAGATACATCTTATGTGCCATATGTCGTCCTAGCATGACTCTTCAAGACTTAACATGCAAAAACTTCTAATGATCCACTGGTAATCCATTGTTCATCCTAGCATCAGATAACACATTTGATAATCAAATAGTATTAAAATGAAACAAATCTCAATAATCACATTACAATTTACCTTTCCTTAAAAATATTTTATTGGCTGGATAGCTGGTGCCATACAAAATAGAGAAGTTGTGTTCTCTGACAAGGAAGTAGAAGCTCAAAATAGATTGCTTGTTTTATGTCTTTAAAAGATCCTTTAGCATATTGCCTTGCTGCACCCCAGGATAAATAAGTAAATAAGACCTCTATCTATTTTTTAAATGCACTGTTTTCATTATTATATTTTCTCAGTGTGAAATAATATCTGGAGATTTTTATTCACTTATTCCAAGTGAAATGTCTTTGAGGATGGTATCTGACAGAGGCACATCTGACTTGTATATTTATGTTACACTTGGATGCATTCCCTCTATCTTCCAGCAAAGAATGGAGTTGCAGCTGTTGCAGTTTGAAGTCTTGTAAATAAATTGTGTGGTGTGAACCACCTAGCATACCTTCTCTTGCCAAAGGAAGAGCTTATTGTACTACCACAAATAAATCAAACATCTCTGGAGAGGACATAGGTTTTCCTAAATGCTTGGAAGGCTTTTTTTCTCACTCTCTGCCTTACTTCTTCCCACTGCCAAAAATATATTTCAAAAAAAACCCCCAACAACCAGAGCCAAAAGCAACTGGATAATTAAACTTTACAGTAACTCAAGGCTTTTTCAGATTGCACTTCTGCTGTGTTTGAATATTGTATCTATTAGGGAACACAATAGAAATATTTTTCTGTGTGATTTATGACTAATGCTCTGATATGTGTTTGAGGTGCCCATTTAAGTTGTTCTTTAGGGCCATATTCTTAATGACTTCAAGAACCACAAGTGCTAGCAATCAAGCGTTTCTTACATAAACATGCACTGTGGAGTATGTAGGGCATACTTAAAATAAAAATAGTGAAAAGAGACTTTTTTGTTGTTTATTTTGCTCTGGGAATGCATGTTTATTTTAAAAGCATTAAAAATAACAATTGGCAAGTAAAAACAACATCAGAAAAGTGAACATAGCACCTTGGACATAGATATATATATTCTACTAAAATACAAAAGTGTAAAGACAAAATTCTGCCCTAGCTAAGTCAGATCAGTTTTCATTTAGGTCAATAGACACTGTGAGTGAAGATCTAAGGCAAAATTTGCTTCTAAATTTGTCTCTGTCTAACCAAGACCCAGTGAAACACAAGAGCTATTCACATCATGATCAAAACAAATACCCCAGGACCTAGAATTAGTCATCTCTACTCCCCATCACAAATCACTTTTCCTTAGGGTTAGCCTAATACATTATATATAATACATAGCTCACAGAACTGACAATGACCTACATAATCAATCATTACCACTTCCATTTTTGTTATCTTGCTCACACAAGGAAGAAAGAAGGTTTTGCTTTCTCCTGGCTTTATATGAAGATCACTGAAATCTGTGGAAGGCTCCTGCTGACTTCAGCTGGAGCTGAATTGGCTCTGAATGAGCAATATTTGACACCAGAATAGCTTAATGCTGCACTAAAAGACACAACTGTGGCTCACTGATCCTGGTGTTGCTTCAGTGCCAGAATCATTCCCAATTTAGGCCTGCTGTCAACCATCTCCAATTCAGCAGACATGGAAAGGCAAAGGCAGACTGTGGGAATGCTTCCCAAAGAGCCCCTTCGGTGAATAATTTGCAGAAGCACCACTGGGCTGGAAACATCCCCTTGAATCAGAGTAGCTCCAGAGAACTAAGCAGAACTGAAGGAAGCAAGGAGTGGGTGGGCAGAAGAAGGAACAGGGAAAATAATTATGAAAAGAGCTAATTGCTTCTGTTGCTTCCATGGGCATGAGATATATCAGATGGTGTGCTTTTTGCGGTGTGTGTATATGAGATGTTTAACTCTGTCCTGATTTCAGTCAGGATAGAGTTAACTTTCCTTGAGCTGAGAGGGAACACAGTTGAAGGGCTGGATCCTGATCGATCATTGGAGCATTCCATGGCATGTGACATTCAAAGTTCAGCATATAGGCAGGCACTCTCCTGTGTGTTATTTTCTGGATCTGCTGGGTGGGGTTATATGCTGCTGGGGAGCTTGGTGAGCCACTACTGCATTTAAACTGTTTTGGACTACTATTATTAATGTTGGTTTTGCTAGTTTTCTTGTTTTTTTGTTTTTTGTTTTTTGTTTTTTTTTAATTTAACCTACAAATCTCTTCTTTTGTCCCTCCCCTATTTTACCGGGGTGTGTGTGTGTGTGTGTGTGTGTGTGTAAAAAACTGGCCACATGGAAATTTGGTACTGGCTGAATTCAAACCACAACAGTTTTTGGCACTCAACATGGGGCTCGAACCCACGAGCCTGAGATTAAGAGTCTCATGCTCTATTGACTGAGCTAGCTGAGCATGTGTTACCTCTTCCTCTGGTGCCATGGAGAGTTCAGTTTTGTCCTACGGTATCCCCGTAGCCCAGCTGGCCTTTGGCCCTAGCAATATTCTTTCAGTGCACTCGTATGTGAGTGCACCATGTCAACTCTCACGTACCCAAGAGCCGGGCCACTGAAGAACATCAGAACAACCAACAGGCGGATCAAGCTGCTAAGATTAAAGTGGCTGAAGTAGATCTGGACTGGCAACATAAGGGTGAACAATTTATGGCTCGCTGGGCCCATGACTCCTCAGGCCATCAGGGAAGAGATGCAACATATAGATGGGTTCGTGACTGAGGGGTGGACTTAACCATGGATGTTATTACACAGGTGATCTGTGAATGTGAGACACGTGCTACAATCAAGCCAAATGGTTACAGCCCATTTGGTATGGAGGACAGTGGTTAAAATATAAATATGGGGAGGCCTGGCAGATTGATTATATCACGCTCCCACAAACTCGGCATGGCAAACTATGTGCTTAAAATGGTGGAAGCAGCCACTGGTTGTTTGGAAACTTATGCCATGTCCCATGCCACTGCCCGGAATGCCATTTTAGGCCTTGAGGAGAAAGTCTTATGGCGGCATGGCATGCCAGAAAGAATTGAGTCAGATAATGGGACACATTTCCAAAACAACCTCATAGACGCCTGGGCCAAAGAACATGTCATTGAGTGATATATCACATTCCCTACCATGCACCAGCCTCTGGGAAAATTGAGCAATACAATGGATTGCTAAAAACTACACTAAGAGCAATGGGTGGTGGAACTTTCAAACACTGGGACGTGCATTTAGCAAAAGCCACCTGGTTATTCAATACCAGAGGATCTGCTAAGCAAGCTGGCCCTGCTCAATCAAACCTCCTACATACTGTAGATGGGGATAAAGCCCCCATAGTGCGCATGAAAAATATGCTGGGAAAGACTGTCTGGGTTACTCCTGCATCAGGTGAAGGTAAACCCATGCATGGGATTACTTTTGCCCAAGGATCTGGGTGCACTTGGTGGGTAATGCAGGAGGATGGAGAAGTCCGATGTGTGCCTCAGGGAGATTTGATTTTGGGTGAAAATAGCCAATGAATTGAACTGTCAAATAACCCTGTTATTGCAATCGGTGCCTCACAACATCCTCCTGCCACATCCAAAGCCTTCTGCTCCACCGACTGAGCCAACTCCACCTCATTCCTCCAGCCTTATAGACTGTCATGACAGATGGAACCCAAAGTTATGGACTAAATTAACTCAGACATTTTGGAAGGATGGCACATAGAGTGAGGGAATGATATCTGTGAGACCCTGGAAAGGGGTGGTGATACCTTAGAATCTATTTTGAACCTGAGCATCACATCAATGGTATGGAATAAGGGGTGGAGACTGTCCTGGTTTCGGCCAAGATAGAGTTAACTTTCCTTGGGCTGAGAGGGAGCACAGCTGAAGGGCTGAGTCCTGTTTGATCACTGGAGCATTCCATGTCATGTGACATAAAAGCTCATCATATAGGTGGGCACGTGCTCTCTCACATGTATTGTTTTGTTTTTGGTTTCTGGATCGGCTGGGCGGAGTTCTCTGGTGCGGTTGGATCGCTGCTGGGGACGGGCTCTGTACCAGTCAACGCTCGGTGAGCCACTGCTGCATTTTACCCGTTTTGGACTACTATTATTACTGTTGATTTTGCTGGTAATTTTTTTTTTTTTATTTAACCTACAAATTTCTTCTTTTCTCCTCCCTCCCCTATTTCACCGGGGGGGCGAGGGGAGGGGGCGGGGAGTAAACAACTGTCCACATAGCGATTTGCTACCAGCTGAGTTCAAAGCACAACAAACTGCCACTACAAACAAAAAAGATAAAGCTTTTTAATTTGCCCTTTAGGTTTTTAGGTAAAATCATGACATTTATAAGAACCTTAATTTATTTGTAGAGATACTTTTTTTTATCATTAGTTATACTGTGGGCTTACAGTATGGAATCCCCCATTCCAAGATGTTTTTCTCTGCTTCTAACTTTTGATGTTTATTTCTCTGTGTCTCTATTCAAATCTTCAATCCTGGAGAACTGAAATCTATTCATACTATTCATAGACATTGCCCCCATTCAAATTTTCAGAAAAATAAGGTTTATACCTGTGAACCAGAATAGATTAAAAAAAAATATAACCTGTGTTCAAAAAAGGGAAAAATATTCCACGTACTTTGGAAAAAAATACTTGAAAATATCTTAGTAATTTTCTTTACCTATTTTCTCTTAGTTTGAATAATCTACCTGATTGATATAATTACATTCTGTTCAATCTGTTCAACTAAACTACAGCCTGCATTTGCTCAGTGGAGACATGAGTTTCAGAGGAAAACCAAAGAATTTTTGTTTGCACTCTACATATTCCAGATGACAGATGCAGTAGCTGGATGAGAATTTTCTCAAAACTGCTATTTTTGTTGCTTTGGTCTATAGGGTATCAGATAGGAAAATTAAAACTTTGTATCTGCAGTTTTAAATATTCCCCTGTGGCTGATCAGCACTAAGATTGTGATGCAGAGATAACAAAATAAAGCCTTCGGTATATGGAGAAAATAAATATGTGGAACCAGAGGCCTCAGAGATAGGTGGGCTGTGGTTCAGTGGGAGCTGAAGGTAACATGTGAGCCAAAACTTGAAGTGAAAAAAGGATTGTAGTTCTAATACGAAACTTTAGTAAGGAAGCTAGACCTGAAAAAAGGATAAGAGGTAGAAAAAGGATTACTTGAGGGTCAGATGAAAGAGAAGCAAAATGGTTAGTATACCCTGTTCTTCAGGACATAAAATACAGCTACGGCTTAGTGAGATTCAGTGTTCCTATATGGGTAGCATATTGGCTAATAATGTGTGTCTATTCTAACTTGTCTACACAGAAAAAAAAAAAAACAACAACCCACTAGTGATATCAATTAGTTCATTATCTCAAGTGCCACAGGTATGTATTATGGGTCTACAGACTTAAATCTTTTGTACAATCCATACAATCATTGGCATCGATGCACTGTGTGCCATGCATCTATACTCCCAGGGTTTACAGTTTGTTCTTTAAAAGGTTAGAAAATCACACACAAAAAATCTATGTTAAAACTGTTCACATATTAAATAGGCATCATATTTCATGACATGCCAACATTATGGGATCCTTATTTAGCTCCCTCGTATATGTTTCATGATACAGAATATAAAACTACAGTGATTATTTTTTCCTCTTTTATGCAATAGAACTCATTTGATACACAGCATGCTCCTTCAACAGTGATGAAGCAAACGAACGAGGTTATTATCTCTAAGATCCCTCTGCTATACAAACTGGATGTTATACTAGTATCCTGGAGAACAGGACTCTAACTGCCATGAACTTCCTATGAAATGCTCGGCAGGACACTCAAGCCAGACTTTTCCTTTCCCTCCTTCCTCTCAGTGTGCGCGCGCGCACACACACACACACACACACACACTCTCTCTCACACTCACACACACATTCACACACAGGCACTCTTTCCCTATTTTCTCACAGTTACATGAGGCAGGTAGGCAGAAGCAAGAAGAATAGCTCAGAGAACGAACTGCTCAGTGAATCCGGAGCAGTTAAACCAAGCAGTGCCTTAAAAAGCCTGTACTTAAAGTGTGTGCCTATACCCTGACATAAATATTCAGCATGCAAAAATAAAACTGAAATAAACTATAGCTGTGATCTGAATATAGATGACGGTATAGAGCAGATTCATTCTCTAAGCAGAATATGAAAATATTAAAAACTACCTCACATGCTTGTTAATTGTGAAATTCTTGAATATAGCAGTGGAGAACAATATAAGAGAGTTCATGACTTCCGAAGCGGGTATTTTTGCTGTATAGAAGGGGAAGCTGTACAGTTAATAAAAGGACAATGTGAAATCTGAACAGTTGCACACTCTTTATACAGAGTACTGAAAGAGGGCTTGGTCCTGTGAAGAGAATAGCATGAGAAATGTATAAATGATTATACAGGGAGTATTTTTCAGTCAAGTACTGATCACAAACTATGGAACTAGACTGGATTAATAGAAAAATAGATCTGTTTCTTCTTTTTCTATTGGGAGTCTATCTCTTTAGATGGAAGAGTCAAATGTTATGGCAAGGACCTGTAGAAACTGAAGTGTCCTCTTGTCCTCTGTCCTCTCTTCTCTCTCCTCTTGAATTTCTTAAATGGAAATATTTTTAAAATGCTTTATGGTCTTAGGTTGCTTGTATTTTTCTTTGCTATGTTTGAAATAAGAGAGAACAATAACAGGAACATTGGCTAGTCCAGCTTAAAGAGAAATAAAATCATCCTCATCATGTTACTGAAGCTAGGTTGACTCAGAACTGTGTATACCTACTTCTCAAGCTATTGCAGGTTAATATATTAATTAACTCACACATGTCTTTCAGAGAAATCTATATTTCAATCAGGGTCCCTAGAGGGAAAAACATTTCAAAGTTAGTGTGCAATTATAAAACCTTGAAAGTTTAACACTCATTAAAATCATTCCTAGTATGTAAAGTGGGGGAAGTATGTTTCTCATTACCTGTCACTGACAACTTCAGGAAGGTCAGGTTCTTCAGCTCTGCTGTAGAGCTGCTGAAGAGCTGGTTTAAAAGGAAACAAGCAGTAGATATTTATGTTTTGAGTTTATATTTACTGTCAAAAAATGTTTTGCAAGTTATTTCACAACTTTCTAAAAAAATCACTTATAGAACACCCAAAGTACTGCTGATAGTACATAAGTTTTAACCTAGGACAAATAAAGAAAGATCCTCAAAGATTCTCTCAGGAAATTCTTTTGAGACTTTACAGCACATCTGTTCTGCCCCTTTCTTGAACTCTATCCATAATTTTAAAAAAGAAAAATACACTTCAAAACGATTGCTTCACACATTTCAGGATTTTCTTCACCTGTAGAGTATTTTAACTAGCAAAGTTGAATTAGAGGTAAGTTTGTTATAATAAAATGAACCCAGTTTTCTCACCTTGCTATATGAGTAGTTTTACTGACTTCAGAATCTCACATATGGTGTGTATTATGTAGTTGTTTAATCAGCACTGAGCTGAAATGTGCTTGAATTTCTCGACCCATATTTTAGATTTGGGATTTGACATGATGACAATGATTCAGATTAACTTGCACTTTTTAAGTAGAAGATAGGGAGAGAATGGCTTTTATAAACAATAATGTAACTTGTATCTGAAAATGACTGTTCTAAAACCTTCTTTGGCATAAATCTGCAAAAAATCAAGATAAGGATTAGAAAAGCAGTATGGATAATTGATATACAGTCTTAGAATAACTTTAAACCTCTGTAGTCCAGATATCATAATTTTATTCCACATTTAGCTAAGTTCTCTCAGTAAAAGCTCTAGTGTGAATGCTAAAGAAGTTAAATTATAATCCACTGTCTTTTCTTTGTGGAGATGTGGGCTCCTTGGGAAAAATGCGTTTGCAAATACAGTGTGTGATAGGGTGTCTCATCTAAGATTCACATTTTGTTACAAAATGGGTCAAAGAATCATTACACTTGCAGTATCTTCCTCTCATGCTATCCCCTGAGCATGCTTTGATATAGCAGAAAATGTCAGCTAGTAAGATTCACTATGAGATTTACTATATAAATCTGTTCTTGTCAACAAACTATTCCATAAGCAGTTTCCAAGTGAAAGAATATAGAGTAATTCATGTATATATGAAGAGTTCCTTTTGCTGTGCTGTTTTAGGCAAATCGTGCTACTGATAACTGGGGAAGGTAGTGATGATTAGGGTCACAGGTTTTCTCATTTTTCTGCTTAAATAGTTATTCAATATCATGATCTCATAGATGTGGGAATAAGTAATAACTGTGTCTGTTTGACTGAAGGACTATATTCTGGCTACTTAAAACAACTATCTTAAATATATGTGATTCTGTGACAGACAGTCATTTATTCATCTGAGTGGTTATGTGTATAGCTTTAGGACTTTAGTAAACAATGTTTTGATTATAGTAAAGTAAGAGGATGTTGACTTCTTGAATGTCATAGTTATTTAGACAACTACCTCTTCATAGAATCACAGAGTAATTCAGGGTGGAAGGGACTTCTGGAAGTCCCTATTCCAACTCCCTGACCAAAGTAGGGTCAGTTCTGAGGTCAGATCTCAGGTTGTTGAGGGGTTGTAAGCCTGGAATACCTCCAAGGATGGAGACTACACAGCCTCTCTGGGAAGCCTGCTCCACTGCTTGAGGGCCCTCGTAGTGAAAAAGTTCATTCTTATATCCATTTTGAGCATTTCCTGTTTCGATATGTCTGTTGCCTCTCATTCCTTGAAATCTGTGTGCCACTGAAGAGTCTTCTTTCATCTTCTTGGTAGCCTCCTTGTAGGTACTGGTGGGTCTTGTTAGGTCTCCCCAGAGCTGTCTTCAGGTTGAACTAGCCCATCTCCCTCAGCCTGTCCTAATAATGCAAGTGCTCCAGCTCCCAACTGTCTCAGTAGACCTATGCTGAACTCTCTCTTAGTGATGTCTTTCTTCTACTCAATGCCCCCAAAGTGGATGCTGTATTAAAACGCGATCCAATGAGTGCTGAGTAAAGGAGACTAATCACTTCCCTTGAATGCCACAATGTGTTTATGCTAATACAGTCCTGGATTGTGTTGGTCCTCTGTTGAGGTGCCCCACTGCTGGCTCATACACAGCTTGCTGTGCACCAGGAACCCCAAAGCCTTTTCTACAGAGCCAGAGCTCCCCAGCCTGTATCACAACAAGGCCTTCTTCTTTGAGGGCAAGACTTGTGATATTCTTGTTGGAAATCACCAGGTTCCTGTTTGCTCATTCCTTCACTCTGTCTGCATCCTTTTGGACCTGCCTTTAAGGTATCACTCAGTCTCCCTAGCCTGTTATCATGTACAAACCTCAGAAGCAAGCATTCCATCACCTGATCACTGGTAGGGACACTAAACAAGACATGCCCAGGAAGGGACCCATGTGGTACCCCATTTGTTAATGGTTTGCAGGTTCAGTATGACCCATTAACTTCTACTCTGAGTCCAACCATTCAACTGGATTTTTACCTATATAATTATCTGCCCATTCAGACCACAATGACTAACCTTGGATACAACAACACTCTGGGAGAGAGTGTCAAAAGCCTTTTTAAAGTCAAGGTTGTTCCCTTATTCACACAACCAGTCATTTTGTCATAGCAATCAACCAGGATGGTGAGGGATGGTTGGTAAATCCATATTGATTGTTCCCAGTCATCTCTCCTTTGTGTGTCCTTAAATGTGTTCCAGGAGGACTCATTCTGTGTTTTTTCCAGGCACCAAAATGAGACTGATCGGTCTGTAGATCCCTCAGTCATTCTCTTCATCTTTTCTGAAGATGGGTACCACACTTGCCTTTTTCTAGTTGCCACAGACCTCACCCAGTCTCCATGAACTTTCAAAGATATTAGAGAAGCCTTGCAAGCACATTGGCCAGTTCTCTCAACACACCTCAATACAGCCCATCTGGTCCCGTGAACGTGTACAGGTTTAGCTCTCTCAAGTAATCTCTCACTTGATCCTCATGCAAATTGCTTGTTCTCCTTCGACACTTTCATGAAGCACAGAGATCAGGGAGGACTTACTGATGAAAACTGGCAAAAAAGGCATTTGGTATCTCAGCCCTATGTCTGCTGTCACTAAATCATCCACTCCATTCAGCAACTGGCCAATATTTTGCTTGTGCAGCCTTTTACTACTAATGCAGCAGTAGAAACTTGTCTTGATGTCCCTTGCAAGTCTCAGCTTGAGTTCAGTTTTGACTTTCCAGACACCATCCGTACATGGTGATATTTGTAAATTCCACCTATCCCTGCTTCCAGTTCCTCTATACTGTTCTTTTGCACTGGCTGTCTATTATGAGTTCCCAGTTCTGCCAAGTCAGTCTTCTGATATATCTATTTGTCTCCCTGAGTATTGAGTGGGATGCTGTCCTTAAAGACCTGCCAGCTTTTCCTGAGTTCCTTTACCATTTCCCTTTTACCTTTCATTTGCCTTTTTCTTGAATAAGCTGAACTCCGATATCCTAAAGTTCAGGGTCTGTACCCTGTTACTTGCCTTCCTCACTCCCCCAGGATTTTGAACTTCACTACAGCCAAGGCTTCCATTAAACATCTCATTCCCAACCAGCTGCTCCTTGTTAGTGAATAGAGGATACAGTTGTGCATTACCGCCTGTTTAACCAGTTGTCCCCAACACCCTTCCTTACCCTAATCAAGTGATCTGTAACAAGCTGTCACCATAATGTCACCTTTACTAGCCTCTCCTCTGATCCTGACCCACAAGCTTTCAAACAATCTCTTGTCCAGTCCACAAGAGATCTTTATGCATCCAAGCTGCTCCTTCACATGAAGGGCACACTTGCATCCTCATCTTCCTTGTCCATCATTCTTTGTTCTCATCCATCATAGCACCCCTGCCATGTGAGCTGTCCCACCAACTCTTGGTTATTCTGGTGATTTCACAGTTCTGTGACCTCATGAGGAGTTTTGGTTCCTTCTACATATTTCCCAAGCTGCAAACATTTACAGACAGATGTTCAAGGTGGGCTTCGTCTCAACATTTTTGATCATTCTGAGGTGCCTCTTGTTCAGATATCCCTGCTCTTTGCATTTCATCTGCATCCATTATTTCCTCATTAACTCTGGGTTGTAATCTCTCACCCACATGTTAGTGTAACACAGAATATGGATGAGATGCCACTTTTCAGTGCACTAAAATGTACAGGGCATATTTTGTACTCAGAACAAAGAAAGAAATTCCCCCCCCCCCCCCGCCCCGTCTAAATTGCTTAGTAGTAATTATGTGTCCCTGATACCTGGCAGCATCTGTGCCAATCCAATCAAAGGTTGGACAGTAATATTTTAACCACTTAAATTGAAGAATTCCATTGTGACTTAAAAGATATTAGCCACCATTATACTGCCTGTGGACTTGCCCATTCATGAGTTATTAATGTCACTGGAAAATTCTTATATTTCAGTATTCTCTTATTTTAATATATTACTGAGAGGGATGAAAAGGAATGAACGGTGAAAATAAAATGATAGGAAATAAATAATTTATATCTGAATGTTAAATGTAGCAAAATGGGAGAGAACACAGAATGTTTCGTGTAAAGACAGAAAACAATGAAATCTCATTTTTTAGTACATGATACTTTGTCTGTCCCCCATAGGACAGAGAACCAGTACATGGGAAAATGAGAATGGCTGCCAATTTTTAATACACAGGTTGGAAAGGGTCAAAATAACAGCATACTCCAATCTCTCACAGAAAAGAAAATAGTAGCCTTCAAATACTTCATCCAAGTGACAGAACTTGTATTAACAAAAGGTGATTTAATCTATTAAGGCACATCTGTATTTCATGCTCATTCTTACAGTTTGGGAACTCAGTTACCTTGGTAAAATTAAACAGCTATTGCACTCACTACTACAAATGACAATGTAAATTAATGTTATTCCTGCTAGGTACATGTTATTTAACAACAATTATAACAATTATTCACATATACAGTAGGCAAAAGTATTCTCTTACACTACTCTGTGATTCGTACTTTCAGAAAATGCCACTTCCAGAATGAAAAATCATGTAACTGCACAACTGTGAAAACACTAGCTCTACCTGTCTTTCCTTTAAAAACACTCTTTAAAAACTGTATAAGGGAAAAACATCTTTCAGGTTCCTCTCCATGCTTGTCTCCCTTAATCCTTTCACTCATTTCTTCCACTTGACCATAATCTTAATGCCATTACTGGCAAAAGTATTTTTCTTTTCCTCATTCTGTCCAAGATCACTCCTGACCCTAGTACCTTTAAACTAATTTTCCATTCTGCAAGGATTCTCTCTCCATAATTAAACAGTTTTCCACTTTTTAGTCTCCAAAGACATTAAGTCCTGTAAAACGGTGACTTTCCTTTTGCAGTATACTTCCTCTTGGGGTAATATAGTTAGTCTTTTTCTTATTCTATTCCCTGTTACAAATATGAGGATATTTTATTCTCTCTTCTAAGCTATGTGTCATGGAATCACCGAGCCATAGAATACCAGGTTGGAAGGGACCTCAAGAATCATCTAGTCTAACCTTTCTTGGTGTCTCAAGCCCTGAATATTGCTTTTAACTATAACATTTTTACTCCTCACAAACCATCATGACATCAATCACATCATCATTCCTATGCAAAGGAAAATATATTTATATTCATAGTCATCATATTACTACATTTATTCTTAATATATTTATTCATAATTGAAGATTTCCTCCTTCTTCACAAATAACTTCTTATACTCAGATTCTATGTGGTTCAGTGTGTGATTGACATCAAATCATCATTGAACAAGCTCAAGCCAAATTCCTTTGCTTATTCTAAGGAAAAAATCTCAGGAAAGGTCACAGCTGATGTGGAGTTTCATCTGCTTTAAAATACATTCAGTACTGATGAACTAATTATGTGAAAAAGCAGCTGGATTAATTATTTCATACTTATTTAAGGAACCCTTTCTAATACCTTCAGTGTTCCTTGAAAAAAATCTTACCTTTACTTAAAACTGATGATGTGGTGTCAGTAATACATACTTTTATCACTTTGCGATGAACCTATCAGCAATCAATATACCTAAGTCAATACATAACAGAACAGTGTATATTAGAAAACCAAGATTTTTTCTCTGTTCCATATTTCTATACTCTTTGTCAAATCTGAAAGCAGGGTCTTGTGATGTTTAAAGGATTATCTAAAGCTTCAAGATAAGATTCATGATCACTAATTCCATTCTTTATGATGAAACAGAAGGATAAAATAAACTATCGCAAGTTCAATCATGTAAGTTTAATGCATTTCTCTTCAAATAAATGTAAAAGCTGATATTTCTTCAACCTTCGGTTCTTTCATACATAGTAGCATCTACATATGCAGTGTTTATATTATTCTGATTTATGGTCAGAAAAAAGGCAGAAAGAAATTTTTCCATCTTGTATCTGTAGAAAGGATATCTAACATTTGAGTTAATATTTTATTTAAGATGGTTGGTAGAATTCTCACTCTTATGGTTATTTTTATAGGAATTTTCTACTGGTACTCCATATCTTTTCCATTCAGAATAAATGTTATTTTTCTTCCTCATCATTTACACCTTAAATTCCATGAATGAAAAAATTTCCTATTATGATTTTGAATTATACCTGTCATGGTTTAACCCCAGCCTGCAACTAAGCACCACACAGCTGCTCGCTCACTCCCCTGCAGTGGGGAGAGATGGGGGAGTGAATCAGAAAAGTAAAAGTGAGAAAACTCAGGGGTTGAGATAAAGACAGTTTATCAGGTAAAGCAAAAACCACTCATGCAAGTAAAGCAAAATGAGTAATTCATTCACTATTTCCCATTGGCAGGCAGGTGTTCAGTCATCTCCAGGAAAGTAGGGCTCCATCACATCTAATGATTACTTGGGAAGACAAAATGACATCACTCTGAATATTCCCTCCTTCCTTCTTCTTCCCGCAGCTTTCTATGCTGATCATGATGTCACAGCTGGGACAGCTGACGTCCCCTCCCAGCTTCTTGTGCACCCCCAAATTACTCACTGGTGGTATGGTGTGAAAAGCAGCAAAAGCCTTGACGCTGTATAAGCACTGCTCAGCAATAAAGAAAACATCCCTGAATTATCAACACTGTTTTCATCACAAATCCAAAACATAGCCCCATGCTAGCTACTATGAATAAAGTTAACTTTATCCCAGACAAAACCAGCACATTACCAAAAACTTTTCATGTGGGATTCTGGTGAGAATTAGAATGGTAATCTTGGTCTCAAATTGGTGTGTTTTATGTTTCAAATGCTCGTTTATACTTTATTTTCCACCATGGCAATATCCTTTCAGGTAAGCTTTAGAAATCTAGCTTTTATGACTCAACTCTTGCATCTGTCATCTTCTTGAATCATCAAAAATCATGATTAAATCAATCCCACATACTTCACAACTGTTTCAACATCAAGTGCAATACACATTTTATGAAGCTCCTTTATGTATGTACTGAATATTTCTCATCAACTTTAGCATTAATGATTCTATTACCATTTTTGTACTTTTTGCTATTTTGATACTTCTGGAATAAAGACTTTATTCTCTGTAGTACCCTGTTATTTCATATATACTTCTTCACTTTCCACTGTTACTGACAAATCTTTCACTATTTTGCCCTGTTTGCCTTTGTCTGCTAATTTTTTGCTCTCATCAACTTTGAAAGAACTTTAATTAAAGTAAGATTCTTCTCTTTTCTGCCTTGTGTATTTTCATGTTCCTATAATTCTGTTCTACACTTTGTGTATAGTGTTTAAGGAAGCTATTATAAATCTGTATTACCATAAATAAAAGTGAAAGATTAACAGTGAAAAAGTTATATAAGACACAGACTAGTAAAGAACTGATCATTCACTGCATCAAAACAGTTTTGCAAATGATCAAAAGTATAATACCCACCTCTTCAGAAACTCAGAATGAGTAGACTGTGGTTGAACAGACTGCTCCTTGCAGCCTTGATACACAAAGTTTTTATAAAGTACTTCAAAAACTCAGAATGAAGAATTGTAAGGCTACTTAAATAACATTTCTAACAGTAATTATTAAAGCAGCACAGAAAAGCAGACACAAAAAGTAAATCTTTGTAAGCAAACATTTAGATAAGCTGACTAAAAACATTCCAAAGAATTACATGCAAGAAAGGGGAAGATAAAGTACTAAATGTCAGAAAGATTATTGAAAACTAAAAATTAAGCATATGCAAACAGATAACAGCATATTCAAAAACAGTAATCAGGCAATGACAAGAAATAATTAGCTAATAAAGAAAAGGCATTATGTATTTTTGACAGTGAACATAATTAAAGAAAAAAACACTTCACAAAGGGGATGAATTACAGCTCTGAACAATCCCTGGAAAACCAGGTCATATGCTTTAAATCTGCAGTTGCAAATTAGACAAATTTTAAATAGCACATTTAAATAGACACCTTACATGAAATGTGCAACTTTGTTTCTCCCTATGTACAACAATATGTATTGGAGACTTCTTGCAAGAATCTTTGTACAGGCAATGCTTCTAGTTGACTCAGTGAAAATTTGGCTTATGAAAATCTTGCTGAATAGTTTGCTTTGAATGTAAGGAAAATTCACCATCACTCTGTGATTTGTTCTGTCTTCTCCAGTGATAGCTGGGTCTCACTGATAAGCCAGCTATGTGACACAGGCCAATATTTTGTTCTGTTAACCTCTAGACACTAACGCATTTAAATGCTTGTGGACTGCTGCAAAATTATGTAAGAATGCACACTATGTTTGCAAACTGGATGAGTAGCTCAAAGAATGAGGTTCCTGTGTACAGACACACCAACAAATATTCATTATTTTTGCAAATATTTTTTACAGTCAGTCTTCCAGAAAAAAATTCCTCTCAATAATATTATTCTGTCAAATGTTTAAACTCAAAGAAAATTAAACTCAAATTCTGAACAAATATCGCTGATAAGGTCAGACAACTGCATTTGTTTGGTGTAGTAGCTGGTATATCTAACACAACTCTTACTGTAGGCAGAGTTAGGTGTCTGCTGTAGATGATATATCAAGAACAGAGTTGGTATTTCAGTCTTTAAAATGTGAACTTGGAGAGTGAAAAAGATTCAGATATGACTTGAATCATTTCACATATTTACCTTGGATTTAAAAAGCTTAATTGTTTATGTGGTCTCTCATCACCAGATATCTTATTTACCAATTTTTCATTCCCCCTTGTTGCAACCTTCAATTAACTCAGTTTGACTTCTTGGGAATATCCTTCTGAACTGTAGCATTTCTGTGATTTTTTTTTTTTTAAATATTAATATATTGTCAGCTTCACAAAGCAGCTCTTGCTACTTTGCAGCTGATGTTAATTGTGTGGCAAAACCACTAAGTAGCATGGCATTGTTTCTGCTCAGTCAACAGTGAGAACTAGGTGTTCTTAAGCAAAAGACAACAGGAGATAGGAAAGATATAGCTGATCTTTGAACATTATAAAACATTATAAAACATTTCCTGAATTATTCAAAAAAGAAAGAGAAAGCCTAAATTTTTAGAGGGGATGTCAAAACTTTTCTGTCAAGTTAATATGGTTAAATTAAAAAAAAAAAAACAAACAAACAACTTTTCCATTCACACAGCTCCTCCCCCGCCCCCCCCCCCCCGCCCCGCCCCCCCTGTCCCCAAAATTTTCCTATTTTTCAGAGAAAGCTGTCTCTAGGTTGCTCTGGGGGGTGTTCATGATAGGGGATAAGGATCTTTTTAATGAAAATCTGGGTTTCTTTCCAAAAAGAGTTTGGTAGGAAAGTTTCAGCCAGACCTATTTTACTTGCTAAATTCATACCAGGAGGTTATCTGTTTCTCTGTTCTTTCTTAGGAGCACTTATGTACTGAGATCATCAGCCCTCACTTGGCTACATTAATTATTACAGGATTCAAAGAAAACAGGGAAAAGTAGTTTTATGCTGCATATTGTGCTTATCCAGTTCTCATACAGCTGGTGAAACCTCTCAGGCTTGTGTAACTTGTAACTTGTGTGGTAAAAAAGCCAGCTTTCTTCAGACCTTTTAATAACTCCCAATTGGTATTTGCACACTTCAGAAGAGTTGGAACATTTATACCCTGTTGTGTTGACAAATATGTCTTAAATACTACTTATGCAGAGCTAATTGAGCAACTTAAATTCCTTTAAAGCTTATTTCTCTGAATTCAAAAGAATTCTGAGATAGTGTTTAAGGTCTTCTACTAAAGATGATGCAACAGAGGTTAAATGTAGTGCGGATCAGAATCTGTCCCTTAGTCTTCTCTGGTAGTGGGTTTTCTTATGCTGAGATTTATGTCTGAGAAAGGGAATACTATTCAGCTTTCTGCTTGCAAGATTATTTTAAGGAGAATTTGAAGGAGTAACTTTAGCAAAAGTTAATACTCTTGCAAAGTTAGCAACAGTAAACATGTATTATTAGAAATATATACAGCTTGATTTTTTTATACTATATATAGTATATAAAATCTAGTGGATGATTCAATGCTTTGTCTGCCTTTACCAAAGGTTTTAGTGGTGTTATTTTTTGTCATAAACTGTCTGTGGGATTAGGACTGCTGTGAATATTTTATATATGCTCCTCCCTATGAATTAGCTTGCTTGAAAGAAAGAGAGACATTTGTTGTGAGTGGATAAGCAGTAAATGTCAAACCTGATATTACTGATGTCCATTGTCAACTCTCTTTAGTCTTTTGTCAGAATATGCCTGCTAGGAAGCAAAGGTGATGGTGTTTTCCTGTTTTGAGAAGTCATATTACTTCAGCACAGTCACAAAAGAAAGTTTGCAATTCTCCTCTGGGTCCCTTTCACTGGTTAACTTTTTTGGCACACAAAGAGACTTCAGGCAAGATTTGTACGGCTCTGCAGTATACAGTCCAATTATTTATATTCTATTGTATATAATAGTACCAAGTCACTAACAAACAACCAGGCTACACATTAACATGCTCACTAGCCCAAACAAGACACCCAGTGAGTTTCTGTTAGTTGGGTAGTCATCCTCAATGGAGAATGGTGCACTATTCCTTGAAGAATGCTGGTCATCGATGTTTTCAAGTTACTATCTTCCAATTATTTGTTTGTTTCCTTAAGATTTTATAGCTTCTATCTAGTATTAGTCCTCCAGTATCTTTGAGCTCCTAATAATTGCTGTTTTAACAATAAAACTTCTGTGTTTTTACATTTCTTACCTCTAATTCTTTCAGCTCATGTAATTTTTCACACCTTCACAATGATTTTCTCAACAAAACTGAATTAACATCATACAGCTGTGTTACACCAAGCTGGCCTTGATCACAGACAGCTGAAATCCTATGCCAAGGGTTTCACTTTCATCTTGAAAGTGTCATTAATTGACTAATAATTCTCTGTGTTTCTATTTCAAAGTGATAAAAAGCAACAAATGCAGAATAAACATATCCATATTTTTAGATGCTTTTGGGAAACCTCCAAAAGAAGAGCATTAAATGCGCAAATTAAAACTAATGCATGCTTCTGAGGAAATTGTCTTGAAATATAAAGACTGATTAAAATTATGATGCTATCTTTAGTAGTTGTCCTTCAAAAACAAAACAAATCAGTCAAAGAGGAAAGCTAGAAATGTTAACTGGAAAGTTATTTATGGATTCATGCTCATCTGATAGGAATGAGTTGTAATATTTTTAGATAAGACAGTTTCATAGTTCTGTTTGTGAACTGTCTAGCACTACAGTTCAGATTGTTCATGAACACTTCAACAGCTCTAGATGTAGCACATAAAAAAGGCAAAATTCATTATGATTAATATTCATTCCCCTTTTCTTGCACATTAACTGCTTATGAAATCAGGATGGTTTTTAGGCTGTATGTGTATTTCTGCATAGTAAAATTCTGCTAAGCTAAAATTTGTTAGAGGAAACAATTTAATTTAAAGACAACTTGCTCCGTGATACATTCTGCTATGTCAAATGATGACAACTGCTATAAGCTAATTAATAATAGATATCCTTGTGAGGTGGAAAATCTTCGAGGGACATTGTACTGAGTAGAACACTGCAATAAGAAAGCTACTTATATATAGGATTCTGCACTCCAATTTACACAGGATTTTTTAGCTGCTGTGTTTCTTTAAACTGTAAAAAAAGTGGAATATTTCCTGCTGACATAACACTGATTCGGATTTTGCAAGAGATTCTAAAAGAAAAGTCCACCCAAATGCTGCTGATGTTTTCAAACTCTTTAAAATAAAAGTGCACTGAAAAAAGGCTGTTGAAACACATAAAGGCATTCAGTACAAATGCTCAAAAATGGTGTAAATTCAGAACTCTTTTTTCCAATGTGATTTCTGCCCCTGAGCAAAAGTTTTCTGCCACTTGTTTGGGCTGTGTTCATTTAATCAAACAGAACCGATTGCAAAGTGATTATCTACAAAACAAGAATAATGCAGGACACAGGTTTTATTACCCTTTCACATAAAAAGACCATTTTCAAGCTTTTTCCAGTTAGTATCATGTAGTTACTGATATCTCCAGACAAAAAGTTAAATTTTAAATGGTTTCTTTTTCTATTTTTAAAGTAAAGGAGACCATAAATCCACATGGCCTCACTTTTTTTATTTTTCAGTTAATATATGTAGCTGGTTTGCTTTCATTTGAGTCTTATACATTATGTCTTTGTTACTCTTCCACAGTTTCTATGTCTTGATATAAGCAATATGTGTAAAATATCTTACATTTATTCCTCATGCTTCAGTATCATTCAGATTTTAAAACTGTACAGATTATGTGGTAGGAAAACATTTTAAAAAATTGCATTGCTTTTGTATAATAATAGAAGCATTTTTATATTAATTTGTTATAATATGTATCTATTATGAGTGACAAGAGATCTAGTTTTTATATAGATATTTGAAACACTAACCTGTCAGAGACACCTAAGTAATAGGTTACCTGGTACTTCCCAGTATAAGACTGAATTCCTCGGCTGATATTTTTGGATTGTGAGGTGAAAAGGAGGAAGAAGGAAGGAATTTCAGCCCCATTCTTTTAAGGACAAAAGTGATTACTAATCACTACTGATTAGTTGTGCCCCAAAAAATACTTATTTTTTTTACATAAAAAAAGGGGGGGGGGGAAATTAATATTTGGTCACAAAAGCCTAACTTCTGGCTTTCACTTACTATCCTTGTATTATTTTGCAAATGTAGATAATCATAAAATGTCTCTGGTTGATGAGTGCATACAATGAAGTTCTTCAGTGTCATGTCTGTGTGCTATACCTTCAGTTTTCATTAAGAAAGGGATAAAATACATTCCTCCTGCTCTATTTTTGAATAGAGCAAGCTGTAGCTTCTCTGTTCTGTGTAGGACTTGTTTTATTAATATGTGTTGGACATGCTAAAATAGGGCTTGTAAGCATCACTGGAAATTAACCAGAATATCATTTACTTTGGGAGTTCTGACCAGGCTGAGTTGCAAAAAACGGTCTCAGCATTGCAAAAATTACAATAGTTCCAAGCCTTAACAAAAGCAGATATTTTTGTGAGTTAAGAACTTCATAACAAATACTGAAGCTCCTATAGATTTTAAGTACCCAACATTCGTGCTGAGCTTTTAAAAAATATACTCTAGATGACTAACTATTAGATGACTACTATAACCCAGATGACTGGGTTAGATGAGTATTTGTGCATTTCTGTCCTTTCATGGTTCTGGGCCTGAGCATGAGATTAGAACTATGTAAGAACACTTAGCTAACCAGTATTCTAATTAACTGTAATTAAATGTAATGCAATTCAATTAAATGTGATTAAATTAAATGCACCCATTACTATTTAGAATATGTAATGAGAACAATACTTGTAAACAAACTCTTGTTTCTACAGAGAAAAGTAAATAAACATTAAGAAAGGTCTTTTGTCTAGTCTTTTTCTAAATCCATTAGTATCAAATTGTTCTTGTTTCCTAAATAAGGTCATTTTCTATGGTAACAGGCCTAAGGCTTTAATCACCTCAAAGTTTGCATTTGTGGTTTCATAGCTTAAAGACTTCATTATCTAGAATCTAAATGAAAATATCAGCTCTAATCAGAGGGATGTGAAGATTAAACTTTTTTCTTCCTTACATAAATATTGCATTTTTGAATAAACCAAGAAGAGTTTATATCACATTTAGTTGTTTATATGTCTACCAACTCTCAGAAATCAAAGCCACTGACTGCACTCTTTCTAAGTAGAAGTTGCATTCAGTTGCTTCTGAGATCACAATCTGCATGTGAAAAAGGAGCAAAGGTACAAAACCTACCCATATCAGATAACCTCTTTCGAAGCATTCCGGTATTCTTATTCATTCCTCTGAAGGGTTATCAGTTGGCTGTGTTCTGTGCTGCATTTACCAAAACCTAAGTAGGTCAGTTTTTTCATGAGCTACCTTGGGTCCTGCTCACAGCAGCTCTGTGCAGGCCAGACACCTATGCAATTTTAGTGGACCATGGCAAGCTCCATGTTTCCATGTTTAGCATGCTCACAAGACCGATGTTAGTTGGTATAGTGCTAGTTCAATAGATCTCCATGACTGGTATCCTCTGAGGTGGTCATGACATTCATAAAATGTTCACCTTTACCTACTAAACTCTATTAAATCAAAACCAAACAAATCAACCTTCAAAAAATACAATTTTAATAAAGGACAGAAGCCCAAGCCACTCAACCAGAAATTGTCTTGAAACTGGAGAAATGCCAGAGATTTTGAGAAGGCTATTAAAGAACTACACTGCAGCTGATTTTTCATGGATAGGGCTTAGTTTTAGAAAAAAAGTGGCAAAAACTGTGTTAGATTTAATTTTATATATCACATTTGGCATTGAAAAGTTCTCTGGCAGTGAGGGCCTGTTGCTATGGTGAAGTTGTTGGAGCGCCAACATCCCCCAACAACTGAGCGCCTTACAACAGTGTCTGTGTGAATAGGGCATGTCCCAAACAGCTGGTCTTTCTACTTGCTTAGACTTCTCAATAAAAGTTTTAGATGGTAAGCTAGACTTTCTCATCCTAAAGCATGTATGCATCACTGGAGTAAAAATGTACTGAGGTTATGTTGATTGTGCTCCACAAATCTGATGTCCTGTATGCAGGAACATCTGGTTTATAAGGATATGTCATTTGATATCTGGTTAATACTAATTAAGAATAAAATCCAAAAAGACGCAAACCCTATGGAGCAGTAGGTATCAGTGACTATAACAAAGAGCAGAGTGCTCAGATCTCTGACTAATCAGCCATTGAAAGAAAAGACTTGAAGAGCTTCAGCTGGAATTGTGTAGCTGATAAGAAAGGAGGATCAAAATTATTGTGGGGCCCATGGGAAATAGCAAACTTATTATGGAATATTTGGGGGGTTTTGTGGGACTGTTTAAAGCTTACTGTGGTATGTTTTAAGGGGATTGTGTGAATCAGTGAAACTTATTACAGAATAATTAAGGAAAGGAAAGTGAGAGATCAAGGAAAAAGCTTGAGGATTAGGGGAAATAAGTGTGTGGAAATGAAGGGAGAACAAAAGGGTCTGGTCATGTATAAGCAACTTGCTGGTCAGCATGCTTATATGGCCAAGCCCTGCATAAGAGCTGTGTTCCTAACTTTTTTTGTTTTCATGTCTGAACGTGTTTTCTGTGTTCTCTGTGCATTCGTTGTTGTGTAAGTTCTGCTAGGCAACCTGGAACTGAACTATCTAGGGAGTGAGAGAACACCACCCATGAGAAAAAAGTCAAGATCAGAGCTAGTGGCTGGGTAAGAGGCCCAACATATTTATACTATATGGACTTAACAGCTAAGCCAAGCTTCGAGAGACCTCCTGGTGTGAGTGTGTTTGTGAGAGTGAGGTTGGTGCTCCAGCGGCAACTTCAGCCATGATAGGAGCAGCACAATTGGTCATCTGGGTTGTTCTTTTTTATTTGTATACTGTTTAAGTTGAAGTGAGCATTGGTAATGGCATTGTTCTCCTATCTGTACCAACTCATATGGTTTGTCATGTGTGGTCTGTATGTGTGTATATTTGCATCTTCAGTATTCATACTGTACAACAGGAGCAGCCTCCATTTATCAGACTGGGAAGCAGAAGTCCACTGGGTTTTAAAGTCTACCAAGTCTGGTGTCCATTAATGCTATGACCTCACATTTTCTTCCAGTTTTCCAAAATTATTCCCATTTTGCCTGTCCATTTGGATTACATGTGTATCCCCTTTCTAGTGAGACCTAAGGACTACTACCCTCTCTTGGTTTTTCAGGTGGGTAGTGATGATATTACCAGGAGAAGTCTAAAATCAGTGAAGAGAGATTTCAGGGCCTTGGGGAAACGGGTTAAGGGGTCAGGGGCACAAATAGTGTTCTCCTCCATCCCTTCAGTTGCAGGGATGGATGAGGAAGATTACAGGAGAACTCAACAGATGAACTTGTGGCTCTGAGACTGGTGTTACCAGCAGGGCTTTGGATTTTTCAGTCACAGGTTAGTGTACAGGATGCCAGACCTTTTGGCAACAGATGGGATGCACTTGTCCCAGAGGGGGAAAAGGATCTTTGGACAGGAGTTAGCTGGGCTCATTGAGAGAGCTTTAAACTAGATTTGAAGGGGGAAGGGGGCAAAACTGGAACTCCCAGACATAAGCCCCAGGGAAGATTACCAGAGTTTGTGGGCTGTTGTGCCAACGATGACCCTCACCCTGCCATCTCAGTGGAGGCAAGGGATGGAGACATGCAGCACAACAAAGATGCAAGGGATACCGATAGGGATACTGTGGTAACACCTGTGAAAGGTCAGGTTGGAATTAGGACCTCTAAATGCAAAAAGGTGCTGGGGACATCAGCCCATCTGAAGTGCATCTATACCAATGCACACAGCATGGGTAACAAACAGGAGGGGCTTGAAGCCATGATGCAGCAGGAAACCTATGATGTAGTGGCTATCACAGAAACATGGTGGGATGTCTCCCATGACTGGAGTGTGCCCATTGTTGGCTACAAGCTCTTTAGGAGGGATAGACAAGGAAGGAGAGCTGGTGGGGTGGTGCTGTATGTTAGGGACTGTTATGATTGCTTTGAGTACAAGTGTAGTGAAGACAGAGTGGACTGTCTCTGCATTAGAATCAGGGGGAAGGCCAACAGGGCAGATGTTGTAGTGGGAGTCTACTATAAGCCACCCACCCAGGACAGAGAAGTGGATGAAATATTCTATAGGCACTTAGGAGAAATCTCACTATCGCTTGCCCTTGTTCTTGTGGGAGACTTCAACTTCCCAGACATCTGCTGGAAATACAACACAGCAGAGTGGGACCAGACCTGGAGATACCTGGAATGTGTGGAGGATAACTTCCTGACAGCTGGTGAGTGAACTGACCAGAGAAGGTGCCCTGCTGGATCTCCTCTTTGTGAACAGAGAAGGAATACTAGATTATGTGACAGTTGGAGGCCAACTAGGGCACAGTGATCATGAAAAAAATGACTTCTCTGTTCTTAGAGAGGTCAGGAGAGGGGGCAGCAGATCTGACATCCTGGACTTCCAAAGGGCTGACTTGGGAAGACGGTCCTGAAGGGTATAGGGGTCCAGGAAGGCTGGACACTCTTTAAGAAGGAAGTCTTAATGGTTCAGGAGCAGGCTGTCCCCAGGTGCTGTAAGAGAAACCAGTGGCAGAGAAGACCACCCTGGCTGAACAGGGAGCTTTGGCTGCAACTCAGGGAGAAAAGGAGAGTTTATGGCCTTTGGAAGAAGGCGTTAGCCACTCACAATGATTACAAAGATGCTGTGAGGCTATGCAGGGCAGAAATAAGGAGGTCTGAAGCCTGGCTAGAAATTAATTTGGTTTCAGCAGTCAAGGATAAGAAGAAATGTTTCTATAAGTACTTCAACAACAAAAGAAAGACCAGGGAGAGCCTCCATCCCCTGCTAGACGCAGGAGGAAACATGGCAACGAGTGATGAGGAAAAGGCTGAGGTCCTTAATGCCTTCTTTACCTCAGTCATTAATAAAAAGACTAGTAGTACTGAGGGAATCCAGCCTCCTCAGCCAGAAGACAGAGACTGGAGAACTAATCCCCCGCAATCCAGGAGGAGATAGTCAGTGACTACCTGCATCACATAGATGTACACAGGTCTATGGGACCGGATGGGATACACCCGAGGGTGCTGAAGGAGCTGGCTGGGGTGCTCGCCAAGCCACTTTCCATCATTTATCAGCAGTCCTGGCTGGCCAGGGAGGTCCCGACAGATTGGAAATTGGCCAATGTGACGCCCATCTATAAGAAGGGTCGAAAGGATGATCCGGGAAATTACAGGCCTGTCAGCTTGACTTCGGTGCCTGGAAAGCTGATGGAGCAGCTCATCCTGAGTACCATCACACAACACATGTGGGACAACCAGATGATCAGGCCCAGTCAGCATGGGTTTATGAAAGGCAGGTCCTGCTTGACAAACCTGATCTCCTTCTACGACAGGGCGACCTGCTTATTGGATGAGGTAAAGGCTGTGGATGTTGTCTCCCTTGACTTTAGTAAGGCCTTTGACACCATTTCCCACAGAATTCTCCTGGACAAACTGTCTGGTCGTGGCTTGGATGGGCATACACTTTGCTGGGTAAAAAACTGGCTGCATGGCCAAGCCCAAAGAGTTGTGGTGAATGAGTTAAATCTGGTTTGCAGCCAGTCACGAGTGGTGTCCCCCAGGGCTCGGTTTTGGGGCCACTCCTGTTTAACATCTTTACTGATGATCTAGATGAGGGGATTGAGTGCACCCTCACTAAGTTTGCAGACGACACCAAGTTGGGTGGGAGTGTTGATCTGCTCGAGGGTAGGGAGGCTCTGCAGAGGGATCTGGACAGACTGGATCGATGGGCTAAGGCCAACTGTATGAGTTTCAGTAAGGCCAAATGCTGGGTGCTGCACTTTGGCCACAACAACCCCCAGCAGTGCTACAGGCTTGGGGAGGAGTGGCTGGAGAGCTGCCAGTCAGAGAGGGACCTGGGGGTGTTGATTTACGGCTGGCTGAACATGAGCCAGCAGTGTGCCCAGGTGGCCAAGAAGGCCAATGGTATCCTGGCTTGTATCAGAAATAGACAGCAGGGACAAGGAAGTGATCTTACCCCTGTACTCGGCACTGGTGAGGCCGCACCTCGATTACTGTGTTCAGTTTTGGGCCCCTCACTACAAAAAGGACATTGAATTACTTGAGCGTGTCCAAAGAAGGGCAGAGAGGCCAGTGAAGCGTCTGGAGCATGTGTCTTTTGAGGAGCAGCTGAGGGAACAGGGGTTGTTTACTTTGGAGAAGAGGAGTCTGAGGGGAGACCTCATCACCCTCTACAGCTACCTGAAAGGAGGTTACAGGAAAGGATGAGTCTCTTTAACCAAGTAACAAGTGATAGGACACGAGGGAATGGCCTCAAGTTGCACCAGGGAAGGTTTAGACTGTGTATTAGAAGTATTTCTTCACAGAACAGGTTGTTAGGCATTGGAATGGGCTGCCCAGGGCAGTGGTGGAGTCCCCATCCATGGAGGTGTTTAAGAGTCAATTAGACATAGCACTTAGGTATATGGTATAGTTGGGAACAGTCAGTGTTAGGTTAATGGTTGGACTATATGATCTGCAACGTCTTTTCCAACCTAGATGATTCTATGTTTTCTATTTAAACTGCAAAAGTAAAGCTGGATGACCATATTAGTAAGCTTCTGTTAATCTAAAAGTGAAAGCATAGAACAGGTAGGATGTCATGTTTTTCAGCTTTTGGACTAAAGAGTGCGCCTACAAAGCCGGGATTGAATAGATGCTTAATTTTTAGATTGTTAAATTTAAGTGAAGTGAATTCCAGCCTCACAATCACTTGCTTAGAATTTTCAACTTAAAAATAACTGAGGGAGATATATTTTACTAGAGTAAGCACAGATAGTTAATATAAAGATTTTAGTATGGCTTTGAAGTTGTTTTTCTGTCCTTTTTTTCTTTGTTTTCCACTTATGGAAAGGTACTGTTAAGCCTTGTTTCCCTAAATTTTTTATCTTTTCATTGGTATTAACGTGAGCTGAACATGTCAGTACCAATGCCAGTGAGCTCTGCTTACCGTAACCGTGTCAGTCAGTGTGCAGAGTCTCCCTGAGGTACAACCAACCTGCTCTGCATGTGGCTTCTGCCTGGGCATGGCCTTGTTGAGCTCCTCTGCCTGCACTGTCTGCACCACCCCAGATACTCAAGTTTAGCTCCTACGGTGGTGATCTTTCCCTTCCTGAATGGGGTTTGAGGTAACGCACATAATAATTGCTAGTATCCTGTTTAATGATTGGGGTTTTCACTGGCAATCAAGAGAGTGCTCAGCATTGCGATGGATACTTATTTATCTTTTTCAAGAACAGAGGACAAGATTGTTGGCGTGTAGCCCTGGGCTGCTCAGCTACCTATCTTTGGGTACCTACATTTGTTCTCCCTCTCTCTGCCTTTGCATTATATCTAGCTCAGAACCCTGGGTTTTAGCATCTGCCTTTGGCTCAGGCATTATGATACTCAGTGAAGTGATGCCTCAGTTCTTTAGGCACCCTGTTGCCTTCCCATTTTGGAGTTTAGCTGGGGTGAAAATATACTCAGCACAAATATATAGTGAGAAATTTCTTCTGCCAAAGTAGATTATAGATTATTTGAGCTGCAAAGGCTTGAAGAATTATTGAAAAGACTTTAAGCCTGGACATCTCAAGTATTGCACATGAAAGCAGATGATAAGTGGTGCACTAGGATAATATGAACTCACCTTTCTCATCTAACTTGACCCCAGAGTTTTGAGAGAAACTAGGGCAGCTGGTGTCAGTCTTTGTTTTCGTTTTTTGTCTTCATACGAGGGACTATTAAACTTACCTTTCTGTAAGAATGTGCAAGTGAAAATCTAGTATACTGAATTTTATGATTTGATTATACCATAGCTGTGGTACAGAATTGTGTCTGTAAAGTAGAACTGCTCACTGGAAATATTTCAGTGTTCATCTCTCTCCATTCTATGACAGCTCTGTGGAATTGTCCATAAGAGAAGCGGGATGCAGTATCCCATGTCAGACAATTTAACTTCTTTTGTGTCTTGAATTTTGCATCTGTAGTGATACCTATACAGCCAACATGTAACAATGGCATCATAGTATGTTCATTGTTTAGATTGAACAAAGCATGTGAAGTAGGATTCATCTAGCCTTTACTTTAAACATTTAATCTACTCAAAAATAGGATCTTCTTATCTTCATTGAACAGAGGAAATCCACCCTTAAATATTGACCTAGAAGAGTCAAAACATACTGTCTTCATAAGCATCTTTGTCCTCTGACCATAGAAAAAGACTATATGACAAATATGTGATGCCTAATTTTTATTAAGTTCAAGATAAACTTAACAGTAGTATGACCTGAAAATTTCTGCATTCACAAACAAAAAATAAAAATCTGCCATATAAAAAGCACCTATAAAACGATATGAAAATAAGGTAAAAATTAGCCATAGCTGGAAATAAGGTAGTAAGGATGGAGATTACTTAAAAAAAAAAAAAACAAAGAAAAGCTATTTACCAAAAGTGAGAACCTTTCCTTAAAATGGGGAAGAGAGTGTCAGAAGTATGTTGAGGTACACCAGACCCCAAAACTGAGTCATTAATAGTTCCATGGGAAGTATGCTAGAAGTTTTTCTCAGAGTACTCAAGCAATGTCCCTGCTACACAAATATTTATGCAGTTTCTAAAATGTAACAGTTTCACATCTTTTTGTTGCTTATTAAAAAAGGTATATAATGTTTTCAAAGGACCATTTTTCTATCATCTGTCAGCAAAATTTTTAAGTGTTCAGTGTCTGTGGGTTTTTTCCCTCCTTTTTTAAATTGAATAACTCATGATTTGTCCTATATTCTGTCATAAAAGAAACAAGTTCACTCTTTTTTTCTCTAAATTGGAGAAAAATATATTGTTATCTTTCAGTTTTGCTCCTTTTAGCTAATTGAGTGCTTAATCCATAAATAGAAATGAAATTCATATTACTGGTTGAAGTGAGTTATCAATGGTGTAAATGGTAACTTCCCCACTGCAGTTACAAGAAACTGGAAATGGAATAAGATTTGAAAGGAAAAATGAAGATCAGCTTTATTCAGACAATATAATATTTCCCATGTAGTGTGTGAAATAGATGTCATTTATGTGGGATCCTCTAAAGAATCATTTAACTGGTGCACAAAAAATTGATTGACTGAAGGGAGAGTAATCAGTTATGTATCAAAATATGACTTAATGGCAAAGAGATAATTTGTGGAGGAGACGGTGAATATGACACTGGTCTACAAAATCATGAATGATTTAGAGTGAGTAGCAGTAACTGTTCACTGTCTTCTAGAATAAGCACTAGGCAGCATCAACAATATTTTCCAGCAGTCAGGTTAAAAAGAAACAAAAGAAGATTGCTTCACACACGAGGGTGGTAGAATTGTGGAGCTAAAGGAATTTTATTTTATTTTTTAAGTGGAGACTACAAGGGGAGCCTGGAAGAGAAAGAGAAACCCAATGAAGATTACCAAATAGGCAAACTGTGACAGTTTAGAAGATCCCAAGAGCTAGAAATAGTCAGGAAATGGGAGAATAGTCAGTGGACTCATTATTCAGCTCCATGTTCTTGCTCTTCTTTCAAAATTAACCTTTAGTCAACATTTGAGGTAGTGTTCTGGGCCCTTAATCTGAACTACTAAATTTAATGGTTTTGCAATGTGTAACAAAATGCATAGTTACAATGATGAAGCTACAGCACCTCTGAATCATTCATTACAGCTAAACTCTGATATAGTATATTAAACCTACATGTTTGTGTATACATATATAAGCTGATTTGCTGTTCAAAATCAATTTTAGACAGATACATGTAAAGACTGAGATGCTGCTATATTTTTGTAGTAATAAATGAATATGCATATTTTTTGGAAGGATTGCAGGAACCTTCTTTTATTCATGCAATTAGCTCTGTTATAATCAATAGAACTGAAATCTCTCGAGTTCACAACAGGTCAATGGAGATGCTGGAGTAGAATTAGACCAAATAGGTAGCTTTGTTTCAACAAAGGAAGTGGACAAGAATGCAAAGTTATCTCAATGTCAAAGTTATTTTCTAAAGAATTTATGAGACTGAAAATCTTAGCTCTGGAACTTGGATCACATATCCACTGTCATCAGCTGAGCTATTCTAATACTTACAGAAGCTAACAATCTGGCCTCATATCTTTACTGCCACCTGTTACTGGCATGAAGCTGACCCAGCTTCGTGAATTTAAATTGTTAATGTTTTTTTTTTTTCCATTATTTTCATAATCTTGTGAGAAATTGTAAGTATTAAAAAACCCTGGAAAAATTAAGTATACATGGCAAACACAAGAATAGCCCATAATTATTTTGTTTGTAACAATAGGGAAAGTATCTTATACAGGAAATTATTTTTTTTCTCACAATATGTTTAGAAATTCATAATATATTTCCAATTTCATTATTTTATTCAATTTTGCTATTTAAAAGTGATAGTGAGAATACATGTAGGAATTTCTATGTGCTTTAAAGGATTTACTGACATTAAGAAGGTATTGTGCAGTAATCTGTAGTTTCCACTAGATACTACGGCAACTATTCCTCTGTGGAGAGAAGCATTTGACTTACACTGCAATTCATAAAACAAGCTTGTAGATAACCTACTTTATAACTATTTTACAAAATTGAAAATTCAGTATTCTGCTTTTTAAATAGTAGTGGAAAAAAAAGATCCATGGACTTTAATCTGTACTTAAAAATGTCTGGTTTCAATCCCATTCTTCTGACACTTAAATTGGATGTGGAGAGTTTACTTAATTGAAAGGCCATTGCAAAAGTAATTGAATATTTATTCCATTAAACAGTAATGCAATTAATCTGGCTATGTCTATTCATAAATGAGCACTGAGAAATCATTTTGGACCCTCTTTCACTCCACAGGCATATGCTTTACAATGGCTTTTGGGGTTGTTGTTTTATGTGAAAAGGTCCAATGAAGAAATACAAATGAAAAAGAGAATAAAAAAAGTTTTAGAAATTTCTAAATGAATGAGGGAAGACAAAGAGAAAAATAGATTGTACCATCAGTATCTAGAAACACACCTAGCTCTTCTCTCACAGGTGCTGTAAGTTTCTCTTCTGTTACTTATATTGCCATTATCAAGTTCTAGATTAAGTGTGTGCTTTGCGTTCCAGTCAAGTGTAGTTTTTATTGGTAGCAGGCAAGTTTGCTATATCTTTATCTCAGAAACTCCATCTTTATAACAAAGTTCTTTCTCTATATGAAGGCTGCTCTCTCTCCCTCTCAGTTACAAAGGAGCTTAGGCTGCTCTCTCTCCCTCTCGGTTACAAAGGAGCTTAGGATAACTAAAATAAGTTCAGCTGTCAAATTTTAAAATGTCGAAACAGGAGATGAATCCCTCAAACAGAACTGATGTAATACCATGACTGTCTTCTGACACTTGGGTCACAGTATAAGAATCTTTAATTTTGAACGCATTTGTTAAAATGTTGCCAGATTGATTCCTATATATTTATTTATAAGATAATATCCTCAAGGGTAAAACATTTCCCTCTGAGAATAGTATTCCTGAGTTCAGAAATGTTTTAATATGGCTGCATGATAATTATAATTTAGACATAAATAATTACACAAAATAAATTTGCAGTTTCAATTCTGTTGACTAATTTATCCCAACTTCCAATTTCTAGAAGCATTTCATGTGTAAAATTAGAAACAGAAGTCAAAATTATTTTCTTTCTTCTAATGTCTTCTTGCTCTTTATAAACATAGAGGAATAGCTCCTAAATTGAACCTCTCAGTTTGCAAGACCAAACCCCTCTTTTTTTCCTGTTTTAGATTGGTCATAAAAAAGGACTTTTGGGGGCCATGTGAGTAATGCAACATGCAAAGACCCTTCTGCAAATGCTGGTGGCTATAGAACATTTGAAAGGATTGCTTTGTGTTAGATAGGTGATGGTGATTTCTGACCTTTTCTCTGGTAGTGAATTCAACAGCAAAAACCATCAACCATCAAAATTGTGATATATACTGATTGTTTGTATAAGATCCCTAGAAAAAAGTTTTTGGAAGTTTAAAGATAGAAGCGAGTTAGTCACTTGTAAAGAGAATAATAAAATTTAATTTAGAGATGTGGAATCTATTCTTTTTATTGTTTTGAAAGATATGACACTGCTTGTCATAAGTAAAGCTCGTATTAATCAAGTTAATGGTGTGTGATTTTCTCATACTGTTGTGTGTGAAGTAGTTTTGCTGTCTTGAAATTATTAAGATTCTGTTGTGTTTTGTTTTTCTTTCCTTATGAGTCTGGATGATATATAAAGCTCTAGCTTCCTTCTCCACTGGCTAAAAAATTCTATTTATATACAGATATTTTCTATTTATTTCAGTTTCTTTATTTTTACTTTCTTACTATATTTACACTTGCAAAGCAATAAAAAAAAAAAAAAATATTAGAAAGCATGTATACCATTCAAACAGTTTGGTAAAAAGGGCAATGTAACAATGTTTTAATGATATCAAATTTCTTTTTAAGCAAAAATCCTTTTTACAATCAATTCTGATTTTTACAGATCCACCCTTCATGAGGAAAACACAGGGTTGTTTCTGTTTTCTTTTCAAGAAAATGCCCCAATTGTTCAATTTGTGAATTTGCATTTCCATATATGCTAGCAATGAACTTTCAGAACAAGTCCCAAAATTACATCATAGTTGTCTCATTTGTTGTTTGGTTTCTAAATTAATGAACAGTGTGGCATTTTAGCTTGTACCTTGAAAAATATAATTTTTTTTTTGAGCTTCGTTATCTTTTTTTGCACAATGAATAGGGTTTGTGAACTTGTTGGTCTTCAAGAAGTACTTAGTTTGTACTATTTAAAACTGTAAAATAAATTATTTGGAGGAGATTTGAAATGGGTATCATCTACATATAAATTGGTTTTAGAACCAAAGGGGGCCTGCAGTCAGTATATATTATAAGATTCTATCACATTGTCTAATGGATTAGATTTTATTAAGTACTATAAAACAGCATGAGATGTTCTCAATAGAAAGCAAATTGAACGAAAACAGATAATTAATTACTGCAACTCTATTTTTTCAACACAGTGTAGACACAAATGCATTTGTTATACATCTGAATATTGCATATTACATCATAAACCTGTCAGCATAAACTTTTGGATACCTATAACAATCAATATGCTTTCCATACAAGGTTTTAATATTTTTGAAACACAGTATCTATTTTGCATACACAGAATCACTGCCCTGTTGGAACTAATGAACTTAACAATTTCCATATTAAAATGCTTTTCTATAGTTAATAAAACTGTCACAGATGTATATCCAATAGAGTCCTCAAATAGTCTAACTAGAGCCTAGTGAGGAATGCCCAATGTACAGAGAAATGGTGTTAATATATGCTGATAATCCTTGGGGAAGGATCCCCAAGAATTAACCCAGATCTTATTCTACTGATATGAAGAAGAATTGTTGTAAAGTCCCTTATCTAGAAATGTTTTGGCTTAAAAACCTTTGGAAAGAAGATTCCTATATTCTACTTAATACTAATCCACAAAATCTCTGAAAACCAAGTCTGAAACATGGAATATAGTTAACTTGTAACTAAAAATGTTTATTTCCTTTGATTATTTGGATGGCTTCAGAAAAAAAAATAATTGTAAAAGAACTTTCTAATGAGATCCCAAGCTATTGAAAAGTTCAGCACTTCAGATATGAGATTCTTAAAACTTTGAAATAGGGCATGTTCTTCTATGGAGAGGGCACAGACTTCTTTCTGAGGTCAGAATTTGGGAACAAAATAACAGTCAGCTAACTCTTCCAAGTCACATCTACCCCAGAAATGACTGGAGAGAAAACAATTAGAAAGACTATTGCATTAAGAGTGCCATGCCAGTCCAGTAACACGGATTATTTTTTTCCCTCCAGAAACAAGCTGTCTGTAAGAATATAAAAATGTTTTGCATTACATCTCTTTAAGCAGAACATAATTATATAACCCTTGCAAACTAAATTTTTACTGGTCAAAAGGTTGCAATATATATATTCTGCAGTCATGTATATAGTTTCCTAAGGCAACTGCAAATTAATTAATGCATTCAAACCATATATAAGGCTACAGTTTTCCACATGCCCTGTTGAAACCAATTCCTATCTGTACCAGTTTATGGTGCATAACATCCCCTTTTGTATTCATTTTGTTGAACTGTAACGTTCTCAAATATCACAAGTTATTTAAATATCTCAAAGGATGACATCTGTTTTTAAAAAAGTAGTGCAAGAAATACATTGAATGGAATTCCATCCAATGGAGCAGTTATCTCCCCACCACTTCTAACCATCTATTTGTGGGGCTTTTCTCAAGACTCACTTTATAAATACAAATATCCTGTTGTCTTCTGTCTTTTTTTTGAAAACTATATTCACACATTTCTACAGTCTCTGTTGAAGGTACTTTTCTTCTCGACTTAGCCTGTCATGTTTGTATGTTTTACAAACTGCATTCCTAGTACTGCAGCCACAATCCACTGTTGCTCAGTTCAGTTTTTCTGTGGTGTCTTTACTATGAAAGTTCCCTGTGGAATTAGGAATAAATGATGAAGACAAATTTTGGTTTGTGGAAGATTGATTTCTTTCCTTCTTTCCAAAAAGAAAGGGCAGAATAAAAGAGGGTTTTCCAACTGGATTTAAAAAAAAAAAAAAAAAAAAAAAAAAAAAGGGGGTGGGAAAAAAGACAGTGGCTTTGGATAAGATTGAAAAAAGTGGGGGAAAAAAGACAGTGACTTTGGATAAGGTTGTTATAAAACCTGCATTTCAGATGCATTTCTGGTCTTGTTTCACAACTTCTTAACTGGATTTAGTTATACAACAACTTCACAGAACAAATTTGTTACATCTGTGAGAAGGGTGTACAAAAGTATGTAATAGAAATTTTAGACTAAATATTTTTATGCAGCATTTTTGAATGGAAAAAAGTACATTCTGAAATATATATTTAATGTGGCCATATATTCAAACATATGACCTAGTAAAAAAGTTGGAAACTGAAAAAGACAAGTAAAATGACTGCTTTTAAACAAAGCAGCATGAAATTCTCTTTCAGAAACCCTCCAGTCTTGGCAAGCATGGCACTTATGGTTGTTTTTTCCACCGGTATTAGCTTTAAAGTACAAAGTTTATTCAAACTGTCTCTATTTCTTTGAGAAAGGTGGAAGTCTTGCTCTGCCATTTGACCCTTAAAATACCTTTCCTTATATGAAAACTGGGGAGCCTAATGAGAGCTATAGTCTCCTAGAAACATGCTTGCTGTACTACAGCTTCAAGAACAAACGTTTATATTGTTAAATAGAAGAAAGATAAAGAAGAAAGAAAGAATAGACTGATTTGTTTTCTTATCCTTCTGCCTGGCTGGTGGGACTCTGAATATCTCAGCTCTCACCCCAGACTTTCTTGGGTCCACCCACCTCACTGAGAGTCAGAATTAGTTTTTCGTTGTAAAAGATGGCAGGGAGACATGATGATTAACTCAACAATTCGTCTTAACCATGAACATAAACTGTTTCAGGAACATCTTGGTCTAGGAAGGGGTTATTTTTTAGTTTTTTAGATAACAAGTACAAAATTACAAATACTACATGCACATTGCTTAACATTTAGGATTGTGTTAACTGGGTATTTGCCCTAAGTCCAGTAGTTAAGTCCCTCATACTTAAAACATCTCTTGTGGGTTCTTTTTCTTCCTTATGTGGAGGTTTTAAATCAGTTTCAGCTGCAAATGAACTGGTATGAACTACTACAGTTACAATGAACTACTGCAGTTATGTTTCCTTGCCCCTTTGTTCCCCTTCCCTTTTGTGTGATTTGTTCCATACCATTTCTATACTCCATTAGCTAAAGAAAAAATTAAAGCATTCCACTAAACCCAGATGTTATACCTGAAATACTACAGATAGACAGAAAATTTTAAACATAGGTAAATAATTTTCCATTTTCTGTAAAATAAATTGTCTTCTGACAGGCTTAGAATTTTCCTTCCTCAGGCAAGGTCTCCTCTCATTGGAATAAAGTCTATTATTGACATTCAAATAAAGACTGACAGATGTGGGTTTGCCATATATCAACCTTGAATGTCACCTCATTTCCACAGTGATAATTGAAGTCACTTATTTGGATAGAAAATTCTCAGTGGATCAGACTTTTTATGTTGTAACAAAATTAGCTGGAGTTCAAATAAAAGCACTTTCCTTGTTATCTTCCAAAACAAAAAGATTTTTGTTGTCTGTAAAAACTGTTACATGTCTTTGAATAATATGTGTTATCTCAGCAAATCTTTATTATCTGTTTTCTCTAAACTTCAGCAAAGTCAGGAGGCGGTTAACATTCTTTGAGTCAAATCTGTTTATGACACACATTCTTTATACATCTTGCTATAAAATAGTAGCTGCATTTATGAGTAACTTATAAAGTTTTATGCCAACAGCTTAAATATAACATTACAGTGAAAAATGATGTTTCATATTTTTCTGCAATACACTTTTTTATTTTTACTGTGTTAGAGAGTATATATATGTATAAACATACACACAAACATAAAAAATACGTAGGGACAATAATAAAATAGGAAATACAATGAGGAACAGTTGCATGGATGCTTACTAATATATTTGAAAATTAAGAAAAAGGTGGTGCAAGTGTAAGTTAAAATGTGGAGACAGAAACTAATTTTCACTGGATGTCCATGATACCATGACCTTTTCTATAGCTCTAAGAGGCCCTCATCCTGGGTCAACAGTGAGTTGTGAAAGTTGGTCTAAATTCATAGGATAAGGACTTTCCTATAAGAGGTGATCTACAAAAGTTGGAGGCAGTTTATAATGTTTTCTCATGTAAACTAGGATCCATTTAAGAACAAATTTCAGTCTTAAGTAAAACAACTCTATAGAAGATATTCTATCTCCCTTGTTCTAAAATTCTTAAAAATACTGGTAAGTTAGAACTCTACCTTCTGTGGTAAATTATTCCTGGGCACCTAGCTAATTAACCTCTTTTTACCATGACCTATGCTTTGTCATATCACAAAAAGCTTGGAATTATTTACTGTTTTAAATTATTCATAGATGCCTTTAGTGAATAATTCTTGATTTGCATATTGTTTGGAATAATTAATTGTTAATATGGAAATTCTGAAATTCTCCACTTTGTGTACTTAGGGCTTTAGCCTTTTTTGATTTTCAGTGAAAGAAAAGATGGTAGTTCCACATCAGTTTAATTTTTGCTGCTTTTTCAATGGTCTCCCTGTAGTTAAATTATGATTTTGTTTTTGGAGAAGAAATGTTGAAACTAAGGATACAATCTCAGTTAACTTGGTTCTTATGGAAACGTAATCTGCATTAATTATATATCATGTTCATGGTACTCTGTGAGACAGTTTTCCCTTAAGCACAGAGAAAACTCAGGGTGAGCTTGTTAAGATTTCATTACTGAAAATACTACAAACAAACCAAATTACTTTACTCCTTCAGTGCTTTTCAGAAACTCTAGTGCTGCATACTGGGAAAGTATATTATATGTATAATAGCAAACAATATAGAAAAGATCCTCTTCTCTGGTGCTCATGCCAGCTGGCAGAGTCTCGCCATGACTATAGGATTAAACTGTCCCAGCCTCTGAAATGAGAATAGGCTGCCCAGGGAGGTGGTGGAGTCACCATCCCTGGATGTGTTTAAGGGTCGTTTAGATGAGATGTTGGGGGATATGGTGTAGGGGAGAACTTTGTAGAGTAGGGCTGATGGTTGGACTCGATGATCCCAAGGGTCTTTTCCAACCTGAATGATTCTGTGATTCTGTGAGACAACTGCATTCAACCTTTTTTGGAATGATCCCTGACTTGCACTACCCCCCCCAAACTTGCCCTTGATTTGTCTGGGAGGGTGCCAGCCATCACTGCCCAAAAGTATGCCAGATTTCGATTGTTATGACTGCAACAAGAGTTTAGCAGTACAGCCAGCTGAGCAATGGTGCCCAAGCCCCACCACTGCTTAGGGCACTGCTCTAGACATAGCCTCAGGTATTTACCCAAACAAATAAAGCTGCACCATATAAAATACCACGTGAAAGGGATCATAGCTTAAGACAGCTTGCTGTGAGAGCATGAATCACAAGGCACAATTTCAGGGACTTTGGCAGGGTGCAATCCTACTTGCCTTTAGAAGTGTGATTATATTCCATCTGAAACCAGTTGATGCAAGAAACATGTCTTTGAATTTTCCTTGTTTCCTTTCAGTTAAATCATTAATTGAGATGAACTGATTTCTTCTTTCTAATTTGATTTTTTTTTTTTTTTAAATTTACTACTGCTTTGTTTTGCTCTTCTTATAACTTTTCTTACTATTTTTTTTTTTTTTTTTTTGAGGCCGCACCTTGATTACTGTGTTCAGTTTTGGGCCCCTCACTACAAAAAGGACATTGAATTACTCGAGCGTGTCCAGAGAAAGGCAATGAAGCTGGTGAAGGGTCTGGAGCACATGTCGTACAAGGAATGGCTGAGGGAACTGGGGTTGTTTGGTCTGGAGAAGAGGAGGCTGAGGGGAGACCTCATCGCCCTCTACAACTACCTGAAAGGAGGTTGCAGAGAGCTGGGGATAAGTCTCTTTAACCAAGTAATAAGTGATAGGACAAGAGGTAATGGCCTCAAGTTGCACCAGGGAAGGTTTAGACTAGATTTTAGGAAGTATTTCTTTACAGAACGGGTTGTTAGGCGTTGGAATGGGCTGCCCAGGGAGGTGGTGGAGTCCCCATCCCTGGAGGTGTTTAAGAGTCACATTGACACAGAGCTTGGGGATATGGTGTAGTTGGGAACTGTCAGTGTTAAGTTAATGGTTGGACTACATGGTCTTCAAGGTCTTTTCCAACCGAGATCATTCTGTGATTCTGTGATCTCCCCTGATCATTAATATAAATTAGCCATTTTCAGCACTGTGCCTTTCATTCAAACATGTGACATCTTTTTAAACAGTTGGATGACCATGTGAGTCCTTTTATTGAAGATTTTACTCAAAAAAGAATCCCCTTTCCCCTGCAAACCCAAAAATCAAGCATCTTACTTATGATAGCAAACTCTGAAATAAATAATTAACTTTGTGAAGTTAATTTCTGAAATGTTACTGTAAAAAACAAAGATAGCACAGTTAAGTATTAAATACAATATAATGAGAACTTTTTCTTCATGCTTCCATATCTACCTGATAGTCAACAAATAAATGGGATTTTTTTTCTTTTTCTCTGCAAGTAATATTTATGACTGACATGATAACATCCAACATGAAGAATTCAGTATAAAGTTTTAGGTCATTTTAATGTTTAGATATGATCTCTGAATTAAAACACTGTAAGAATGAATTCCTCAAATCCCAGAAGATATCCTCACATGAGAAATTGTATTAAGAATGACGTGTGAATGAAATTACAAGATGAAATTATGCTGCTCTCATAATCCATAGATCTACAGATTTTTTAAAATAATGCAAAAACTATAATTCTACACTAAGGTTATATCCACGAGAAACACCCCATGCCATAAGTTTCCATACAAGTAAGAGTTTAACCATAGCATTTGATATGGATTTTGTAATGTTATAACTTAAGATAAACTTTCAGATAAAATCTTGTTCAAGCATTTGTTAACCTTAATTTCTTGTGTGTTGCAAGAAAGAGTTTTTGTTTTCTCATTTTCTACTTTTGTTGGTTAGCATCAAGCAGGAAATGCACTTGAATTGTTGCACATGGGAAGTAAATTTGCTGTATGAAATTTGCTTTACTAAATTGCATCAGACTACTGGGTTTCAAAAGATATTAAGTGGAGTTCAGATTGCTACAGGTGCTTTCTAGGACAACATGTATATTAGGAAAGAGTTGTGTAGCTCTGTGGTAATGAAATTTGCTAAAGTATCTCCCCTTGTTGCAATATGTTCCAATTATTATTACATGTGTAATCTGCAAGAAAATAATTTTAGAAAACAAAAGAAAAAAAAAAACCCCATACAACATAACCAAGCTCTATAGTACTGCTGGGAGGCGAATAATGCAGTCTTGGTTTTCTGAGACCTAAAGAGACAGAAAAACTTGTATTACTATTTTCTTTGTGATATTCTTCCTGCATCTGGTTTAACATACTAGGAATTAGTTTGATTGTAACTCATGAAGTTGATGACTCTTGAACCTAGTAATCATGATTTAAATCACATTGTAAAATATTTTTTTTCTGAGCATTTTAGACTGTTTCTTCTATCTTTCTACATGCATAGAGAAAATTACTTTCTCCTTCTGGCTGAAATTTTATCTTTATTCTGTCAACACACCAAATACATTTTAAAATTCTATTTTGCACTTACCATTTCCAATAAAACTGTGAAAATAACAGTTTTTCTCTTTGTAGGCAATTACAGAATAGCTGAAATGCCATTGAATTAAGCAAATTGCTTAGCTTCCATTTGAGCTATGTTTTTTTCAGCCCAATTAAAGAAAGACTTCAAAATGAAAAATTAGCAATTTGACTTGCTAAATTTCCTTCCACATAAATAATCAAGTGATGCAAATTAATGAAGGATATGTTTTGGCAAAAGATAGTATGCATTTTTTTGCCCCATTATATGCATAGCACCAATTAGCATAAACAAACTGTGGCACATTGAAAAGTTGAAAATATGTAACCGATTAGAATTTTATTTCAATATTCAAGTGAATGACTGTAATTCTCTAATTTATTCTCAACATATTAACTTTGATATTTAATTTAGTAACTAGTTATAAAATTATATTAAACCTATATTGGTGGAGAATTTGTGGGAGTTTTGAACAACTCTAAGTATTCTATAATTTGTTTTGAAGAAGAAGATAAGGAGTGACTGGCATTTTACATGTGTATATTACATTATATTATAGTCTTTAGATTAGTAGAAGCAATACCACATTCAACATAAGCAGTCACACTTAAAGTTAAGCATATCTTACTTGAGGTTTGCTAGTTGTCAAATCCAGCTGTAAAGAATAATAACAACCATTCAGATATTGTCTCATTGAGAAGAACACTGTTTTGAAGAACTCTGATTGACCATGTATATGGAGATGTTAGAAGGCAGTGACTGATAAATTAAAAAAAAAAAAAAATGTTAGAACTTCCCATAGACTGAGTTTCTTCCTGAACTCTTCACTTGAATGGACATGTGGAAACAAAATGTGTAGTTTACTAAAACATAGTACAGCATACTATTGGAAATGAGTACTGTTCTAATGCAGCCTATAACTTCCATGACTCTTAGTGTTTCAATTGAGTAGATAAACACCAGCAGAAGAATGGGACTTATAAATTCCTTGATATCATCAAGGTTTATAAACATATATTCTGTCCTGGATTGTTTTCAAGCTCATTATTAATGCATGTAAAAGACACTCGAAGTTCTTCAGCTTTCTAAGAGATAATAAGTGTTCTTTATAAACTGTATATTTTTGTACTCTATCTGGGTTAGTGTCATCAAAATATTGATCAACCCTACAGGTTTTCTGATATTTCAAGCATCTTTGAGTGTTCATATAAATGTATCAGTTGGATTATATTCTCTGACAGGAACTTTTTGGTCCAGAGTTAAATACATCATATTTTTTTGTATCACATATGAACAGTTGTTTTGAGTTCCCTCTTTAACGTGCATTTTTTTTTCTCCTATGCGACTCATTTGTATTCTACACTACTGTTGTAATTAGAATGTTGAACTATGCTGGCAACAGTTTGGGTCAGTTTGATACAGCCAAACATTAAAAATACAGCCAATTGCCAGACTAACTGTTAAAAACACTTTCAGCCAACACATTCCTTACTCCTGCTGATTTTTCTCCTAGGGGATGAGGAAATTTGGCTCAATGGATAGTTCTTTTTACAGACATGAAAGACTGAACTGGACTTGTTCAGTCCCCATTCAGACATGGCTTATACCTTGTAAATAGTGGGATCCAGCCACACCGTAAATTTATAAACCTCACTAAACGACATACAGCAACTAATGACAGGCACCTAGTTTCCATATATTTTTTTTTTTAAACAATGTTCAAATGCAATAGAGTTCTTTTGTATTTGTGCATGTGTGTCTTAGTTCTTAGTAGGGATTTTGCTGGCTTTTTTCAAGCTTGTAGAAATGGGTGTGTGGCAACATGGGCATGAGCCCACATGAGATACTTACAAGACTTTTTACAAGTTCATAGGCATTTTTCTTAGTTTTTCCAGCAGAGAACAACTAGATATCTTCATTTGACCAATGTTATCTTGATAATGAACAACCTATACTTTTCTTCTTTTGTATGATATTTTTTCTTTAAAGTCTCTTGTGTCATTAAAGTGCACACGCACTCACCTACATATTTAAGTAGGTACTTATTTGTTGCACTATTTGCTGTTGTGATTCCTACCAGCTAAAAAATATAAAGAAGCAGTCACTGACCATGATATCTTCTTGGTTTTAGTTTGGTAATATTCTCTGATTCAATTTTGTAAAACTTACTTGCTGCTTCATTGACCTGAAGTATTCTAGTGTCTCCCTGACTTTTGAAACAATGAAGTCTTGCCACACTCATGTGTCTGTGGTTTTCACATCAGCCTCATTGAAAATCTCTTCACCTTACTCTTTTCTAGCCAAAAATGGGCTTTGAGAAATATTTTGCTTCAGTTAGTTTTCAGTGAGAGAAAATTAAATGTGTTCTTTGAGATTTAATACAGGCACTAACATAGGACTTCCCTCCCCTGCCTCCCCAGAGAGTATCTCTTATGAGGAAAACTAATTTCCATTCCCATCTCTAGTGATTTTGTTCAAAAAACTGTCTCTATGTTGTTATTGTTTAGGAATCTCACAGCCTCTGGAGCTTTCTTAGTCAATCAATCCAGGTTTAATAAAATCCAGCTGATGCTCTGTGGTTACTACTTATCAAGGTATCTGTACTAGTTCCTACCTGTCGTGTGCTTCAAGATATTTGAAGCACCTGCCTGTTATTATTTGTGGACTATAAGCAATTTGGGAAAAGAGCAACATTCTTTTTTTTTTTTTTTTTTTTTGTTGTGTAATGACTCATGAAGTGGGTTAGAGTTTCTGACTTTAACAATTTAAATAAAATTCAGGCATAAATACAGAAAAAATGTTCAGTGCTGCACTGAACATTATTTCCTTACATATACTTTGTATAAATGTATATACATACACACATATATAATGTACTTGTTTTAAAGTAACCTCTTTGGAAAGGGAAGGCCATTATTTCATACAATGTTTAATGCTATCTCTGAACACCATACCAGAATAGAGAGAATTAGAGCAGAAATTATCATTCAGTGGGAGTTCACTATATATATATATATCTTCCATCACACAATTTTCTTAAATATATTATTAGTCAACAGAATAGTTTTATACGGGTACAAATTAACAGAAATGAGACTGTTTCCCTTCCCCAACTTTTGTTATATAATACAATATATGAATTTGTGAAAATGAGCAGTTTGAAATGCCCGGAGATACATAGATAGATATATATACACACAGTATATTAAGTATTGGATTTATCAAAATCTTTTTTTTTTTTTACAAAAGCTTTCTGACTTTGAATGTGTTTAGTTCTTTTTGCTGTTCAAAAGAAAAAGGTAGCCCCTTTAATAACAGATGTTTAGACCATAGTACACAATAACTTTGCAAACTGTCTCACTATGCTAGTTTGTTAAAATCTTCTTAGTCACTAAGCTCATCAATGATAAGAATGTGTGGGGTGGGTTTGTTTTTTTTAGGTATGGTTATTTTTTGGTTTTTTTTTGTTTTGTTTTTTCTTTCAGCCTGACAGTCACAGTTTATCTTTTTAGTAAATGCATTTTCTCCTTTGAAACATTGACAGGGAATACATCCCTGGTAGCTAATAGCTGTTATCATTTCAGTTTTACAGATGAAAGATTTTCTTCTAAATATCCTCAAGGGTGATCTTTGCTGTCAGTGTCTACCTTGTGCTTATCTTCTAAATTTGGACATAGTTGATAGAAATTTCCAGTGTCTTGACTGGGATGAGTTTTTTCACCCACTTAGATAAAAAATCAACTTGTTTCTGAAAATATTGTGAATGAAGTGCTCTGTGTGATTGAGCTGTGAAAAAAATAATTCCCTTGGCTTATCCAGTATTTTGGGGAAAGAAGGGGGAGATAGAAAAGGGGGAAAAAGTCTCTTCAGTCAAACAGTGGAAGGATGTGTATTAGAACTTACTTTTCTTCTCAAATAAAGAGATGTTCTTTACAATTTACATTTGCAGTATTGTACTCTAGTGAATACTTTTACAATACAATTATGAATGTGGAATGATGGAGAATTTTATTAGAAACTCAGCTTTCAACAATATGCAACTCTTTTTCTATGAGTCTATTTCCATTTTAAAAAAATGAAAGTGTGTTGAAAATATAATTTCTGCTTGTGAGATGATGTCAAATGCAAAATGCAAAAACCCTAGCACTTCAAGCTTAGAAAAATGTTTGTATTTATAGTAGTTCAATTTTCAGGGAAAAAAGACTCGGTGACCCTTAATAGCTGATATTTATGTTTTGCTGGAAAAGCTTTCTTGTAAAATGCAAAAGAAAATTTGATCTTTATAAGATATGGAGAAAAGCCTAGAAATGTGGGTAAATTTGAAACTCCAAATTAAATTCATAGAGGTACATAGAAAATCTTCTGTGACTAAAACCTATATAGAAATGTTAGAAAGATCCCCCTAGACTGGTATTCTAGCTATAATAAGAGACCTTGGATACTGGCCCTGAAAGAGCTATTCACTGAGGATAGTTCCTTTGAAGTCAATGTGTGGACCCAGTCCCAGAAATATTTCCTTTCTGGTATTATTCTGTTGGTGAGAATGTGAAACCAGAACACAACTGAAATGGTAATGACTATATAGAGTCTGCATTTCTTGCAGCATAAGATGGGGGAACAAGAAGAAAAAAAGACTTCACAAGAGCAAAATTCATGAAGTAAGAGAAACAGTGGAGAAGTTTCCTTGGAAAATACATGTTGAAAAAAGAGTTTAGGACAGTTGGAAGTTCTTTAAGCAGCATCAAGGGCACAAGAACAAACTATTTCAAGCAGCATAAAGCAAGGGTGGTTATGATATATTGGCTGGGCTGGATTGTGAAATCCTGCAAAATGGAAAAGTACTGACACTTTAAGTTGGGAAGATGACTAAGTGTAAAAGGGTTTCATAAACTTTGCTACGTCAAGTCATGTAATGAATGATGAGCAAAATATATTTAAAAGATCCAATGGCTGGGTAATATAAAAATGGCTTCTTTACAAATACCTCTAGAAATGGTAGACAAGTAAGTTTGCTGTTCAGCAGAAAAGGAAAGCTGATGCTGAGGACACAGCAGGTTTAATGTCTTTTAAATTCAGTTTTCATAAAATAAGTCAGCTGTGATTAGCTAGGTAGCAGTATCAAAGAGTGGTAAAACAGGGAAACAGATGTTTAGAGAGTACTTATATGAATTAGATGTTTTCACATCATTTGTATATGGTGAAATTCACACAGGAGTACCTAGAAAATAGATCAGTTTTTGGAGGTAAACTCTAGATGGTAGGAAAAGGTTCTAGAAGACCAGAAAAAGAAACATTGTGCCTATGCTTGAAGGAAGTACATAAGGAATTATATTGCATTTGCATGGCAAAGTTTTGGGGGGGGGGGGGGGGGGGGGGAAGGGGGCTACAGGGGTGGATTCTGTGAGAAGCTGCTAGAAACTTTCCCTATGTTTGATAGAGCCAGTGCTATCTGGCTCTAAGATGCAGTCACTGCTGTCCAAGGCCAAGCCCACCAGCGATGGTGGTAGCGCCTCCGGGATAACATATTTAAGAAGGGGGGGAAAAAACCCGTTACAGCAGTCTGAAGAGAGAAGTGAGAATATGTGAGAGAAACAACTCTGCAAACACCAAGGTCAGTGAAGAAGGAGGGGTAGGAGGTTCTCCAGGCACTGGAGCAGAGATTCCCCTGCAGCCGGTGGTGAAGCCCATGGTGAAACAGGCTGTGCCCTGCAGCCCATGGAGGTCCACGGTGGAGCAGAGATCCACCTGCAGTCTGTGGAAGACCCCATGCCAGAGCAGGTGGATGCCCAAAGGAGGCTGTGACCCCATGGGAAACCTGCTCTGGAGCAGGCTGCTGGCAGGACCTGTGAACCTATGGAGACAGATGAGTCCACGCTGGAGCAGGTTTACTGGCAGGACTTGTGACCCTTTGGGGGACTCAACCAAGAGCATTCTGTTCCTGAAGGACTGCACCCTGTGGAAGGGACCCACACTGGAGCAGTTCATAAAGAGCTGCAGCCCGTGGGAAGGACTCACATTGGAGAAGTTAATGGAGAACTGTCTCCTATGGGAGGGACCCCACTCTGGAGCAGAGGAAGAGTGTGAGGAATCCTCCCCCTGAGGAGGAAGGGGAGGCAGAGACAATGTGTGATGAACTGACTACAACCCCTATTCCCTGATCCCTGCGCTTCTGGCAGGGAGGATGTAGAGAAAATCTGTAGTGAAGTTGATCCCAGGGAGAAGGGAGAGCTGGGGAGAAGGTGTTTTTAAGATCTGGTTTTATTTCTCATTATCCTGCTCTGATTTGATTGGTAATAAATTAAATACATTTCCCCAAGTTGAGTTTTTTTCCCCTTGACAGTAATTGGTGAATGATCTATCCCTGTCCTTGTCTTGACCCATCAGCCTTTTGTTATATATTTTCTCTCTCCTGTCCAGCTAAGGAGGGGGAGTGATAGAGTGGCTTTGGTGGGCACCTGACATCTGGCCAAAGTCAACCCACCACAAGAATACAGGCTGTTGTTATCATTCAATAAAATAATTTGCAAGCACTTAGATGTCAAGAAAGAGATAATAAACAATATATATTTTTCAGGATTAAATAAAATCAAAATATCAATTTTTATTATTTTCAATCTAACATAAAGAGTATCAAGCCTTATAAACCTTTGTTGATACATGGGAAGTAGCAGATGTTTCAGTAAGAGACATAGGGAGATTAAACTATTTCAGATGGGAGGAAAAAACTTGAAAATTTGTTCTTGGGCTGTAGTTATGAATTGTCAAACCAAAAAAAATGCACTAAGTAGGATCGAGAGGTTCTTTCTAGGTCTGTTGCTATTTGATATTTTCATTAGCAACTTGGATGAAGGAATAGAAAATATGCTTGTTAATTTGCAGATAATCACACCAGGGGTGAACTTCAAACATGTTAGATATCAGAATTAAAATGTTAAATGATCTCAGCAATTTGGAGACATGATCAAAAATATAGGCCACACTTCAACAAGGCAAAATGAAATATTCTGTATTTAGGTGCAAAAAATCAGCTACGTAATTCCAAGATGAGAAATAGCTGGTCAGGTGCAATCTTACAGAAAAGGCCTGTGGTTAAAATGGACAAAAAGGTGAACACAAACATTGGCTGACATTGTCATAAAGTTATAAGAAAGCTGGGAAGTATAAGCTGGTTATAATGTGTGAAATCCTTCTGCTCTGCTTTGTACTGGTAAATCCTGCACAGAAATTCTGCATTGCGTTTTGAGCACCATTGAGCATTGAGAATTTGAATGAATGGCAGAGTCCAGAAAAGAGGACTTAAAATTCTCAGAAGTTTAGAAAATTTTATACATATAGAAATACTGACTAGCAAATGTTATCCATGCAGAAATACTGAAGGAGCTAAAGATATCTGATCCATAGGAGATCAGACATGGTCACAGAATTCACATTTGGAGGATTTAAAAACAAAGTGCAGTAATTTTTCCAAATGTTTAGAGAAAAAAGAGGCATTTAATTTAGATTTTGGAAAAAATACTTTTTTTTTTTACTATCAACATGAAGTCTAAAAGGAAAAAAAAATGTATATATTCACATCCTCTTTAAGTAAGCCACCTCTACTTTTGAATAATTGCCTTTTATTGTCATTTGCCATAAGAAAACATTTACATATTTCCAGTGTCAGATAATCTTTTACTTTATTAACTGAAGGCATAAATCTTACTGTCAAGGGAACACTTAAAAAAAGTCAGGTATCACAAATGCTTGTGTGAGGTTCTGCATTAGTAAGAACCTCTGCAAAACCTGTGGAAATGCTGAAGAATCCCAGAGCTGAATACTTGCGATTTTATTTTGGTGTCATTATAGCTCAATCTTAAGACCTTTTAATACAAGAATATTTTCAACACGTAAAAGCAAACATAAAAGTTCAAAGCTACCATTAAGTGTAAAGTATCTCAAAAGAGGCTAGTCTGGCTTAGGTTAGCATGCTAAAACATTCCAATATTCAATCATTTTTATGAATACTTCACAAATTACCCTTATTATGGGCTAAATGATATAGAAGAGGTAATTTTTATTTTTTCCTACCACAGAACATAGCCCCAAATTAAGAGTGCTATTCCATTTTTCATTAAGCTTCTATATTTAGGACAATCTAAAGTCATAGTGTTAACTGGTGGCAAATGAGACCTGGTTTTGCCATCATGCTCTGTGGCTGACTTCTTCTGTGATGATCATATAATTACTATAAAGTTCATCTATTCTGTCAAAACAGGGCAGTAAATGTTTCTCATGGCAAGGAAACAAACCAGTGAAACTGTCCACTCAGTCTAGCTACATTTTTATATCAAATTAATTCAGAGATAATTGTTTCTTGAGGCTTTGGAAAACTGGGTCCTGCATACAGCTCAAGGTAATCACTTAGCTGTAGATGTAAGTCTATGTTCAATATCACACAAAGAACTAGTTTCATTAGTGAAAGCATGCAATGATCCTAAGTGCCATCCTTGTTCTGAGATTGATGATGTGTAAGCAATGTCTACCTCCCTCGCTTTTGATGAGATAATGTGGTTATTTTAGTCTAAAGAGTTTGTGTATTCATAAGTTCATTGGGTTTGTGTGTGGCAGGGTGTCGCGGATGAAGGTATTGACACGGTAATGATTTAGCAGGAAATCTAGATTTATTAATAACTAACAGCAATTTATTATTAGAAAATAATTCAGAAATGTTGAAAGAAAGAAAAGCGACTTATTTACAGATTCTAAAATGACAAGATTCACACTAACTTACTTAACGGTACCTTAATTTATACATATGTACATGCATATACACAAAACGTACAAACACACACACAGAGACAAAAGTATTTGGATCCAGTAGAATGAAGTACGTACCCACACACCAATAAACAGAGAAAGAACAGGTGAAAGAGAAGTTAGCTCAAAGAAAAATTTCCCTCTCAAGTTTAGAGTAAATACTCACAATGCCTTGGCATTCCTCAACAGGCAATAATTGAGACTTGAGCGGGTTGACTTTGCCCTGGCCTTCTGTCAGCTCTGGCAGCAGATGACACCTTAAGGGTTTTGATACCTGAGAGGCGTGCCAGCTCAGGGGAGATGCTGGTCACAGGCCGGCTGTGATCCAGGAGAACTTAAAGGTTCTCCCTTGTGGTCACAATTTTTAGTGTCCAAGAAAATTGACTTTTGTCAGATACCTTCTGGTGCCTTCCAGCAGTTGCCCAAGAACTTGTTGAATGTGCAACTCTGTTATTGTTCCCACTTGACCACATCCCAGGCACAGGTGTGCCAGGCCCTTAGGAGAAGATGGGCTGTTTTAACCGTTTCCAAGCAATCAGGAGGGGCAGGAACCAGGCTCGTTAAGGGGGCGCCTTAACGTTAGCAGTCCTTATCTCCACAGATTGGTGTGTAGCTCGGGGGATGTGGGTGGAATCACGCCTAGCACCAAGCAGCCCAACAAGGAGGGGCAGGGAGGGGTGAGAATTGCACCACCACACAGGGTTTTGTAGAGGAGGAAGGGCTACATGGGTGGCTTCTGTGAGAAGCTGCTAGACACTTCCCTAGCTCCAAGCCGGACCCACCTCTGGCCAAGGCTGAGCCAATCAGCAATGGTGGCTGCACCTCTGTGATAACATATTTAAGAAGGGGAACATGAGAGGAGGAGGAGTGAGGGAAATACTTATGCAAAAACCGAGCTCAATGGAAGAACGTAGGAGGAGGGGGAGGTGTGCCAGAGCAGAGTTTTCCCTGCAGTCCACGGTGAGATGGAAAGCTTCCCCCTGCAGCCCGTGGAGGTCACTGGTGGAACAGATGCCCACCTGCAGCCAGTGGAGGACCCCATGCTAGAGCAGATGTCTGTGACTGAAGAAAGGCAAGACTCTGAGGGAAGCCTGTGCTGAAGCAGTCTGCTGCTGGGAGAACTGAAACCATGGAAGGGACCCATGCTGGAGAAGCTCATGAAGAGCTGCAGCCCTGTGGGAAGAACTCATGTGGGAGAAGATTGTGGGGGACTGTCTGCCATGAGAGGGACCCCATGCTGGAGCAGGGGAAGAGTGTGAGGAGTGCTCCCAGTGAGGAGGAAGGAGTGGCAGAAACAATGGGTGATGAACTGACCTCAACCCCCATCCCCTGCCCGCCCTGTGCTGCTCAGGGGGAGGAGGTAGAGAAATCAGGAACAAAGCTGAGTCTGGAATGAAGGAAGGTGCGAGGGAAAGATGTTTTTAAGATGTGGTTGTATTTCTCACTATCTTACTCTGATTTGATTGGTAAATTAGTGGTGATAGTAGTGGTGTTCAAATTAAATTCATGTTCTTTCTTCCCAAATCGAGTCTGTCTTTTGACTGTGACCATAATGGGTGAGGCATCTCTCCCTGTCCTTGTCTCAATCCCTGAGTCTTTTGTCGTATTTTCTCCTACCCAGCCTGCAGGCAGGGAGAAGTGAGCAAGTGGCTGCATGGTACTAAGTTGCCCTCTGGGCTTAAACGACAACAATAAGTCATATTCAACCAGTGTAGCCAACATAATGAGTCTAGGCTGTGTCTGTGAAAGGAAAAAAAATAAATAGTAGTAGATGTTATGAATTATGTTCAATATTGTCCTAACTATGGGCAAAGCATCTGGCTCCTTTTCCTCATTCTAACTCATAGTGCACAAGTGTGTATCCATGGGTATGTGCTAGGAATGGTGTCAGTATGAGTTCCGAGAACAGTGCCCAGAGACATTATAGCAATGGTCAAACAAATGTTGTTTGCACCTGCACTGGGTGTAGGTGGCAAGGTTTTGGTAGCAGGTGCTCCAGGCACTGGAGCAGAGATTTCCCTACTGTAAGAGACTGTGTTGGACTGTGTTTGTCTCAACATTGCTGCTGCACCACTATCACATCCTGGCTTCAACCTCCTGTCACCGTGGAGGAGTACTCTCTGAAGGAGATGAAATGTCCCCCTGAAGAAACCACCATATCCACCTGAAGCTAGAACAACATCCTTGGCAGTGCCTACCAAGCTGTGTTTGTGCGCAAGCTGGGTGGAGACCGTGAACACCTGGGCATGCGCGCATGCAGGAACATGGGGTGGCACGTATGACAGTGAGCTCCGTGGAAATGGGCGGACTCTTTGGAGAAATCGTGGGGACCGGGACAATAAAAGGACCGTGTACTCCTCTCTTGGGCTCTTGGAGCTGGGACTTTGAGATTTTGACATCATCTCTCTGTGGAGCTTGGAGCTCAGAGCTTAGAGCACCATCACCTACACTGAGACCGAGCTAACAGGACGTCGCTGGATTCATGGTGGTGGTAACTGATCTATCTGCACCTCTACCATTTGCTTGCTTAGGTATTCTGACTTTTTCTTTCTTCTCTCTGTCCTATCACTATTACCCCATTGTTACGGAAATAAAGCTCACAAGGTTATACAGCATCTGACCTCATTTGTGTCCTGGGATCATTTAAGAACCCTCCCCGATATTAGATTGGGACACCTACAGCCTGTGGAAGTTTTGAAAGAGACCATGGTGGAGCAGGTGTTTCCCTGCAGCTCGTGGAGGACCTCACATTGGAGCAGGGGAAAAGTGTGACGGGGAAGGAGCTGCAGAGAGGAACAGTTATGGACTGACTACAACTCCTAATGCCCCACCTCCTCCATGTCACTTGTAGCTGAAGTGGGGAGGAAGAGGATTTGGGAGGGAAGAAGTGAAGTTGAGCCCTGGAAGAAGGGTGTGTGTGGGGAAGGTGTTTTAGTTTTTGTCTTTGTTTCTTACCACCCTACTCTATTTTAATTGATAATAAATTAAATGATTTTTTCCCAAGTCAAGTCTGTTTTGCTTGTGATGGTACTTTTTAATTAATCCCTATGTCGTTATCTCTACCCACAAACTTTTCCATCCTATTTTTCCCCTCTGTCATGTTGTGGAGGGGGAGTGAGAAAAAGGCTGAGTGGACATCCGCCTGCTGGTAAAGGTGCTACAACAGCACCTTTTCACCTGTGCTAAATTTCCTTCATGTCTAATGGATCAAGACAAGTAAGTGTTTTTATGGTCTGAAGACTTTTATGTTGGAAGAATCAATTTTTCCTGCTTTTTTATGTGTGTTAAAATATTTTTCATGTGCAATTGTAATACATAATTTACTTCCACAGTGATTTATTTAATTTCTTTAATAACTGATCCCCCTTTAAAATGAGAAAAAAAAATGGCAGAGAATTTATCTAGTCTCATGACAATTGTAAGCCTATACTGTAATAAGAGCAAAACTATGGACAAAATGTATTCAGACCCAAGACAAGGACAGGAATGAAAATAGGAAATGGATATAAAATTAATCCTTTCTCCTTGTTCTCAAGATGTTATCTTATCGCTAATTTCTGATGCCATACACCAGAAATTAAAGCAGAGCTCAGACAAATTTGCTAGTTGTGGTAGTTGTATTCAGTCTACTAGAACAATGTGTTCTGAATCTTTTTGAACATTCTGTCTGTCTCTGATATTTTTTTATTATTGGGGAGTGGGAGTGGTAAGCATCAATAAAGAACAAGAAAACTAATTAATGAAAGTTTAAATATCTACAAGGAAAATGCCAGCTCCTCTGTCATGTTATCACTAGAGTTTCACTACATTTAGCTGGTGAAGTGTGAAATTCCATAATGTTCATTTTAAAAGCTACCTTTCAACAGCTTGTTGCAGAGGGATTGTTTTCAAGGGAACTGATCCCCATGGAGGGTGAATGACTGAGGTTTTTGATGGACTGAAATACAATGTGGGAGTTAACCATCTCTAACCTCCATGGACCTCTTACAGTGGAGCTGGAATATCAAAATACATTGTTCTCAAATATACCTTAATTTATGTAAAAAATAAAGGAAAATATTTCAGACTTTGTTTTGTTTTACTCAAATAAGTCTAGTGAATCTGAAGTGATATGAAAGACGTTCTTTCTTTTCCTATTAAAGAATGACTTCTCAAAGTAAAAGTGCTTTTTAACTTTGTTGAAATATTTGTTAATCTCTTTTTCCTTCATCAGACTTAATGGTGAGTTTAAACACAGCTGATAGTTTTACAGTCAAGCACATAGTGTTTGGAGAAGAAGACAAGTCAAAAAACAAGTCAATTATTTCCTCAGAACAAAAATGTACTGAGACAGGTCAGAAAGTCGCCTCATCCACCTGCTCCCAGTCTGTTCAGACTGTAGATAAAGCATAGATCTATGTGTTTGTGTATCTAATTCAATACAGATAACTTTGAGTGCCCTAAAAAGAGGCTTTACACTGATAAATTTGAAAATTCAGTTTGACAACCTTATTTCTGCTATGGGCAAGGGCAGTTTAAGACATGACAGAGATAAGGGTTGAAAAACCTCTTGAATTGACTTGACATAAGTGATAAGTGCATCTGCCTGAATGTTCTTTTTGACACCATCATTAAGAAGGCTTTGATCACTATAAAGGTGTGCTCACAGAATGAGAATAAATTCTTACTAATGAAGGTATCATAAAAAGACACAACTGTTTGCAAACAAAAAAGTCCTCAAAAAATGTTAGGTATGTGAAGAAACACAGAAAAAATATTTCTTGATAATACTGGTAAGAGATTTTTGTTCTTCTAGTCTTTGTTTATTTTTAAACAAAATCAAACTGGACATGTTTTACAAAGGCTGTGGCCTCTTCCGTTCTGGAAATGCTAAGAGGAAAATATTATTGGCAGTATTCAAAAAACCATCAGTCTCTTCCTGTTCCTCTAGCAGTTAGTCATCATAATAATGCAGCCACTGTGTCTTCATTAGATGTTATTTTAATGCAGTAGTCTATGTCTGTCTCTCTGATTGTTCCAGAATTGCATTAAAGGTTATACTAAATGCAGACAACAGGTTCTGCAGGGGTAGCACATGTTATCCAGAGAAAGCACATTCAATCAAAATAAATTTATGCTTCAATCTAGGACTTGAAGGGAGAGAGAACAGGGTCATTATTCTGATATATAGTATTGAATGTCTGGAATATAAATTAATGGCCAAGTCTAAGTTAAGGAGTCTCATTACACAAAAAATGAAACAAGTTTTGGCCAGATATTTGTAAGAAATGTAAATACCTTATTTATATTAATAAAGCATAATTCACATTCTTGCAGTTTAATAGAATCTCTGTGATCATGCACAGCATTTTTGTAATATCTTTTCCAAAGTTTTTGTGTAAGTTTGAATGTGTCAGGTATCAAAGATGTGTTAAAGGCAGCAAATACTATTATCACAATTTATTAATAAGTTTCTTCCATTAATATACATTTCTTAACATTGATATCCTACTTCCTTAAGTCAATAAAGGCACATTGAATTATTTTCTTACAAAAATCTCTTTTGGGCTTTCTTAGTGTCACAAACTGTTCATAAGCAAGAAACTGTTCGTAAAGAGGATGTCTCAAAAAACTTGAGTGGATTGCCCTTTTGGGGGAGAAGCGGAGCGAGCTCTGCAGAGGTGGGGTTCTCTCCCCCTCCCTCCTGTGGTTGCTCAGAGACAGAACTTGTCTAACTGCACAGGTACGAGCCAGAGAAAATGAAAACCTTGTAACCTTGTAATGTGTAAGACTATATAAAGACAATACCCCAGGTGTGTCTGTGTTGACCCACCACTTATGGACGAAGGTGGCTACTCTGCGACAACGCGGGATCCAAGGGTGGTGATTTCCCCTTTTCCTATCCCCTCCTCCTCTCTTTTCTCTTTCCTCTTTCTGCTCTGTCTCTCATTCTTACATATATTCATGTGTATAAGTTTTGTATGAATTGAATTACAATCGGTTGATCATTGACGGGTTATTAGGAAAATAGTCTCATCACCAAAGTGACTGTATTCGTTCCCTTGACAGTTATCAGTTGATTGTTGCCAAATTATCTCCATTTATTCACTAAAGTGGTCAGTTAATAAAGTCACCAATACAATTGTTCCTCTGAGTCATTGTCATGACTCGGCCCGCCCTGTGGCTCTGCTGAGCAGAGACCGGCTCTTCCACCAGCACACAGGCTCTCAGGGAATTCAAAAGATTCACCCCCTCATAACCCACTGTGTGGGATGAGACACTTAGACACTGTGAATGTGTTTTTATTTACAAGTGTACCTGTGGCCACTGTACATGAATTTGTTTTAAAGCTACAAAATAAAAGCTTTGTTTGAGATATGTGAGTTATCATCTAGTTAGATGCACAATAACCTGAAATATTTCTCTACTTTCAAAGGAGATGTCTAAGCTTCCTTTTAATCTGAGTACTCTGGGATGTAAAGGTTAGGGGCAGGCTTTGCTGCCATGACTGTGATATGTTGGAGTTCACAATCCTGAAGGGAGGGAAGGAGACAAACAGCAGTATCACAGACCTGGACTTGAGAAGAGAAAACCTTAGGCTGCTCATGGACCTTCTTCTAAACATTCCATGGAGTGACTGAGGACTAGAAGAAAACAAATGTCAGTCCTATCTTCAAGAAGACCAAGAAGGAGGATCTGGGGAACCTCGGTTCCTAGGAAAATGATGAAATAAATAATTCTGGAGGTTTCTTCCAAACAGAAAAAGGACAAGAAGGTGGTTTGGAATAGTCAACATGGATTTATGAAGAAAAAAATTGTTCTTGACCAACTAACAGATTTCTACAATTAAATGACTAGCTCAGTAAATGGAGGGGGAGCAATGAATGTTATCTTCACTTCAGCAAGACCTTTGACACTGTACTGTTATCAGCTTTTCCAGTAGGCTGGTAGTATGGTCTGGACCTCTGTGATACTTGTAGTCAATGACAGTACAGTCATGAAAACTTGCTTAGGGTCTCCTCCTTTTCTTGCTCTTAATCCTCATGATCAAGGTAATTGCAGTTAGAATTAATGACATCCAACCATCAGTGCATGCATCTTTGGTATGGCATTCCTTTGTGGATATTATAATAATATGCAATAGAGACTGTGAAAACAAATTATGGCTTTACCTCTCTAAGTTCAGCCAGGAGATGAAGAAGGAGGAAAAGAAGTTGGGAAGGAAATGTAGATTGATATCAGAGCCAATAATGAGTGTCTGTCTGGAGTTTTGACTAACTCTGTCAGTTTTCCACGTCTTTCTTTTTTCTCTATTTTTACTACATCTGACTGATATTTTCAGCTACCTACAAATTCTATATGACTTACTATCCACAAAAGTTACCTGTGTACAGCTTCAAAAGAGATCTGTCCCGCTCTTCAATCAGGATTTATAAGTACCTGTTTCTTCTCTGAAGTATTTAGACGAGATAAATCTGTTTATTTTTTCACCCTGAAGTTTATTCAGTTCTCTCCTGAAACAGGATGCAGGCCTGCTTGTTCCTAATTAGAATGAAAGTATTTTTCCCCATAAACCTGTAAATGTCTAGGAGTCACTTCTTATGCTTGATTCATTTGAAAAGAATTTTTGGCCTCTAAAAGCTGCAAAACTATAATTTTCATATTCAATATTTTGTTGGAATTTTTCAATTAGGAAAGTACCTTTCACCAAGTTTCACTTCAATGATTAAATACATCTATGATATGGACATCTAACATTCTGATTGCATTTTATTCATTATTTGCACTTGAATAAGACAAGTCACAAGACTAAATAAGCACTTCAATATAGAAACTCACTGATGCCCAAATTATTCATTTTATGAGTATTTTTATAATTATAAACACTAATTAATAATACTAAATTTTAAATTTAAAGTGATGATAGAAGAATCAAGAGATAATATAATAACATTTGAACTTACATATATTATTATGATTATTAATTGCTGTACAATGTTCTTCTTTCTAATTCTCCTGTGTACTTGGCACAGTTGAGACCACACCTTGAATACTGTGTTCAGTTTTGGATCCTTCACTACAAGAAAGACATTGAGAAGCTGGCGTGTGTCCAAAGAAGAGCAACAAAACTGGTTCAGGATTTAGAGCACAAATCCTATGAGGGGCAGTTGAGGGAACTGGGGTTGTTTAGTCTCGAGAAAAGGAGGCTGAGGGGAGACATCCTCTCACCAGGCAGAAGGAGGGCATGTGGGGGACAGGGGGGAATGGAGTCAGGTCCTTCCTCAGAAAAACAAGCGAAAACCTTCTCGGCCCCCCTCACCTTCCCAGTTGTCATTATACAACAGGTATGAGGCTTTGGAACTAGACAGCCAGCCGAATGAAGATGGAAATGAGGACCCATCCACAGCTTGTCCCTCAGCCTCACGACTTATGACTTCTTCAATTAAGAAGGAAAGGAGGGTAATTATAGTACATGACTCTGTTCTGAGGGGTATGGAGGGGCCCATATGTTGACCAGACCCATACCATAGGGAGATCTGCTGCCTCCCTGGGGCTCAGGTTAGAGACATTAAAAAGAAGGTCACTGCTCTGGTGCAGCCATCTGATTACTACCCTTTGCTGGTTATTCAGGCAGGTAATGATGAGGTGGTAGAGAGAAGTCTAAAGTCACTCAGAGAGGACTTCAAGGCACTGGGGTGGCTAATTGAAGGCTCGGGAGCTCAGGTCGTGTTTTCATCAATCCCTCAAGTGGAAGGGAAAAACACTGAAAGAGGGTGGAAAACATATCTGATTAACACATGGCTCAGAGACTGGTGCCACCGTCAGAATTTTGGGTTCTTTGATCATGGCGAGGCTTATAAGGCACCTGGTGTGCTGGTGACAAATGAGACAGGTGGGATGCAGCTGTCCCAGAGGGGGGAAAGGATTCTGGGGCAGGAGTCAGCAGGGCTTATTGACAGAGCTTTAAACTAGATATGAGGGGTGATGGGGAGATAACTGGGCCTGTTAGGAACAAGCTCAAGGGAAGTATGCCAAGGATTGAAGGTTGGTGGACTGGTGAGGGCTCTCCCTCTGCCATTTCATTTGAGAGAAGGGAAAGATGTTTAGAAACCGTGGAAGCACCTGAGAAGAGTCTGGTAGGGAATGGGGCCCACACTCACAAAAAGGTGTTGGATTCATTAGCTCATCTCAAGTACATCTATACCAATGCACGCAGTATGAGCAACAAACACAGGGAGCTTGAAGCCATGATGCAGCACAAGAACTATGACATAGTAGCTATAACAGAAACGTGGTAGGGTGCTTCACATGACTGGAGTGCTGCAATAGATGGCTACAAGTTCTTCAGGAGGGATAGACAGGGAAGTGAGGCGGTGGAGTGGCCTTGTATGTTAGAGAATGCTAGGAGAGCTCAGAATTCAAGTATAGTGATGACGGGGTTGAGAGTGTTTGGATTAGGTTAAGGGCCAATAAAGCTGATCTTGCTGTGGGAGTCTGCTATAGACCCCCCAACCAAAGCAGTGAGGTGGATGAAGCTTTCTATAAACAGTTGGGAGAAATCTCGCGGTCACTTGCCGTTGTTCTTGTGGGGGACTTTAACCTCCTGGGTATCTGATGGGATCACAGCACAGCAGAGACAGAACAATCCAGGAGGTTCCTGGAATGTGTGGAGGATAACTTCCTCACACAGCTGGTGAGTGAGCCGATCAGGGAAGGTGCCCTCCTGGACATGCTTCTTGTGAACAGGGAAGAGCTTGTGGGGGAAGTAAAGGTTGGAGGCCATCTGGGGTCCAGTGATCATGAGATGATTGAGTTTTCGATCCTTGGAGAAACAACGAGAGGGGTTAGTAAAACTGCTACCTTAGACTTTCGGAGGGCAAACTTTGACCTGTTCAAAAGGCTGATTAACAAAATCCCTTAGGAGACTGCCTTGAAGGATATGGGAGTCCAGGAAGGCTGGACATACTTCAAGAGAGAAGTCTTAAAGGCACAGGAGCAGGCTGTTCCCACACATCGAAAAACAAGCAGGCGGGGAAGGAGACCGGCCTAGCTAAACAGGGACCTTTGGTGGGTCTCAAGAACAAAAGGAGAATCTATCGCCTTTGGAAGAGGGGCCAGATCTCTCATGAAGACTATAAAGATGTAGTGAAGCTATGCAGGGATAACATTAGGAGAGCCAAAGCACAGCTAGAGCTCAACTTGGCTACAGCTGTTAAGGATAACAAAAAATGTTTCTATGAATTCGTTAACAGCAAAAGGAGGATTAGGGAAAATCTCCCTCCTTTATAGGATGCAGAGGGAAACATGGCAACAAAGGATGAGGAAAAGGCTGAGGTGCTCAACGCTTACTTTGCCTCAGTCTTTAGCAGTGGAACTGGCTGTTCCCTGGACACCCAGCCTCACGGGCTAGGACATGGGGAGGGGAAGCAGATTGAGGTCAGCACAATTAAAGGGGAGGTCATCAGAGACCTGTTACACCACTTGGATGCACACAAGTCTGTGGGACCGGATGGGTTACACCCAAGGGTGCTGAAAGAGTTGGCAGATGTGCTTGCCAAACAGCTTTCCATGATTTACCTGAAATCATGGCTAACTGGGGAGGTCCCATTGGACTGGAGGGTAGCAAATGTGACAGGCATAAGGCAGAAAGGACGATCCAGGAAACTATAGACCTGTCAGTCTGACCTCGGTGCCAGGGAAGGTCATGGAGCAGGTCATCTCGAGTGCCATTAAAAGTCATACAACCAGGGCATCAGGCCTAGTCAGCATGGGTTTATGAAAGACAGGTCCTGCCTGACAAACCTGATCTCCTTCTATGACAAAATGACCCGACTGTTGGACGAGGGAAAAGCTGTGGATATTATCTACCTGGATTTTCAAAAAGCATTTGACACAGTTCCCTATAGGATTCTCATAGAAAAACTGGCTGCCCATGGCCTGGATGAGCAAACGGTCTGCTGGGTCAAACACTGGCTGAATGGACGGTCCCAGAGAGTGGTGGTCAACGGAACTAAATCCAGCTGGCAGCCAGTCTCAAGTGGTGTTCCTCAGGGCTTGGTGTTGGGACCATTTCTGTTCAACATCTTTACTGATCTTGATAAGGACATAGAGTGCATTATCAGTAAATTCTCAGATGACACCAAGTTAAGAGGGAGTGTCGATCTGCATGAAGATAGGGAGGTTCTACAGAGAGACTTGGATAGATTGGATCAGTGGGCCAACGTTAACAGGATGAGCTTCAACAAGGCCAAGTGCCAGGTCCTGCACTTGGGCCACGACAACCCCCTGCATTGCTACAGGCTTGGGGAGGTGTGGCTGGAGAGCTGTGTGGAAGAGAAGGATCTGGGGGTTCTAACTGACAAGCAGCTGAACATGAGCTGGCAGTGAGCCTGGGTGGCCAAGAAAGCCAACGGCATCCTGGCTTGTATTAGAAATAGTGTGACCAGCAGAAGTAGGGAGGTGATATCCCCCTGTACTCTGCACTGGTGAGGCCACACCTTGAGTATTGTGTCCAGTTTTGGACACCTCAATACGAGAGGGATATCGAGGTGCTGGAGCGAGTGTAGAGGAGGGCAACGAAGCTGGTGAAGGGCCTGGAGAAAAAATCCTATGAGGAGCGATGAAGGAGCTGGGAGTGTTCATTTTGAGGAAGAGAAGGCTGAGGGGAGACCTCATCACTCTCTACACCTACCTGAAAGGACATTGTAGAGAGGTTGGTGCTGGTCTCCTCACAGGTGATTAGTGACAGAACAAGGGGGAACAGCTTTAAACTCCAACAGGGAAGGTTTAGACTGGACATTAGGAACAAAAATTTCAGAGAAAGAGTGGTTAGACAGTGGAATAGGCTGCCCAGGGAGGTGGTGGAGTCACCATCCCTGGATGTGTTTAAGGGTTGTTTAGATGAGATGTTGGGAGATATGGTGTAGGGGAGAACTTTGTAGAGTAGGGCTGATGGTTGGACTTGATGATCCCAGGGGTCTTTTTCAACCTGAACGATGCTATGATTCTATGACTTTATCATTCTTTACAGCTACCTAAAAGGAGGTTGTAGTGAGGTGAGTGTCAGTCTCTTCTCCCAAGTAACAAGTGATAGGATGAGAGGAATTGGCCTCAAGTTGTGCCAGGGGAGGTTTAGATTGGATATTAGGAAAAATTTCTTCACCAAAAGAGTTGTCAAACACTGGAACAGGCTGCCCAGGGAGTCACCATCCCTGGAGGTATTTAAAACATATGTAGACATGTTGCTTAGGGACATGGTTTAGTAATGGGCTTGGCAGTGATAGGTTTATGGTTGGACTTGATGATATTAAAGGGTCTTTTCTAACCTAAATGATACCATGATTCTATGATTCTATTCCTATTTAGCATAATCCCTTAGGCTGCATTCTGGAAAACTTGATTTACTAATACATCCTTTCAAAAAGAATACATTTTTTACCTGGATTATGTTGCTCTTAATGTTTTCAACCTTCCTTTCCAAATATTTTCTGCTTCTCCTTCCTTAACATCCAGTATTATGAAACTTGATCTTTTTTCCCAATCAAATATATTTTTTTTAATTTTACTGCCACTCTCGAAGGTCTGATTGTATACACTTTAGATTCTGTTCAACATCGTTTCAGATCTTTGCTTATAACTTGGGTTTATATTTTCCTGTAACTAAAAGTTACAGATAAGCTTTTACGAAGTTTTGTATATTCATTTACAATGCGACACAAAAGCACATTCCTCAAACATTCTGCTATTATGTTGTTTGCAGATAAGTGCTGATGAGGACAAGTATTTGCTAGTAATTTTGTGTCCTTAAACTTTTTCATTCAACATTTGTAGAAAAACCTTTTCTGTTCGACACTTGTATTTTATGAGATATTGGTACATATCATATTTTCAGTAGCCTAATTTTGTTTCCCTACTGTCACTTCCAATGAAGAAAATCCAGTGGAGATAACTAAGCTCTGTCTGTAAGACCATCAAGATATAGGGAAGACTTTTATCCCACGCTTTTCCTGTTTCGACAGCTCTCTCTAGTGACTTCCTAATGGTCTATTACTCCTCTCTTCTTGCCTTACTGTCTGTGCGTGGTAGGATTTATTAAATTGTTGCTTGATTTCACGTATTTTACAAATACGTTTGTTTTGGTAATTGCTTTTACAAAATGGGTAGTGTTGTCTGATTCCATTACATTTAGAGCATGTTCTTCTGGGCACAATTTGCTCAGCTAAGACTTTTGAAGCATCTTGATATTATTATTTTGGAAAAAAATAATTAAAAATCTTTCTTCCCATGTACTAAAGGAGTCAATTATGACTAGAAAGTGCTTATTTCCACTCCATGTTGTTTTTTAGAGAGGTCTAATAAAATAAATTTTAATTCTACATGAGTGTCACACACTTTGAAATCTCAAGAAAATTCTCTTCTTTGGTGGGGCATACCTACAGCAAACAATTGTTCACATGCTACATGATGTCTTGCTGTAGTTTCAACCATCATGTTGAGATATGTCAGTGTTTCTTGGAAGATTTGCCTTCCCATATTGTGGCAAAACGCAATATATATTACTGAATCAGTCATTTCCTTCGGCCAAGAATACTAATTAAATTCTCTGAAATTACATTAAAATACTATTTTGGTTTGGGGTAATTTTTCTGCTCTGTATATTCCAAAAGTGTTCATTAGAACTTCAGAAGTAGCTCACAGTTTAAGATTTTGCTGATATTTCATCATACAATCTTATGTTTTCCAGAAGTTCTCTATATAAGAATCTTGTTATTGATTTTGAGTAATTTTTGTGACCTTTTGCTTCTCATTTTAGGTAGTACTGATATTTTTCAGTTTAGGACTGCCTGCTAATTTCTTGCATTGAAAGAAACTTCTAAGGGGCTGGTGCCTTCTTTTCTCCTCAAACAGGTGCTCCCTAAATACCCATGACTATCTATTGTTTTCCAAAGTGTAATGTAGGAGTCTGGGCCGCGCTGAGGGAAAGTTAGTGCAGGCAGAAGAATGCAAGGACGAAGACAAGGCCAGCAAAATAAGGCTGGCAAAAACACACAAGATAGCAGATAAGTGAGAAGCATCTGTGGTCAGCAAAAGCACACAAGTCTGAGCAAAACAGGGTATGAGACAGGGGAGTTTTTGGCAAGTTTTGGGCTTTACATGCTAATTGCAATTAACCAATGCAAATGCTTGTAGAGGCGCATGAACAGCGTGTGTAGATAACCTGTAGCCTATTAGAAGATAGATGAGTGCGTGTACGGAACTTAGTAGGATATAAATGTAACTAGGACTGGAAAAAAAAAAGATGGACGATCTGATCATCACATTGGTGTTGTGTCATTCCTGTTCCCGCACGGAGAAATAAGGACCCCGGCTAATGGTAACCCCGACAGTGTAAGAAAACAAAAAAAAAAAGAAAACAGAAAGAAAAGAGTTTATGACTCTTCTTCATCATGTGAATAATCTTTTTTAATAGTGGAAATATTTCTTCCAAAATAGCTTTTTTGAAAAATGAATCATTCTGATAGGGATGACAATTTGCAGCTGACAATTTGTAGGCAAACAAAACTGTCCTTTTAAAAGTTTCTGAATATTTTTCAAGATTTTTTTTCCAAACTTCTGCCTTAAGATAGATTGTGTCAGGATGGGAACAGTTCCATTCAAATCTTCTATCAATTAGAATAATCTATTGTGTTCCTTGACTTCAGGTTAATTGTTGGCAACTATGTCATAAATTACAGCTACGCAAAAATGTCTTGGAGATCTAGCTGCAAAATATTTGATTGGTTAGTCACTGAAAATTTTAATCCAAGGATAGCTTTTGCTCTCTCTTGTCACTCTATAATCACTCTTTCTTTGATGATTATATTAATTGCATTTGAGTCAGTCCCACATGAGTTTCTAGTGCTATTTCAGTAGCTGTAGACTATCTCCATTTCTTCCCAGTGCCACTCCAAAAAGGCATGATTCTCCTACAGGCCCAGTCACATGTATGCAATGCGTATTTCTTCATCTTTGGGACACCTCAGTTTAATTTTATCCTTTCTCCATTGTGGAAGAAGTGTTCTAACAATGTTCTAACAAACTGTCCTAGTATTGATCTTCTCTTTACACATTTTCTTCACGATCACAAAAAAAAAAAAAAAAAGCACAACAGAGTTTGTTGCTGTCATCATCAAGTGAAACATGGACTATATGTAGTCCACCATTTACTTTATGAGACCTCCAACGGGTTATCAGAGCAAGGATTTTTACATTCCCACAGTCAAGAGCAATCTCCTTCTCCAAGACAGGGCAATTCACAACCTTTTCTGAACATCATTCTCTGTACAGTTAACTCATAGCCCCATCATGGTGTTCTTTCTTCTCTCTTCTGATCTGAGTGAAAAGGATTTTGTAGGAAGTAGCTTGCATTCCCAGAAAACCCATCATGAATTAATCATATGTCAAATTGGATTCCTCCAATTGCCTTTCTTTAATGTAACTTTTGGACTTCTGATGGGAAGTGGAGAAGTTTTGAAATCAAATATCCCTATATATTTCCTCTACTTGATATTGGTGTCACTTCCCACCTACAGACCTTCTGTTTTACAAAAATTCTCTTTCAAGTCTATTGCAAAAGCATCTAGCTAAATCAGTTTGCTTGCTAATAGTAAAACATTTTCCTATGTTCTCATTTCCCCATGTCTCCTGTTTACTTCAACAGTAAAGGCTCATATTTATCTCACCAAGTTTTCTTGTACTGTCTAGATTTTCTTTATAATTAATGAAGAAAAATAAGTGATTCAAGAGGACAATTTACCTCACCCAATTTTCATATCAATCTAAGGCTGATAAATTACTTCTTTAGCATTAGTATATGGTTGCAGAAGGAGCCTAGCCAAGCGGTCTGAGATAGGCAACTAGCTTTTAAATAATTAAAGCTGAATGAGGAGAATACAGTCCAGTCAAACATTGATAGTAAAGTGCTGAAACCACTTCATTCCACAATGTGTAAAGCCAAGATTTCATGCAAAACTGCTGAAAAGGTGTAAAAAACTCTACTTAAACTAGGTTTCTTGACAATGGAAACATAATTATCATCAGTGTAGTCAAACTGTTGGAGCATACCTCTTTGCTCTTCCATGTTTTCTGTAAAAATGATATTTTAACATTCGGTACATAGATTTTGTAGACAAGCATTGGGTTATTCTTTCTAAGTTGAGGTAGGCCAGAGGGCAGAACAAACTCATAAACTGTTCTTATCAGACACTAACCTAACCCATCTCTCACCTCTATGTCTGGTTGTGTAACTGATTTTTACTTGTTTTGTCACATTCTAGGTATGCTACTACCAAAGCAGACTCACACTGGCTCTGGCTGCCTCTGTCCATATTTACTGTCACAGCTCGTATGACTGTTGGAATAAGTCATGATTAGATGATATTCAGAATAGTAAGACTGACTGTACATGAAACTTTGCTATTGCTTCTGCTGCCCTGAGCCTAGAATACTTCAGAATCTGAGCTCAACCCATGAGATGAGGAGTTCTGGCTCGTTACTGCAGAGGAAGGATGCAGAAAATGCTCCAGGTTGCCTTACATGTGTTATATATTTTGACTTTAAAACAACATATGGACTAGTATTTCTGAAACAGAATTTTACAGACTTTTTAAAAAAATTCTGAATTCTAATAAAGTTAATGAAATTTGAAGTTAACAGTTCCATTGTTTTAGAGCTTGGACTGTCTTTAGCTACTGCCAAGTAAATATGTTAGTATTTTTTCTGTTCTAAATACTGTAACTAGTATAGCTAGTTGTTATGAGCCCTATTCATTTAGTAGTCATTCTAAAATGTTGTTGTGGCATAACTAGTGACTACTATCCAGCAAATTTAACATTTAAAATATACTGTACGCTTCTTCCAAAGCACTTTGCAAAGAACATCATGAAAACAGTTCTTCACAGAAAAAGTGTCAGACTAGTATGTGGCAGACCAGCAGAAGCAGCTAAAACTCATTGTGTGAAATGCTGTTCAATAAAGGTTGAGAAGAACATTTGATTTTTAGAGCTAATCAGCAGTGAGGTAAGAACAGAACACTGGATTTCAACACCTTCTACATCGAGCCCATATATTAAGCCTGGCACTTCTCAGATACAGGTGAAAATAATTCTTGGTTGGCTCAGATTAATTCTAGGGAGCTGAATGTGCTGCTAGTTACCCATGCATATGCAGTGACCATAATTTGCCTCAAAGTGCATGAAAAAAAAATGAACTGTAAATAATAAAGGGGTATAAAAATTTCCAACAAAAGCCCGGTTTCAAAATCAGTGAACTGTTTGCCATCACGCTTTTAAGCTATGCAACCTGAAAAGGGAGTAAAAATGATGGTGTAGGTTCTGCAAATTGTATGTATTAGCTGATGCTCTGTCACAAGACAGATGTAAACACCAATCTTTTCCCCTCTCCTTTCCTTCTCTGGAATTCAGAATATGCCATTTAGTAATTCACAGGTACTTACAGTTGCACAGATTAATTTTTTTAGGGAAGATATTTTTTTTCCCCAATTGAGTATTGGTGGTATATAAAAGGCTAATTTCATGCCTTATAGGAATATGTACTTACAGAAGCAAACACTATTAGTCTATATGAAATCAACATGCAACTCTGGGAGAGAACACAGTGCTCTAATGTTTAATGAACTAACCTTATTGAACAAACTCTTTTTACTCTGGCCTCTGGGCATAATCTGATACAATTTATTATAAAACAAATCCAGATTGCTTTAGTTTGCTGCTTCAGTAGGTAATTCCTTACTGTGACTAACAAAAGTATGGAGAACAAAATACAACTATATACTAATAGGATTTTTCTCAAATTAAAGCACATCATATTTCTCAGAGGTAGAATAAGAATGCAGTAATAAAGCCATAGCTCCCCAAAGTGACTGAAATAAATAACATATAAATGATGCATAAGTAGATAAGAAGCAGGTGGATTACAGCTATGAATGCAGTGAAGTGAAATGTTAGGATTGGCAATGACTTATTCATGTCCTATATTTGTCCTCTGTGGAATATGGATCAAATAATTCTATAGAGTAATATACATTTATATACAGCACCTATGAGTCCCTTGAAATTCATTTTTAATGACTGGCAGCATGGTGCTCTCTGCTAGAAGCCCTTTTTGAAGTAATTTTCTCCAAGTATATAGGAGTGAAGTTTATTTCTTTGCAGTCATTCAGTCCATTCCTAACTGCTCTATATCACAATTAGGTACATAACAGATCTTTTGAGGGGTGAAAAAAGACATACAGAGCATTTCAGTCATTCATTTTCAGCTGTGCATGCACTAAACATTTGCAGGCTGAAAGTGGAAAGTTCTCATGTGACATATGGAATGGCAGTGGGAAAGCATATAACCATGCTTTTAAAATACACTTTTTATGATAAGTAATTTTAGGAACATTCTTTGGATGCACATTTTACTTAATTATTGTAAATATCTTTCTATCTGCATAAAAAATAATACCATAAATTAAGTCTAAAGCAATGGTGGGGAATACCCTGACTTTAATACCAGTAGTACACAGTAAAGAGTACTTATGTTATAATACTTCCATATACAAACTGTGTATACATTTAATTAGGTATTAAACACCTGTTTCCTTGTCTCTACTGTCAGTTGATTTCTATTCTGAATCACCAGTTCAGAACAGGTAATGATGAATGATGAAGTGTCACTTTACACAAGTCAATGGTATAAGAAAGGGACTTTTGATTTGCAAACCTAAATTTTGGGGAACTGACAATTTCATCTGGGATCATGAATGGAAGGTAGATATAGAAGCAGGTAGTCACACATATTTAAAGTTTTTTATTTAAACATTCCTCGGAGAACATTCATCTAATTTAACTTCATCATCTACATCTGAACTAGCAATGTTAGCCAGTCTTTATCGACAATGAATAGATAGACATTTTTAGGTCATGATTCATCTGACTTATTTTAGACATTTACATGAAGTGATTCATGTGTTAGGAATGCCTATTTCCTTCCATTAACTAGAAAAAGAAACCATGATGACTAATTAAGACATATATGAAAACAACGTGGATATGTTTTGGTCAGAGGCCTCCCACTTAATTTGTTTGTCAAAAAAAAAAAAAAGGATTCTTATAAAAAGAGGTCCAAATAATTCATAATTTCCATGCACTGAGTTAAATTGTATCTAGAAAAATGAGTAACTTTCTGTCTGTCTGTGCAAAACACATGACAAAAAAAAGTAGTTGCCGTGGCTGACATACTGATAGGAGCAATAAAATCAAATCCCTAAGAGAGAGAAAGGAAGGAAAGAGAATGACAGAGGAATACATGCAATATCCAGGTTTTTCAGGTCCATGTTGGGCCTTTCCTGGCACACTGCTGGTGGCAAAATGACTCTTCCAGACTCTATTCTCCCAGTACGTTTTGAGTGCTGAGTTTGAAAAAACAGTTGACTGCAGTAAAAGGCAGTCATAACTCTGTTGCTTGCACTCCCAGCTCTGCTATGCAGCTATCTTAGCAGAAAAGAGTTGGAGCATGACAATATTTTTCCCTTCAGACTATGACCTCATATAATCCTGGCAAAAGTGGATGTATGTGTTCAATGCTAGGAACGGAACTAGGTAGATAAAGGTTCATGTTGTAACCACTTATGCAAACACCCAGGTTATGACATCCTCTTAATGGTTTGTCTCTAGTGTCTTGATTCAAGGATACACCCTTGAGACATGTTTGACTCCTGGGGCAGATGCAAGCTGCAGCATACTTCTGAGTGTTGATCCAGTAATTATCCAGGCTGCTATATTCAGCACTTGAGTACCTCTGCACAAGCCTGGTATTCTAACCAAACCAAACCAAACCAAACCAAACCAAACCAAACCAAACTAAACCAAACCAAACCAAACCAAACCTCCAAAAAACTCACAAAGAAAAAAAAAATGAAAAATTAAAAAGACTCAGCAAGATCAACTGGGAGAGGACCAGGAGTATAATCTAACAGGTAATAGGTACCTCTGTGAAGAGAAAGCTCCAGGGAGACCTTATTATGGAATTTCAATATATAAAGGGGTCTTATAAGAATGATTGAGAGAGATGTTTACAAGGCCTGAAGTGACAGGACAAGGGATAATGATTTTAATCTGAAAGAAGGTAGATTTAGATTGGACGTAAAACAGAAATTTTTTACGATGGGAGTGGTGAGACACTGGACCAGGTTGCCCAGAGAAGTTGTGGATGTCCCATCCTTGGAAGTGTTCAAGGTCAGCTTGGATGGGGCTTTGAGCAACTTAATCTAGTGAAAAGTGTCCCTGCTTATGGCAGTGGAGTTGGACTAGATGATCTAGCTCTTCCAGCCCAAACCATTCTATGATTCTATGATTCTATGGTTTTGGTCTCTGCAACAGCCTATGAAAATAAAGTGAAGCCAATTAAATGCCTATATTATGGCAGGGAAGTCTCGTAGATGCAGGAGACAAAATGCTGGAGGGTCACTTCAAGATAAGTAACACTAAAATTTAGAAGGAATCATTCTAGAAAAAAAAATAGTCTCTCACAAGTATTACATTTCTTATAGAGAGTTAGACTTTGATTGCTACATCTTTCTTTAACTTTCCTTAGTGTTACAAAAACTTTCCAGCTGCCTTGGAAGTATATGATACTTTATTATCTTTATAGCACATTTATATATTTATTGTTTCTTTTTCTGCTTTTACTGGTTTTCGTAGATTTCTTGAACACAGAAACTGTATTTTCACACATGAACACAGCAAATTCCACAATGTTATTTGCATTAATTTTGTATTTTTAGAAAAATCCTTTTATTATTTCTTTACATTAGTCTTCTTCTCCTAAATAAGGAGATGAAAGATTTATAATTAATAATGAAAATTTTGTCTTTAAAGTATCAATTTACTGACAGTAGTAAATTTGAAGCAAACAAGTAGATTATTTTCACGTGTTTACAACCACACACAAACTGTCCTACCTTTGTCAGGGAGATGCCATTATATTTGTCTTTCAATGGCAAAAGATAAAGAAGTTCTTTCCTTCTACCTGTGGTGTCTTGATCCAATGTTGGGGAAGGTTTCGATATCATCCCAAGAGCGAGATTAAGACACAAATGAGGTCAAATGCCGTACACCCAAAACAGTTTTTATTATTAAAAATGAAGAGGGATAGCAATAGGACAGAATGGAAGGAAAAGACAGAAATCAAGCAAGCATGCGGGATAGGGTCACAAGAATAGTCACCACCATGGATCCAGCAGCATCCCGTTGGTCCTCAGTCTTCAGTTCTTTGGTGGTGGGTGCACACACAGCAAAGTTTTCTGTTGACTTTTAAGTTCAATGTATCAGCTGATTAGCATATCTGCTCACCTTTAGTGTTTTTTTTGTTTTGTTTTTTCTCTGGTTCCACAGGTTTTTGCTGCATCCGCTTCTGGGGCAGAAATGCTTGACTCTTATCAGTTCATTAGCAATGCATGCATGGTGTCTGGCCTACACAATAGAGTCACAAATGGCTGCACAATGGAGCCACTGATAAACATTTGGTTTCCCTCGGTCCATGTCTCCCCATTTGAAGCTTATCTAAGGAGTTTAACAATGTAACTGCAAGGGAGTGGGGGGTGTATCCTTCAATACACTCCTGCTTCCTTGGGTGACATTCTTTAGACAAATCCAAAGGCCGCAGCTTGTCCTTGAGGTTTGCAGAGACACAAGCAAGCTTTGAGAAAGTCTTTGACATTTCAATCTCTCACATGTTGTCTTGGATAATGTTAAAAACTAGATTGGGTTATCCACATATGTGTCCAGTAATACTTCAAACAGCATATGGAGATGATGTATGTGCTGCTAATTTATTGTATCAAACAAACAGAATATATTGCTTGAAATCCTTTCAGCTTGTTGCAATCAATCTCTTGTCATGGGTAAAAGGAAGTCAGTTTATAAACAAGAAATTCATGTTAGTCTAATTAAAGTATTGACTTTAAACTAAGAATTACTGTCCCAGGTACAAAGTTCAAACATTCACAGTTCAAATTATACATGATTGAAATTATATGTATACAAACTTTCAGCTATCTAACCCTTACTGTGATATTATGCTCACCCTTATACTGCCCCTCTGCATATTACCGTCCAGGGTTTCCACCTGGGTAGGGGATGTATGGCAAGTCATCATCAGCAGGAGTCCTTCACTGGGAGTAGTATGCTGTTGCTGACATAGATGGTTTTTTCCTCCTCATTTTGGCTTCTGCTGGGGTAATTATTATGTGTTTGCAACAGTCTAGACCCAGGTCTTTGCTGGTCTGCAATTTCACATTTGCAGGTAAATTTACTATAGGTGATGTGATTTACATAGTTTAGCTACTTGATCTTGTTTCTTTTTGTTACCCTTGAAACTGTGTTACCTCACTCCCAAGGCTTCATTATTTATATGACCAGTAACTGACTGCTGTTGAGTTGTTTGTGGCACTTGGGGCTTCAGTATTACCTGCTTCTACTTTCAAGGCCTCTTCAAGGCATGTCATCCCATGCCTTTATTCCCTTGCACTGAATTTTTATTATTGGGTCATAGATAATGCATTCCACTTTGAATAGCTACTTGTTATAGTTATCATTAAGCTACCAAAAAACCCTCAACGAACAAGTGTTATAACACACAATTGCACAAAACTAAGCAAAAGTTAAACCAAAGTAGGTAATAGTCCCCTGGCTGTTCAATTATTACCATTACAAGCCAAACAAATGTCCAGGCAGGCCGAGTTTAACAAGTCATGAGACTTTTGGTGATAGCTTAACCCAAGGCCTGTGGCCTGTTTCAAGCACATGGCAACTCTATTTTGTGGGCCACATATCTGCATATGACACACTACTCATGAGGAGCCTGTGTCCCTCAGAAGTAGCCATGGGTAGGCAGGACCCTATGTTGTTTCACATGTAATTAGACTAAGTGGGCAACTGAACTCAGTGCTTAAGGTCATGTTGCATCTGGGAGTGAGAAGATTAATTATCTCAAAGACTAATTTTACATATTACAAAGAAATCACTAACCTTTCATATTTTCACTTTAAAGTAATTCATTCCTTTAAAAATGAAATTAACATAAGAACAAAGGGCAGAATAATTTAAGTAGTTTAAGTATATAGATCAATACGCCTTTATTTTAAAATGACATCTAAAGTGATTAATTCGGTACTCCAGTTTTTTGTAAGCTACACAAAGTAGAAATGGATACAATAGTTTTTGTAATCTGTTAATAGGTAATATGTTATCTTGCATTGTAAGCTATGTCTACTTTACCAAGTAATGTAGCACAGTCAGAGCAGATCAGTAGACTGAAAGCTGCAGGGTGCTGTGATCCTACATGTACAACACAGGCAGTTCAAGGGTTTTTTCAATTCAGACAGGATTTAATGTAGTCCAACATCTTCACCACTGATAATCCAAAGCTGTCCAAAAGAAAGCTATCTGCAAACCTTTGTTACCTTAGCTGTGGGCTCCTCTCTGATTCTGTCAGATAGAAAATTATAGAAATTAATCTCTCTTCTGTCACTGACACCTGTACAAAAACATGCATAAGGAACCAAACTTTATTTAATTTTCTGTTCTTTTCTGAATGACACCAAAGTAATTGCTGCCTACTGCCACCTGCTTATGCTGATAATTCCCCAGGGTGTTCAGGAGTCTTCCTAAAACTCATTTTGTTTAAATATTGAGTCATTCCATAATCTAAAGGAGTTTCTTGAGGTTATCAGTGATCTTAACCTCCAAAATCTTATGGATAGGCCTTGTTTTTCTCCACACTGTAAACTAAATCACTTTGGAAAGAGGGAAACAACATTTGCCATTTGGAGCAGAACAAGATCTTCATGTAAGAAATGGATTAGCCAAGATCAGTCACTAGAAAGAAAAAATCATTTTTGAAAGTGGAAGGTTAAGTCTTTTTAGTGACTGATGCATTTCTTATATAAACTAGTAGTCTTGGCAAAATTCCTTCTTCTTGAACACATGCTGCACTTCTTTGCCTTTACTTCCATGAAATTCTTAACACTATGTTAAAAAGGAAATTAAAACCAACATCAGAACACTGAACTACACATATAACTTCTCCATACAGGGAAAAAGTGCAAAAGAGTAAGAGACCAAAGAAATCTGATATTACAGAAGCTTCTCTGAAACGTCTGTGATGAAGTTATTTAAATATATAGAACTGCAATATATAGAACTGCAGAGCTAATATATAGACCTGCAGAAGCGTAATTATGAGGTTATGGGTTATGTTCCTAGCAAACAGTATGGTCATGTTGTACATTTTTCTGTTCTAGTCTAATGTCCTTAGTAGTGCATTGCAAACACAGTTTCCTACTCACAGAATTAATACAGCTTTTATTCAGTGATGTTTCTTGTAAAATACATAAACAGCCCTGAGTAAAGGCTAAAGTACTGAATTTCCTGCTATTATGTGAAATTTTTAATTACCAAGATACAGTCAGGGTCCCTCTTGGGCACTATCTATCCCTTTAAAATTTAGCATTCCTGCTCTCTGTAACAGCAGGAATAGTATTAATATATATTAAGTAATATTTACCTCTTCAGAGTCCATACAATCTTTCTGATAACACATCTTCCTGACCAAATTCTCTTTTTTTCTCAAATAAAGATTTCTGGAGTAGACCCTTGGGGGTTGGAGTTTCTGGATCTCAGCAGATTTGGCTTTAACCTCAGGTTAGATTTAACCTGGTGTGTAAGTCTGCATGCTGTACAGAAGCAGAATTGCAACCTGTAGAACAAAGAATCTTCTTAGAAGACCATATAGAACTATAAGTAGAAAAGGGAGGAGAAGTGCATTTTAATTTCTTGTTTTGGACAGTGCCCATAAAGTGTAACAATAACCCTATGATTTGTGTTCTCTCATTCATAGTACCCACAAGTAATTTTGATGAAGGAAACCAACACATCATTGTAGCTAAATTCTAGAAAGAACTAGAGTAATAGCATTATTAATGTCTAGTTTCACGTTTAGTGGAGAATCACTGAGTCTGTAAATAAGTTAGATTTTGATTAAAACGTATTTATTCTTAATTTCCATTTTTAAATAATTCCAAATTTTAATCTAAACAGTATCTTCATTTGACTAAAGTCATAAAAAGTTCAAAGCCAGAAATGTAAAATGCATCTTGGTTTTCTCAAAATCAGACCAACTGACCACTAAGCTTCAATTTTTTCTATGAATTTGTATGAAGTGCTTTGATAGTCTCCTACAACAGGTAGTTTGAGATTTTATTGAAAGATTACCATCTTTGGTTATAATTTTTAAATTTTGCACTGATGAATTTAAAACAAAGTGTACCTTTACAAGGTAGGAAAGAACATAACAAAACAAAGGAAGAAGTTTCAGGATGTCTGAACTAGTATTGAATATAACAGGTGTTTTTACACTTTTCTTTCTAAATGCCAGATTAGATGGAATTCCAGATTTCAAAGATGAGACCTCTTTGTCTCAATTTTCACTTCTACTCATAGTATAAAAGAAGACCAGTGTACTAAAGAAAAAGGAAAATGAGTTATAGATAGATAAAACTTGAATAAGTATTATATTTCAGGGAAATATGATCCTTCGTATTTTTTTGAAATTTCTGATTTTTTTCCCAGGGAATGGAATTTATTCATTGCAAATTACAGTCTTCATTTGACAAAAAAATTGATCAAACTCCAAGATCAAAACTTCAAGAATTATAATATCAGTTAGCCAAATAGCTAAACTGTTCTTGAATTTCGAAATCTGTTCCTCTGCACAGCTCACTTATAGAGAGGGGTGGGGAACAGATAGACTGGAGCTTACGAATAAATTCCTAAATCATATGACATTATCAGATTTTAGCAGCATTATATTATCCTTCTGTCTTTTCCTCCCCAGTGATATGCTGATTAAAAAAACCAAATGTTATAATGATACTCTAGGCAGTATGATCAAAATACTATGAAATGAAAAGCAAAGGTCAATAAAGCTTTCTAACATAAAAATTGTTAAGATTTGAAAGCAGAAAAATTGGATCAAAATGTACAGGACACGGTATTACATTTGACTAAATCATATTTAAAAACCAATTTTTTTAAATGTTACTGTGTCATTTATTTCCATTTATCAGTTCTGTTAATTTGGTGACTTTTTTTCCATGCATTTTCAATGAAGAAAACAAATTATCTAATTTCACTAACTCATTTCTCATAGGGGACGTAACACTGTCAAATTTGTGAAAGGCTCAAATTAAAATATACTATTTTAAAGATACATTTTGAAAATCTTCATACCCTTCTCTCTCAAATTAATTTGAATAATGTTTCTTAAAAATGTTGATAAAGAGAATGACCTTAAGAAAATAGTGAGAATTGATTACTTGTGATAAGATCACCAGCTGCATTCTAAATTAATCTTTTCAAGCACTTTTCAAAGGTAATGGGACACCTCCAGGTGTTAATAGGTTCAGGAAAGAAGGTCTGTGGAAATTTAAAAAGAAAAACTCAACGTCAAAACTAGGAGATGTTTAGTTGTGCCTCAAGGCATGGAAAACAAGTTACAAATAGGCTTATAAGTGCTTCAGTTCCTGTTGAAGCCAAACTAATGGATGAACAGTAGCCAAAGAGAATTTTTCTCAGCTGATCAAAGTTATTCCATGTTGGAAGAAGATTTAAATTTGAAAATAAGATTCTGTTGGCTTTCTTGGCCACTGCAACACACTGTTCACTCATATTGAGCTTGTTGTCCACTAGGACCCCCAAGTCCACTTCCACAGAGCTGCTACCCAGCCAGGTAGATCCCAGCCTGTGCTGCACTCCTGGATTATCTTTTCCCAGGTGCAAGACCTTACACTTGTACTTATTGATCTTTATAAGGTTCTTGTTAGCCCACTCTTTCAGCCTATTCAGGTCTTCCTGCAAGATGCCTCTCCCTTCTGAAGTTTCCGCTTCCCCACTCAGTTTGGTATCATCCGCAAACATCATCAGGGTACACTTTTTCCCATCGTTCTGATCCCTTATGAAGACACTAAACAACATTGGGCCCGATATCAATCTCTGGGGGTCCCTACTTGTGACTGGATGCCAGTTTGAAAAGGAGATATTTACCACCGCCCTCTAGGGGCGATCTGCCACCCAGTTCCCCACCCACTGCACAGACCACTAGTCTAGACTGTAGCACATCCATTTCTCTAGGAGGAGGCTGTGGGGAACTGTATCAAAAGCCTTGGAGAAATCCAGGTAGACAACATCTACCAGTCACCCCACATCAACCAAGCAGGTTATTTTGTTGTAGAAGGTGATCAGGTTTGTCAAGCATGATTTGCCCTTGGTGAATCCATGCTGGTTTTTCCCAGTCACATGCTTCATTTGACTTGTGATAGGCCCCAGGAGGATTTGTTCCAGAACTGTCCCAGGGACTGAAGTAAGACTGTTGGGCCTATAAGTTCCTGGGTTCTCCTTTAAGCCCTTCTTGTAGCTGAGGTTAACATTCACCTTCTTCCAGTCTTCTGGGGCATTCCTCGATCTCCACAACTTCTCAAAGATTATGGAGAGTGGCCTCACAACGACGTCAGCCAGCTCTCTTAGTACCCTTGGGTGAATAACATCAGGGCCCATCGATTTTAGGGGTCATATTCCTGTAACAGTTTTCATATCAACTCTTCCTTCCCTGACAGTGGGTCTGTGGTTGCATTGGTTTGGATTTTTTCCCAAGACCTTGGGCCCAACAGTGCTGGTAAAGACAGAGGTGAAGAAAATGTTGAGAACTGCTTTTTCAGCATTGTTGGTCACTAATTCAGCAGTATTGTAATTTCTAACTAGAAATATGATAAAACACATAAAAAAACCGCCTATGCATAAAATTTTCATACACAGATTCTGAACTATGAAATTTATTAGATAGTGGAAAAGCCACCCAGGGGAAATACCATGACCATCATTTGACCCTCACTGAAATGAGTCTGTACAGAGCTCATCTCAGTTGGACAGACTGAGAACAGACTGTGTTAGGTGACTATGTAGGTCTTTTCTGACATTAATTTCAGAGGTTTTATAAGCTCTGGTATATTGGCTAGCAACCCAACCATTTTTATTTCAAACACATGAACATTTATTAACCCATCCAATATCTTTGTACAAACACCCTTTCCCAAAGATGTGTACAATAGAAATATAATAATTGATATATTATCATAAAAACCCCTGATTTTTTACGCCGTGAAGATGATAGCTAATAAGGGCAATTTAAAACTTGGAATTGCAGTGGGTAATGTGCTATCTTGAACTATACCAAAGGTCAAAATCTTCTGAGAATACCTGAAGATAAAAAATTTGGTGTAATCTGAGTTGAGTGTCCAACAAGGATGAAACAGGTGTTTTGACTTCACTACTCACCTAAAGCTCAGAAAGTACAAATTTTCCTTGAGTTTTTAGGCCACCTACTAAAATTCTGGTTTGCTATCCCTGTAGTTTTAATAGCCTGCTATTGTTTAACCCCAGCTGACAACTAATCCCCATCCAAATGCTTCATCACCCCCCCCTCAGTGGGATGGGAAGAGAATCAGAAGGGTAAAAGTGAGAAAATTCATGGGTTGAGATCACAGAATCACAGAATCATTCAGGTTGGAAAAGACCCTTGGGATCATCAAGTCCAACCGTCAGCCCTACTCTATAAAGTTCTCCCCTACACCATATCCCCCAGCATCTCATCTAAACAACCCTTAAACACATCCAGGGATGGTGACTCCACCACCTCCCTGGGCAGCCTATTCCACTGTCTGACCACTCTTTCTGTGGAAAAATTTATTCCTAATGTCCAGTCTGAACCTCCCCTGTTGCAGTTTAAAGCCATTCCCTCTTGTTCTGTCACTAATCACCTGTGAGAAGAGACCAGCACCAACCTCTCTACAATGTCCTTTCAGGTAGCTGTAGAGAGTGATGAGGTCTCCCCTCAGCCTTCTCTTCCTCAAACTGAACACTCCCAGCTCCTTCATCGCTCCTCATAGGATTTATTCTCCAGGCCCTTCACCAGGTTCGATAAAGACAGTTTAATAGATAAAGCAAAGCTGAGCACACAAGCAAAGCAAAACAAGGAATTCATTCACTGCTTCCCATCAGCAGACAGCTGTTTGGCCATCTCCAGGAAAGCACGGCTCCATCACATGTAACGGTTACTCAGGAAGACAAACGCCATAACTGAACATTCACCGCTTTCCTCTCTCTTCCTTCAGCTTTCATTGCTGAGCACGATGTCACACGATCTGGGACATCCCTTTGGTTAGCTGGGGTCAGCTGTCCTGGCTGTTTCCCCTCCCAGCAACTTGTGAACTCCAGACAACTTGTTGGTGGGGCAATGGAAGAAGTAGAAAAGACCTTAATGTTTTGCAGGCACTGTTCAGCAATAACTAAAACATCAGTGCATTATCAACACTCTTTTTATCACAAATCCAAAACATAGCACTGTATGAGATGCTATGAAAAAAAATTAACTCTATCCCAGCCAAAACCAGTACATAGCCTTACAAAAAATTATTTACTTCCCCTCCACCCTCCCCTCCTTTCAGTAGCAGAAACCTTGAAATAGATTTCTATTTGTTTCCTTGAAGTTAGGAAGAGGAAAGGGTAAAATGGGTAAAGGTGAAACATGATGTAGGGGGCAAAATTCTTCAATTATATTTTATATGTGAAGCCACTTCTTGTTGCCTCAGTACTTCATGTAAAGTGTTAAAACATCAACATGAGATTTTTGTGGTTGTGTTGGTGGCAGGGAATGATTTTCATTGTGAAGGAATGTTAGTACATTGATGTGGTTTTGATGGTCTAAAATTTTTGACAGTACAGGATTTGTAGCTAGAACTAAAGGTTTTCACCAGCTGGTGTATATGAGAATATTAGCCACACTTTCAGATACCCAAACAAGTCTACATATCTGAAATAGAAACAGGAGATTTCAAACCTTTATAAGTCTCAAAGAATTGTTTAGCACATATTTAGTTATGCACTAGGCCATCTCTGAAAAGAACACAACTGATACTGAGAACTAGAGTAGGTGTCAGTAGAGGGAAAGAGAGTAAAAGGTTATAAGGCACAGTATTTGTTCTACCTGTTTTGGAGTCTGATGCTTCTAGTTCATACCTGAAGTCTATTTATTCAAGCATACCAATATGTCTGATGAAAATGCATTCTCTTTACCTACAAACATACCATAGTGAGAACACTCTTCTGGAAGGTGAAACGTGTATTCAGATTTCATCACAAAGACTAATTTTCTTACTCACTGTATTCCTTACATCCTCAAACAGGAGTAAAAAGGAAACATTGCATCCTTTACTTCTTTTTTAAAAGCAGTAATTCAAAATTTCTGTTTTGCAGTTAATGTTTGCTTTTTTCATGGAATGATTTTTTTCTACTTATATGAATTAAAGAAAGAAAAAACAATATCAGCTGCACAAAGCAGCTAGCTTTACATCCCCAGTCTTAAATGTGAAGCTCTTGTCAGATCTCAATTTATTTCTAATATATGTAGGATTATTTTGCATTCCACTTACTGTTTTTAGCAACTTTTATATGCAAGTACTGCTTAGTACACGGAATTGCAGAGGCATTGGCTCATTTTGTTAAAAGGTGATGAAAAATTCTCCTTGTCTTGGATCAAAACTATGTATAGTGACACTTTCATATGAATTTAGATTTCTTCATATTACTTGTGAAAAGCTAATAATGCTGATGATATTAAAGATGTAATCACTACAGCTATCTGACCACAGGCAGACTAGTTTGGGTCTTGAATATCTATTATCAGAAGTGTTCGTGTAGCCCAGTGTGAGGGAGATAGTACCTTGATCTGGGACTGTTTAGCCTAGAGAACAGAAGGCTCAGGGGGGATCTCATCAGTGTTTATAAATACCTGAAGTGATGGTGCAAAAAGGATGGGGCTGTGCTCTTTTCAGTGGTGCTTAATGACAGTACAAGAGACAATAGACTCATATTGAAACACAGGAAGCTCCGTCTAAATATCAGGAAACATTTTTTTGCTGTGAGAGTGGCAGCACCAGCACAGTTTGCCCAGGGAGGTTATGGAGTCTCCATCCTTGGAGTTATTCAAAAGCTGCCTGGACATGGTTCTGGGCAATTGGGTCTACATGGCTCTGCATGACCAGGGGTGTTAGACTAGATGGCCTTCAGAGGTCCCTTCTAACCTTAACCATTCTGTGATTATGTGATTCTGTGAGATTCTGTGAAAATCTAAGTATTTCAAACAAAGATTAAAAATGTCTGTTTGACAAAGAAATGCCTAAACTTGCAGCACTAAGTAATAAAAAACCTAACTGTATAAAGTGATAATAGCAAGAAGAAAGCCAAAATATTGTCCCTAAATACTACCAAGATTCTTTTGTTGCATTCTGCTAGGAATTGTAAGGAGTTGCACAACAATTTCCAATACACTGGTATTGAAACACTTATGGCAATATGTCAGTCTTGATGAAAAAATCCTGGAACTACAGCTTGACAGAATAAAATATCTTCCTTTCCTTAAGATGACTTTGTTTCTAAAACATCATTTTGATTTCACACTTGTTGCCACCTTAACTATAAATTACTTACACCAACAGATATTGGCAGAAAGAAAAATTGTTTTATATTTAATGATAAGCCATAATTCATATATTTTAAGTTATAGTGGAATATAAATGATCATGAGCTATAATAAAGAATAGTAATATATGATTGACACATGACCTTTTTGGGAAACGGTGTGCACTTCTAATGTTTGTGTGGGTTTTTTGTTTGCTTGTTTTTTTTCCTCCACCAGGCAGTATTTCAAAAATATTTAAAATATTTTATGGGGTAGTATTTGTATTTTGATCAGCTACTCCATGAATAATGAAGAAGCTGTTTCTTGAACAACAGAAGATATTTCTATATTATTGCAAAATAAGGCTGCATTTAAGATACTGTATTGTATTCAAATGCAAGCTGATAATTCAATTCAAGGCATTTTTGTCCTTATGTATTGAGGGCTCCAAAGTGTCCAGAAAAAGCTACTAAAAAAGGCTAATGAAATGATGAAAATCTTTTCTTTAAATTTTAGCAGATGAAGGGTCACTTAACCAATTAATCCATGTTTCGTCCTTATCACGCCTCATGATTGCAATAAAATCTCTCTCACTTTTCCCATTCTCCCTGCCCCCTGTTCCTCTTCATTTGTTACTGCTTTTATTTTCTTCTTTTTCATAAGAAAATAACCTTATACTTTATTTCTTCTAATAAATTCTGAACATAGTGAATTTTGATCAAATTTGACAGAAAGATAAAAATTTGCAAATGTGTTATGTTTTATGATATCATGAAAATGTTGCCTAACGAGACTAGAGTGACCTTTTTTACCATATTCACAGAAATAAAGTCTAAGCATTATGGCAAAGTACACTGAACACCAGAAAGTCTACACAGTAAAGCATCATTACATGTACTGAACCATAGGAAAAGCCTAATCAGCTGTTGAATCTTAGATGTTATGAATGCATCCAGTGCCAAGAACAGATTCAAAATTACTCAGGGTATCTGAACAAGGAAACTACATGATTTTATTTTTGCTACCAACAAAACATATTTGCTTTTCTCAGAATTCAACACTAGCATATGATACTGAAAGAGCCTTTTAGCTCTACTGATCTTAGATACATATTTTCTTTTTCATTCTAAGTCTGTCAATATGTTAAACTTTAAACAAGTAGCTAAACTGAAAAACAAAGCAAACCAAAACAGAATCAGCTTTTCAATACTGAATAATATATCCACTTTAATTTTGGCAGCTAATTTTTCTTTTGAGAAAACTGTTTTGTGTTTACATTTTTCACAACTTCTTCAAAATCTATTTACTGCAAACCCTACTGATCACATTCTTCACAGCATTATTTTTGGCCATCAGAGAAACCCGATTTGTCAAAGACTAAAAATTATGTGGTATGAACTCGACAGTGCTTATTTTCATCAGTTTTCAATCCTCCATATATATTTTGAAGGACAGATTGATATATTTATTTTTTGGCTAGCAAGATAAAGAGGAAAATTAAACTGCTGCAGTATTGTGGCTCATAGCTCTCCAATCTTTCAAAACTGTTGAAAAGACAGAAGCGAAAATACACAAAGCATAAAATTCTAATAGGTAATTGATACACCATTAATTGAGAATGGTTTCATATACTCTGAACTTTATAATACTGTAAATCAGGAAAAAGATCTTCATTGGTGACATTTCATTATCAGTGATGTCACATACCAAATATACATTAAGAAAAAATGAAGCCTATGATTTGCAGTTTTTACTGGTGATAATACTTCCAAAAGCTTAAAGATAGGTTCTATTTTTCACCAGTTAGTTATAAGTAAAGTTGGTCATAAAGTTTATTCTGATACAATTTTCATGGAGTGTAAAAAGATAGCATTTTAAGGTTAAGCTCAGTCTTTTTTTAGAACATGATATTCAGAAAATAACTGAATTTCTGAATTATAAAAATACACAACTATGCTCTTAAAAAAGAGGAGACACTTTCTAGTATGGCCACATAGAAAGTGTCAGTGAGTAATGACTGAAATCTCACAAGCACATTTCTGTAACAGAGGAAGAGTAAAATGCAGTGAGAAACAATTAAAAAAACCCATGAGGAACTACGCATCACTGTCTTAACATCTATGTTAGAGGACTAGAATATGCTGGCAATAATTTAATGCATTATATGATGCTATTTGTAATTTGTGTATGCAACATTTAAAAAAAGAGTCATGATCTAAAATGACAAGTTCCCAGATGGTGTAGCAGAACATACTGACCAGCCAGATTAATAGAAACAGGTTAGGAGTATATAATAAGAGATTTATGTGGAATAAGAATTCTTAATATAAATTATTTTGAGGGTATTCTGTATGAATCAGACCTTGTCATTGCCCATGTAAAAATAGATACTATTTCCATCCTCTTTTCTGTGAACAAATTATGAAATAACCTTGAGTAGTCCTTTGTCATAACACTATGATTCATGATGCTGTCTCACTGAGGCCTCTTATATAACCTAAGTGTTTAACTCCTGAAATTAAAAAAATGAAATTATCTTCAGAACCTCATGAATAACAAGCACACTGAAGACCTGACTATAGTGGAAACTCTTCACAGACAGACAATAGAAAAATTTTGCCTTAGACCTACTCAAATTCATCATTGTTTCTATCATTAAATTGGATGGGAATTTATGACAGGAACAAATGTATTGGCATGAAGAGACACATTTTGGCAAAATAAAAGCAGAACGGTATTCTGACTTTGGAGATGGACAACAATGCAATACAGTTCTTTACTAACAATCTTTTCAGAAACCTTCAAAGAAATATGAGTATAGCCGTTGATTAAGTGCATGACTGCTGAAATCATTTTGCAAAAGCAGAAGTATAACAAAATTAACAAAGATTAGAATTATATGGAATGAAATCTCCACTCAAACCTGAGAAGTAATGTCTGTCACACAAAATAGAAACACAATAACTGTATAATATTTGGGACTGTTGAAGCAGTCAGTTTGACCTTTTTCCAAGGAAAAGTGCAGAAACCTTATGATAAAGGTATTCAGAAATCAAACCAGAGAGTAATGTCCAAACCAGATTCAGTTCTTTCTGAAACTGTAGTAGTTAAACTTCTTTTATGGCAGATAAAAATCCTCAACAAACGTAAATGTCAGTGGCAAAAAAGTATTGCTTTTATAATATGAATTGAAAAGTATAAAAGAGATTACCTGTTAAGAAAAAAGTATAAAAATATCAACTAAAATGTTATTGTTCAAGTAGCAGGTGATTGTACACTCTGGAAATTTTGTCGTAGTAAAACTAGTTTAAAAGATAACTTTCAATATCAGTAGTGTGAAAAACCAACTGATTTTTCTAGGTATTTTACAGAATTTTAGTGAATTGACAAAGTGATTGGTATAAAATATTTAGATATGAATAAACCATTAAAGTCCTTGGAAATTTACTTTTTAAATTAATTTAAATTGGTTTAATTTTTGCCAATTCTCTGACATTTATGTTCTAGATTACAAGTGATCAAATAAATAAATAAATAAAAGGGTAGCTAGAAGCCAAACTGCTTTCAAAGAAGTTCAGTGTCTGCTCTATCTGCAATTAAGAAATATAGATCAAAGACTACAAAGACATAACCAGACAGGTCTGAGTCACGTTCAGTCTGCTTTAGTAAGGATCAGTCATGATTAAAGCTTTGATCATAGCATCATACATCTAAGAGATAGATGAGGTTACATTTTTCACTCATGCAGACTTGTGCAGATAATTTCTTTGAATGCTTTCACACTTGCAAATTTTGAAGCAGAATTTAGGTCTTGAAGTTAAAACAACTGAATCAAGAACACAGTGACAAATTTTAAACATTTGACAACATGCTACTGCCCTAGAGAAACTCCCATAGAAGTGGTCAACCTGCAAAGATAATAACTGAAAATTCCAAGGAACAAACCATGTCCATGAATGTTACCAGGAATTAAGAGTTTCTTTTTAAGATGGGAATGTTAGAAACTAAAGCCCCAAATCAGCTCTTGTTGCTACAAAAAAAAAAAAAAAAAATCAAACCCATGGAATCATTTGTTTTTGTTATAGCAGAATAGATATTGAAAAATAAATAATTCAGTAGTAGCAAAGAAGGGAGAGAAGAAAGTCATTTCAGTGTAGACTCTATATTGAGAGAAAATCCAACAAGACATAATTGTTTTATGCTGGATATTAAAACACTCACAAAATAAGTGTTACTGGACAAGCAAGCTTGACAGATACAGCAACTTTTTGCTAAAAATGCTCCTGAGGAAACACTGTTGTAAGTTAGAACTTTCTCTTCAGCTTATTCATTTTCAGGATCCAGTGAAGTCTTCCTGAGACCAAATCTTTCTGAGGATTATTCTCTCTGGGGCTGTTGTATGCTCACATTCAGATGTTAGTTGTGCTACGATATATTCTCCTGAGGTCACGTTTACACTTTTCAGAAGGGGATGGATTGCTGATACCAGCAGACTGCTGGCACCTGTGATCTATCTGTAAGGAAGGTTATTATAAACCTTACAGTTCTTACAGAGCTATGAAATGCAATGAGTTTTTGTAGATAGCACATTCTTCTTGCATGCCAGTCTTCTTGAATGTATCAGTCTGGAGAGTTTTAGACAGAATATAATATTTTTTTCCTTTACTCCAAAGCTTAATCAATCAGCTTTACCTACCTTTCAATTGTCACCATTATTAATATACCTACTGTGGAATGTATTTGATGGAAGAATTTTCAGGAACATTGAAGTTTTATTTCAGGAAGAAAAAAAAAAGATACTTAACAGTACCTCTTACATAAATATTTATATATATATACATGTGCTCAGGTGTCTGTATGTGTGTAGCTGAATGAGAAGATGTGCTCCAGGAGCACACATAAAGTTCGCCAACAGAAGACAGGCAGTTAGAACACAGGACCAGACCAGAGGGAGCCTAAAGGAACCCTCCGCCTTGAAATATGTTAGAGTGTCCATTAGCTCCCAACACCTGAACTTCGCTCTTGCGTGGGTTATACTGATGACCAAAGTCAAAATGCAGACAAGACCCTTGAGGAGTATGAGAGTCTGGTTGGTGGTGTTGAAGAAATTAATTAAGAATAGAGGAAAAGGAAAGAAAACTACAAAGGTGAGAAATGGGGATAAAGCAAGTCTTAAATTGCTGCTTTCTAACAAAGGAGATTATACTTTCAGTGATAAATGATATAATTTCAAAATGTTGATGTTTGTTGATTTTGATAGTTTTGTAAGCCTGGCAAATAATAAAGGATTTTCAGGTAAAAGGATTTCTACCAGGCATTTCCCAATTACCTGATGTTCTGTTTTCTCTGATGGATCTAAACATTTCATCCCTTTACATCAGGTTAAGCACATACGTATGTGTAAGGTCAACATTTTTTTCCTGAAGATGACCAAAGGGCTGGGCTTCCAAAGGGCTGACTTTCACTTGTTTAGGCAACTGCTTGACAGAATCCCTTGGGAGACGGTCCTGAAGAGTATAGGGGTCCAGGAAGGCTGGACACTCTTTAAGAAGAAAGTCTTAATGGCACAGTAGCAGGCTGTCCCCAGGTGCTGTAAGAGAAGCCGGCGACAGAGAAGACCACCCTGACTGAACAGGGAGCTTTGGCTGCAACTCAGGGAGAAAAGGAGAGTTTATGGCCTTTGGAAGAAGGCGTTAGCCACTCACAATGATTACAAAGATGCTGTGAGGCTATGCAGGGCAGAAATAAGGAGGTCTAAAACCCAGCTAGAAATTAATTTGGTTTCAGCAGTCAAGGATAAGAAGAAATGTTTCTATAAGTACTTCAACAGCAAAAGAAAGATCAGGGAGAGCCTCCACCCCTGCTAGATGCAGGAGGAAACATGGTAACAAGTGATGAGGAAAAGGCTGAGGTGCTTAATGCCTTCTTTGCCTCATTCTTTAATAACAGAACTAGTTGTATTGAGGGAATCCAGCCTCCTCAGCCAGAAGACAGAGACTGGAAGAACGAACCCCCACAATCCAGGAGGAGTTAGTGACTTACTGCATCGCACAGACATATACGTCTATGGGACCGGATGGGATACACCCGAGGGTGCTGAAGGAGCTGGCTGGGGTGCTCACCAAGCCGCTTTCCATCATTTACCAGCAGTCCTGGCTGACTGGGGAGGTCCCGACAGATTGGAAATTGGCCAATGTGATGCCCACATATAAGAAGGGTCGGAAGGATGATCTGGGAAGTTACAGGCCTGTCAGCTTGACTTTGATGCCTGGGAAGCTGATGGAGCAGCTCATCCTGAGTACCATCATACAACACATGAGGGACAACCAGATGATCAGGCCCAGTCAGCATGGGTTTATGAAAGGCAGGTCCTGCTTGACAAACCTGATCTCCTTCTATGGCAGGGCGACCTGCTTATTGGATGAGGTAAAGGCTGTGGATGTTGTCTCCCTGGACTTTAGTAAGGCCTTTGACACCATTTCCCACAGAATTCTCCTGGACAAACTGCTGCTAATGGCTTGGATAGGCATATGCTTTGCTGGGTAAAAAAATGGTTAGATGGTCGAGCCCAAAGAGTTGTGGTGAATGGAGTTAAATTTGGCATCCAGTCACGAGTGGTGTCCCCCAGGGCTCGGTTTTGGGGCCACTCCTGTTTAACATCTTTATTGATGCTCTAGACGAGGGGATCGAGTGCACCCTCAGTAAGTTTGCAGATGACACCAAGATGGGTGGGAGTGTTGATCTGCTCAAGGGTAGGGAGGCTCTGCAGAGAGATCTGGACAGGCTGGATCCATGGGCTAAGGTCAACTGTATGAGCTTCAATACGGCCAAATGCCGGGTGCTGCACTTCGGCCACAACAACCCCCAGCAGTGCTACAGGCTTGGGGAGGAGTGGTTGGAGAGCTGCCAGTGAGAGAGGGACCTGGTGGTGTTGATTTACAGCTGGCTGAACATGAGCCAGCAGTGTGCCCGGGTGGCCAAGAAGGCCAATGGCATCCTGGCTTGTATCAGAAATAGCGTGGCCAGCAGGGACAGGGAAGTGATCTTACTCCTGTACTCAGCACTGGTGAGGCCACACCTCGATTACTGTGTTCAGTTTTGGGCCCCTCACTACAAAAAGGACATTGAATTACTCGAGTGTTTCCAAAGAAGGACAATGAAGCTGGTGAAGGGTCTGGAGCTCCTCTTATGAGGAGCGGCTGAGGGAACCGGGGTTGTTTAGTTTGGAGAAGAGGACTCTGAGGGGAGACCTCATCGCCCTCTACGACTACCTGAAAGGGGGTTGCAGAGAACTGGGGAAGAGTCTCTTTAACCAAGTAATAAGCAATAAAACAAGAGGCAATGGCCTCAAGTTGTGCCAGAGAAGGTTTAGACTAGATATTAGGAAGCATTTCTTTCAGAACGGGTTGTTAGGCGTTGGAATGGGCTGTCCAGTGCAGTGGTGGATTCCCCATCCCTGGAGGTGTTTAAGAGTCAGGTTGAGATAGCACTTAGGGATATGGTGTAGTTGGGAACGGTCAGTCCTAGGTTAATGGTTGAACTAGGTGATCTTCAAGGTCTTTTCCAACCTAGATGATTCTATGTTTCTGTGACCACAATCTTATCTCGGAAGTCAGCGGCTATGTGTGATAATTTTTTTTGTTGTTGGGGTTTTATATGCAGGAAATATAATTCATTTTCTAGTTTTTCTTGTAATCAAGACTATGTTCACCTGGAAAGATTTTTTAAAAATGCTTGACCTATAAATATCATTAACTGATTAGTTTTGTAACTTTGTCTGGACTATTAAAAAAATCAGAAGTCATTATAATAAATATAATTTCTTCAAATTAATAGCAAATTTACTTTTTAAAAGGAATACAGTGCATATTTTTTACAACTGACTTTTTTGTAAGTAATATCTTATTTCAGTCTAGAACACTTTTATTACATATTGAGAAAGAAAAGAAGCATGTGTTTATTCTTAAGTTATAGTTCTCTGCTCTGTTGCTTGAAAAGTGCCCTGCAACATTCCAGGAGTAAGCTAATGAACACAGAATAAAACTTCTAATTTTTCATTCAGAAAGTTAAACTTTGTGTCTGTGTGTTCAAAACTCCTTCCAATTTAAAAAATATTGTTACTACTTGTGGTTGCCATAGGTTAAGTAAAGAATATAACTGAAAGTGTAAGCTACATCTAAAAGAGGAATATACTTGGTATGAGTTTATCATACCGCTATAGCAGTGTTTCTCAGAGTGTTTGTTCTGGGATGTGATGTCTCCACATGGTCTTATTTTCTTTTTACAGGGATTAATTGATTTTATAAAATAAGATACATACAAGCAAGAAAGTAAAAAAAAAATGAAAATTCTGACAAATATGTTTCCAAAAAAGGAAATATTTTCCCATTTTTATTTCCCTGTCCATTGTTAGAAAAGAGATTGTTTGCAGAGGAAATTAATTAAAAAGTCTAAAGCACTAAGCTAAACTTTAGTGATCTCCAAGTCATTGTAGTTGTCCAATTTTGCAGAAAACTGTCAGTTTATTGTGATAATTCAGGTGAAGTTATTTAAGAATTGGAAATGTTAAGGCTAGAAGCTGCTTTATGCCTTTTCTTTATTATTGTCTTTTGAAGTACAAGAACACTGTAAAGAACTAGAGCACAAAACTGATTCAGAGATGTCCATCATATCTATTTGACATCTGGTAACACCTACAAATGGTTGGAATTATCTTTTGTATAAAATAGCTAAATTTAAAAAAAATGTGCTTTCCATCTTGTGCAGGACATATTCTTCAATCTTATAGTCATTTTTTATTAGTCAAGGTGGCAAAAGGTTCATATGAGGCAAGTAGATAGGTTTGAGACAGACTGGTTTATTTATACAGGATAACGATAATCTTGTATAGGATATTTCTTCATGAGATGCTTTCTCAAGATCACTAAAAAGAAAATTGGATGCGAATTTTGGGTTTACATCAGTTCTTACTGCTATAATTAATATCATGTTCATAAATTTGTGCAGTTTACAGTACATGTATTTCATCAGTAGAATTTTGAAGTATAAATATCACAAATTTTCAGAGCTATCTGATGAATAAGATAACTCTGAGTACTCTCTCAAGGAACACTGGAAGATGTATAATTTACAGTTTCCGAATATTAAAATGTTAATCTAGTGTTATTGGAGGATAAATCAATAAAATATTCTGCAAGCTGACAAGACCTGTAATTATAATTTTGGATGCTGACACTACCTTAGAAAAGTAAAAGCAAACTATAACAATAAATAAAGTTGTTGACTGACGATGATCAGCAAAAAAAGAAATGGTGTAATACCTTCTGGTACAATGGTTCTGCATATAGGAGCAATATCTAGCCTAAAATAAATAAACAAATAGCTACCTTTTTTGGTATTAGACTATTCATAAACTTTTAACTTTTTAAGAACACTCCATAAATATATGTTTCCACCAGGAACTGCTTTTCAAAAATTTATATGAATTATCTAAAAGAGTGTTTTATTGATTTCATCCATATTTTCTAGTTTGAAATACAAAGAATTTTATAAGTATATATTCAATTAGTACAGCTTAAGGATTGAGCTAAGGTATAATAATGGGCCTTCAGATAAGGGAACTATTATTTGCTCCCAAAAATAGCAAAAGAAAACCCAGAACTAAAACCACAGTAGAATATAAAATAACACAGAAATAAAGCTAAATTTGCCACATTAGTCAAAATAATTAGGGATTTAAAACTATTCTGTCACTATTGTACTGAACGTTTTTATTTGGTAAACTACTGTGTTACTGGTACATTACAGTTAAAAAGACATTCATCTTGCCAAGCTTCAGAATTCAGAAAAAATAATGCTCTAAATCCATGTTAATGTCCATCAGGACAACTAACTTTATTGTTTGAAATTTTCATTTTAAGGAGTGGTGATTAATTCTGTGGAGGTGTCATTTTCTTACCATTGACTGTAGGAAGTTCATGGCTCAATTTTTATACTAGTCATCCAAAGCATAAAGAAGGGTGTCCAAATTTTGGCCTCCAGTGCAATGTACTACCGATCCCTTTACCTGCCTGTTCCTGAAGATCCCATAAGAATAGGGTAATCACAAGTAGATTTCATAAAATGTTTTGGCAGTGACTGATGTCCTTTCTCACTAAAAGCTTCAAAAACTAACACTGCTTGATAGTTCTGGGGAGTCACAGTTATGACTATACAGACTAACTGTGCTGTGAATGCAAAAAAAACAGTGAAAGTGCAGAGATTTTATCCCTTCCTCAGAATCAGAAAAAGGTATGCAGCTTGATCAGCTGAGAAATCAAATCCCTGACAGAAACTGCTGGGTCAGGGACCTTCAAGGATCTGAAGATTCTTCACATTATCAATAGGCAATTTTAGGGATGGTTGGTCACTTTAAGTGACTGGTTAGTAACTTGATAACTAAAATTATTCAGATGAGACAAAGCAGGAAAATTTTAAATTTTAAAATAAAAAGATACATTAAAAAGTAAAGCACCAACTGAGCTGAAATAACAGATGCAGTTAGTATATACTATCTTTTAGTAATTCCCTACTTGCTTGGAATTCCTGGATTATTTAGGAATGTTTTACTGTCAGAAGGGTATGACTGGCTGACTGCAAACGTGCAAGCAAACAAAGGTAATCAACTTACTGAGTTGTCCTGCATTTTGAGAAAAAATTGCATTCTTTTGTCTTTTTCCTAAACTCAATTTTTGTTCCAAAGGCCTCCCATGAAAATGCTTAATTTGTGAGTTCTAGAAGAAAGGAGGAGAAAGACTCCATATTTTTTAAAGCTACATTAACTTATCAGTGCTGTTTTTTTAAAACAACTCCTCCCCAACTGTCTGTATTTCTCTACTTCATCTCTGTCCTTGATATTTACACACACTGGATTACCAATATCCGACAAGATCTATATACCATATAATTTTTTTTTTCCATTTTCTTCTATAAATTAAACAGTGAAAGCTCTACAGAGGGTAAAATACTCCTTATACTAAATCTTTGGTTCTGACAATATAATTTTGAACATATTCATTAGCATACTATTGTTTGTATGTGTATGGATTTCTGTGTGTATATGCAAAACAAGATAAGTGGAATAGAGAAAATACATTTTCTTACAACATGGAAATAATTTTTCCTCAAACTATACTAAAACCAGAACTGGAACTCTTGTTTTTCATACTGAATGGACTCTCTGGAGTGTAGTCTATGGATGTATTGCAACTGCTTCAGTGTGCCCATGACACTTTCCTTTTAGGTATTCTTCTTGCTATAATGTGATTCAGATGCCTGGTTTTGGAAGTGTCTATATATGCTAAGCAAAATGGACACCTGAATGTAACAGAAAATAATATTGTTAATTTTAAAATTATCTCCTGAAACATATATTATTTTTTTTAAGTTTTTATTAGTGAAAGAAAATATAGGATGTGAATTTCCTATATACTTAGAAATACAATGAAGTTTTTTACCTCCAAGAACTAATTTCTTCAAGGCACAAAGTGACTTAACTTTATAGTAAATACTGCAAGTGAAGAACTGTGATAAAATAAGACCTTACTGGCTAGATGTTAAATGTAAAGTATCCTTACTTCAGTACGGATACAGTCTGTATTAACACTCATTTTTGCTTCTTATTAAATTACCATAGCAACACTGCTAGATATTCAGTCTCCATTTCTAGTATTTTTTCTGAAGGACACAAAGAGTGGCAGGTAGCAGATAATTGAAGACAGTAACAAGAAACACCAGATTATCAGAACATGTTAATGTAGGTCAAATGAATCAGAGATGGGTTATTGCTCATATTTCTGTGGTGTTCTGTCACTTAAGGTAGTCATCAAGATCTAGTCTATTGATGATGGCAGAAAGCCCATAAAATTACTAATAAAGAACTGTTATGCAAAAGTGATTATATAAATTTCATTTATAATATGACTGGATATGAATTTATAACAAACTAGCAAGTTGAGCAGAAACATTGTAATAGTCATGTACTAGTTAATTTAATGTTGAAAATACTTATGTGTTTCCCTTTGTTAAAGACTAGTGGCGATAAAGGGTGCTGAAGATTTTTCTTTCTGGGAGAAACAAGGGTGATAATTAGGAAATACTGTTTGACCATCTTGCTAAAAAGTGACAGTCGTTATACCTTCTTGCACATTGTATATTGTGCAATATATTCATCTTTACCTGGAGAAATGGCATTCCTTGCAGACTTGAAGATCTTTAACTGTCTTTCATATTAAACATTACCCAAAAATAATAAATGCTATTCGCTTAAACACTGAGCATGGCATATGTGAATGACACATAGATGTTTAAATCTGTTAAAACTCTTATGTACAGATCTGAAAAATAAAAATAGGAGATACTTTCAGGAATGTTTTTCAAAAATCTTGTGTAATAGTTCAAGAAATCTAATGAAAATCACTTTTCAAGAAAGTAGTCAAAGAATCTTAGTTCTATCAGTAATCATCACCTTGTTTTCTAGGCATTACGTTTAATCCCAGTCCCTGGAAATCAAATTTACATTATATTTTTACTTTAAATAATAACATGGCAGAGACCACTGTATGCAAGTTACTGCATGAAAAAGATGACTGTTTGGAATTTGTCAATGAAATGGAAAATCATCAAAGAAAACAAATATATATCCAGCCCCAAAACTCCCCACTAATACTGCAGTCATTAGGAAAATTCGTGAAAAATGTTCTTAATTGCTCTTATGTGTTTTTGGGTATTCAGCCTGAGATCTAAGGAGACATATTCAACTGTATTTTCAATGACTACTTATTTCCTCAGACTGAGAAAGATTAAGAAAGATTAAAAAGCCCTGCCTCAGAATGGTTATAATATCAGTGTTTGTCTGATGGGACATTTAGGTGCCTTCCCTGGGCCAGCAAAAAAAGGTGTAGATGTAAAAAATGAGGAACACTATGAAAGTGCCTCAAGAGTAATTATGAAAATATGATTAGAGAAAGGATGGAAAGGTTCACTGCTATATAGTTCAGGGAAAAACATAATAACCGAATACGTAAGAAGTTGGTGCAAAGGAAATTGTTATTCTTCACATCCATAGAACAAGAAATGTAAACTGCAGAAAAAGTAATTTAAGATCCATTTTGTGAAAAAAAAAAAAAAAAAAAAAAGAAAAGAAAAGGCTGATGGTGACACTATTTAAGCACTTTAAGGAACCTGCAGAGGTGTCATTGCTATATAAACAATATAAACAAAATTTTGTCAGACAGTTTCCCTATGAGAGAGGTATAGCAGAACACTGTTTACAAAAAAGGACTTAAATAAACTCAGGAAGTAACTTCCAGCTCCACTTACTTCCATTCTACAAATCCGGGTAATCTGGGCCTCTCACATTATGGTGACACACTTATCTATGTGATGCTTGTATTTTTGAACTTTTAATTTTTTGTTCCATTATTTCTGACAAAAATTTTTTTTACTCCTTCTAAAACAACATGAGAAAATTTAAAGTTTAATATGGATTGAAAACTATCTCTCACTTAGGCTACAGTGAAAATCAAAATTTTTGGTTTCATTAAAATGCTATTTCCTGTCAGCTTGTGTGGGTGTGCAGAAACCATTTAAAATAAAATCTATCCCAGTCTATATGCAATCAAAAAAATAGCTCCAAGAAATGCAAATTGCCACAATTTTTCTAACAGAAAGCTTTTACTTTGCAGCAGTAGGCTTTCTCTAGTACCTTAGCTCACGGTCCTATGGGGAGCTACTACTTCTATGGTGTGATCAGCATTTTGGAGTGTATTGACTGGCTTTTCCACAATTAAGGGAAATGATGAATTATTCCTGTTTTTGAGAAAGACCCAGATTGCCTCCAGAGAAGATTTAAGGACACTCTGCATCTCTACCTGAAGGCTAACACTTTAACAGAAGGCACTTGTAAAGCACTCTAAGAAGATTATGTAATGGCTTTGACATATTTGGGGTGGGCAATACAGTGGTAGGTTGCACGTGAGGAAGCATAAGAAGTTAGAGACTTGTGAGAGGGAAAATACAATTTGTCCCTTTCCTGTGAAGCTGACAGAGAAAGAATGCAGAGGCTCTGAATCTGGAATTTGGGCAGAAAGAGAATGAGGTGTCATAGCCTTAATTTATGAAGCATGGAGCTCTTATTACATAGAGGAAAAGGTACTGCCTTTGGAAGTTTTCCAAGTAAAAAATAAGCCAGAATATAGAGTACTGTATTTCTAACTATGCTGTTTTCTGTAGTGGCTCAAAGAATATAAAATAGTACAATTTATTATCTGGGAAGAGACCAGATATATTGAAGATATGTCAGGTTTTTAATCAGAACATTACCACATGCAACTCAGTGACACAGCATTTTAAGAGAAGGAGACAAGAACTGTCTACTTTGTCTCTACTTTAATTTAGTGCAGTAAGAGTCCTAGCTGGTACAACATTAAAAATAATGGTGCACAAGCTTTAGATCTTATCATGACTAATTAAGTATTAAGAATTTGGATTTTCAATGTCTATAACTTTATTCCAAATGTTTTTTTCTTTCAACATACAATATCCAGTGCTTAGTTTTTTTCTTTCTAAATCAACAGTTACTTCACTTTGACTTAGAATCACAGAATCACAGAATCATTCAGGTTGGAAAAGACCCTTTGGATCATCGAGTCCAACCATCAGCCCTACTCTACAAAGTTCTCCCCTACACCATATCCCCCAGCATCTTATCTAAACGACCCTTAAACACATCCAGGGATGGTGATTCCACCACCTCCCTGGGCAGAGTTTCCTTCTGACCAGCAATCTCCTACAAAATTATGTCTTAGAGTATTTTTGATATGTAGTGTTATGTGTATATATTCCTAGCTGAATGTGAGACCTTAATAAGAAAACCAAATGAATCTTAGACTAAGGAATCTGAAACTAAGGGATATTAAAATTTCTGGTCTATTTTGTACACATCCTCCAACACATGAAATTATACCAAATACCCAATATTAAAAGAAAAATATAATTTAATTATTTGACTACAAATAAAATCACAGAACATCTCATTGTTTTTAATAATTCATAATGGTATATTGAAGTGCAATATCTGTTACTCCTTTTCAACTAATCATATGTTCAGATTGATGTAAATTAATGTACAGAGTCAATCTTATTCTAGGAATATGTTTACAATCATTTTCCATACGCATGAGGATTTCTGCAGTGTAAAGAAAGCAACAAAACCTCCTTAAAGGAATAATTTAATTTCCTCTGCAGTTTTGATTTAAAAAAAAAAATGCACATAAAATAACATTTTTACATAGTTATTCCTACCTAACAAAACAAAACAAAACCACGCAAACAAAAAAAATGCAAAAAACCCCAATCAGATAAAAAAAAAAAACCTCAAAACTTTGAAAGAAATATTTTCTGCCTATAACTAACATAAATGAATTACAGGAATGTTTGCAGCAATTACCATTCTACCTAAAAAACCATGTTCACACTGAGTTCTCTTGAACACATCCAGGTGTTCCTGAGCTGTTACCATAAAGATTCAGGTAAGTTTCCTCAGGGAACATTGTTTCAAAATGTTACTAGTCTAGGAGCTGTTATGTAAATTACGTCATTATTATCAGTGGTGGCGTGCATGTCAACAGTAATTAAAACAAAAAAAACCACCCCCCAAAAAGACCCCCCCAACAACAAAAAAAACTCAAACAGGAAAACCTCCTGAGTCCCTATCATAGAAACTATGAAAAAACCAGCATATTTCCTGACTTTCCATGGAGCCTAACACTACCCAGCTGTTCTCATTTAAAATTAATGTAATACTGTGAAATGATTCATTGAGAATTACCTACGGACTCATGGCAATGGAACTGCAGCTCTTTACAAGCAGAAAATGGAAACCAAGAAGCTTTTCTCATACAATTTAAATCATTCATGATGCATCCTTATCCAAAGATAGATCAAACAATTCCTTAATACACATCTATTGTCGATTTTTCATTTGTAGGCAATGATATGCAAGGGGGGAGGGGAGGAGGAAGGTAAAAAGAAAGGTCTCTGAGAGAACGTTATTATAGGCTACAAGTAAGTCTAAAGCTTTACATACATAGTTTTCTTTGTGTCAAATGAGTATAGATTGTTTGAAAAATCCTTCAAGTGACCTCGGTCTACAATCTTCGCAGTAGAATGCAGAAAAAAAAGATATTTTAAAATAAACATGTCTTTCTGAAGACATTATTTATTAATAAACTTTTTTCAAACAGTTTGTAATGCACTGGATACCCACACATACTACCTGCAGGACCTATGCCAGTCAAAAATTCACTGTCCTTTAAAATCAATATTAGTTCTTACATTATTTATGTGGTTTATAAAAGACATTCTCACTGAATTGTAGTGTGCATTGTTATTCAGCTATCTCAATTACACCTGGAATAAAAAAATACACTATGAACTATTTGCAGTTTTAAAATTTTACTTTTATAATTGCTTCTCAGCAGTAATATTTGGGACAGGGCAATCTTCCTGCAAATGTAAGAGCAATCATTACATGCTCCCTCACATTCTTCTGTTCAGATTGTAAATAAAAAGAAAGGAATAAAAGCAAGTCTCTATTAAAAACTGAAATTCAGTTGTCTTTGTGTGACCACAACTTCATTTCTAAAAATAAAACTGTGTCTGAAATTCAGATTTAGATAGATATAGCACAGTCCACTGCAAGGGATTACATTTAAAAAAATATTTTTTAATATATTGACTTCTATAAAATGTCATGCAATATAGAAAAGCAATGTTTTTCAAGATCGCTACTTCAAAGGTGGGCCTTACACATCATATCATAGAACAGTCAGGCTCACCACATCCATCATCCAGTATCAACAGTATGCATATTCAAGATTATAATTCTTGAAAGGATATGTTAAGCAAAATATAAAAAGGGGTGAATTTGCATAAAATATATTGACTTCATTACATGGAGTTTAAATATTCAAATGTATATCTAAGGCATTTTAAAGAGTTCTAACTGAAAGATAGTAGGAAACAAAGCTGATAAGTGTGATCAATACTTATGAATATAAATGGATAGTGTATGACTGTGTCAGTAATTAGTATTTATATGAGTTAGTATGGTCACACATGTATTAATGTACACATCTCAAATACCAGAGACAGCAGAAGTTTTAAATACATTTAATCCATTGGTTATGGACTGGGAATATAAACATCCAATTGTCATTCACAGAGGCACCAATAGGACAGAGAGCACGTCACACATTTCTGTAAGATGAAGATAAGTGCATAAGCCACAGTGATGGAGATAAGCTTCTTTGATTTCTGGAGGACTTTCTTTCAGTAAAAAAAAGGTATTTAGAAGCAGTTTGCTGAAAGATAAAGCATAATTAGATAAAAGAGCAGAAAAATAACCGCAAGCTTGATGCAATTTATAACTTCATAAACAGATCTCATTTCACAAGTGATGAGCACTTCTGTACTGCACAATACTTCCCATTATTTAAACAATGCCATTTTGATTAAGTCATTTGTTTTCATAATATAAGCAAAAATTAGGACTGTTAATTAATCTGAATTTATGTATTAATTAGTGTATCCATGTTCTGCAATAACTCAGAGAAAAATGCTGAAAAATTTATTAGCTTAACTATTGGAATTAAGAAGAGTAGGTACAAATTTTCCAATTTTTGACACCTTACAAAAGTATATTATGGTAAGCCTGTAATAATGTTTTCCTATTAATTAATTACAGTTGTATATTGTATCCAATTCTATCCTCAGTTAACTCAATGATAAAGAACTTCTTCACCTTGTTGCTGCAGGATCAAGGATTGGAAATGTCTCCATGCAGTTGAGGCCCTAAGCCATAAATCTTAGTGACACTTATGAGGATTAGATATCCAAGTACCTTCTGTGATGTGTTGTAAGGATGCAGATCATGTCTACTCTGAGCAAAGGAGTATGGTACAAAGATTTGAGTTACAAGATACAGTACTAGGCATATGTGTTGACTCATCTAGCTGAACTGTCATGGCACTGAATAAAAATTGTCAAGTCCTTCCTGCACTCTAGGATAAAGACAGACAAACTTTGCAAAGAAGCAAAAAAGTTGACATCGTAGAAATGTGGAGCAAGTATTTTGGGAGACTAGACAGCCCTGACTTTTCTGGGAAAGGGTTGAGAGCCAACTGCTCATCCCATCATTCATCCCTCCTGTGCTCTAGGACTTGAGGACAGCCCACCTCACTGAGAAGGGATTAAAAGCAATACTTCACATGGAAGGATGAGAAGGACCTTGATCAACACAGAAGGATCCACTGTGGCACACATTGCACATTATCTGAAAAAAACACTCCTACAGAATCTCAAACAAGCCACAGACCAATTGTGACATTGTTTTTAAATGCAATGATGTACTAAAACAGATCCAGAGTTGTCTATTTAAATTACTGGTTGTACTTATTTCATACATTAAAAGCCTTTAATTTGAGACAATTATTATGACAGTCAGACCTAAACTCATTAACATGTATTACATTTAATTTAAAAAACAAAAGTATGAAGTAGAACATATTTGCTGCCAAAGCTTTAAGGAAATCAGACTACTGAACTAGCAAAAGTCACTGGCTAGGCAGACAGAAGCAGTCTGTTGAAGTGCTAAACCACTTCTGACAGCATCTGCTCCTTCTGCAGGTGCAGAGAGAACATTTTATTTATTCAAAGTTATCTGAGTAGATCAATTCAATGACTAGTTTGCTCAAACTTGAGAAAGCAAATGGGAATGAAAGAGGAGGAAAGGCTATGCATACAGACTAAGAGTGCAATAATGATATATACCAGCCCTAAAATCTTAGAGGATAAAGTTACCAGAACTGTTAAGTTAGTTTGCTAACTACACGCAGTGATATTTTTTCTAAATAAATCTTTTACATGTAAAACATGCTCTGGTAAATTATTTTTCCTGTATCCTGTATACCTATTAAGGTTTTATTTTAAACTACTATTACTCCATTAATTTAAAATAATCAAGTTCTCTAAATACAGGCCTTTTTTGGCTATGGTCTAGCACAGATTACATTATGGACTGAACCATAAAGACAGCTGTGAAGAGGCATAACAAACCAAAAGAGGGGATATATCTCTTAGACCTAAAGATCTTGAGTCTTGTGCTCTGTATTCTTCTGTTATATATATATATGTCACTATTTGTAGTTCCTTATTCATAGTGAAAATACAAATTATATAAAATTTTGATGTAAACTCTTTTAATGTTCCTTCTTGTGATTTTTATTCAAGATTTTTATCAAACAGCAGTAAAGATAAAGGTAATAACTCTAGTGGTTTCAGTCATACTGTGGGTCATCCTGTGCTCAGTAGTTTTGATACCTCGTCCGATATTTTGGGCCAGGGATAGACGTCCTTGATGTGACTACCCATTCAGCCCATTCCCTCTTCGTACAATTGTCTGTGGTCAGTGAGTCCTTGAAACCAGGTAGTGTGGGTCAGTGTGACTGATTACTGGCTCTTTTGGAGAAATGGGATTTTCTGACATCCCTGAAAATTAACTATTTAGAAATACCTGGGCTGTACAAATGGATGAATACAGAGCCATAGAGGTAGATCCAGGGTGCTAAGACCTATCATGGATGTGATATCCCATATTCCTCAAAATTCAACACTGTTGCATATGTAATGAATTTGGACCTACACTTAAATGTAATTTGGACTGCAGTCACACTTAAAATGTAGTTTACCTGCTCAGGAAGGTCTGTATTTCTTTGCTTCTACATTGTGAAGAAGACAAATTGTTGTTTACCATGGAAATCACAGAATTATTAATATTCTATCTTATCCTCCATTAGTAGTCTAAATATATTACAAGGGAGACGGAAAACAGCTGTATTTCTACCAAGATCCTTAATCCTGAAAGACAACAATCTGCCCCTCAAACATATTTCCCCTTACATATTTCAAGAATTTATGCATTTTTTTCTTCAGTCTTAGCTTAGTTACTTAGCTTTGAAAATACAGCTACTTTTTCTTTCTTTTTTTTTTTTTTTCCCCTATGTACAAAATGGTTGTTGCTTTTAAGTAATACTCAAAACTCACGAGTGATATAATCCCTTCACTTAAGACCCTGGCAAAGATCCCACTGAACAACAGTGATTGGGCAAGATTGATTTTAAGAGTTTGTAAAAAACTCAACATTTAAGTATCAAGAATTTTATAAAAATTTTTTGGGCCTTATTCTGCTTCCACTGAAGTCTGTGGCAGTTTTTTCTAGGCACATTAATGAGATACCAGAGTGTTCTTCAAAGTTTAAGGAAAAGCAAGCTGAGAGAGAGAGATGAAATCCATTTAGAGGAGCAGAAAAATCATAGTGCAAATGTGACTATAATAAAAATTGTTAAGAAAACCACTAGAGATAATGTGTGCAAAGAAAATAGCTCTTGAGATTAATAGAAGCAAACAGATTTTTTTTCCCCAAGTCTTTTTAAGGAACATAAGTTATTGGTCGACTTTGTACGGTTTCTGAAAAATGAAGTTAATAATTCACTGAAATGTGAATCAGCTGATGTAAAAATGTCATATAAGATTTTAACTGTAGTATTAGGAAAGGAAGAAAAGTTCCATATTCCAGAAAAAGACATAAACTTCACAGGAAGAAAGTAAAAATATGGAGCTGAAATGAGGATCAAACCAGGATGAATGCTCTCATCCTCTGAAAGGTGCCAAAATGCCCAAGCCAAATGAAGCTTTAATCTGAAGTAAGCAGAAAAAAAAATGGGCAACTGTTAGTAATATATCCAAAAACTTACTGAGAGCTGGAAAAATAATGTGAGTAGAGAAAGTTAAATGTTGTCACAGTATGTAGAAAGGGACTTAACGTGGCTCTAGTAAAATAGTCTCAGAAGACCAAGAACCTTCACTGCAGTATACTGAATATAAACTCGAATTGGGTACAGCCTGCAAACACCAAGAGAGCTTTGACATTAATTAAGGGTATTTAGCATTGATCTTTAATAATGAAGTCTAGTAAATTGAGAGTAGGAAAGAGGTTATTTTGTTTAGATACCAAAAAGAATTTGTGAGATAAAAGCTATGAATATCCATTAGAGTATCTTGCTTGTAGAGAAAGTTTATGATAGAACCCCAAGGACCAGTAAATAAAGCTCATTGGTGAAAGAGTCTATAAGAGAGAAATATGTTACACCTGGGAAGGTAACGAATTACAGTTAATCAGAGTACTATGATAAGAGTAGTTGAAAATGGAAAAACTTGTAACAAAAATATAGGTAGTGAGTAGTGTACCGACACATGAATTTGTACTAGTGGAGTCAAATCTGGTTGTTTTCCCCCTTTCCAGAGCATGTAAGTATATTCAAGAGTATAATTACTTATGGTGTGTATCATGTGCTCATTCTTTAACAAAGATTTTTTTCTGTACAAATCAGTGGATTTATTACAGTGTAATGACAGTGATAGTTACAGGTGTTCAGGTTTGAATACTACTGGTGTTTTTATTGTAAAGCTGGAAATCCTAATAAATCTGATAGATACATAGCAACACACATGGTCACAGTGATGTCACTGTGCTTTATATATTTACATTATATTTATAATTAATATTTCATTACTTTATATGTTTGATACAATTTCCTTTTTATTGTTGTGGTGACAATCTTAAAAGGAATGCCTGCTTAAAGGGAGACAGATTTTAACTATGAGATACATTCCTGAACATCACTGTCAGATTGTGCTTTTTTTTTCAGTTACTTGTATTGTATTTAGAGACAACCAGCCTCCCACTGTCCACATCTGCTTTCAATTCACAAGCAGTTGGTGTAAGTCATGCATCATCAGCATTTTGTTTGCTTGCTATTCTGTCTCATCTGGGAAGCCACTATATGAAGTAATAGAAGCAGAAAATAGGTACACTCCCCCTTTAAATTTTCAGCAGGGATCCCACTTTTTGTAACTTCTGCAAATTACACCATTAAATTGCATATGTTGGCCTGTTGGGTACCCATAATTAAATAAATAAGGAAAAAGTGCCCATAAACTTCATGAACTGACTAACTTACTAAAACAGCTAGTGAAATAAACTGGCAGACTATAGTATTTCCCAACTGTAATTTTTTTTCTCTGTTCAATCAGCTCAAAAACTCGAAAGCTATTTAAAAATGCAGTAATCATGATAACTCTATTTAGCAACACACGTGCACACTACCTGTAACATACAAGCTCCTTTTGGCTCAATACCCTTCCTTCTTCAAAGATATGAGTTGGAAACTATCAGAGTAATTTCAATGAACATGAACATGAACAATTCCCTAATACAAAATATGTTATAACATATTTTCTTTTATTCTAGCAATAACAGAGAAAATATTGGAACCTATGTATATTTTCCTTCTTTTTTGCAGCTTAGAGAAAGGACCATAAATTGACCTCTAAATCACAGTTGCAGAGAGGTACTTATTTTTGCAGAAATATACATACTATTTGCTGAAGTAAAGTTCAATAACAAATGATCCATTTGGGACGCTGGGACAGATGGCGGGGTGGTGGCATGAAGGACAAAGACATCAGCCCTGAACCATGCTGCTTTATATTCAGCAAATCTGAGTTCTGAGAACTTTTTACAGCACAGTATCTACATTTCTGGAGGCTTTCCATAGAGAAATTAAAAAATAGAAGCTTGAAAAAAAGGTAATTGAATGTGATTGGAATTGGTATTCAATTCAGTGATATTTCATTATTTATTTCTGTTCCAAGTTAGAAAACACAGTCACTCTTTTCCCATCATTAAATATGAAAAATTTTATGAATGAAATGTCATTAAATTCACAGTTGTCCTGGTTCATTAGTTTGAAGCAAGCCAAGCCTCTACGTAGGCATTGCAGTGTTTTATTCTGGTTGGACTGACTGAAAACCCTATGTATAAGGCAAAGGTGTGGCTTTCCAGATGAGCTATGCTATCACTGAAGGTTTTTTCTGGCAGTGTTTGGCCAAGGAACTGTACACATTTGTGAGTGTTCAAATAACAGAGAGTATTCTTCTTGCCCATATCACATATCTGCTTGGCCTCAAAGCAGACTTGATAATCAGTAGAAAGAAATTAATGTTTTAGAGAAAAATATGCCTGTGTATTTCTGTATATCTACCTCTAAATACCCTAAACAACATCTCAGAAACAACTATTTTTCACCATTGACAACTAAAGGAGTTCAGCTGATTAGCTAAGATTGATAGAAATATAAAAGTAATCAAGATCACTCTTACTGTCAGAGTAGCTGGACTAGAACTCTGAGTAGAAGGATCTTCCAGACATGTCATATTCATGAAAAAATAAAAACAAATTAATTAACTATTACACTTTTCCCATACTTTCCTAGAAGTTAAATTATGTAAAATAGTTACAAGATTTCCAATACCTCTTGATTTTTTTCTAGGATGTAAAACTTCTGTTCAGAAAGTATTGGCTACTATTTTCTCCTAGTCTACTTAACACACACACAAAAAAAATCAACCAAACAAAATCCAAACCTTAAATAATTTAAAGGTCTATACTTTTAAGTACTTTGAAGAGATTGAACCATAAATCTCTGTGTTCTGTGTGGTCAAGTACAGATGACAGTCTTAAATATGAGATTAGACACTCTAGTTCTCATATTCAAGTAAAACTAATTGAAATCAATATATTTTGTGTATCACAATTGTGGTTTTGCTTGCATGTTTCATGATAAGTTTGTGTTAGCTTATTAAAAATTTTCATCAAAATATACTGAAGGATCCACTGTATGTATTGACTATGAATAATACATTGGTCACAGTACTATTGTTGTTTTCATATATTGTTTTTGAGACCCTTAATACATGACATTTTCATTTTAGAATGAAGTATATTCCTAATACAGACAATATACCTGCAATCAAAATAGTTTTAAATTATTGAGCTTAATGGAGTCTAACTCTCTTGATATTGGATAGATAATACAAGAAATAAATGTACAATTTCAGATAATTAAAAATGTCACTTTTGTTTTGGTTTGTTTTTTTGTTTGTTTGGGTCTTCTTTTTCAAGACTACTTTTTATGAGGTCATTTACGGACATAATCATGAGTAAATGTGACTTCTTTTATAGCTAAGGCAAATGAAGCATATCTTCAATTAGAAACTTTTGAAAATGTACTGTGGTAGCCTACTGAGAATGGAATTGCTTTTCTTCACAGCTTCACACCCATTCCTCTTTAGAAGCTCATGGCTGTAGATAAGTGCTGCAAGTGCAATATCCTTCATGTACTTTCAGCCACTGTGTACTTCAAATAATCTATCTGATGTGCGGTTTTGGATATTTCAGAAATATTTATGTGCTTGCTTTACACTAGGTACCTACCTTAGTTTTCTTAAGTAAACTTTTACTGTAAAACATAAGTAAGTATAACTCTTTATGTAGACATAACTGTAATGATTTGCATGAAGCAAGTTTTCAAATTGTTTGCTGTGCTCCAGCAGGAATTCCCTCTGCAAGGTGGACAGCATAGCTGTTCACAGTGTGGTCATGCTCTAGTAAACTCCTCCATCTCTTTCTCTGTATGCCTTTATGTAAATTGTTTCAATTTCTGGCTTGATATATATTATTCATAGTAATAAAATGAAAGTGTTTCAAAAACAGAAAAATCCATTATAGCTGAAAGGTATTTAAAAAAGAAAAAAAGAAAAAGGACTAACAATAGAATATTTTATGTTCTTATGACAGGCTTGTACTGACAGTTGGAATCATTGAGACACAGTAAGACATAGTAAGATAAATTTAGTGTCAAGAAACAAATTACAGTTAAGGGCCAAAAACTGACTGGTACTCTCATAGAAGAATTACATAGGGAAGCTTTCACAAATTTTCATACATAACCAGTAATTAAGGTTTTATAGAGTTACTTTTAAATGCTCGAGGTCAAATCAGACAATCATATCTGTAATCACTCTGTATTTTTTCACATGCGGTTACTTTTGCTTATTAATCTGCTGTTGCACAAAAAAGAAAAAAAAAAAAAAAAAGAGAAGAAAGAGAAGGCAATACTAACAACCTAAACAGTGTCAGGATAAGAGTTGTGATACTTTTGGCTCTCTCTCTTTTTCCCACACGATTCCTGGACACAGTTAGAAGCAGCAAGAACATTTCCAGCAGGTTACTGTGTATGTGGTCTACCTATGTGGGCAGCTAAGGAAGTTCACCAGTATGGATGTTGCTAGACACTGTCAGTTGACTGCAGAGACAAGGACAAGCCCTGACACTATTAGCGTATTAGTACAGATGTAGTCAGAGATGCCAGGCTGAGAAACATGGTATAAGGTTTCTGTCAGTTGAATCTAAAGATCATCAAGTTCTCAGCCAACAATTTTCAGGTCTTTGAACCCAAGGAGAAAATAGTATTAATACCACATTGGGTTTCCAGTGAGCTCAGGACTACTGTTATAATCAGAAGACAGCCCAAACAAAATGGAAGGAAGCTAGTACTTCCTATACATCAGAAAGGTCCTTTCAATATCAAAATAAGTAGTATCCCAAAGAGGGATAATGTTCAAAAGATGCTATAACTGCTTCAGAGTTCACATACCTATATTCTTGTATTTCATCTATTGAGGATTAAGATCCTTCTGTTTTCCTGCTGATTCAGAGAATTAAATATGGAACATTTCAAAAGTGTTGGAGAAAGGGAAACAACTAAGACCTTTGATTTTCCTAACAGTTCAGTAAATGCATAGCATAGGCATTTAAAAAAATGTTGGCAAGTAGATCATTGTAAATTGTTGTTCTACAGATTAAATCTAACTGATGTCAAAGTAGTCAAATCTGAAAGTTGGAGTATTCTTCTGAGCATAACTATTCTATACCATAAATCAAGCAAAGAATAAGTGATTTAGGATGAAAGTAATAGTTTTCCTAAAAAATATATCATTTGTTAGTGTCAGACAATGGAATACAGGAAAAAATTATTTTAGATCTTCCCTTAAAATAAATTATATCAAAAAGATGTGTTTCTTCATCATATTTAAATGTGTTAGGGTAAGAGAAGAGGTCTTAGGAGCTTAAAACAATGCTAAATCAGCCATCCTAAGTACATTTTTTGTTTTTTGATTATAATTGATACTACTCAAGTAGACAGCTGTACATAATTTTTTTTCCTTCTGAATCAAAAAAATATACAATAACTCATATTTCAACTAAATGCTAGAAATAAAAATATTTCTTAGCAGAAAAAAAAAAAAGAAAATAAGACTGTTTGAATAGACAATGAATGCTACTATACTTCAGAATTAATATTTGTCTTGGTAAGATTGCCCAAGGGAGGAATATTCGGTGGTATTAGTACCTGTAAAAAGAAGTTGATCTATCATATGGGATACTAGAAAATGCCATAGCCCCTATATTAGTAAGTTGGATATTTCTTATTGTTCCAAAAGTGAATATGTCTCTGTTGCAGACAATGGACAGGACTGGGCTTCCAGGTTTCTTTAAGATTTAGTTCTCATTTAAATGTTTGATCTCTTCTTGCAAAATAATTGTCTTGTCTGAAGTTGCAGAATTTTTTCTACAGTTTTAGGACATATATGAAATGAGAATACCTGATTATTTTGTTCTTACACATAACATAGAACATATGTATGTGTATGACTATGTATAGAAGTATGTATATACATATATACAGTAGCTGATAGGATTTATTTTGGTTAGTCAAGCAGTCCTAACTTGTTGGGTTTTTCTACAAGCCACAGTAAAGCCACAGTTATCATGTATGTTTTACCAACATAATAGAGAGACAAACCACTAAATTTAAGTTGGAAGTGCAATTCTGAAATATTCCCACTGTTGACTACAGTAAGTCTTTACAAAAGGTGTAAAGTATACTACTTCTATCTGATTTCTTAATTTATATAGTTGTACAGAAATTCATATTGAAGATATAAGCTGGTCATACAATCCAAGAAACCATTTTGATCAGCACTTCATATTCTGGTTTAATGTTAACACATATATGATGATTGAACCTCTTTTTGTGATTTTTCTTTGCTCAGTAAAGTTACAGGAAAAAAAATCTACCTTCTGAGCCTCATTTATCTTGAGATCTCTGTAGTAAAACAGCATCTACCAACTTTAGTTCAGCCATTTAATAGCTGTGAATTTTTTAATTAATTCTAGGAAATTGAATGATTCAAAGTTTGAGTTTTTAAGGGACACAGTTTCAGGCAATATTCATGTCCTATTTTGATGATAATAGGATCTGTTTAGACAGGCTTTTTGTTCTGCAACAGATGTTAACAAAGATTGAAAGTTTGATTCTTAATGTTCACTCTGCTCTTATTAAGGTTGATTTCAATGAAGATTGAAAGACTGGATGTAAAAGTTTCTAAATACTTCTTAAGAGAAAAAATATTGGGTTTTTTAAAAGATAAAATATAACTTTACTGTAACTTGAGGTAATTTGCAATAGAAGCCTTTAAGAATTTTGGAATTATATTTAGCTTAAAAGTTATTTTGTTTGAGCTCATTTCACTTAAAAGTGATTGGACTGTGGGATTCCTCTCACCTGTGTTTAGACATACTTCTTACAGACATTAAGTTGGCTGAGGCTGGTCATCCTCAACTCAGCCCCTGAGAAGATCATGGAGTCCAGGCTCTTAGAATTAATTTCCAAATATTAAAAGGTTTTTCTGGAATAAAAAAAAATAAACAAAACTGACTATATCTAGCATTGAGAACAGTCCCACTTTGAGGAGGCAATTGATTAAATAACCTCCAGTGTCTCTTTCAATGAATATTTCACAGAATCACAGAATTGTCTAGGTTGGAAAAGACCTTGAAGATCATCTAGTTCAACCATCAAACCAACATTAACAGTTTCCAGCTACACCGTATCACAAGCGCTAAGTCGACCCTACTCTTAAACACCCCCAGGGAGGGGAACATCTCCACCTCCATGGGCAATCCATTCCAATGCCTAACAACCCGTTCTGTAAAGAAATGCTTCCTAATATCTAGTCTAAACCTTCCCTGGCACAACTTGAGGCCATTAACTCTTGTCCTATCACTTGTTGTTTGGTTAAAGAGACTCAACCCCAGCTCTCTGCAACCTCCTTTCAGGTAGTTGTAGAGGGCTATGAGGTCTCCCTTCAGCTTCTTCTTCTTCAGACTAAACAACCCCAGTTCCCTCAGCCGCTCCTCGTACGACATGTGCTCCAGACCCTTCACCAGCTTTGTTGCCCTTCTTTGGACACGCTCGAGTAATTCAATGTCCTTTTTGTAGTGAGGGGCCCAAAACTGAACACAGTAATCGAGGTGCGGCCTCACCAGTGCTGAGTAAAAGGGGTAAGATCACTTCCCTGTCCCTGCTGGCCACGCTATTTCTGATGCAAGCCAGGATGCCATTGGCCTTCTTGGCCACCTGGGCACACTGCTGGCTCATGTTCAGCCAGCCGTAAATCAACACCCCCAGGTCCCTCTCTGACTGGCAGCTCTCCAGCCACTCCTCCCCAAGCCTGTAGCACTGCTGGGGGTTGTTGTGGCCGAAGTGCAGCACCCGGCATTTGGCCTTATTGAAACTCATCCAGTTGGCCTTAGCTCATCGCTCCAGCCTGTCCAGATCTCTCTGCAGAGCCTCCCTACCCTCGAGCAGATCAACACTCCCACCCAACTTGGTGTCATCTGCAAACTTACTGAGGGTGCACTCGATCCCCTCATCTAGATCATCAATAAAGATGTTAAACAGGAGTGGCCCCAAAACCGAGCCCTGGGGGACACCACTCATGACCAGCTGCCAAATGGATTTAACTCCATTCACCACAACTCTTTGGACCCGGTCATGCAGCCAGTTTTTTACCCAGTGAAGCGTGTGCCCATCCAAGCCACGAGCAGCCAGTTTTGCCAGGAGAATTCTGTGGGAAATGGTGTCAAAGGCCTTACTAAAGTCAAGGGAGACAACATCCACAGCCTTTACCTCATCCAATAAGCAGGTCGCCCTGTCGTAGAAGGAGATCAGGTTTGTCAAGCAGGACCTGCCTTTCATAAATCCATGCTGACTGGGCCTGATCATCTGGTTGTCCCACATGTGTTGTAAGATGGTACTCAGGATGAGCTGCTCCATCAGCTTCTCAGGCATCCAAGTCAAGCTGACAGGCCTGTAATTTCCCGGATCATCCTTCTGACCCTTCTTATATGTGGGCGTCACATTGGCCAATTTCCAATCAGTCAGGACCTCCCCGGTCAGCCAGGACTGCTGGTAAATGATGGAAAGTGGCTTGGTGAGCACCCCAGCCAGCTCCTTCAGCACCCTCGGGTGTATCCCATGTGGTCCCATAGACTTGTGTGTCTATGTGATGCAGTAGGTCACTGACTGTCTCCTCCTGGATTGCAGGGGGGTCATTCTCCCAGTCTCTGTCTTCTGGCTGAGGAGGCTGGATTCCCTCAATACAACTAGTCTTGTTATGAAAGACTGAGGCAAAGAAGGCAGTAAGTACCTCAGTCTTTTCCTCATCACTCGTTGCCATGTTTCCTCCTGTGTCTATCAGGGAATGGAGGCTCTCCGTGGTCTTTCTTTTGCTGCTCATGGGGAGTTTTGCTGTGAGGTCCTTGACCAGGGCCCCAGGGAGGCAGCAGACTTCCCTATGAAGTGGGTCTGGTCTGCATATTGGGCCTTCGACACCCTTCAGAATGGAGTCACCCACTACAATGACTCTTCTGGGGTTCTTTTTAGAACTGGTTTTAATACCTGGTCCAGAACGACCTGGCCTTGGTGGACCTTGGTCTTCCTCCTTGTTTGTCTCATTTTCTTCCTTCTCTTTATCATTCAAAAGTTCCTGGGCCCCAAATCTGTGGTGAAGGGACATCATGGAGGGTGAGTGAGGTCGGGAGAGGATTTTCCTGCCTCCTGGAGCAGGGACCTGTTTCCAGCCTCCCCCATCTCTTAGGTCCCCTCCTTCTGCCTGGTAGCAAGAGGGTGAGGGATCACCTTCCTTGTTTGGAGCCTCCATTTGTTCCTGTCACTTCACGGATGCCAAGGTGCTACTCCACCAATCAATTTTCCTTTCACACTCCCTAATACTTCTTAATCTTGTGACCTCTTCTTTGAGTTCTGCCACCAGGCTGAGCAGGTCATCCAGCTGATCACAGGGCACACATGTGTTGTCACTGCTGCCCTCTGACAGGACTGACAGGCTCAGACACTCCCTGCAGCCCAGGATCTGGACCTCTGCATGTTTGTGTGGCAGCTCCATCTGGGTTGCCACGTTCTTTCTGGTGGTGGTGTTGACATGAGTGGAGACCATGGTTCAGTCTACTCGTGGAGGACGATAAGATGAAACTAGGTCAGATAAGACCTAGACCCCGGAGAGGGACTGTGCCCTGTCTGCTCGCCCTGCCTGCGCGAACTGCTGCACCACACCCTTCTGACACGCCACGCCCTGGTCGCCACGCTCCTGCTCACCCTGCTCCCTGGGGGCTGCTCTTGTATGTGAGGGGCGTGGGGTGTCGTCACTCCAGTCTCCACCCACTCTGAGTCCCCGCTGTCCTTGTTAGCAGCAGCTCACTCTTCCCACTCAGGAGGGAGGCGACTTGAGGCTCTCCCTCTTCTGTGGGCTTCTGCCTTCTCATTTTGCAGTTTTGCCGTGAGTTTTTGGTGTTTTCAGAAGAATTTCTATGACTGTTCTTGAGCCAATCACCCTGCATATTCTCTAGAGTCAAAAGGGACATGTTTTTTTGTATTTCTTATCAGATGAATTCCACCTTTTGTGTCATCTTTCTGGGCTATGTTAGCACCTACCAGATCTCAGAGTTTGTATAGTGCAATGATGTAGATTTTCTACAATTATTTTCAGATAATGAGGCAAGCCAGCCAATAATTACCTCAGAAATTCAACTCTTCACATTTGTAGTAAGTCACCAGTGATAAAGAGATAAGCTACTTTTTAAAAATAGACTGGCTCTTTAAAAATACAGTAAATTATTAGTGAGGTTATTTTCCAAATACTGTTCTTGCAATACTGAGGGAATGCATGAAAAGTGCTCTCCTTGCCACTTCAGTAACATACATAAAAGAATTATACATGAAAGACACTTCTGGGGTAGACAACTCCATTTGTATCCAACCATCAAGCGTTGCTGAAATCATGCATAGCTTAATTACAAGAAAACAGATATTTGAACAATTTAGTCATCTAAGTTCCAGAAAAGTTACGGCAACTTAAGCACATACTTGATAAAGTTCCTCAACATTCTGCTGAAAGAGGATTCCTAGGATATGATCCAAGACATATTGATTTCCTTCAACCTTCAACAGGTTTTTAGTAAAGTCTTCACAAAATATGAAAACTTGCTGAATTTGATCTGAAAAGATGAAAGTATTTCAGGGTTTATTTTTTACAACTACTTAGTTATTAAATAATTTGCTTATTTGATCTTTTATTTTATAAAGCATTCATGATCTATTCCTTCAAATGGCTTTTCAAACCCATCTGGGTTCTAAACTGGGTTCTTCAAACTGGGATTTAGAAATATTGGTACAGATGCTGTTTTAAAGTGCTGAAAACATTGAAAGGACTGTGAAATTCAAACAATATGAGTTGCACTGTTTACACCTATACAAGTGCATTAATGCCTGAGATTTTGATTTACTATGAATCAAAAAGAATTAGAAATCAATCTTTCTTAAATGTGAAAGACTGGAGGTGTAATTACATGTGCATCGTGAGGAAATGCAGATACTAGAGCTAAACATGGACACTAGAAGAGGTTAACTGCTGCTCAGGAACCCTTGCAGAGGGAGGAAGCTGTCTCACCCCAGACTCCTGCTTTCTTTGAAGGATTATGCAAATACTTCGCTGTTTTTTGCAGGAGGAAGCTGTGTGCAGCTAATTAGTGTTTTTTACTTCTTGTTTCCTTAAAAAAAGCTGCTCAACACTACCGTAAAATTGAAAAAGCAGCTGAGCTTCGAGGGTTTGACTAGTTGTTTGACTGAAATAATAGGAAGAAATTTTGTGAAATTAGAATGAGAAAACGAAACAAAAAAATTCAGGATGGTGGAGGGTGTGAAACTGGATTATACTGTCTCTGAGAAGAACCCTGTTGCCATTAAATATATTACTTATGAAAAAGTGCATAGATTTTTATTTTATGATTCAAATTTCACAAAGGCAAAAAAGGACAAAAGCTTTGTACTACATTTGCTTGGAATAAATTTGACATAAAGAGTAGTTTCATTTTGCAAAATTTATTTAATATAAATCTTGTTAGCTTATCAAGCAATGGTGATTTTAGTCAATTTCACAATGTATTCTGTGAACCACCAGCCTTCCCAGATCATAGATGAGCAATTACAGGGATCTAAAATTTGTGCTATAGAAGTTATGTTATGTCCTATAAATACCTCATATCCATTATTGTTTCATTGTGCTGCCACATCAATATTGATCTTTTTAATGTAGAAGCAACTATATTTAAAATATTTGCTGCACAGGAACAAGCAAGGATTCTCATAGTTATTTGTAGACTAATATGGAAGAGTGTTTAACTACAAGGTGGCATTCATTTATCTTAACTATGCTGCACTTATATTGTAGCCAAGTTAAAAAAATCCATCATCATAAAGTTTATAATGTAAACAAAATATTAACTATTCTCTAAAAGTTATGCCTATAGGACCATTCCAATATAAGCATGAAACTGATAAATTTGATGACCTTTGTGTTCTCTTTTCTAATAGAGTTGCAGTGTACACAACATTTGCTTCAGGGTAACTGTAACTAGTTTAATACAAAATGCATATGTAAATCACATAAGGATATTGTTAGAATAGGTTTACATGAAAATTGAATCACATTTGTTATATTAGGACAGACAGAATGTTATTTACCATATGTCTTGCCTTGTGAAATTCGAAGTATTTGGCAAAGCTGAACAGTTCAGAAGCTGCCTAATTAATACTTGCCTCGGTGCTTGCTTGTAGGCATTGTTTGGGGAAATTTTAATATACACTATCTATACCAATTCATTCCTGTAACACATTACCAAGCTATATTAATGTTTATGTAAACATACATTACAGAAACATATACCATAAAGATACACCACTCTTAAAAACCTGATACTTGGTTAAATGCAGCTATCCAGTTACTGTGTTTATTAAAGTTTAATTTGTAATATTTTTTCTTAACTAGAAGACAGGCTGCATCTGTCATTTCCTTGTCACAAATGACACAAAGGGGAAGATACTACAGCAAATGAGAGACTGGAACAAGTGGTTAAAACAGAGAAAATAATAAGATAAGGGATCCAGAAATAAATGGGGAATATCCAGGGAAATCACTTTGAATAGAAATGAGATCAAAATGGCAAACTACACTGGGAGATGTGTTAAAGTGGAATGAGATAAAACGTCTTTTTGGTAGCCATGTACAGTCCTCACTTTTGTCTTCACCTCAGATACTGTGTGACATGGTACGATAAGTTCTTTTGCAAATAAACTCAATAGTTCTGACTTATTCAAGCATATATGGATCAACAGCAAAGGTTCACTCCCAACACTATGTGGTTTTTTCAGAAATATTTGCAAAGAGTTGCTTTTTGCACATGCTTAGGTATACTTGGAAACTCTTAACTAACACCTTCAAGAGCAAAGAATAAAGAACATGTGTAATGTCTTGCAAAGTCTTTCATGCATGAGATGAATTCAGCATCAAGAGGAATACATGAGAATACATTAGTGCACTCAATCAATTTCTTTGGGTTGGGCTCCAGGGAGCTTATTTTTAAGCGGTGTGCAAGAGGTCTTCAGTCCACACAGACATTTTACTGAGGTATATTGTTAAAAAATAATTTGATTTGTGCACACATGTCCCTTACATGGCTTTAAAGATTTATTGCTTAATGGCTGATTGAACTTAACAGGTGAATTGAAACAGGGTGACATGGGACCATTGCAACTAAGTACAAGATAGCAAATTCATCACTGCACAAGCTGTGTCTTAAATGCTAAACCTATAAAGCCACAAAATAGATGTGGTTTTACGTGTGTCTGTTTACATTGTCTAATTTTAGGCCTACAATTAGATACTTAAAACAAGGATGTACATTTTGATAGTCTCCTTATGGTTTAGCTAGAAGACAGAAAGACAGAAGAGAGCAAAAAACTCCATCAACTGTTGATGTGGAGTTAGAATTTACCAGTGAAACTTGAGGATAGAGCTAACCTAATCAGATCTGCCAAAAGGAGTGGTTTTGCACTCTTCACTGTCTTTCCCTACGTCAGCACTGACATCTGTCTGACCTCAATCAGTGGTCTTGTTCAGGGGCTAAACTAGTGTAAAACTACTTACTTGTTTGTTGAATGAGTCCTCTGCTCTGACCCAGCTCGTTGAGCAGCAGACAAACGTCAATGCCAACATGAAGGAAGACGGGAGAGCAGGTGAAGAAAAGCAGCTATAGATGCTAGATCAGCATAGCGGTATGTGAAAATATGCTCTTCCAGTGGAGAAGTTTCTCTCTCCAGTGGAAGGTTTCTCTCTTATTCACAGTGTAATATGAAGACCAGTTTTCTAATTCAGAAACGAAACTTAGTTGTCCAAAGTTGGACACTCCCCTCTCTCCTATCTCAGATTGAAGCAGCTGCACAAAGGTGTAGTCCAATTTGCTTCAGCTTCCATTGCTGGCCTTGTTTCTCACAGCTTTTTTTAATTTTATATCCCATTCACAACCCTGTTTTCCTCCTAAGTCTCTAACATCCTTCCTGGACCACCTCCAAGTTCTGGCCCCAACAGTCACAAATATGATATGAAGAAATAAAAAGTGTCTACCTTAATTATATGTCCAAATCATTTTGGGGTAGATTTTTACTTCCTCATTCCTGTTCACTTATTTTATAAACATGGTTTTATTGGTTCTTATTCCTTAGTCCAAAAATCCCCTTTAACTAACATGGCCAGCAGGAATGACATCAAAAGCTGTTAACAAGAATGTAGAATGTAGTTATATGAACCAAACCCCCTATTTTTTCTTTCATTGGTGATTTTTTCAAAAGACTGAATTATTATCAAATGATTATTTTTTGTCAGGATAATTTTTGCTGCACAGTCATTTGCTGCTTTGATTTAAGATATAGTTTAAATAGTTTTTCTTTCTTTTCAGTGGGTTTTCCCTCTATCCTCTTTTTTTTTCTGGGAATCATTAGAATTTGGATATTAACAATGCTAATAATATGAAACCCCTATCTTTCTCTATTCCAGGAAGACAGTTCTATCGAATGAGTTATCTAACAGGTAGATGAAGTGAGGATACGAGCGATAAATGCTTTACTGCCTACCTGGGAGACTTCCTTTACCATAATGAAATATTTCTGAAGTTAAAATGAAATCTGTCAATGAACCAAAAAAGTTCAAAAGAACAGTTTCTTCTCTTTTAAGCTATGAACTCTACTTCTTAGTACCTCACAATTTTCCAATAACATATCAACTCAAGGCCTAATGCATGAAATAATGTGAGAAAAAGTTATTTTCATGGTCTATATAGGAAGAAAAAAGAGTCTGGCTTTTATTTTATTGCAGTTACTCCTTTTCTTTGTGTTAACATCAAGCAGAAACAGTTTTCCTCATTATGTTTTAATGGCTACATTTTCAATTTTTGACCATGAGGGTCCAAAGAGGGAGGGTATAGAGAAAAAAGCCTTGATTTTCCTCATTGTGATCATATATACTAAACAAGTTTACAAGTTCTTAAACTAAAATTTCTCTAGTGATGGCAGGCCCCAGTAATGTTATATTTATCCATTAAAACAGGCCATCAAAACTACTGTGATGTCTTCCCTTTCTTCAATTTTTTTTCAATATTGCGTTGTTGACTTATATTTTCTGTAAAGGAGGATGAAGCGTGAATATAATGAGGGCAAAAAGAAAAGCATCAACAATCTGAAGAGTTGTCAAGTGCTTTGAAATTTAAATCTTTGGTAAAGCAATGCTTGTCAATGGAAGAATATTGAAATAACTGAGTGTTTCCTTGCACAAGAATCAGTCTACAACAAGGCTGAAATGAGATGATAAGCTGCAATGTTCTCCTTAATATATTCCTTTTATCTTTCAGCTACAGAGACAATCATTCATCAATTAAATCAGGGTATGTAAAAGTTTAGATGACAAACATTTAAGAATGCATTACTTTAAATTTGTATAAGGAAGAAACAGATTTGAAAAATACTAAGCATATTTTCATTAAATTGAAAGAACAATATATTTAAAATAACTATGAAAAGATAAAATATATAGACAATTAAAAATATACTACATAATGAATATAGTATTTTTGAGATTACAAGGCCAAGCTCTTGGAAGATAAATGTCAGAATTAGTTTAAGCAATTAATCTGAGCAATTTTACTTTGCCACTGGTGAACAAAGTTGTGAAGTTATGTCATTCTATGCTAGTTTTTTGTGAACCTTATTTTCAACCAGTGACCAACATGGACAAAATGAAACATGAAAAAATGTCTTCTATCAGAGCAAATGTATCCTCACATCATTTTCTGTGGAAAACAACTGAAGCACCTTAGCAGTTCAGAGCTACTGGTAATTTTATTTTTCCAGTTCCTTTCTGTGACATGAGGACAGCGTTATCTTTATTTTACAAATGCAGATCAGTATTCAAAGAAACTAAAGTAAGATATTTCCACTGATACTGGGAAACAGGTAGGCTGTCAGAATCATTAGCATATTTAAAGATTTTTCTCCAATTTCATGAAGAAAGTCACTGAAATATTTGTTAAAACTATAGGTAATAGAAAGAAGTGTTTTACATTAGGAAGTTAAAATACTGAATCAATGTTACTCTCAGCTCTGACTATGGTAAATGACTACAAGAAGCAACACTTCATCACAAGGTTGTGTTGGTTACTGCAGAATTATTAAATGATTTAGCATCTGTAATGTTGGTATTTTTGTCAAGTTTTCCATCAAGGTATCCTGTGTGTTCTTTAAGGCTGATCTTTTATCAGAGTTAGAACAAAAACTCTACCTGTTTTTCTTGGACACAGGTGATGTGGAGCATCTTCCTGTTCTAGTAATAAATTGATTTGAGAATCTAAAAGCTTTTAGGCATACATCTAAAGAAAATAAAAATCTATTATGTTATAGCCCTAGTCTTTCATTAAAAATAACTTTATATTAACGTGACAGAGGACAAGTTCTGGAAACCAAATTCTAGCAATTCCTGTCAGTATAAATGAGGAGAAAGATCTTATTTTAGCAAACCTTTCCAATTTTTTCCTCTTCCTTGCTGTATTTTTAACTGCTATCTTCAGGTGTTCTGCAGCCATCGTGAAAATTGTTGTCATTAATTTTTAAACAAACCCACTCTCATAAAAAAACCCAAACTTTTAGGGTCTCCTAAAGCAGGATAACTTATAGATATAGTACAAAATGACAAATGATTCATGAGCTGGCTACAAACTTTTTCTCCCCCAGTCAGAAGTGCTAGCATTTTATCACTACTAATTATCTCCTTAGAACACTTCTTGGTATAACGAGCTATCAGCTTCATAATCTAGGTCCCAAATGTCTACATTAATCATAGCATGTGAGTAATATTCAATAGTGAGTCATAGAGTAAGCTAGAAGTGTGCGAATGTTGTCATTATCTGCATCCATCCCTTTCAACTCTCGCTAGTTTATCTAACTAGACTCTTGTGTTATTTTGTTCACTGAAGGAAAAAAATAGCATCATGGGTTTAACATCCAAAAGATAAACTCTAGTTGTTATCATTAAAGGTACGTGATTGTATGGTAGAGTTTATGCAAAGACACAACATTTATTAAACAATTATTTTTTTGCAGAGTTCTAACCATTTTCATTCCATTACCAACACTGTTACTTACATGTTTGTGCAGGTAAATATAAAAAGCTCACATTGCTTCATTTGCAACACAAACTGAATTGAAAGATCACAGTTGGTCACTGAAAAATGATGTGTCGTCACATCTATAAATCACATCTAACACATCTTTTATGTGTTGCATGTTACAAGTGATGTTTTTCTCTTTTTCTTCTGTTGCACACCATGTAAAATTATTCATTATAACATTTCAGAATGTTTTACCTATTACTTTCTGTGAGTTTCATCAGTCAGTCAGCCCTTTCCTAAATTCCCATACCTCTCCAATCCTGCTGTTCCCTAAGAGAGACTATAATATACATTTGGGGCTGGTGTTAATATACTGGTAGAAGAATTAAAGAGTAATGATGGGGAAGCAAAATCAAAGTGTGTTTTTTTGTCAAAATTCTCATCTTTTATCACCCTATACTGATAGCTAAAAGATCAAAAACTTCTTTCTTAGAGAGAAGCTAGGGAACACAAATTATTGGCTTCAATTATATTTTGCCTCTTTATAATACACAGAAACTTGATGAGTTTCTGTGACCATCAGAGTCACTGGCTTGTACAAGGACAAGTTATTATTTGACTGTCCCCATGGCAGCAGTGGCCCTGGCTCCCAGAAACTGATAGGCATGGATGCCTAATCAGGCAAGTTATCACCATTCAGCTTCCAGAAGTAATCGGATGTAGCTCTCTTGCTGAGCCAAATAGTTAACCATGTTTTGCTTCCTTGGAAGCAGTGGTTTTAATCCTGATTTGTGATTAACTGTTCTGTACCATTTCTGGCATTTGCTAGAAACCCATCACTGGGATCCAACATCTACACCAAGACAAGATACTACTCAGGTGCTCAAAAAAGACAAAGAGCTTTGCACTAGCCCATGTTCAGATCAACCATAATGATCCTATACTGATTTTGCTGGAAGATTGCTTAGAAGAGCAAGCTCAGAATCACTAACAGAATTGTTTCAAAATATCATGTATTATATACAGCATCTGTGTCCATTTCTGTGTCTAAAAACAACAGTGAATTACAGTTGCACCATGATAATAACAACTTAGATGGTTGGGGCATTGAATACCATCGTGCTCTGTGCTTCACAAAGACTGACTCGATGGATGCCTTTCTTATGACCTCAGCTTCCACACATCATGAAGTAGAAATTAAATTAATAGTGTATTGTAACATTTTGCTAAATCTATCACAAACTTTATACAAATATAACAAATTCTTGAAGATCGATAAAGCAACCTTCTCTTCTTCTCTCTTGTATTTATTTCTTTGTTTCCTGTATTAGATAAATCCATTCTTTTCAGTGTTCCATGTTCAGTTCTATTTTATATTTATCACTCTATACTGGACCTTCTCCTTTTCTTGTATTTTTGATTTAAAAAGGTAGTTACTGATGTTCTTGATTCAATCTTTGTCTGTGACTCACCATAATGCTCCCAACTTTTTCTACTGTGCTACTGCCTCACATCTGGTTCCTTATTTCAGTATTTGCTCATTAGAATGCCTGTACTAAAATACAGCAAATTTACTTTGCACAATTTCTTCAGTACATCAAAATAATTTTGAATGATAGGTTGGGTCTTGTAACTTCACCCAGATCAGTGTAAGAAGCATACAATCTTCCATCACTGAGATAATTAATTACAATTTTGAAAAACACCAAAGTTGGGGTAATTAATTTTATTTATTTTATCATTTTGGCACTGAAGTTTTTTAACTGCTGAGTGAGCTTTTGCAACAGGTTGTGCATTTGCTTTATAGTAATTTCATCTGGGCAGTATTTTCATACTTTATGAGATGTCACTTGAGACCGTGTCAAAAGCTTTACTACAATCTAGGTATATCACACCCAACGGGCCAATTTTATAAATTGTTTTGGTTTGATATGATTTGTTCTTGACAAATCCATGTCCTCTGTTTCTTGACACCTTATTATCATTCAGGTGCTAGGAAATAGGATATTTAATAATTTGTTCCAGCTTTCTAGTTATAAAATTAGACTGATCATTATCTTTGCACTTTTCAAGTAAAAGAATTATTACTGCCCTCTTCTAATTTTCTAAATCATCACTATGATTTTTAAAATGCATATTGAAGGTTCAAAGATTCTTTTCTTGCTTTCTTAAGGTGCCCTTAATTCTATATTTATCCAAAAGTATCCTTTTTCTGTAACTCCCTCTCCTGACCTATTCTTACTACATTTTGTGTTCTTTATTTTCTCATCACAATTTTCGTGTCTATGTGAAGAATTACACTGCCTAAAGCATATTTTCTGTGCTTCTAGTTTTTTACTGAAATGATGGAGCTATAACATCTTTCACTTTTCTCTCTTTGGAGTATCTCGGTTTCTTTTTGTCTTCACTGTCCATTGCTAGATACTGTATTGCTCACTAGTCTTCTTGTTTGGTAAGCTTCATGGTTTTACCTTGATTTTCTTTTCTAGTTCCTTCCTTTTTTAAAAGTTCTTTTCATTTTTGTATTATCTAAATAGCTTCTCTTGATGCCATGATGGTCACTTATTTTCTATATTTATCTTTCCCTTATTAGGATGGTTTGTTTCACTGTCTTGAGCAGTTTCCAGATAATAAAAGATTCCCTAAATTAATTTCCCAATTTTAAAGGTCCCTATTGCAGTGCAAGTTTACCAACTCTGTTGAGAATTGTCATGGTTAATCTGTTTTTTTGTCCTTTTCACAGTAACGTGAACACTAATAACTTTTGCATTATTTCATACTTTTACTTTCATAACCAAATCTTGCACCCATAACCTAAATGGTCAAGCCACCAATAATTTCACAGAGTCATAGAATCGTAGAATGTTTTGGGTTGGAAGGGACCTTTAAAGATCATCTAGTTCAACTCCCCTGCCATGGGCAGGGGCATCTGTCACTTGGTCAGGTTGCTCAAAGCCCCATCCAACCTGACCTTGAAAATTTCCAGTGATGAAGCATCCACAGCTTCTCTGGACAACCTGTTCCAGTGTCTCACCACCCTCACAGCAAAGAATTTCTTCCTTCTATCTAACCAAAAACTATCCTCTTTCAGTTTAAAACCATTGCCCCTTCTCCTATTACTACATGCCCTGGTAAAAAGTCTCTCTCCATCTTTCTTATAAGCCCCTTTTAAGTACGGAAAGGTTACGTTAATGTCAGAGCCTTCTCTTTTACAGGCTAAATAACCCCACGTCTCTCAGACTTTTTTCATGAGAGAGGTGTTTCAACCCTCTTCTCTTTCTGGTAGTCCTCCTCCAGGCTTGCTCTCACAGGTCCATGTCTTTCTTGTTCTGGGGATCCTGGAGCTGGATGCAGTACTCTAGGAGGATCTCACCAGAGTGGAATAGAGAGGACACAATCACTTCCCTCGACCTGCTGGCCACACTTCTTTTTATGCAGCCCAGGATACAACTGACTTTCTAGGCTGCGAGCACACAGTGCTGGCACATATCCAGTTTTTCATCCACCATTTTCCATTGACTGTAAAAAAAATTCCATGACTGACCCGCTCCAGCTTGATACACTGTTTTCTCAAAAGATAATCAGAAGCCTGAATTGGGTTTACATGGCAAGGTTTTGGTAGTAGGGGGGCTACAGGAGTGGCTTCTGTGAGAAACTGCTAGAAGCTTCCTGTATGTTTGATCGAGGCAATGCCAGACAGCTCCAAGACAGACACACTGCTGGCCAAGGACGAGCCCATCAGTGATGGTGGTAGCGCCTCTGGGATAACATATTTAAGAAAGGGAAAAAAAACCTTTGCAACAGTCAGAAAAGAAGACTGAGAGCACGTGAGAGAAACAACTCTGTAAACACCAAGGTCAGTGAAGAAGGAGGGGGAAGAGGTGTTCCAGGAACTGGAGCAGACATTCTCCTGCAGCCCATCATGAAGACCATGGTGAGGCAGGCTGTGCCCTGCAGCCCATGGAGGTCCATGGTGGAGCAGGTACCCACCTGCAGCCCACGGAGGACCCCACACCAAAGAAGGGGGATGCCTGAAGGAGACTGACCCTGTGGAGAGCCCATGCAGGAGAAGGATCCTGTCAGGACCTGTGGCCCCATGGAGAGAGGAGCCCACACTGAAGTAGGTTTGCTGGCAGGACTTGTGACCCCGTGGGAGACCCACGCTGGAATGGTCCGTTCCTGAAGGACTTCACCCCTTGGAAGGGATGTCATGGAGCAGTTTGTGAAGAGCTGCAGCCTGTGGGAAGGACTCACATTGTAGAAGTTCATGGAGAACTGTCTCCCATGGGAAGGACCCAGCGCTGGAGCAGGGGAAGAGTGTGAGGAGTCCCTCTGAGGAGGAGGGAGCAGTAGAAACAATGTGTGGTGAACTGACTACAACCTCCATTACCCATCTCCCTGTGCCACTGCAGGGGAAGAGGTAGAGAAAATCAGTAATGAAGTTGAGCCCAGGAAGTAGGGAGGGATGGGTGGAAAGTGTTTTAAAGATTTGGTTTTATTTCTTATTATCCTATTCTGATTTGACCAGTAATGAATTAAACTAATTTCCCCTGAGTTTGTTTGGCTCATGATGGTAATTTGTGAGAGATCTCTCCCTGTCCTTATCTCAACCCATGAGCCTTTTGTTATATTTTCTCTCCCCTGTCCAGTTGAGGAGGGGAGTGATAGAGGTGCTTTGCTGGGCACCTGACATCTGGTCAGGGTCAACCCACCACACTAGTATATACTTTTACAGGAAGAATCATCACAGTTTCATCTGTTATTGTATCAGAAAACAGCTGAACTTTTAATCATTCCTTACATTAAATAATAGGAAACCCTTAGATTAAGCAACATCAACTATAAAGGCTTTTCTGTGTACTACTCAGCAGCTTCTAAATAACTACCTGTTATCTGTTAACTGGTCCCTAAATAAATAGCTGTCATTCCAGTGTTCTTGCATGAGAAACTGACAGAAGGAAGATTTAATTGCAGATATGAGGATATGGCTTATTTTTCTAAACAAAATGTTTTGTTGGAGAAATTTTTCTCACTTTTATTTGTATCTGTAGTAGGTGAATAACTTTGCAAAATAATGTACAAAATGAATCTGTTTGATCAAAAATACAATGTCTAATGACTTTCCAAATCATGGAGTCACTATTATGGTATTATGATAGAAAAGTATTAAAGTCTCTAGTCTTTACTCTTCAATGAGCTTTGTACCTTCCTGACTTTTAAGTATATTAAACATTAATGCAGAAAAAAAAGCAAAATATAGCCAGGTCATTGCATACTATATTAATTAAAAATTTGCTACTTAGTATAATTGATATAAAGGACTTGGTAATACCTATAACTTTCTTTCTTATGTCCCAGAATAGGATATATTGTCCTCTTATTTATTCAGCAGTAAATTAAAATGATTAGGAGGATAAAACAATTAGTGAAGAGTTATAACAGGAGAGTTTTGATACTAGATATTTTGGTAAGATGCTTGCAGGGTTATTTCACAGTAGTAATATAAAACAGACATAATGCTGATGTAAATTAAAGTGGATTATCAATAGAGATGGACTCCTTGATTGCACCGTGGAATGGAATCAAATACTAATTTTGTTTAATCATCAGTGGGTAGGCGGGTAAATGATGACTGTTCTGAAATTTAAGGTTTTCTTTCCTAGACCTCATAAAGCAAGCCATATGACTTTTCACTAACGATTTCTCTTAGACAATTAAAAAATTCTGCCCAGGAGAAATTGTAGGTTTCTTTGTTTTGTTTTGTTTTGTTTTTTAATTCTATTTTACATATAGTTTAGATATCCAGTTGTAGTACTTTTGTATAGTAAACCCAAACAGGTTATTGTAAGTCTAGAAACTCTTCACCCTTTGGATTTTACTGGTCTGATACATCCTGGCAGGCTGACATTACCTATGTGCTGTAGCACATTAATGTTCCTGTGCAATTCAGGACAAAAAATAATAACGTTTGTATATACCATCTCACATAAAGGCTCAAGACCACAAATTTGTTTTTTTACCTCCCCCAAAATCCTGCTCCTCTTCTCTAAACTAAGACACCAATCTCATGCACTCTATGCAGCCGTCTCAGAACAGGACTATGCTCATCTATCAGCTATTCACAAAAGAAGACCATTATACTATGTACTTCATTTTTTCCTTGTATATTTCTGTGTTCATAGAGCTTTTTCTACCATTAATACAGAAAGGTTGTTCTACAGTTTAATAACCTCTACAATGAGCCATGCCATAAATTGCTGTTATAGATCAACTTTTCTCCAAGATGGTATCTTCAGAATTGAATTATCTTGTTCTGCCAAGTGGAGAAGGTTAACAAAATTGTGCATACACAAGCAGAGAACAAAATCCTAGCAGATTTTGCTTTATCAGTACAATTACTCTGATTTTTAGTAATCAGGCTGATTAACTCATATTTTGCTTCTGATGTGTGATCATATACTGTTCCCTTGATGACCTCAGGAGTAGGGTGGATTTCCTGAAGGAAGGACTAGTGTGGTGCTCATTTAGTTTTTTCCAGATTATGCTCTCAGATATGGAGTAACTACCTGTGAAATCAACCTCCAAATGTTTAGTCCCTGATGCCTCTCCAAATTCACAGACCCCATTTAGACAAGAGCTGTGTATACCCAGAGGAATGACTTTAAGAGAAAAACAAGTCTCCATTCGGATTTTTTTTTTTTTCCCTGACATGTACATGAGAAGTTATGTTGACTATAATAGCTTTATGCTATATAAAGAAAGGTTGGCTTCTCAAGAATTGCCTGGAAAAAACTTTGAATAACAGTCTGGACAATTACTCAGAATGATGGATCAGAGTCCTGGGATTCCCTTTAAACTGAGTGAAACTGTGAATGGAACAGCTTGCTTATATGAGCGAGATATTCACCTTTGACTCCTAATTACATTTTTTGCTTTTCTCAGGCAGAACATTAAACTGTAGCTAAGGTGCACTGAAATTATTAGCATGTTAGAACTTCAGCAGACGACACAACTTAGAGAAACTCTGTAAGTGAAATGAAATGCAGAGAACAAAACTCAACCTCAGGTTAGACAATATATTCTTCAATTGTATTTAAAATTGGTTTGTATTGAGAAATTAAACTTTTCTAAAAAATGGCAGGTGGATAAATATAGTAATCAAATCTATAGTAACATGTGGAATATAATTATTGCAACTGGTGAACAGCAAAGCTATAATAAGATATATTGCAGATTTCTGCCCTCCCTTAAGTCACACAGAGTACTCACTGGAAGCAAAACAATAGTCCATTCTACAGCATATTGACAGATCTCAGAGGCTACAAAGAAGCAAAGTCATATATTAAAATTCTAAGAGGATTATAATGATGATGATGATGATAAGCAGAAAAAGGATAATGTCTGCAATTTTGGAGCCTTTCCACCCACTCTTGCTGTATATGTAAAAAGAAACACAGGCAGCTGGCACACCAGATGGTTTATACTTGTGACACCCAAAGCAAAAAAGTTTGGACTAAAAAGAAGTTCTGTTAGCACTAGCAGCAACTTAGAATCCAAATTATGATTCTTGCACTTTGTCTCTTGAGTAGATTAATACTACAATTCATCACAAAGAAACTGAAAAAGTGACATTCTTTCTTTGCATTTTAATTACCTCATTTTAATTCTGTTGTTTCCAGAAACACAATTTACTGTAAGGGGGGAACAAAATGAACACGCTGAATTTATGCTAGTATGAACAGATTCTTCACAAGGGAAAAAAAAACCCAAACCATCTCTGTCCTGCTCAGCATCAGTGCTTGCAGTTTCTGGAAACCCAAAGAAGAGTTCAAAATATCTTTTCCAAAGGAGCACATTGCTTTTCTTCATTAGTTAAAGCTAGATTCTGACTTTTAGGAATTTAGTAGTTGGTGATTTCTTGAACCAGAGAGTGTGGAAGCAGATGATTCTCTCATTTTCTCCAAAACCACCATCCAAGTCACCACCTAGAAAAATAAACAATTACTACAAGATTAAAGTTTCAGCTTTCTGAAGAAAACCATACCAGGTTCTCTGGCAAGCATCTCTAGCTAACAGGATAACATCCTTCTGTGCAGTCTTGCTGTGTGTTGAATTTTTGATGGATCATAACTGTCATATGATTTTTCAAGGTTCAAGAGCAGGATCCCACTAGAACTCTCTTTAGAAGTAATGGGGAAAAATAGGCTCTTTGAAAAGATAGATGTTCAGTTTCATATATCTGCTTTAGGATGAGAAGACCTACAACCTGGAAATGTTTCTTACATTCACTCAAAGGGATCTTTTAGAGTGACTAGCTCTGTGTTATAGACACCTACATTTTGTAAGATGAAATCCATCCAAGGGAGCTACAAACCACAGGCAGAAATAGTCTTCACATCTGTTTCCTCATCAAAATATTGTATTCTTTAATAAAAGTTCAAAGAACGATAGGAGAATCTGCCAGGAGTACTCATTAGCTCCCTTCTGGTTATTAATACATTTTTTTCACAGATTTATTATTCTAAAATGCAAGAAAATGTATTAATATAATAAAAGAGGAAAAAAGTTTAAAATTGTATTAAAATTAATACTTGCTAACCCCTTATCTTAGGGGCTATCATAGGCTACAACTAGAACACTGCAAGACAAAGTTAAGGTAATTTATTATACTAACTTCTTGAATAACTTAGACAAAAATGAAAAATAAGAGACCAAGATTTTGAGGGGGTAAAGATAGAACTAGATATAATTACTAAATGCTGCTAAATGCGCATCCGATATTTATATGCACTAAAAGTTTCAGCATTCTAATGCCTGTCTTTGAAGAATTCTTCTTACCTTGTGAAAATTAAAAAGAATATTAACTTTCTAACAAAGACAAGAGGTGAGAAGGAACGGAAAATTTTACTGGGATGCTCTATTAAAAATACAGTACTGTATGCTGTGTATAGTAATAGAGTGTGAATAAGGAATGTGAGTAAGGGATTTCAAACTATTGAGTGTGTGTTTTATTTGACTGTGCTTTGATTTTTCATATACCAGCACAGTTTCTTTGAAAAGTGCTTTCTGTAATGTCTTGCCTGTTATTTTAAAAATATTCTCACAAATCTTCAGGATGATTATTAGGTCATGTAAGTGACCTGATTTTTTAATTATCTTTTCACTGTGACATTTGTTGTTACTAAGTGATGTAAATGGACAGATGGAAAGTAAAATTAAGTGTCTGTGCATATAATTTGATATGTAACAGTTCAAGTATTTATCTGCATAGGCTTTTGCATAATACCTACTGTCATATATTTTTTCATCACTCCTCTGTCTAGAAATAATTTGATTTTATCTATTACATATGGTTTAATGTAATATTTCAAAGGGGAAAACTGTAGGAATTCTGAACTGAAGAATGTTTTTAATTATTTCTGAAAATGAAGAGAACTACTAATTTTTTATCTGGTAGACAATAGACTTTATGTAACTTTTGAAACTCCTGTCTTAGAACTTAGGATAATTAGACAGACTGCTTTCTACTCTTTTACAGGCATTTATCAAGTTGCAAACTCCTTTGGGAGTTTGACTTTGTGTTAGTATGTGCCTTTAATTAACTGAAAAAAAGTCTAACAATTTTAAACAGTTTGAGGAATGGCTGGATGTATTGGAACCCTAGATATATGCTGAAGTATGAAAAAAATATTGTAACCTGAGAAAAAATATCTTTGCAGTGTTTGGCATTTATTATTGGTGTCTTTTTTTTGTTGTTGTTGTTTGAGGTTTTTACCAGAACATGGTGCACTGGAAAATCCTTTCTCAAATGTTGCCAAACCTAGAAAGCTTACCACATACCCTACTATATAAAATTTAGGAGTCACTGAAAAATTCATAGATTATAGAGAAATCTTTTGAATGGAATAGAATTTTGATATATAACTAAAATATGATGAGTGAAATGTAGGTACCAAGAAACATATATAAAAATATAAAACCTATTGAACTCTATGACTTACCCTTAACCATCTATACACAGCAGCTGAAGAAACATAGTTTTATATATTAGCAGTAAGGTTTTGCCAAAGACACATTGGTTTTATGAGTGGAAATGATAAGTGCTCTTATGTGATCTATGACTTTGATCTATTTTTGTGCTTCTTTTCTCTGCAAGATTTCTAGATATACTCATTTTTGAGTAGCATCCACTCTGGGTTGTTACTCACTCTGGTATTTGCCTTTGCCATCTTCTTGTTAACTTCCACATTCAATCAGATCAACAGTTACTTGTCTAGGAAGTTGTTGGGCTGATCCAGGACAATGAAGTGAATTTCTTTCACTTAGCAGGGACAACTAAATAAATTGTGAATGACATAAAATACAATTCTCCCATGACATTCCAAATTATCTCTTGTTAAATGATTAGCTGACTTGGCAACACTTGTCACTATCTTTCAGTAAAGTTAGGATCCCTAATTAAATTCACTGAGAAATTTTTGTGGGTGAATATTATTAGTAGACAATACAGCAGATTATAGTGAAGTGAAAAGGAATTTTGCTGTTGTTTTAAGGGGAATTTTTATAATTTTATTTTCTTCTATGTTTCTGGAACAGCATTAGACATGTATATTTGTTTATCTGCTTAGCTCACTAGAATCAGAGGAGCTATTCTACCAATCTGTCTGATTCAGGAAAGAGCTAAGTAATCTATGCTATTTGGGGAATTATGATTGAACATTTAAAGCTTATACTGATTCCAGAATAGAAATTCAATAATCTGCATTGCCTATGAGAATATTTCATTTCTTTGGAAGTAAAAAAAAATACACAAATTAAACATATAAAACTATGCAGGGAATAATCCCATAAATCCATTAAACTGGCAATGACATAATTTCCAGTAATTCATAGGCATATCATAACACATCACACTAAGAGTCCCATACCCACAAAAGTATAAGCATGCAGATTATTTGTATGAAGAAACCTGGATTTTAGCTGTAATGACTGAATGTTGTTAGTCATGTTACACTTATTTGCCGGCTTTGTGTAAAATAATTTGTCCCTTGCTACTTAGTCCTTTCTGTGTTAGTGTCAAGCACTAACCTACTGCCATTGCCTTAGCAATATCTCTAGCTGTCTTCCCTAACGTTATCTTATTGTTCTCCAGCTCTTCCTTCATAGTACAACCATATTTACTGACACTTTCTGATTCCCACACTACCCACACATCACTACATGGCCAAGTGTCCAGCTGAGGACACACATAATGCTTTATTCTTGTCTATTAATTTATTTCTCCACGTCTTGCTTCTTTCTGTTCACACACTTGAAAAAGTGATTAATATCTGCTTACTAGAGCAGCAGAATTCAGCATGTTTTGAAATAAGACAGAAGCCACCAGTCTTTTAGATAGAACAGTTGGAGAAATCTATATTACTACAGACAATGAATTTTCATTAAGTCTTCTGTAAACCATCAAGTACATACATTCATCTGTATGTTGTAAAGATTGTGCCTAGTGTGCTCCATATGAAGGATGAGCAGAGAACTTTTTGGCTTAGGTGACTACCATTTAAACAGAATGAACAAGATAACAAAGTCAAGCTAACATTCTCCATGATTATAGTAGAAGACCTAACAGCAGAGAAAAAAATGAAAAAAAAGAAATGACATTGAGACAAAGTACAAGTACTGTCCTTTAAAGTTTATGCAGAAAATTCCTTGGAAATCTTGAGATTTGTAGCAGTAAAATTATTTGATTTCCTTGAAATGTCTTAATCGTAAGGTTGGCTTCAGAAGACATAAGAGAACTTCAAAAGATATGTGAGAGAAAAACAGAAACCAAACATATTATACTGCCTCTACAGCTATACATTTCTTGGCGATTATGTTTGGATCAGGTGCACACTTCTGAAGTGGACTTTCTAACTGTCCCTGTGTACTACAATTTGGTTCATGCTGCGAATCCATCTCAGAGAGTACGAAACAATTTCTTTCTGATTAAACTAAGCTGGAAAACACACTCCAGGAACACATATAAAGTACTGTAACTGTTAATGAGTATACAGTCCACTAAAACATACAGGTTTATTTGCTTTTGTCTAGATCTGTTTGGGGTGGGTTTTGGTTGTTTTTTGTTTTCTTGGAGGGTAGGTGGGTATGGTCACTACCTTAGAAAGGGATCAGCTTTTGTAATTGTGACTAAGTCAGTGTGCATCTGTTTTTCACTATACTTTGGACTGAGTTGCAAATTTAAAACTCAAGGCTACAGCTCCAGGAAAGAATGTCCTATATATCCAGGCATAAAGAAAAATGGTACATGACCCAGAGTGTGAAAGACACAGTATTATAAAGAGTCTAAAGACCAAAAAGGACTTAAAAGCACAGCAAACATGCTTAGAGATATATCTCTCTTTGCAGGAGATACACCAGACTTAGTATTTGCTTAGTTTACTAGAGGGGGAAATCCTATGGCAAAGAAAAAAGACTGTTCCAGGTCACAAAGTATATTAGTGAAAACATATCATCCAATTTTCAGGCTTTTGAACATTGATTTTTTTTTTTTTCATGTCTATTATATTTATTTCTTCTGCATCTTTTTCAGATCATAAATACATTACTTAAATGTCTTTTTTTGGTCACTTACTAGCTCAAAAGCACAAGTAGTTTTAAAATAATATCTTGCGATATATCAACTAGGTAGGTTTCACATATGGAAAACTGGCTAAAAATTCTTGTCAGCATATTATGGAGTGTGAGACTCAGAATAAGAATTTAAAAAAAAAAAAGAAAGAGTGTGATTTAACTCATATATTGAACTGATCTCTTACTTGCATGTAAGAATAAATCAGCAGTCTTGAATCATATGCTCAACATCAGTCATATTTTAAAATTTGATCTTTTTACATTGCTTATGCCAGACATAGAAAACTTCCCAGCTGTGACACTTACTTTAATTTTTTTGACCTTTATTTGGTCCATAAAATGAAATCGGGAAAGCTTTGATGATTTAAACTTAGAATATTTGTTTTGATTCAATACTACATTTTTTTAAAGTTTCTTTAAAAGTGAACATGAAAATTTATTTATTAAGGACAACTTTCCATGCCCACACCCGCACAAATGTAGTTAGAATTCAGATGCATTTTTTCTATTGACTTTATTCTACCATAAATCTCTCCATCTTAAATAAATACAGACTTGAAAGAATCCAAATGTTTCAAACACAGTACTGAAACAAAAGAACTGCTGATATCTCACATTAATGTTCTTGAGAAGACTCCTGAAGTCAGATTTTAAAAAGTGTTCAGGCACAAATCCAGGTGTTGTCAAAAGTAATTTTCAAAAGCAGCTGCAGTGATTTAGGAATTTTAATTTCTTTTAAACTGCTTTGAGCTATCTATCTTAGGTGCTTTTGTAAATGCCGTCAAGAAGGGGGTAGAGGACAGAGCATTCAGTCCAGGTATGTTGGGCTATTTTAGGAATCTGAACTAAGCTCAATTCTAGACACTAAAGTATCAGCTTTAGTCCTGCTGGGACAGAGATGATACCATCAATCCAAATAACCAGTGTGCACCTCAGCTGTATCTAGTAGTAAACAGAGCAGAAGTTCTGTCTGGCAGGTGAATAAATTCCTTTAAATTTCTGGTAATTGTGTACTACTATTCTAGACTAGGAAATGCACTGACAAAGGCATATAGCCTGCATCGTCTCATCTCACCTTTAAACACTGTGCCTTAATACACTGGAAAATACAGTCTTTCACCTCAAATATCCTGATGCAATTCTTTACAAATGGGCATAGTAAACTGTAAATTTTGGAACTACTTTGAGGTACATATATTTAAAATTCTGTCTTATTTCCTTTCTGTGTGAGATGTGAGAGTGTCTGTTATGCAGCAGCCATCTCTCATAGTGCTGTTAATGAGTGTGACAAAAGTATCTTTCTTGAACATATGAAAGGTTTGTGTGTGCCTGTGCATATATGTGCATGTATGTCCATATTCAAGAGTGACCACGATATATTTTTTATATATATATTCATATATATATATGAAAACATACATACATGTACATGTATATGTATGTGCACACACATACAAACCCGAAATAGCAACATACATGTCTCAATACTATTTCAAAAAGTCTAATGTAAGAAGACATTATTTTGCCCAAAGATTGAGGGGAAAATATTAAATTAATTTTCCTAGAGTTGTTTCTGATGATAGTCAATTTGTATTCATGTGAGCACATGAGGCTAATGGCAAGAATACCCCACAACACTCACTAGCACTACATGCTTTCAAATACTTAATATACAGTTTAAAAAGGTCAGGATGTTATAATTGCGTAGGAGCAAGTTTGTTTTGATTAACAGTGGTGGGAACATTACTTCCTTTGGGTTTAAAGCAGAGTAGCACAAGTTATTATACAAGCTTTGTAAGTTAAGTCTGTCTAAACTCCCTGTATCATACAGACATTGCAATAAAGTACAGTGGGGGTAAAATGTATAAGTATTCTGGCAGGTGATGGCTTGTGAGTTGTTTCACACAAAGCATTTAATGATCTTTATTAATGCCTCATTTATTAACTTTAGTTATGAATAAATCTTTAAATTAATTTTGTCCATTATGCGTGTAATGATTTAATGCTTGTGCTACAGAATATCATAGTGTGTACTAAAATATGCATTTTACTTGCTGGGCAGAAAACCATATGTATCAAAGGAATTCTGAGATATACTAAGAAGTCAACCTGACAGTATTTCCAGTTTCAGAGGGAGAAATTCATAGCTACTGTGTAGAACACACTGGATTTCTTATTGTGCAATAATGAAAAAAATTAAATTGATCTTCTGCCTTCAGGGGTAGATGATCAAGCTTTGAGGGATCCAGTCTACATTAGGTAGTAGGTTGGCTTCACATCACAACCAAATTAGGGACTTGGTGGGAGAACATCCCAGCTTATTTCTGGTCCATGTGTCCAGTGTGCAGGAGGTGGAAAGAGAGCATAGTGAAGAAAAGACTCTGAGGGACATTTTGTTTTTCTTTATACAGAATGAGGGCAAGGCCAGAGCTGTATAGGTGGGTTTAGGTCCTGAGGAGCACTAACAGATTCATCATATCAGATATATGCAAATACGGTTTAGTTTTGTAGTGAGTGTGAAGCTCCTTAATTCTCTACAGGTCCAAGTTAGGCACTCAGATTTCCCATACAGCCCACAAGAGAAGACAGAAGCCTTACAAACATATTACAGGAGTGCACATAGTGGGTGAGGAGCTACCTAAAGCTATTTCTTCAGGATACATTTCCCCTCTACTATTTTGTCAGACTGAGTTGTATTTCCAGATCTAACTTTAATGTTGAAATCTTGGATATCTTTAATAGTGCTAGTGCAGTTGCATGGACTAATTGACTACTGGTTAATTAAAAATGGTGTGTTCCCAGTAGTAGAAATTTAAGTGACTACAGAATATAATGACTTTATTTACTTTGGTAGTAGCTTGGGTGAAAAATTTGAAATATTTGAAATATTACTTTATTTCTCTAAAATTTCTGAAAAATACCAAAGATCTTTTGTGTATTTGTTCTCCGAAAAGACAAAAAGTCAGATATTCCTATGAACTCAATCGGAAAAAATCTGTTAATTCCAGTGATCTGCTTGATTAATAATATGAAACATTCTGAAGCATTCAAAAGCTACCATGTGTGCTTTTTCATTAGGAAGGGGTAGGTGATAGCAATGGTTTTTGTTCTATTTAACTGTGAAGCTAAAGTAGCAAAGTCCCAGAAGGAAGCTTCAGTTTCTGTGTCCTGAAGTGTCCATGATTTTACCTATGAACATGGAAGGGAATATTTCAGCCTGAACAAAAAAATATTACACTTAGTTAAAAAAATTTACATTTTTAAAATGTAAATTAAAAAGACCAAAAATAAAGACCTTAAATTTAAAGGTTTTGTTTCTAACACCATGTCTGAAAGCAACTTTTGGAAATAATTAAATGAAACACTACTATAGTATATTGTTAAATTCCCTTGAGATGTTTTAATGGCTGACCCAAATTAAAACTAAGAAATTATTGCAGAAACAACTTCTGGTTTGATTTAATTAAAAAAATACCAAGTAATTAATGTGTAATTACAGTTTCAGCATAATATCTAGTCATGCTAAATTTCTTTGGTTACGGTTTCTATGTTATTTCTCAATTCAAGAATTCATAAATATAGTTTTCCAGTGTTTGTAATCTGCTCTGTGTGTAATTTTCACATTTTCCTCTCTTGTCACCAGAATATTAACAACACTCGAGGATATCATTTTCCAATAAAACATATTTTGAAGCACTATCATGTGGTTTCCTAGGAAGATAATGCTGAAATAGATATACTTTGCATATGAATTCTCCTAGTCACTGTGACTCTGATTCAGGTCCTGTGAATTCTGTGAACATATATTTTGTTAGAAAGTCTATCTGAATCCCTGACTTACATGGCTCTACTGTTTAAGACACTAGATCAGCTCAAGGCTGATCTAATACTGACCTCCAAACAAAGCTGTGATGAGTGACCTAGACTGTGAAATCTCACTGCTTCTGGCATGTCTTCAGTTAAAAATGAGATGGTAAAGGAATATACTATTGCCCACATGGAAGATTATAATTTTGAGAAGTCTCACTACTGCTGACCTGGATAATATTTGCATCAGCTGTATCTAGCAGCACACTGGCAAGTACTCTTCAAGTATGAAATATTCTCAATTTCCTTCAATTTTCCTTCTAAATAGTTTTCTGATATATATAAAATAATTTTCTGGTTCCAAATAAAGGCCATCCCTTTTCTTCCTACCTCAAAAAATATTAATACTGAATACTATTATTTTTAAATGGAGATGGTAAAATGAATTTAACATGTTTTTGAACACTATGGCTCAAAGAACTTTATAAACACCTTTCAGTTTCCCCATTTTACTCTGGAGCACAGTGACACTGAAAGTTGTCAAGTAGCTTTTTGTAAAGACCTGACTCCAAATTTGAGTAATTAATAATTCATTGTGTTTTTAATGAGATACCCTACAATAGCAGTTAAGAATAGTCAGTCTCATCAACAGAAAGCAACTGCTACATCACAGAGGTCACAGCAAGTACCAGAATTCACTAGCCTTTAAAATGTAATGCTATGGTCTGGCAACAGTGTGGAAACCATCATCAGGTCTTTTGTAGTGAACCCAAAGGGTTGTCTTTAAATGGACTTTTGCTCACTTTTGTCACTAAAGCCATGGAATTGAAGACAAAGCCCAAGATAATGCTTTAAAGTATACCTTTACAGTTCTGACAGACTTAACTGTCTTACAAAGAGTGATCAATTGTGAACATTTTAAATCTTAAAAAATATATCAGAGTGTCCTTTCATTTCAAGCTTTTTTTTAATACCTAAATGCTTCATTATAGTGCAAAGTGATAGTAATAGATGGACTAAAAGGTCTCTCTGGTGTTCTGTTTTTCTGCTAGCTTACCTTTGCAGCATGAAAACACTTTCTGCTTGAGACCTTCTGGTCTAGAAGACTAGAGCCTACTCTAGGTAACTGGAGAGAGAACCATGTGGTGGTAGTTTTATCCAGTTCCCTTCATTGTCACTTTTCACAGACTGTATCAGACAACAGTTAAATGAGTTACTATTACCTGACACCTAAACATCAAAGGAATGTGTTTCTGTGTGGTTTGCTCAAGGTAGGGAAAAGTGGTAGATTTAGGAGCTTTCCCTGTGTCTTTCAATATTTATTTGTTACAGCTCAGCAGCAGACATGAGAACCAGGCTGATGTCCTTGCTTGTGCTGAGGATCAGAGAACTTCATGATAAATTCAAACTGTTTTAAAAGGCAGTATTGCAAAACCTATTTTTTAGGCAATGCTTGTCTCCCAAAAGTGAAATTTTGAAACTGAGTGGGTGACTAGAACTCTTTAGAGTCCATGGGGTGGACTCTAGAGCTGCCTACACAAAGAGTTGCAAGTTAGGACCTACATTGTCATTACAGTCTGAAGAGATGTCTGCAACCACACAAGAACAATGGACCAGAATTATTCCCTGTAGGTTATTTTTTCCTTTGTTTATTGCTGTCTATACAGTGCATTATCAACTGTACAAAGACCACAATTCAATTCACTCCATAGTCTGGTGGTAAGACAATTCTTAGAGAGTAAAGGGTTTCAAGATTGTGTATTTAATCAAATATAATTTAACATGAGATACTCTTTAGGAACTGAGATGAAAGATGCTAGAGAGCAATAGAAAAAGTGCATGTCTCTTCTCTTCCCAATCCAGAACTCCCATTTTAGCCAGGAGGAAGTACAGCAGAATGGTCTGATAACAATCTTAAAAAGGCTTCTACCCAGCCTCACATATACCCATGCATAGAAATAAAATGCACTGGCAAGAACTCTAGCCTATTGCTGTTTCATGCCTCATTCTCCTAATTAACATGATCAGTGATTGGAAACAGCCAAATGAATTGTCTCACTATAACGAAGTTAGCTTTGCACTTGTGAGCTTTTTGCCATTAGTCTCAGTATGATTCTCCAATTCATAATGTCTGCCTGGACTTGGTCCACACACAATATAGAGCTGGATTCAAATGTCACTGCAAGTACTGGTTGGGGATTCTCATTTTATCAGACTTCAGAGCTGGCAGTGCAGCTTTCCAGACATGTTCTTTAAACCAAAAAATGAACAAGCTATAATGGCCTTGGATATGTGTGGAGTCACACATGTTTGGTGCTATAGACAAGAAAGGTATGATTATAGGTTAATTCTGGATGTTTGGTGGCATGGTTTAAACCCAGCCAGCAGCCAAACACCATGCAGCTGCTTGCTCACCCTCCCTTGCCCCAGTATTCATCATACTAAGTCCCATACTGAATCCAAAACACAGAACTATTCTACCTGTTAAGAAGAAAAATTAGCTCTATCCCAGTGAAACCAGGACATCTGTGGAAAGTCTTATCTGGGCTGATGGGTAAGCTAAAAGCTGAAATCTGTCCCAGTTAACAGAGAAGAGATGGTTTTGTCAGCTCCAAACTGTTTTCTTCATAGAACTATTCATACATACATAAAATAATTCATTAACATAATAGCAAAAAAAGTATTTCCCTGAAACAGTAACAAAATTATTTTATACTTTTTAAAAGGGTTTGTTTGTTTTAATTTAGTTTCAATAGCATATCCTTAATGGGGCTGTTAGCTTCAAAACGTGACATTGTATTTACATTTTACTGATTCTCTTACTGCCAAAGAATTTTAGATACTAACATTGTATAGTTTGTCTTTCCTCAAATTTTATAGTCATTTCTCTTTTTATTATGTGATAACAGTAAATATCAAACATAAAGACTTTGTTCCTACATTGCAGCAAAAGATAGTCTTCAGTCTCAGTGCTTGACTTATTCTGAGACCAAGTAACCATGATGGCAGCCAGCAGTCAATAGCTGTAGAACTGGCTACAAATGTAATGTAAAGCATGAATGTGCTTTCAGTTGAATTTCTTTCTTATCTGAAACTACCAAAATGCTTCTGTATTATGACTCCCTCATGTGCTCCTGTGAATTTAGCAAGTTTTGTCAAGAATTCATTGACATTAAAAGTTCAAGAGGACAGACGTTTTTCTATATGTTGTGGTAACATAACTGTCATTCACAGATTTTACATGAGTGAATAAAAATTCTTCTACAGAAAAAGTGTTCAGTTATAATGATTCTTTTTCTATTGTACTTCTCTTCTTTGAGTAAGATTCATAAATGAAGTTATATTGAGTTAAACACCAACATCTTTACAACATGATTTCGAGTCATGCACTGTTGACTAATGTCACCAATAATTCAACATCTGTAGCACAGTAATAAATCAGGCAATGTGCTAATGTGCATTTATTCAACATTGAACCTGCCTTTTTAAGATATTATCTAAGAATGAAAGTATATATTATAAAATAGCTGAAACATGTTAATTCCCCGATTTTTAAATATTTTTTTTTATTTATTCTAATTTGAAAAGTGTATACGCAGATTTCCCTTCTAGGTTTTGGGTTTGGGTTTTTTTTGTTTTGCTTTTTTTTTGAGGGGGGGGTTTAATGTGGCAAATATAATTTTGCAGTTTTCATTTTCAATAGATTAAAATAAAAAAACTTTGTGGATGCCAGAAAAGACAGAGAAATCTCATAAACATCTCAAACGTGCCAGTGTAGACTTCATGCAAGATTATACAAAGTATCAGAGGTACTCCAACATAAAAACTATTAGTAATCTATGTCATTTGTAGAAGTTTTCAGCAGCTTTTTGTCTCCATACCTCTATTACTGAGCTTTGTCTAAGGAAGATGTGCAATAAAACATCAGACAGACCAGCAGTCAGAGTTAAATTTGCCAAAAACTATGAACAGTAGACAAACTGATAACAAATTATATCTGTCTTTTTTAATATCATGGCTGTTACTTCCTAAAGACCATTTAAGAACTACAGTGAGAGGAAGGAAATTGAGGATATTAATGGAAGGTGGATTATGCAGATTTCTAAATATCATTACCTGAGACATCATGTTTTCTCCTGAAATGGGAAAAACTCGGGTCTGGGAGACAGTTCTGTTTTGTCTGACTATTTCAGTATGACTACTAGAATCCCTTTTTATTATTCATGATGTGTGAAACTTCAGTTATCTTAGGTTCTGAAAATGTCTGAGTAAAGTGCACTCTGTTTACCTGATCATTGGAAATGTCAGATGTGAGGGTCTGAGCTGAAAGGAAAGAAAGAAAGAAACTGGATAATTTTTCTAAATAATTAAGATTTACCATACGAAAGATGGAGCAGATTAGGACCAAAAACCATAACAAATTGACCTTATTTTAATTCACCCTAACTAACACAGTTTGAAATATCATCCTTAAATAATAGGGGAAAGGAAATTAAATGTGTTCCAAACATCTTTTCTAAAATGTACTAATATAAAAACACTCAGGTGAGTACTTAGTCTGCAAAGTCTTCAGAATTCACTATTTTGCATATGTTGAGAATTCTTTGAGAAACAGGCAAACTTCCTTAAAAAACTTGAGAACAGAAAGGTGGTCGATGTTGCTGAACTGCATGTGAAATGTTGAAGGTGTTCATCTATAGTCTGTCCCACAATAGTATGTTGTTGACATTAATCTTAAATAATATGAATAAGAACCTATTTGAAAAATAAATGTAGTTTAATTCATATTAAGATCAATAAAATGAACTAATCAAGCTTGTATTTTTGCTTTCAGCGTGAAGCTTCAAAAATATCAATTTGCTCTCAAGCTTTTGCATGCATTGAAGTCCTTCAGTGTCATATTTTTATATGTCTAGTCTATCCCTAATGGATGCAAAAGAAACCTTGCCCTTTTCAATGTTTTATTTTTTTCCTTAAGGAAAAAAAAAATATTTTTTCCAAAAGAAAAAACCTGATTGGCTTTGTTCTTTGTCTTTGCTGCTTGGTGAGAATTGTTAGCCCACTAAATTTTTACCTACAGCTGTAATAAAGCTGTACAGTTTTTGACTTATATGTGTCTAAAACTGATCATGTGCTGCATGTGAAAGAATTGACATGGATTTTCTAGTACAGTCATAATTTTTAATCTTATTCTTTTGCACAGATTTTTATGCATTAAAAATGTTTTTGCTTGTTTGTTTACATAAGCAGATGTTTTCAATCAGCATAATGCTGATAATGATAACCCACCAAATTTAGAAACATCAAATTTAGAAGCTAACAATGTATCTGAATATGGTTAGTCAGAAAAAAAAAAAAAATCTTCTGAGGGATGAAAAATAAAGTTGAGATTTCATTCTGCAGAGGACAAAACAATGAACAGTGAAAAAATCACAGAAGTAATGTTTTAACACCTAAGATGCATCAGATTTAAAGACTCATTTTGTCCTATGCTAGCAGGGAACTGAGAGTGAATGAAGGCCTCATTTTGCTTTGTTTGTGCACACAGCTTTAGCTTTACCTATTAAACTGTCTTTATCTCAACCCATGAGTTTTCTCACTTTTACACTTTTGATTCTCTCCCCCATGCCACAGTGGGGGGAGTGAGCAAGCAGCTATGTGGGGCTGAGCTGTCTACCAGAGCTACACCATGACAACATGTTGAACACTGTTCTGTTATTTCTTATCTTTTTGCTTCAATTGTAAGACCTATTTTTTTTTTTTTTTCCTGGTAATAAAGGATTATACAGAGGTTGTATTCTTTGTCCACAGATGTAACGAGACGGTTAAAAAGCATTCTGAAAACTTTAACTTGGAGATTTCCAGGAATGTTCTGAACATCTGTAGCCTGGAATTACACGAACACATAAGCTTCAGCAGATTGGAAGAGAGGGCATCTCCTTACTTTCTTATCATTATGTGCTGCATATATTTATATAGTTATAAAAACAACATAAATTTCCCCATTTAAATATAACAAGACATAAAGATAAAAATAATTTCCTTTAGGGAACATTTTCTTCCCTTGCTAGATATGGTTATTGCTTTAGTAATTACAAGGTCAATTAAAAGTTAACATGAAATGAGAGCAATGTGCATGAACAGCTAATATTGACTAAACTCCTTAAAACACATTGTTGAAAAGTTCTCAGATCTACGAACAAAAACTCTTTCAACTACATAAATAAAAGAATAATAGAAATGTGATATTTGCATATATCAAATAAAATATCTGTAGAAACAGATATAGTTAAACAAAGTGATAACACAGAACCAGGCATAGTTCTAGCTTCTTAGAGGTGAAAATATGTTACTTGGAAAATATCTTTAAAAATCTAATAAAGGACTAAAGCACCTAGTGTAGATCCCTGAACCTATGGAGATAAATAGAAGTCCAGACACCTTCAGAGCAACTCTTTCCCCCCAGTTTTACAAAGCTGTATAATCCTATTCTTGCACTGTAATTTGTCTCCAGCCCACATTAGTTATTTCTGCTGTCCTAAGCCTTCTCCATGGTTTTGCATATCATATGCCTTATCTGAGTCCTTTACGGCTATATTTATATAAAGATTATATTTGGTGGGCTTGGGTTTACTAAGCCAACATCAGCTCCACAGTTAGTCTTTGCCTGTGGCTTGCAGTAGGTGTATTCGTGATGCTATTTGACAAAATAGAACTGCTAAATACCCTGGATGCCTTTGGGCCCATCACGGATAGATTTTTTAGCCAATAGTTCCTGTTTTTAGGATTCTAGAACAGAACACATTTCCTTACGTGTACAAATGGAGTGTGAGATATGAGCCCTGAAGAGTTCAACACCTGTTTCGGACGACTTAGAGGAAACCAGGTTAGCTACCAGCTGGTATGTTCCCAATCCCTGTTCAGAAAGATTTCAGACTGATAGAGTCTCTACTCAGGCACATGTTTGCCTTTTTTAAACTTCAGTTCTAGTGGCTATATTTAATTGCAGAGAAACACACCTACATGACATCCACTATACGTTTTGCTGCATGTCAGCTCGTGTCAAAAAAAGACTGCTGTGTGCACCTAATTTCCACTGGCAGCAGGCTACAGGGTATGTGGGCTGTAAAGCACTGCTGAATGCACTTACCTGAAAAATAAAACAGTTAGAGTGACCAGAGGTGATGTATCCCAGCAGAGTTCTACAGTCCTAGACCGATTCTGCTTTCTGTTTTCTGGGAACTTTTCTAACTCTTTGGAACCATTTCCAAAATCATGAACTTTGGGCAAAAGTGAGCTCAGCCTAAGTTGAAGTTACACTGGAGACCATAGCTTGCACCAATAATATTGCTAACATATTGTTCACTTCTTTTCCACTTTATTGTCATCATTGTCCCACACTTACAGTATTTCCAAGAGGTGTGTACAACATTATTGTACATACATGCAATTTCTGCCAATGTTTCAAGGAAATGTAGATGTTTTGTTTATGAATAAGATAAAATAACAAAAAAGAATAGTTATTATTACCTAATACAAGAACTAAGCATTGTAATTGACCTGAATCAGTAGCAGTGTGGATAAATGTTCTGGTTTGGCTAAAATATTATGTCATAAAAATTACTACACTATCTATATGACATCCAGTAGTTAGCTGAGAAAATAATAAATATTTGTCACATTCACTTCTATACTTTTCTATTTGTGCTAGGGCATAGCAAATCTAAGGAAAAGAAACGTGGGAAGCTATGAACAGTGAAAGCTTAATAGAAGGAAAATCAGAGATGCTAAATTACATCAAAATATCACTGTACATATTTTTTCTCTGAAACAATAGGGAATTCTAGACTATGAGTTGACTGACTAGCATTCTAAAATTTTGTATTATGAAAAAAACAGGGTTATATAAAGTTATTTTTGTGGCAATCTATTAAATTAAATTTAAACTAATATTTTTGACCATTCTGAAAGACAGCCATCTAGACATGAAGTCAATTTGTTAGCCTAGAATGTCAGAAATACACTGATAAATTGGATGGGTTTTATGGTAGATTTGACTTCTCTACCCTGAGAAAGAGAAATTGTCCTAAGATTTTCTTCAGTAGAAAGATTAGCCTTCAACTCTGTCAGTAACCTATTTCTTTCAGTCACTTTTTTATGCTTTTTACACCACTATTAATCAGTTAATATTCTGGCAATATACTTGCCTGACACATTCTGATTCAGCCTTGCCAGTGGACATGCCATCTTTTAATATTTGTCCCTCTTTTACAATGTTTTTCTTATATTCTGCTTGTCTTCCATGGGCTGTTTTTTTTTTTTTTTAATTTTTTACATATTCTACAGTCACCTTTTTGACTTCCAGACATATAAAAAAGAATTTAGGCTGAAGGGTTCAAGGTCTCCAAAAGTTTTAACTCTACTGTTTGTGCAGTTTATGATATGTCAGTATGACTTCATATTGAGATGATTTATTTACAAATTGAATGCATAGCTATTATAACTGAAATAATCAAGTATGCAAACAGAAGATTATTCTCAGAGGTACAATTATGTTCCAGTCATTCACTTTTTAAAGTCAGATTTCTAAGGCAGCTGAGTTTGGTAGTTTTAGTCTAAGTTTCTGTTTTCAAATTTCTGTAAATTTCAGCTTCTTTGACCTCAAGAAAGTCCTTGACCTAGTCCTAAAATCCATATCGGTTTGCCAGACTGATAACACAGCCTGTTTGTAAATGGCTGCACTGACCAGTGTGACTTGTGAATATTACAGATGACATGTTAACAAATAAACAGAAAATAAAATATATTATAATATGTAATAAATTGCTTAGTCTGAAATCAAGACTCCAAGAATTTTAGGAAATGTTAATTCATAGGGCTATGCTCATATTTTCTCCTGTGTGAGTGGATTTATATTGCTTTATAAGCTCCATCTAAAATTTGGTACCTGTTTTAAGGAAGGCATGCTGCCATGACTGTCAGTGGAGAGAGAAAGGCACTCCAACTGACACTTCGTGCTTGCTATCTTGGACATGTATTGTTAGATGGGGTGAATCACCTTCTTTAAGTGCCTAGAGGGATACTAGATGATGATATGGATTAGTCACCTGATTATAGACAGTTAAAGCTAGATAAAGTGAAGTCTCATGCACGATGTCTAATGTAGTTACTGCAGAACTCTTCTGTGAGCACGAAGGGCAAAACGTTTTGTCAACTGAAGATAATGTATGGTCTGAACTGTTTATCAGTTCCTTGACCTGGGATGCAATAACCAGCATGATTCTTGAATTAAGCAGGTGGATGGCATAGCTCCTGTAGTGACTGGAGTCTGGCAGCTCGCTGTGATAAAAGCAAGAGAAAATCTGTTTTCTGGGGCTTGTCTTGTAAAAGAAGGCAAGCAGAGTGTGCAACTTTTTTCCTCCAGTGCAGCAAACAGGATGTCCAGTATTTAGAGCCTAAGAGATGCTGGCATCAACATGGCTCTCTGTAGGTGTCAATCGCAAAAATCTATTAAAAGGTTTCTTCTTGGGTAGGTACACTTTCAACACATTACAATATTGGAATTTATTTGTAGTTTTGTACTCTCAATACAGTGTAAAGCCCTAGAATATTAGATTGAAGCATAAACAGGTTTCCTTCTGGAACACAGATGAACTCACAAGAAAGTTTACTTCTGAAAAATTAACTTGGGAATATATGTATAGACTGTGGTGAATAATTTCCTAAGTGTAGATTTCATGCCAATCTTAAAATATTTGGGAAGATAAAATATTTCCAGGATCATTAAAATTTATTCTGTTCTTTTTTTTTTTTTTTTTTTTTTACACAAGAAGACGACAGTTTTCTAAGGCTAAAGAGCTTGAAAATGTTTTCGCAGAAGCAGTTCAAAGATTGAGTATCCTTTTCTTTTCTTTTTTTTTTTTTTATTACATTCGCTTTTAAGTTACTGATTGCCCTATTAGGTGCATACCAGAACAAATGTAGATTCTAATTACAAGCGGCCTTTTCATTCTTTCACCCTAGGTTGCAATGTAACTTTGTAAAAACATGAGAGACACTGTGTGCAGGTTCTGTTTCCAGCACTGTGGATTTTTGGTGTCTAGAAAATGTGCTTTTAAGAGCTATCACATTACATTGAAAAATAGATGAAATAAGAGTGAATTTAGAATATTTTAATCAGTGTGTGTTTGTTACAAGTTTATGAAATATCTTCTTTCCCTTCCCCTTCGTTTTTTTTAATTCCATGCTGCTTGATTTAGACAGATTTAATACATAAGTTAGATCATGGAATAGCCATAAGAACATGTTTTCTGAAGTAGTTATGCAAAATTTCCATTAATTATTTATTTATGTGTTTTCAGTATGCTTATATTCTATTTACAGACAGATGGGGAAGCCCCTCAAGTAAGTAAATACCTCTTTACTTTCCATAAATGTTATTGTTGGCTTATTGAGTAATATGGTGGTGACACAGAGAAAATATGTTTAGAATTTGTTGTTGTTTTGTTAAAAAATCTATTTGTTCCCATTAAAAAAATAGCATGATAAATACTTACTATTTCTTTAAGAAGAATAAATAAAAGAATCCATGCTCCTAGAAATAAGAAATTAAGGGAAAATACCATTATAGAAAAGAATAAATTAAAAAGAGAGCAATATAAGGAAAAAAATTATTGAATATATAAAAAGTGAACAGTGGGAAGAAAAAAGGTGAAAAAATGAGCGAAGAAACAAAAAATGTATTTTCTTCATATTAACATTGCACAGTGCAATGCAGCAAAACATTTAGTGGGACAAAAAGGACATTATGTAAAAAAAAAAAACAAAACCAAACCCACAACACATTTTTGTAGCCTTCAGTACACTTTATTGATTCCTTGTGAAAGTATTCTCTATTATAATTGACTATGTTTATCTGACTGAAATGAATCTACTTAAAATACAAATTTTCTCCAAGGAAGAACTTCGTGCAATCTTGTAGCTATGTTTTAAGTTAGGCAGAGTTTAAATAGTGTTGTGCCTGTGGAGAAAAATTCAGTTCCTTTTACCTATGGGTCTTCACTGGCTCCTTGCTAGAAGTTTCAAGATGATGTCTCCTGTCAGTAACAGCTTCTAGAATTATCTTTAAAAGTTCTTTAAATATTGCTTAGGTTTTAAATACTTTAAACCTAGGAATTGGTCCTAGAAGCATGATGGAAAAATGAGTAGGATGAGGCTTGCACACACATGCGCATGCGCGCGCGCGCGCACACACACACACACACACTCTGATTCTGCGAACTAAGTGGGTTCAGGTTAGTAGCTAACTACTGAGGTCAAAAGAGTAAGGATATTTCTTCCCTTTTTTTAGCATAAATTGCTCCAGGCACCTGCACATTCATTATAGTAGATCAACTGATCAAGCTTGAGCTCACCTTTTAAAGTAGCAAAATTACTTGTAATGAATCCCACACTTTGGAAAGGACCAGTACAGAAGGTCTTTTCTGTTCGAAGAGGTAACGTATATGTTTTGAAATGGAAGGTGATGTTGCTGAGCTTTGCAAACAAATTTCTCACTCTGGCCATATAGTTATATTAATAAGACAGCAACATGAGAAACTGCTGAATGTTCCTTAAATCAAAGAGAAAGTAAAGTCTAAGCAGATGGTTAACCCCGATTTATGGCTACACTAACAAGACAATGGTGTGAAAAATAACTTGTAGATAACAAAATAGAACAATTACTTTGTGGATTGATGACTGAAGAGGGATTACCATGGTAGTCCTATCATAAATACAAAAAGAGGGACATCATGACAGTAGACTGGGACCAATGGGTTAAGAACAACCAGGAGCAGGTTTTTATTTGGGAGGGGCAAAGGGTCACAACTGGAGAAGAACCTGGGAGGTGAAAGCTGGAGAAAAGGAAACATAAAGTGAAGCAAGGGATACTTATAAAGTAGTTCTGTGCTTGATTACTGTAATTTGGATATTTTTTCTTCTTTGTCTGACTCACTCCTGTCAGAAAGGAACTAGCATGACCTCCCTGGCATTGGTGAGGGAATACTTGCAGCTGTCTTTCTAGCATGGACAAGGAAACCTGGAGGGTGTAACCTAACATCCCTTCCTAACCTCCTTAACAGTCCACATATTCAGCACTGTATTAATTATTGATTTGTTTTTAACTAGAAGAGCCAAGATTAAAAGAAATACTGATTGAATTGATGGGTTAATTTGATTACATTTTTTTCTTTTTTGCTTCTCATCAAATTTATATTATTTTAGTGTAATGATTGATTGAAGACTTATTGAAACTCCAGTCAGTCACTTGAGATCTTCAACAGCTTTAGATAAGGATGAATGTTGAAATAAATTACCATATTTTTACAGGATTAATAGTAAAATATTTAAGTCTGTTTCCTTTTCTTCCTCTTTTTTTTCCCCCCTGAAACTATTAGTCTAACATATTTAGCACACAGCGCATCAATACGAGTATGTATCATTCTTTCCACAACTCATAATCTAATTAACTAGTCCTGTTACAACACCACCAACCCTAAATCTCCCCTAAAAGTATTATACACAGCCATACGTTTTTGTGATACAACAGAGTGAAAACAATTTCTTCAACGAATTCTTTATTTGTTTTCACTAAGTAAACCTATTATAGCTTCTTCAGCTATAATAACTGAATGTTAATTTCATTGTCAGTAGGAGTTCAGCCTTTCATTATTTAGATAAATTCACCTTTGTGTTATATGTATAACTTGGTGATGTCATGAACCAAAAATGATGAAAAGCTGGATCTTTTTCAGACATGTAAAAGCAATATCATATAGCAGGCACAAGGCACTTCTTCCTGTGGAGTCTACTAATGGCTTCTAGATGAAATGTGAGCAAATTGGTTATGAAGAATCTGGGTTAAAAGTCTGGAAATTCATAAACTTGCAAATCAGGACAGTTCTGGTATGTTAATGGAAAAATGTACAGCCTGTTCTAATTATCACTTCTATTCTGATTCTCTCTGGTTTTCTCATTTTAATCACTCTCTATAAAAAAATACATCTTTTGATCATCTAAACAATATTTTTTCCCTCTGATTTCACTTCTACCCTCTCTCTTACATATAAGTTGATGGTTAACTTGGCTAATTCTGTATAGGATCTATTCACATATTAGACCTTTTTGTTTTCTGTTCAACACATACTCACAGCTTCCTTTTATCTTATTCTCTGCACTGACTCTTCAATTTCTTTTCTGTGACAGCCATTTTTCCTCTACTTCCCTGGTGAAAAGAAAGTTTCACATAAAAAAATAAAAAAGTCAATTCTAATCCATGTAGAGGGATCTCTAGGCATTATTTGCTTAATCATCTTGTTTTTATTCTGTGGTCTGTACCTTTTTTTGGCGTATCTTGGTTTTAGCTTAAGCCCCACCATCCACAAACAAAACACCACTGAAATACAGCTGGTGCAATGAAGAGTTGTCAAATGTAATGAAAGTATGTCTTACCTTCTTCCATAAGTCAGGATTTTCATGAGCAACCATCTTCATACACTCTGTGTATTGAGTAGCAGAGACTTGCTAGTGGTCAACTTCAGATGTAGAAATGGTTCATGGAAATTACTTGACTAAACTTTAATTCTAAGTCTTGAAAATATGTTTTGCGTTTAGGAGGGGGTGGGGGGGGGGAGTGGCTCTATGTTTTTCTGCTTGGTTTGTTTTGTTTTGCTTTGGTTTTTAAGTAAAGGTAAAGAATGACCTTAAGCATAAAAAGTCAAATTATTGTGCAAAGCTTACTGACTCACACCAAAAAATTATGATCTCTGCCTTCAGCAGCAGGACTCAACCAGGATGAAGAATGAAAAGGAAAACAGAGCATCTGGGTGTAATCTCTCTTATTTGACAGTAAAACCTCTAACAGAGACAACTTACTGCTTTAGAGATTCTACTTAATGTCATCCTCAAGGCACACCTTTAAAAAATTCTGTCATAATAAGTTAGCCTGAACAGTGAGTAAATGATCAGTGGGTTTAAATAGCTATTTTACTGCCTATTAACACAAGAAAAAAAAAAAGAAAATCTGAGAAAAATACATCTTTAAAGATGAGAAAAAAGTTTGGCAAAAGGTGAGGTCCAAGGCTGGTAATAGCAACTGCTTTATCCAAGGCATGGCCATCTATTCCACCTGCTCTATCACCAAGAGTCAATGCTGATGAACACCAATCTTTTGTGTATAACATGAATGATGGGATAGAGAGATTTTTCCTGAGTATAGGGTGGAAAAAACACAAAGTATCTGCTGCCACTTTTCCTAATTATTATTGTAAATTTAGATATCAGTTTTATCTGGAGGCTACAGTTACTGGAGGCTACAGTCATATTTACTGGATATCTACCATGAAAAAAAAAAAAAGACAGAAATTTTAGTTCCTTCCTAAAAAGCAAATATGTAACATTCAGGTGTGGTATAGGGAAAAAAATTATTTTTTTATTTTCTTAGATTTAATGGCCTACTATAACACAATTAATGAAAATATAATCATTCAGATAAAGTGTTGTTCTTGGTACTTCCATGCTTCTTTTTGCTTCTGCTGCACAAGGAAAGAATTACAACTCCAGAGAAATAATCCATATATAATTCCGTCTTGAACTGAACATCTGTGATTCTGTCATTATTTTTACTCAAACCTAGAGATAATTAGAGTTGGACCAAATTGTTAAAAATAATTTGAATGAACATCAACAAAGAAGGTACTGACAAATCCAAATCTTTTTTATTATTATTTTTAATTTGACACATCATGTCATACCATGAAGTGATAAAATACACTTCAACTTCTTTTATTTTTCAGACTGAGCAGACAAAGTTAATTCAGGAGAGACTGAGGGAATCTGAATTGTATTTTTCACAAAACAGCCTCATACCTAATGATTTGTAGTGGAGGGAGGCAAAGAATTTAGGAAAGGATAATATTTTCCCTGGAATTAAGAATTCAAATCCTTTTATTTAAAACATATTTGAAACATAAAAATTCCACTCAGCATTGGCTAAATTCTTTCCTGATATAAAAGAAATACAATTATTTTAGCTCAATGAACAAATTTTACCCCATGGTGGAATTTTATTCCTTGATTTCATGATTTCTACTATTATTATTTCAGAGAATCCTAAAGCAATTTACAGACCAAACACATGGAAATTGAATCCCTTCCATTGAAGTGTAAATACTTGGAATGCACTGATTAATGGCAATGTAGCAGAAGTTATAAAGACTGCAACTGTCTAACTGGAATAGGAGAGTAAACTGATTTACTTAAAATATAATTTAACCAAGACACTGGAATTAACAACTCTAAGCTTTCTATAAGTGCCACAAGAGCCTTGATTACTATAGCTGGTGAAAACATTAATTTTGTACTTTATATGAAAGCTGGAAGCTCTAGCTACACTTACTGGTATTTTTGTCTGAGAAGATTATTTTCCTAAAGTATAACTGTCATGAAATTAATTAATTAAAGTTATCATTAATTCTAGTCTTTTAAAGATGTTGCAGAGGAATAAAATAAATAATAATAATAATAATAAAAAAAACCCCCACAAAACCGCCAGCAACAACAAAATCAAAACCAAAACCCTTTAACATGCTGTTAAAATAATTTTCATCCAATCCAGACCTAAAAACACTTTTATGCACTAAGTATATTTGTATGGTTGTTATAAAACATAAGCATTAAAAGAAAATCTGATGTTCTAGATGTCCCTATATATACTTATCTGTGTTAATGTGTTTTCTGTAGTGCTCAACCTGAACTCTGGATTGTGTGCTTTTGTAATTTGTTTTCTTGGGTACTTGCAATATTCTACTAGTTTTAAAATAAAAGTTACTTATACCAATGAAAGATGATGTCCAAGCTGAAAGATTGCAGAGCCAAGTAAATATTGTTATGAGACACAAGTTGGTCCACTGAACGGGGTAGGTTTAACGAGGGTATGGTGTTTCCACAGCCATAAAATTCACATCCATTTGGAGCATTTGGTTTTGTCTGTGAACAGTTAGAGATAATACTTTTCTTGCAATAGCTTTAATAAATATACTTGTTTAGAATAGGATGAGTGTGTCTGCCACTGAAAGCTAGAGGAGGGCCAGCTGTTGTCTTGAAGACAGCTGCAATATTGCAACTTACAATACTGTCAGTGTCAGCTTGTCAGATGCCTGGAGGAGTGTCAGCTTGGGTTATTTTTTGTGTAATCACCATTAGAACAAACCCAAGGGCTTGAAATACTGTTTCCACTATTGTGAAATGTAAATGTATGGCATAAAAGAGTTATAATTGTTTTACAGTATTGTACATAGTTTTTTTGGTTTTTTTTTTTTTTTGAATGCTCTTCATGAGATTCTTCTTAAAATTTTGAGTAATCGACATAGCATTGTAATATCCAAGATCTGAATTTCTCGTTTGAAGTGAACTCAGAAACCTACATTTATGCAGAGTATTTACACTACTGGCCTTTCTCTGACTGTTCTTTGGTGTCTGCCTTTTAGACCTTAATTTTACTTGATTAAATGCTTGATATAATTGACCAGTAACAAGTGTAAGTTGCACACACATTCTTATTACATTTGTCTTTGTCAGTGAATTTAGTTTTGCTGAAAAAAGAAATGGTGAGGAAAGTATTAATTTCACAATGAGAATGGGTTGAAAAAAGATTGCTGTGTGATAACGTCTTTAAAATACATGAATTAGGATGAAAATTTTTAATAGAAAAAATATTTTAAAACTTTAATATACAATCACATACTGAAGGAGTGGTATACAACAGAAACATTAAATTTCCCAGATGAGATAAGCTTTCTGTGGTCTAGAAATACTCTGTAGAACAGATTCCTGGGTATTTCGTGTACTATACCACTAAACAGAAGGCTCTCAAGATCTGTACTTTCCACTGCCTTACAACATCAGAGCTCGCAGTTTCTCAGTGCTAGCAAGGCATTTCACAGCTAGACTGCTTTTTAACTCTAAATTTACTTCATATTCTGCTTTTTTCCATGCTAGGTTACATTCAAGCATGAGGACAAAAGACTACACACATGCCTATTTGCAGAGTTGGACAAGAATTGGATGCAGTGGGTTTGTTCTTTGACTGTTACCATCTATATCTTCTGAAATTGGCCTCAACATTGCTTGAGGTTTCACTGACATACTGAAACCACCAGTCCCTACAGCCAGGGGTATGAATCTGTGATGCTTAGGTGACAAAGAGTCTCTCATATTAGCTTGAATGGTGTCCTGTTGCACTCACCATGCAGATGAGTCTTCAGAAGTAATTTCTCAGGACTGAAAGGTTTCTTGCTAGATCCCTGCAGTGGAAGCCCTGCTGAACTGATGTGGCAGGTGCACCCGCCCAATGAAAATAGGACGTCTTGGTTGCTGAAGTGTAGCAGCTATTGAATGCCATTGTTTTGTGGGCTTCACAGTAGTTGGGGCCTTTGGCCAATGGGAGCCGCTACTGACCACAGATCAGATTCAGCCTGGCTATAAATGGAGTCCCCCAGGGAAGCTATTTTGAGCTTGTCCCCTGGAGCAGCATGCTGTGGTTGTAGACTCTCCCCTTTGGTCAGGATGTCACCCAAGGAAACTCCTTGAGATGACTTGGGTTGGGATGTTGCCCTAAGAAAGTCCTCGTGGTTGAGAGCCCTCACGTCTTAGATGAGTGATAGAGCGTTTTGGGTTGTCATTAAACTCTAAGGAGTGGTGCTTTGTTCTGTGTTTTGGGTTGTTGTTAAACCCTAGGAAGTTCTTCTGTTCTCCTCTCATGCACATTTGAACCTGTAATTGAATAGTTGTGGAGGGCTAGTTAATTGTCTTGACAATAAATTTTTAATTTTTGGTGGTTGTTTGTTATTTGAGAGCCTCTAAAAACTGACCATAGAGCCTGACATGCTGTCAGGCTTTGAGCATCAAGGGCAAAAACATCTCATGTGGCTGTTTCCTCCAGACAAGCAAAACCTCAAAAAGTTAGTGTTAGCAGCAGCATGGCAGTCCACTGTCTGGTCCATCCTAGTCTGGAGCAGTGTTCATGCCTACAAAGCAGATTTTGGAAGCTCTTAGACTCTACTTCTAGAACAAACCCATCAGATTGACCTAAGGTGGTGAACTGGTATTTCAGCAGTTCTCATCTCAGCTGTGCTACTCAGCACATGGATCCTAGGGTGCTACTACGGAGAGACATTTCTGGAAAAGATTTGCCAGGAACAGGCTCAAAATTATGAATTCCAAAACTCAACATCTAATAAATCTTAAGGTGGATCTAGCAACATTTTATATAACTAAAAATAACAATTTAGTGAGGACAGAATGCAGATTCTTCTTCCTCCACACTTACAGAACTCCAATTTAAACCTAATATATCTGTTATTCAGGTTATATATATTGACATATGTGACCTGAAATTATTTTATGTTACTTAGGGACTAGATCATTGTCCTTAAACTGTTTTTAATTTTTTCTTAAATTTATTAATATGTTTACTCCTTATGAGAACTTCATAGAAAAAAAAAATACATCCTTTTTTATAAATATATGTATTTCTTGTAAAAATAATGAATCCATCTAGTGAGAAATGAAAAAATCTTTTATAGACTGTGTTACCATGCTTAGGACTCTGAGCAAGCTTCCTCTATAACTTCTGGAGTACAGCATTCTTGTTCTGCTGTGCCACTTTTGTTGTAAAGATCTTAGGCTTGCATCTTTAACAGTTTTCTCTAGATTTATTTGAACTCAAAACCATGACTATTGTTTTTCCTTGTATCAATTCTGGCAGCTTCAGTTAAACATGCTTTCTTCATGTAAGAATCCCCTGAAGGAAATTCTGTCAAGTAGTAAATTGTTCCTTTCCAACAGTCACTAATGAGAATATTAGCTTCTCTTTCCCATGTGTTATATAAAGGTTTTTTAATTTTGAATATGATTAAATTACCAAGATTTACTATGTTTATCTCTGAGATATCCTTACTGTCAAGTATATTACGTTTGTGTTTTATTCTTTTTAAAATTAAATGAAATTCTCAACTATCCTAATTACTGTTTTGCAAGAATTGGTAGAAAAAGGCACATCATCTGTGCAGTAATCACAATTATCCCAGTGATAAAACAGATAATAATAATTTGTCTGCAAAGATGTGTTGTGGATACAACTTTAGTTTGTAGGACATAAAATTATAAGACCACCTACTGCATGAACAACTTTCTGAAATCAGCAAAGAAATATTGAAATTTATGAGCTGATTGAAGCCAGTTCCAAGTCCACAAAATAATGGGAGTTTCAATGCTCCCAGGTGTTTAGGTGTAAGTTACTTCAACTGCAGTTGCACTTATTTTAAGTGATCTACTTGCCAGATCCACTGCCTACATGGAGGCCACACAATTAGCCTACATAAACATCAGACTGATGGAAAAAATGTGTGTGCAGGTGGACTCAGAGGGTGTCCAGTCACTGGATGCACTGTAGCAAGGTGCTAAGCCAGGTTTACTTTCACAGCTGTGATCTTTTGTGCTCTGGAAGGATATTTCTTACTGACCACCACAGGCCTGCCCTTACATGTTTTCTGGCCAAATGGATGCTATGGATTTTACCCCAAGGGACAATGTTGTTGATGTCTTCTGAGAGGCTGTTCTCTTTCCTTTCTTTTAGAGTAGAAACAGTCTTATGCAGCATGTTTTGAAAACTGAGATTTTTCTGATCTTTTGTTGAACTCTTAAACCCAAATGCCCACCTTCGCGTTACCTTGCTTCCCAAGTATCAGTTAAGTCACAGCTTGATGTCTCCTTGCAATACTTGCAGTACTAAGAGGTTTTTAGTCCTAATGCAACTATGGCTTAGCATATGTGAAGTTTCTGGCTTCATCAGGTTAACTCGATAGAAAATCAGAACCACATGATTGCTCTTTTTTGTTTCAGATACCCTCATTACATAATTTTTTCTTCCTTTGACTTTTTGCCATTGGTTGCTTTTATACAACTGGTGTTTAAATATGTTTTTGAGGTATCAACTTGTACTTTTTAATAACTCTTTGAAGTACCTATGAATACTTTTTTAATGTAGGTGCTGACAGCATAGTTGAACCATTGTAGCTGCAAATGAAAGAGTTCTTACACAAGTAAAAATAGAGTGAGATGCAAACCTATGTTTAAGTCTAAAACCCCACAGCTTTTTATGTGATTAGGTGTAAGCCAGATACCTTGAAATATTTAGATGAGGAGAATATATTATTACTTGAATGACAAGTTAAACCCCACTAGATTATTTATTAATGTGAGAAAAAGCAATTAGAGTTTCAACCTAAATGTTTAATGTTTCAGGTTTCCTCAAAACTGCACTTGTTTGTGAATTAGAGGTTATACTTTCAAAGCAAGTTTAATTTCCACAAACTTTATAAATGCCAGAAAAAGTGGGGAGTGGAGGTCATATACCTACCCACTCTTCATACAAGGCAGATTTCAGAATACAATGAAGTAGATGAGAACTTTTCTCACACTCATCTCTCTCTCTTTCTGTCTGTCAGTGTGCCACACAGAGTAATGCTTTAATCTGTCATGCCATCACCTTCACTAAAACTGTAAGTCAATGCTGAGCTGTCCACCCACTGTTTTCTTGCAGTGCTACCCTTAGGTGTGCAGAGAAACAGCAATTAAACAGACTAGACTGGCTCAGGATCCCTGTGAAAAAAGACTGAGAACAAGGGAGGAAATTCCCCGATAATAGAAGCAGATCTTTGATAACTTTGAATAGCTGGATTTAATCAGAATTTATAAAAGTTTCTCAGCAGAACAGTGGTATGCAGAAAGTTTTTTTGTTTTTTTTTTTTGTTTGTTTTTTTAAATAAAGAAGGATTTGTTTGAAGTTTCACATTTACTTATATTTTTCATATATACTGATAGCTGATCTCTTCCAACCAAGGAAGAGACAATTGGAAAATGACACTGGAAAAAGTTTTACGATGTTCTTGAATGTTGAGGTTTGAACTCAGCCAACAGCCAGACACCACGTGGCCGGCCATTCACCTTCCCCCTCCTCTGTGAAATAGGGAGGGACAAAAAAAAGAAGAAAATTTGTAGGTTGAATAAAAAGAAAGAAATTACTAAATATAACAGGAGAACAAAAGTAACAATAGTGAGTCCAAAAAGAAAATGGGTAAAATGCAGCAGTGGTGACCGAGCGCAGTGACCGCCCCCACAGCAACACGCGACCGGACTGGACCCGAAATCGAAGCACGCCAGAGCGAGCCCACACCCACCTTTATCCCTGGGCATGACATCACATGGTATGAAATACTCTAATGAAAGTTAACTCCATCCTGATCGAAACCAGGACATTGAACTACTCAGATAGCAATAATAAAGGGGGAGGAAGAGTTAATGTATGTTTTGTTTTTAAAATTTATTTTCTTAATCACCCAGGAGGGAATCATGGAGTCATGAAATGGTCTGTGAGTGGTGGTCCATGAGGACTTTAGAGAAAGGATAGGTGTAGCTAACAGCTGTAGTGAAGACAGGGAAGGGTTTTTTTTTCAAAATTACACCATTTTCTGAGTTCAGAGGTTTCTGTTGATGAACTACGCCCTTTAGAAAAGACTAAAAACTGGAATATGGTTTTCTGTGGGATGAGTTTGTTTGGGGTGTTTGAAGATATGATATAACCTTAAAGTAAATCCTAAGTTTGCTTTCTGAAGAATAAGAATACTAAAGAGCAAAAGGGACACGAAATATCAGTATCACTAGGACACAAAATTTTGTTACCAAAAATAATACTGTCATAAATTTTCTCACAATGACATCTAACAAACCTTATAAGCAATTAAAAATTTTTCATGTTTTAAGGAAAACTGAAGCTAAAACCACATGCTTTTTTTCCCCATCCATCTGCTAATTTAATGAGCTTGCACATTACTTCCATGTGCTTGCAAACTCTTGAACTTGCAAACCTAAAAAATGCATTCATGATTTTAACTTCAGAATTCTCTTGGATAGTTGTGGATGTTGTCTGGCAGAAGGATGAGAAATTAATCATAAATTGCCAAGTGTAACTTGACCTTAATAAATCTGCTCAATAAGTTGTTTCTATTATCCTTTTGGTATTTCAAAGGAAAATTTAAAGAAGAACTTCAATTTAAACAAATATAATTGTATATATCTCAACCTTTCTGTGTGTATGAATGTTATTTATGGTCCTAATTAGATTATGGAAACATAAATGTGTTTCTACACATATGGTCATACACACACACATGTAAAAAAGTAGAAAGAAATTGAGCAGACAAGATTTCTGATGTAAAACTTCTATATCATTATGTCAGGAAGCAATTCAATCTGGGTACATAAAAATAGAAACAGTGAGGAAGTCTAAGTAGGATTTCAGATATTCTAAAAGTCTGTTTTCATGCTTCTCTCTAGTTTTTATTCCTACATCTACATTGAAATGTAGAGTATCTTTTCTAACACATGTTTAATTTCTTTGTAATTTCTTCAAGTATGACAGTTGCATATATGTTAGGTTCATCCACTTAGAGAAGAGGGTATTTATCAAGAGATTTAGAAAAGCAGTGGCCCTGTTTGAAGCCTGTCTTTTCCATGGGGCAATAGGCATTAATAATTCTCCAAATCTTCTAGGCTAGCACCCCTGCACTCAAATTAAATCCTCCATCAGATATGTACGAATAGCTCAAGTATGCATAAAAACTCAGATTAATTGGCAAGCAGAAGTGAGGTCATACACAGTCAAAAAGTTTACCCCTTGCTGATTCTGCGTAACCAGAAGCCTCCATTGCAATCTCTGAATGCCTCAGGTGCAGAAATAAGGCTCTACTGAGCTGCATATCTTTAATTCTGGTCACATAGTTTACATATCTTAGCAGCAAAAAGTGACTACTTATTATTGTTTTAAATTTAATAAGTGATGGTCCCTGTCAGCTTTGTCACTTCCCTCTGAAAGATCAAGAGCTATAACAAAAAGCAATACTAAGAGAAGATTAAAAGAGATTGAAGCAATGGAGAGAATTTAAAAGACTAAAAGCTAAACAAAATCAGATATCCAGATAAAAAGATAACCAGTAGAGAGACATCAGAACTAAAACAACAAAGATATAGGCAGTGGCATAGGCAGGGATTAATGAAAATGAAGGTGAATGAGCTTAGAGCAAAGCCCAGGGATGGGGGAAGCAAAAGAACAAAGGAAATATCAACAATGAGGAAGAAAGAAGGATCAAAGGAAATAAAATTAGATATACACAACATAAAAAAGAGAAGCTACAGATCAAGCCTAATATTGCAGTATACAGGCAAGTCATCAAACAAACACCACCTCAAGTTTTGAAATGATACTGGAGAAAAGAATCTAAAAAATCTACCTTCCTGGAAGCTGTAGCAGAAATCAGTATTAACACAATAGAAACTCTTTAAGGTGGAAACATTGTGTGCTTCCACAGTTGGATCTTCAGAATTTTATAATATAAAAATGTGTATCACTTTAAGGCATACTAAACTAAAGAATTGAGAGGCTTAAAAAGGACAGAAGGACGGACTTGCTCACAAAAGCTTTTTATATTTCTGCATAGGAGATGTGAGGAATTCTACACAGTGTAAGTGCTCTCCAAACAGCACTCACTTTAAAGACAGAATGATAACAATGTCAGTGTATGTAAAGAAGCAAATTCTTGTGCACATGTAACAACAGGGAAAAATTCCATTCTCTTCCTGCTCCATTGAAAACAAATTGAGAACATCTAAAGGGAAAATAACTTCTTAACTAGATTCCATTAGATTTCTCATAGGAGGGGAAAGAATGTTTTGCAAAAGAGAAATGAGAACAATTCTTCCTATAAACCAAATACAACAAAGAGAACAAAACCAGTTTCTCTATAAGTACTAATGACAAGAGGTTTGTGGGGGGTTTTTTTGTTTTGGTTTGTTTTTTTAAAGCTTGGAAACTTTACATATGGAAGTGGTTAAATAATGGAAACACCTTTTTCCTAAGCATTTGGATATATTTTATAATTAATATTTATAGTACATGATCAAAAAAACAATAGGAGAAACTTCTCAGGGCTTTCATCCCATATTTTTCTGTTTTACCAAGTATTTATTGTTAGTGTTAGTCATTAGAAGATATCTTTCCCTCACTGACCCTATTATGTGAATTATAAATCATGTTGCTTATGTAGTTTGGTAAACACCCTACTACTCTTCAGGTGCCCATGAAAAATATTTCGGATTACCAGTTACTCCTAAGATTGCCTAGAATTAATCAGGATATACATTGTCAGAAGAATAGCACAGCTTGTTTTTCAACTGTCATTCTGAACTACTTACTCTTAACATCAAAGAAAATCTTGATTTGAAGAATGCATTTATGAGAATCCAGTCATAAGCAATACAATTATAGTAGCTATAGATACATTGTACAAAAGCAGAGAAAAAAAAATCCCTTTTTTTTCTACCTATGCTTTAAATAAGATACATGAGAGGATCCTTCACAGAATCAACCCTAAGGCTGAAAGGGGCTTTAGAAAGTCTTCAAGTCTGCTCCCATTACAAGGTCATACCTGTACTCTACTCTTCTGTAGCCTTTCAGACTCCTGTTTGTCAAGCTTGTAAGTAAGGATTGCCAAAGAGGGTGTGACAAAGACCCCAGTTATGCATGCAGTACTGGTGGGCTCCTTGCTACGTTGCGTTCAGCAAGGTTATCAAACCTGTCTATGCAATACTATCTGTGGGATGTCATTTTGCTGGATGTTCTAGGTAATGTATTGGAGAGCTGAAGAACCTTTAAAAGGGTCCTAGTTCTCCACTTAATGGATTTACTATAACCTTGAGGGAAGAAAACACATTTTGAAAATACACTTATCCTAAATCAAATTATGATAAATGCAAATACACATTTCCATTTGCATTGATTATAGCAGATAACGAAGAGAGTGTTAGAAAAGACACAGGTGAAGAGAGAACAATACAAAAAAAATTCTGTACCTGCTTAATCCAAGATGGCATCTGGCAAGTGCTTTTTTGACTTTTTGTTTCCGCTTTGTTTGTTGTTTACTGGTTGTTTTGCACCACGAGGTGCTGGTCCACTCTGATGCCAGCAAGAAAGACACTCTTTAAGGTATCTTTTAAAATTATATTAGAGCTAACACTATAAGGAGAAAATACTATAGGTAATCTTACATCCCCTTAGATATTGGGAACCCGTAGCATCAAGTGGGTCTCTTACCTATGTGCAGCATGCTGAGTAGATCCCATCCATAAAAGAGAATCTCTAATTTCAGTCTTCCGAACTGTTATAGGATTTTCTTACAAGGAAGCAGCTCCATCCATCATTTCTGCTGTCAAACAGAAATGATGTTTCTAAGAATTTCTTGCCATGCTTTTAGTTAAAGGTGAGACCATGCAGGTGGCATAACCACTGGTGCCAAGTGGGAGCTGCCTTCAGGTTCCACCGCTGCAGTGATGTTACTGAGTTTCCACTGCAGCCAAGGGATTTGTGCAGCACAACACAGGATGAAGACCATGCTGGATGTGCAGGAAAGCACAGACCTGGGTGTACTCCAGTCAACTGTAATGTGGATCACCACGTCCTTGATGTACAATGCTTTTCCAGTCAGGATCACTACACTTGCCTTACAAACCTTTCTGATACACTTCTCATGCAGAATTTCTAGTTTCCTTCCTAACCTACATATAAAGCTGCTTCTAAAAGTAAGGATTTGCTGTTGATGAAACCTACTAACTTTTATAACTATTCTTATTTTTTGAGTCCCAGGGATCAGAACATGTCTAATCCTTTTCCTCAATTTCTAGATAAGCAACACCTATTTCTTATTTGGTTTTGATAGGTCATGTTTTTATGCTACTGATCATTCTCATGTGTTTTTTTTCTGGACACTCCTCACATAGTTCACAAATTTTGTGAAGTTCAGGGTCTAAAAGAGATTTAGATGCAGCCTTGCTGGTACTCAGCAGGGGAAGATTTATGAAAGTGTTTCAAGGATTCTTCCCCTAGATCCTGTTCCTGCTAATCTTCTACCTGCTCAGTTTTTACTGCTTATGCCATATGTATGCAGAGGATTAGTCCATTTTAAGTATAGATTTGGATACACTGTTGAATTTCCTATTTTCCTATTTGTAGTTAATTTCTCCAACTCCAGCTGTTCAGATCTTCCATAGAAGGGTGTTAAATGTGCTGATGTCAAATCCATGTTACTGGTCTAATCCTACCTCTGCTTCTTTTTTCCTCCTCATTAAAGAATAAATATTGAATTTATTTTCCTCAAATCATCCAAAATCCTGATGTACCTGCCACATGTGAACTCTCAAGCATAGCCAGTTGTAGCTCTAAGATTTTAACTGACCACTGCTTAAGTAGTTTTGCATGAAACTCATTGGATCATGGTAATTTGAATATTTTATGAATGTATGACTTTCCTTTTCTGTTCTTTATTGTAGACTGAGACTGCTCTGTCTATATAATAAAATGTTTGCAAATAATTTTACATTTGTTCACCTCTCGAGCTTTGTTACCCTGTATTCCTGATCCTTGCTTAAAACTCTTCACTCAAATTTATCATGTCAATACATACAGTGTTTTCTCCCTCTTTAATGGGTAGCCTACCATTATTCAATAATAATTGATTATTATCAATAGATAAAGAGAAAGAAAAATTTTGCTAATATCAACATGTGTAGAGCCATCCTTTTCTTTAGAGGATGCATGCATTTCTACCTAAGCTTTTAAAGTATTAACAAGAACTTCACCTCTTGCTCCATTATACTGTTTGTTTGGGTTTTTTTTTAATCTTCTGCGACTCCTGGCACTATCACAGACATTGATAATGGTTATGTTCTAGTATCAGTACTTACAAGAAAACTTAATTTAATCCGTTGTGATGAAAACAGTATTGTTGCATTTAAGGTAATGAATTAATTTGGTAAGAGAAGAATCCTCTTGCATTCTAGCTGGTCCTCAGAGATTAGAGGGGCTAGGGGTGGCTGGACTTATCTCTTAATAGGTATGCCAATTGGGGCTGTGACTATAGGCCTGACACCAGATGCACGAGCAGCCCGTATGCTGGAGGTCCAGTTGCATTCAAGAGAAGCAGTCAGGTTCATGAATAGTATGGTTTATTCTTATGCAACATCTACAGATTCTTTGAGATTGCCTACGGTAAATGCACAAACTGCAGGTTGGGTATATAGCGCTACATACAAAAAGAGCGATTGCAATCACACACACTTAATTCTTGGGTAATCACTCGGCGTAGCTAAGGGCCCAAATCTTACCAAAAGGGGCCCCTTCTGGGGGGGGGGTGGGGGTGGGGAAGGAGCACAAACCTGTTGATCTGTCCCTCCGATTTGGTATCGGATTATCGTCCCTCTGAGTTAGATACAGGGTAGTATTTATCTAAGCATATATGTGCATGAGTGGGTGGAACTGTGGTCAAGACATTGTTTCTTGAGTAATGACACAGGTGCAAGGTGTGCACTGTTTCTGTGGGAAACGAGGAAGAATGAGAGATAAGGTCTGCAGAGTTCTGCAAAACAGTCCTTGGGAAAAGGGGAAAAGCAGGAGATAAATCTGCATAGTCATGTCAAATGTTCCTTGAGAAAAGTGAAAGAACGGGACCATGCGGCCTCCACCTCTCTTCGCATTCCTTCTTAGTGCCACAGCAACACAAATCACTGGATCTCCATCCTGTCCTGTGTTTGTTCTGGGCATCATGTGTTAAGGAAATGTGTGTTTTGCAGATTTTTCGCTGTTTTGCTTTTCCCACACTTCCCACAAGTACTTTTCTTCTAGTAGGATAGATTCACATTTCAATAATATCTGTACATACTACAACTTGTATTTTATATGAGCATGTTTCTACAGGTAGCTATAGTTGATGCAAACCCATAAAATAAAAAGAATAGTGCTATGTTTTATTAAGACCTGTCACTTAAAATCAGATATATATATTCTGAGATCATAGTAAATTAGTGTGACTGACCTTTTGTACATCGTGATCTTTTTCTGATCAGATGTAAAAGCTTATTCTCATTTGTTATTAACTTTATATAGTTTATAAAACCTCTGGCTTGATTAACACTGTATTTCTCATAAGAGTTGGCATTTAAATAATGTAATTTCCAAACAATTTTATAAGATCTCATGTAAAAGTGTGATGGTTTGACCTTGGCTGAATGCCAGGTACCCACCAAGTCGCTATATCACTTCCCCCCCCCCTTCCCCTTTTTTTCTCAACAGGGCAAAGAGGAGAAAGAAAATAAGATAGGAAAAAAAAAAAAAAAAAAAACAAACCAACTCTTGTGGGTAAAAGAAAATAGTTTTAATATAAGCAAAGCGAAGCAAAGGTCCGCACGCGGAAGCAAAAAAAAAGAACACAGATTTATTCTCTACTTCTAATTAACAGACGATGTCGGGCCTTCTCAGGAAGCAGGGCTCCAATATGCGTAGTGGTTGCCTCGGAGGACCAAGGGTGACCCCACCCCCTTCCTCCTTTTTCCCAGCTTTATACTGAGCAGACGTCATATGGTATGGAATATCCCTTTGGTCAGTTCAGGTCAGCTGTCCTGGTTGTGTCCCCTCCCAAGATCTTGCCCACCCCGTCCCACTGTGGGGGGGGAAATGTCAGAAAGAGCCTTGGTGCTGTGTAAGCACTACTCAGCAGTAGCCACAACACCAGTGTGCTATCAACACCCTGCCAGCTCCCAACATAAAACACAGCACCATGAGGGCTGCTATAGGGGAAAACCAATTCTGGCTCAGCCAGACCCAGTACAAAAAGGTAAAATAATACTATAAAATAATGAAGAACATAATTATATTTTACTTTTTACAGTACTTTCATATTTTCTAGTTTATTTCTAGAAAATGTTGAACTTCAGTTCCTTAGCATAAACCTCAGCTGTTGTTCGAGGTATTTGCAGAAAACTTACAACTATACTAGAGCTGGTTGAATTCTTTGATCGGAATTGCCCAGTGATAAATAAACAGTACTGAGCTGTTCTCAACACTCAAAGTTTAAATTTCATGGAAATACAGGAAAGAAGCCTGTCATGGTTTAGTTCAGCTTGTTTGGTTTGGATTGGTGGTTTGTTTTAAAGGCCTTTGAAAGAATCACATTTGCTCAGAAAGAGACTATAAAATTATAATGAAAAGAGTCTCAGCTCTGTAATACTGCCTTGAAACTACAGGTTAAATCAGTATTATCCAAACACTTAAGAGGATATCCAATTCCAAGTCTTAATACCTATAATGAATAACAAAAGCATGGGAGGTGTGGAACATTACTAAGTATGTTATTATTTGGGCTGTCTGTCTGAAACTTGACATTTACACATGATCACAGATTATTCATTATAAATGGTTCTCCCTGTTGACTACTTCTTTATTCAGAACTGTATGTTGTTTTTTTAAAGGTACCATAATGAAGAATATACTGGAGAAACTGTGGAGTGAGATGTTTCCTAAAATTGTTAGAAGACAGTGTTGTGCAAATGAAGGATAGTATATAAGAGCTTTAGTGGATGAAGGAGACAAGTGAACACAGAATTGTTAGGGAAATGGATCTTGCTATCCCATAGGAAGAGAATAATAACTGCAGATAGTCTTGTAAACTCTACCAGTAGATGAATAAAAAAGAAGGATTTATGAAAGATGTTTAAACTAAGAAAAAGAGCCTGAGATTTTATGCAGAGATTAGGAGTTTCAGGGAAAGTGTTATAGAAAAAAGTAATGGGAATATTGCCACAATTAGTGTTTGGGGTTTTTTTGTGGATGATTACATTAAATGGGTAAAATAATGTCACAGGAAAAAAAAATAACTTTGCACTTCTGATAAGGAAAACAGGGTTTTAATTATGAGAATTAACTGATGTGAATGAACGCCATCAAGACTTGAATGTGTTGGATAATGGGATACTTATTTCTTCTCACAGGTAATTAGTGAGAGAACAAGAAGGAATAGCTTTAAACTCCAGCAGGGGAGGTTTAGACTGGACATTAGGAAAAAAAAATTTCACAGAAAGAGTGGTTAGACAGTGGAATAGGCTGCCCAGGGAGGTGGTGGAGTCACCATCCCTGGATGTGTTTAAGGGTCGTTTAGATGAGATGTTGGGGGATATGGTGTAGGCGAGAACTTTGTAGAGTAGGGCTGATGGTTGGACTCGATGATCCCAGGGGTCTTTTCCAACCTGAATGATTCTGTGATTCTGTGTGCAGTAAGGGACTGAGAAGAATAAAGCTGAAAACTTCATTCACATATTATGATAAATGTGCCTGCATCAAGTTTTCATTTGAATAGTTTGGTCAGGATTTCAAGATAGCTACGTGCTGAAAGTTATAAACAGTATTTGACCTATATTTCCTAAAAGAGTGGGTCCTTGCTGTTATTGTTTCCGATTGGAGACACATGAAGGAAACAATGGTTTCAAAATCTATGTTCCTACAGTAAACAAGAAAAGAATGTATAGATCAGAATAAAAAGGCAGAGGACAGAGAAGAATTGAAAAAAGAAACCTAATTAATTGTGTTAGCTCATTTAGGCTGTGTAAAACGTTAGTAGATGCCAAGGAAAATAAAGTTAGAAGACAAATGAAGGAGTAGAGATAAGGAAGGACTAGACAAATTTCATCATTACAAAGAACAATATTATCTAAGGAATGAAAACAGGAGAGAAGAATGAATATAAGCTACACAGAGTTATTGTGCAAAAGGTTGAATGAGAGAAGTATGCCCAGAACAGATGTTAAATGAATGACCTTGCTGAGAGTTAAATCAGAAAGCCAGATGATTATATTGTCCGTATAATGACAAGATGAGAACCTCTGAGTTCTGAGATGATAAGGTTGAATTAGAAACCATCAGATACAGAGAGGAAGCAATTGCTTGAGCAGAAAATATGGCAGAGTAGCACAGAAAGAGTGAATGACTGAAAAAAATCTGGAGAATATATTTAAACAATATCTATAAATATCATAATAAAATAAATAGACTTTGCTGTTAGATTCATTTGTGCTCAACTATGTGTATCTTGAAAGGAATTTATATTAGCACTTCCAATAAGATTTTCATGCACTCTTCTCCAAATGACTAAGTAATTTCTTGTTTGTTACTAGAGTGCTAAATAACTCTAGAACAGTATTTCTGTAGGAAGTACTTTCCAAGCCTCATCAAATATTCTGTTCATAAGGAATGGACAGAGTAATTTCTTTTCTACACCATTTGTTTTGGTAGATAATACTCAGTAGAGGTATTAAGTGTGTTGTAATGATCTTAAAGGGGGGAAACTGAAAACTAATCTCTTCCTTGTGATACATTTGTTTACAATGACCTCTTTTTAAAGTGCCTAATTCATATGACAAAAGCTACATTATAATAAGATGTCACTGCTTAAGACATAAATGTAACTGGATTTAATAATTTAATAATGATGCATAATTTTTACAAGATTATAAATTTTCTGACAAATAGATTTTTTGTTGTTTTTTTTCTTCATTTGCCTGTTGAGTAAAATGTTTAAGTTTGAACAATGGGCTACATTCTGAGCTGACATTAATAAAATTCAGTGAAAGAAATAGGTTTTTAATGCCTACGTAGTCTATCCAATCACTTAAAGAAAGCAAGGTGGAGAAAGTCTGCCATAACTAAACCAAAATTCTAGTGTTGGAAATCTTTCAAGTTTTTACTGACAGTAGAATTTACTATTAGAAGAAGTCTACCATTACTAGCAAAATAACTGTTATAGTTCAGCTAAATTCTTCTAATAGCATAAAACTCTCCAGTGTTATAATGTGAACACCATAATCTGTTCTGGGCTCAGGAAACATGAAAATAAGTTAGTAACATGGTCTTAAAATCATATTCTCATCTTGGGATAGCAAAAGGATTCTCAGTCAATACTAAAAACCCTCTAAAAAAACATCTTCTTTTGGATTAGAAGGAATTCTGCATCTTGGTCATGAAAACTGCATGATAATTATAAGAATGGGTGAAAGTTATCATTGTTCATATAAATACGTTCAAACTTGGGCTACACTAAATAAACCTTAAGTTCTTTGTTAAGTCTTATGAAGGCTACTGTGATAAAAAAAAAATAAGACATATGAGTAACAGTACATAGTAGACATTAGGATTATTATTTATGAGTTCCTGACTGCCTTTGTCAACATTAGTAGCTTTGTCTTTTCTAATAGATAACCTGAACAGGTGTAATTAAACTTTAAACAATATGTCCTTGGTTCCCACAGAAGGCACAATGTCATCAGTGGATTAGATATACTTTACAATAAACCCTTTAATTCCTAGTGACTGAGCTTTTTGTACACTGTGATTGAGGGTCTGTCACAGTCTACTTCTTTTGGTTTACTTGAATTGTACAGACTTTTGTTTTCTAGGAAGTTACATGAAATTATCATAGACTCATTTTCTGCGATGTGTGCTGGATGTAAGCTTTGAGATATACGTTTGTGTAAATTGTAGCAATGACTTGTAGGTCAAAATACCTCCCTCTGTTCAGAAACTGCCAGAAATACAGCTTCTGAGCTGTGTGCACTGCCTTTGCAATCTTTTCCTATTTTTAGTTTCTCTGTGATAGAAAAGTTATCAAGCCAGAAGAAATTCTCTCAGACCACATTAGTCAGTTAAACTCAATCCAAAGTGGGATTTGTATGTGTGTCAAAAGGCCTTTTGTTACCTCATTGGCATCTGGGCTGATGTAGTGCTAAATCCAGAAGCTACATCAAAATACTTAAAACATAAGCAGTTTCATTTTTAAGAACCCAGTCCATGAATGATGTACTGTATAATGTTACTTTTCATTGGAATAACAGAGAGAAACCTAAGGTGTGTCCTGTAGCATAACAGGAAATCAATGTATTTGTTTACACCAGTTTCCCAGAGCTCCTTGTGTACTTAAATGTTGTAAAAGTTCAAAATGTGCAATCAAGTGAGGAAACAAAGAATAAGAGAAAGGAGTTGACTTCCGAACAAACTAACGAACAAGAAACAGAAAGGTAAGTTTTTAATGTGGGTACCTAGAGTTGTTTCTAGAAGAAAGAACATAGAGGAATGATTGAGCGCAGTGGGTCTCATCTAGAATCAGTTGTTCATTAATCTGGTCATGTAACATCTGAAGATCACAGTTTTGAATAAAATAAAAAATAAAAATATTATACACACTGGAGCATGACCAGTATTTTCAAGGTGCTCAGAGAAAAACTAGTGCTCTCAACATACTGACACCCTGATCTAAGAAACTTACAATCAAGAGAAAGAAAAATATTCTTTATCTAAAGTAGCAAATATTTTTGTGATGGTCTTCTATTTTTTTTTCTTTTTTACATTCTTGACAGCTTCCTTGAAATCCAGTTAGAAATACCTATAAATTTTCTGATAGCTTCATGGAATACATTTTCTTCTTGTCTTCATCGATATATCCTTACTTCCAATGAACTTCTACTGAAGCACCTGAGAACAGAATATCTCATTGTCTCTGAGGTAATAAACTGACAAAAAGGTGTATTCATGATTTTTTCTGCAAAATAATGAAAAAAAAAAAAGTTCTCAGTCTTCTGTGACTGAAGCTTTTCTTTTTAAAAGGATCTTTTCACTTGAATTTTTAATGGTGTGCAAGTTTTCATAGGACATTCAAGATAGATATTAGCATGAAATTGAGAAAAAATAATTCCATTTCCTACATACTTTTTTGCTGGTCCAGTGATTGGAAATAAATGAATAATTTGCATAGAAAAAGGATGCAGAAACCATTCACCCACACAAAAATGTTATTGAAAATATATGAAAATGTAACTGTTCAATTTTTGTCTACATGGTATGCTGCCCAGCCAATTCATATCTCCCTGTTTTTCTAAAGGCATTTTATGTTTTTTTCACATTGCAGATGAAGTATATAAACGTGTATTTTGTAGTTTAAAACACATAGGCACTTAGACAGATCTCAGAAATATCATCAGCTGAAATTCATTTTCTTTCATATTATATTTTACCTGAGCATTTTGAAATTAATGAAGAAAAAACAGACACAGTGTTTTGAAGTATAAGATATTAATCTGTTTTCTATGGAGTATGTAAACTGCTTGTAGGCAGTACAGGTATACCATTAAAAATAAATTATTAACACAGATCTCTATATTATTTAAAGTTATGCAAGGCTGAAAAAGGATTACTTTGCATACCAGTTCATTTTCTCATTTTGTAAGAAAAATATTTTAGTAGAACATAATCAGTCTGGAATGAATTTAAAGCACCTGAATTTGGAGCAAGGGGAAGTAAGATAGTGATGAGAGGAGGAAGGGGTGACATTTTACGGAAGATTTCAGAATGTGCATGCCTCCATGTATGTGGAATGTCAGGACCTGTAAGGAAGACTGAAGCTGTCAAAGACAGGAAAATATGACTATATAATAGAATAAGAACAAAATCCATTAAGAGATTACATGTGTCAAAGTGGAATGATACATATACAGGATCTATGACAGGGAAAAGAGGAAAAATTGAGACTGGGAGCTAGAGGGGTTTGAAAGAATGCATTAAGCTTTGATAAATAGGAGTGACCCAGCAGGGGAGTAAAAGGGGAGAAACCAAACCAGCGGGTAGGATGTGGGTAAGTGAAGAGGGTCAGAGTGGGAGCTAGATATGAAGATTGTCAAAAGGTATAAAAATAACAAGATCTGACTAGAAGAAAAAAGGTCTGAGAAAGAAAAATAAAGATAGTCTAGGTACATATGCGAGACAGTACTAGAAAATGAGGCAGATATGAAGCATAGCTAAACTAGATTTAAAGGAATTAGTTGTACATGATAGGGCTGAATATGCAGGACACAACTGACCTGGCTAAAGCATTTTGTTTCACAGAGACCTGGATATAATCCAGACTTTACAATATGAATAGATTTCACAACCATTATTATTTCAACAACTATTTCTTGACAAACCCTTTAGTATACCTCTGGTTCATTATCTCATGTGGTAGCATTGTGTCATGGCTCTAAATAACCTAGCTTTGCTGTAAATCACCATACAGTAATAAATAGAATACAATGTAAAATCTGTCCATTTCTATAAACATGCCTACAAAGACTCTTTAAGACAATTTTCTTCTATTTATGAAAGACATAGCTTGCATAAACAAGTTGTAGAAACCTTTTAAAATTGTTTTAAAAAAAATATTTTTAAAAGCATGGAAAGTTAGAAGCTTGACTGTTTGATATAGAAAAGAATGGCATATAAATAATTTTATGTTTGACACAGATATAAATAAAATTATTTATCATAAATTATTTATTTATTTGGTTTTGCATGTTTTCTGTGTCAATTTCTTGACTGCTAAGAAAGTGGTCTTGAAACCTGACAGCTGATAATCTTTCTTATCAGGTCCAGTTTAAATGTGTAATATATACTAATACAGTTCAGTAGTCCCAAAATTGCAGTTTTTATTAATATTGGTGTGCACATGCTGACAAAATATGTTGAGTCAATAGAAGTGAAATGATTGTGAGGTCATACACACAAAATATTTTTAATGTTTAAATTGGATGTTAGAACTTAAAAAGAGGTGTTACAGAATGGTCTTTTCATAAAAGTTTTTCCATAGATAGATGCCCAACATTTATCTTGTTTCTGTGTGCTTAGATTATGGTTAAGAGAGAAATTTTTCTGTGTTTCATCACTAACTATGACCTTGATTTTATTGGTTAAAACAGTTAACTTTCACTGGCTTAGATCCGAACTGGCCAAACACACAGGTCCATACAGTAATATTTATGTGTGAGTATTTAGATACACCTCATTGCTGCCTACTACTGTCACCATCCAAATGGGCCCACCAGCTGGAGAAATACTTCCAGTTTGCTAATGAGCTGGCACACAGCAAGCAGGCATGGGAATTGCTGCAGTAATGATGAGTAGTTATTTATGATTAAATTTCAAAACCCAAATACAACAGAACAGACATTGGCCTCTTCAAAGATCTGCTTCAAAGAGTCCCATGCAATTGTCCTGGTATCGGCTGGGATAGAGTTAATTTTCTTGAGCTGGGGAAGAGCATAGCTGGAGTCTCAATCCAGGTTTTGGCCAGGATAGAGTTAAGTTTCTTTGAGCTGGGAGGAGGCACAGCTGGAGTGCCTGGCCCAAATTGGCCACTGGAGTATTCCACATCATGTGACATTATGGTCAGCATATAAAGGAGTCTGATTTTCTCTCTTCCTTGCTTCCAGTCGGTGCAGTGGGATCTTTGTTCTCTTAGTCTGTTTTTCTTTATTTTCAACCTACAAGGTTTTTTTTTTTTTTTCTTTTTGTTCCTCCTCTATTTCCCCAGGCAGGGGAAATGGTGAGCGACCGGCTACATGGTGTTTGGCTGCTGGCTGAGTTCAAACCATGACAGCAATAAGGCCCTGGAGGGAAGGGAGCCCAAGAAAGCTGTTTAATATTCAAGGTTCACCTCCTACAAGTTCAAGAGAGTTCCATCCAAATGAATATGAAGTCAAGCAGAAGTGCCAGGAGGCTTGCATGGATGAACAAGAATGTCCTGGCAAAGCTCAAGATCAAAAAGGAAGCATACAGAGGGTGGAACAAAGGGTAGGTAACTCAGGAGGAATACAGAGGCACTGTCTGAACATCCAGAGATGAGGTTAGGAAAGGCAAAGTCCAAACAGAATTGAATCTGGCCAGAGATACTGTGAGAGACTGAAATGTCAAATGATTGTCTCAAAGCTTGCCTGTGTGTGTGCTTTGAGTCACAGGGTGGTGTCAGTAACACCTCGACCATTCATCAAGGACCGGCTGTGACCTTTGCAATTAATGTAAGGAATATCACCCAAGGAAGCAGCAGTGTATCAAAGGATGCACCCTCCCACTCCCTTGCAGTTGTATTGACAAACTCCTTAGATAAGCCTCAGAGAGGTGGACTGAGTGAAATCCGGCGTTTCTCATCAAGCACAAGGACTGCTGATCACTGGCCATTGTATAAGCCCGATACTTTGTGGCTCTATTGTATTGCTAATGACTTTGCACCCTCGCCATTGAACTGATAAGAGGTGAGCATTTCTGCCCCAGAAGCTGGATGATTGCTCAAGAAGCATGAAGTCAGCAAAAACCTGTGGGAACAGAGGAAAAACTAAAGGTGGGCAGATGTGCTAATCAGCTGATAAGACAAACTTAAAAGGTAACAGAGAACTTTGCTCTGTGTGCACCCACCATCAAAGAACTGGAAGACTAAGGACCAATGGGACGCTGCTGGATCCATGGTGGTGACTATTCTTGCAACTCTATTCTGGATGCTTGCTTGATTTCTGTCTTTTCCTTCCATTCTGTCCTATGTCTACCCCTCTTCACTTTTAATAATAAAACCTGGTTTGGGTGTACAGCATTTGACCCTGTTTATGTCTTAATCTTGCTCTTGGGATCATATCGAAACCTCCCCTGACATTGGATCGGGACACCTGGACCCTTTATACCAGAGGGAAAGGCTGGAGCAAGGAAGATCTACTCTTGATAAAAGACAATCAGATCAGGGAATACTTAAAGAAACGGGACAGATGTAAGTCCATTGAGTCTGATGGGATGTACCCAGGAATACTGAGGGAGCTGGGTGATGTCATTGCAAGACCACTTTCAACAATCTTTGGTTGATCATGGCAACTGGGAGAAGTGCCCGAAGACTGGAGGAAAGCACATGTCACTCCTGTACTCAAGAACAGTAAGAAAGAGGACCAAGGGAACTCCAGGATGGTCAGCCTCTCCTTGGTCACTGGGAATGTGAGGTAGCATATAATCCTGGAAGCCATTTCCAGGCACATGAAAGACAAGAAAGTCACCAGGAATACTCAACATGGATTGACCAAGGAAGAGTCATGCTTGACCAACCTGATATCTTTTTACAATGAAATGTCTGGCTTGGTGGATGGTGGAGGGAAGTGGATATTGTCTACCTGGACTTCAGTAAGGCTTGTCTCCCACAAGATTCAGCAGAGAAGCTGCTGAAGTACAGTCTGGCAGAACAGACAGTGAGGTGGATAGAAAACTGTCGGAATGGCCTGGCCCAGAGTGTGGTGATCAGCAGTTAAAGTCTAGTTGGAGGCCAGTAACTAGTGGTGTACCCAGGAGTCAATAATGAGTCCAGTCCTGTTTAACATTTTCATTAATGATTGGGATGATGGGGCAGAGTGTACTCTCAGCAGGTTTGCTGATGTTACCAAACTAGGGAGTGTCTGATACACCAAAGGGTTGTGCTGCCATCCAAAGTGACTTCAACAGGCTGGGGGAATGGGCTGAAAGGAATCTTATGAAGCTCAACAAGGTGAAGTGCAAAATTCTGTCCCTGGGGAGGAACAAAACCAGTATAAGGTATGTATGTATATAAACCAACATATGCTGGATGATGACCAGCTGGAAAGCAGCGTGGCAGAAATGGACCTGGGGGTCTTGGTGGACACCAGGTTGAACATGAGCCAGCAGTGTGCCTTTGCTGCCATAGACAAAGTATTGCCAATATGCAGAGGAAGGTGATCCTTCCCTTTTACTCAGCACTGCTGAGGCCACACCTGGAGTACTGTGTCCCATTCTGGGCTCCCCATTACAGAGAGACATGGACATAATGGAGTGACTCCAGTGAAGGGCCACTAAGATGTTTAGAGGATTGGACTGTTTCTCATATGGGGAAAGACTGTTTAGCCTGGAAATAGCTTAGCTCATGGGGATCTTATAATTGTGTATAAATCACAGAATCACAGAATCATCTAGGTTGGAAAGGACCTTGAAGATCATCTAGTCCAACCGTTAACTTAGCACTGACAGTTCCCAACTACACCATATCCCTAAGCACTATGTCCACCCTACTCTTAAACACCTCCAGGGATGGGGACTCCACCACCTCCCTGGGCAGCCCATTCCAACGCCTAACAACCCCTTCTGGAAAGAAATACTTCCTAATATCTAGTTTAAACCTTCCCTGGTGCAACTTGAGGTCATTAATTCTTGTCCTATTGCTTATTGCTTGGTTAAAGAGACTCATCCCCAGCTCTCTGCAACCTCCTTTCAGGGAGTTGTAGAGGGCAATGAGGTCTCCCCTCAGACTCCTCTTCTCCAGACTAAACAACCCCAGTTCCCTCAGCCGCTTCTTGTACGACATGTGCTCCAGACCCTTCACCACCTTCGTTGCCCTTCTTTGGACACGCTCAAGTAATTCAATGTCCTTTTCGTACTGAGGGGCCCAAAACTGAACACAATAATTGAGTTGTGGCCTCACCAGTGCCAAGTGCAGGGGTAAGATCACTTCCCTGTCCCTGCTGGCCACGCTATTTCTGATGCAAGCCAGGATGCCATTGGCCTTCTTGGCCACCTGGACACACTGCTGGCTCATGTTCAGCCAGCTGTCAGTCAACACCCCCAGGTCCCTCTCTCACTGGCAGCTCTCCAGCCACTGCTCCCCAAGCCTGTAGTGCTGCTGGGGGTTGTTGTGGCCGAAGTGCAGAACCCGGCATTTGGCCTTATTGAAACTCATACAGTTGGCCTTAGTCCATCAATCCAGCTTGTCCAGGTCTCTCTGCAGAACCTCCCTACCCTCGAGCAGATCAACACTCCCACCCAACTTGGTGTCATCTGCAAACTTACTGAGGGTGCACTCGATCCCTTCGTCTAGATCATCAATAAAGATGTTAAACAGGAGTGGCCCCAAAACTGAGCCCTGGGGGACACCACTCATGACCGGACGCCAACTGGATTTAACTCCATTCACCGCACTCTTTGGGCCCAGCTATCCAGCCAGTTTTTTTACCCAGCAAAGCGTGCGATCATCCAAGCCTCGAGCAGCCAGTTTGTCTGGGAGAATGCTGTGGGAAACGGTGTCAAAGGCCTTACTAAAGTCAAGATAAACAACATCCACAGCCTTTCCCTCATCCAATAAGCAGGTCGCCCTGTCGTAGAAGGAGATCAGGTTTGTCAAGCAGGACTTGTTTTTCATAAACCCATGCTGACTGGGCCTGATCATCTGGTTGTCCTGCATGTGTTGTGTGATGGTACTCAGGATGATCTACTCCACCAGCTTCCCGGGCACCGATGTCAAGCTGACAGGCTTGTAATTTCCGGGATCATCCTTCCAACCCTTCTTATAGATGGGCGTCACATTGGCCAATTTCCAATCTGTCAGGACCTCACCGAGAGATAAATACCTGAAGGGAGGGTGCAAAGAAGACAGAACCAAGCTATTTTAAATGGTACTCAGTGACAGGACAAGAAACAATGAGCACAAACTGAAACACAGGAGGAGGGTCCCTCTGAACATCAGGAAACACTTTTTTACTGTGTGGGTGACTGAGCACCAGCACAGGTTGCCCAGAGTGTCTCACCTTTGCTATATTCAAAAACCATCTGAACATGGTACTGAGCAACCGGCTCTTGGTGGCTCTGCTTTATCAGGGGGTATTGGACCAGATGACCTCCAGAGAACTTTTCCAACCTCAACCATTCTGTGATTCTGTGATAGAGTGACATCCTACATCATTTGATGTGTATCTCTATTGTCAACAACTACAGGAAAGATCAAATTACTTCTGTGACTACAGCATATAATAAAGGTACAATCAAGAAAGAATTAATAAGATTTCACATGTAGCTTTAGAGGAATCTGTTTTCTCATGCTGTTTCCCAGGTCCCATTGTTATTTCTTGGTGATGTTAAACTATGACCTTTTTCATTATTTTTTCCTTTATGCCCTTCTATACCATCAGCCACTCTTCATGAGTTTTGTGATGAAAAATTAATGTCTATCTGGTCAGAAGATTTGTCACACCCACCATTAACAATAGAACCGCACTTTGCATTTCTTTCTAAATGTGATAGTCTTCAGAACTTACTTCTTGTAGCTTGTATTATCACTAAATTCTGTTCAAGATGAGTAATACATGTCTTATAAGAGGATCATTTCTTCATCAATTCTTCCTCTGTAGTCTTAACTGAGCAGATTTTTTTCTGGGAGCCTTCAACACTACCTGAATGACAATGTATCCCTGCAGATAAGGTAAAGGCTATTTTAAGGTATGAAGTGACTTTTGGTATTTACATAACAAGAATTTAGCTGGCCTAATGTTTATCTAAGCCATTACTGAAATTTACCCAGTTTTCAGGTAGACTGAGGACTTGAAATGGGTATAAACAAACTATCTCTGTGCAGACCTCTGCAAATCTAGCTGTGTTTATGACCTCCGTCACAGTCATGCGAAGCAGGTTATTTAACTCACAGAATCAGTTCAAATCAAACCCAGCTTACTAGTTCATGTTCAATATCATTTAAAGTAGATACAACATACTTCCACCTGGAACAACTTCAGATTTCTCTGTGCAGTGTTCTTAAATGTCTTAGTCTCAAGAGAGTCTTCAATTAATGTGCGGAGATGCATGAACAGAACTAGACACATTGGAATATTTTCTACAAAAGAAACTAATAAGACAATCATTCTAAAATATCATCTGTAAGGGGATCTGTAAGTTCAGATTCTTACATCATATCAGGCAGAGGAGAAGACGACAGAAGAGATTCAGAATTACATCTGGACTATTGCTCATGTATGACAATGACAGTAGCATGGAAACTATGCTTCCTGATTTCATTTAAGGGCATGACTAACACTTGGGTCTTGAGAAAATATTTGACTATTTCTTACAATCAAATTGTCTGAAAATATTTCAAGTTTGACAATTCTGTCACAGTTTACCATGATGTTGGCCTCTGAATGCAATGAGCTGTGTCAGAATTTGGATGAAGGCAGGCCAACGCAAGTCTGAATTAAAGTGTCTTCCAGAAGAACCATGAATATGGAAGATATATATTTTCGAGACAAATGCACCAGCAGAGGTAATTTGGATGCATAAGATTTTTTTCTGTGACTTCAGTTTACAAAACATACTATTCATATATGATCACTAGCTCCAGGCTTTCAGTATTTCCAGGAGATTAACTCAAAACAGAACTTAGATTCTGGTTCATGCTCATTTTGAAATTTTTCAACTACAAGTGAAATCACTGGAAGCTGAATGGAACAGAGGAACTCCCAGCTAGTATTTAGTAATTTTAAACCCAGTAAATGTTAATTAATATTAAGAAAGATGTCTCTTTGGATTATTATTTCTCTATAAATACATCACAATTACCACAGTGCATATGTACATGGAGGGAACTGAGGTACAGTAATTTTTTTTTAAAACTTCTGTCTTAAGGATTTGATTTCAGTCACATAAAACACATGATTACAATAGACATCACTTTCACTTATTTTGATTGTACTTAATACGACAATCAAAACTATAATGAAAAAATAGGGTACATAAGTCAAATAAAACTAATTAAACACTAATTATAATGTGTCTTTCTCCATGCATTTTATAACAATAATAATAATATTATGAATACATGAATATTTAATAATAAAAACCAGTTTAATAAAGTGTCTTTGATTTGGATGATTTTCAGCATTTTTTCTACTTTTTCCTTTATTCTTTTGATATCTCCCCAAAAATACTAAATTGTAACATTCAAATATAAAAACCAAAAGACACCCTGCTCTGTCTATATCCTTTTATCTATCCTCTCTTTTAGATTATGCAATCCATAGATTTAGAAAAATAAATCCTTTCCTGTTATTGATGGAGGGTTTTTTGTTTGATAGTTTTTTAATTTTCTCTATTTAATATAATACATGACCTCTTATATACATTACATGCCCTTTTATAATTTGTTTCATTAATTTAGTCAGACTTCCTTAGTTTATAATAATTGTGAAAGATACAATGGAACTGCTGTTATTGACACTTGGAAGATAATTTTTTTTTTCCCCCCATCTCTCATATACACATGAAGAAAGGTATATTGAACAATCTGAAAGGAATAGAAACCTTCTAGATTTTTAAATTAATTGTGTATAACTTATACTAGATTCTGATGCCAAGAAGAAAGGAAGAATATGAAAGAATCATGTTATGTTCAAAATAACTTTAGTACAGATGGATACTACCAAATTAATCACATTATAAAGGCAAATTAATACTAAACATAACAAGCCACCCTACATTGCTTTCCACTGAAAAAAACCCACATAAATAATTGTGCAGCTATCTAAGAAATTTGATTGACAATATTCTGTTACTGTGTACCATAACTAATTTTAGGAAGCTTGTACCATTTAAAAAAAAAATCAGAAACAGTAATAATCATGGTCTCTTCAAAGCAAGGGTAAATCATCTAGGGATAGAAAACAAAATATAGCATTAAAGATTTTCAGTATTTTCACTGTTTTATGTCAACAGTGTTTTTTGGAAAAAAAGTAAAAAAAAAAAGTTTAACAAGTTAAATATGAAAAAGCACAGTAAAAAAAAAAAATCATTTTGAGGAGAACAAGTACTAAAGCTCTTAACAAAACTGTTTCAAGAACATAAGAATCAGGAAACCTGCCAGAAATAGTTAGTGGAGCTCATAAGGGTGTAAAAGAAGTACAAAAGATAATACCACAAGGAAAATTAAACCACATTTCTACATTGATATTCAGAGCAGAGAAAATCTAAGAACCAGTCCTGACTGGAAAAAGATGTATGAAATTCAAATTTCAAATAGAAAATATTTCAGAACCAAACAATACAAATAGCCAAGACCAGATAGCTGTCACTGCAGAGTTTTAAAGAAATTCAAACATGAGAAAGCTGAATTTACTCACTATTGGTGCAGCCTCACATTGAATATTGTGTGCAGTTTTGTGCTCCACAGTATAAGGATAAAAAATATTAGAATGTGTCCAAAAGAGGGCAACAAAGATGGCGAAGGGACTAGAGAACATGATATATGAGGAGTGACTGAGGATACTAGTTTTTTTTCAGCTTAGAGAGGTGACCTCATTGTTGTGTACAACTTCTTCATGAGGGAAAGCAGAGAGGGAGGTAATGATCTCTCTGGTGTCTGGTGATAGGACAAGAGGGGATGGCTTAAAGCTCTGTCAGAAGTTCAGATTGGATATTAGGAAAAAAGTTCTTCATTGAGACGTTGGTCAAGCACTGGAACAAGCTCCTCAGAGAAGTGGTCATGGCCCCAAGCCTGTCAGTGTTTACAGAATCACAGAATCATCTAGGTTGGAAAAGACCTTGAAGATCATCTAGTCCAACCATTGACAGTTCCCAACTACACCATATCCCTAAGCACTATGTCCACCCTACTCTTAAACACCTCCAGGGATGGGGACTCCACCACTTCCCTGGGCAGCCCTTTCCAATGCCTAACAACCAGTTCTGTAAAGAAATGCTTCCTGATATCTAGTCTAAACCTTCCCTGGTGCAACTTGAGGCCATTACCTCTTGTCCTATCGCTTGTTACTTGGTTAAAGAGACTCATCCCCAGCTCTCTGCAACCTCCTTTCAGGTAGTTGTAGAGGGCAATGAGGTCTCCCCTCAGCCTCCTCTTCTCTAGATTAAACAACCCCAGTTCCCTCAGCCGCTCCTCATAAGACATGTGCTCCAGACCCTTCACCACCTTCGTTGCCCTTCTTTGGACACGCTCAAGTAATTCAATGTCCTTTTTGTAGCGAGGGGCCCGAAGTTCAAGAAGTGTTTGAACAAAACTCAGATACATAGTTCTACTGTTATGTTGCCCTCTGTGGAGTCAGGAGTTAGACTTGATGATCCTTGTGGGTCACATCCAACTCAGGATGTTCTATGATTCTATGACAGTAATGATGGATGAAAAGAATGCAGTAAAAGTGATGAAATCTAATGCATGAAAGTACAGGGTAATGCACATAGTCCAGCTGGTGTCCAATGCAGTCTTAATTTGTTATTACTTCTCCTGAATGAGTGTCTGGATATCATTCCTTAAAAATGTCTGTGGTGAAAAAACAAACAAATAGAAACTGAATAAAACAGAATATAAGCATTCTTATGAAAGAAGCAATCGATAATACAGAAAACATTTAACTAGAAGATATTAAGACTATATATTATAATTATAAAACCAGAATGGATGGAGTTCAGCTAAATCTGTCTGAAAAAAATATAAAACTGGGAAAGATGCTGAAGTGTTAGGTCTTGATCAATAGTCCCAAGCCAGAGTTGACCTATAGATGAATCCTGTATATTTTGTAACTGATAACTATTGTGCTAGTAGTTATTGTACTCGGTTATAACAAAACACCTATGCTGATGTAAAAAGTGCTAAAGTGTTGAATTACTGAAGCCTGAACAACAGGCCCTGAGGCAAAGCTGCTAACTTACTATGTAGTCATTAGTGAAATATCTATGCTCATTAATAGAAGATGTAGCTTAAACATCATAAAACATGTCTATCCTGAATGTATCGTTCTTCTTCTTTGTGTAGGGGCAAGTTAACAAGGCCATGATGCCAGCTGTCCAGCCTTGGGACCAGATGTATGACCTTGTTCCGAAAAGGACATAAATAAATTAGATAAGCAGGGAAACTCCCTTAGTTTCTCTCTTGAGCCCTGGCCAGGCTCTGGGGAATCTAATGTGAGAGTGCAACCAGATGTTCCACTTAAAACAAAGGTGCCAGCTTTTCTGGCTTGTTGATTTCTGGGTATATAAGGCTGGACCCACTCACAGCGACTTTGGATGCCTCACCTATGGGTGGACGCACCGCGTAGGATTTCCCACTTGCCGGGACAGGCTCTCCAAATCCTCGCTGTAACCGGGGCTCCCCAGCGTCTGCAGATGTGGATGATGGTAACGTGTGCAAGTGGTGATGTATCTTTCTTAATCACTATTCTCTCTCTCAGGTAGTAATGATTTGATGCATTACCCTGCATTTTCCTATTTAAGTGCACTATTCTGTCTTTTCTTACTGTATGTTTTCTGTATTATTCTGTTACATTATTTAGTTATCCCCAGTAAAATACATCTACTCTTTTCACTCTGGTGTCCGAGTTTAATTGGTATCCTTAATCAGCAAAAGAGATACATGGCATCTGTTGGAAAGGCAACAAAAATGACCAAGTATACGGAATGTTATCCACAGAACATGATACTATGTGGTCCGTTATATATGTGAGAAAGACAATAGATTGATATATATAAAGGAAAGGAGAAGTATAATTGAAAATACTTCTTCACTGTATCTCATAATAAATATTTAAAGAACTAGAGAACACAGAATAAAACCATTAGGAAACAGCTTAAAAATTAAGAAACTAAAACTAAATATATACTGTGTCTTCATGTTGAAACCTATTATCTCAAGATCTGATAGAAAGCCAAACATAAACATGATCAAAAAGCATTTGATGAGTGCAGAGAAGATAGATTCACCAGACAACTACAAATTTTGGTCCAGAGTAATCTTCACTAAGGAATTCATGGATTTCTGGAAAGGAAGGGAAAGGTGGAAAAATTTATGAAAGAAGAATGTTATTATTTCCTCTTTTTTTTTGTGGTGGGTTTTTGTTTGTTTTTTTGTTTGTTTGGGGGTTTTTTTTGTTTTGCTTTTTTCCCCTAAACATATGCTATTTTTACTGTGAAATAACATTTTTAAAATGTCCATACTGCTCTATGGAAGTTCTGATGGTCTTCTGCTAGAGTGAAGCGGCACTGTCATTACACATTCATTTAATCCTCATTTTTCTTTATTATGATCTTATCTCTGATATATCTAGAGAAATATGACTTCAGAACATGGGTCCAGTTTACAAGAACATTTTAATTATAATGTTATTTCCTTTGATGGCATTGCCCTCATGTATGCTTACAATTACAGAAAATTTCAGGTATTGAATTAGTGGTTTCTTGGGTCAATGACTCTGCTGCAGTTTCTAACTGCTGAGAATTTTAAAAGGATGAGGAAGCACACAGGTTGCATTTACTAATGCAAAAGCAGTAGCATCTGTATCCTGGTAGCTGGGATGGAGAAACATCCTGGAAAAAGTGACTTAGTCAATAACATCTATCCTGTAGAAATAAACATATATAATCAGCAACTTTTCCCAGTCCTTGCAGCACATTTACAGCACATAGTTATCTTACTCATTCTCTACCTGTCACCAGTGCTGGTGCTGGGAAGTAGCCACTGCTGATCAACTTCTTGTTAGAACAGGTCTGTCAGCAATGGAGACAAGATGTGCTGGCACAGAGATAGTCACAATCCCTGATGCAGGGATATCTTACTAAAGCCAGGGAAACAATGAAGAATCCTTATTTTATAAATCTGATTTCAACAATTCTCATCTTTCTCCTCTTTGCCTTTTTTTTTTTTTTTTTTTTTTTTCCTATTGAGGGCACACAGAATTTGTCTTGTAAAGTAAATTTATGTAAGTATATTTTCCAGTTCCAGAAGTTGAATTTCTGTAACTGATGACCAGTTCAGATATGGGTAAGTGAACAGTTAACAAAAAAACCCCTTTCTGGTACTTTGATACAAGGCATAAGTGACATGGCCAGATTTTTCTTTTACCAGTAGCTGTGGTATATAGGAAATTTCAAGATGACAGTGCTTAACAGTTCTTCAAAAGAGAGGTATTTTGTAATCTCTGACACAATTATGGATTAGTTTTACTCCTGGGTGGACAGAAGTGTATAGTCTTGACTCTGAACAAGCATGGGTTTTGCATGAGTTATAGTGGGACAACAAGGAGTGTATATAAAGCTGTCTTTGTACAGACTCAGAGCCAGTTGAAAACAATTTATCACTTAGTCCAAACTAATAAACTTCAGCTTCTGCCTGGCTTTTAGTTGATGCAGAGTGAGCTACCATCTGCCCACGATATTCCAGACAGACAGGAAAAGTCTCTATTGCTTTTCCCAACAAACCACCCTGTCTGCCTTGTCAACAGTACACAGTTTCCTCAGGGCTAAATCAGTTAGAAGACTTCAGTGGTATTTAAGCTTCTCAGCTCAAAATTGCAATCTGAAGAGCTTCACACTGCCCTTTCTCAGGAAAATTTTCTATTCACCAACCTGTGGGCTGTTCCAGAAAGGGAATTCTGACTCTTTAGAGTGCTGGTGAGAGCATTCATCTGAGAGACAGCACTTCTGCAATTCTGCCTTTTTTTCTGTGGCCTAAATGAGCATGCATTAGTAAATTACTAATTGGAAAAACAATATAGAGAATCCTGCTTCATCTTTCCAATCTGGTTCTTTTCACAATATCACAAAATAACACATTAGTGTTATTTTCAACTCTTTCCTGAAATATTGAGATGACTCCAAGGAGATTACCTAATCTAGTTTGTCGAAATCTGTATCACCGGTGTAAAAATTTACATCTGAGCTAATTGTCTAAATTCTTTCAATAGTTGCAGTCTAATACGTATCCATGGAAACTTTTTTGTTGTGATGCATTTGACTTATTTTAGACAGCTGAATTAGGTTGAGATGATTCATGTTGTGAAAATATATCTATTTGCATTGTCATGAAAGTTTTTGTATGATTTTCTGACATCTATGAGGTAAGAGTCTAGATGAGAAGAATTACACTCCTTTTACCTTATTTTGTCTGGCTTGGAAGAGTAATCCAAATATTTTTTTCCTATAAGATCAATAATATAGGAGAAAGTCATATGAGAATTGGAGCTAATCAATAGTTTCAGTAATTATGGAATTTTTACTTTATATGTTATCAGTAGACATCCTAGGCATTAATATCTGTATGTGAGCAAGCATCATGTGGTATTGTTACCTTGACTGTATTTTATAACTCTGACTCAGAATGTTTGTGTTTGGCTACTGTCATAAGAAATATTTTTTGTAATAGAATTAAACTTTGAAAATTTCAAATTACAATGTCTGAAAAAAAGGTGTCTGCTGTTGTCCCTAGAAAACTGACATTATGATACCATAAGAACATTCTTGGTCAGGAAAGGCTGTGTTGGAGCAAAAATAATTGTAGAGCTTTACCTGAGGAACATGTTTATGTAGAGGTAAGAACACCAGAGGTAGAGCACTTGATATGGCTCCAGATTCCTAATATATTATTTCCTTGTATTAAAAAAAACCCTAGATTGTTTAATAGTTAAAACAGATTTTTAAACATTCATTTTTAACTTCGATCTTTTGTTAGCCCATTAGAGAAAAGTCTTATGGCTGAGGATAAAGGCTGAGCTTAAGTATAGGAATGTTCTAAAGATTTAGTTGTTGCAGTGCTTCATATGCCTCCCTTTGTAGATGACCAACTTTGGGGGTCTGTAGTGGGCAAGCAAAAATGTATGAAAGGAATAGCAGGTAAATAAACATATAATTTAACTTAAATAGATTCTTTTTCTTACACATTGCTTCCCTTGAGGTAAGGACTGTTAACATAGAAAAAAGCTGCAAACTGGAAACTAATGAAAGTTATTATCTAAGAGTAAATACAAATGATATGTAAATAGAGATTTAATTACCTCAGTGTCTTTAACACACAAATAATATCTTTCAGTCCTGAAACCAAATTATTCCGAGAAGAAGGGGCTACTAACCTTGAGTAAGAACCACTTGCCTCCTCAAGGCATTCTTGCTCTACTTCACTTTTTCTGAAGGCATTTAAATATGAATTTTAATGTAAGAAACAGAAATGATACATTTATTTGAAATGCAGTTAATGATGAAAATGCTGTTGAAAATTAAAGATCTAAGTTCAAATGCAATGTTATAGATATACCTTCCAGGGCTCAGGAGGAATATACCATCAAGAGAAAGGCATTAATGTTTCTTCATTCTTCTTCGTGGGTCCCTTCATTCTACACCCTACCACATGTCTCCTGAAACTGTTTCAACTGATACAAATTATCCTTCCCAGTTGTTGCATCAGCAAAAGTCCATGTTATGGGTATGCCTAGCACATGAGCAGTCTCTAGAAAACTTGGATACATTCCATAGAGTAAGATACTATTTGAAATAGATCTTCTAAGCTTACACTATATATTTGCCCTTGCACAAGTAAGCAACATTCACAGAATCACAGAATAATCTAGGTTGGAAAAGACCTTGAGGATCATCTAGTCCAACCATTAACCTAACATTGACAGTTCCCAACTACACCATATCCCTAAGCACTATGTCCACCCTACTCTTAAACACCTCCAGGGATGGGGACTCCATGACCGCCCTGGGCAGCCCATTCCAACGCCTAACAACACCTTCTGGAAAGAAATACTTCCTAATATCTAGTTTAAACCTTCCCTGGTGCAACTTGAGGTCATTAATTCTTGTCCTATTGCTTATTGCTTGGTTAAAGAGACTCAACCCCAGCTCTCTGCAACCTCCTTTCAGGTAGTTGTAGAGGGCAATGAGGTCTCCCCTCAGACTCCTCTTCTCCAGACTAAACAACCCCAGTTCCCTCAGCTGCTTCTTGTACGACATGTGCTCCAGACCCTTCACCAGCTTCGTTGCCCTTCTTTGGACACGCTCAAGTAATTCAATGTCCTTTTCGTACTGAGGGGCCCAAAACTGAACACAGTAATTGAGTTGTGGCCTCACCAGTGCCAAGTGCAGGGGTAAGATCACTTCCCTGTCCCTGCTGGCCACGCTATTTCTGATGCAAGCCAGGATGCCATTGGCCTTCTTGACCTCCTGGGCACACTGCGGGCTCATGTTCAGCCAGCTGTCAGTCAACACCCCCAGGTCCCTCTCTCACTGGCAGCTCTCCAGCCACTGCTCCCCAAGCCTGTAGTGCTGCTGGGGGTTGTTGTGGCCGAAGTGCAGAACCCGGCATTTGGCCTTATTGAAACTCATACAGTTGGCCTTATCCCATCGCTCCAGCCTGTCCAGATCTCTCTGTAGAGCCTCCCTACCCTTGAGCAGATCAACACTCCCACCCAACTTGGTGTCTGCAAACTTACTGAGGGTGCACTCGATCCCTTCGTCTAGATCATCAATAAAGATGTTAAACAGGAGTGGCCCCAAAACCGAGCCCTGGGGGACACCACTCATGACCGGATGCCAATTGGATTTAACTCCATTCACCACAACCCTTTGGGCCCGGCCATCCAGCCAGTTTTTTACCCAGTGAAGCGTGTGCACATGCAAGCCGCGAGCAACCAGTTTTGCCAGGAGAATGCTGTGGGAAACGGTGTCAAAGGTCTTACTAAAGTCAAGATAGACAACATCCACAGCCTTTCCCTCATCCAATAAGCAGGTCGCCCTGTCGTAGAAGGAGATCAGGTTTGTCAAGCAGGACTTGTTTTTCATAAACCCCTCTGACTGGGCCTGATCATCTGGTTGTCCTGCATGTGTTGTGTGATGGTACTCAGGATGATCTTCTCCATCAACTTTCCAGGCACCAAAGTCAAGCTGACAGGCCTGTAATTTCCTGGATCATCCCTCCAACCCTTCTTATAGATGGGTGTCACTTTGGCCAATTTCCAATCTGTCAGGACCTCTCTGGTCAGCCAGGACTGCAAAATTCATTCTTTATTTTATCCTTGAACCTTAAAATTTCCCTCTTGAGCAAATATCTACCTACTTCCTACACTTTTTCATTTTTAATTATCTTTCATCACTTGGTATTATCAGTAAAGGATGCCACTGAAACCTTTCCTCAAAATTATTTATGTTCACTCTAATCATATATAGTTGGAGTATTGGGGCTTTTGTGTGCTAGCATAGCTCCCCAGACACACATAATCCAAGGAATACAGATTTTTCATTAGCAGCTGGAAAACTGGAAAGGAATAATACTATACAACAACAATAAAGATTTCTTTGCTTCTCTTTGCTTCCTACTAGATTAACAGAATGAAGTAGGCAACTAAGATATCACTTATATTCAAACCAGAAAATATCTATTTTTTCAAGCACAAACACAGAGACTTGGAAGGAATAGAAATTAGCAGATCTTTAAAGTGTATAACTTGTAATTCAGATCTTTCTACCCAAAGACTTATTAGACAGTTTTGAAAATATCCTAGAAGCTCTGGATAATGTGATTATTTTTGATACCTGATATTATGATATATTAGAAGGGAAATGCTGCATCAGAAGTATCAAAACAGGGTAAGACCTCTTTAGGGCAAAAAATTATTAGTGGTTTTTCGTAAGTGATAATATTGTTCTACAGAGATTAGTGGTAAAAAAGACTTACTGTGGAATGCTCAGCTCTGGTTTGTCCTTTGATCCCAAAAAGTAAGTTGTAAACACGGTGATTGATGTCGGAACTGGTGATTTATGTATATATTGCACATTCAACAGATCATGTCCACTTCTAAGTTAGGTTCAGGGAACTCATTGCAGAAGATGAATTTGATTGTTGTCTCTCTTCTTCCAGTTCTCCACTGCATCTCCTGTGTGATATTTTTCTGTTGTTCTTCTGAAGTAAAGAAACTGTTCTAACTTACGTCTCACTCCTGAGAAGTCTGCAACATCTGAAAGAGTAAACAAACTAATATCATCTACTTGGGTGGTTTTGGCATACTTAAGTACTGCTGTAGCTTAAATGAACTGCAATTTCTATTCCTGTACACTTACTTTCTATTAATTCTGGTGAATATAGATTACCTTTTTGAAACCTGTCCTGGTTTGAGTGAGTGGCAGGGGATTTTGGTGGCAGGGGAGGAGGCTACAGTGGTATCCCCCTGTGAGAAGCTTCTCGAAGCTCCCCCGGCTACAAGTCGGACTTGCCTTTGCCCCAAGGTCAGGCCAATTAGCTGCACCTCTGCGATAACATATTTAAGAATGGGAACCTGGGAGGAGTTGTGGGAGTTGCGTGGAGTAGTTGTGAGGAGAACATCTGTGTGAACACTGAGGTCAGTTGAAGAAAGGAGGAGAAGAGGGGGGAGGAGCACCGGAGAAGAGACTCCCCTGTATCCCATGGTTAGATAACAGGTCTGCCCCCTCTGCCACCCATGGGAGTCTATGGTGGAGCAGATACTGATTTGCGGCCTGTGAGGAGCCCCATGCTGACCCAGGTGATTGTGCCCAAAGAAGGCTGAGACCCCATGGGAAGAAGGCATCACTGTTGTAATTCGGTGCTGGGAGAACCGCAACATGTGTGGGTAACCTACCAGCCCATGGGAGTGACTCATGTCAGGTTGGTTTGTGAAGGACTGTGCTGGACCAGGGGAGGAATGCCAGAAGTTCTCCCTCCCTGAGGTGGAAGAAGTGGCAGGGCTGACCACATCCCCCATTCCCTCACCCCTGCACTGTTTGGGGGGAGGAGGTAGAGATATCGGGAGTAATACTGAGCCTGGGAAGAAGGGAGGCATGGGGGAAGGTGTTTTCAAGATTTAGTAATGCTTCTCACTGTCCTACTCTGTCTGTTAAACATTGTTGTTGTTAGTGTCTGTATTAAATTTTTTTTTCTTCCCCTAATGAGTCTGTCTTTTGCCTGTCCCTTAAAGCATGAGATCATCCCTCCTTGTCCTTATCTCAAGTTCCTGGGTCTTTTTCTTCCCTCCTTCTCAGTGCTGGTGGAAGTGGGGGATTGAGTGGCATCTTTGCTTATTTTCCCTCCTCAGCCCTGGGGGGGAAGTGGGGAGTGAGCGACTGCGTGGTGCTCAGCTGCCCTCTGACCTCAAACCATGACAAAACCCTTTGATGTTCTCCTGCTTTTTCCCTCAAAAGAAGACTACTGAAAGAAAGGTTAAAATGTATTACTTTGTACCTCTATTTCCTCACAAATATTGTGCCTCTTGTGTTGAAATAAATGTTCTGATTCTATATTTATTTGAAAGGTGTATTTTGACCTATAACATGTCATGGGATAGGCAAAGAGCAATCCTAGATTGTGAACTGCTAACTGCAATATAGGAAGTAGGAAGCAGTGTTCTGGCCATAATGTCTTGTCAACATAATCCCTTCTACAGCTGAAAATATTCTAATCCTTTCAAGAAATGATCTTTTTATAGATACAGTCTTCTGAAGGGTAAAATGAAATAAAAAGCCCCAGTAACTAACAAAGCCTTGTGGGAAGGAGTCTATTCCAGATCCATACACATATTTAGCCAACCTGGCACCAGGTCTCTAGTTTCAGGTTAGCTGAAAAATGTTCTAACAATTGTCTTTGTGTTCATTGTACCGATACTGTTCTGCTGGACCTCATATAAGGAAACACTGGTTGGGGATGTGAAGGTTGGGGGCAGCCTTGGATGCAGTGACAATGAGATGATGGAGTTCAGGGTCCTGAAGGGAGGGAACAGGCAGTCAAGCAAAGATGACAAGAGCCTGCCTGGATAAGCAGATAACTCCTGACTAAACTCAGACATAAAAAGGAAGAATAACACAAGTGGAAGGAAGAACAGGAGACCCACAAGGAATACAGAGACACTGTTCGAGCTTGCAGGGACACAGGAAAGCGAAAGCCAACCTGGAGTTAAGTCTGGCAAGGGACATGAAGAGCAACAAGAAGTGTTTCTACAGGTACATCATGAAAAGGAAGACTAGGGATCCCATTGCTGAATGGGGCAGGGGACCTGGTGACAAAGGACATGGAAAAGGTTGAGGTACTAATTGTCTTCTTCACTTTGGTCTTTACTGATAACACTGGACTTCAGGAATCCCAAGTCCTTGAGACCAGAGAGAAAGTCTGGAAGAAAGAAGATTCCACTGAGACATGGAGGAGAATCAAGTTAGGGAGCTTTTAAACAAACTGGGAATTAAAAGTCCATGGGCCCTCTTGGGATGCACCCATGAATCCTAAACATGCTGCCTGATGTTACTGAGAAATGTCTCTGAACAGCCTTTGAAAGGTCATGACAATCAGGGTAGGTTCCTGAGGACTGGAAGAAAGCAAATGTCACTCCTATCGCCAAGAAAGGCAGGAAAGATTTCCCAGGGCTTGGTCAGCCCCACCTGAATCCCTGGGAAGGTGCTGCAGCAAATTCTCCTGGAAACCATTTTCAAACATGTTAAGGTCAAGATGGTGATTGGGAACAGTCAGCATGGATTAAAAAAGGGGAAATCGTATCTGAATGACCCGATAGCCTTCTACAATGAAATGATTAGCTCAGTTGACAAGGAGAGAATAGCAGATATTGCTTTAGTTGATTTTTTGCAAGGGTTTTCGCACTATCTCCCATAACATCCTCATTGACACACTGATAAACCATGAGCTGAAGTGGACAGTGAGGTTAACTGAAAACTGACTGAACTGTCATGCTTACAAGATTTTGCTCAGATGAAGGAAGTCCGGCTGGTGGCCAGTCACTAATAGTGTACACCAAACATTTAACATTTTGGTTAATGACCTGGATGATGGGACACCATGCACCCTCAGCAAGTTTGCAGACAACACAAAAGTAGGAGGAATGGCTGATATATCAGATGGTTGCACTGCCATTCAGAAGGACCTTGACAAGCTGCAAATTTAGGTTCACAGGAATCTCACAAAGTGCAGCAAAGGCAAGTGCAAAGTGCTGTACTTGGGAAGGAATGACCTCATGCAGCAGCACATTCTGGGAATGACTGTCTGGAAAGCAGATTTGCAGAAAAAGACCTTGTGAACTTGTTGAACATGAGCCAGCAGTGGGCCCTTGTGTGAGAGAGTGTCAGTGGTCTCCTGGGCTGCATTAAGAGGAATGTTGCCAGCAGGTCAAGGGAGGTGATCCTTTCCCCTCTGTTCAGACCTGAGAGACATATCCGGAGTCCTGGGCCCAGTCCTGGGCTCTACAGTACAAGAGGGACAGAGACATACTTGGAGCAAGTCCAGTGAAGGACCACAAAGATGATTAAGGGATTGGAACATCTGTCATGCAAAGAGAGGCTGAGAGAGCGGGGGTTGCTCAGTCTGGAGAAGAAAGGGCTCAGGGGGAACTCATCAATATGCATAAATACTTGATGGGCACAAGAGGGGAGTAAAGAGGGTATATCTTTTCTTAATGGTGCCCAGTGAAAGGACAAAGGACAATAAGCACAAATTGTAATAGAAGAAATCCATTTTAAACAAACAAGCAAACAAGCTTATTTATTTTGAGGTTGGTAGAACACTGGAACAGGTTGCCTAGAGGGGCTGTAGAGTCTCTATTCATGGAAGTATTCAAAACTGACTGGACACAGCCCTGAACCTGCTCTAGCTGACCATGTTCTGAGAAGGGTGTTGGACAGTCTCCACAAGTTCTTCAAACCTCGAGTGTTCTCTGATTCTATAATTCTGTAACTCCTCCATTGGTTACGCTGAGGACCTATATGTAGTATGTCCATAGACACTTACTTGTCTAAATATAATGACAGCTAAATCTATGTGTCTTAATCTCTAGCTGAAAGCTGTGGTCTCTGGTGTGGAACTCCATGCAAGTTACTCCTGTAAAGGTTACAGCCGCTTATACACACACAGTTAACATTTTGTTTGTTTGAAAGTGCATTGACTGATCACATCTAATACTTACATTACTCTTCATTTCTTTTAAGTCTTTTAGTCTTATCAACCTTAAACTAACCAGTTTAGTTTTATCTAGTTTTAATTTTTTTTCTTTTAAAATATTGAAAATCAGTATTTCAACATTAATGTAAAATATCTTTGACTTGATGTACTATGTGCTCATTATCTGTGCAATATCCAACAATGAATTTTTGGAAAGGAAATAATGATTATTTTTTTGTCAAAGTAAATGCTGAACTTAAGTCTCCTAAGAACAGACAGGACAGTTTTCAGCCAATTGACATTCATCTTCTGACAATGTCTGTACCAGTGGCTTAGTACACCAAACTTTATTTACCACTGTTTTTACTTTGAATCTGCCTATACATAAAGAACAACAGTACACATTCTATCCACATTTCATATATATCAGTTCTGCATAGAAAAATGTCTTGTTTTTATCTTGTCTTTATCCTGCTGCTTTCTGAAGCACTGAACACCAAATTTCTGTGTAGATCATTAGGCATTTCAGTGTCTTGAGACTTTATAATTGGAGCTGCAACACAGAAAATAATTTGTGAATAGAACATAATTTGACAGAAATTGTTACCATATAACTGGCAATCTGTTGGTAACCTATCTTATCTTTTTTTTCTTTGGTTCTGGGTTTCATAATTTTTGCTGGTCCTGTTTTGTGGTTTTTGTTTTTGGTTTATTTTGGGTTTTTTTTTTGAGAGGGGGTATTTTAAGTTAACTCACTAACAAAAACCCATGCTGATTATATCTTTTTAGTATCATGAAATATAATTATTTTCTTTATCCTCCCAAATTTCAAGCTATCCCAAGAAACAGGTTGGCGTTTCATTTAGAGATTATTTTTTCTTAGTCCACTGTATTTTTTTTCTGGTATTATACATGGTAAAGCCATATAGTAGTACATTTCCTTTGATATTGACAGGACCCTGAATGTACCAGTGGACTCTGCAGCCTGTCCCCTTCCCAGGGGAGTAGGCTGTCATCGACCTTGCTTGAGCTGTGGAGTGCACTGATTCAGCCTCAGGAGGTGTCTTTTGACTCACTTGAATATAAAGAGAAGTTTAGCTAGCCCTGTTCATGGGCTGGAGCCTAGAGTCCATGGCAGACTCAAAAAACATCTGAAATTATTTTTGTTCATTTTTTTATACCTCCTAGATAAAATGGGAGAAAACCAGTTGTGAATTCTTTAACATCTTTAATATCTAAAGCAAGATTTGAGTACACTTTAAAATACACAGACAGTTTCAAATATGAAAAGAACATCCAATCTAAAATCTGCTGTGTTGATATGAGAAAACAATAAGTCGTATAGGAACAATTTGTACTTTGTACCATCAGACCTCCAATCACAAAACCATGCTGTTAGCTTCAGACAGCCTGAAGTGCCCTTCAGCATAACACAAAAGACGAGAAGAATAGAAAATGCAGTTGGTCCAGTATTGAGCTTAAAAGGAAGTATTAATCCTTTGTGCTTAAGGGAAAAATTAAGCTGAAAGTACCAAACAGACACAGAAAAGTAAATTTCTGAGTAAAGTAGTGACAGGGAAAGGTCCCAAGTTTTAGTGCAAAATTTTTTTAAAGAAAACCCACAAAACCCCCTAAAAAAAACCTGAAAAACACCTCAGTTCCAATATCTCTAGAAGATATTGTCCTGAGTAAGTAGAGGTGAAGGATGATTACCTCAAAGTGTAAAGAGGCTGACACTTTTATCCCCAGAGGACTTGTTTCCTTGTGAGTAAGAATTTCCTGCCTGTATCACTGAACCGTTTTCAGACAAAGTTTCAGTTTTTCAAGAGCTGTATGCATAGCTCTGCTTGAAAAGGTCTTAATATGTCATCTGCATTTCTACAGACTGCATGGCTTGGAGAAGACAGATTAAAGGTCAATATTTGTTGTAACAGATCAGTCTGGCAGGAAATGAATGACCATGGTATAATTCTTTAAGTAGAATTCACTGTAACTATAAATGAGAGCCAGATGCAGTTCTGATACAAAGTTGTCACCGAGTCACCTGGTGCAAGAGAGAGTACGTTACAAGAGCCAGTGCAAACAAATGAGATTCCTCCCCTCCTTTCCACTGTTAAATCTATGTCTATTACAGCATTAAATGTATTATACTACCTAGTTTAACTTAACCAAAACAGAGAAACATTAATTGGACAGCATAGGAAATGTTATAATGCTGAAACAAAGTTATAATGTCTTAAAAAAAAAAAAAAAATCAGGAAAACAACACTTTAATTAACGACTATAAATGACTACATGGAAAACAGTAACAGAGATGTGTGCAGTGCAGTGGTTTACCAGAAATCACTAATCTGACAGGAGTATTAAAGGAAAAGGGAATTATATCTACTCCAGGAACAAAGGACTAATTAGTGTCACTTGTTCTTAAATAATTTTCAAAACATTGTGCTGTTCATATAGTTCTAAATCAAGGACACCTTGCTGCAACTAATGTGCTTCTGCAAAAAACAAAACCAAACAAACCCAGCTATATGACGCTAGTACTAAATTTGATAGCTATATATCAGAAAACTAGAACACGAGCAACAAATCTTTTTATTTTCTGTATAGAAGATAGTATTCAACCTTCTTGATTTTCCTTAGATTTTTTACCCCTTTTGTTGGAATATCACAAACAGGCATACAAATACTTACACTCATCTTCACTTAAATATCTTTTACAGCTGTTTGGAGATGTGATGAACTAAACTTACTCATTACTAGATCTAGCGTCTTCTTATATTCAGTTTTGCATGTAAACATAGGCCCAGAGTAGGAACCTGGGCATGTCATAGACGTGAACTTCTGCATTCTTGAATATACAAATAGAAAGAAAGTGTCTGGACAGAGGGAAAAATAAAAACTTTTAAATGTCTAACTGAACATCAAAACACATACAAAGCACTTCTACACCTGTATTAGAGTGGTTTTCTGTTCAATACAGTGAAGACAAATGGAAGATAGATGATTCATCACCACTTATTTACTGTACCTTTGGCACCTTATTTATATCAAAGAAAATATCCCCAGGCTAGTATTTAGGCTGACATCTTCATAGTATTCAGATTTTTTTTAATCGCCTTTAAAATTAAACCAGATGAACATACAAAAACCTTAAACAGCTTTGAAACATCTGCCTCTCTTTGTTTTACTATTGTTTGACACTTAGAAATAAGGAGTAACTCAATGCAAAGTGACTTGTAGCTTTTTCCAAACAACTATTGAGTATTTCCCAAGAAACACTATGACATCTCCAAATGATCAATGAACAGTGTTCTGAAATATAAGCCTACTTTGAAAAAGTAACATTTAAAAATTCTAAAGACATTTTTTTCCCCACTTTTAAAATAAGGTTGTGGGGTTTTTATGTAATGTCGTAGTTTAACATTTTTGAAAGAAAATATTAAAAGACTTGAACGCAATTGCAGACAAAATCAGCACTATCTAAAAGTCAGCAGGTGAAACTGGATGAACTTTGATGTGCTTTTAAGCTCCAGTATGCAATTTAGATGCCTCATGCACTGGAGAAAAATGTAGTTTTGTTTGTAACTATTTTCTTCAAAGGCAAATGTGGCTTGAGAGTTCTATATTAAATTATACAATTTCCATGTTCTGGGAACATAAGTTTCTCCATTCTTAAATCCTCTCTGATGTGTTTTGTTCCAGCTTTGAATCCTCTGATGTATTTGTTGTGAATTTCATAGGGATATTTCAAATATTTTTCATTCAGGTTTATAACCTCTGATGGTAGTTACAGTGATTCTTATGATTAGTTTACACTCAGTAACACGTGGCAGTATAAACTCAAAATTGCAAAGTGTAATAATGAGCAAACTTATAATTATTCAAAGGAAAAAAATCCAAAGTATTTATTAAAAATCAGCACAACCTTCCTTGAACCTTACAGTTCTCTTAACACAGCTATGCACTTAACTTCCATTGGAAAGTATATGATTAAACTGGATTTAATACTCACACTTTTTTTATTTGGAGATTACTTTGCATTGTACTTGTTTTCCATTGTTCTTCAAGTGTAAAAGGAATTTTGAATATAATTGTTTTCCTGGAACTTCCTTATACTATGGCAGAACACAGGTTCTTACAGGTTCTTTGAGCACTCAAGAGTTAGAATTACATTGTAATACAAATGTTTTCTTTTTTGATGTAAAATCTTGATGGAATATCAAGGATATTTTATATATATATATATATATATTTAGAGAGCCATTTCTCTTTAATGTTTGAACAGTAAATAAGCAAGCCTGAGATAGATGATAATTTGCACTGATAGACTTGCTTCAAAATGGAATATTCCAGGAGGACTTTTTTTCCAAAGTATGTTTTTGGAGGGGTGGGATTTTAGAAAGAATGCAAATTGTTTGAATGAACATCCTGGGCCTTAGCAACTCAGAACTAACATGTTTTTAAATGACAAAAATCTTCCTTGATATCTTTTTTAGTTAACATGTTTTTAGGAGGAATTTAGAAATATTGCCTGGGAATGTAGGGATGGTATTAAGGAAGTAAAAGTTAATCTGAAGCTGAGACTTGCAAGCAACATTGAGGACAACAAGAAGACCCTTATTGCTACATCAAGCAGTAAAATGTTGAACAAGGAAAACATTGACTTATTGTCACATGGAGTAGTGACAACAGACACGTCTGAGGAACTCAATGTCTTCTTTGCCTAAGTCTCCCAGGCCTCTGTGCTTAAAGTCAGGGTTCAGGTACCTGTGGCATGTGAGGACTGTGTCAGGGATGATTTGCAAGGAGTGAAGCCAGACATGTTTGTGAGACCAGATGGACTGTATCGAAGGGTGGTGCGAGAGCTAGCCAGTGTCCTTATGAGGCTATTCTCCATCATCTTTGAAAACTTCTGGAGACTGCAGCAGATCCCTGAAAACTGTAGAAAAGTGGGGGGTAACATCTGTCCTCAAAAAGGACCAAACAGATAATCTGGGGAACTGCAGCCTCACTTCACTGCCTGGGAAAATCATGGAGCAAGACTTCTTGCAACACATGTCTGGGCACATGAAAAAGAAGGTGGCGACTGGGAGCAGTCAGCACAGATTTACCAATGGTAGATCATGCCTGAGAAACCTAATTGTCATCTATGTTAAACTTCAATGATTAGGTCAAAGCAGTGGATGTTATTTATCTTGACTGTAGCAAGGATTTTGACACAAAGTACCACAATATTCTTGCATCCAAGTTAGGATGCTATGGTTTGTATGTGTGGTATAGGTGAATTAAAAACAGTTTATATGGTTGGGACCAGATGGTTGTGGTTAATGGGTTGTATCTTCTTAGAGACTGGCAAGAAGAGGAGTATTGCAGAGGCCTATCCTAAGACTTGTCCTAGATAATGTTTTTATCAATAACCTACAAGTGGCAACAAAGGGCACTCTCATCAAGCTTGTAGATGACATCAAAGTGGAGGAAATAGTTGGTGTGCTCAAAGACATATTGTTGATGGAAGGGACCTGGACAGGCTGAAGGAGTGGGCCAAAAGGAACTTTATGAAAATCAACAAGGTCAAATGCCAAGTCCTGCACCTGGGAGGATATGGGCTGGGGACTGACTGCCTGGTTGAAGTGTGGGTCTGCAAAAAATGGTCCCGGGGTTTGCGTCAGACAGGGCATGAGCCAGCAGTGAGCCTCATATCTGATCCTGGTTTGAGCAGGCAGTTGAGTAGGTGATCTCCTGAGGTCTCCTCCAGTCTGAACTATCCTTTTATACTCCAATAGTGAAATGAATCTTATCTGCAAAATGAACTCCTGAGGAATATGTAACCTATTTGTTCTCCTGTCATACAGAAGTGAGAACTGTGGTTACTGATATTTCCCCTGTGTTGAGCTTGTGAAATCATTACATTTTCCCAACATCTTGATCAAGGCTTTAGAGAAGTTACTAGTATATTTTCATATGTGTTCAGAAGAGCCATGAATATTCCAGACACAGAAATGATCTTGGGGTCATATTTGGCATCTGCAAATAACAGGAAATTTAAAGAGGAAGTCTATTGTCTATCACCATCACAGCATAGGAGAAAACACCAATAACTGAAAGCATTCAGTCAGAATATGCAGCACTTTGGGCAACTTGAGTTACATTTTTTAGATAAGGCATATTAATTCATGATTATATGTAGATTTGGTATATATTTTCCACTCTAATATTTTTGAGATGTAAAAAAGCAAGTAGGAGTAACACAGAAATACCTCATAGACTAGTTAAGAACATAGTTAATGGAAAATGCACATTCTTCTTTCTGTCAAGTCTTCACTATGGAGGACCATTACCTGAAAATTATTTAGATGTCCAGGAATGCGTAAAGGTCAGAAACAAGGAAAAGACTAACTCTTAATCTTTTGCCACTTGATTCTGTTCTAGAGTAAAGATTTTTTTCTGAAGACAAATTTAATGAAAATTATTATTTTCCTCCACAGAAAACAAACATTGTCAGAAGCTGTCTCATTTTTATTTTCAATATTTTCTAAAATATTCTGCTGTAATAAAATCTTTTTTAAAAAAAAATGAGCACTATGTCTCTAAGAATTTGATTTCACTCAGAAGACAGTTCATTTTATCTGAGAAAATGTGATTTACATGACTTGTCATTTCATTTTTTCATCTGTACCATTCAGTAGCAGATACGAGTTGTCTTTCCTGTTGGTAATAAAATCCAGAGTAGCTGATTTGGCATAAAAAATAGTTTTCAGTTATTTTCTCATTGAACAGATGAGGGAACACCTATTAACAGAAACTCATCTGAGGACACCAGTCCACTGCCTTCAGTTCAGTAGCTACAAAGCAGCATTCATTCTGACTACTTTTCTGGGAATCGATTTAGGCTTAATGATGTCAAGTCTTGGGATTTTTATGTTTTTTTGTCTTTGTCAATAACTCTTTACTACCATGCCTTCTGCTTTCTTAATGTATAGTTACACAGTTTAAAAGAAGTATTTTAGCATTCTGGATTTAAGTTTCCTATTGTTTGTACCTGCTTACACTAAGTTTATGCTTTGATTATCTTTTCTGAATTCCAAGTGGTTTCAGTGATAAAAATGGTGTAAGACAGCTGTCAAGTTTTCCACTGCAATCATCAGCTATATTTGGACTTAGCATGCATATTTTTCTGTCCCTCATAGCTTCTTGCCTGGTGTTCTGAGACTTCAATATCAATAGGTTCATGTTCAATACTTAGTCTGGGTATTTGGGGGATAGTGGCATACATATAATAATACTAAATAATCCTGTTATTTCAGACCGATCAGAGACTTTTCAGACAGCCAGCTCTTGAGTTTTATATCTGTATTGATTTTGTATGTTTTCAGTATAACAAGCTGCCAATCATTAACTTTTGCAAACAAATATTATTCAGCACATTTCTTCACAGTTGTAGTACTTAGGCTTTGTTTGTTCTAAAATATGCTACACTGATTTAATTATGAGGAATCATTCATTGCTGTTTTTTATTGTAAAGAGCAGGTCTGGATTGACATCTGATTTTCCTGTCAGTGATACAAACATTTTTTTTGTTGTCGTTGTTGTTTGTTGGCTAATAAGCAAACTGGCACTGCTGATGAGCATGCTGTGACACAGTTTTGTAAGAGCCAGCCCATGTCCTGAAGAAATTTAGTTTCTTTAATCAAGAATTGTATCTGTTCAGATCTCAAGTCCCATCTGTTTCTATCTACACACTGTTATCACGCAACTCCTGAACACCTTACTTACCCTAGCAGCTTGTCTTACTAGAAAAGATACCAGGTTGTGGATATGTGTGTAACGGCAGCTCTTGAAAGGAGCTCCAGATGGCAGCACCCAAAGGCTATCCACTGCCACTCGGCACTGCAGAGCTTGTTAAAGGGTAGTTGTTTAAGATGCAAGTAGGTTCACCTACATATAAATCATGCATGCCATTTGAGGTGGGTTGTTTGTTTTTTTGAGACTTGTCCACCTCCAGTCTGTTGAAAAATATGAATGTCAGTTTTATCCCTCTGATAGATCTGGGGAAGAATTTACTGCAGTCTTTAGTGTTTACCACAATTAATTAGCTATGAAACTGAGTAAGATGTAAGACTAGTCTGTAAACACTGTCAGGGTATCTGAAAAATATGAAGAATAGGGGCCTATTAATATTTCCTTCAGAGAACAACTGACATAACTTCGGCATAAATAATGAGAGCCTGTAAGTAATATGACACTTTTTTTTCTCGGTTCATTTAAATTAGGCTGTGCAAAACCAGTGACGAGCAGACATTCTTAAAGATGAGACCAGAGTTAATAGAACTGTTTGGCTAGTAGGCAAATGTAAGTGCTAAATAATCTGCATCTGAGTTCCGTAAAAAAAAATAACTGCAAAACAATAATAAGGCACAAAAGGAAGGCCAGTGGTTAGAGTTATGAGAAATGTTCTTAGCTGGCTCATGAAAGACTGATTTCCAGCCTCTTGCTGAAAATGCCCTAGTAAAATACGAAGGTCAGTACTTGTGATGGTGGCAAAATGTAATATGGGAAACATATTGAAAATGTTGCCTGATAGCTTCCACAAGCCCGCAAAACATACATTAGTATTGTATAATTCCAGAGAGCATTTCCAGCTAGCGATACTTTCTAAATCTTGATTTATAAAGGAGGACATATTAATGGTTTATTTTTGATAGATACTGTAATTAAGCCATACTTAAAAGATACTAATATGGTCTTTATTGCTTTTTGCAAAACCAGAGAGTTTTTAAAGATTACTTTTATGTTGTTGTTTTTTTGGTGTTGTTTTTTTTTTTTTTTCCCTGTTTTTTGTTGGTTTTGGTTGGTTGATTGGGATTTTTATCAGTGTCTTTCCACCAAAAAGTAGGTTTCTCTATACTAATGTCTTCCAGAAACTTTCTTTCCAAACTCAGAGAAATAAGAACTAAAATGGAATGATAGTGATTGGGAAAGAAGTTTTTTAAAAAGAGGAAGGCAGTGTAAACTAGTATGAGATAATAAACAGCTAAAGACTGATTTGCTATCAAAAATTAGGTTTTTTATTCCTCAAATTATTAAATGTAATAAGAATTAAGACCTAAGAAAAATGGTTAGATTACTTGCTAGACAGAATCGCTGTTATCCCATAGAGTTTTTTGTGACGTGTTTGTTAGTAGAGTGAGTTCCTGCAACAATTTCTATCATTATTTGCTAAGAATTATTTGCTAAGATTAAGCCATCTGAGGTTACGATCTTAATTTAAGTGCTTATTCCCTTATCCTACCCTTTTCTGTTTCAGTTCCACTTTGTCTTGTTTTCTGAATATTTTTTTATTCATTATCTTGTTTGTATTATTGTTGTAACTTAAGGTAGTTCTATAACTTTATATAATAATTATTAGTTATAATATAATATTATAATGCATATAAAATAATTATATATTGTTATTATAAACAATAGAATATGTTATTAAAATAATCATATATTATATATAACTTCATTCTGCATGAACTTCATTCAGGACAACTTCCATGACCATATAGTTCAGCTAAACTGCCAAAGAACTGACAGAAGACACAGAAGCTCAGGTGTTTCCACTGCTTCAAAACAGGACAATATTTGAGTTTTAGACAGTACAGGTTTTAGACTGCTCTACTCCTTCTTTCATCCCTCTAGTCTTCCTGTCTTCCACCATCTACCATCTCTTCTGCCATAACTTCTTTCCTACTATTTCTTTTTTCTGCCTTCATTGTTCACTGTTCTTAAAAAAACAAACACCAGCAAAACACAAACCCCCCCCTGTCTTACCCAGGTAAATCCATTTTCCTTGTGACACAGCTATGATACAACTAAAATGTCTTAACAAGTCTGATGTCACATGTTAGCTATGTCTTAGAGTGAATGTGCAGGATAGGTCTGTGTTGGTAATTCCAGCAGAGAGGTCACAAATAAGAGGCAGCACTAGAAACATCTTTATATTGTGCTGTTCTCTTCTTTCTTTCTATGTGTATTTTTCTTTTGTTTTCAGGAAAACTTTTTTTCAGGAAGGAGAACAGCAGCAAGAGCAATAACAACAGAAGCTTCTTCCTGGAAGAATCACAGGACAGATTGTCACGTCTCTTGCTTCAAAGAAAGAAGAAATAATAGCTATTATTAAAATGAAAACCTTCCTTTACTGCTGTATACTCTAAAATTGTTAACTATTTCCACCTACCATTCTAAGAATGACAGACAACATTTTTTAATAACAAAGGTTTTCCACTCCACAACAAAAAATGAGGTCTTGGGTTTTGTTTTACTGATTAATATAGAAAAAGTGTCACACTTTTATTTTTGTTCTGTCTCATTTATTTCATGATGCTGAAAATGCTGCTGGTGATTCTATGGAAATATGTTTTCAAGACTGTGTTCAAGTTACCTATGATAGGAGGGAAGCAGAAATATCCTTGTACTACAAAACTCAAAATCAGGCAGAAAATACCAGTCAACCTTTGAGAATAATGGATTTGTGGATTAAAATACCAAAGGCAATAAAATCTCAAACTAAACAAATGAAGTCACTGCTTGTTTATTTCTCATAATAAACATCATAAGAAGTAACTTAAGTGAATCTGTAACTTTGATTAATAGCCCTTAGAGAGTCAGACAGTTAAAGTGAGAAATGTGATATGTGTGTGTCAGAAGCAAAGTTTTCTGTGAACAGATAATGACATTTTCAAGAAACTGGGAGCTGTGTAACACCAGAATTATTGAAGCCTGAAGTCATGGATAATGGGAGATGAGCATTTTGAGTAATTGAATCATTCAAAATATGAGTCAAGCAAGATTTAAGACACTGGACCACTGAAAATTTGCTGACCATGACCATGCTGACCAGGGCACGAATCAAGCTCTTCAGAGAGCTAGAATACTTACTTAATAGCTCAGAATACACACATGGTACCTACAGGAACCAACTACTGAGTATTACTTGTTCTCAAAATGAGTTGAGCACTTTGTGATTGCACAAGCAACTAGTATAGACCAATAGAAGTGGATCTGTGGAGTGAAACAGCCAGTGCTGGGGGCCTGAAATTCACACCTGAAACATTTCATGATTATTTTAACTTCAGATTACTCTGACCTCATGGAGACCCTGCCCATATGTGGCTATAATAGATTAGATGCACTCCAGAAGCACACTATCAGTTTAGTTGCAAACATAAAAGCAATCCAATTCTAAGACAATTTTAACAATTCCACTGAATTTATCTAGCTCCTGCTACTGACTGAAGTGACTGGTATAATCTAGATTACACTGTCTTCTTCCTTGGATTAACATGAGCAACACAGAGATGTTATATCTCCCGCTTTCTGAAAACAGACACAGCCAGTTGTGACATACATAGGTTACTGATGTTTGGATTGCTTTTTTTTATACAGACTTGTGTCTATGATCATGAGATTACATCATAGTATTTTTTGAGATCTTGTTTAACAAAGTGTTCTGATCTAGGTTTTATTTAAGGATTTTGTGACAGTTCCAGTAGGTTGACAAACACCATTCATTCACTTGTAGTACATATAACTGTCTTTAGAAACAGTTGTTTTAACAATCGTCCTATTGAGAGTATCAAGGTGGGCATGGCCATCATCTATTGATTGAATAATTGAATAGTCCAGAAACTTCTGTTATTACAGGAGTGTTAGTGTTTGTTTCTTCCATTACTTTTAGTAGTCATGATGTTATGTGTTTTGAAGTACATGAAATGTTAAAACACCTTTAAATGTTTTGTTATATGATGTGTAAAATACAGTTCAGCATATGATATTGTTTTGATAATAACCTGCTGTCATCAGAGAAGTGACAACTTGTTGCTTTGTATAGAGAAATAACACTATGTGCTCATCTTACATTTTAGAAAAAAAAGTCTGAGGCAAAAGTATTCTCCAGAAGAAATATACTTTTAGAGAATATGTGTAGAGTGCATTGGAGATTAAAAACTCTCTTTTTTTGAAGGAAACAATAACTATTTCCTTATTGAGCAAAATACATTGTGTAACAAAGTACACCTTGTGCATAATATAATGAAACTTTTCAAATGGAATTTGAAATAATGCAGTGTTAATACTCAAAAATAAACTTGTCACTATTGAAGATAATAGGAATACTAAATTTCTAAAGTGAAGTTTAGATGTAAGTATTCAGATGCAACAAGGAAATTTATTTTTTTTTCCAGAGACCAGACATCATTGATGATTCCATGTGGAAAGGTTTTTATTTATTAAAGAAAACTGAGAAAACTCTCTTTCATTTACCATGACACAGAGGAAATATGCAGACTAGGTTCAAAAAAACATTGGTGGAAATTATCTCAATTATAAATTCATGATTGCAGCATCATTTGAGGAGATAGGAAAGACATATTCTGTTCTAAACTCGAGTAGGTTTCCCCATTTATTATTCTGGGTACTTGATCAAGGTGCAGCCAAAATATCTAGATTCAGTTCTTTTAAAGCAGATTTTTTTTTCCAAAGCAGTGGCCAAAACATTAGACTAGAGGATCATTTTTGGTTTTGTCTGCCTGACTATTCATGCCTTTGTATGGCAGGTAGAGTGGAAGTCTTATTTTAAGTCTGATTTTCCTCTGGATAGAATAAAAATGTTTGAAATAATTTCCTTATTAACTTGAGGCAAGGTTTTGATATTGAATCTCCCACCTTTTGTTTAACTATTCTTTAAGCAACTTTAACTTTTTCTTTCCATATTTTGGTTTTCCTTAAGCTTTAGAAGACTTGAGTGGAAAATATGGCATTCATTCAAGTGTAGAAGGTGAATTGTCATTATTATCCTTATATGTCCATTCTATGTTTAAAAAATGATATGTCTTAAACACATCTCATTGGATCCTTTTGTATCCAAATTCATATTTTAAAGAATAGTTTTAGAGACTTATTTTCCAAGTTCTTAAGTTTAAAAATTGATTTCTGTTATTATTATTATATAGACTGATTTCTATTGCAAGAATATCTTTATCAATGTGAGATGTCTCACAGGTTTTCCAATACCTGGAAAGGAAACAGAGTTTTATAACTATTTATGATATGAAACATAGATTCAATTGATTGTCATATATAGAAGAGAAGACACCAGTGAAAGACTGAATGAGTAACCAAGACTGAGTTTTTCTTCTCTTTCTGTCATGGATATAGAATTCACACATTTTTTCTTTGAAATTGAAAAAAAATAGCTCTGTAGTCAGGCTTTCTGATTTCTGAGGCAAAATCCACTACTACATTAACACATAGAAAAGGACTTTGTTATGTGTAATGTATTTTTTTTTTAATGTAGTGATGATTCTTTTCACTGTAGAAGAGATAAAATGCCTAGTAGATTAAAACAACGACTCAGATAACTTTGCAGTAAGATATGCTTTTTAATATAAGGCTGTTCAGTTCTTTGACTCCAGAGGTGAGGTCAGACACTATTATAACTCTTTTTAGGCCTGAGAAGACCAATACCTGTGTGGGATAGAATAACATTTTAGATTTGATTTTTTGATTTTTGATTTTCATTTTTAGCTCTTGATCCTTGATTGTTATGATGTTAATCAAAATCCTTATAATATATAGCTGCACTAAATTTGTTCTGGAATACAGCCTGCTTTATATTAGGACATGAAAAAAACAAAGGAGGAAACCTTATTTGGGGATACAGGATGTGATACACACTATGTTTTCTTCATTATTTTAGCAAGAGCAAAGGGCAACCTCCCAAGTGGTGTTTATCATTTGCTAAAAATATGCATTCATATGCATGCATTAGTTTACAGGGGATCGCTCATGTTTTAAACAAAGACAGTGTCCAGACTACAGCATAATGAATTTCGGCATCTCTCACTCTCTCTGTCTCACTTCAAGAAAGAATTTTCAAAAGTAAAGAACAGAGAAAATGTTCTCTTTCCAGATACAGCTGCATTTCTCTATACTTTTAAATCCAAATTCTGTCTTCATCAAATTCATTTTTGTTTTTGTTTGTTTTTCTTCTTCAAGCTGCAGGTTGCATTTTGACTTAGTACCTTTTATTTTTAATTGATTTTTAACTGTAAGTAATCATTACTTCAATCTGAGAAAAAACAACCTGAATGGCTATGAGACACTGAAATTGAACAGTCAGACATATTATGATAATGTGGAAGAGCCAGAGTCTGACCACACAGACTTGAGATTAGAGCAAGTGGAATAAAATTTCGCTACCCAATAGGAGCAAAATTAATTCAGTTCTTACCAGTCAGCATTCTTAAGAGTCCCATTGCTAATGAATGTTTGCCATGGATGTGCAGCCTTCATCCTTAAGGATAATTTATGTAGTCTGGGAGGGAGTGGGAAGACCTTGTCAACCTTACCAAACACCTTTAAGCTCATCTCTTGACATCTTAACTAGTCAGTGTGTATGACAGCATGTGGGTAAAATGTCAGACACAATCTATATATAAGATGAAGAGACAGATAATCTAAAAAATACACTAAAATTACTTGAGAGGTTTAGTAAAATGAATAATATTTTTCTACTTTTTATTTCTCATTCTCTTTTTTTACTATCATTAATTTATTTTGCTATTTCAATACATCCCTCGATTTTGCATCCAACTCTGATGCTGCTCTCCTGCTCTAGACTTGAATCCTCCCAGTGGTTATTTTAGGACACTGTCTACTAAGGAACCAAGGAGAAAGAATTGGGGCCACAGACATTTTTAATCTTACAACTTTGTTACCCTTGCATTTCTTACTTAATCATTATGGTTTCTCCAGGACATTTACCTAATTGCTAACTAATCACCTTTTACTTCCACCTCATCTTTACACTTTTTCTTCCACTCTTCATTGTCTTCCTTTTCCCATTTTATAACAAAAATCTTGATAATGTAATAATTTTACTATGCTTAGTTTAGAACATCCTTGTCTTGTCTACTGTCTAGCTACACACCCTTGAGAAAATGTAAATGGACTGGCAATAGTACTGTATTTGTAATATAGACATAACCTCTCCTCAGCATTTTCATAAGAATTTCCCCCAATGCATATGTGCTTTTCTTTTTCCTTACATTTTCTTCTCCTTTTTTTTTTTTTTTTTTTTTTTTTCCCCACAGAACACAGGACTGCTGTCTTTTTCCATCACATATTTGTCACCTTTTTTCTGATTTCCCTCTTTGGGGTCTTTCCAGACATACAAGTGCTTACCTGTTTCTTCCAGACCCACTCAGTAGGTTGTTCCTCACTCAGTAGGTTTGCTACAGGCATGGTTGGTCTCTCAGAAAATGCTATGTTGTATTTCTAGACTTTACTGCATACACCTATGGGCAGATGAGAGGAGAAGCATCACTAATCAGTCTATTTCATATCATGGAGGTATGGAAGCCTGTTAAGTTGCTGGTGGTGTGCACAGACAAAGGAGAATCTGTTAATGACATCTCCCCACAGACAGCAGCTGAACATGAGCTGGCAGTGTGCCCAGGTGGCCAAGAAAGCCAATGGCATCCTGGCTTGTATTAGAAATAATGTGACCAGCAGAACTAGGGAGGTGATAGTCCCCCTGTACTCTGCACTGGTGAGGCCACACCTTGAGTATTGTGTCCAGTTTTGGGCACCTCAATGTGAGAGAGATATCGAGGTGCTGGAGCAAGTGCAGAGGAGGGCAACGAAGCTGGTGAAGGGCCTGGAGAACAAATCCTGTGAGAAGCGGTTGGAAGAGCTGGGACTGTTTAGTTTGAGGAGGAGAAGGCTGAGGGGAGACCTCATCACTCTCTACACCTACCGGAAAGGACATTGTAGAGAGGTTGGTGCTGGTCTCTTCTCACAGGTGATTAGTGACAGAACAAGAGGGAATGGCTTTAAACTGCAACAGGGGAGGTTCAGACTGGACATTAAGAAAAAATTTTTCACAGAAAGAGTGGTCAGACAGTGGAATAGGCTGCCCAGGGAGGTGGTGGAGTCACCATCCCTGGATGTGTTTAAGGGTCGTTTAGATGAGATGTTGGGGGATATGGTGTAGGGGAGAACTTTGTAGAGTAGGGCTGATGGTTGGACTCGATGATCCAAAGGGTCTTTTCCAGCCTGAATGATTATGTGATTCTATGATATCTAAGAGCTGCTTGGGAACAGGAGAGAGGAGAGGACACACAACTAAAAAAAAAGCATAAGAACTGAGCTTGCTTCCCAAAATTGTTGTCAAGAAATGATTTGTGGGGAGCAATGAGCAGAAAATTTGAAGTGAATAATTCAGTGCTGAATTCATTCTTCTGGTGTGTCTTAGTGCTTGTAGCCTTTTATATTATGACTTGAAGTTATTAGTTACCAAATTTTTAGTTGTTGTTCAATTTGTTTTCAATGTATTGTACCATATTTCACTGTATTTGAGATGTGATTTGTGCTACATTAGTTGTGATCATTTGTCAGTGTTAATTATAGGTGTTCAGAATATGAATAAACCAAAGAAGCCATGAACTTTAAAACTCTTGTCATGACACAGATTTAACAAAATTAATATTTAGGCACAATAGAGGAATGTTGACTTTCTTCTCATATAAGAACATTTTGATGGCTGTATAATAACTAGCCAACTGTATGGTTTATTGGTTAGGTAAATTGTATACCATATTCACTTACAACTGACATATATCTATCTATGATGTTAGATATAAAGGCTAGGATTCATGTCACCCAGGTTTAGCCTTCAAAAGAAGCTACACAAATAGTCTGAGCTACTCATCCAAGCTATCTCTGTCATGAATGGAGAGAAAAACCAGATTATTTATCCCAAAGATTTTAGACATATCTTATCACGAAATCAACTGCTCTCCAAAAGCTGCAATTTATTTCCATTAAAGGAAGTCTAAATAAAAACCTGACATTTAAAGTATGCAGTTGAACTCCTGTTCATGTCTTTTAATTCTGTTTCAGGTGACCCACTTCTTACAGAGCAGAGCATCAGCCTATATAAAATTAATTATGAATACTTCAGAAGATTTTGCATGTTTTTACAGTTCTAACTTTAAACCTATCAGAGATTTCACACATCAAAGGTCCTATGATTTGCTGAAAGAAAAGGAGTGCTGGGAAAGAAGTGTTAAAAGTAGGGACAGTCTGTTCTAGAAAGAACATGATGGCTCAGGCACTGCAGATAATCCACATTAAGGTCATATTTCTTTTACCATCCGAACTACAATGATTCTGGAAAAGAAGTGCTTCTTTAGGCAAAAAAGGCATTTCTGGAGTAAGCTTTATTAATTCTTTTCAGGGTTTTTGTTTTGTTTTGTTTTGTTTTGTTTTTTTTTTAAATTTATTGTGAACTAAAGCAGAGGATTTAATATTTTTACTTATTTAATAGAACATCTACTGAATTTAATCTTACTAGCTGATTAACAGTTACTTAGTCATACATTTAAATCCAGAGATAGCATTGGAAAATCAGAACAGGATATTCAGGAGTAATATGAAGCTTCAAGAACTTCCAAGAGGCGTTTTAAGAACTGACCACCAATAATATTTTCTTTGATTGTTTGCTTGCTGCCAGACTGTATGTAGAAATAGCAGATTCTTGTGGTACTCCTATAAAGACTGCAACAATGTAAGCAGTTTAGAAAGAGTTACATCTAGAACAAAGATCAGACAGGTATATATAGAAAGAAATCTATTTTTTTTCTTTGAAAGTATGGTTGAGCAGTTTGTGCTTATCAATGTGTATTCTCATATTTTAAAATAAATATGTAAGTAACATAAAATAAAATTTAAATAGTGAACAAATTATAATTGGTATTTAAATTCAGTACATGCACAAGCATAATATATAACTATCAAAACAATGTTTCCTAATTACCCAAGAGTCCAGAGTGGACTGTTTACTTAATTTACTTTTAATCACATTATTTTGTATTTTCTCAGCTGTATATGCAAATGACATACACAATGTCACCTCTGGCATAGATGTGGGTGAAGGAAGGAAAGCTATTAATTGATCTTTAGGCAGAATTGATTCCCCCAAAGCAGTAGGCTTTAATTTGAGTCTATGCAGAGAAATAAAATTAAACTACCCATGAGTTCTCAATCCTGATGTTTTCACATACATATGGAAATCATAAAAAGCAAGTTGAATTCTTTTGACTATGGTTATACAATTCTGAATTAAATGGAGAACCTGGAGCTAGGTTAAAGAAAAGATAGAAGTTTACTGACTATATATAAATAAGGAAAAAATCTATAATGATGCAAAAAAACTCCTTTCTAAAATGTTATAGCTTAAACAAATAAACAAAGATAAAACTTCTTGTCAACATGCAACATATCCATATTATCAGAAAAGAAATAATTAATCTGGTTGGCAATTTCAGAAATAACTACCTGAATACAGAAAAAGTAGTTTATGTATATGTATGAATAAATTTATTGTAGAAACTTGGTGCCTTTTTCTAAGGAGAAATTGGTTTATCTCATTTAGTATGAAAAGAAAAATCTGAACTCTTTTTCTGCCTTTCTCCTTCTTGCTTCATTTGGGAGTGAAACTGTTTTCTTTTCAGTTTGTAGCACAGAGCCTAACTGATCCTGAACTTCCTTGAACTTCCTGTCAGCAGTGTTAAAATTTTTTCTGTTGAATATGCATAGGAAAGAAACTGTATAAATCAAGACAACTCATTGGATCGTGAGTTCTCTGGTGAAAAAATGAGTTCTGATGAAGAATACAATGATCAAATACTTTTCTTATTGTGATGTAAATATAACTAAGAAAACCCCAGTATACATAGAAACCCACATTCAGATCATATTTTTCAGATCTTATTTTGGGTCACCCTTAGACATGCGTTAAGTTAGAATGAAATTACGTCATGGTTTTAATGCTAATCATGAATTATCTATAGAATGATGACTTCGTTACAGCTCTGTATGTATTTACTCTTTTCCCAGGAAATTAATTTTTTTGAAAGCTAAAAAGAAAGTGTTTTAATCCCTGATTGCAAGTTGCTATTTTTGTATTTTAGCTGAACATAGCCTCACAAAGGGTAGTAACAGAAAGCTAACTGAAGTAATGTAGAAAAATATGTATTAAGCTGTGATGAAAAGCTTCAGATGAACCAAGCTTAGTAATGTCTGTTTCCATCACTGACAGGAATTTAAAGTCATAAGTAAGAAGTCAAAACCTGCTTAAAACATTATAATTATATTTAATGATTTTCACGTGTATTTTAGCTGAAGGGAAATATGAAAAAATTGGACAACTTATAACTTGACCAGATTTAATATGTTTCACTGTTAAGAAACAGAGAAACAGTTTCGTAAACCACCAATTACTTAACATAGCTTTGAGTATATCAGCCAGACTCACCTTGAAATTTCTTAAGAAATATGTCATAAATAAAAAAATGATACATACTACTGAAAGGAGAAACTCTGCTGATAGGGTCCTTGGGATAATAGCAGATAGCAAATTACATAACCTTAGTTTGAGCAGTCTGAAACTGCAACAAATAGGACAGTGCAGCATTGGTGGTAGATAGCTTGCAAAAAACTGTCATTTTGCTTAATGGTACTGTCCCGATCCAGTGTTGGGGGATGTTTAAATATGTATACCCAAAACAGGTTTTTACTATTAAAAAAGTGAAGAGGGGTAGAGATAGGACAGAATGGAAGGAAAAGACAGAAATAAAGCAAGGATGCTGGGTAGAGCTGCAAGAATAGTCACCACCATGGATCCAGCAGCGTCCCGTTGGTCCTCAGTCTTCAGTTCTTCGATGGTGGGTGCACACGGATCTGGCTTCGATGGTGGATGCACACCAAGCAAAGTGCTCTGTTGCCTTTTTAAGTTCATCGTATCCGCTGATTCGCATATCTGCCCACCTTTAGGGTTTTTTTTTCTCTAGTCCCACAGGTTTTGTTGCATCCGGCTTCTGGGCAGAAACCTTTGCCTCTTATCAGTTCATTAGCAATGCATGCATGGCGTCTGGCCTACACAATAGAGCCACAAATGGCTACAAGACGGGCCAGCTCAGTACATGTCTGCCCCTTTGAGGCTTGTCTAAGGAGTCCAACAACGCAACCTCAAAGAAGTGGGGGGTGCATCCTTCAATACACTCCAGCTTCCCTGGGTGACATTCCCCAGACCAATTCACAGGCCGAAGCAGTTTGTCTTGAAGGTTTGCACAGACACAAGCAAGCTTTGAGACAGTGACATGACATTTCAGACTTTCACAGGTACCAAAATCATAATCTGTGAAATACATTCAGCAGCACTTGAAACACATCAGGAGACTGGACTAAAACCAGCTTAATCGGCATCAAGTGCTGAAATGATCATGATTTGCAAAGGAAAGAAGAGACTAAATTGAATTGTGTTTTATACATACAAATGTACGTAGATGTTTGTGTGCATGCCTGTGTATGTGTGCATGAACATGTCTGTGTCAGATGGAAATATGACAGGTCAAACAATACAAATTCATCTCTGATTGGACAGTCTGCTTAGCTGCACAACAATTCTGATTTTTTTATTGGAAGATGATGGCCTTGCTTCCAGAAAAAAAAAAAAAAAAAAAAAAAAAAAAAAAAAAATTAGAGGATTGTCAGATATGTCAGTATGCTTACTGACTTTACTGATTTCAGGACGAGTTGATATAATGATTTCTCTGACATGGAGCTCACTTAAAGCAGATTGTATCACTAAATTTTTTTTTATTATTATTTAGTAAAAAAAATATAGTTATATTTTTATTCCCTGTAGTTAAAAAAACTGTATGAAAGAGGGAAGATATCAAGATAACCATTAAATAAGAAGCTGACTGAATTTATCCCTTTGGACAAATTAAGATGTTTTATAATCTAAAGAATGTCACATGGATACAAACAACTCCACTTTGGAATGAAAACTCAGTCTGTTCCATGTTCTGCCAAACTCTTGGCATGGCAAATGGCTGATCATGTAATAAATGTGAATGATTTGGAATTTTTCCAAATACCACAAGAAAATAAACAATTTGGGTAGCAGAGAAAAAATATTTTAAAACATATTAAATTCTTATGCAAGCAGATAGAAAGATAGAAAGGCAGGAGAACTGTGAGTCACTACATGTAAGAATTCCATATGAATCAAACTGGTGCTGGAATTTGTGCATTTTTGTGTTAAGTCAATTGCACAAACTTTGTTTCATTGTGTTTTTCAGACTCAGATAGGTGAGTAAAATTGTTTTGGAAGTCCTTAAAAATGTAACATGAATGTAACAACAAAGTTACTCCTAAGTTGAACATTTAGAAAAAGCAGAAGGGCAAGTCTGGAACACTTTGGTGGAAAAGTTTTGAAGTTACATGCCTCTCCTGTCATCAGTCGTTGCTTTTTGTCTCATTTTTTAATTATTATATGTTGAACATTCCTACAACTGGAATGCCAGAAATTTGACAAGCAAATGTAAATTGTAGAATGCTAAAGTGGACAAATTTTAAATGAGAAATGAGTAAGAATAATGATCTGCCTTGTACTAATTTTCTTATTTTTATGGGGTAATATCTATTTCAAGTCATAAAAGATGTAAAGCAGAATTATGTTTATAAATATATTTAAAATGTGGAGATACTGTTAAATCATTAATTGTTACTCTCTAAAAGTAATTAGTCTTGAATAATCTAAATACTTTAACATGTACACCATTTCATTTTAAAAGAGAGAAGAACTCTCAGACTTAAAATGGAAGAAAAAGACACTTGAACAATAAGGTCATTTCTTCTAAACATCTGGATTAAACTGAACATTGACTTTTGTTTCATCTATTAAAAAAAAACTTCAGCAGAATTTTGACATACCTCTTTTTTTTTTTTTGTAAATATAGTTACATTTATATATAGCAATAGACTTAAGTGGATGAACCAGTTGTCACACATAATGCTGTGGATACACAGTGGTAACAATATGCTTTAATTTTACTGAAAAGACCTCATCTTTTTTCACAGCAATATCATATCTACGTCAGTGGGCATGGTAGTCATAATTTACCTTACCTGCTGTCCTCTTCTAAAGAAGTAGAAGGACCTTGACAGGCTTGAGAAGTAGGCCTATGTGATCCTCATGAAGTTCACCAAGGCCAGGTGCAAGGTCCCATACCTAGTTCAGGGCAGTATCGGTACAGGCTGGGGGATGAATGGATTGAGGGCAGCCATGTGGAAGACTTCGAGATATTGGTAGATGAAAAATTAAATATGAGCCAGCAATATGTGCTTGCAGCCCAAAAAGCCAATCATATCCTGGGCTGTGTAAAAAGAAACATGGTCAGCAGGTCAAGGGAGGTGATTTTCCCCCTCTACTCCACTCTTATGAGACCCCATCTGGGGTACTGCATCCAGCTTAAAGATGCCTGGTACAAGACAGACATGAAACTGTTAGAGTGGGTCCAAAGGAGGGTCACAAAAATGATCAGAGGGCCGGAACACCTCTCCTATGAAGAAAGGCAGAGAAAGTTGGGATTGTAAGAAGAGAAGGCTTCAGATAGGCCTTGTTGTGGCCTTTTAATACCTAGAGGAGGCTTATAAGAAAGATGGAGAGGCACTTTTTACCAAGTCTTGTAGTGATAGGACAAGGTGTTAAACTAAAAGAGGCAGATTTAGATCAGACTTAAGAAAGACATTCTTTACTATGAGAGTGGTGTCACACTGGAACAGGTTGCACAGAGAAGTTGTGGATGCCCCATCATTGGAAATATTCAAGGTCATGTTGGATGTGGTTTTGAACAACCTGATCTAGTGAAAGATATCCCTACTCATGGCAGGGGTTTGGACTAGATGATTCTTGATGAACTTTTCCAATCCAAACCATTCTATGAATCTGTCATTTTAGCTTTACCATTTCCTATGTCATAATAGGCATTCTTGTTATTATTTTCTATAACTTTTTTTTCCCAAAGCAGGCATATTGTATTACATAACCCACTGTTCAGTGTAATGCTTGCAAACTCACATCACTTTTTTTAAAAATGCACAGATGTTCCATGGCTTGTGTACAATTGTTGCACCTGTATTGTTAGAATAGCATATATCATAGACTGTTTTTTCTTATTCAGATAGAATGCAAATATCTCCAAGACAACTGATATATGCATTTGTCAATATCAGTGCTCATTTTCAATTCCCTGCTAAACATATTTAACATGAACATGATATTTCCAACTTTTTCTTTTTAATTCTTTTATTTAGTTTCTAATATAGTATGTTTACAGACCAAGTGATGCTTTGTGTCTTCAGTATAGTAGGTGTATTCTGTCTTATTGCTTCCTTATTGACAGCTGCAACAAGCCTAGAAAACAATTACAGAGTACATTTAATGAAAATAATTATCAGAATTTTTAAACGTGTAGTATCTGATGGGGCAGCAGCATGAATGCTCATTCTGGGATTTCCTAGCATATGCAAGATCTGCTACTTCTAAACTGTTTTGACCACTTAAAAAAAAAATCTCATTTTACATATAGTCAGTAAATATTTTTGTTTACTTTTCCTAAGTTCCTGTATTCACCTGCAGTGGCTCTGCCTTGTACCAGCTTACAGAATCACTCTCTCAGACTGACTTTTTTCTCTAGGGTTTCAAGAACAATAGAGAACTTTTTCTTGAAATATTTATTTTAGCCTGACATCTGGATTAAGAGTAAGTGCAATGGAGTCACAGAACTATACCTTTTTGTGCACCCAAGAGACATGCTGCTCTGGCAGTTGTTCAAGGTTGTATAGTAAATGAGGTTACTTTTTACAATCACTCTCATCATTGCCTACTTATTGCTGTAGAAATTAGAAAGTCAATAATGAATGAGGCAGAGAATTGTGGGAACACAAAAGCTGTCACAGTAACATTGGAAATGCAAAAAGGTATGACTCGTATAGAAGGAATCATAGACACAGAAGTTCTCACACAGAACTTTTTGCTCATAAGGCTGTCAAGCTGACCTGTAAACATTAACCAAATCCAAAACACTCCAGTATTATTAAGCTGCTTCATCTCCATGTTCATACTCATTCTCTATAAGCACTTTAATTTATTAATGGTACACATTACTATATTTCTCACTGGTTTATACAACAGTGCCTTCAATTTTTAGATGTCTAACAGGATAGGCTTCAAGGTGTCCAGAAACAGGATAGCTTTTTTCACAAAGTGTACACCAGTTGATTTGCTGCTGAAAGCAGTTTATCACACATGACTAGTAAAGCTGATTGGATTAGCTTCAAACCTCTTGAAAAAAAAAAAAAAAAAAAAAAAAAAAAGCCCTATTCATCATATACTAAATAGTTTTTAATTCCAATGAAGAATGTTAAACAACACTTTTACTTAATGTTAACTAAAATTACAATGAGCGCCACCTGTAATGTCAATATTGATGGTACCTGTATAATTTCCTGCTATAGAGCTGATTTCTTGCTTACAGAAAATGTCCATTTTCACCCTTCGCACTGAAGATCTTTAGTGTAGCAGAACCTGTGAAAACTTGTTAAGATCTCGGGTTTGCAAGTTTGAGAAATTTGTATCCATTCTGTAGCTTTTGTATGCCACAGTTCCTGGATTTATAGAATTGTGTGTTTTCAATAACAGTGTTTCAAACCTGGTTCATTTGGGTTCTGTTTACTAGTTACCTTACATAGACAGAGATATCCTGGTCTTCAGGACTAACAAAATCATATTCAATTCTGAATGCTCAAAACAAATGTTGCCCATTTATTATCTTGGAGAGGATGATGGTGTTGATTCAGGTATAACTAATTTATATCAGCCTCAAAGGAAAAGTCTGCACAACTCACAATAACACAAAACTCTACACAACACTTTGGGGTCAAAGCAGTTCCAAAATAAATCTGTTAGTCTCTCTGTTTCTCTCTATCTATATGAAGAATTCAGCAATAGCTGGTGACAACAGCAGGTCATCGTACCTGCCATGATCTCTGTGAAAGGCCTTCAAAGCCTCTTCAAGCAAAACATTCCTTTTCCATGTAGTGATTTTATGTTTAATGGCTTTATCCTGTTCCTATAGAAAATATTTATAATCATATAAGCTTTTTCATGTTTTCAAAGTCATATTTATTTCCTCATGGATATCTTATGCATGAGAAATCTTGTATTTCACATTGCATCTAATTACTTCAGCAAGCATTAATATAGATCTAAGTACAGTCCAGTTAGAACATTTTTGGAAAAAAAAAAAAAAAAAAAAGAAAGAAAATAATTGTGATATTATCTAAGTGGAAAAATACATTCTACTTCATATACTCTTGCTTTTAAACCTGTTATAAATGTCTTGGAGGTCAGGAAAACCAATTAGCAAGAGGTTAGCGTGGGTTCCCAACAAATAACTGTCCTTTAATATCCTGTCAATGCACAAGATTTTGTCAGATTGTTCAATGAATAATGTAAAAAGTAGGTTGTCTAAAACTAATAGTATGGATTTTCAGTATATTAATAGATATGTTATTAGTCATTATTTTGTCCTTTTTGCATCATTGCTGCACTAAATTGTTTCAATGTTAAGATAAAAATATGTAATTTAAAATTGTTAAAGACACTTATTTATGAAGAGTGAGTTCATCTGTGTATACCAAATGCTGAAGTCAGGAATGAGAGCTTTAGCTGACCATCAGAGATCTATAATCAATCTGTAAATTATTGTACAGCTCTTCTTATACTGATGGATTAAGGCTATTACATGACCTAAATAAAGTTGAACAGATGAAGCAGAAATGATGTTCCAAGAGAAGCATTTTTCTTATAAATAAATATTTCCTTGGTTTTTAGGAGTAGAAAAAGAAATTTCTGCACCATAATTTTTCATCTTTTTTTATAGACAATCATTTATAACAACTAGCATTATTTTAAGGACTAATTCAACTCCCTAAACAGATGGAAATCAACATCAACAGTATTATTTTAGTGTAGAAATATTTCTGTTGTCTTCACACCTTAAGGCAAAGCTATATGGTAAAATCCACCTCCATTTTAACATCAGATTTGGTTTATATCTGAATTACGCTTGACTTTTCTGATCAGAGGCAGCCTGAAGCAGGATAGTGGAAATGGCTGGGATCTTCAGGTCTGGGGAATTTATGGTCATTTTGTAGCCTTTGTACAACAGTCTCTAGCTTTAAAATCAAATGGGTTCTCACTAAAACATTAAAGTAAATTAAAAAAAAGTTTGATACTACTTTCTGGCATATAACCATGAATTCACACTAAAACAGGACTCTTAATCTCACATTTTTACACCTTATGACCCCTTCATATCTCACTCACTGTAGTAGTGTCACTCAGATTTGACACCTAGGCAGAAAATTCAATTCAGACACCTGATTACAAACTAAATCTCACCAAAATTATTTGCATAAACCTCTTTCCTAGCAAATTTCACAGCTATAAGTCTCAAACAGGCTGTTACCATCTCATTTTCTGTCATCATTTTACTCAGTTATTACAACACCCTTTTCTGCATAAAAATAATGACAAGTACAAATTCATACTGTGGATCTGTACTCACAAAACTCTTGTAAAGTTTATTTTCTTAGATACAGTTAGACCATATTCCCCTTTATCTTCATTCCCAACTCTGTTTCACACAATGCTAATGATATGGTTCATGACTCCACACTGGAGGCCAGCCCCATTTAAATCAGGATGTCAACCATTAGCAGGGGGAGACTGCACTGTTGGGTGACACACTTATAAGCATACTCAGCACCCAATTTCCTAGACACTTCTGACCTGTTCTTACACCACATTGCATGAGGTCAGCTTCCTGAGGAAAACCAACTTCAGACAAGTGCTCCATTTGTTTAGGTGTCTGTAATTTAGGTTTAGGTATGTAAAAGGTACATCTGAACATCAAATGATGTTAGATGACATCTAAATGGTCCTGCATGGTCAAAAAAACAACAGAGCAGAATGGATGAAGAGATTATCCCTTCATCAGCTCCAAAAATGAAGTGTAGCAGCCTTTTGGAATGTCTGTCTCTTGCACTAACTATTAAGGGAACTTGGATACTCAACATTCAGGTGAATAAAGCTGAGTGAAATTAATGTAGGTATTAGTAATTACGTGATTCTTCCTAAGTATTTTTGCTTTCCAGAGGCAACTTGATTCATACAGAACAATCATTTGACATATATTAACAAAAATTAAATAGGTAGGTAGGTAGGTAGGTAGGGAGAGAGAGAGAGAGAGAGAGAGAGAGAGAGGATAGATTTTGATGAGGTAGTATAAACCAGGGGAGTTAGGACATTAAAGCAAAAACTTAAGGCTGTCATATGCCTTCAGATTTCTTTTATAATGTTGTACACATAATCCCTAAAGCATTAAACACTGTGGTGGTGATTCAGTCTTCTCTAAACATTGCTGACACCATTTTACTATTTAGCTACCGTTTCATGAATGTTCAATTCTTTTCCATTCATCCATAATTTTCACAAAACACTTAATTTAAATTTTATTACAAGGATGTAAGCATTTAGCTACTGCACACAACCCAAAATACAAATAATCATAAAACATTATGTGAAAGTTTAACATGATGACTATTATACTTCACAAACTCTATAGCTTAGCAGAGACATTTAAAGCACTATGTTTTCAGTGATATATTTTCAACTGTATTCTTCAAAAAGCAAATCCATGTACACTTCCTAGGAGAAAACTTGTATTACCCTGTTCCTCTGGAAAATGTTTCAGGATATTCTTCTCTTATCAATGAAGACAGGATTTATTGGGGAACTTGATAGAGAAAAAAAAGGTAAAAATGAACTAATGAAGCACTTTATCTTCAGCTGTAGGAAATTAAATCTTGGATCAATTTTTTTCATACTGGCTAATCATAATTGCTTTAGCAACCCACAGTAGCTTCAGGTAGATATTTTGATTATCTTGAAGATAAGGATCAATTAAACTGACATAAAAAATAATGAGTGAAAGGAAAAAAAAAACAGAATTTATTTTTTTTTCTGGCTGGACCTTATTAGTATCATATTGCACTATATTGCTTGAACTCAGGTTTGACTCTTGATTTCTTACTTGAGGTATAGAGTCAAAGATGCAAAAAATCCATTTCATAAAAAAGAAATATATCATAATATTTATGTCACAAAAGAAAAAGAAACCGTAATTTCTAATTCTTCTTGGAAAGTTTCAACTTTCCAGAAGCATTACTACAATCTAGTCCTTGTTCAAACAATCAGAATAATTAAAAACTTTATTTGTGTAAGATTTTACAATTTTGAAGTGTAAAACCTGAAGTTTTAAGCAAATAAATGAAAATAGACTGATTATGGATTTAACTTTTTTAATAGATTTTTACTCTATATTTAAACAAAGTGTTTCATAGTGGGCTATTATACTTTTTGAGTCCAACTTCAAGTTTTCCCAAAGAAGGGAATCTGTGTTATACAGATAAAAACCATATCTGTATCATGTTTTTAAATTGTTCAGTATGAAATTCATAAGAAAGAAAAAAAAAAAAAAAGGTTGTTTTTTCAGGATGCTTCTGATTTTTGGTACATATGAGTAAATATCCTGGAAAGTTATCATGGGCTACTTCTGAACGAAATTTTGTGTGTATATTTCTGCAGTGCTATGTTATTTGACCTCACTTTTGATTTCTTCCACGTGTCAAACTTTACAGGCAGGGAAACACTTAGAAAAATTCTTAAACTGCAAGATGTCCAACCAGATGCAATAGATACAATAGATATGGGGCCCTGGAACTTTTGAATGAAGTAGAGAAGGATGAAGAAAATGAGTCAATGAAGGAGGAAGATGAAGGTCCACCAAGGCTGGGTTGCTCTAGACCAGGTATGAAAGCCAATTTGAAAAAGAACCCCAGAAGGGTCATTGTAGTGGGTGACTCCATTCGGAGGGGTGTCGAAGGCCCAATATGCAGACTGGACCTGCTTCATAGGGAAGTCTACTGCCTCCCTGGGGCCCGGGTAAAGGAACTCACAGCAAAACTCCCCAATCTAGTGAGACCTAAGGACTGCTACCCTCTCGTGGTTTTTCAGGTAGGTAGCGATGATATTACCAGAAGTTCTAAAGCAATGAAGAGAGATTTCAGGGCCTTGGGGAAACTGGTTAAAGGGTCAGGGGCACAAATTGTGTTCTCCTCCATCCCTTCAGTTGCAGGGATGGATGAAGAAGATTACAGGAGAACTCAACAGATGAACTTGTGGCTCTGAGACTGGTGTTACCGGCAGGGCTTTGGATTTTTCAGTCACAGGATGCCAGACCTTTTGGCATCAGATGGAATGCACCTGTCCCAGAGGGGGAAAAGAATCTTGGGGCAGGAGTTAGCTGGGCTCATTGAGAGAGCTTTAAACTAGATTTGAAGGGGGAAGGGGACAAAACTGGAACTCCCAGACATAAGCCCCAGGGTAGATTACCACAGTTGTGACAACGATGTGCCACTGGTGTGCCAACAATGACCTTCACCCTGCCATCTATGTGGAGGCGAGGGATGGAGACATGCAGCACAACAAAGATGCAAGGGATATGGATGGATCAGTAACTGTGGTAACACCTGTGAAAGGTCAGGCTGGAATTAGGACCTCTAAATGCAAAAAGGTGCTGGGGACATCAGCCCATCTGAAGTGCATCTATACCAATGCAGACAGCATGGGTAACAAAAAGGAGGGACTTGAAGCCATGATGCAACAGGAAAATTATGATGTAGTGGCTATCACAGAAACATGGTGGGATGTCTCCCATGACTGGAATGCACTAATTGATGGCTACAAGCTCTTTAGGAGGGATAGACAAGGAAGGAGAGATGGTGGGGTGGTGCTGTATGTTAGGGACTCTTATGATTTCTTCGAGCACAAGTATAGTGAAGACAGGGTGGAGTGTCTTTGCGTTAGAATCAGGGGGAAGGCGAACAGGGTAGATGTAGTATTAGTCTACTATAGGCCACCCAACCAGGACAGAGAGGTGGATGAAATATTCTATAGGCACTTAGGAGAAATCTCACTATCGCTTGCCCTTGTTCTTGTGGGAGACTTTAACTTCCCAGACATCTGCTGGAAATACAACACAGCAGAGTGGGACCAGACCTGGAGTCTCCTGGAATGCGTGGAGGAGAGCTTCCTGACACAGCTGGTGAGTGAACCAACCAGAGAAGGTGCCCTACTGGACCTCCTCTTTGTAAACAGGGAAGGACTGGTGGATGATGTGACAGTTGAAGGCCAACTAGGGCACAGTGATCATGAAATAATTGCCTTCTCTGTTCTTAGAGATGTCAGGAGAGGGGGCAGCAGAACTGCCATTCTGGACTTCAGAAAGGCTGACTTTGACTTGTTTAGGCATCTGCTTGACAGAATCCCTTGGGAGATGGTCCTGAAGGGTATAGGGGTCCAGGAAGGCTGGGTACTCTTTAAGAAGGAAGTGTTAATGGCTCAGGAGCAGGCAGTCCCCAGGTGCTGTAAGAGAAGCTGGCAGCAGAGAAGACCACCCTGGCTAAATAGGGAGCTTTGGCTGGAACTCAGGGAGAAAAGGAGAGTTTACGGCCTTTGGAAGAAGGGATTAGCCACTCACAGTGATTACAAAGATGCTGTGAGGCTATGCAGGGCAGAAATCAGGAGGTCTAAAGCCCAGCTGGAAATTAATCTGGCTTCAGCAATCAAGGACAACAAGAAATGTTTCTATAAGTATGTCAGTAGCAAAAGAAAGACCAGGGAGGGTCTCCATCCCCTGCTAGACGCAGGAGGAAACATGGCAACGAATGATGAGGAGAAGGCTGAAGTCCTTAATGCCTTCTTTGCCTCAAGTCTTTAATAACAGAACTAGTTGTATTGAGGGAATCCAGCCTCCTCAGCCAGAAGACAGAGACTGGGAGAATGAACCCCCCACAATCCAGGAGGAGTTAGTCAATGACTTACTGCACCACACAGACGTACACTAGTCTATGGGACCAGATAGGATACATACGAGGGTGCTGAAGGAGCTGGCTGGGGTGCTCGCCAAGCTGCTTCCCATCATTTACCAGCAATCCTGGCTGACTGGGGAGGTCCCGACAGATTGGAAACTGGCCAGTGTGATGCCCATCTATAAGAAGATTTGGAAGGATGATCCAGGAAATTACAGGCCTGTCAGCTTGACTTCAGTGCCCAGGAAGCTGATGGAGCAGCTCATCCTGATTACCATCATACAACACATGTGGGACAACCAGATGATCAGGCCCAGTCAGCATGGGTTTATGAAAGGCAGGTCCTGCTTGACAACCCTGATCTCCTTCTACGACAGGGCAATCTGCTTATTAGATGAGGGAAAGGCTGTGGACGTTGTCTCCCTTGACTTTAGTAAGGCCTTTGACACCGTTTCCCACAGCATTCTCCTGGACAAACTGGCTGCTCGTGGCTTGGATGGGCACACACTTTGCTGGGTAAAAAACTGGCTGGATGGCCAGACCAAAGAGTTGTGGTGAACGGAGCTGTCTGGGGTGCTCGCCAAGCCTCTTTCCATCATTTACCAGCAGTCCTGGCTGACCAGAGAGGTCCCAACAGATTGGAAACTAGCCAATGTGACACCTATCTATAAGAAAGGTCGGAGGGATGATCCAGGAAATTACAGGCCTGTCAGCTTGACTTCAGTGCCCAGGAAGCTGATGGAGCAGCTCATCCTGAGTACCATCACACAACACATGCGGGACAACCAGATGATCAGGCCCAGTCAGCATGGGTTTATGAAAGGCAGGTCCTGCTTGACAAACCTGATCTCCTTCTACGACAGGGGGACCTGCTCATTGGATGAGGGAAAGGCTGTGGATGTTGTTTACCTTGACTTTAACAAGGCCTTTGACACCGTTTCCCACAGCATTCTCCTGGACAAACTGGCTGCTCGCGGCTTGGGCGGGCACACGCTTTGCTGGGTAAAACACTGGCTGGATGGCCAGGCCCAAAGAGTGGTGGTGAACGGAGTTAAATCCAGTTGGCGGACAGTCATGAGTGGTGTCCTCCAGGGCTTGGTTTTGGGGCCACTCTTGATTAACATCTTTACTGATGATCTAGACGAGGGGATCGAGTGCACCCTCACTAAGTTTGCAGATGACACCAAGTTGGGTGGGAGTGTTGATCTGCTCGAGGGTAGGGAGGCTCTGCAGAGAGATCTGGACAGACTGGATCGATGGGCTAAGGCCAGCTGTATGAGTTTCAATAAGGCCAAGTGCCGGGTGCTGCACTTCGGTCACAACAACCCCCAGCAGTGCTACAGGCTTGGGGAGGAGTGGCTGGAGAGCTGCCAGTCAGAGAGGGACCTGGAGGTGTTGATTGACAGCCAGCTCAACATGAGCCAGCAGTGTGCCCAGGTGGCCAAGAAGGCCAATGGTATCCTGGCTTGCATCAGAAATAGCGATGCCAGCAGGGACAGGGAAGTGATCTTACCCCTGTACTTGGCACTGGTGAGGCCACACCTCGATTATTGTCTTCAGTTTTGAGCCCCTCATTCTAAAAAGACATTGAATTACTTGAGCGTGTCCAAACAAGGGCAACAAAGCTTGTGAAATATCCGGAGCACATGTCGTATGAGGAGCGGCTGAGGGAACTGTGGTTGTTTGGTCTGGAGAAGAGTAGGTTGAAGGGAGTCCTCATTGCCCTCTACAACTACCTGAAAGGAGGTTGCAGATAGCTGGGGTTGAGTTTCTTTAACCAAGTAACAAGTGATAGGGGAAGAGTTAATGACCTCAAGCTGCACCTGGGAAGGTTTAGACTGGATATTAGGAAGTATTGGTAGTATTAGAACAGATTGTTAGGCATTGGAATGGGCTGCCCAGGGCAGTGGTGGAGTTCCCATCCCTGGAGGTGTTTAAGAGTTTGGTTGGCATAGCGCTTAGGGATATGGTGTAGGTGGGAATGGTCAGTGTTAGGGTAATGGTTGGACTAGATGATCTTCAAGGTCTTTTCCTACCTAGATGATTCTGTGATATAACTATTGGAGCCTCCGTTCAGTTCATAGAAAATCCAAAATCTTACGTTGCTGTTAAATGCATATTAAATCAGTTTAGTTTTACCTGAATGGCTGTGAAACACCGTATACATGAATTACATCAGAAAGTAGCTTCTGAATCTACCCTCTCTCAATTATTACTTACTGTCATTCATGAACAATGGACTGCAAGCCTCTAAGTGGTGTTTTGTTTTTCCTAAAAGAAATGAGAAGTCCTACACAAACATGTCAGCAGTTGTTTCTTGTTACTTCTCTCATACAATTTCATCCACTTAGATACTATTATTATGTGCCCTTGATAAGCTTAATGCATGTGAACATGTCAAGACTGGGTGCAATTTCAAAATATTAACCTAAATGTTGTTAACAAACTTTGTTGCAATGTAGTATTAGTGTATTAGATTTTTATTAGAGTTTTATTATACCTTATACTTTTATACAAATATTATTTTACTCATTTATATGTGTTTTATTATATAATATTAGGAGATGAAAGAAACATGAGATGCATATTTAGGTAAAATTCATACGTACCCAAAACCTGAAGAGATATTGGTCATATGAGTGACGATAACCTGTAGAACACATATATGCAATATTCAAATATAGCATTTTTTCTTCTGCCCTGTTGAAAGAACCAGTCTCCATATGAGACTGTGGTTTACTGAAAGTTGAGTTGCTTCTATAGCTTTCTTGATTCATATAAAGTCAAATTTTATTTACTCAAATTGTGTATACTTTCTCAATTGAAAAGCTTTCTAACAGTTCTCTTCCTTTTTTTATCTTCATTTTAAATATGTATTTGTTCTGATACTATATGTCACATATTGTCTTTGACTTAAAGAGTTTCACAGCTTAGGCTATGTCTTATGCTTGAGGATATAAGATTATTATATAATTACACTGAGTTTTGGTGAACTGACTACACTCTTTCCCTGAGGCATACACCCTGAAACCGTACATCCTGAAAATAGTATTTTTTTTTTTTTAATTTTCCCCTGAAATAGCTAATGATCATGCTACTTCAAATTGAGAGAGAAGCATGCATAACCTAACCTACATGTCTAGAAATAATTCCTCTGTGCCAGGATTTCTTGACAAAGGCTCAAAACAGAATGCATAATTTCTTTCTCAGCAAAATGATTTCTAATTTGATGATTGCAACTTTTAAGTTCTCTCCTGAAAGACAATCAAGTCTTCATCCTCTAGTACACACTTAAACTCCCAATTTGAAGTATCTTGAAGTAAGTAAAATTTCAAATCAAAGAACAAAAAAATGAGGAATTATGCTGAAAATATAGTCATAAAAGAAAAAATGTCTTTTAAAGAAAATTACTTGCTTCTAGATTTTCTATGCAGAGGATTTTCCTAAAGCACAGACTGCTGTATTCTCCAGAAGGGATTTAAAATCCTTTACTTTTGAAGAAGCTGTAGTGAAAGACAGTTTCTAGTCATACTAACCTCAGTGGATCAGATGGCTTTGTGAACACTCAATTGTGAAGGACAGCTCTTTTCCATTGCAGTAAAAAATATGCATGGTATGGTACAAAAACCATGGAGAATGTAGGTGCAACATCAATACCTCTAACTTTATGTTGCTAGGGTCTCTTACCTCATGTAAGGTGGGTGTTTTCAAAATGCATTGCTCTTGCAGAGAAATTAGAAATACAGTTGCTCTGGGAAGCAGATATGACAGAACAAAATTCTTCTGTCATAGTTTTGGCTTGGGAGTCTTGTCGGTTTTCAAATCACGGACTCCATCCTGAAACTGAGCCTTGAAAAGAGGTATTCTATATTATTTATAATGTAGACTTTATCAGCATACCAAGAATAGTAAAATTTTGACCTTGGTTATGTCTTGAGAATCTGTCTAGCTTGTAATAGAGTATAAAAGTCTGACATTCCTCAGGGGTTGGTATTGGGACCGGTGTTGTTTAACACCTTTGTTGGTGTCATAAACAGTGGGATTCAGTGCACTCTCTGCAAGTTTGCTGGTGACATCAAGCTGTGTGGTGTGGTCAACATGCTGGAGGGAAGGGATACCATCCAGAGGGACCTTGACAGGCTGGAGAGGTGGGCCTGTGCAAACTTCAAGATCAAGTGCAAGGTCCTGCATGTAATCTCAAGCGCAAATACAGGCTGGATGATGAGTGAATTGAGAGCAGACCTGCAGTGGAGGACCTGGGGGTATATAGTGGATGGAAAACTATTAGCCAGCAGTGTGCACTCACAGCCCAGAAAGCCAACTGTATCCTGGGCTGCATCAAGAGAAGCGTGGCCAGCAGGTCAAGGGAGGTGATTTCCACCTTTACTCTTGTGAGACCCCACCTGGAGTCCTGTATTCAGCTCTGGAGCCCCTAACATAAGAAAAACATTCACTTGCTCAAGCAGGTCCAGAGGAGGCCACAAAGATCACTAAGGGGCTGGAGCACCTCCCTTATGAGGACAGGCTGAGAGACTTGGGGTTGTTCAGCCTGGAGAAGAGACCTTATAGTGGCCTTCCAGTACTTAAAGGGGGCCTACAAGAAAGATGGGGAGGGACTTTTTATCAGGGAGTGTAGGGATAGGACAAGGGGTCATGGTTTTAAACTGAAGGAGGGTAGATTTAAATAAGATATAAGGAAGAAATTCTTTACTGTGAGGGTGGTGAGACATTGGAACAGGTTGCCCAGAGAAGTTCTGGGAAACTCTTCTCCTAAGGATAATTGTTTCAGTCTTTAATACAAGAGTTGGAATAGCTGACATCTTGGATTCCAGAAAGTGTACTCTCCAGCTAAGGATGTCAACTGCCTGTGTTTTTTTGGCAATAACGGTAAACTCTAGCAAAGTATGATACTAACTGTGTTCCCTCAAGACTTGGGTCCTCTAGTCCAAGGTAATTTATTTTTGTTTTTGAAGGCAAGAACAAAGACATATATTTTGAGTGTTTGTACTGTAAAGAAATCTAATCTTAGACCTGAGATGGAAAGAAAGAAATTCAGTCCATGATAAAAAGAAACACCAAAGCACCTTTAGGGAGGGAATACCTTTAAGTACACCCCAAAATTATATTGATCTCAGTTCCCTCACTGACACACCAGTACACCATTTCTATCCAGTGTCAGGAGTGGAGAATGAATAATTTATGACAATTATTAATTAGTTTTCTCTGTTTATCTTTGGAAGGTGCTCAGACAATGGCACTGACAGACCAAAATAGGTAAGCACAGAATAAAACCCAAAACAATAAAAAGGATGAGGGAAGAGAACATATGTAAACACATTGGAATTGAAAGGGAAAATAACAACTATTCATTGAAAACTGAGTTGGAGAGGAGGGCCTGAAAGGAAGTAAAATACCTTTTCCCCAGAACATATTGTTTACATGGATGTTAAATGGAACAGGAAAGATTAGGACATAGCAGTGCAGGGCAGGGAAAAAGAGGGGAAAGGGAGAAAGGTGGGGAAAGATGGGGAAAAGGGCAAAAAAGGGGAAAAAAGATGGGAAAAGGGAAAAAGAGAAAAGGAAGAAAGAAAATAAATTGGTTGAATAATATAAAAATTGTTTATTAGAGGAAAAATGTAGTAGTATTAAACAAAACCACAGGGAAAATCTAGGTGACAAACAACAACTTTTGGAATTAACTATTTTTCCTTTGTAGCATTTAATCATAAAATCATGGTGTTAAATTCTTGATGTAGATAATAGTATGCATTACAGTGCAGAGAAAAAGGCATTTCAGTGTTTTAGATGGAAAATACCATGAGATTAGGAACAAATGTTTTTATTCAGAGATTTTGTCTAAAACACTAATTATCATGTCTGTTCTTTCACTGACAGAATTTATGTACTGTTCTTACTAATATTAATAAAGGCAGATGTGCACATTATATAAGAAAATGTGCTCTCATCAGGCACTACCTTAGCATAGATAGTGTGACATTTTTTCTGTAAATGTGAGTAAAAAAAAAGAATAAATATGAGTTAAGAGGTGAGAATTAAGTTAAGATTCCATAGTCTATTGGAAAAAAATGGAAAAAGAAAAAAAAAAAGTTTATTTAAAACCCCAGTTTAAAAGCACCATTTGAAGAGTTTTAGGTGCTAAGATGAATCAGTTTTACAGCAGTATAAAAAAATATCAAGGATGTATAATAAGCCTGTTAACTTAGCAGTGTAATTGTATGGCTGAGGAGTGATGAACACAGAGCTTTCACTTGAGAAAGAGTGCGACTGTGTATGAACAATAAGGTAAGGTTATGTGATGTGGTCATTATTGAGGAAAGCAATTGAATACAAAATATTTATATTTACTGATAAACATCTATATAGTCATCCTTAAGAAACTTTTTAATGAAGTGAGAAAGACAAGACTACTCTCCAAAGTTGTTAAAAAAGTGTGTTCTTCAATGACTACTTCAGGACTCTCTTAGATTAAATTTAGGATAAATTAACAGATTAGTAGATTAAGTTAAAAATATATTGAGACTAAAAAGCATTGTGCAGAAAAGTAAAATGTTTTCATTTATTTAAAAGATAAATTCATGTCTTGTTAGATGAAGGCAAAACTAGAGAAATATCTTAGATATTAACTTGAAGAAAGAAAAAATGTCAAAATTCTACTTTAGAGATTGTTTAGGAATTTTCCACATGGAGAAAGATAATTAAAATATGCTAAACAGTAATATCTTCTCCTTATAAAAAAGACTAGTTATGGCACTGAGCTAATGAAAGGATGATAAAAGCTAATTTTGAATGAAACCATGCATGAAAGAAGGATGTTTGTGTTCTCCATGAAGTAATGGAAAAGAACATTAAAACATCTCCTTAAGCTGAATAAGACATTTTGTATTTCTTTGTCCTCCAATCCTTGATTTAACAGCACTCTTTACTTGCATAAACGAAAAAGACAAGCAACTAAAACAAAAGAAAACAAATTAAGCTTTTATGACAGGATCAAGAGGAAGCAACTTTCCAGTTCACAACTTCATGTAGATTAAATATGTAATGATTAGATGAAGCTGTAACACAGGGTGTATATTTAAACTAATTTTTTTCTTGAAAAGATTTTAATGGGGGTATTAAAATGTTATTATCACTGAAGATATTAACAGCATCTGCTGGTAATCAGCTTTCATTCTATTCTAGAAGAAAGAACATGCACTAATCTCAGAAAAAGACAAAGAAGAAATTAATATTTTACATTCTTTCTTGATATGCATATATTTATTCCCTCTTATCCATTATATGTTAAATTGGATAAATTAACCTTTATAGTAGTATTCACATAACCTAACTTCCTATTTCTTTACATTAAAGCATGGTTAATTCTACTGAATGCTAGAGGTTGGATTCATCACACCTTCTACAAGTGAGATACGATATAAATATCTTAGATAGAGTTTCTACTCCCACTCTATGAAATGTACCTTTGTTTAACCAGTGTGTCCTCTGTTTAGAGGCTGACTTCAGGATGCAATGAATCAGTCCCTGGCCAGACTGACAGTATTGGCTGTATCTCCACTGATTCTGAGGACTCAGACAGACACATCAGAAGCAGACATTTTCTGTCCAGATGCCTAGGACTTACTCCAGATGAATACATGCCAAAATACCGTAAAGCTTGGTATTTAATCTAAGACTGTGCAGGTTCCTTATATACACTAGAGAGAACTGAGATAATACCACTCTGAGGATATATCACAGAAGAGCCTAGACAATTAGCTCTTGTCACCAAAACGGGATAAAAGAACTTATCAACACCAATGTGATGTAGATAAACACACTCCTTCATTAACAGCTGAGTGCGTAGGGGAGTCGTCTCACCAACAACGCACACCTAACCTGTGTAGCATGCTGATTATATAGGATACAGTAATACATAATAAACAAGTTCTCATCTATAAACATGCTAATTCCCATAACTCATTTTCTCATTCCCACCTCTTTCCGGTCATGTGCACTTGAATCTTGAAATGAGTCGGTGGGCTGCTTTTGCAATCACCACAGACTACTGACCTAAAAGAAAGACCTTCCAATGCCCTTGACTCAAGGATTTTGGCTCACATTGTGATTTCAACATGCTCTGAGGCTCTTTCACAATGCAACTTTTAGAGCATCCTCGTCTACAGGGCAATAAATCATCCTCACTGAACAGTCTAACATAGTACCTTGCCATGAACTCTTTGAACAGAAATCTGGGTAATGATTATTACCAGTCTACATGGCCTTAGCCTGGGCTTTTACAAAGGACTTTGTAGCAGCATAACTGGTTGTATAGTTATTTTAAGCTACATACAATATTTCTATGACTACTTAAAACATTACACAACTATCTTTTATAAAACCGATATTCCTGTGAAATTCCATTTAATTGATTAGTCCTAATAATTCCTTATCAAAATCACCAAAATCATCAACTCAAATTAATAACAAATCAGTAACAATCAGTAACACTCTGACTGAGCACTTTATCTTTTAGATAGCTGTACTTAGCATTAATTAAAGCATTTGATTATATTCTTATATGGTTATATGATTATCTGCTTATATTATATGCTTATAGGACTTGTTATCCTTTTGAGAAATAAAGTATACAGTGTCTTCCAAGGGGAGAATGACTTTAACAACACAGTTCTTACTGGAGATCTCAATAGTGAAGAGCACAGGGGAAAAAAGAAAGAAAGAAAAAAGAAGAAACTACTATTTATTGGTCAATGTTTTTTTATTTTGTTGTTTTCTCTCACAAGAAAATAGACTAATTATTAACTGTGATCATTCTCATTGTTTATAGCTGAGGTATCTCCTCCCAAGAGCATGGCTAAAAAATTCAGGTTGATAACACAATAGAATGTGCATCCATTAATTGGCTTCATGAGGGGAAAAAAAAAAAAAAAAAAAAAGGATATTTACTGCCTGTTTTGCTTCTTTCTAATTATGGATTATTTTTCATACTCAGGGCTACATTTCTCAACAGTCAAAACATAAAACCATTCCTAACAAATCACCAATAAGAATTCTTCCTTTTACTCAGAATCCATTCTTGCATGATGCTAGAAGATGCTGACCCCATCTTCTCAGTAGAAGTGGAGTCCACCTCTTGTGTAACAAGAGAAAATCAAGGAATGACCTCCAGACTTCCTAACGGGGTTATATTCTCCTTTAGAATCTTCATAGAAATATAACTTTAAAACCTAAACTTGCAAAATCCAAAGAGAGACATTTTATTAGAAAAGATATATATTTTCTCTGATGTCTAGGGGAAAAATGCTATAATCTGTGTCATAAAATAGGGACAGCATAGAAGTAAGTTCTAAAATGATGACAAGTGGCTTTATCCTTCTGAGTGTTTTTCTATTTCCAAGGAACCATCTCTATGTCAGATAAAGTCAAATGCAAAGTAATTTCCAGGATAGAAAACTAAGATGTGTATGACTATAAAAAAAAATAGAAGAAGGATCAGTAGTTTCCACTCAATATATTTTTGGCTGATCAGGGAAAGTCTGAAATTATTTTTATTTTACATCTGACAATATTCTCAGAGCAACTTACAGTAGTCCATTTGTTAAAGGCTGTGATAATCACATGACTTGCATAACCAGCATATGTTCCAATATATGTTTTGATTTGGGCTACAAATGTGAAAAACGCAAAAATTATAAAATTCATTAGAGGTGCAGATATTCAATGATTATTGCAAATGAAACTTATGACAACCTCAGATATTAATTTAGATATTTGATTATCTGTATTTAAGTTTCCTGTGATGACATCAAAGGAATACGTTTCAAAATGAATACACTTACAAGCTAAATTTCTACAGGTGACAAGCATAGAGTTCATTAATATTTAAGCAAATAAGATTCTGTCAAGAAATAATCACAAAAGTGCAAAATTAAAGTGACAGTAAGAAATGTATTCTACCTACTTATTACAGTTCTGTCTAGACTGAAATCCTTGAAAAGAAAAAAGAAGTAAAAGGAACAGTGCGGTGAGCTATTAGCAAATACGGCTTGAAATACATGTATGCGTCTGTCGCAACCTTGTTCTGGTTCTACAGTAGGGAAAAGATACTCTCAAATCTCCTACTGGAGAAAAGAATGTAAGACATATTTAATACTGCATTATGCAACTATAGCTAAGTAATGTTAACTGTAACAGGTTGCTCAGAGAAGTTGTAGAGTCTCCAGCCTCTAGATATACAAAACTCAATTGGACATCATCCTGAGAAACCTGCTGCAAGTGACTGTGCTTTGGGCAGTGGTGGTTGCCTGGGCCATCCCCAGAAGTCCCTGCCAACTTCAACTATCCTATTATTCCATAGCTCTGACTACACTAAGGTCGACTACTCACCTCCTTGGTGATCGTTTGGTTTTACAGAAAAGATGATTATAAGATATTGATGCAATTTTGAAGAAACTCTATTAATGCAATTAATTAATGCAAATTTTGAGGAACCTCTAGCTTCTTAACGTTATATAACAACCAAATGGGATGCTATACAAGTACAATATAGACCCTGGAGTCTTGATCTACTGCAGAGATTTCTGCCATTGGGCTTAGCAGAATAAATAGATCGTATATTGACAATGACATCTGTCACATGTGATGACAGCAAAAGAAAGATCAGACTCCAGTCTTGAGTTCTACCTGAGAAGTAAAATGGCTCAGAATTCATAATCTTACATCTCTCATTAGCTTACTAGTAGTTATTTTTCCTGTCAGTTTGGCCTGCATTCAGGTAGGTTGTTTCACTCTGAAGACCGGTTCTACATTCTTTTCTCTTCACTTCTAGTATGAATATGAGGGATTTGGAAGAAAGGGGAATAAAAGTCTCTAAATTCAATTATTCTATCTAGTCCACAAATTAACCATTTCATCCCTTTCTTTCAGAAACAAGCAGAAACTATAATAGCTGAAGAATGTTCTTCACATGTTCAGAGCAATTTACAGAGACCTGTTGTGTATTAACAAGTGAAGCCAAGTGAAGAAGGAAATCTTTACAGGTTCTTGATAATCCTCTCTACACATGCTTTCCTGTGTAATGAGATTTTTCAAAGACAAAAGGCTTGGCAAAAGGCCTCCTCTCTGACTTCAAGTCCTTTCTATGAAGTCTTATGTGAATAGGTGGTTGTTGATATTTAAGTGACTATATCTTTTTAAAATATAAAACTTATTACTTGCCACAGTTTCAGAAATGCAGAAATTATTACAAAAATTTCAGAAAATTGGATTAAGGCAGACAGTTGACATTTAAAATTTTTAACCCAACCATATTGTTACAGTCAGCTGCAATTATAAAAGATCACAGGGTCTCATTATGAGAAGTATCAGACAAGGTTAATAATAAATGGTGTTTATTGCCCTGACTCTAATAAACAGTTGCTCTCAGTTTTTATATTCCAGCCATGATATTGGCAATTACATTGTATTTATGTCTTTGTCTGTTCATTTGTGAAGCTTTCCTTGTCAAACACTCTTACAAAGAACAACAGAAATCAAAATCAAATCCAAGAAAATATGATAAAGCAAACTTCTGTAGAAATTAATCATTCAACTGAAAGGTCAAATATTCATTTTGAAGAAACTGGGATGAAAATGGCTTTCTAAAGTTTTCAGGATGTCATAGCAGCCAGATACATGAGATATATAGCAGTATGGACCAAAAGAGAATTGAAAGTTCTCCATTCATTTTTTGTGATATTACAAGACTTAATATTCCTCTAGGCCCAAAATCCTCTCAGATTTTGGCAGGACACTCAGAGAGAGTCCTGAATGCTGATGACTTACAGTGACATAAAGGATTCAGTATTATCATGACATGGCAAAATATGCTGGAGATATTCTCTTCACCTCATTGCTTAACATGGACATCAAAAGTTGATTCTTGATACTCTATATCACATATACATGTAAGATTTATTTACTTACTTTTTTTTTGCTCATCACAGTGATGCCTAAGCCTATTCCTTTGATTTAAGCCAAATCCTTTGAATTTTATTGTACTGCTTACTCATCCCATCTGATGATCAAAAAAGCTAGCACTTTTGCCTTCATTTCTAGATCTAGAGCTATAGAGGTCTATTTTACTTATCATATTCAACCATCACTGAATTTAAATCTTCATCCACCTGGACCTATTATGGCAGTATACACAGCAGATCATTAGTAATTCATTGTAGAGTCAATCAACATTGACATCTAATAATGCATTTATATAGTAATTGCATTTTCATTATATCCTATGGGAAACATGTCCAGTTTGAGTGCATGCTTAGTAGCTCTGGTGAAGGAAAAGTAATTTTTTGTTATTATATCTTTTCTTTTCTTTTCTTTTCTTTTCTTTTCTTTTCTTTTCTTTTCTTTTCTTTTCTTTTCTTTTCTTTTCTTTTCTTTTCTTTTCTTTTCTTTTCTTTTCTTTTCTTTTCTTTTCTTTTCTTTTCTTTTCTTTTCTTTTCTTTTCTTTTCTTTTCTTTTCTTTTCTTTTCTTTTCTTTTCTTTTCTTTTCTAAATCAAAATCAGAACAATTGGAAATGAATTATTGCTTTCCAGTTTTAGCTTTGTCCCACTGATAACAGGTTTCAAAGAGTGCAATATAGATGCTAACTTTCACAAAGCTGAAGCGGGGAAGGCTAAAATTGGCAACAATCTACTTTCACTTTACTTATTGTTGACCATAATCGATTTTGACTTGGGATCTTACTGCAACATTGGCCATAAATGACCTTATGAATTGTTCAGACCACCTGGACTATTCTCCTTTGGCCTCTTAAAAACAGTAATTTCCCTGTCCAAAATCTTTTACTCTTGCAGAACCAGCATTCAGTTACAACAGTGAAGTTAAACCATCTCTGATACAAACTGAATCTGAAGTCTCTCCTGGTCTAGTTTTAAATTATGTGGAAGGTGCATATTCAGGTACAGAGTCTTCTTGATCTAGTTCTTCTTCTGAGTGCCCAAGATTCCTCTCCAGTGAAGAGGATGAATATGGAGACAGCTGTGTGCTTGGTTCCTGACATAATATGGAGGTAGGAAACTGGGGACAGGATCCAGGAGTAGTTGTGGAACATGAGTATAAAAAATATCCATACTTATGTGTTATGTATTTATACCTCTTTATTTGTTTGAGAAATGTGTCAGTTCGTACAAGAGTTCTGTTTCACAATGTTTTCAGGGGATAGGTAAAATAAAATAATTTTCTTCAGAAAGGGATTTTTCAGTTAAATTCTTGTTTGGTAAGAACTCCTGAAAACTCACTACCCATATCTGGAATTTTAGTTAGCGACCATTGCCAATGTTCTGTAAAATGTGCATTATCCTAGCACGTCCACTCAAATTTTAAATCTGTTATGTTAAGTATTGCACAATGCCTAAAAAAGTACTATTCCTAGATCTCTTACAATGAAAATTCTTCGCCATAGACAAGTAGAGAAAAGACTAGATGGCTTGGATGTCCTGAATACTGTTATCAACTTAACATTCTTCCTCAACAAAGCTGGTGTCTCATGAACTATTGTACTGGATTTGACTGGGGTAGAGTTAGTTTTCTTCATAGTAACTCATATGGTGCTATGTTTTGGATTGTTGATGAAAACAGTGTTGATAACACAGGCATGTTTTAGTTGTTGTTGAACAGTGCTAACACAGCATCAAGGCCTTTTGTTTCTCATACTGCTCCACCAACAAGTTGCCTGAAGTGCACAAGAAGTTGGGAGGGAACACAGCTGATACAGCTGACCCCAGCTGGCCAAAGGGATATCCCATAACATATGACATTGTTCTCAGCAGTAAAATCTGGGGGAAAGAACAAGGAAATGGTGATGTTTGGAGTTACAGTGTTTGTCTTTCCAAGTAACCACTATGCATGATGAAGCCTTGCTTTCCTGGAGATGTCTAAACATCTGCCTGCTGATGGGAAGTAGTGAATGAATTCCTCATTTTGCTTTGCTTGTGCACACAGAATTTTCTTTACCTGTCAAATTTTCTTTATCTCAACACATGGGTTTTCTCAGTTTTACTCTTCTAATTCTCTTCCCCATCCAACTGCAGGGGAGTGAAAGAAGGTCTGTGTGATGTTTGCCTTCCTACTGGGTTTAAACCACAACACCTATCATTTAGTGAAGAAAACCTGTAAGGGCTGCAGAGATGGTTTTCACCTTTTTGTTCATGATTGTTAGGGAGGCTCTCAAAATAAACAAACAGCCACCAAAAATTAAAAATTAATTTAATGACAATCCAAAATGCTTATCGCTCACCTAACAGTGAGGACTCTCAACCATGAGGAACTTCCCAGGGCAGTGTCCCAACCCAAGTCACCTCAAGGTGTTTCCTTGGGTGACATCCCAACCCAAGGGGAGTGTCCTAGACTGCAGCACACTGCTCCAGTTGGAGGATACCTCCAAATGGCTCCCGCAAGGGATTCTGTTTATACCCAGGAAAAATGTGATCTGTGGTCAATAGTGTCTCCCATTGGCCAAAGGCCTCAACTACCATAGAACCCTCAAAACAAGGGCACTCAATAGCTGCTACACTTCAGCAACCAAGACACCCTATTTTCATTGGGCGGGTGCACCTGCCACACAATGATACGGAGATTTTTATGTCAGTAAGATCCAGTCTTAGATACAGTAGAGGTATGAAACAGATCTGGGAGCTGAACTTTGGGCTGCCTCTAATTAACGAACAGCAATTACTGGAGGACCTCCCCTGTGGAAACAAGACTATCAATGTCTCATGGGTCTCAATAACTTTAATTTCCAGCTGCAGGACAAGTAACAGCCTAATTTTTTAGTCTGGACTCTTAGAAAGTACAAGAAGATTAGCTGTTTGTGCTGTTCCCTCCTTGAACAATTATACTCTCCTACAGAATAAACAATAGGATGAATGAAAATGTCCATGGATCACCTTTGATCTACTGATTGCAGCTGGACTATGCTGACTTACATTACATAACATCTCCACTAATAATATGAATCACAGAATCACAGAATCATCTCAGTTGAAAAAGACCTTGAACATCATCTAGTCCAACCATTAACCTAACACTGACAGTTCCCAAATACACCATATCCCTAAGCCCTATGTCGACCCTACTCTTGAACACTTCCAGGGAGGGGACTCCACCACCTCCCTGGGCAGCCCATTCTAACACCTAACAACCAATTCTGTAAAGAAATACTTCCTGATATCCAGTCTAAACGTCTCCTGGCACAACTTAAGGTCATTACTTCTTGTCCTATCGCTTGTTACTTGGTTAAAGAGACTTGTCCCCACCTCTCTGCAACCTCCTTTCAGGTAGTTGTAGAGGGTGATGAGGACTCCCTTCAGCCTCCTCTTCTCCAAAGTAAACAACCCCAGTTCCCTCAGCCGCTCCTTGTACGACATGTGCTCCAGACCCTTCACCAGCTTCGTTGCCCTTCTTTGGACACGCTCAAGTAATTCAATGTCCTTTTCGTACTGAGGGGCCCAAAACTGAGCACAGTAATTGAGTTGTGGCCTCACCAGTGCCAAGTACATGGGTAAGATCACTTCCCTGTCCCTGCTGGCCATGCTATTTCTGATGCAAGCGAGGATACCATTGACCTTCTTGACCACCTGGGCCCACTGCTGGCTCATGTTCAGCTGGCTGTCAATCAACACCCCCAGGTCCCTCTCTGACTGGCAGCTCTCCAGCCACTGCTCCCCAAGCCTGTAGTGCTGCTGGGGGTTGTTGTGGCTGAAGTGCAGCACCCAGCATTTGGCCTTACTGAAACTCATACAGCTGGCCCTAGCCCATCGCTCCAGCCTGTCCAGATCTCTCTGCAGAGCCTCCCTACCCTCGAGCAGATCAACACTCCCACCCAACTTGGTGTCATCTGCAAACTTAATGAGGGTGCACTCAATCCCCTCGTCTAGATCATCAATAAAGGTGTTAAACAGGAGTGGCCCCAAAACCGAGCCCTGGGGGACACCACTCATGACTGGACGCCAACTGGATATAACTCCGTTCACCACCACTCTTTGGGCCTGGCCATCCAGCCAGTGTTTTACCCAGCAAAGCGTGTGCCCGCCCAAGCCGCGAGCAGCCAGTTTGTCCAGGAGAATGCTGTGGGAAATGGTGTCAAAGGCCTTACTAAAGTCAAGAGAGACAATGTCCACAGCCTTTCCCTCATCTAATAAGCAGATTGCCCTGTTGTAGAAGCAGATCAGGTTTGTCAAGCAGGACCTGCCTTTCATAAACCCATGCTGACTGGGCCTGATCATCTGGTTGTCCCGCATGTGTTGTATGATGGTAATCAGGATGAGCTGCTCTATCAGCTTCCTGGGCACCGAAGTCAAGCTGACAGGCCTGTAATTTCCTGGATCATCCCTCCAACCCTTCTTATAGATGGGCGTCACATTGGCCAATTTCCAATCTGTCGGGACCTCCCCGGTCAGCCAGAACTGCTGGTAAATGATGGGAAGCAGCTTGGCGAGCACCCCAGCCATCTCCTTCAGCAGCCTCGTGTGTATCCCATCCGGTCCCATAGACTTGTGTATGTCTATGTGATGCAGGTAGTCACTGACTAACTCCTCCTGGATTGTGGGGGGATTCGTTCTCCCAGTCTCTGTCTTCTGGCTGAGGAGGCTGGGTTCCCTCAATACAACTCATGTTGTTATTAAAGACTGAGGCAAAGAAAGCTCTAAGCACCTCGGCCTTCTCCTCATCACTAGTTACCATGTTTCCTCCTGTATCTAGCAGAGGATGGAGACTCTCCCTGGTCTTTCTTTTGCTACTGACATACTTATAGAAACATTTCTTGTTGTCCTTGATTGCTGAAGCCAGATTAATTTCCAGCTGGGCTTTAGACCTCCTGATTTCTGCCCTGCATAGCCTCACAGCCTCTTTGTAATCACTGTGAGTGGCTAATCCCTTCTTCCAAAGGCCATAAACTTTCCTTTTCTCCCTGAGTTCCAGCCAAAGCTCCCTGTTCAGCCAGGGTGGTCTTCTCTGTCACCGGCTTCTCTTATAGCACCTGGGGACTGCCTGCTCCTGAGCCATTAACACTTCCTTCTTAAAGAGTACCCAGCCTTCCTGGACTCTTATACCCTTCAGGACCGTCTGAAGTATGACCCAAACAATTTTTTTCTGTTAAAATATGGCTGAACAACCAAACAACTGAACTGCCTTATTAAGAGCATTGTTTACAGTCAGCTTGACCATATTGCTTTTGCTACTATAAATTCAAAAAAACTTTGTTTATCTTAGATTCAAAAACTGATGGGATATTATGATATTCTTCCCTTAAGCTTAAAATTCTCTGTAGTTGGTTTTAATCTGACTCTGAGTCTTTGTAACACAGTAAATCATAGTGTTCTAAGTATTATTTCCTTTGAATTTGAAAGCCTTTGTAACAGAATAAAACCCAAAAGACAACTTATTTGGATCACTGATCTCTGCAGAACTGCTCTGGAGAGTTTCTGTAGTTATAAGTATATACACATGAGCATTTTAAAAAACAGTTCAGAGTCTAGGCAGCTAGCTGGCTAAATTTTGTCTGTTCAGAAAGCATATGAACAGCAGAAAGAGGTGTTTATTATTCCATGCTGGGATACAGTTTATACGTAAAAGAGTAAATATTTTGCTAGGGATTCTTTTTTATTTCTGCTATGCAGGATTCTTTGTGCATGCAGTGACCTGAAAAGTTGTTTCATAAAATGGTCATCTAAGCTCTGAAAAGTGAGTTGTTTTATAAAAAAAGCACAGCCATCACTTGCATTTTATTTTTCTACTTCCAACTCTTGTTCTAACTAGTGTCCTCATTTTTTTCCCCCATTTCTGCCATTTCCATTCTCTGACTTCTTGTTCTTTCTTGAGGCAAGGTGTGGCCAGGAATTAAACACTAGAAAGGGGTACAAACACTGCAAATTTGATTCTCAGTTCTTTATCACATTTCCTTTGTAATTTTGGAGCAAGTTAGTCAGAGTAATTTTCAATAAAATGAATTCAAAAAGAACTTTCAGGACACCAAAACACACACTTGCAGTAATTTCTGACCTCTACCATTTGCTTTGCAGTTGTCTTCACAAATCATCTAAATTTGCTGGATGTCTCTGGCTAGATTTAAAATTCCCTAGTTTTTGAGACCTACACCACTGTAAATACCTGCTTCATCATCTCAATGTCAGTGTCTTATTTAAGCCTTGTTGGTCTGGGGAATGAGGTATCCCTTTGCCTGCTGCTGAAAACCTGATCCATTACAGTGTTTCTGAAATGCATTCACGTGATTGGTTTTCCTCCATAACTGTCAGAATCACTTATTCTTTCAAGGATGATTGCCAGGAAAGGAGAGACAACCATAATACTATTGATTTCACTAGTCTTTAGCAGAATAGCATTGCACCCATTCAAAAGATAAAATACATAAACCACATTGAAAAAGGGATAAACCTCTGGATTCCCAAATGGCTGTGCCAATCCCAAATTGTGACATACCTCTCTTCTCTTTCTGCATTGCGTGATAAGAAGGTGGAGAGTGTCTCCACAAAAAAACCTTCTGTGCTGATAACACAGTCCAAGGTGACAGGAGTTGTGGACTGGAATCTCCTGAGTCAGGGACAGACAGTGAATACAGGTTTCTCACCTCCTGTGTTCCAGTGATTAAGAATTTATATCAAAGAGGCTGCAGTTCTTGAGAAGTCACTTTAGTACTGGAAAAGGAAACAGTAACCTTTACCCAGCTATTGAAAAGTGTTTGTAAATACTCACTGAGTGGTTAATGTTGGACCTAATTTACTGGATGGTGTTGAACTCACTCTGAGGGGTTTACCTGTCTACAATATCTGAGGTCTGAGTGACCAAAAGATAAGCACTTTGATTTAGTGTTTTCAAATCTTGAATCCTAGCTGGAGGTAGCTTTCACTCTCAAAAATTTTAAAAATAAAACACAGAAAATACCTTATTTTTCCATTCATATTCCATTTCTCTGTCTCCATTCAGATTAAGAGACTGTTGGTATTCTTTCAAAGAATTTATAATGCTTCTGGACATTTTCTGTACTTTGAAGATCTGATATCTTGATACTATAACAATACTACTACTAATAACTATAACTGATACTATACCAATACTACTAATAAAATAGTTATTCCCAAAACAACTATCATATATTTTTTCCTTAAATTATTTCTAAACTCAGAAAAAAGATACAGTGTAAAAAACAAATACAGTGTAAATCCAAAGATCTCTGAGGACAAGACTTAATAATCTGTGAAGACTTGTAGAGCATGATATAAGGTATGGAAACAATGATTTTAAAAAGATCCCTACTGCTTTTTCTTTTGGCCACTATTTTTTCTTTCCTCTCTCTAGGCCTTGTTTCAGCAAACAGCTTGAAAATTCTGAGCATGGGAAACAATCGAAATATAGTGATCTATGTGGAAATCAAGAAAAAAATATTTGTTTATGTAGTTTTATATGATAATATCACTCATGTGAAATGAAAATTCACCTCCTATATTGCTACTGGGAAAGATACAGGATAAATTGGACTTGTTGAATCTGTAACCTAAGGTAAATGTACTGTTATATAAATTAAGCTGCATAGACTTCCTGTCATTTGATTGGATGAGAGAGTTCCATTTTCATTTTAAAATGAAGATATGAACATTTTTCTAATCCTTTACAGACTCCTAATCGACATATGTGAATACATTTCCCTGTCTTTTTGGTGGCCCACAATATATTTTGCCTAATATATCCTTTACAATTACAATCTCTAAAAATATATGGTCCATATAACCCTGTCTGTCTGGTCTCCCTCCACAGTGTCACAGTACAAAGCAGATAGAAATCTGACTCAACCAGCTGGTTAAAGACTTTCGCAATACTTCTAAAACTCTGAAGTGACACCATGGGCATACACAGCTCGTCTTTCCCTAAAAATGCAGATATATATGTATTCATTCATTTTTGCTATTAGATAACTTTCATACTATGGACATTAGGAAAGAGAGATACCACTTCCAGAATGGATATAAAAAAAACCCCAAACCAACAAAAAACAACAAAAACAACCAACCAACCAAACAGAACAAATTAAACCCAAAATTTCCTGTTTATCAATTATCTTGAACTTCTTAATTTTATGATTCACCTTTGCTAATTGCTCCTTTCTACTTTCCATCCTCAACCAAATGAAAAACCATACTTCAGAAAAAAAATATTTTTTAAAAATCATATGATCATATATATATAACAAATAATAACAAGTCAATAGACCAAGCACAAGAACAGGTTGTCCAGAGAGGTTGTGGAGTCTCCATCCATGGAAATATTCAAAAGCCATCTGGACATGATCCTGGGCAGCTTGCTTTAGTGGGTCTGCTTGAGAAGGGGGCTTGGACCAGACAACCTCTAGAGGTCCCTTCCAACCTCAACCAATCTGTGATTCTATGATAGAAATTAAATACTAGTGATGTTGTTCTCATATGACAGACAATAGAGTTATTCCTGCATGTGGCACTGATGTTTCCTTTCTTGGGGGTGCAGCGTTCTTATTCTTAGTAAAATAAATAATTTCTAGTACTCTTAACAATGAACTTTGATCAAACTAGATAATCTTTGCTCCGAGTAACAAGAAGAATACTGTGCATGTTTTAAATGGCACATGTCCCTCATAAAGTGTTGTCCTTAACTACACAGAGCATGGCAGAAAATATAATGTAGTGAAATTGCCCTATTTTTTTTCTGGGATCACTTTTCTAGCTGCAGACATTAAAACAGAAGAAAATCTGTTTTTTTCCAGAGTCTTTAATACTTACATTTCACTTTCTTTAAAGCTAGGTTAGGGGCATTGTCCCTGTGTCTGAGACAACAGTAAAAGTGGATGACATACATTGTCTTTTCATATTTAGCTTTGTTAGCTACAGAGAATTTCAACATGTTCTTCATTTTCAATTGTGATTATTCCCAGAAGCTATTAATTTTTCTCTTTTGTTGGCTCCAGAAACAGATTTCTGAGGCTGACAAAATTATTTCTGTCTGCCCTTATAGGCATATAGAACTATTAAGAAAGTTTTGTCTCTTCCATTTAAGTAATTTTTGTTGTTGTTTTTATAATGGATTCTGAAGGAACTTAGTTAAGCTCAAAAAAATTTTGAGACATCTCAGAGTGTATGAGAAGAAATGTGCTCTCTAACAGAGGAAAACATAATCTAAGCAAAATGCTGGAAGTTGCAGTTGGACATATTTAAATTTGCAACAATGAGAACATTTAAACAGTGAGAATGATTAATCACAGAGTCAAAAGATGTGGACCTAGTAGTGTAATTGATAGACAGACTGATCCAGAATTAGAAAACCCGTGCAACAAAGCCACATGAATTGTGTGAAGAATCATCCACAGTGATATAATACATGAAGATTCAGTGGGGTGAAGGTACAGCCCTCTAAGTGTCCTCTCAAAAGAAGCCAAAGGGCAAAAAGGAATGATAGATTCTCTAGATGTTTCTGTGTTTCAGTCAAAAGTATTGACCTTTCCAAAAACATGCTTGAATCCCCTACTTCAAACAGGAAAATGTGCCTGATAGGTGAGGGTTGTGTAACTGGAAGAAAATGCCTTCCTATGGAGTCCCAGAAGCATTGCACTGCTGGGCCCACATGTGTGATGAAATACCATTTGCACTACTTCAGGTATATCATTATTTCAGCTACCTGTAATGTTCAGTATAATAGAAATTGGATGACATTAAAAAGTCAGCTAAATTTCCAACGTACACACCAGATGTTGGACTTAAAATCCAAAAATACAAGTACTCAGTTCTCTGTCAGGGAGTAGATGGAAGTAGGCACTGAAAATCATTGTGTTATAAATTGCCTGATTTTTACAGGAAACAGATGTTTAATTGGTATTAACATTATTTTCAGCATTATTACAGAAACATGATCCTTCATCTCAGCCTCCAAGGACACTCACTACTTGTGCGCTGAAGTAGTCCTTTTTGGTGTTTATATTTAAGTGAAGAACAATGGCCTTTACTGAGTATCAGTGTTATTCATTAGCAGCAAAGGGAATCCAAAGCAAGGTCATATTCTTAACATATTTTCAATGGAAAATATTTTCTGATTTTTTTTGAGGATTCTATAGTCTTCATGATATTTTGGACTGTGAGGACAACTAATAAAACTGTTGACTTGAATGAAATAGATTATTAGTGTGTATAGTAAGTCAGTTGGCATCTTAAAGTTTTACAAAACACTAGAATTTTTTTCTTACGTTAAAGGAAACACTCAATTTATGTTCTATTAATATAAAATATAACATTTTTGTTCCAGTCTAAAAATTAATTTCTCTAATCTCAATTAAATTAATTGATTTCTCTAACTCAAATTGTTCCTTGCAAAGTTAATATTTTTATTATTATTTCTAAGAAATCATTTTAAAGTTATTAATCTGTCATTTGACAGCATAACTTGAATATGCATTGCTGCATAATATTCTTTATGTATAAAATTCCTATCAAATGTTCTTGAGACTGCTGAATGAAATCAAGATTTACATAATATTCAGGAAGAAATCCACACTCTAAAATTCAATGCAAGCTGCAAAGCTGGGATTTGACAGAATTGTTCATAGTTGCCCAAGACCAAATAGCATTGCATGTATACTCACAATAGCTAAAAGTATGTTTTATACCTGCACTCTAAAACTCTTAAAATAAAATTAATGCTACAGGTCCAAATGCTGAAACATTGGCTTTTTTTGGTGGGTTTTTATTTTGTTTTCTTCTGTAGACACTTCTGTTATGGAACTGTCTACTTCTCACCACTGCCTACCCAGTCTAAAGTGCAGATTTTGTCATTTGTGTTTCAGCTTTCTGTCCTTAAACAGACATAACAGTGTCACTTTTCACATAAATCTATAGTTGTAGTTACCAATACAAAGAATCAGACTCAGATACTGCTCTTGCAGTGTTGAATGTTAGGGTAATCATTGTTCTGTTTAAAGATGGCTTTCATAAAGCTATTGAACGTAGTGTTTTTCTCATTAGTATTTTCCTCAATTAATTTAAACAAAATGATTAAAAAATCTGCTCATGTGATAAACAAAATTTAATTTTAACCTGTTTTTGGGACATCAAGTACTTTTCATTTTGTTTTGTAATATACAGGGTCATTATCAATAATTATTTCCACAGAGTGATGTAGAATAAGCAGTGTTGCAAACAAGCTTAATGAAAAATCCTTCTATTCTAAGGTACTTATTAAAAGACAAAATTGATACAGAACGAGAAACAAAAGAAAAACCTGTATAATATTTTTGAGAAAGGAAAAGGTTTATACACATACACACACATATATCTATATAGATATACATATATACATCTACACAGTCATGGATAATATAATTTTTCTAGCCATTGGGCCCCCAAATCTTTACCTGGTCTGAATTCCTACAGAAAGATTATTTTTTTCATTGAATATTCCTTCCGATTACATAAAGCAAAACAAAGAAAAGCACCCTGTAAACTAATCCCCACAGTTCTGGTCATTATGATGAATTAAATAATATTTAGAAATCAAATATTCTTTACTTTGTTTCCAATAGCATGTTTACTGTTTCAAATCGCCTTTGAGTAGATTGATTTATTTAATTGTATGCTAGTATCTGCATATCTGAATACAAATAAGCAATGTTATGTATAATTTAGAAGTCAAATGATCAAAACAAACTGTTTGGTTTCTGTGACATATTATTCTGCACTGTTATTAATAAGCAATATATTGTGGGTAGTATGAAATCATATTTCCTCTTTGTTAGTAGTTGACCTATATCTTGCACTGAAAGGTACATCTGTTATAAACTGAGGAAAGCAGTTGGAAACAAAAAATGGAATTGAAACATTAACTTTCTGAAAGACATGTTATTTTTTGTTAGAAGAACAGTACTTAGTCATTAATTTTCCCACTAATCAAACCAAAAAGGTGTAATTTCTTCATTAAGGATATGCCTAATGGAAAGATATCTGATTCACTTGTATTATAATATCCTCAAGACTCTAATGAATTTCCTGAACCATACTGAATTTTTTCAGGTTTGCTACACAAAAACAAAGGGTCATGAAAGTTTACTAAATGGTGCTTAAAGCATGCAGATGAATAATTAATTGCACAGAAAGTAAATTAATTTGAATGATTTGCTTAAAATGTTTAAGTACTTGTTATAATTGCTGAAAATGTTACATCATTTACTATTGCAAGCTATCTGTAATACAATGAACATTTTTGTTAATATCTCTCCAAATATACTACTTGATTCTTCTCCTTCCACATCACAAGGGTTATTGAAGTGTTAGAAACCACAGAAGCGTTTGAGAACAGTTGTGTAAGAATTGGGGCTTCTACCCCAAAAAAGGTGTCAGGATCAATAGGCCAACTGAAGTGCAGCTACACCAACGCACGCAGCATGGGCAACAAACGGGAGCAGCTGGAAGCCATTGTGCAGATGGAAAACTATGATATAATTGCAATCACATAAACATGGTGGAATAACTTGCACAACTAGACTGCTGCAATTGCTGGCTATAAACTCTTCAGAAGTGAAAGGCAAGGAAGGAGAGGCAGTGGCGTAGCTCTGTATGTTAGGGAGGATTTTAACTGTCTAGAGCTTGATGATGGTGATGAAAGGGTCAAATATTTATGGGTGAGAATCAGGGGAAAGGCCAACAAGGCAGGTATTATGGTGGGAGTCTGTTATAGACCAACCAGGATGAAGAGACAGATGAAATAGCATATAAGCAACTGGGAGACGTCTCATGATTGCTAGCCCTTGTTCTTGTGGAGGACTTCAACTTACCAGATGTCTGCTGGAAATACAATACAGGAGAAAAGAAACAGTCTAGGAGGCTCCTGAATTGTGTGGAAGATAACCTGACACAGGTGGTAAATGAGCCAACTAGGGAAGGCCCCCCGCTGGACCTGTTGTTTTCAAACAGAGGACTTGTGGGTGATGCAATGGTTGGAGGCTGTCTTGGGCAGAGCAATCACAAAATGATAGTTTTTGATTCTTGGAAAAGTAAGGATGGGTGTCAAAAGAGCTGTCACCTTGGAATTCTGGAGGGCAGACTTTGGCGTGTTTAGGTACCTGGTTGACAGAGTCTGTTGGGAGTCAGTCCTGAAGGGCAGAGGATTCTGGGAAGGCTGGACATTCTTCAGGAAGGAAATCTTAAAGGCGCAGGAGTAGGCTGTCCCCATGTGCTGAAAGATGAGCCAGCAGGGAAGAAGACTGGGCTGGCTGAACAGAGAAAATTGGCTGAAACTCAGGAAAAAATTGAGACCTTTAAAAGAAGGAGCAGTCAACTCAGGAGGACTACGACAATGTTGTGAGGTTATGCAGGGAGAAAATTAGAAAGGCCAAACCCCAACTAGAACTTAAACTGGCTACTGCAATAAAAGACAATAAAAAATGTTTCTATAAATACAATAACAACAAAAGGAGAGCTAAGGAGAATTTCCACCCCTTACTGGATGCGGGGAGAATCATAGTGACAAAGGCTAAGGGAAAGGCTGAGGTACTTAACATCTTCTTTGGGGGTATTTAAAAGACGTGTAGAAGTAGGGACATGGTTTAGTGGTAGACATGGCAGTGTTAGGTTTATGGTTGGACTTGATGATCTTAAAGGTTTTATCCAACCTAATGATTCTATGATTCTATGATCTGTCTCACAGCTTGAGAGGTCAAATGCAGGACCCACATATGTCAGAATAAAGTAAAAATATGGCCCAAAACCTAGATATTCTGTGTTGTAAACATGGAATTGTTTTTAATCGCATTTTCGGATGATCTACACAGAGCTCTCTGAATAAAAATGGGAGTTATTAAAGGGTAAAATCTTCAGAAATATATCTCTAAGGAGGTAAGATAAGCAGGAAATTGAATAAAATTTTTAATCCAGAGAAGAGAAGTAACTAGAAAAATCTAGCTTTCAGTTCAATTGCGTTTTGTACTTTTTAGCACCATTTTTAATGGGGAAAGAGGTAATTAAACTGGTAATATTAAGTTTCTATGCCCAAAATACTGTCCTAAATACTCCTTCGCATGAACAACCTAAATCCGGGGCAGATTATATTGATTTTATATGTCCCTAAAGCTTAAGCTTTTATTTTTTCCCTAAGAGTCTCTGAGATGGAAAGATGGACACTCCACAGCCAAACCCAGAGATCTTCCATTTGGATGGTCATTCTCATTGCCTAATGGTCATTTTTGGATGGCTCCATTCTCATGGTCTGATACAGAGACAGAACTGGACTGAACTAAGCTCCTGACCTTTTCTTTGTCTTTTATAATCATAGGAGGACATTTTCAAAGCATTTTTTTTAGAGAAGGGTAGAGAAATCCTAGTGGCAGAAAAGGAAAACAGAAGGATGCCTAGCTCTTTTGCACAGTGATGAGGTGTCCTGCTTTGGGCCAGGATAGAGTTAACTTTCCGTGGGCTGAAAGGGAGCACAGCTGAAGGGCTGGGTCCTGATCGATCATTGGAGCATTCCATGTCATGTGACGTCATGCTCATCATATAGGTGGACATGTGCTCTCTCATGCACACACATTGTTTTGTTTTCGGTTTCTGGATCGGCTGGGCGGAGTTCTCTGGTGCGGTTGGATCGCTGCTGGGGACGGGCTCTGTACCGTTCAATGGTTGGTGAGCTACTACTGCATTTTACCCGTTTTGGACTACTATTATTAATGTTGGTTTTGCTAGTAATTTTTTTTTTATTCAACCTACAAATTTCTTCTTTTGTCCCTTCCCTGTTTTACTGGGGGGTGGGGGGGGAGTAAACAACTGGCCACGTGGTGATTTGCTACCAGCTGAGTTCAAACCACAACATGAGGACAAGTTGATTTTCAATTCTTCTCCGAATGGTGGCACAGATTCACAGCAGGGGATAAACTGCACTATACTTACCCAAAGGTATTGCTGTTGGGTTAAGGTTTGCTCCAGGTTGTCAGAAGCTCTGTCACTCAAGGCCAAATCTGCTCTGATCGTAACTTAGGGTTTTATAAAAAAGACACTTTCTATTCAGTCAGTCTCATCCCACGCAGTGGTTTATGAGTGGGGTGAATCTTTTCAATTCCCTGAGACCCTGCATGCCAGTGGAAGAGCTGGTCTCTGCTCAGCCTCAGGGCAGGTTGAGCCTCGACAATGACTCAGAGGAACAATTGTGCTGGTAACTTTATTAACTGACCCCTTTAGTGAATAAATGGAGACAATTTGGCAACAATTAACTGATAACCATCTGGGGAACAGATAAAGACACTTTGGCTCTTTTCCTAATAACCCATCAATGATCAACTGATTGCAATTCAATTCATAAAAAACTTATATACATTAATATATATAAGAAAGAGAAAGAGAGAAAGAGAGAGCAAAAAGAGGAAAGAGAGGAGGAGGGGAGGAAAAGGGGACTCATCACCCTTGGATCCCACGTTGTTGTAAAGTAGCCAGCTTGGTCCATAGGTGGGGGGTCAACAAAAGCATACATGGGATGTTGCTGTTATATAGTCTTTCCTACGCGTGCACATTAGGCTCTTCCAGAAGGTTCTCAGTTTCTCTGGCTTGTACCTGCACAGTTAGGCAAGTTCTGTCTCTGGGCAACCACAGGAGGGAGGGGGAGAGAAATGGACCACGACCCCACCTCCACAGAGCTCACTCTGCTTCTTCCCCACAGGGCATCTCACTTGAGTTGTTTGACACATCCTCTTTACAAACAGTTTCTTGACAGTCACATTTAAAAGCTATTTTGGAGGTTCTGAAAGGACTTAAAAATAATAATAAAAAAATCTAGCACGCATATATAATTGTTCACAATTGAGTAATTATCTTTAACCCATATTTACATGTCAGAGGATCCTGTTTTAACATGTTTCTTCTGTATTAGAGAACTTCACTAAGTGTCACTATCTGTGTTGTATGAGACAAACCGCTTCAACATTCCAGCATTGGAAATAATTGGTATTTGATTCAAAAAAACCAGACGATTAGCTTTTCAAAAGTTGAGGAAGAAGGATTTTTAATAGTTTTTTGCTGCCTGAATTAGAACTGCTGGGTGTTTACATTTTCCCACCCTCTTATATGCCACTAAATCACTGATCCTAGATCGATGAGTGTCTGGGGAGAATGGAAAGCCATGTCTTCTCCAATTGCAAAATAAAGAGTTAATGAATGTGTAGGAAAACTGTTTTTTTAGCTTGTAACAATGTTGCCTTCCCTAAACCTAAAAACATATAAGATGCTAGGTGGTAAGACTGGATCAGCATTAGAGCTCTCACGCAGAGAGCTCATTCATGTATTACAGCTCTTTTAAATATTATTGATTTTCTTTTGTTGCAGACAAAACAGTCTTGATTTAAGAATTTTTCCTTAATTTATTACTGATTAGAGCAAACTTCTGATCACTGATTTAGGTATTGAGAAAAAAACCCATACATAATTAAACAAATATATAGTGAAGTACCTTTTCTCCCCCTTTACCAGGCTTAACTTAAGCCAAAAGACTCTTCTACCCCCTTCCTAGTTTCAATTCCCCTTGTTTTCATTGTGTGTTAGACTCAGCCAAGCCTTCAGCGAGGTGACAGGAGTGTGGGGGGTTTACATCAGTGCATAACAAATTCTTTCTGCCACTCCTTGCTTCTTACACATTTTCCTCTGCTGTTCCTGGGTTCTTTCTCATTTCCCTCTGCCCTGACACAGGTCATCCATAGGCTGCAGTCTCTCAGGAGTGTCCCTGCCCCAATTTGGGTCCCTCAGAGACAGTCTTTCAGAGACAGATGTCCTTCAGTATAGAGCACCTCCCTTCAGGAGCCTCCAACCATGTCCCAAACAGTATCTTCCTCCATGTGTCTCCCTCCCCATGGGTGACTCCCCACTGTGCCTCCAGACATGTATCTGCATTTCCTCCATGTTTCTACCACATATCTTGTTCTTCTGTTTCTCTTCGTGTATCCCTCTGTTTTCTCTGTATCTCTCCCATTTCTCCTTGTACAGCAGCTGATACTCTCTCATCAATGCCTGAGTAGAGGTGTTGCAGGCTCCCACGGCTGCAGCAGTTTTGGGGTGTCATAGGCTGTTTGCATCAGTGTCAGCTCTAGCTGGAACCAGCTATGGCCAGCACAGGGCAGGTCATGGCCACCTCCCATGCAGGGCACCCTGGCAGACCACAGCCACCCAAAGCCTGCTGGTTGTGCCTGATACATCTTTCTAGAGGATTTTCTTTCTGTAAATATTTTTTCTTATATTATGGAAGTAAGACAATATTGAAAGACTAACTTAAAAATAGTCTTTTGGGACCATTCCACTCTAAAATATCCTGAAATAAATGTTCTTGTAACTGATTGTGGTGGGTTGACCTTGGCTAGCCACGAGGTGTCGACCAAATCACCCTGTCATTCCCACTCCTCAACAGGACAGGGGAGAAAATATGACAAAAAACTTGTGGGTTGAGATAAGGACAGGAAAATCACTTACCAATTACCATCATGGGCAAAAAGGACTCAACTCAGGAAAATTAATTTAATTTGTTGCCAATTAAACACAGTAGGATAATGAGAAATAAGAAGAAATCTAAAACCACCTTCCCCCCAGCCCTCCCTTCTTCCCAGGCTCAGCTGCACTCCCAACTCTTCTACCTCCTCCCCCTGAGAAGCACAGGGGGATGGGCAATGGGTGTTGCAGTCAGTCCATAACAGTTTGTCTGTTGCTCCTTCCTTCTCACACTCTTCCCTTGCTCCAGCATGGGGTCCCTCCCATGGGAGATAGTCCTTCACGAACTTCACCTGGGTCCTTCCCCCAGGCTGCAGTTCTTCATGAACTGCTCCAGCATGGCTCCTTTCCACAGGGTGCACTCCTTCAGGAATGGACTGCTCCAGGGTGGGTTCCCCACTGGATCACAGGTCCTGCCGGAAAACCTGATCTTGCATGTGCTGGTCTCCACAGGGCTGCAGTTCCTACAAGGAACCGGCTTCTGACAGTCTGATGAAACCATCGTTAATGTCTCAGCCATCCAGTAAAGAACTTTGGCAAAGGAAATGGTTTCTATGGAAACGCCAGGGCTGTGTAGGTAATGGCAGGGAGGCACAGCAAGAGGAGGGAGTCCTGTGGAGGTAGGACCACACTTTTTACAGGCTGAACTTCCCTATCTTGAGTGACTCTGTGAAGAGCCAATCGAGAAGCCATTTTCACGACACATGTGCCAAAAGGAAAGGTCAAACAACTGTCACACCTGCAGGGTGGGGGGAGTAACTCCCCAACAACCCCCAAGCCCACCGACTCATTTCCAGAAGAATCTGAAGGTACAAACTGCACATGTACCAAAACCAAGGAGAATTCTAGAAACCTAAACTGTGCATGATACCTAATTAGACTAATGAGTCTGAGTGCTCACCCAGAGGAGGGGCAAGGAATTATAAAAAGACACAAAGTAAATCCCCAGGTGGCTGCACCCCTCCAGAACTGGATCCCTAGGCTGGCTGGACAAACTATGGAACCAGGACTGGTGAAATATTTCTTTTTCGTCTTTCACTCTCTTTCTCCTCTTTTATCTCCCATTCTTATTCTGTATGTCTTCATATAAGACAAGGATTGTTGGGATGTGTTTAGGACTTATTGAGGCATGTTATAAGATCTGCTACTAGTCAGTGTAAGTTTAATTCCTGTTGCAGAAGTTGCAAAGATTACTGACAAAGTTTCATGCCAATTATCTGTTGTGAGTGAATAAAAATTGAGTTTTGTGAGCTGAAGAATCCTTGGTGTCATTTCAGCTTATTCTGACCTGGGAATCAGCGAATCTGAGTTGTCCCGAGAAACTGGGATGTGACATGGCTCCAGCGTGGGCCCTCCACAAACTGCAGCATCCTTCAGGGTACGTCCACCTGCTCCGTCATGGGGTCCTCCATGGGCTGCAGGTGGATATCTGCTCCACCACGGACCTTCATGGGCTGCAGGGGGACAACATACATCACCATGGCCTTCTCCACAGGCTACAGGGAAATCTCTGCTTCAGCACCTGGAACACCACCTCCCTCCCCTTCTTAACTAATCTTGGTGTCTACAGTGCAGTTTCACTCACATGTTCTATATCGTCTCTTTCAGCTGCTGTTATGCGGCATTTTTTTATCCTTTCTTAAGTATCTTAAGAGTCACAGAGGCACTACCAATGTTGCTGACGGGCTCAGCTTTGACCAGTGGCAGGTCTGTCCTGGAGCTGTCTGGGACTGGCTCTGTCTGACATGGGAGCAGCTTCTGGTGTCTCCTCACAGAAGCCACTCCTGCAGCCCATGCTGCTACCAAAACCTTGCCACATAAACCAAATATACTGATTATACCAACCAAATAACCAAGGTGAACATATTTTAAACTACATTATGGAAAATATGATGTGACTTTAGAGTATTAGAGTAGGTATAAGCTATTGTTTTTCTAACACCAGTTCCTGGAATTACTGAGGTCTGAGACAGCACACATCTGTCTGCATAGGCATTATTAGCCAAGGGCACTTAACATTGACGTTTTATATAGGTGATTGTCCTGGGTGCTTCTATTCAGCACAGTTATTTGTATAGCTATTAGTGGAGTTAAAGGAGGGTTTGGGTAAAAGGTTAAAAACAAATGCCAACAGGCTCCAGTGAGTATCTTCCTACAAGAACACCTCCTGAGAATGTTTCCAGACCTTTTCGTTATTTACTGGATAAAAAGACTAAAGAATTTCTGTGTTTAAAATCACCTGTATCAAAGAGCAACTTGTATTAAAAATACATTTATTTTAGGGACACAAGGTTTTCATATCTGAAAGCTATTTTTTTATTCTATATGTTTTGTACTAACTTAGGCAGATGAAGATTTCTGTAGAAAGACAAAAGAAAAGTGATACCTGGAACAAAAATTATTTTGATGTCATCCCTAATTACTAAGCATAGTAATATTCATACATGCCAGCATAGCATATTCATATGTGGGTAGTGGTAGCAGGATATCAAATTATAGCAAATTCTACGAGAAAATAAAGCACCTCACCAAGTAGCCATTTCTAGACTGAAAAAAAGAAGTGGAGGTCTGGGAGATACAGAACTTTAGTGCATGTATGCAACAGACTCTGGTCAAAAGAGATAATATTGAACTTCCAGAAAGTCTATTTCACCTTTGTCCAAGATACCATATTGATTCCAGGAGGTAATTACTTCTTTGCTTTGTAGAGCCAGTGAGTTTGAATCAGGCACAGACAGTGCATCAGTGCATGTGTGAACACCTGAGCATGCATAAGGTGTGTCTTTACACTGAACTTACTAGTCAGCTCAAGTAACAGAGTAATATAGCTATATTAGAGTGGTACTTTGTTTAGGTCAGTTAGTCTTTCTAGAAAGACATTATTTTAGTGTAGGACAAACACTAGGCAAAATGTGTCTTGTTGATTTCAGTACTTGAGTTGATATAATATATGGGCAGGACACAACCTTATACTACACAGACATGTTCTAAGAGGCAAAATTCTATATCTAAATACCTATATTACTATCTACAATATAATATCTATATTATTAAATTCTATATCACACAGTGCTGTGGGAAATATCAACAAAAATTAAAACAAACACCTAAAGCATTTTCTCAGGTTGTATTTTTTTTTTCTTTAGTTCTAGTAGCTTTCATTATGTTTTTAATACTATGCAGGAGTAAGAAAGCCACTATCAGAGAACCAGCTTTGCCTACAAGGAAGCTAGTGACAGGTGCAAAATTGAACTGCATACTATTACTGTTGCTATTTAATGGTTTTAGACTATATATAATCAATCATTTGTACTGGTGTTACCCAGAGAGCAAAGACAAGATGCAAACTGGGAAACGAGAATTTTAATTAGTAAAAGGTTTGGCCACATTTTCTTCTAGAATTATAAATTTTTAGGTGAAAAAGTATTCTTATTTTCAAAATAATAATTTCTACCACCTTCATAGTAATTAATTTTTTTTTGTGAAGGGAAATTAATGTAGAAAGTAACAAATGTGAGTAATGATGGAAGCATCCAGTAGCAGAAAAAGAGCAATATACTTCATAATTTAGAAATCCTATCGTCTAAGACCACATTTAGTGTACAATAGAATATTAACTTCCTTAATCTACTTTTAGAACTTTAACTTAAAATTGAAGACATTTTCCCACAGATATACATTTTTTTTTTTTTTCAAATGCTCCACCAAAATCAATAATGAAAACAATGCCAGTCTCCTTCCTTTCAGGTGACTAAAGTAAGCTTATATTCTAACCAGAGAAACTAAAGGTTGTTTTTCAAAAGAGGAGGTGTTCTTTGGTTATTATTTTTCTAAAAGCTATAACTAATGAAATAAAACTCTTTTTCATGCAGCTATAGCCCACTTTAAAAAGATAGGAGTAGGAAATGAAACTACGCCAGAAAGAAACACAGTCAAGAACTGAGAAATTGTTTCTACCTCAAAAATTTTTGAAAAAAAATTAGCTGGGCAAGCTTCCCTCCCTCCAACTTCTGAATAAATCTGTCCACTTAATATTTTAAAGACTTACTATAAGTGATATGTCACTGCTTTTACTAGGCATTCTGCCAAGTTGAGGATGCATGTTTTCAGTCAGCCTCCCTAATCAACTCTCCAGCCCTTGCAGTGGTTCATCACCAACTTAGCCATCTGTTACCACTGGCTGAAAATCCCGAAGTGCCTAGTTTTCCAGTCTAATCACTATTTGAAAAGAAATCAAAAGCAACCAAACAAAAAACCACCCCTCTTTTCCTTTCTCTCCTGCAAATATATTTTAGTTGTGTCATTAGAAAAGACCACCCTGGCTGAACAGGGAGCTTTGGTTGCAACTCAGAGAGAAAAGGAAAGTTTACAGCCTTTGGAAGAAGGGGCTAGCCACTCACAGTGATTACAAAGATACTGTGAGGCTATGCAGGGCTGAGATCAGGAGGTCTAAAGCCCAGCTAGAAATTAATCTGGCTTCAGCAGTCAAGGACAAGAAGAAATGTTTCTATAAGTATGTCAGTAGCAAAAGAAAGACCAGGAAGAGCCTCCATCCTCTGCTAGATGCAGGAGGAAACATGGTAACAAGTGATGAGGAGAAGGCTGAAGTCCTTAATGCCTTCTTTGTCTCAGTCTTTAATAACAAGACTAGTTGTATTGAGGGAACCCAGCCTCCTCAGCCAGAAGACAGAGACTGGAAGGATGAATCCCCCTCATTCCAGGACGAGACATTCAGTGACCTACTGCATCACATAGACACACACAAGTCTATGGGACGTGATGGAATATACCTGAAGGTGCTGAAGGAGCTGGCTGGGGTGCTTGCCAAACCACTTCCCATCATTTACCAGGAGTCCTGGCTGACCAGAGAGGTCCCGACAGATTGGAAATTGGCCAGTGTGATGCCCATATATAAGAAGGGTCAGAGGGATGATCTGGGAAATTACAGGCCTGTCAGCTTGCCTTCAGTGCCCAGGAAGCTGATGGAGCAGCTCATCCTGAGTACCATCATACAACATATGAGGGACAACCAGATGATCAGGCACAGTCAGCATGGGCTTATGAAAGGCTTGACAAACCTGATCTCCTTCTATGACAGGATGACCTGCTTATTGGATGAGGGAAAGGCTGTGGTTGTAGTTTACCTTGACTTCATTAAGGCCTTTGACACCGTTTCCCACAGCACTCTCCTGGACAAACTGGCTGCTCGAGGCTTGGATGATCGCACGCTTTGCTGGGTAAAAAACTGGCTGGATGGCCGGGCCCAGAGAGTTGTGGTGAACAGAGTTAAATCCAGTTGGCGGACGGTCACAAGTGGTGTCCCCCAGGGCTCGGTTTTGGGGCCACTCCTGTTTAACATCTTTATTGATGATCTAAACGAGGGGATCGAGTGCACCCTCACTAAGTTTGCAGATGACACCAAGTTGGGTGGGAGTGTTGATCTGCTCGAGGGTAGGGAGGCTCTACAGAGAGATCTGGACAGGCTGGAGCGATGGGCCTTAGGCCAACTGTATGAGTTTCAATAAGGCCAAATGCCGGGTGCTGCACTTTGGCCACAACAACCCCCAGCAGTGCTACAGGCTTGGGGAGGAGTGGCTGGAGAGCTGCCAGTCAGAGAGGGACCTGGGGGTGTTGATTTACGGCTGGCTGAACATGAGCCAGCAGTGTGCCATGTGGCCATGAAGGCCAATGGCATCCTGGCTTGCATCAGAAATAGCGACGCCAGCAGGGACAGGGAAGTGATCTTACCCCTGTACTCGGCACTGGTGAGGCCGCACCTCGATTACTGTGTTCAGTTTTGGGCCCCTCACTACAAAAAGGACATTGAATTACTTGAGCGTATCCAAAGAAAGGCAACAAGGCTGGTGAAGGGTCTGGAGCACATGTCGTACAAGGAGCGGCGGAGGGAACTGGGGTTGTTTACTTTGGAGAAGAGGAGGCTGAGGGGAGACCTCATTGCCCTCTACAACTACCTGAAAGGAGGTTGCAGAGAGGTGGGGATGAGCCTCTTTAACCAAGTAATGAGCGATAAGACAAGAGGCAATGGCCTCAAGTTGTGCCAGGGAAGGTTTAGACTAGATATTAGGAAGTATTTCTTTACAGGGTAGTTAGGCGTTGGAATGGGCTGCCCAGGGCAGTGGTGGAGTCCCCATCCCTGGAGGTGTTTAAGAGTAGGGTGGACATAGCGCTTAGGGATATGGTGTAGTTGGAAACTGCCAATGATAGGTTAATGGTAGGACTAGATGATCTTCAAGGTCCTTTCCAACCTAGATGATTCTGTGATTCTGTGATAGCTTTTGCGAGTACTGTACGACTTTTTCTCTGTATTTTGCAATAAGTCAAATATCCCAATTACCCTTAGCTGAACATTGCAATGCTGATTTTTCTTTTCACAATAAAATTATAAATGACATATATTGGGCCATTTATTCAAAATGTTATTTTCTTCGGATTTGTAGGTGAAAATATAGAAGAAAATGCAACCTAGTAATTTGTCTTTTAAGCAACAATAGTGTTTGCTACTTACCTAAAATATTAATGAATTCTGATAATATTAAGGAAAAAACATCTAGCAGCATTAATGAAATTTTATGGGAGTGTTTGATTCAATATATACCACAGCCTTTTATTTTAAAGCAATTTTAAAATATATGTTAAAAGTACTGGTGATTTGTAAGCATATTTGAATGGGAGTCAGCACTCAAGACTTCTCTGCACAGTTACATCCCACATATATTTTACTTAGAGATTGAAACTGTCTTTATACAGAAGAACTACAGCATATGTAAAAGCTTGCCATGCCTTTGCATTTTAGACATTTTTCCTTGAAGTAACACTTAAAAGATAGATTTATTCTGGATCTTTTGCTTAGGCTACCAATTAGGGTCCTGGTTTGTATCAGATGAGAGCATGATTTTGTACAGCATGAATCATACCACAGGAAAGGGGTGGAGTTCATCAGTTCTGTTCAGACACTAGGCATTAGATAAATGGCAAAAACATTTGGTTTAACAATTTTCCACTGACCCAGACTGGATTCAAATGAATAATTTAGGGGAAAAAATTCAAAGCACCACATTTCAAATATCCATTGCAGTTTTGAAGAAATTATTGTCTCAGTTGCATTCAGACTTCTTCTTTTATATTTGCAAAAGTGGTTATCACTGTGTTTTTTTCCTGAGCATAATTGCCTGCTTTTCATACCAAAACTTTCATTTGTATGCCAGAGACCATAGACATGCATAAATAAATGTATGTGGTTTTCATCTACGATTTCTTAGAATTCTATTGCTGAAAATGTTTTAACCCCTTCTGAGCCCAGAACAGTGAGTTCTCAACAATTTCTCATACCATTGTACCTAGTTTTGGACTGGTTACATTTATGCATGTGTATATTGGAGTGTAGTGTTGGCAAACTGTATATGAATATTTGCAATGCAGGTAAAGACTCCCTTGCTTCCTTTGGTTGCCCTTAAGCTAACACATCTTATGGATGGTTGCAATAAATCTAAATTTTACCTGTAATTCTAGAATCATTACTATATAGATCCCATCACTGGGAAGAAACATATGGATTCTGTGAGACAAGTGAGGGTATTACTGTAGAATCTTAAGCTCATAAACCTTTAAAACTTTGCAAAAGGTGACAAGGAGAAAAAAAATGTAGTCACTTAACCCTAAAAAAGTATACAGATCTGAGCCCAGCAGTTAATATCAGTTTTAAATGCAATACTTATGCTTAAGGTATGTGACTTAGAAGCCACATAATGTATTTTGTACAACCTTGGAAAGAAAATCTGAGATAATGGTGCATTTTCTGGGGTTTTTTTTAGTGGAAAGTTTGAAATCATTCATGCACATTTACATTAGAAAAATCATCTGTGTTAAGAAAAATACATTCAAACATAGCACCAAGAATACAAGCTTAAATTTACTCTAACTTTTTGTTGAAATTATATGTAATAGTTTGGTTTGATCCATTGTCAAGGATGTCACAGTGTTGTAGGTATCTGTCTTCATGAGGTAAGTAAAAAGTGAACCATACATTAAAAAAACAAAAAAAAAAAAAGAGAAGAAAAATTACCTTTTTCTTCTTGAAATAGATTTTACTCTCAAAACTTCTAGTTATAGAAAATTATTAAATTTGGTTTTATAAACTGCAGGGATAAAATCCTGATGTCATTGAAATCATTGGTTGAATTTCCCTTTTCTGGTTTTGCCCTAAAGATGCAATTCTCTATCAAAATATTTTTCTTCAAAGTTCAGTAAGTTTTACTTCATTTGTGGTTCAGAATAATTCCATGACTCCAGCAGACAAGAACAATATTGCAGAACTACCAAGGTTGTAGGTAAGATGAAATCCTGACATCAGTGGCAGTAGAATCATAGAACTATTTAGGTTGGAAAAGACCCTTAAGATCATCGAGTCCAATCATTAATCTAACACTACCAAGTCCACCACTAAACCATGTCCCTGCATGCCACATCTACATGTCTTTTAAAACCTCCAGGGATGGTGACTCAGCCATTCCCCTGGGCAACCTGTTCCAATACTTGACAGCCATTTCAGTGAAGAAATTTTTTATGATGTCCAATCTAAACCTCCCCTGGCACAACTTGCCCTATCAGTAGTCTTTAAACCATAGAAGGCTTACATATACCTTAAAAGGGCAGCAGGCATCTGTGAGATTCACAAAGATGTAACCTGAAGGTCATGAAGGGAATTATGTACTTCACTGTACTTCAAGCTTAACAGAGGCTAGGTATCATTTGGTAGCTTTTTTAAAAAGGTGTGTCTGTCATTCCCATTCTACTGCTGTGTAGGTGAATGAAATATATTCCATCCTCTCTAATTATCTTGCAGTCAATAATAAGGTTTCCATAGGCTGGGAAATCCAGAAAACAGTATTTGCTGAGAGAAGATGGAATCACAGAATCAGAGAATGATTGAGGTTTGAAGGGACCTCTGGAGGTCATCTGGTCCAATCCCCTTGCTCAAGCAGGGCCACCTAAAGCCAGTTGCCCAGGAAAATGTCCAGATGGTTTTTGAATATATCTCCAAGGATGGAGACTCCACAGCCTCCCTGGACAACCTGTGTCAGTCCTCAGTCACCCTCACAGTAAAAAAAGTGTTTCCTGATGTTCAGAATGAACCTCCTGCATTTCAGTTTGTACTCATTGTCTCTGTTCCTGTCACTGGGCACTACTGAAAATAGCTTGACTCTGTCCTCTTTGCACCCTCCCTTCAGGTATTTATATAAATTTATAAGATCGCCTTGAGCCTTGTCTCCTCTCCCTCTCCCCTCCCCTCCCCTCCCCTCCCCCTCTCCCTTCCTCTCCTCTCCTCTCCTCTCCTCTCCTCTCCTCTCCTCTCCTCTCCTCTCCTCTCCTCTCCTCTCCTCTCCTCTCCTCTCCTCTCCTCTCCTCTCCTCTCCTCTCCTCTCCTCTCCTCTCCTCTCCTCTCCTCTCCTCTCCTCTCCTCTCCTCTCCTCTCCTCTCCTCTCCTCTCCTCTCCTCTCCTCTCCTCTCCTCTCCTCTCCTCTCCTCTCCTCTCCTCTCCTCTCCTCTCCTCTCCTCTCCTCTCCTCTCCTCTCCTCTCCTCTCCTCTCCTCTCCTCTCTCCTCACAGTCTCTCAAACTTTCCTCATATGAGAAATGCTCCAGTCCCTTTGTCATCTTCATGGCCCTTTGCTGGACTATCTCCAGTATGTCTCTCTTGTACTGGGGATCCCAAAACTGGACACAGAATTCCACCAGTGCTGAGTAGAAGGGAAGGATCATCTGCCTTGACCTGCTGGCATCACTGACAGAGAGTAGAGGTAAGAATTTATTCAAACTGCAGAAGACAGATTTATTGGTTACACTTTCTGTAAGTGTGCAGCAATTTTGATGATATTTCTGTGACTGTTATCCTGGCTAATGGTAAAATTTGGAAACTTTGTGTATCATCAAATGTTCTGTCTGATGAAAAAATAGTTGAAAAGAAGGTAGCCCCAAAACAGTCTGGGTGGTGCAAAAATTATTAAATTTTACAGGAAGAACAGTCACATTAACTTATTTTATGAGATCATTTTCATGAAATATAAAAGACAATAGATTTCATTTTCATTTTTCGTGGGGAGAAAATCTTACCATCAACTATAGATAGATTTTAGTGCTTTGAAATAGATCTATTCCTCAATAAGAGACAAAAATAGTCATAAATTCTTTATCTAAGCTCTCAGGTTTTTTATCACAAAATGTGTAAGAAAATGTAAATGTACTGAATTTGAATTTCTTCTAAAATTTATTAATAGAACAATATAAAGTAGGTATTATTTCCCCATCAATGAAAATTTGACCTAGTAAAAATAAAAACCTGTTGTCATAAAGCAAATTTATCTGATACAGTATTCTTGAATATTACTGTAAACCTAAATGTAGTACTACTTTAATCCTGGTAGTGAATATTTAAAAAATGGCATATGTTTGTAAGTTTTGATGTTGCAATTCTTAAAAAGAAGTGAATGTGACTACTAGTTCCTGCTGCTTCTATAAAGAATACACATTATTGAATATTGTGGTCCATCTGTTCTTACTAATGGATTTACAAATCCTAAAGTATTTTTAAAACACAAAATCTTGGAAGCAGGAGGGGATAAAAAGCAGATATCTTAATAAATCAATTACTGTGTAACCATACTGAAACAACATTGTAGGTAGGTTTTTTACTTTTTCCTATTTATTTAATTTAACTGCCTACCCCTTTGACCACATGTGCAATAAATGATAAAACACTTTGTATGAAATAAATGCAAGCTAAAATAATGCAATCTAAACTGAAACTTTTTCAGTCTCTAAATGTCTACATTGCACATTACAGTCTATTTAAACATCACACTTGAAAGCAGCTAAATTTGGCCTCTTTTAATATCAAATTGTCTGATCTGACTTTTTACTGCCACTACCAGAAACCTGTAATTTGAAGTACTCATATTGCATCCTGTAATGATTGTTATGGTATTACCAAAGTGACAGGAGATCCTTAGTGTATGCAGTACCGTAGTATCTTTGTAAAAAATGAAATAACTCTATGCCCTTCTGCAAGAAAATCAAATTGCATAGGAAAGATGACACATATGCGTGGAACTTCCTTTCACTGATAAACCTCAATGCTTTTTCACAATAATGTAATGAGAACTAGTTATTTCCAGCATGAATTTTATGGATTGATAAGATTCTCTTCTTCATTAAAAACCTTTTCAAAGTTGTTTTTTTTTTTTTTTTTTTTTTCAGGAATATTTCATTTCAGTGCTTTGGAACACTAAACCAAGAAATTTCTACAGGCAAATACCATCTAATCAGAATAGTATCATCTCCTGATCAGTATGATGAAGGCAATACATCCCTTGTATAATCTCAAAATGGTCTGAATGCTTCTGCACTGTTCCTTGGTACTGGAAATTGATATCAGATTAGTGATGTTAGAGGGATTCATATGAACTGGGAAAAACTGTTTGCCTTACAAATGGAGAAAAAAAATTTCTACAAAAAGTATGTTTGAATATCAGAGTAATTTACCTGAATAACTGAGAACTGCAAGATTTTTGTCGTTATGTGAAAGCTGAAGATATAACTGTAACTGTATTGGGCAGTAGATTCAATCCTGCACAATTACCATAATTGTATAATCATTTTTTATATACTTTGTCATCTTAAAATTCAGTGCTTGGACAGTTCTCAATAGCTTAATCATTTTTTCAATGTCTGTTTGCACTGGGACCACTTTGCATCATTTTAAATTAAAATGTTTCTTACTGATGCATGCTCCCTATGTGAAAGCTTTGATAGATAATACATACAACCAATGAGAATGCGCACACTACTTCTATTATTAAATATAACTTCAAGGTTCTTTTCACTTTAATATGTGTCAAAGCAGTCAATTTCTTTTTTTCATAAGGTATTTTTTTTAGTATCTTTGTTTATCTTCTGTTGCACTGAAACTTGTTCATACTCAGTCTAGCATACTTTCCCCTGCAGAATTATAACCGAGGTAGAGATTATTTACTTTCCTTTTTGTTTCATTGCAAATATCAACGCCTACTGTCATCATGAATATTTAAATTTATCTTGCTAATATAGTAATTTAAAAGTAGTTAAACATTGTACATAACTGACTGACAAGTTATCTCTGATAAGCACTTTAAAGATGTGGTTTTATACTTACATATAAACAGTCCTGACTTTAAAGACGGTGAAGGTTTTAGTGGTGATCTTAATGGAGTCAGAGCTTCTTTGATTTCATGAAGTTCCATCACTCAAGGCTTGATTAAGAACTGCAAAACTTAATTATACTGCAGATCCCCAGTCAAACCTGTAATTTATAAGCACATATACATGCACCTAACAAGACCTAGATATTTCACACAGATAATTTCAGTGCCTGTTTCTGGATGCTTTGCTTTCTGAAGAAATCCAGAGTTCCTCAAAAGGTTTCAGTCCCAAAACAAAGCTGATTGTTTAAGATGTCAGAAAAGAATCTGCAAAAGTCATCACATGATATAGGAATCCACCTAAGGAAAAAGGAATTATAAGGACTTCATGTTAAATATTCACTTTTTAAGATAATAGATTCCTTTCCCATCTGTATTGTACATATGAAAGTGGCATGCTTCTCATGTCAGTAGCATGAACCTTGCAGGCTTCTGTTGTCAGATCACATAATGAAGGACATGAAAGTGTAGCACTTCCAATAAGAGAAAAATACATATATGCTCCTTCTGTATTGTTTACCACTACAGTTTCTCCGTTTCCCTCCATATGAGTCAAGGAAGAATGGGGAAGACACTCTGCTGTGTTTTCTTGGAATATCTAAATTCCCAGTGCCACAGCAGCCCAGTGGAAGATGGAAGCCAAAGTCAAGGCCAAAGTCAAAAATCTCATCTCCTCTGCTAAATTTGCACATATGGAGGATTTAAGTGCCCTTTTCTGAGTGGTTGTTTTTACTCTGTAGATCACAGTCATATGTATATGTAGGCAACTCACTACATACAGCACCTCAACACTGAAATTTTCACTGGATCTTGAGCAGAGGTTCAACCCTAATAGCACAAGAGAGAGGATTTGGACCTGCAGTTAGTGTGTGGGTATTTCTAATCACATCATAATGTGCTATATTTAGGTGGAAGAAGTATGAATGCCACAGCTGATGTATTTGTTTTTCTTTTATTTTGACAGAAATCTGTAGGCAAAAGAAAGAAAAAGAAAAAAAAGCAAAAATGTATCTGTAGATCTGTTTGCAAGGTTTATTGTGAATAAATATAATCTTTCTCCTGTTCACCCAGCTGACTAAAAGGTCCCACTAAGTCTTAATGATTGTATACAGTTGTGGTATAAAATAGCTTGGTTTTTCTCAATAAATATGTACAGTCAGTTCAAGATAAAGGCAGGACATCTATCTAAATTATACTGTGTAAATATATAACATATATAGTGCAGTGGTTAGAGGATCCACCTACTTAAGCATTTTCTTTTCCCCACATGGTATACTTTGTAAGTTATCACCAAATGTAAGTAATAGCAAGTAATGTATAATATAATTGTCAAATTTCTGCTCACTTTTTATTTGTAAAAATTTTGTTGGTTTTTTTCATACTTGTTACCCTAAAAAACCCTTTAATTTTTATTTCCAAACTGTATTTAGAGTCCAAAAAACTCTTTCATTACTGGTGTGGGTTTTTTTTCCCCACACTTATGTGTTGAATAGCCTTGTAAATTTGGACCTTACACAAACGCTTTCATCACTATTTTAGTTTTAACCCACATTGATTAGTTAAAAAAACCCACTGTAAGCTGAGAGCATTTCAATAGGCTCCAGGAGATGCATTTTTGGTTCTCTTCAGAATGGGCAGTTGTTTTCTGATGTCTTGACATGCAACACAATTTGATAGGTTCACATTTCACTCTCATGTCCCACTTAGGCTGGATAGGTAGGTTGATAAAGATTTCAGTGTCAGTGACATTCATGCTCTTAGCATAAACAGAAGTATTTAATGTAAATCCAGCATAAATCATTAATACCTTCCATCTTGCCAAAAGTACACGTTGTACTATGGCCTCTCTCTAAAAATAGGTTTTTGTCTCTATGTTTAGTCACTGATTTCTTCCACAGAAATGTTGAAAAGGATGTAACTCACTGTGGTTAAGCATACAAGCATGTTCTCCTTCGCTCTCTCTCCAGTTTCCATGGTAACCCATCAAAACTTATAGAGTCCCACAGTAAGTCATGTTCGGATACAGAACAGTAATACAAAAGGTTCAATTTGTAGTTCAAAATGAAAGTCAAATTACAGTGTGTTAGAATTATTCTTATAAGTACATGTTTAAAATGTAAAAGTTTAGGAAGAAAACTTTAATGTTTTATAGATTATATGTACAGACACATACCTTATAGGAGCCCTACAGATTTAATGTAGAACGTTTGGGACTTTAGACAGAAATTTTTAGAGTACGGTAAAGAATTTAAGAGCAGATAAATTGCTCTATTCAAATTATGTGTTGAAGTCATCTCTATTTTCTGAGTGATTTAATTCATTCTACAAAGTGTGAGAGTGTCTAGGAGTATTACAGTAGAGATTCTGGATGATTGTTGGACAGAGGACATTTTGACAGACAAATGCAACAGTTTGAAATTAAAACAAACAAACAAATCATCACCACAAAACAAAATAAAACCAATCTCATTAAAACCTGGACCTACAATTTTCAGATAAAAAACATGGAAAAAAAATTGCATTCTGTAAATCTTAATCTGTGCATTTCACTTAAATCAACACAGTTCCAACAAAATTTATTCAGCTGGACATCATTCAGCTACCAGGCAAAGGTCTAAGTATGAGTTTAATCAATAGGTGAAAGGAAATTTAGGTAGATCAAAAAGGCAAACTATGACTGACTTGGTAAGGATGCATCAGTTTGACATATATGAAAGGTAACTCTGCTGCCAAAGATTGAATTCTCTCTTCCAACTTTTTCCTATACCTGTATAGCCTTCCACAGAGCTCTTTGTAGTTCAATGGTGTACTAAATAGGGACATTGATTTGTCCAGGAGGGTTCTTTTTCTAAGTTCTTTTCAAGTGGATGTCTTGTCTGTAAGTTAGGTCAAATGCTTGTGCTGTAACAACAAAAAAGGGAGAAATGAAAGTAAAAATATGAGATAAGTGGAAAAGAACTTTAACTGGTAGGTCTTGCTTAAATGGACTTCAAATAACAGGGTTTAGTTATTTCAGTGATGAACATCAGTAAAGATAGAACATAATTGTAACAAACGAAATTATTCTTAATGGGGCAGAGATACATTTTGTCATATTATCCCTGTGTCTTACATCATCTAACGTAGCTAGTAAGTTATACACATTTCCAGACTCTTAAACATTTAATATTTTCACTGCAGTTTTGAGAAGTCAGTATTCTGCAAGGATTTACAAGCACTGTTTTTCTTGAAAGTAGACTCAAGTAAAAACAGTTTATTTACTTAAAGTTTTGTCAAGGCTGTTTATTCACTGCTCTATTCTTAGCTTGGAATATCAAACAGGGGAGATTACCTGTTTTTTGTTTATCATCACCTGTTGTAAGCAAGGAGGTTTTTGATAACAGAAAGAAAAGGTTTATTGACATAAGTATTTAATATTTCATAACTTTAATTTAATGGCTGTGTACCATATAATGAAGGAGATGGATGCAAGTCTGACCCAGGTCACAGCTTTAAGACCTGTAAAGACCGACAAACAAGATGGACATTTTTTCCCAATTAATGAGCATCTATTTAACCCAAACTGGTCTTGAGGATCATTAAGCCCATTCGATTGCTGATTCCTAAGAAATAGCCTGCTGTACTGTAACCTTATAAACAGAAAATAAAAATGTCTGTTCTGCCCATTCAGTTTCAACTAGTATGTACAGAGCAGACAGTTCATCTGTACAAATTTAATAATCATCAGAGTCATTTCAGGTCTTCTACTCAGTTAAGCATGTTGGACAATAAAGTATGAATACAGTCTTGCAACCACTGTTGTAATATAGTAAAAGAATCATAGAATCATAGAATGGTTTGGGTAGGACGGGAACTTAGAGATCATCTAGTTCCAAACCCCTTGACAGGGACAGGGACACCTTCCACTAGATCAGGTTGCTCAAAGCCTCATCCAACCTGGCCTTGAACATTTCAAGGGAGGGAGCATCCACTTCTTCTCTGGGCAACCTGTTCCGGTGTCTCACTGGAAGAAATATACTATTCAAAAAAATCTAATGCAGGTTTAGCAAAATTCAGTTTTGGAGATGTCGCCTGTGATCATGGATGAAATAGAATCATTTTTCTTCCAGGCAAGAAAATTAGATCTGGAATTTAGTTCTGACTTTCATAGATTAGAAATGTTAACTGCCCTGAAATATTCTTAAGGATGCCAGTGGTACTTCTTATCCATCTGACATCAGTCTTCACTTCATTAGTAAACACACTTCATGCAGGCCACTTAAAAAAGGAAAAAAAAAATGCTAAAGTGAAGCTCTTTACCTAATTTATACTGATTTTACTTACTCACTGGAGGAATGCTCCATCACTAAACGATGTCTGAACATATTCTACACATCTAACATGCTGTTCTAAGAGGTTGTCTGGCTATTGTACTTGTGTAGTAACCTGTATTCATCAACAGCATTTAGTTTTTTGTGAATTTATGGAGCTAATCACCAGTCCTGATTCTGACAGCCAATAATGAGACACTTTTACACAATGTAGTCTGTTATTCACTAACTCAAAGGACAATTGTTTTTTTCTTCCCTTATAATGAATCCATTCTTTGACCTGTTTAACTTTCTGATATTAGCTGCAAAATTATTAGTGAAAGTATGACTACTGCATAACAAATCCACAAGTGACAGGTTTGGCAAATAAATAAATAAATACAGCAGTGACACAACTTGCAGTATTAGCCTCTAATGAGAGTGTGAAAATAGGAGTGAAAAATTAAAGTATCACAAATATTCTTTGTAGATACTTGTCATTGTCATCTTAGGAAACTACAAAGAAAATGTTAGTAGACCAGGGAAGAAACCATTATAATAGTCAAATAAAGGGACATTATTTTAACGAAGATAATAAAAAGGTGAAATAATTGTCAGAGCACTGAAGAGAGTAAGTAATGGAAAGAAATGTACACCAAAACCTATCAACAATGAGCATTGTTATACTGGATATTGGAGAAAGGAGTACATACCTGATTTGGAAGACTTGAGGGACCAACCTCACCTATGGAAATACCCTCTTCGTTAGTCTAGGTAAGACTGGGTGGAAATACCTTTCTCCCATACAAAACCTACATCACAGGACAAGAAAAAAAGACAGATAGAAAAATATCACCCTGAAGTTTAGAGAGTTTGCAAAGGATGAGTGAAGGTCCTGATTCCCATAGCTCTGTCTAGACTATTCCCATTTTTTATGGCTCTTCCAGTACTACTGGGTACATAGCAATTTTCAAGCCCTGTTTTATCCAAAAAAACTGCATAAACTTGAATTTCTTACCCAGATACAGTTACCATTAGCAAATATTCAGTTATTCAAGATGATATAAAGGCCCAAAGCATGTTCATAACTTTTTCTCCCCTCCCCTCCCCTCCCCTCCCCTCCCCTCCCCTCCCCTCCCCTCCCCTCCCCTCCCCTCCCCTCCCCTCCCCTCCCCTCCCCTCCTCTCCTCTCCTCTCCTCTCCTCTCCTCTCCTCTCCTCTCCTCTCCTCTCCTCTCCTCTCCTCTCCTCTCCTCTCCTCTCCTCTCCTCTCCTCTCCTCTCCTCTCCTCTCCTCTCCTCTCCTCTCCTCTCCTCTCCTCTCCTCTCCTCTCCTCTCCTCTCCTCTCCTCTCCTCTCCTCTCCTCTCCTCTCCTCTCCTCTCCTCTCCTCTCCTCTCCTCCCCTCCCCTCCCCTCCCCTCCCCTCCCCTCCCCTCTCTTTTTCTCTCCCTTCCCCCCCTCCCCCCCACTCCTCTCCCCTCCCCTCCAGTCCCCAGGTTGCCCATTATTTCTGCCATCCTCTGTGAGCTTCCTTTTTGTGTTTGGGATTGGCCAGGAGGTCTTTGTTTATCCATACAGGCCTCCTGGCATTTTTTCCTGAGTTTGTATTTGTTGGGATGGAACTCTCCTGAGCTTGGACAAGGTGATCCTTGGATATTAACTAGCTTTCCTGGGCTCCCCTTCACTCCAGGGCCTTATCCCATGGGACTCTTTGAAGCAGATCTTTGAAGAGGCCAAAATCTGCTACCATGAATTCGAGTGCTGTCACCTGGATTTTTGCCCTTCTCCCTGTCCTCAGGATCCTAAACTCCACCTTCTCATGGTCACTGCAGTCAAGGCTGCCTTTGACCTTTATTTCAAATGAGACCCTCATTTTTTGGTGAGTATGAGGCCCAACAGTGCACTTTTCTTCATTGGCTCCTCTATCACTTGGAGGAGGAGGAAGCTGCATCAATCTACTCCAGGAATCTCCTGATATATATATATCTCCAGGGTATAGCCTTCTGTGTTGTCCCACCAGTGGATGTCAGAATGACTGAAGTGCCCCCTGAGGAACAGAACCTGCAAAAGTGAGGCTGCTCCCATGTCTGTAGAGGGCCTGATCTGCTTGTTTTTCCTGGTCAAGCGGCCTATAGCAGACACCCACTATAACGTCACCTTTACCTGTCCTTTCTTTAATCCTAACCCATAAGGTCTTGGTTGGCTCCTCATCCATCCCCAGCCAGAGCTCCTTGAACTCCAATTGCTCTCTCACATAATGGGCAACTCCACCTCCTCATTTTTCCATCCTGTCCTTCCTAAAGAGCCTGTATTCCTCCATTGCAACACTTCAGTCATGGGAACCATCCCACCATGTCTCCATGATCCCAACAACATCATAGTCCTGCAACTGCACACAGATCTCTAACTCATCATGTTTATTCCCATACTGCATGAATTAGTGTCTTCATTAGTAAAACCTGAGCCATATTTTATCGATCCTGTGATAGCAAACCTTAAAGAAGTTCATGAACACCCCTTTTAGGTACATCTTTATTGCAGCATCATTGCTTTTCCTATCAGGGACTGTAGCAACTCTGCAAGCATTCAGTTAAAACAGTGAGAGCTTGTTTAGTAAATGAAAAGAAGGAAAGGAAATATTCCAGCTTCTTTTCTGGATAAGACTATTCTACAGCATTTCAGAAGCAACATGGTTCTGTCCATTTACCACAGCTTTTCTGCAGCTTTCTTGTTTCTAACCATATGCCAAAAGAACACTCCCTTTCAAGAGGAAGAACAAATTAAAAAAACCCTCAAACATTCTTGACAGGAAAAAAGAACTATGTTGTCTTCTTCTCTGTTTCTTCCAGTGCCTCAAAATAAGTACTCTCAAGGATTCCATCAAAAAAAGATTAGAAAACTGAGGGAAAAACTCTTAAGAAGTACAAATAGAAGATTTTTCAGGAGATCATTGCCTCATGCTTGGTTTTAGAGAAACTTTGTAGGTATTGATTGTATTGTCATTTCTTAGTCAACTTGTTGGTTTATATATTTGAACAGTTTGGGTAATTGAGTGGATATATTATCTCATGATATCTTTAACAGGGCTACTTATATTTTTTATTTGTAATTGTGTTAATATAAATAATGCTTTCAGTTTGGAATTTGTTATCAATTCCATTTTTTTCAGTTATAGTATAAGATCATAGAATAAAAATATTAAAAAACCACAGTAACAGCACATGTGTTTTGTTTTCATAATTGAAGAAGACTGTGTTGACTGGGAACTTGGTGTCTACTCACTGCAATGGGATAGCTTCCACTCACAGACAGAAACTACTTGAACTTCATTACACTATTGTACCTGCTGACCATATCCAGTGCAATTAATTTGGCAATTTGTAATATACCTAAAGGGCCAGACCTGCTGCACAGGCACATAAGTAAATTTGTGTCTGCTCTTGAGTTGCCTCTAGAAAAGGGGTGGGTGAGGACTCCTTTGCTATAAGAATAATTCCAGTAGTCTTTACTTATAGGATTTATTTCCCAAAGTACCCTCAGAAACTGTCTATGGGTTAGATTCACTTTTCTAACAGAAGTGTAACAGTACCAGCCCACTTTTTGTGGGTTTTGTGGTGGGTTGACCCTGGCTGGGCACAAGGTGCCCACCAAAGCTGCTCTATCACTCTCCTGCTCAGCTGGACAGGGGAAAGAAAATACAAGGAAAGGCTCATGGGTTGAGATAAGGACAGAGAGATCACTCAGCAATTGCTATCACAGAAAAAACAATCTTGACTTGGGGAAATTAGTTCAATTTATTACCAATCTAATCAGAGTAGGATAATAAGAAATAAACCCAAATCTTAAAAACACCTTCCCCCCACCTCTCCCTTCTTCCCGGGCTTAATTTTACTCCCAGTTTCTCTTCCTCCTCTCCCCAGTGACGCAGGGGGACAGGGAATGGGGGTTGCAGTCAGTTTATCAGACGTTGTACCTGCTGCTCCTTCCTCCTCAGCGGGAGAGTTCCTCACACCCTTCCCCCGTTCCAGCATGGGGTCCCTCTCATGGGCGACAGTCCTCCATGAACTTCTCCAGTGTGAGTCCTTCCCACAGGCTGCAGCTCTTCACAAAATGTTCCAGCGTGGGTCCCCCACGGGGTCACAAGTCCTCCCAGCAATTCTGCTCCAGTGTAGGCTCCTCTCTCCATGGGTCCACAGGTCCTGCCAGGAGTCTTCTTCAGTGTGGGCTTCCCACAGGGTCACAGCCTCCTTCAGGCATCCACCTGCTCGGGTGTGGGGTCTTCTCTGGCCTGCAGGTAGATCTCTGCTCCACCGTGGACCTCCATAGGCTGCAGGGGCACAGCCTGCTTCACCATGGGCTTCACCAGGGGCTGAAGAAGAACCTATGCTCCAGTGCCTGAATCACATCCTCCCCCTCCTTCTTCACTGACCTTGGTTTCTGCAGAGTTGTTTCTCTCACATATTCTCACCTCTCTCTCTCCACTGGTATTGTTCTGCCCAGGATTTTACCCCCCTTTCTTAAATACATTATCCCAAAGGCGCTACCACCATCACTGATGGGCTCGGCCTTGGCCAGTGGTGAGTCTGTCTTGGAGCTGGCTGGCATTGGCTCTATCAGACATAGGGGAGAAGCTCCTAGCAGCTTCTCAGAAAAGTCACCTCTGTAGCCCCCCTGCTACCAAAAACATGTCAAGCAAACCAAATACAGGTGTCCTTTTCCTCTTCTTTATTATGTGACCAGATATATACCTGTTTGATAGAGAAAGGGGACTGATTAGAGAAGGCAAGAAAAGTTAAGGTAGCTTGCAGTCAGATACTGGGAAGCCAAATAACTGCATGCCATAGGCTGGCTGTATTGTCCTGGTGGAACACCAGCTAAGAATCAGTGGTACAAGTACAGCAGTAGCTAGAGGTGCTTTTAATAAGTAAGACTTTTTTTTTTTTTTTATTTTAAGTGTATAAATAATTTTGATACACTCCAGGTTCTTCAAAACACTTACTAAAAGCCAGTAATACCTAATCATGTGAAAAATATTAACTACATGTTGTTATTTTTAAGGCAAAGACTTGAAGAACACACAAAACAAAAATTCTTGATAACCTGTAGGTCTCATATAGAAAGCAGATATACAAGGATTGGGGGGGGGTGTTGTTTGGTTTGTTTGTTTGTTTGTTTGTTTGGGGGAGTGTTTGTGGCTGAGTTGGTTGGGGTTATTTTGTGTGTGATAACTTTTAAGACTTACTCTATAATCTGGTTTTGCATGGTTAGGGGCCTCAATAGCAATGTGCTTCCCCATCACTCTTTCTTTGCAACTAAATAGAGCTGTGTTTTCTAAAATGAAAAATATTCTATTTAACTTCACTTATATATATGTGTGTGTGTATGTAAAAATATTTATAACATTTCTGTTCTTTGCATCTGTTACAACTGATACTTATAATGAAGAAAGTTCTTTGTTTGTCAAGGGTTCCTGCAGCTTATGCCTCACCTGAATTCATAATCCTTTTTTTTTTTTTTTTGACCCGATTATCATTTCTATGGCAACCAGTTGTAATATCAAAATGGAGCATTTTGCCTTCAAGTGGGGAATGAGCAGCAGGATGTGATTAATTCTTAAAGTGCAAGGCTATTCTGAAAACTCTCTACAAAAATAGTATTGTCACATTCAATAGGTTTTTTTCTCCCCATAATTTCTCAATTATATTCATTCAGTTTGCAACTGAAATGCTTTTCTGACTGCCAGCTCTTTAAATTAGGACTGGGATTTAGAAGCTTATTTGTCTTCTATCTGACTCATGGATCACCAATAATAAAGATTTTTGCAGGTCAAGTATTGCCTTCAGATTCACTTGTGCAACTCCATTACTTTCAGTCAGGTTGCATAAACGTAACTGAAGGCAAAACCACCAAAAATAGTGGAACTGAAAAACAGTACTGCAACTGGAACTTTTAGTTAACAATTGTATTGATTATGTTCAGGACAGTAAATTATGCAGTGCAGTCCTCCAGATCTGTATTGTTTCTGTCTGCTTAAAATTAATTTCTTCTTATAAGAACTTCTTGTTGACAAATTTGACTATACACAAGTAACAGAACAAAGCAACAGATTGTTTTCACAAAGTCAGTTTTGAGACTAAAGATGAAGCTCTGTTTATGTGGTATGCTTTGTATTTTTAAAACAAATTTTGGCTTTTCCTGCTTGTTTCCCCCCCCCCCCCCTTTATAAATAAAAGGTTCCCATTGTCATCTCTGTATTATCTATCCAGCTGCATCCTGCTAGAATGGGGTGCTAGAAAAGTCAGTGATTTCTTAGTTCTCTTGCAATTCTCCATGAAGTACAAGATGTCAGGGGCCTGAGGGCAATAAGAGTTACTGCTTCCCCTGCCTATCATTTCCTGGGGCTTCCCCCAAGCTGCCCACAGCCCACATCCCCATTTCAGCCCCCTGGGGCCACTTGTCCCTGTCCCAGCAATGCCAGTCTCCAGCTCCCCACAGCCCTGCCTTGTCCAGCCATGGGTCCCACCCACACCCCAGTCCAGCACTGGCCCATCCCCAGGGAGGTGCCCGATGCCCAGGGCTGGTGCTGCCCCTGGTGTCCCCCTGGCTGCCCTGCTCCTGACTGGGGAGGTGGGACAGGCTCTGGCTGCCCTCCACTGCAGGCTTCCAGTCCCCAAAGAGCCCCCAGCCGGTATAATGTCTTAACATGAGACAGTATCATTGCTGCACGGGGCTTTTTTTGCTAGTTTTCAGGTAAAGAAGATGACTTTTATGACTGATGCAATTGTAATTCAATAATTGTGGTGTTGACTTTATTTGGCTTGCCTACAGCAGCCACTGAATTTTATAGGAATGCTAAAATATTTAAGGCAGCAGGACAGGAATAAGCCCTAGTACAAATGAAAAATGAGCTTGACCAGCTAAGAGCAGTTTTCATTTAAGTGAAAGCAGCATTGACATGGTAGTTGAATGGTTGGAGAGTTCATACTTCACTTTCTGCTTACAGGCAAGGCTAGTAATCGATGGTGGGTGTTTTGGCTCTGTTTGGACAAAATATTGAAGAACCTGTTTATGCATTAGTCCTTGGCCTTCACAGATGACCTATCAAAAGACTTCACAATCTGTCATCTTGATAAAAGATTTCCTGGAATTTGTACATGGATTAAACTAAGTGAAAAGGGTTACTTTCCTTTACAGGTTCCAAATGCACACCTTTAGGATAGGTATGTACTGTTCATGTTTTTTTAAAGATAGTTCTTTGAGGTTTTTTACTGTCTGTAATACATAGAGAAGCATTTAGAGTAATCAGAGGAAAGTTCGAAATGATACTCAGCTCTGGATTCAATGTTTGTTCTGTCCTCAAGTTAAAGCATGGATATTAGTATCCTACTTACTTTTCAGAGCTCCAGTTTCAGGTATGTAAAATATATATAGTAATCCAGTAAATTCTAGAATTCTTTGACATATCTCTGATCTAATAGTACACATCTAAAAGTTATTTATCCAAGTCAAAGCAAATCATTCTGGCTTTCCTGCATACTTGCTAGAGGAAATAAAAACCTTCAGAGAATGCTATGTCTTCTCTTGGACATCTGTTTTAGGATAACACAAATCATTTGAATGTGGTTATATCTCTCCATTAACTATAAAGAAAACTTAGCATTATTATTTTTGACTTAGACAATGAACTATTAACCACTTAATATTAAGTAAAATTAATCCAAATCTAGGTGAGATTAATTTGTTTGGCACTCTCTTAATAAATCTATACATTGGGTCAAACCCTGCACATTGCTTCAGCTGATAAGATGTTTGTATTTCTTATGACACTACTCATTGTATGCAACTTTTTTATCTGCTCTGGACTTGAGATAAAAAGTGGTTTTAAAAGTGAAATCTAAAAATTTTCATCATTAAATTTATGTCAAATATTTGAGATAGATATACTAATAATATCATGAATAATCTAAACACATTAGAGCTAAACAGACAAAGAGTAGGATAGGATAGCTATAGAAAAACTGCATGATGCCTCTTTCTATGGTATTAGAATTGCTTGCAGAGGCTACTTGCAACTTTTATTTTGAGGAACAAACTAATTTTTTTAAGACTATATTAGTACAGAGTATTCTGACAAGCTCTTATTTCTCAATTAACACTTATTTCTTGTCTCTCAGGTGCAAGATACAGTCACTTGGGCACAGTCTGTACACCTTCATCTGAGTACAAAATATAATGAGGCAGTGTGTTGGGGTGGGGAGAACCTTTGTCTCATGACTGGGTATTTTGAATATGCCCAGGCTTTGGAAAGACTTAAAGTAGTGTTTTGCTGGTGTGACTGAGGCTTCCCTTACTTCACTGAGTGAAATCTGATTCATATTCTTAAAATTTAATGCAAAATTAGTCCAGTGGTCACTTTGGCCACTTCGCAGTGAAATACACCGTTTTGACACTGTGTCTTTCACTGAGAGACCAGCTCTCAAGGACTAACCATGCTGACAATGTTAAACAGCTTTGGACTTTGTAGCAGGATAGTCATGTCCAGACTGCCTTTTGGAAATAACTCTGGTCTGTGTTAACCTCTGTGTCCTGAGTATGCTAGTTAGCAAAAGTGAAAACCATGCCAATGATAATGCTGACAGTAGAGCAGTGTGGATCATTACTGGCCAGTGCTCATGCCTCTGTCTTGGCCTTATTTAGTTTATTAGCATAGACATAGTGTCAGAGGCTGAGTTAGGAAGCTAATCTATAGTCATTGGAAAGTCTAGTCCTCTCAGAGGGTAATTCAGAACTCCACTGTAAGGTACTGACACTGAATCGAGAAGGAGATTGCTAAATCAGCTTTAGGTGCCTCCCTTCTCCAAGCCTTCTGCTTGCCATTTCAATTACTAATTACACAAAACATCATAGATAGGTCTCTCACTGTTTCCAACAGGAGTGCCTTCCAAAACACAAAGAGCAGGTTTTGTTAATAACTTTTTGTTAATTTATAAATAAATTATACAAATTATTTGAAGTTACTTAGTTCTTTCATTTCTATTCCAAAATGCCTTTAGCTGTTCTCTGTAAAAATCTTTACCTACCGACATGTATTGTCATGAAAACCTTTGTCAGGAAAATTTCTCTTAAGAGGGAAATTTCCTCTTTCCTCTCAATTGTGAATTCTTCAGGTCTTTTCTCATGTTTAAGAAATGTGATGGATGAGTAATTTATCATGAAAGTAGTGTCAGGGCCTTGACTGTCCCTGTCCACATACCCTGGTGCTTTCCCCACCCTTCTTACTGCCCAGGACCCCATTTCAGCCCTGTGGGGCTGTCAGCCCCTGCCCCAGTGATGTCACAGCAGGGCCAGCATCCAGCTCCCCACAGCTCTGCCCTGCCCAGCCATGGGTCTTGCTGAGTCAGGGCCACCTATGGGCCCACATCCCAGCCCATCACTGGCCTCACCCCAGGGAGGTGCCTGATAGCCAGGGCTGTGGGGCTGAGGCTCCCCCAGTGCTGCCCAGCCTGTCCTGCATCCTGGCTGGGAGTCCTGCAGGCCCAGGAGACTCACACATCTCCCAGCTCCAGAGAACTTTATCCTCTACTTTACATAGATGATTACTGATCCTATCCACGAGTTATGTTTTCATTTTCTTGTACTGATGTAGTCATAATAAAATGCTGAATTAGCGTATACTTTGCTTACCAATAAGGAGTTATTTCTCTTGGTAGCAGACAGTCACACTATGATATTTTTTTTTCAAGGAACCCAGACTATACCCTGGATCTGAGCTGTAAATCCTCCTGACAATGATGATACTATATTACCATCACTCTTGGTATGAAACATCTGCCCACTTTCGTGCTTGCCATTCTTCTTTTGCCTGGTCATCCTCACTGTCCTCTTCATACTGGTGTGTCTGATCAGCATAAATAGTGACGAATACATTCTGCCAATGGAAAATTTCTCACTCCCTCAGTGACAGAGGTATTTGCAGCATCGTCCCAACACCTCTGGCAGCGGAGCTATGGCTTAATTGTTCAGGCTGCTAGTCATGGTAGGATTGTACCAATAAACTTCTAGAGCTTTACATTCACTATTATGTTGTTTAATCACCTAACACTAAAGTACTCTGTGGTTTAGACAAATTATGCTCTGCCACTAGCTTGGTAATTAGTTACATTTCATCCAGTGTGATACCTGTAAGTGGTGAATATTCTCCAAGGCATTCCTCAGCTTAAGATAAAGAGTAAGACAAAGAAATGATGCTAGTAACAAAGTCTTCTTAATATGTCAGACTACTCTTTCATCATCAGAGCTGAATTTTTAAAAATGATTTTATAAAATTGTTCTTTCAATGCTACATCCATTTGTCCTCCTAAACTGAATGCCAGAGAAGAACTGGCAGTCTTAAAATGACAGAGACCCATCATTTGTGTTAAATGATTTTTATAATAACCAGTATAGAAGGTAGAATACTCCTATACGTTTTAATGTGTGATGAAGGATGTCATAAGCTCCTGGATAAGCCCAGTGAATACTGAATTGTCAAACTTGATTTTTTTGCTATTTTTTCTTGTGTCAGACAGTTTAAGAAGGCTATGTCTCTCACCACGCATCACCACATCTTCTCTTCCTACCCATTGTAAGACGTTGCAGGAAACTTGTCTGGCCAGGCAGCCTGATCCATAAGCCTAAATTAATGAGGTAAGCAGGAGTAGTGCTCAAGTAAAATTCTATTGTACAGTCCTCTAGCAGAGTGTGAGTATAAGTGTGACATGGTTTTGGCCAGTGACATGTAACAGTCTCTTAGTCAGTGGTGAAATATGGTCACAGATATTGTGAGTCAAGAACTTACCCTCAATGGACAGTATAGATGAAGCTGTTTATGAGGGGAATAAAGTTCACCAAACTGGTGCAAGTTGCTGTAGCTGAGGGTCAGATAGCAGATTTTATTTACTCGTACAAACACAACCATAGGCAAGAGGCAATGAACTGTAATCACTGATGGGTACTGCAGTATTCAGAAAGACATTTTAGTTGTCAAACTAAAATAACAAATTTTTACTTCAAAAAACACTAAAAGGTTTCACTAAGGGTCTTTTATTTATGATCAATGTACATTATCATCAAAAGAATCTCCTTTTCTTTTCTGAACTCGTGGACCCGATCTTGGAAATGTGCAGAGGTTGGATACCTATTTTTTAATTGGTGTGTACCTATGAACTTTTTACTCTCACAGAGCCTTGTGTTTTCAAGACAGAGCAGTGGATGAGAGCAAAACAGAGAAGAAGATTAGGAATAGGTGGAAATTCTCTAAAGTTGAAAAGAGTTTTATGAGTTCCTATCTGTCATGTTTCAACACCGGCCATCAACTAAACCCTACACAGCCACTCGCTCACTCTCCCCCACCAGTGGTATGGGGGAGGAAATCAGAAGAATAAAAGTGAGAAGACTCATGGGTTGAGATAAAGACACTTTAATAAGGAAAACAAAAGCCACGCATACTAGCAATGCAAAAAAAGGTATTCATTCACTACTTCCCATCAGCAGGCAGGTGTTCAGTCATCTCCAGGAAAGCAGGGCTCCATCATGCGTAACGGTTACTTAGGAAGACAAAATGCCATAAGTCTGAACATCCCCCTGCCTCCTTCTTCTTCCCTGAGTTTTATATGCTGAGCATGACATCATATGGTCTGGAATATCCCTTTGGCCAGTTGGGGTCAGCTGTCTCAGCTGTGACTCCTCCCAGCTTCTTGTGAACCCCCAGCCTACTCGCTGGTGGGGTGGTGTGAGAAGAAGAAAAGGCTTGACTCTGTGCAAGCACTGCTCACTAGTAATGAAAACATCCCTGTTATCACAGAATCACCAAGGTTGGAAAGGACCTTGAAGATCATCTAGTCCAACCGTTAAACTAACACTGACAGTTCTCAACTACACCATATCCCTAAGCACTATGTCCACCCGACTCTTAAACACCTCCAGGGATGGGGACTCCACCACCTCCCTGGGCAGCCCATTCCAACGCCTAACAACCCGTTCTGTAAAGAAATGCTTCCTAATATCTAGTTTAAACCTTCCCTGGCGCAACTTAAAGCCATTCCCTCTTGTCTTATTGCTTGTTCCTTCATTAAAGAGACTCATTCCCAGCTTTATGCAACCTCCTTTCAGGTAGTTGTAGAGGGTGATTAGGTCTCCCCTCAGCCTCCTCTTCTCCAGACTAATGTCCTTTTTGTAGTGAGGGGCCCAAAACTGAACACAGTAATTGAGGTGCAGCCTCACCAGTGCCAAATACAGGGGTAAGATCACTTCCCTGTCCCTGCTGGCCACGCTATTTCTGATACAGGCCAGGATACCATTGGCCTTCTTGGCCACCTGGGCACACTGCTGGCTCATGCTCAGCCGGCTGTCAATCAACACCTCCAGGTCCCTCTCTGACTGGCAGCTCTCCAGCCACTCCTCCCCAAACCTGTAGCGCTGCTGGGGGTTGTTATGGCCAAAGTGCAGCACCCGACATTTGGCCTTACTGAAACTCATCCAGCTGGCCTTAGCCCATCGCTCCAGCCTGTCCAGATCTCTCTGCAGAGCCTCCCTACCCTCGAGCAGATCAACACTGCCACCCAGCTTGGTGTCATCTGCAAACTTACTGAGGGTGCATTCGATCCCTTCATCTACATCATCAATAAAGATGTTAAACAGGAGTGGCCCCAAAACCGAGCTCTGGGGGACACCACTCGTGACCGGCCTCCAACTGGATTTAACTCCGTTCACCACAACTCTTTGGGCCCGGCCAGTCAGCCAGTTTTTTACCCTGTGAAGCATGTGCTCATCCAATTCTCGAGCAGCCAGTTTTGCCAGGAAAATGTTGTGGGAAACGGTGTCAAAGGCCTTACTGAAGTCAAGGTAAACAACATCCACAGCCTTTCCCTCATCCAATAAGCAGGTCACTCTGTCGTAGAAGGAGATCAGGTTTGTCAAGCAGGACCTGCCTTTCATAAACCCATGCTGACTGGGCCTGATCATCTGGTTGTCCCACATGTGTTGTAAGATGGTACTTTGGATGAGCTGCTCCATCAGCTTCCTGGGCACTGAAGTCAAGCTGACAGGCCTGTAATTTCCGGGATCATCCTTCCAAACCTTCTTATAGATGGGCATCACACTGGCCAATTTCCAATCTGTCGGGACCTCTCTGGTCAGCCAGGACTGCTGGTAAATGATGGAAAGCGGCTTAGCGAGCGCCCCAGCTAGCTCCTTCAGCACCTTCGGGTGTATCCCGTCTGGTCCCATAGACTTGTGTGTGTCTATGTGATGTAGCAGGTCACTGACTGTCTCGTCCTGGAATGAGGGGGTTTCATTCTCCCAATCTCTGTCTTCTGGCTGAGGAGGCTGGGTTCCCTCAATACAACTAGTCTTGTTATTAAAGACTGAGACAAAGAAGGCATTAAGTACCTCAGCCTTCCCCTCATCACTTGCTACCATGTTTCCTCCTGTATCTAGCAGGGGATGGAGACTCTCCCTGGTCTTTCTTTTGCTACTGACATACTTATAGAAACATTTCTTGTTGTCCTTGATTGCTGAAGCCAGATTAATATTCCAGCTGGGCTTTAGATCTTTTGATTTCTGCCATGCATAGCCTCACAGAGTCTTTGTAATCACTGTGAGTGGCTAGCCCCTTCTTCCAAAGGCCATAAACTCTCCTTTTCTCCCTGAGTTGCAGCCAAAGCTCCCTGTTCAGCCAGGGTGGTCTTCTCTGTCGCCGGCTTTCTTAAAGCACCTGGGGACCACCTGCTCCTGAGCCATTAAGACTTCCTTGTTAAAGAGTACCTAGCCTTTCTGGACCTCTATACCCTTCAGTACCGTCTCCCAAGAGATCCTTTCAAGCAGGTGCCTAAACAAGACAAAGTCAGCCCTTTGGAAGTCCAGAATGGCAGTTCTGTTGCCCCCTCTCCTGAACTCTATTATTTCATGATCACTGTGCCCTAGTCGTCCTCCAACTGTCACATCATCCACCAGTCCTTCTCTGTTCACAAGGAGGAGGTCCAGCAAGGCACCTTCTCTGGTTGGTTCACTCACCAGCTGTGTTAGGAAGTTGTCCCCCACACATTCCAGGAATCTCTGGGACTGGTCCCGCTCTGCTGTGTTGTATTTCCAGCAGATGTCTGGGAAGTTACAGTCTCCCACAAGAACAAGGACAAGCGATCATGAGATTTCTCCTAAGTGCCTATAGAATATTTCATCCACCTCTCTGTCTTGGTTGGGTGGCCTATAGTAGACTCCTACTACAGCATCTGCCCTGTTGGTCTTCCCCCTGATTCTAACACAAAGACACTCCACCCTGTCTTCACTGCACTTGTACTTAAAGCAATCATAACAGCCCTAACATACAGCACCACCCCACCATCTCTCCTTCCTTGTCTATCCCTCCTAAAGAGATTGTAGCCATCAATTGGTGCATTCCAGTCATGGGAGACATCCCACCATGTTTCTGTTATAGCAACTACATCATAATTTTCCTGCTGCATCATGGCTTCAAGCTCCTCCTTTTTGTTACACATGCTGTGTGCATTGGTATAGATGCACTTCAGATGAGCTGATGTTTTGCCCCCCTTCCCCCTTCAAATCTAGTTTAAAGATCTGTCAATGAGCCCAGCTAACTCCTGCCCCAAGATCCTTTTTCTCCTGTGGGAGAGGTGCATCCCATCTAATGCCAAAATGTCTGGTGCCTGTATACTAACCCATGATTAAAAAATCCAAAGCCCTGACAGTAACACCAGTCTTGGAGCCACAAGTTCATCTGTTGAGTTCTCCGGTATTCTTCTTCATCCATCCCCACAACTGAAGGGATGGACGAGAACACAATTTGTGCCCCTGACCCCTTAACCAGTTTCCCCAAGGCCCTGAAATCTCTCTTCATTGCTTTAGGACTTCTCCTGGCAATGTTGTCACTACCTACCTGAAACAACAGGAGAGGGTAGTAGTCCTTGGGTCTCACTAGAGTGGGGAGTTTTGCCGTGAGGTCCTTGACCCAGGCCCCAGGGAGGCAGCAGACTTCCCTATGAAGTGGGTCTGGTCTGCATATTGGGCCTTCGACACCCCTCAGAATGGAGTCACCCACTACAATGACCCTTCTGGGGTTCTTTTTAGAACTGGTTTTAATACCTGGTCTAGAATGACCCGGCCTTGGTGGACCTTGGTCTTCCTCCTTGTTTGTCTCATTTTCTTCCTCCTCTCTTCTTCATTCAAAAGTTCCAGGGCCCTGTATCTATTGTGAAAGGACACCATGGAGGGTGAGGGAGGTTGGGAGAGGATTTTCTTGCCTCCTTGAGCAGGTACCTGTTTCCAGCCTCCCCCATCTGTTAGGTGCCCTCCTTCTGCCTGGTAGCAAGAGGGTGAGGGATCATTTGCCTCTTTTGGAGCCTCCATTTGCTCCTTTTGCTTCAGGGGTGCTAAGGTGCTACTCCACCAATCAATCTCCCTTTTGCACTCCCTAACACTTCTTAATCTTGTGACCTCTTCTTTGATTTCCACCACCAGGCTGAGCAGGTCATCCAGCTGATCACAGTACACACAGTTGTTGTCACTGCTGCCCTCTGACAGGACTGACAGGCTCAGGCACTCCCCGCAGCCCGGGATCTGGACCGCTGCATGTTTGTGTGGCAGCTCCACCTGGGTCGCCACGTTCTTTCTGGTGGTGGTTTTGATGCGAGTGGAGACCATGGTTCAATCTACTTGTGGAGGACGATAAGATGAAACTAGCTCAGATAAGTTCTAGACCCCGGAGAGGGACTGCGCCCTGTCCACGCGCCCTGCTGGCACAAACTGCTGCGCCTCACCCTTCTGACATGCCACGTCCTGGTCACTCGCGCTCCCTGGGGGCTGCTCTTGTCCGTGAGGGGCGTGGGGTGTGGTCACTCCAGTCTCTGCACACTCTCAGTCCCCGCTGTCCTCGTTAGCAGCAGCTCACTCTTCCCACTCAGGGGGGAGGTGGCTTGAGACTCTCCCTCTTCCCTGGTCTTCTGCCTTCACGTCTTGCGGTTTTGCCACAAGTTTTTGATGCTTTCTGTAGGGTCCCCTGCCGCTATCTTCCTCTTTGGAGCCCCTCTCCTCAGCAACACTGTTTTCAGCCCAAATCCAAAACATAGCCCCATACTAGCTACTATGAAGAAAATTAACTCTATCCCAGCCAAAGCCAGCACACTGCCAAATTCCCCTTTCTCCTTCTCTTGGGGAAAAAAAAAAAAAAAAAAAAGTAAACCAACTTTTGTACATCTTTGGTTTGTCTGTTATTTCTTAAACTTTTAGGCTTAGAGCTTACCTCAGATGAAGACTCTCTCCCAAACACTAACATACAAAATAAGCAAATAAGAAAAGAATATCTCATTGATATAACAAAATCTCTATCATGTTTGTCAAAATCAATGCAGATTTATAGTTTTTATTTTACTTCTCACTATGTTCCTTATTCAAAAATACCTACCTATAAATTCTCCCAAAATACTCTCAAACACCAGTGTAGCAAAACCAAAAGATATACCAATACAAATCCTTTACTAAAGACATGTACAATATGAGGAATCAAAGTGAGAACAAGTGTAAATTAATGATTATGTTTCTAATAGATGTTTAAACTGCATATCATGTTATTGTATAAGAGACTGGGACTGATTTAAAGATTTTTATACAGTGCATCAGACACAAGGTATCCAATTTTATTAAGTATTTTTTTAGATTGAAACAACATATTTGCTTGTCATATAGTGTATTTACCCCTAAACCAACAGAAACAGGAAGAGTCTGTGGGACTGTTTGAATCCTGGTGCAAAGCGCTTAGGGATAAAAATTCAAAGAATATCAGAAACTTCATCTGGCCACCATTCTGTTCTTTTACTAAATCTCCAACATTTTTTGAGTTGGGGACACTTTAATTAATGTCAATGGAGGAAACTGCTAGACTATATAAATGCATAAATGTTTAAATCTCTTATGAGTTATTCACATTAAAAACCTTTACCAAGTGTTAATGAAGAATATTGTCCTGAGACCAGTTTGAATGTTAAACTCATCTACTTCTTCAACCTATTATTTCTTCAGTTGTTTCATTGTAAAATAACAGACTTCTCCAGGAAACAGAAGAAAAAAACCTTTTAATAACATTGCAATTTTCCTTTTAAAAATATTTGGCTTAATCACTGTATAATAAGACTTCACATGTGTAATGTACCCACAAATTTCTATATAACAACAAAATAATTAATAGTTCAAGTATTCTGCTATTTAGTTTTAACACTATCTTACTATAATAATTTGTAAAACTGTCTGGTTCTGATCCACTGAAACCAGTGAGTTATTGAGAAATATGGTAGTCCATGAAAGTAAAAGTAACAAAACTATTCCTTTGAAATATGCATCCAAGATGTAAATTTTAAAAGAAACTCCTACATTCCTCTTAATTTTTTTATTATAATCCACAAAAGAGATTAACTGGAGTGATAATAGTAAGGGGGAAAGTAATTATTCAAAATATCTTTTTATTTAAATCTAGAAAAAGATGAAAAATATAAAATTAATTTCCAGACAACAATACTCACTTTAAGACACCCTTTCCAAACACTTGGTGCAATTAAGGTATTGGTCAAGAAGTTGGTCTTCTTTTCAACTATCATATCTCTCACAACTTTAATTTAGTTCAGTCACTCTCAATTCCCTGTTTGGAAAAGAGTGATGATAATCCTATACCTAGCAGAAGTAAAAAGGAATAATATAACTCATCTGCATCTGAGATTGTTCTTTCAGTTGTGTTTATACAGCTGTGGTGGGTTGACCTTGACTGGATGCCTGGTGCCCACCAAAGCCACTGTATCACTCCCCCTCCTCAGCTGGACAACAGAGAGAAAATATAACAAAAAGGCTTGTGGGTCAAGATAAGGACAGTGATATCACTCAGCAATTACCATCACGGGCAAACCAGAGTTGAGTCAGGGAAATTAATTTACTACCAGTCAAAATCAGGGCAGGGTAAGGAGAAATGTATTGGGTTTGCACATTTGAACTTAGATAAAGTTAAAATCTTCAACAGGGCTTTGTGCATTAAGTGCCAATAAAAGTTAGAGTTTGATCTGGGTCATCAAAATTATTTCAGCACCTAATCCAGTGACAATAAAATTACTTCTAAGTTCCTGTGTTTCATGATTTTCTGAAAATGTTGTTCATAGTTATTTTGCAGCTGACAAGAAAAAATGTAAAGTATATTAAAGAAGGAGAAAGAGGAACAAGAGAAAGAAGAGAAGATGATGACCTTCTTGTGCTTAGCCATTAAAATGATATTCCTCTACATTGTGCAGCCTAGTTCTATTAAGATTCACTGGACAATGAATTATTCCAATTTTAGATTTTTTTAAATCAAGGTAACACTTTGTTAAAAGATGCATGCTTTGTCCTTCAAGGTGAATTGTCCTTTCACTTTTTAATGTTTTAAGTTATAATAACCCAAGATAATATAAGTCCATGCATATAAGTATAGAACCTCATGCATTCATACTATGTAGTAATTTTGCTTCAGTATTATGTATTGATTTGGATGGTCATCCCTAAGGAAATTAGACAAAGAAAGGACATGGTTAATATTCCATACATAGGCAAGACTCTTATTAATGTCAGGCAGTTTTCTGTCATTTTAGGAATAGAGAGTCTGTATCTCTTGATTCATCCTTTGTAAACATATTTAGTTGTAGATAGAATAACAACAAAAGCCTGACTCCCTATCCCACTGTAAAATTTCAAGTGTCTATAAAAATATTGAAATTTTACGGTTAAAATGCATCTCTTGTTCTTTTATAGTGACTCCTTTACAAGTAATGATACCAAGCCAACATTCAGAGTAATAAATATAAGAATCCGGTCCATAGCTAGTAGCAATTTCTCCTTTACCTCAACAGGCTTCAGATCATGTTACACAGAAATAACATAATCTGTTACGTTTACTTCTTCACACTGAAGGATGTGGGGTTTACGTATGTGCGTGTCTAAATGTTTTGAGGCATTTCATAATGATCAATGTTATGGCAACCACTCTAAAGCATGAACCAGAAACTAGATCTAGTCATTAATATCTCTGTTAGCTTCATATTTTTGATACTACTGTATTTGAGATCTTTCCTTGCCCCTTGTTTTCAAATATCAACTCAAACTGTAGGATTTTTTGTTAAAATATTGAAACATATTGAAAAAAATTCTATTAAACTAAACCAAACCAAAAATTAACTTCACAAAAAATTTCAGTCTTACTTGCAAAGCAGTTACACACAGTTGTCTTTTGTCGGAGCTTTTTTCTTCCACTATTTTCTTTTAATATTTTACTATACTTTAGAATTATTTACATATATGTAATTATGACTTTATAATACTTCACTACCACTGTTTTGAACAGAAGTTAATGTTTGCACAGTTCTAATACAAACATTCTTATCCATTGTGCTTTGGAAATAATTAGAAATAATATGAGTGAATAAATCATAAATCAGAAAGAACACTGCAATTTGGTATAGAAAGTATCTGGTTATGTAGATGTAGTTATCACAGAGTTGAGGGAATTCTTGGAACATGACCCATATGCACACTAAGAACTTCATGCATAGAATCTTAACACTATGAAGGAGGCCGAGTTTGGGCACTGTGAAGAGAAATAAGAGAAATAACAAAGTATTACTTTTTAACAGTTCAGCCACCCCTAGCATCAGTATTTTTCAGAAAATAAATTGCTAAATGTACAAATATAAAATACAATCCTCTAAGTGATTCGGCTAAAATTCTCAAAGGTACTAAACACTGGACCAACTTTCAGGAGGAGTAGGTCACTATGCTTTAGCAGACCTCTTTTCATGAGAGAAGCCCTGTTGACTACTCTTATGAGTTAGTCATGTATCTGTAGGATATTCAAGTGAGAAAGCAAGTTGTAATGAGTGGTGATTTGTTAAACTTAGCCTATGAGCTATGCCAAATTGGGGTTTAGAAATCATCTCTCATGGGAATAACATGGAAGTGTAAAAACAACTTAATTTAGACTTTCAAAAAAACTTTGAAACCTCCCTCTTCTCCACTGACCTGCAAGTTTTTTTAACTATAGTTTATAAACCTTTGTTTCAAGGGTAAATTTAGGCACATGTACCTTTTTGTTTTGGAAGCAGTCACTGTTGTGTTAAGATATGTATTAACCTTGTAAAAGTTATTGTATGTAATGTGGATGAAATATTCTATAGGCACTTGGGTGAAATATCACGATCGCTTGCCCTTGTTCTTGTGGGGGACTTCAACTTCCCAGACATCTGCTGGAAATACAACACAGCAGAGCGGGACCAGTCCCAGAGATTCCTGGAATGTGTGGGGGACAACTTCCTAACACAGCTGGTGAGAGAACCAACCAGAGAAGGTGCCCTGCTAGATCTCCTCCTTGTGAACAGAGAAGGGCTGGTGGATGATGTGGTGGTTCGAGGACGACTAGGGCACAGCGAACATGAAATAATAGAGTTCAGGAGAGGGGGCAACAGAACTGCCATCCTGGACTTCCAAAGGGCTGACTTTGTCTTGTTTAGGCACCTGCTTGACAGGATCTCTTGGGAGATGGTCCTGAAGGGTATAGGGGTCCAGGAAGTCTGGGCACTCTTTAAGAAGGAAGTGTTTATGGCTCAGGAGCAGGCAGTCCCCAGGTACTCTAAGAGGAGCAGGCGGCAGAGAAGACCACCCTGGCTGAACAGGGAGCTTTGGCTGCAACTCAAGGAGAAAAGGAGAGTTTACAGCCTTTGGAGGAAGGGGCTAGCCACTCACAGTGATTACAAAGACTCTGTGAGGCTATGCAGGGCAGAAATCAGGAGGTCCAAAGCCCAGCTGGAAATTAATCTGGCTTCAGCCATCAAAGATAACAAGAAATGTTTCTATAAGTATGTCAGTAGCAAAAGAAAGACAAGGGAGAGTCTCCATCCCCTGCTAGATGCTGAAGGAAACTTGGTAGCAAGTGATGAGGGGAAGGCTGAGGTACTTAATGCCTTCTTTGCCTCAGTCTTTAATAACAAGACTAGTTGTATTGAGGGAATCCAGCCCCCTCAGCCAGATGATAGAGACTGGGAGAACAACCCCCCCGCAATCCAGGAGAGAGTCAGTGACCTACTGCATCACATAGACGCACACAAGTCTATGGGACCACATGGGATACACCCGAGGGTGCTGAAGGAGCTGGCTGGCGTGCTCACCAAGCCGCTTTCCATCATTTACCAGCAGTCCTGGCTGACCAGGGAAGTCCCGACAGATTGGAAACTGGCCAATGTGACGCCCATCTATAAGAAGGTTTGGAAGGATGATCCCGGAAATTACAGGCCTGTCAGCTTGACTTCGGTACCTGGGAAGCTGATGGAGCAGCTCATCCTGAGTACCATCTTACAACACATGCAGGACAACCAGATGATCAGGCCCAGTCAGCATGGGTTTATGAAAGGCAGGTCCTGCTTGACAAACCTGATCTCCTTCTACGACAGGGTGACCTGCTTATTGGATGAGGGAAAGGCTGTGGATGTAGTTTACCTTGATTTTAGCCAGGCCTTTGACACCGTTTCCCACAGCATTCTCCTGGCGAAACTGGCTGCTCGAGGCTTAGATGATCGCACGCTTTGCTGGGTAAAAAACTGGCTGGATGGCCGGGCCCAGAGAGTTGTGGTGAATGGAGTTAAATCCGGTTGGAGGCCGGTCACGAGTGGTGTCTCCCAGAGCTCGGTTTTGGGGCCACTCCTGTTTAACATCTTTATTGATGATGTAGATGAAGGGATCGAATGCACCCTCGGTAAGTTTGCAGACGACACCAAGCTGGGTGGCAGTGTTGATCTGCTCGAGGGTAGGGAGGCTCTGCAGAGAGATCTGGACAGGCTGGAGCGATGGGCTAAGACCAACTGTATGAGCTTCAATAAGGCCAAATGCTGGGTGCTGCACTTGGGTCACAACAACCCCCAGCAGCACTACAGGCTTGGGGAGGAGTGGCTGGAGAGCTGCCAGTCACAGAGGGACCTGGGGGTGTTGATTGACAGCCGGCTGAACATCAGCCAACAGTGGGCCCAGGTGGCCAAGAAGGCCAATGGTATCCTGGCTTGTATCAGAAATAGCGTGGCCAGCAGGGACAGGGAAGTGATCTTACCCCTGTATTTGGCACTGGTGAGGCCGCACCTCGATTACTGTGTTCAGTTTTGGGCCTCTCACTCCAAAAAGGACATTGAATTACTCGAGCGTGTCCAGAGAAGGGCAACGAAGCTGGTGAAGGGTCTGGAGCACATGTCCTACGAGGAGCGACTGAGGGAACTGGGGTTGTTTAGTCTGGAGAAGAGGAGGCTGAGGGGAGACCTCATCGCCCTCTACAACTACCTGAAAGGAGGTTGCAGATTGCTGGGGATGAGTCTCTTTAACCAAGTAACAAGTGATAGGACAAGAGGGAATAGCCTCAAGTTGCACCAGGGAAGGTTTAGACTAGATGTCAGGAAGTATTTCTTTACAGAACGGGTTATTAGGCATTGGAATGGATTGCCCAGGGAGGTGGTGGAGTCCCCATCCCTGGAGGTGTTTAAGAGTAGGGTCGACATAGCACTGAGAGATATGGTGTAGATGGGAACTGTCAGTGTTAGGTTAATGGTTGGACTAGATGATCTTCAAGGTCCTTTCCAACCTAGTTGATTCTGTGATTCTGTGATTCTGTATCAATCTAATTAACTGAACTTATTTGCAAACAAAACCTTTGTGCTATCAACAATAACTAATGGTGTATAGCTCTGTTAGATACATTTAAGATAAAGCCACATAAATCTTAAGAAGATGTTAATAAACTGGGCTGTCCCTGTAAATGCAATAACGAGAGACTACTCTGTGAATACTTAAGAATAAAAATGTGAAGAATGTGATGCCAGGAAGAGTTTCCTTTCTCTCCACCCTCTCATTTCTTCATGCTAAACAAGTATAAACTGCAATGAACTCATATGAGAGACACAGTCACAGTAGCTTCTAAGATAGCTCTTCAGAAAGCCTTGACACTAAATGAACGACACTTCTTGCAGCATCATTAAGATGTGTCACTTACTGAAATAGCAGCTGAAATGGCTCTGTGGACAGTGTCACTATGGAACTTCTAGTTGCTCTTACATTGATACTGAAGAATAAGAAGGCACAGACAGTTAAGGCATTATGGTATGCTTGTTACCTTGAACAGTGAAATTCTCTGGTAGTTTGGGTGACTGTTGTGGTTTGAACTCAGCTGGTAGCAAATCGCCACATGGCCAGTTGTTTATTCATGCCACCCCCCCCCACCCCCCCCACCCCCCACGCCCCCCCCGGTTGAAATAGGGAAGGGACAAAAAACGGAATTTGTAGGTTGAATAAAAAAATATTTAGCAACACTAACAAAAAACCAACAGTAACAGTAATAGTCCAAAACCGGTAAAATGCAGTAGTGGCTCACCAAGCAGCGACCAGTACAGAGCCCGTCCCCAGCAGTGATCCGATTGCACCAGACAATCGCGCCCCACTGATAGGGAAACCTGGGAAAAAAAAAAAAAAAAGTGTGAGAGAGCACGCACCCACCTATATGCTGAGCTTGACATCACATGACATGGAATGCTCCAATGATCGATCAGGACCCAGCCCTTCAGCTGTGCTCCCTCTAGGCCCAAGGAAAGTTAACTCTATCCTGGCCAAAACCAGGACAGTGACCTGAGTAAGGACACATTGACCAATTTAGTTAAATGACAAGTATTATTGTTAATATTGTTTAAACCTATTTAGTTAAGACTGAAAAAAATGAAAAAAGAGGGAGGTAAGAAAAGAATAAAAGAATACCAAGAGAGTGAGAAAGTATTAAATGGCTTTAACAACCACCTTAATTCCCAGTCCTTCAAGACAGACAGTGTTCTACTTCATTTTATTTTTTTCTTAAAGAAGAATGTATTGTTTCAGAGTGTCCTGGTTTCAACTGGGATAGAGTTAAATTTTCTTAAGCTGAGAAGGGTCACAGCTGGAATGCCAGACACAGATTGGCCGATGGAGTATTCCATATCATGTGAACTCAGGCTCAGTATATAAAGTATGGGTGGCCAGGAAGGAGATGGGTTCTCTCTTGGTTCTGGGATTGTGACTGCGGGATCTTTGTTCTTTCAGAATCATTAGCTGGAAACGGACTGGGTATCGGTGGGCAGGTGGTGAGCAATTGAATTGTGCATTACCCATTTGTACTTTCTATTATTGTTATTGTTTTATTTTATTACAATTATTAAGCTGGCTTTTATCTCAACCTATGAGTCTCCCTTTTTCCCTCCAATTCCTTTCCTATTCCCCTGGGCAGGGGGAGGGTGAGCGAGTAGCTGCATGTTGTTGGGCTGCCAGCAGAGTTCAAACCATGACACTTAGTCACTTAGATATCATTAAGTTTCATTAAATATATCCTTATTCAGAAGAAAGAGAATGAGTTGTAATGGGCTGATCCTCATTTTTATTTTTTATGTTGAAGTCAACTCTCGTTTCCTTGAAAATAAGAGAAGTACATTGGGGAAAAAGGTAAAAGCATAGCAAATCTAGAAAATGCAATTACCTCTGTCCTGGTTTTGGCCAGAATAGAGTTAACTTTCCATGGGTTGAAAGAGAGCACAGCTGAAGGGCTAGGTCCTGATTGATCACTGGAGCATTCCATGTCATGTGATGTCAAAGCTCAGCATATAGGTGGGCGCATGCTCTCTCACGTGTTGTTTGTTTTGTTTTTGGTTTCCGGATTGGCTTCTCTGGTGCAGTCGAGAATCGCTGCTGGGGACGGGCTCTGTACTGGTCGCCATTTGGTGAACTACTACTGCATTTTACCTGTTTTGGACTACTATCATTACTGTTGTTTTTGCTAGTAAATTTTTGTTATTTAACCTACAAATTCCTTCTTTTTTTTTGTCCCTTCCCTATTCACTGGGGCGGGGGGGGGGGGCGGGGGGGGGGAGTAAACAACTGGCCACGTGGCGATTTGCTACCAGCTGAGTTCAAACCACGACAGCCTCCTACAAACTCGGTGTTGGAAAGTGGCAGTCTAAAACTGAAGGATGCAAACTTTTAGCATTTCCACTGAGTCCATACTGCATTGTCTTATTGATAAAGTTATATGTTGTCGCTGAATTGGAGAGACATGGATTTGATGGATGGACCACTCAGTGGATAAGGAATTGGCTGGATGGTCTCACTCAAAGAGTTGCAGTCAACAGCTTGATGTCCAAGTGGATACCACTGACAAGTGGTATTCCTCAGGGGTCAGTGTTGAGACCAGCACTGTTTAACATCTTTGTCAGCAACATGGACAGTGAGATTGAGTGTACCCTCAGCAAGTCTACCAATGACACCAAGATGTGTGGTGCAGTCAACATGCTGGCGGGAAGGGATGCCATCCAGAGGAACCTTGACAGGCCTGAGAGGTGGGCCCGTGCAAACCTCACGAAGCTTAACAAGGCCAAGTGCAAAGTCCTGCCCATGGCTCAAGGCAATCCCAAGCACAAATAAAGGCTAGACAATGAGTGGATTGAGAGCGGCCCTGAGGAGAAGGGCTTGGGGGTATTAGCAGATGGAAAACTGCCTATGAGCCAGCAATGTGCGCTCACAGCCCAGAAAGCCAAATATATCCTGGGCTGCATCAAAAGAAGTGTGACCAGCAGGTCGAGGGCGGTGATTCTTCCCTTCTACCCTGTTCTTGTGAGACTCCACCTGGAGTCCTGTGTTCAGCTCTGGGACACCCATCATAAGCAAAGAAGGAGAAAAAGGAACAAGAGAAAGATAAGAAGATGATATTCTCATACTTAGATATGTTGGACCTGTTGGAGCAATTTCAGACGAGGGCCATGAAGATGATAAGAGGGCTAGAGCACCTGTCCTATGAAGACAGTCTGAGAGAGTTGGGGTTCTTCAGACTAGAGAAGAGAAGGCTCTGGGAAGATCTTATATCAGCTTTCCAGTACCTAAAGAGGACCTACAAGAAAGCTGGAATGGGACCTTTTAAAAAGGCATGTAGTGATAAGACAAGGGGTCCTATCACTGAAAGAAGGTAAGGAAGAAATTCTTCACTGTGAGGGTGGTGAGACACAGGAACAGGTTGCCCAGAGAGGTTGTGGATGCCCCCTCCTTGGAAGTGTTCAAGGCCACATTGAATGGGGCTTTGAGCAACCTGATCTAGTGGCAGGTGTCCTGGCCCATGGCAGGGGGGTTGGAACTAGATGACCTTTAAGGTCCCTTCCAACCCAAACCATTCTATAATTCTATGTTTGTGTCCAAGAAGAAAAAAGAAGCAGCTACTTCTTCTGCAGTTATAGCCATGGAATAGATGACTAATATGCTGTCTTGATCAACTGAGGTAGATTTTGTTTTAGAAGGCAGAAACAAGATAAGGAAGAAAAAGGTGCTAATTTAGAATACAACACAGAGGAGACTAAGAACATCATGGACATCTCATAACAGTGTTGGAAAAGAGATCAAGGAATACCTCAGGTTTAAGGCAATGAAAACTTGAAGAGCTCATTAAGTTTACCAAAATCTTTGGTGAGTCTCACCCCTTCTGCTCATGCATTTTCCTTTTATCTTTATTAAAAAGCTTAAAGTGAAAAAGATATCTCATTGTCTCATTACTTTCTACAATTATTTATTACTTCATCAATTGCATTCTATTGCTTTGTTTCTTAGTCCCCTGGTCTTCCAGATGCAGTGTTAGCATGATTCCTGGGATTGTCAATATCTAATTTGATTTGATATGAGTTTGTTTTTCCATCTTTCATTTTTGTTAACCTTATGACATATTTAATCTATCAAGCTGATCTAAAGTGTGCATCTCTTCTCTTTTCTTCAAACCAGACAGGCTAACGGTTGTTTATGAAAACACTGCTTTTATTATTTTTTCCTCTTTCTTTTTACCATAAGGAAGAAGAAATAATATAAAAAAATTGATTATATGTTTTCAAGTTGCAAACATATGAAAAATATCCTATTTCTCCTATTAGTTTACCACATTGTGGAAATAAAGTAATGAGAAAAAAAATAATCACTAGGTGCCTGTAACATGTTACAATGACTTGCTATTCATGCATAGGACTAGTAAATTCCACTCAGCTGAGTTACAACTCATCTTTGGCTAGGTGTAGTTTGGGTTTTTTTCATTTCTAGTTCATTGCCCTGCACCATAAATTCTCCAAATATGCTGTTATTGTCTTCTTCTCCCTTTCACTTTTTAATACACTGATTATGAAATAATACACTATTTCCCCAACATTATATGGTTCATTAATCTGATACATAGATAGCAAGCCAGTATAGAGATATAAAAGTGCTGTTGCACTAAGGGGATGGACAGACTCATCAAAGACTCATAATAAAAAAATGGGTACCTTTCTGTTGATTGCAGTGTCCACAAATCACATTTTTTTTTCCAGACAGATTGTAGAAGAAAATATTTTTAGAGAGATAAATGAAGAGCCATACAACTGAGCACTTTCAAACAGTATGACAATGCCAACTTCTCAGAGAGGACTTAACACTTTGGTTACTCTGCTTCCAAACCCCCTTACTATTTTCCATTTCTCCATGCAAGAAACCCATTTCAGAATTATTGATTGCCATCCCATTTATTCATGCATACATCACTGAACAGAAATGCTGCTATTTTTCATGTTCCCTCAGCTGCAGGCACTGGTGGGCAAACAACTAATTCCTTGCGGAAGGTAAACAATTTTGGCAATCCACACTCTAATATGTATGTTAGTGTTATGCAATTGTAATAGGCACATAAAACAGTATGTGTCCAAAGGCTCTTGCAAATGAAGTCATGGAAATTCTACAAGTCACAGGAACTACATTATTTTTTTGGTGAGGAAATATTTCGTCTGAGGAACGAGTGCATTTTTATTCCTTTAACTTTATAGCACATCCTGAAAGCCACAACACTAATGATAAGAGAAGGCATGCATGGCAGAATCTGTGGAATATATAGGTGGTAACTTTCCTTAGCTGTTTTCATTCCATTAGTTATTCAAGGATCATTATATTAACATAAACTGTGTCTTCAATCTAGAGTGTCATGCTAACAGGTTTACCTAATGGATGTTTTATCATCATTTAAATGCCTTGAATGCCAGACTGTCTTGAGAGACTGGGGAGGCTCAAGAGAAATGTCTGAGGTTGTAAAACAAAATGTATAAAAAAGGTATTTAAAATAAATTTATATGAAAAATGTCTAATGGTCAGATTCTATAGCTGCTGGATTACTCTACATCTTTTAAAAAGAGGAGGATCATCCAAGTTTCTTTGGACCTTTACCTTACAGGGAAGACAAGTTACAGAATTTGCTTGGGACCGTGTCAAGAGTTTTTTTCAAAGTAAAGGTAGGGTAAAGGAGATCAGAAAGGAACAGATGAGGGAAACTGTCAGGACATGAACAACCAGGTGCTCTAAGAGGAGCAGGCGGCAGAGAAGACCACCCTGGCTGAACAGGGAGCCTTGGCTGCAACTCAAGGAGAAAAGGAGAGTTTACAGCCTTTGGAGGAAGGGGCTAGCCACTCACAGTGATTACAAAGACTCTGTGAGGCTATGCAGGGCAGAAATCAGGAGGTCCAAAGCCCAGCTGGAAATTAATCTGGCTTCAGCCATCAAAGATAACAAGAAATGTTTCTATAAGTATGTCAGTAGCAAAAGAAAGACCAGGGAGAGTCTCCATCCCCTGCTAGATGCTGAAGGAAACTTGGTAGCAAGTGATGAGGGGAAGGCTGAGGTCCTTAATGCCTTCTTTGCCTCAGTCTTTAATAACAAGACTAGTTGTATTGAGGGAATCCAGCCCCCTCAGCCAGATGATAGAGACTGGGAGAACGACCCCCCCGCAATCCAGGAGAGAGTCAGTGACCTGCTACATCACATAGACGCACACAAGTCTATGGGACCAGACGGGATACACCCGAGGGTGCTGAAGGAGCTGGCTGGCGTGCTCGCCAAGCCGCTTTCCATCATTTACCAGCAGTCCTGGCTGACCAGGGAAGTCCCGACAGATTGGAAACTGGCCAATGTGACGCCCATCTATAAGAAGGTTTGGAAGGATGATCCCGGAAATTACAGGCCTGTCAGCTTGACTTCGGTACCCGGGAAGCTGATGGAGCAGCTCATCCAGAGTACCATCTTACAACACATGTGGGACAACCAGATGATCAGGCCCAGTCAGCATGGGTTTATGAAAGGCAGGTCCTGCTTGACAAACCTGATCTCCTTCTACGACAGGGTGACCTGCTTATTGGATGAGGGAAAGGCTGTGGATGTAGTTTACCTTGATTTTAGCCAGGCCTTTGACACCGTTTCCCACAGCATTCTCCTGGCGAAACTGGCTGCTCGAGGCTTAGATGATCGCACGCTTTGCTGGGTAAAAAACTGGCTGGATGGCCGGGCCCAGAGAGTTGTGGTGAATGGAGTTAAATCCGGTTGGAGGCCGGTCACGAGTGGTGTCTCCCAGAGCTCGGTTTTGGGGCCACTCCTGTTTAACATCTTTATTGATGATGTAGATGAAGGGATCGAATGCACCCTCGGTAAGTTTGCAGACGACACCAAGCTGGGTGGCAGTGTTGATCTGCTCGAGGGTAGGGAGGCTCTGCAGAGAGATCTGGACAGGCTGGAGCGATGGGCTAAGACCAACTGTATGAGCTTCAATAAGGCCAAATGCTGGGTGCTGCACTTGGGTCACAACAACCCCCAGCAGCACTACAGGCTTGGGGAGGAGTGGCTGGAGAGCTGCCAGTCACAGAGGGACCTGGGGGTGTTGATTGACAGCCGGCTGAACATCAGCCAACAGTGGGCCCAGGTGGCCAAGAAGGCCAATGGTATCCTGGCTTGTATCAGAAATAGCGTGGCCAGCAGGGACAGGGAAGTGATCTTACCCCTGTATTTGGCACTGGTGAGGCCGCACCTCGATTACTGTGTTCAGTTTTGGGCCCCTCACTACAAAAAGGACATTGAATTACTCGAGCGTATCCAGAGAAGGGCAACGAAGCTGGTGAAGGGTCTGGAGCACATGTCGTACAAGGAGCGGCTGAGGGAACTGGGGTTGTTTAGTTTGGAGAAGAGGAGGCTGAGGGGAGACCTCATTGCCCTCTACAACTACCTGAAAGGAGGTTGCAGAGAGCTGGGGATGAGTCTCTTTAACCAAGTAACAAGTGATAGGACAAGAGGGAATGGCCTCAAGTTGCCCCAGGGAAGGTTTAGACTAGATGTCAGGAAGTATTTCTTTACAGAACGGGTTATTAGGCATTGGAATGGATTGTCCAGGGAGGTGGTGGAGTCCCCATCCCTGGAGGTATTTAAGAGTAGGGTCGACATAGCACTGAGAGATATGGTGTAGATGGGAACTGTCAGTGTTAGGTTAATGGTTGGACTAGATGATCTTCAAGGTCCTTTCCAACCTAGTTGATTCTGTGATTCTGTGATTCTGTGAACTAAAACGAGATCAGAGAGCGAATGTCAATTGATAGAACAGTTTAATCCAAGGAGAGCAACACAGTTCTGTTCAAAGTAACTTTATTTACACTTTATTCTAATTTCTGATGACAGTTCCAATATAATCAAGAAACAAAACCAAGCTGAACTCCAAGTTAGCTATCTCTAAGTTGTTATGTGAACTTTTGTTTGTAAAATGGATTCATTATATCACCAGAGAAAAAGCTAACTGCAAAAATTTCCAAACATTACGATTTTTCAACAGGCTGCCGAGAATGTTATTACTTTTCAGCACAGATTTTCCTGCATACAACAAGCAAAAGTAGTTTTTAAAAAACTGATTTGCTTGTTTTTAATACAGTGTTATTAAAAAACAACTTAAATGTCTTCCACTCCACCATCACCATTCATGATAGTAGTCATGCAGCCCAACTAGAAACAGCTTTGTACTTGAGAATGGAGAGAGTTTAGTCCGTAAGCTAACAATACTGTTCATGACAATTTCACAGAAAGCTTTAGCTCTCTTAATGTGAGATGGCAGCATGGTCTGACTGAAGTGCCCAGAACTTCGGTCAATTCAGAAGAGTTTGTCAGATAATCACCTATTTCCAACACACGTGCAGCATCATTAGGTATACTCTGCATTTCATTAAGTATACTATGGCTGAGAGTATTATAATTTACTATCAGATTTTGAGATGAATAATTTTGTTGGTTTTTTTCTTCTGCAAAATGCTGTGCAAGACAGCAATATCCCACGATTACAGAAAAAAAGTTAAGAAAAATACAGATTATTCATACAAAAAAGCACTTTTGCAGTCAACAATATTTTTTGGTATCCTCTTTTTCTATTTTCATATTCAGAATTGCTTTGAAGTACATAAATTGTCTATTTCTAGTGTTTTGTGGTTGTGGGTTTTTTTTTCCATGTTGCACATGTTCTCATCTGATGCCTTCCTTTAAAAAAGGGGAAGAAGGAATATATACAGTGGAAGAGTTTTGTAGCAGATCTAACAAAGTAGAGGTTTCTGGGAAAGCATGGTTGATATGAAGTGTCAAAGGAAACAGTAGTGCTTTCAACGTAGTCTGAATGAAGAACAATCTCACATGAGAGAGGTACTTTAACATGATGAATATGATTCTATCCATCTATTGGACTTTTTCTACAGCAAGAATAAGATTTTTTAATTTTAATCTAAATGTCAAGCTGGTACACACTTCTATATATGTCAAACTATCTGCTTTAACATGATCTAATATAAATTGCATCCTGCAATTTATAATTCATGTTATAGGGAGTGAAGGGTTATAATTTTTTCAAGGGTAAAAGTGGCTCTTCCATGTTCACCATTCCAGAAGTGTAGTGGATATATCAGTCTCTAGTCTTAGTATTTTTATAAATCAAATAAATATTGAAAGATCACGTTAGTAAAAATGCATCCGCAAGAAAAAAAGAACTTGTCCGAAATGCAGACATATGAGATAAGGAAAACATACAAGTTGCATAAACTACTCTCAAGTAAAGATATACATTTATTTCATAGAACAAGAAGAATATTTTCAATTTTTTTTTTACCTACTGCAATTTTTCTTTCGCTTTTGGCATGAACGTGTTCCATATGAAGAAGAAAATGACAATAGGAACATCCCCAGGTGACTGCCTGATATTATGAATTGTAAGAACACATTCTCTTCAGTAAAAATCTATGCCAACAGAAATGGGAAAAAATGTTTAAATAAGGATGATTTCAGATAAATTCTGAAATTATTTAGTTTTGGATTCATCTGATCTGCTACAGGATATCATTTCCCAATCAAATCTTCTTTTATTCTCTGAGCTGGAAAAGCTTTGCCTCTGGCTCACATCTGTTTTTAAAGGCCTAGGTATATTATAGGGTACACTGACTTTCCAGAAAGGTTAGATGAGTGAGTGAAACATAAGCCAGATAAAATCAGACTTTGTAGTAAACAAAACAAGACTGTACCAATAAGATGACAGCCTAAACACAGACCTGTACTATCATTTGAGATGGCTTTAGGGTATTGCACCTGACCTTAGCTTCAACTCTTACAAGCTCTGGGTCTTACTTACCTGGTCCATGCATCTTGCATCTTCCAGTATCTTTAAGATGGCACTAGTTGCATATATTTGGGCAACTAAATCCAAAGACTAGTGCAGTCCAGTCAGACAGCTGCATGTAAATAACCACGGGCTCATGCAGAGTCAAAAAAAAGTCATTGTAATCAACAGACACCTAACCAATACAGTCAACAGAGGAAGGAGAGTCATTTAACTAGGAATTGAGTTGTGAGACTCCACTGACTAAATGTTATGATTGGCATTTAGACACCTAGTGCATATGTGGACACTAACAGGTCACCTCTATATAGCCATAATTTTAATTTTGCAATGGGATATACGTATATATTTATGTATCAGACAGCTAGAGATCATTGTGATGGGAAGGTTCAGAAGACTGACAAATCAGGCCAGTTTTAAACTGTAAAAGAAAACTTTTCTAACTTAACTAACAACACTCCTGGCTAACGCTTCGTTCTTATATCATATTAATCATCATTATTACATACAAAAAACTTGTTATTTTTTTACATGTATACGCTAAGTCAGATAGTAGTATACCATACCACAGAGCTGATATGTTTGCACTGATGCAGTTAACACATGTAGTTGGCAGTGATGGCTATGGCTCTTAGCCACAGAGGTGATCTGGCTTGACAGCTGTTTAATAAGTGAACTTGGAAGAGAGGTCAGTTTGTCCTCTTTCTTTTCCAATTTTCCTTTTTCCTGACTGATGTTTTTATGCTGCAGTCTCCCTCCCAATAAGGGGTGGTGGAGATATGCTCCTGATAATGCACGTCTTAGTTTTGATTTTGCCACTCATCTTTCTCACATATTCTGCAGAATGTCCTGCCTACTTGCAGTCCTTTGTACTTATGCTATGTCTGGCATTTTTTTTTTTTTTTTTTTTAATTTGAAGGTCCCCTACATGCAACTGCATGTTTTTTCTCCTTTGGAGTTCATGTGGCTTACAAACTCACATGAATATGTTTAGGACGTAGAATCATAGAATCATTTATGTTGGAAAGAACCTTTAAGATCATCAAGTCCAACCATTAACGTAGCACTGCCCAGTCCACCACTAAATCATGTCCCTAAGCGCCACATCCACACATCTTTTAAATACCTCCAGGGACGGTGACTCCAGCATGTCCCTGATCAGGCTGTTCCAATGCTCAATAACCCTTTCAGTGAAGAAATTTTTCCTGTTATCCAATCTAAACCTCCTCTGGCACAACTTGAGGGCATTTCCTCTCATCTTATCACTTGTTACTTGGGAGAAGAGACTGACATCCACCTTGCTACAAGTTCCTTTTAGGTTATTATAGAGAATGATAAGGTCTCCCCCAGCCTCCTTTTCTCCAGGCTGAACAACCCCAGTTCCTTCAGCTGCTCCTCATAAAGCTTGTTCTCTAGACCCTTTATCAGCTTTTTTGCCTTTCTTTGGACACGCTCCAGCATCCCAATGTCTTTCTTGTAGTGAGGGACCCAAAACTGAACATAGTAACTTCTCTCTGGCTATGCCATAACAGTGTTACAAAATGCTTCTATACTGTTGTTAGTTACATCATTTATATTCAGGTTCAAGTCTAACAAATACTAATTATACCCTTATCAGTAAGTACATTTTTTAATTTATAGGTACCACAGGCCTCTCTTTTGGTGACATTACATGAATCCTGAATGAATGTCACTATTAATGTTAAACATGCTTCAGTGGCAATTTTTAATCAACATTAGGTTTTCATTTTTTTTTAATGAGATGCATTTCATAAAAATGTTATGACTTGCATTATAGAAAAAAGCATCTTAGATTATCACACTAAAGCTGTTCTAATATTATCAGTTATTAGTTTATGGAAGCCTGTGAGGATACAAACCAATATTAATTTCTCAGTATCAGTTGTATATATAGACTTGTACTGTGATTGGAGGAAAAAAGGAATATTCAGCAAAGCATTTGGGTGGCAGACACCTAAACACCTTAAAGTATCAGTTGTGAAATTATCCCATCTTTTGCTAGAACTGGAATTGCACTACAACTTGGTGGAAAGCAAAGATGTCTTCTGCTTGTTACAATGATGCCTATCTACTGAGATGAGGACTCTGGTCTTTAAAAGTTTAATGCTATTGAATCAAGGTAACATTTGGATCCCAATCTTCAGCTGTATTCTGCATAAGTCCTAAGTATATTACATAAATCCAAATTCTACATGTTCCTTTCCAAATTGCTATGCAGTGTTGGTATAAATCCTTAAAGAATTACCATCAGATAGAATATCTATTTTAAGAAAAGGTTTCCTGTCCAATTGAAATTCTTTGGAGAAAGCAAAATATTATCTTTAAGCCTTTTCTGCCTTTAAGGATATCACCAAAGTGGTCTGGGAATCTAGTTCTTCTATGTGTGCTGCCTGAGGCAGTAAACAGATAAGAGCAGATCAGATTATTCTCTCTCTGGTTGAGTGAAGTTGTTGCAAATCAATATTGTAATGAAGTATTATACATGCACTCATACTTTCCTCCAAGAAGTCATAACTGAAATGATTAAATTTTGAGTGTATTTAGGATACCCGATAAAGAAGAGTGTAGAAAGTTGTTACTTGGAGGAGATGTACCTCTAAGAACTAAAATGCAGGAAATGAATGGTTTCAGAGCAATCTCTTTTCAGGGTTACTTTTCACTTTAATATATCAAATGTGCTAAGCATTTTGAAAGGGAAAATAATGTTAGTTGTTCAGGGAATGTCCTTCAAGGCTCACTAGTGTGTAATATAGAAAGAGAAAAGTGGAAGGAATTTTGCAAACCTAATGAAAAGATCTAAATGTCTCTGCTCAGTACAAATTAACATTTAACGATAGGGAATAAACAGAAGTATCTTTGATCTCTCAGTAGTGAGAGATCAGTACTGGATCAGTGGTCATCACTACAGCAGGGAGGAATTTTTTATATTCCTGGGTCACTGTTTCCACTTGAGCTACAGGGAGCTGATCCACAGCTGAACTGTAAAAAGCAAAAGCAGCTGGAGCCATGTTGCAAAGTATACTCCATAGTCTTATTAGTGTTAATGCAAGAGGAAGTATTACAGGCCTGTTAGATCCCTGATATCCCAGACATTTCTAAGTCTGGTGGCAAAGGATATCTTCCCTTCCATAAGATTCCTAGTAATACAGAAACAGCACAATTGAAAATTTCCTGTAACATAGTATGGTCTGTTCTTAATGAACTGCATAATACTACAGAATAAAACATTTCTGCATATTTTTAATGTATGTATATATATATATAAATCTATAGAAAGGAGGCTAGGATTCTGTTTCTTTGAATTACACATCTTTAGAATATAAACCCCATTAGGGATGCAAAATAACCTCCAAATCCCAAATAACTGTATTTTAATAGCTTTTCTACTATTAAATTAAAATTAAAATTAAAGAATCACTCCCACTTTGTGTAAACAGAACAGTCCTCTAAGTCATTTCATTTGTGATATATTTCTAGCACTATAAAAAGAGAAAGCAAAGTTATTTTGGCTTAATAATCAACCACTGTTAATATTGGAAAGCCAACTAGTGTAACTCTGTGGGTAAGGTTAAGGCATAATAACATAAATGGTACATAATGCTATGTAGCTTACAATGAGGGACTTTTAGAACGGATATATATATATCTCACTCTTGTTTAACACAGAAATAAAGGGGGTAACTGATCAAGCAGGTAACTGATGCTTATACATACATAAAATGGGTGAGTTCTGCCCATTGGGAGAAGAATAAGGCAACAAGACCACAATGTTGAAACCCTGCCAGACCTCCTAAGATTCTGGTTACTAGATTATGTAGCCAATATATTTAGGTAGTTTACTGTTAGAACCTTTGGTCTAAGTGTGTTTTCAATAAACCTGTGTAACTAACCAGTACCCAAGCCTTTTTTTAATATATATATATATTTTTTTTATTTAATGATAGCTCCTCTTCCAGGCATCCTAAAACAAACAATAAAAAAAAATGAAGCATCCATGTTTTCCTGCATATAACTTGAACCTCATTGAGAGATCTGCTCTGTTACAGTATATCCTCTCACAAAAATGGATAACTCACATACCTAGTAAAACCTGACATTAGAAGTTTTCACAACTTCAACAATTCCGAGGTAAGATTAGTAAATAGAAAACAGAATATGCAAAGTAAAATAGACTGAGAAGTCAGAGGGGTATCAGGCTAGAGGAGATCATGAAGGTGTAGATTTCCAGGAAAGGGAGATTTCTACAGTAACTTCCCTATGTGTGTAAGCTGCATTGTTTTTGAGTCAGAGTTCTTATATTTTTTAATTGATAATCTGTAAAACACATGCATGAAAATACTTTATTAAAGGGGTTTTAAAGAGCTATTTTTAGGGTAGAAAGTAAGTATATTATTGTGGTGGGCAGCGGGGAAATTTCCTGAGATAAATCAAGAATTTACGATAATACTAATATGCAGAGCATAATTGTTTTGCCACAGTATCCACAACTAGCTCCATTTTGACTACTCACTGTGCAAAGTGATAATAAAAATTATTTTGACTGACCCTACACACAAACCACTGCTGATGTGTCTTTCCAATTGGTTTTGTTTTCAGGATTGGTGGAGGAGATGGGAAAAAAGAAGAGAGAAATGGAAGAAAAAAACATGAAAGCTGGATTTGTTAACAGTTCCCTTCTCCCATTGTATCTTTTTTCCCCCTTGCTTCTGTCTCCTTACATGGGATTCACCTTAGCTAAATGTGGATGTTTGCATGTCTGACTCACAGAGGACACTTTATGTAGTTGACAGTGAGAAGGAGGTGATTCTGCAGTTCAATTTGTCTAATTTATTTAGAAACCTGTGTTGGGATAAGATGAATTGGTCTCTGAAAGTGCCTATTTTTCTTTTTCTTTATTGGCTATGAAGAGAGCATGAGGTCACTAGATAGGATATACACATTTACATTGACATGTCTAAGCTAAGTGAGACAAATCCCATCCTTATGCTCAGCAGGGTGAATCATGTCAAAGTCATCACTTAAGAGAAATAGATGCATAGAAGATATGTGATTGTGAATATCTTCTACTTGTCTGATCTTCAGAGTCTCCACTTTTTATCATATTAACTTTGAATACATATTAATTTTCAGTTCCAGTCTATCTCTCCTAGTGTTCATATATAACAATATTCTTCTTGAGTATATGAAGTACTAGAATTTAGTCTGAGGATGTATATGAGGCATGCCAGGGCATAAAAAAAAAGAAGGAATGCAAAGAACCGATAAACATTACAAAATTAAAAATATATATCCCTAAAGGGATGGATCAATCAATAAATAATAAATATGTACCTGTTGTGGGTTAACCCCCATAGGCAGAAAAACACCACACAACTGGACAATCACTTCCCCTACAGTGGGATGGGGGAGAGAATTGGATGAGTAGAAGTGAGAAAACTCATAGTTTGAGACAAAGGCAGTTTAATAAGTAGAGAAAAAGCTTCATGCACAAGCAAAGCAAAACAGGGAATTCATTCACTACTTCCTATTGGCGGGCAGGTGTTCATCCATCTCCAGGAAAGCAGGGCTCCATCATGTGTAATGATTACTTAGGAAGACAAATGCTATAACTCTGAATGTCCCCCCTTCCTTCTTCTTTCCCCTAGCTTTTATTGTTGAGCATGACATCACATTGTATGGGATATCCCTTTGGTCAGTTGGAGTCAGCTGTCCTGTCTGTGTGCCTTCCCAAATTCTTGTGCACCTCCAGCCTAGTCGCTGGCAGAACAGTAGGAGAAACAGAGAAAGGCCTTGATTCTGTGCAGGCACTGTTCAGCAATAACTAAAACATTGGTGTGTTTTCAACACTATTTTGGTCACAAATTCAAACATAGCACCATATAAGCTTCTGTGAAAATAATTAACTATATCCCAGCTAAAACCAATACAGTACTATGGCTTCTAATGTTTACTGATTTTAAGAACAAGTCTGAAAAAAGCTAAGAAAATTTTGGGAAACCTGATTTTTTTTTTTCCCTCTAATTAAACATTCCATTTATGTTCTTCTTATTTTTGCCACATATTCTATTCTTTGTTGAGTTTATTCTTGTTCATTTTGTGTTCTTCTTGCAAATTTAAAGTTATATTTGATAGTAGAGAAGACCCTTGCTTAAAGATGCTGAGCATAGAAGTTTCCTGAAAATTAAGTTCCTGAAATGTTGTCTACTTTTTTAATTATTTTTTTTCCTGCAGAAGCTGAGGTGAATAATGCAATACTAATGAGAAACTAAGATACCATTCCATCTTGTAGAATAATTATATTTAGGCAGTCCCATTAATAACATTGCAAGTACATGTGTACGTACTCAGGACAGAAAAACAAAACTTTCATTATACTCTTCTGTGGCACATATATTTATCTATTTTGTGTCATTTATAACAAATATTTAATTTCAAATCTCTCTATTACTCTTATTCCTCTGGCCTGGAAAACTGACAAGATTATAGTTGGATGAGAGGTTCTCGGTGCCAAAAATCTTCCCTTGCTTTTATCAAGTAATATAAATTTCTCCCATCTTTTTTTTTTTTTTTTTTTTTAACAGCCACTGTTAATTGCTAGCAGATAGGAAAAGAATTTGACTATCCAAGAATACAATGATAGTTCAAGTTACCAAGTGAGTTAGGTATGTGAAATGCATAGACCCCCTTAACAGTCTGGCAGGATTTCAGACAGGCAGCAGTACCATTAACACATCCTGGTTTCCCTAGTAAAGATAAGCTGAATCAATCGAACAATTGTTTTATTTCTTATGGTACCTGTAATGCAACCACTTCAGAGCACTTCAAAATATAACTAATTGACAGAGACATGAAATGAATAGCAGATGCAAGATATGGTTTTGTTTCTACAGCAAACCTGTTTGCCAAATACTACTGAACATTTCAAGCTGAGATGTTATGTTACCTCATTGTCACAGTACTGGGAAGCTAATGCCACCTAATACATAAATAACGTTCTTGATTTCACATGTGCTAAGAACCTCAATAAATAGATGTACTGCAACGTACAAAATTTTATCAGTATGTTCAGGAAGAAGCACCCTATTTTGAGTATCTTTTGAAGTCACTGGCACGGCTCAGAGAGATAAAATTTTATTTAAAGTTTGAATGTGGAAATAATGTTTCCTTATGCTGATCTTGTCACTGAAGTTTAAATCTTGGTTATAATCTGCTATCTGTAAGGAGGAAAGATGCCAGAGCTGGGGGCTTATACATATTTCATGATTAATAGGGGAAAAAAGGAACACCCACAGACTTGTAAAAAGTCTAGCAATCTTTAATCATAGAAGATAATAAGCAGCATGAGCACAGTGAGTGCATGTAAAGTCCAGAACTGTATGTGTAAGTGCTTCCAAAGGAAGAACAAGTCTCTGTAAATACATGCTCCATAGAAAGCATAGCAAAATGTTATAGTCTGGACTTCTTTTACAATGCCTAATGAAACAAAAAAGGTGACACTAACTTTGTGTGAAATAATCAGATGTTCATACAGGATAGCAAGGCCCTTGGTCAATACTCTCCTAAAGAAATCTTCCTCAAGATCATTGTGCTAACACAAATGTAGAAGCAGAAGCACACAGTCTGGAGCAGGATGTGAGGACTTGCAGCTGAGTGAGGTAAAGGGAGCAGGGCCTATTCCCTTTTTGATAGGATCAACCCTTTTCCTCATATTGTCCCCAAAGTCACTGCTCATCCAGGAAAACCACAGTCACGCATAAGACAGAGACACAGAAGTTTCACACCAGTGTCCAGAACACTACATCTGGCTCTTCTTTTCTGAGTGTTCAAACAACTATAAAGATGCAATGTTATTTACAATGTTAAGATTTTTATAGAGGACCTGGACTGAAATTTGGTATATCAGTTTGCCTAAACCTAGATCAGAACTGTGTTACCCGTCTGTTTACATCTGGGTGACTCTTCCTCTGGGAGGTAAAGAGTCATCTTCAAAATGGTATTTTGGAAGTCAAGTGCTGAGTGAAGTTAAGAAGCCTGTAAAGATGGTAGGCCACTATAGGGTCACTTGATTCTGGAAAAGTGACATAATATATTGCTATCTGGAACTCAGATGTGTTTCATACCAACAGTTTATTACCTTTTTTTTTTTTTTTTTCCTGTATGTTCATAATGCTCATATTTGACAATAAGTAGGCCGGCTCCATCCAGAGCTGAAATTAAAATTAAGGAGGATAATAGAACTACTTTTTGTTTAATTAACTTATTCATGGGGCTGAGTAGCGCAAATGGTTTGCAATAACATAAAAGCAAAAAAGTAAAGGATATTTCTGATCACTTGGTAACAGTACAGCTAAGGAAACACACCTTCGTGCAACCTGATTTGCTAGTTGAGATCTTGTAAACTTACAATGTTGTTGTTAATTAGAACATGATTCCAGATGGAAGCTAAATTCTTACGAATTTCATTTACTTCAGTAGAAAACAAAAGATAACAGCTAAAATAAATCAAATTTTGACCATCTTAATGATAGATACATACTTGCCACTAGAAGAAAAGGAAAGGAAAGAGAAGAAGAAAAAAATAATTGTGGCCTATTTCAGTGTGAAAACATAATTCCCATACACATGAAACAGTTTTGAACAGGGTTGTAATCAACAGTGTTAATCTATAAATCTGGATGATAATTTGAAGATATGACTGTCATAGTGTCTAGTGTCTAGAACATACACAGTATCTAGAGAATATATAGTATGTCTACACTGAAGTTTTGAAGTGATCACCATATAGTCTTGAGATACCTAAGCTAGCTTTAGTTATTCACCTAGGCACTCACAGCAGTAGCAGAGCAGAGCTTAGGACCTCTGAACAAATACTCATGACTAGAAAACATGTGAAAGCTGAGGACTTTTCATATTAACAGCTCTTCGCTGTCTTCACTGATTCCTTACACATAGCTTGAATGTTGCTTATTGCACATTGTTTTCTTAAAAGTTTTGTATTACGTTTTGATATTGCACATATTTGTCTGATAAACACTGTTGCTTGTTTTCCTCAGTACATCATCTAATATTTGGACCTGAGTTTAGGGCTAGTTACTGAGTAGCTATTATTGTACTGTCTATAAATTTTCAGATAACATTGTCCTTCCAGTGATTTATTACAAAATAATAAATTGTCAGTTAAAAAAAATCATTGATCAATACAGCATATTTTTCTGTTATTATAAATATGAAAATAAGTTTGATTTAAATTCTGAATTTTTTTAGATAACAATCAGTACTACTTGGGAAATGAGAATGAAGCATGGCTTTATGTTGTATTTTCAGTGCTGATATTGATGTTCTAAGTTTTCTGTATAGACTAGACTAGACTAAACTAGACTAGAATTAAATAGTTCCAGTTGGAAGTGACCTATGATCATCTAGTCCGATTGCCTGAACACTTCAGAGCTGAACAAAAGTTACAGCATATTTTTAAGGCATATTAATATGCTTTTTCTCCTAGTGACATAGTGTTCAAATCCCTCTTAAACACTGACAGGCATCAGGCATTGACGACCTCTCTAGGAAGCCTGTTCCAGAGTTTGACGACCCTCTCGGTAAAGAAATGTTTCCTAATATGCAGTGTAAATCTTCCCTGACACAGTTTTGAACTATTCCCACATATCCTATCAAGTGAATAGGGAGGGAGAAGAGCTCAACATCTCCCTCTCCACTTCCCCTCCTCAGGAAGTTGTAGAGAGCAATGAGGTAGCCCCTTAGCCTCTTTTTCTCCAAACTAGACAAACCCAGAGTCGTAAACTGCTGGACATGCCTTTCATCCCTTTCACCAGAATTGTTCCCCTCCTCTGGACACATTCAAGTATCTTTTTTAAATTGTGAGGCCCAGAACTGCACATAATATCCAAGGTGAGGCTGCATCAATGCTGAATATAGCAGGATAATCACCTTTTTGAACATCTAGTTATGCTGTGTTTGATGCACCCCAGGATGCTGTTCACCCTCTTGGCTGCCAGGGCACACTGCTGGCTGCTATTGAACCTGCTGTCAACCAGCATGACCCAATTCTTTTCTGCAGGACTGCTCTCCAGCCACTCCTCTCCTAATTTATACTTGTGCCTGTCATTACTCAATCCCAGATGAAGAATTCAGCATTTATTCTTGTTAGATTTCATGCCACTGATGATTGCCCAATGCTGCAATCCATACAGATCCCTGTGTAAGATCTCTTGTTCCTCAAGAGAGTTGACAGCACCTCCCAGTTTGGTATCATCAGCAAACTTACTATGGGTAAATTCAACTCCTGCATCCAGAACATTGATAAAAATATTGGACAGAACTGGCCCTAGAATTGAGCCTTGAGGAAAATTGCTAGTGACTGGCTGCCATTCAGATGTAGCCTTGCAATCCCTGCCATTCAGTCAGCTCTTCATCCAGAGCACCTTGTTCTTGCTCATCTCACAATTGGACAACTTGTCCAGAAGGGTGCTGTGAGGGACAGCATCAAAAGACTTACTAAAACCCAGAAAAACTACACCTCAGCTATCCCTTCATCCACTGGGTGTGTGACCTTATCTTAGAAAGATATCTGATTAGTTAAACAGGACTTTGCCTTCATGAACCTATGTTGACTATGCCTGATGATTGCATTGTCCTTTACATGCCTTCCAATAGCAGCCAGTATTATTTTCTCCATAAATTTTCCAGGAACTGAGGTTAGACCAGTAGGTCTGTAGTTTCCTGGGTCTTCCTTCATGCCCTTCTTGTAAATTGGAATAACATTTTCTGGCTTCCCGTCATCAGGGACTTCCTCAGGCTCCTAAGACCTTTGGTGGATGATCAGGAGGGTTCCTGCTGTAACATCCGCTAAGTCCTTCAGTACTCTGGGATGAATTCCATCAGGCCCCATAGACTTATGAACATTCAACTGATACAACTGGTCCTTACAATTTTGGTGTCCACAAATGGAAGGTCACTGCTCCTGCAGTCATCGTCCTCCAACTCAGAGGACTGTGCAGCCCACAGTCTAACATTAATATTAAAGACTGAGGCAAAAAAGCATTAAATGTCTACACCTTTTCTTCATCCCTACTTGTCAGATGGCCATCTTCATCATGTATCAGTCCAATATTTTCCTTAGACCTCCTCTTGGCATTAACATATTTTAAAAAGCCTTTTTTGTAGTCTGACACAACTCCAACAGAGCTTTGGTCATTCATGGTTTCTCACTACACATGAGAACAGCAGTCCTTGTAATCTTTCTGCGAAGTCTGACCTTGATTCCAGAGATCATACAATTTATTTTCCTGCTTCTTATGGAACTGTAGGCACTCAAAAGTAGATTTCCAGTGACACAACTAACTAGCTTCCTGAATAGCTTAAAGTTTACTCTCTTGAAATTCGGCAACTCTGCTGATCTTTTTTCTCATTACACCAAAAATTTTAAACTCAACCATTTCATGATCACTGTGGCCAAGACAGCCACCTACCATCATACCTCCCACGAGTCCTTCTCTGTTCACAAACAAGTCTAGGAGCACACCTTTCCTAGTTGGCTCACTGGGTACTTATGATGAGAAATTTTCTTCAACATACTTCAAGAATTTCTCAGATTTGCCTGTCACAACAGTCTAGTATTCCCACTAGACATCTGGCAAGTTGCAATCTCCCATAAGGACAAGGGTACCCATATAGAGAGTTCTCCTAGTTGCCTATGGAATAACCCATCAGTACTATCATACTGGCTGGGTGATCAATAGTAGACACCAACAACATCTGTTTTGTTTTCCATCCCCCTAATCCTCACTCAGAGGCTCTCAACCACATCATCCCTAATTGTAAGGTCTGTAAAGACAAACCTCTTCCTTATATACAGTGCAACTCCTCCACCTTCACCTGCCCTGCCTACTCCTCCTGAACATCCTATAACTCTCCATCCCAGCACTCCAGTTGTGGAACTCATTGCAGTAAGTCTCACTAATACCAATAATGTCATAGCTCTGGGAACGGACAAAGAGATCAGCGTCAGAGTTCCCTCCCATACTTCCCTTCCCTGGTCACACAAGAACTGAAGTCAGAGAAATTTAGGTTAGGAAGACAGAGTTAGCAACTTTGTGATAAGAAGGGATTTCTCAAACGGGAAACTCTTGCTGTAACTAGCCTTGCTTCAATGCTATATGTCTCCAAGGAAACAGATCAACCCTATGTGTCTGAATTTCTTCTAGCATTTGAGATGTGTCATGATAAAACCTTGGAATGAGGCAGAACAGCTTGATGATGGGATGTTAACTACCTGCTTTAAATTCAAAATGCTATTGACTTCTTATCAACTTGGAAAGACTTTTCTCCTCTGGAACAGGTCTTTTTCCAACTGAAATAGTGTGGTGAGCCAGCAGAGATCATAAGTTTACTTATGACTGCCTTCACTCCTGTGGTTTTCCAAGTGAGAATGAATAGCAGAAAAGATTGAGTCATATGGAAAGAAATTTATCAGCAGCATATCAGATAATAGATGCCAACCTGTTTAAGTGATGATTATTTAATTATGTTAATTTAAATATTGCAATTTGGTGATGAAAAAGTAACTAGTCTACATGGTAATTCTATTTGAATGACTTTCTATTAATACTTAGTCTCAAGTGCTATGATCTATATTAAAGTTAAGCTAATGCAACATTGAAAATATGAATTAAGTAGTTAACTTGTAAGAAGTAAATTAATATAAGCAGTATGATTCTTTATTTAAATAAATTATTTCATCAACTATTTGTCTTTCCTATTTTATCTTTCTTCACATTATTAATCCTTCCTTTCTGAACATCAGACAATCAGAATTTGATCATGTACCAAAAATGTTTTTTACAGATAACATAAATATGACTATTACTGCTGAAGCTGAAGCCTTTTTTGTTTACAAGTCAAAAGTCCACTGTTAACAGGATCAAACTATGGAGGCAATACGAATGGAGTAATTTTGCACAAGTGTTCAGAGTAAAACAAATTAGTATATACATATAAACATGTTTTGTGTTAGATACTTTAGTACAAAAGTACCTCTTTTTAAGACAGAAAAAATTGATAGAATTTTAGAAAGAGATGGCAGCTTTGACTCGATAAAGCTACCTAAATTTTTGCAATGAAGTATGTCTTATCAATGGCGTATACCAATGCAAAATCAACATCTACACACACTCCTTAGTTCAAAACTGAAGAGATAGTTCCTGTATTATATTTTTTCACCTAGAATCACGTTTGTCAATACGATCTACTGTACTTTCTTCATGTGCAAAATTTCCAGTGATACTGTGATTACTTGTTGTAATTCCACCTATATTAAAAATGACAGATGCAAAATATCCCAAGCAGCAGTTCTTAGCAGTTCTAAATATTCATTTGTTGGAAAGTTTACAGTGTAAGAATGGACAATCAGGACACATACCCAATGGGTACAAAAGGCAAATAGGGAGGTGGGAGATTTCTTTTAGAAAGAAGAAAGACCATTACATTTTATGTTGGAGGCTCATCAGAGGTAAAGAAGAAGCACTTGAGAACAAGGTGGGATGGCAGGGAAAATACCCCATTTTTTTATCTCTTTATCTTTAGGAGAGGCAGAAGGAATGGGATTTGTGTCTTAGGGTCATCTGTCTCTACAGGTTTACTTTTCCTCTCTTGCAGAACTGTTGGTTTCTTTGCGTGTCTAGCTATTTAATTTGAGACATATAGCTTGATCTATTCATTTAGATAAATGTTGAGAGTAAGCACCCCAATTGTGATGATAAGTCAGTAGTAAATATTTACATAAGGTTAATAGTAATCAGAAAATACTTTAAGATAAAATAATTGTTTTATTTCAAGTGAATACTTTTATGTATTTTTACTTTCATTGGCAAAAAAATGACCTGTAAGAAACTTTTTCTCCTAAAAACTAGTATTTCCATCTTTTCCTTTCTGTCTAATTTTAAAACTTTGTGGTTGCAGGGTAAATCACATGGAAGGGCAGGGGGTGAAGCAAACGCAAAAAAGAGATGAATTTTCCATCAGCAGGAGGAGCCAGTTCTCCCAGTTCACCCAGAAGTCTTACTATTGCTGTATCCAGTGGAATTATTAAGAACATGTGGCCAAGAGTGGGAGGAAGTGGGGCTACCCATCCTAGTTGCAGCTTGTACACAGACAACACTAAACAGACTGTGAAACTGAATCTTGGGAAAAAGAAGTTCTGCTGTATATTTTAGCAATAAAGCCTGACAAATGATGATGTCTCCTCAAGATAAATGTCCCTAACTAAGTAGGAAAGCTATGAAGAAAACAGGCAAGGAAAAGGATGTGGAAAAGTGTTTCCTTTTAATGGAATCAAGACAAAAATGTTAGATTATTTTCTTTTTGGTTGTATGGTTTATAAATATTACTGGATTAAACTGAGGTCCTCAAATGGAGTTTCCCAAGTACATTGTTGGATTTAACCAGATAAACAAAGGTTATCTCAAAAGGTAAACAGAATCCAGGCTAGCACATCATGGAAGTAAATGGCCCTCCATCGCTCTTAGGGTACTCCTGGTTTTGTGCTTCATCTTAAGATTTTCCAGAAACCTAGTGATATGGTCCATGCTTTCAGCCTGGGGGAAGAACAAGCACTTCTGTTGAGTCCTTTGACCCTACAGATACTATGGGATACTTTTTTAACATAGTTAAGTCAAAATAGTAGGAAATTAATCACAAATTAGATTTGTTAGTGAAATCTGTGAAGAATAAGACTTTTAAAGAAGAAGTAGATGTCTGTGGAACCCTTTATGATCTAAAGATGGGCTATTTTTCTCTTAGAGATGCTGATTCAACTTCTTATCTCTAAGCTAGTGTTATTGTGAGAGGATTTACATTTCTCAAGATGCAGCTGAAGGAGAAGATTTGGAGGAGAATATTTGGAAGACACAGGAATAAGAGTTCAATTAGTTACAACTGACTCTCCAGGCAAATGTGAAAAAAATTCACTCTGTGTAGGACAACATATTCTTGCTGTTCAGAGACTAAAATTGGGTCCTGTGAGAAAAGCTGTTTTGAAACTCAGGACACAAACTGTCAGAATCCCTATTAAAGGAAGAGGTATTTCATATTATCTAGGGAAGCCTGGACTCACTTTGTTATTTCACTGCATGTACACTCCTTTTACATCTTTAGATAGTTCCATAGAACTATATAAAGAGAGCATGTTCTTATATACGTTCTCTACTAAGTTTTCACCTTTTTTTCTGCAGGAATGTATGTTTCAGATATATATATATATAAATGAGAAAAAACTATAATCACATTCTGTGAACTAAGCTGATAGGATATAAAATGCCAATATACTTGGTCAGCTCACAGTTTAAAAAAATAATTTTGTAGAAACTCTAAGTTAAATGACATTGTTTTTTAGGAAAAAGGAATTATTTTTTTGTTTCATTTTTTAGATTTTTTTTGTTTTAATGAAATCTACTATGTTGTTTTCAACATCATCTACCTAAATAAAATTTCTGAGATTATACATAGTACACAAGTAATTTATTTGCCTTATCAGAACTACTACAGATCTTGTAGTAGTTAAATTTACAGCTTAGCTTGACTAAGCAAGAAATAAGTAAACAAAGAATGTATTTTTCATATGGTAATACAATTGGAATATGCACATTTTGTGGCCAATTATGCTATTTCCCAGGATTACATATTTGGCAGAAAAAAACAGAAGTCTAAAGCCAAAAACTGTCAGGGTCTATAATTGCTTTTCTGTGATATCACTAAAGTTAAAATTCATACTTATTGTTTCTGTCAGTTTCGTGATTGACACAAACAAGCAGGAGTATCAGCTGGGTATTTAGACTGTGGTTGAAGAAGATCTGGCCCAATGTTTGAACAAAAATATAGACAAATTTAAAATCTTATTCCCCATTGCATTTTCAAGTAGTTCTGGTTTAAGTACATATATACAAATAGTAGACAGATATTTTATACTTCTAGAAAACCAGTACTATTGTGGAGAATCTAGAGGAAAAGCCTAACCACATATACTGTATACTGTATACTCAGACTTTGTGAGAGCAGTTAGTTATGAAGGAATATCAAGATACTACTAGTAGAAACATCTTGTATCCTCTCATGTAATTAACCCTAAATGTTGATAGCTATTTTGAATTAGTCCATACATATATATACAAATATACCTTTCTCCTAGACATTATATATGCCTTTATGAGATAATGATTTTATGAGGAAAAAATGTTTCAAAACTTACTCAAAATACATCTTATTTCACTTCACTCTTCAGTTGTGTTTCTCACTCTACAATTCAAAATAGATATGCCTTTGGAAAAATCTGGTTTAGCTAGTTTATACTTCATTTTAAAATAAATAATTCAAATAAAATAAACTTTATTTCTTAACTCAAAACATTTTGTGAGTTATATTTCCCAGATGGTCGCTTACCATGCTAGGTAACAAGATTAGCATGAAATGTACCAAGGGACAACAAAATTACAAATTCTCTACTGGTACACTACAAGAAAGAAATGAGACACTTCTGGGGGAAAAAAAAAAAAAAAAAAAGCCTCAGTTAATACCAAACCCAACAATAGGTCTAAATTTTAAAAACTATAGTCCAAAAACCTAAATATATTATTGCATTATGCCATAATCTGAATGATATTGATATGCTGCTATTAAATTAGCATAAAATGTAAAGGTAAAACAAATTAAAATTTACGAGCAACAAGAATTATATTGATATGTTTTCTGTAATAGAAATAATTAAAAATGTTTTTCCCTTTTTGCAGTAGAAACTGAAAAAATAAATTTCCCAGGATACAGAAATTCTTGTTACAGCTAGTTCTCTTTAAACATGAGAAACACTGCAAATGTGTAATATCTTTTTTCTTCCAGTTAATGATGAAGTTATTTGGATTACAAGTAGGGACTTTTTGTTAGTGACATGCACACGTGAAAGTGTATATGTCAGTGAATAGGTTTATGTGAGAGTGACACAATTGTCTCCCCTGACTGGATGGAACCTATGATATTGTTACATATAAGATGAATTTGGTCAGAAGGTTATGCTGTGGGAAATAAAATATTTTCAGAGAAGCTGAGTGATAGGAGAATTACAAAATCTGTAACATGCTTTAGCAATAAAAATAGTTTTCTGTTTGCCTATGTTAAAAAAAAAAAAAAAGATGAAATACTGAATTTTGGTATTTCTGATACAATTCTTTTTCACGCAGTTGATCGCACAGTTAATTCCTAGACCTTTGAATGTTATCAAAATTATTGTTTTATGCTTATAAATGTAGATAGCCTTTAATAACTGTTAGACTAATACAAATCTTTCATAAAAATGCAAGGAGGATGCATTTACATCTATCATGGGATGAAAGGAAAAGCTGTTTCTTGGAAAATTGAAACCTGTCATACCGAATGTTAAGATAAATTTCTAGAGACTAGATGATGAGTGGAGCTCCAGAGCAAAGAGAGAGAGCAAGAAATGTATATTCATAATGACCCTTGTTGCCATTGTTCTCAAGCCAGAACCTCTTTGGGGCTTCTAGTTTCTTTCTTAAATAATTATGAAATTAATAGTAAAAAGAACACTGAGGTATTTGGGTTAACAACATAAAACACAGTGTAATAATATGAATTCTGCAAAGAAAAATCACATCTCATTAATTTACAATAATTCTTTGAATATGTCAAAGTCATAGGTAAATCCAAGAACAAGGGAATATTCACTGAAAGGTAGAAAATTCCTATCTGATTAAATACTTCTTTTACACAATGACTAACTAAACTGTGGATCTCCTTAAGTGAAAGTTGTTAAAGCCAAAAACTCAAAAAGACTTAAAAATGGGATTTTCACTTTTAAAATTATTTCTGGTCATAACATTTGGAATGGATTCTGAGACCTCTTACATAGAAGTTTAAGTAAGTCCCTATCTGTTAAAAACTAGGAGGAAAAATAATGTGGGTATAATGATAAATACGATAGTAAGTAGTACTATGCAAGTATATGTGATTAATTTGCCATTTAGAGGTTTAAATTTTTTTACTTTCTAATAAAACAGGAAGCAGATTGCAGGAAATATTTATGTACTTATCAATGAAAATCAGCTACTTCTGGCTTTCTGTCTCTTATCAAAGACAGGATCTATCCTTTTCAGGGAGCAGTGATGGGTGGTTTTCTGCAAGGGAAACAAGCCCACAAGGCAATGGCAGGGCTGGCAGAACAAGGACATCACCAACAAGGGCACAGTCCCATGGTGACTGAACAAGGTGAGAAGAGCAGGTTTGGTGATGGTAACCAAGGTCAGCCAAGAGTCTGGTGTTTGCCAGACAAGTCTGTGGTGATGAGGAAGTCTGAAGGTCAAACCAGGATGTCAAGTCAACATGGCAAGGCCAGGATCAAAAAAATGCAAAGCCAGACACAGGCATACCTGTACTGTTGCTCAGAGAAGGGCCAAGGCAAAACACCTGAGCTTCTCTGCAGCTCACCTAATGAGGCTTCTCACAGTTTTTTCTCACAGCTAGTTCTCCTCCCAACAGCCAGATCCAAGGTTACACAGCTGCACTACATCAGAGTTGGCCTTGAGTATGGGCAGCCAAACCCCTGCAGCAAGACTACAGAATTTGGTGGTGCACTCATTGTATGGGCCTTTTTTTTTTCTTTCTTGAACTTAAATTGTTACAATTTGGTTTGTATTTAAGTAAGACAACACTGCCTGTAAAGTTCCTCTTTAGGAGATAATATAAATTTTATGAACATATTTGTTCTGTCTTATTTGGGTGGTTGCTAACTCTTTTCTCTGTTAAGGACCATAGTTTAAGTTACTAGGAATTGTTTGCCTGTATATCTGTCTGAATACAACTTTTAACATGCTGGAGTGCAGATATTGATTGGAGAGGGCACACTGAACTTATGTCTTCACATGAAAAAATATTAATGGTAATGGAGAAGGGTAGCTACTTAAAGTAATTTAATGTTCTAGGCTTTCAGTTGGAGGCTTATCCAGAACAGACTTCTGCTGAAATGAGGACTGATAATTTGTTTTCATTAAAAACTATAAAATACTCTCCTCTTTTCTAATTGTTTCTTCTAGTAACCTTGAACCAAGTAGTCAGTAATGCACCAGTTCATTATAATAAATGGCTGACAGGTATTAGTGTGACTGTTTCTTGAGCCTAACATCACTCTTTTTCAGGCCACAGACTTCAGTTACTGAGCTTTGGATCCATGCCCTTTGTCACATCCATGTGTTGCTTTGTGCTAATCTATCATTGCCCTAACGATTTTATGTTACAGAGATCAGTTATTAACAATGACTAGATTTATGGTTTGGGTTTTATTTTTGTCTGCCTGTCATTTTATTGTCATTTGCTAATGCTTTTATGAATAAGAAAATACACTGTGTTGGAAATTTTTTACCTTTAATCTCTTTTAGAACTGCTGTGTCTTACTATTTGTGGTAATCACTTTTTTGGATGGAATGCCAGGTAGGATATCCAAAGCCTTTGGTGCATCTGTTCCAGTCTGTCATAGCGCTCTGGCCTGTATTACAGAACTGAACCTACCAAAATTTGTGATTTATCATCTGTTTCAAGTCTGAAGTGGGACAGCCGGAGACCTAAAAGGTGTTTAAAGACAACATAATACTTGTAATAGTAAATAATTTAACCATACTAGCGAACTATAGGCTGGAGTGTTCATTCAGTTTGGATTTTTAGGCAGGTGGGCTTGTAGAGTGACTCCTGCAGATAACTGACTAGTGAAAGTAGTAGGGATCTTTGCCAGACTGCTGGCAGCAGGCAAGCAGAGTATAAAAAGAGTAATCTTTGCAGAAAATGATGGCTTAAGTACACATTTGATATGTCATGAGTGTTATTTTGGAGAAGTAAAGCTAATATAAACTAGAGGTATTAGAAACCTTTGGGTCAAGTGTGTTCTTGGGTGCTCACAATGGCTTGTTGGCTCCCAGGCTTATGAAGCACTTCACACTAATTTATTTTATTGCATTTCCTGTTTGGATTTTTTTCCCAGTTGTTTCCTGAATACTGTTTTCTCATTAACAGTTTGTAATGTACCTTGATGTGTGGCATATTCTTTCTCACATTGTTTTCTGCCAATATTTGTGTTTCTATTGTGTCTGACTATGTTAAGTCAGTGATTTTTAATTGTCAGCTTGACGCTCCAGCTGGCAAATGTGTTGAAATGGTTTGCTTGGATTTCAAGGTTTCAATTTTCAGCTCTTGTTTACCTTGCCACATATTCACAGCTTCCTCCCACTTCAGCTGCCGAGATTTCAGTGCATATCCTGGAAATACTGCAGCCTGCTAGCTCAAAACATATCTTCCTGGGTCGTCTTGACCCCTATCCAATATCCAAAAAATCTTATTTCTTATGGTTTCCATTAGCTCAGTTAGTGTATAATCTTTTCTACTAGTCTTGGCTGCTTATATATTTTTCCTCTCTCACCTCCACCACCATCTGGGAAGAGTAACGTGGAATAAGAAATGAATCTCTACCATGAAACATCTCAAAAATAACTACAGTCTTTGGAGATATAACAATTTTAAAGCTTCACCAGATAGTCATATATTCAGATTACTGTATTTTAAACAAATGTAGAATGAAACTCATTCAGGTAGTCAAGTTTCTCTTCAAAAATCCTTTGTTCACATTACTAACCTTAATCCTTGCTTTATAAAATGGATAACTGTCCTTTGCTCACTACATTGCCATATTCTTCATACTTTGTGTAGGTTTTGGGCAGTTTTTATGGTCTGAAGCCTTAACTGTAAAGGACACAGTATTGCTCTTTTAAGTAACCTCCATGCCTGTCTATAAACCACTCCATATAATGTTCTAGTGTAGTTTCTGTGATTTCTTCTAGTCATATTGAAATCTTGGGTCTTAAATCATCAAGTAGTGCTACTTCTCCCTTCTTAAATTACACTAAAGCAATGTGTTAGTTAATTGTTTAGAATTATCTTATTGCTTTAGCTCTTAGGTGATTTTTCACTCTTTTTGATTAATTTACTTTTATACTGTAAAAATATACTGTATCAAGGAGGGAGGGAAGAAAAAGGACTTGGGACTAGAAATGCTAGACATGAGTCACCAGATGTTTATGCAAATAGTTATTAATAATAATAATAAAAAACTACATAAAAACAAAGGCTTTATTCTTCATGTAATTGAGACAAAGAAATTAATTACTTTTAGATTTTAAAGGAGAAATATTTATTGAACAGTCTCAATACTAGCATAGAGACTTGCCAAGCTCAAGTATGTTACCTACTCAAATTCACTGCATTGAATCAACATGTTGATAGTTCTAGCAGACTAAATTAAGAAAGTTCAAGTGACCCTTAGCTATGCATTAGAAGCATGAAATATCTGGTAGAGAAAGCTTGAAATGGCTTGAAATACAATCAACATAATTTTAGATATTGATGCTAAATCTTAATTAAGGGCAAGAAAGGATGGTAAGAAATTTGAGTGAATAATTGAATGATTTAAGTTAATACTGATAATCTGAACTTTTGATCCATGCCATGCAGTTTGGATTTAATAGGGTTAACATCTAGACAGATGCAGAAGAAACAGGTGAGAAGGCAGGGAAGAAGGAACTGAAGAAACAGATGAGAGAAGTTAGAATAAGCAAAAAATATTTTTTAAATGTATTAAATCATATTTACATGAATAAATTAAAGATTACAAAGGAATGTCCCTGAGCACTAGAAGTCACTTTGGTATAGTTAAATAGTTAATACACTCCCTACACTGTTTTTGCTTGTGCTGAATAGGATTCTGCAAAACAATTTCCAAGCATGGTTAGCAAATTAGAACAGGTCAGGAACATTTACTTACCAGAAGGTAATAGAGATATGAGCCAATCCATGCCACTTGGCTTTGCTGTCACAGATCTGTCTTGAGCAGGTGTCATAGTTTAACCCCAGCTGTCAACTAAGCACCACACAGCTGCTTGCTCACTTACTCCCCCCACAGTGGGATGGGAAAAGGAATCAGAAGGGTAAAAGTGAGAAGACTCATGGGATGAGATAAAGACAGTTTAATAGGTAAAGCAAAAGCCATGTGTACAAGCAAAGAAAAACAAGGAATTCATTCACTACTTCCCATCAGCAGCTCCGTCACACCTAACAGTTACTTGGGAAGACAAATGCCGTCACTCCAAACATCCCTCCATTCCTTCTTTTTCCCCCAGCATGATGTCATATGGCATGGAATATCCCTTTCGCCAGTTAGGGTCAGCTGTCCCAGCTGTGTCTCCTCCCAATTTCTTGTGCACCCCCAGCCCACTCACTGGTGAGATGTGAGAAGCAGCAAAGACCTTGAGTCTGTGTAAACGCTGCTCACCAGTAACTAAAACATCCCTGAATTATCAACACTGTTTCCAGCACAAATCCAAAACATAGCCCCATACTAGCTGCTATGAAGAAAATTAACTCTACTCCAGCCTAAATCAGCACAGCAGGTCTTAATTTTCTAGTAACAGTCATAACCACGCTATGAAGATGTGGCAGGGAGGATCTAGGAGTTAATATCTTCTGTTCAAAAGTAAGTCTGAGTATGGGAAGATTTCTAAAGACAAATAACTGATCTTTAAACAGAAAAATTTTATGGTTTTGATATCTAAAAAGCAGGTCAAGAGGAAATCAATCTAGTCAGTGTCTCATAAGGTACAGATAATTTGGAAACACTACAAAGCTGTGTAAAAAACTCATTTATTCAAATAGAATAAAATTTTTCTCCTTGGGTTCTGCTACCATTAAATACTTTGAAGTTCAGTTTATGGTGTGGTAATACATGTCTAAAACATAATTTATTTTTTATATCATCTTGGAACCTAAAGTTTTAGGGCTTGTCAGGTGAAGCTGATTTCACTGTGAAGAACTTAACCAACATTTACAAAATACCGTGCTGATATGTAGATAAATTAGAAAAGGGAACGATGTATCAAAAATCAAGTGGACAATAGAAAATATAGAGGGTCTCTTTAGAAAGAAAGGATTTACTCATGATGAGGAAAGAATGAGACCTCTATTCTTAACTACATGAGATTGGACCACTATGGTAGATAGGGAGTTAATTTTACTAATGCTGTTACGAAATGTGACTTCTTTGTGTGCATGTAAATTAATTTGTTTATGGCATGTGCATTTTAATTGGGGATGATAAACTAGTTGTTTATAGAATTTTGGAGTCTTTTGTTTTCTGTTAATGCTTAATTTAAACACATCAATAAAATGGAGACTTGTGTTTATGATTTTGCATATTAGTTGTTGAAAGAAGCATATGTGATCAGCATGCTTATACCAAGCAAGATTGATAGAGGGAGAAAAATGCTTTTCACATTCACTGGCATTCAAAGGCAGAAAATTACTTTATCCTCTAATACTTCAGACATTAAGGTAAAATAGTTGACATGATGAATAGCACCCATGCAAGTGTTGCATGCTGTACTTTTTAACTGTTATAAGCAGTCTATTAATCTCTTTCATTAAATGCAGGGGTATCAGAAATTTAAAACTGGGCTGCCACAGGATTATCAGCCATCTGGTGTCTAAAGTTATTTCTAGTGCTGTGGTGGGTTGACCCTGGCCAGTAACTGAGCCCCAACCCAGCTGCTTGCTCACCACCTCCCCCTATATGATGGGGAAGAGAATTGGAAGGGCAAAAGCAAGAAAACTTGTGAGTCAGGATAAAGATAATTTAATAAATGAAGCAAAGAAGCATGTGCAAGCAAAGCGAAATAAGGAGTTCATTCACTGCAGGCAGATGTTTAGCCATTTCCAGGGAAGCAGGGCTTCATCATGTATGTTAGTTACTTGGAAAGACAAACGTTATAACCATGAGCTTTTCCTTTTCCTCCTCCTCCTCTCTCTGAACTTTTATTGCTGATCATGACATCGTATGGTATGGGATATCCTCTTGTCCTTTTTGTGTCTCCTCCCTACTTTTTGCACACACCCAATCCACTTGCTGGGAGGGGCAGAGTGGGGAAAAAGGTGGCCTTGAGGCAATGCTAGCCCTGTTCAGCAATTACTAAAACACGGGTGTGTTATCAACACTGTTTTAGTCACAGATCCTAACCACAGTACCATACAGGTTGCTATGAAGGAAATTAAATCCATCCTGGCCAGAACCAATAAAATTTCCACCTCTTATTCCATACAATTTACATCATGCTCAGGTGATACACTATCCAGTCAATCCTTATTAACCACCACCTTCCCATTATTGTCCTTTGATATATACACAGGTGTTATTCCCTTAGTCACCCTTGTAACTGTATACCACAGCTCACAGTTGTATATCATAGACAAGTGTAGAACATGTATGGACATGAGGCTACACACATGCCTGTTCAACAACAATTCTATATTCCACGTTATGCAGAATAATTCCACCTTCAATTTATTTCATCTAGGTTTGTAAGGACCTTAATTTAATCCATCCTAATTTCTCTTGTACTGTCCATAATTCTACTTGTTTTGTGACTGTCTTCCTTAGTCTTTTTTTGGGGGGGGGGGGGGGCTGTTTCTGAAGGATTTCTTTCACTAGTACTTACTATTTAATCTCCTCTAAACTGTAGACTTATCTACTTTATCCACTCTAGGACTGAAAACTCAGAGGAGAAATGAGATGTGACTGAATATCAGGTGCCTGAGTACACCAGCTGCACTGTATCAGGGCTGAGCTTGAACACAAGCTGCTTGTGCTGAAGATCAGTCCTGATACAGTGCATCTTGGCAAGCTTACATGAGCCTTCTCTAAAAACAACAAATTGTGAAAAACTGGGGCTTCTCATCCTTGGTTCAGGAGCTGCATTGAAACTTGGGCCCTGGGTCTTGGTCCTAGTTTGAGCTACACTGCAGGTATGCCTGTTCCTGGCTTTGCCTTGCTGACTTGTCTTCTTGGTTTGACCCTGGACCTGCTCAGCTCTTCCTGCTTGGATACTGTGGGACTGTACCTTTTGCTAGTGAAGCTAATGCCTTTTTTGCCTTGCTGTCACAAGCTGGATCTTGGCTCCCAGCTTGTCTTCCCATACAGGAACAAACCACTCTTGCCGCTTCCTGAAAATGAGGACCATGAGCCATGTTTCCACAATATGTTACAGCAATAAAAGCATATAGAATATCATCTCAAACTTCCTTAAACAAAGAATTTGTCGGTCTTTTCTGATATATAGATAGGGTTTCTTTTCATTTTTTCCAAAAGTAGTGTAGTTATGTCTCAGAGGCACACACAATCCAATTCAGACAGGTGTTAAATTTAATAAGATCTATTTTTATCAAAATCATTTTGAACTTCAACAACATTAGCAAACCACAGATTCAGCAATGCAAGAGGGGTTAATTACTGCAAAACTGACTTAAGAATTCTTAAACTTTAGAATGATGACCCAAAATATGCATATCACTCACCTAGAAGATTAGGGCTCTCAACCCTGGGGAGTTTCCTTAGGAGGCATCCCAACCCAAGGGGAGGGTCCCCGATTACAGACCCACTGCTCTGAGGAGGACTAGCTCAATTTGCCCTCCGGTGGGGCTCCACTTATACCCTAGTTGAATTTGATGTGTGGTCATATATGGTCAGTTGTCTAGAAAATTCTCTTGACGAAGGCATCTTGTTGGCTGAGGGCCTTCTCTGTCAACTGAAGGGCCTTGCCTTTTGATGGAGGTGTGTACATGATGGTCCTCACCAACTGAAGTGTATATGTGATCACAGTCACTACATGGGCTGAGCATCTCGACCCCCAGGCTGCAGCTTCTAGTTTTAACCCTTTCCTTTCAGTGGTCAAGAAGTTTCGGTCTTTATCAGGATGGGTGCACCTGCCACAAGTTTCACAGGGAAATGATTCCATTTTTAAGAAGTTGAAATTCCAAACCTGTGATAGGTCAAGCAACCCTGGTTTAAAATCAGCTTTCATCCCAAGACACTGTGGCAGGTACATCCACCCAACGAAAGCAGAGCTTCTTAGCTGCTGAAGTGTAGCAGCTTCTGGCTACCTTTGTTCTCAGGGCTCCGTGGTAATTGGGGCCTTTGGCCAATGGGAGCAGCTATTGACTACGGGTCAGATTCAGCCTGGTTATAAATGGAGTCCCCTGGGGGAGCCATTTTGAGCTCATCCCCTGGAGCAGCATGCTGCAGTTGAGGAATCTCCCCTTGGGTCAGGACACTGCCCTGAGCAGGTCCTCAAGGTTGAGAGCCCTCACTTGTTAGGTGAATGATAAAGCATTTTGGGTTGCTGTTAAACTGTATAGAGTTCTTTGTTCAGTGTTTTGGGTTGCTGTTAAACTCTATAGAGTTCTTTGTTTAGCATTTTGGGTTGCCGTTAAACCCTAAAAAGTTGTTCTGTTCTCCTCTCACAGACATTCGAACCTGTAATTTACGGAGAGCTAGTTAACTGTGTTAATAATTAATTTTTTTATTTTTGGTGGTTGGTTGTTTATTTGAGAGCCTCCATAACAGACACTTACCAAGTTCTAGTAAAACCACCTGATGCTCTTATTTCATTCTGACATCCTCCATTTGCTTTTCCTTTTTCTCTTCATGATAAATTGTTTCAGGAGCTTGTATCTTCCTATAAATATGTAGAGCTCCCACCAGGTTTAGGCCTCTTAGATAATAAAACAAGTTGTTACTGTGAAGGAAAACAAAATTCAACTAAATTATGTGCCTTGTAAATCAGCAGTGAAGGGCTACAAGGAGAATTTGCTTCTTCCTAATCACAGTTAGTTGAGTTTATGCCCTGAAGTATGAGAATTCATTGTACTTATGCTATTAATATTAAAAAATCTGAAATCAGATGTTCATCACACAACAAAAAGATTTATAAACTTACATGAAGTACAACTTTATTCATATACAATGAAAATCTTATAAAGATGAATTCAGATGTGATTTTTTTTTCCCCCCATCTTCTGATAAGGTAGTCTTACGTAGTTCATCACCATGGAAGAATGACAGGGATACAGTGACAAATATGCACATTTTCTTAGGGAATACAGTAGCATGGTAATAGGCAATAGATTAAACCAGAAAAGGGCAACAACTAGTGTGTTGTGATTGAACTACTTATATATGATAAAAGATATTAAAGTTTTATTCAACTTCAGTGAAATTCTAACGATGAACTTGTTTGAAACAATGGGAGGGCAGACTGATGGAGAGAGATCTAATTTATAACATCCTGTGAAGCTGGAGATGGATTTGGTGCGTTTAAATCTGGCTAGGGCTTGAATTTGGACTTCAGATGTACAGTGTGAAACAGCAATAATCTGGCTTGCAAAAGTTGTATAACATGCAATGGTTTGAGATGAGGCAGTTAAATCATAAATGTCTATTATTTATTGATATAATTGCAACTATTGACAGGATAAGTGCCAGGAGTGAGAAAGTGTCTCAGACAACTGGAATAGATTAGGAAAATGGAATATAGTTTTTTATGTCTTTTTGAGGGGGCAGAGTAAGCAAAATTTTTACTAGTTATCTGATCAAAGGCTACTTATGATCATGAAAGGATGATAGAGAAAACTTAGATGGTAAAGCATAGCTAAAAGGAATTGAAAGGTTGAGTATTCACCTAGAAATTATATTTTTATAAGAAATACAAAGAGTCTTTAAAAAGCATGTAAAAATTTGTAAGTTAATATTTTAACATAAATATCTTAATGAAGATCAAGTTTAGTAGTGTGCACAACAGAAAACAGAAACACTAAAGTCATTTTCACCACGAAGAAACCTTACTGCAGGGCAGTACTAATGTTTAACAATAAGTTTTATTCACTGTCTGTAGTCAGAAATTTAAGACTTTTATACTTCATATTTTACATGATGTAACAGATCCCTAATATCACCTTAAAACAAATAAAATACTGATGTATTGCCACTTTTTATGCAGGCACCTGGAACTATTATCTAACTCCATATATGGCCAGATCACAGCTGAAGTATTGTCTCTCTCATTGTGTTGGGTTTTTAAAATTTTTTTTTTTTAATTTTTATATTATCAAATGTAAAATTCCCATTATTTTGGAATCCACTTGGATGTTGTTTATTATATAGAAATAAATGGAAAAATAAAGTAATAGGGATGCTTTTGCACAAAGACTTAGATTCTGGACTTTAAACAAATAACAGCAAATACCCAGTGCTATCCTTGGTATGAGACAAAAATAGAGATCTTTTTCAAGTATATGACTTACAGTATCAGCATTTATATCCCCCAACCAAGTATGAGAGAATTAAACAGTTTTTTTCCTATTGTTGTTTCCATGCTTCTTTGGAGAACATATGAGAAAAAAACAAAATACTTTGGTACTGTTCAGAGCTGTATCTTCTTCTGCTCTGTAATTTAACATATTTGACTTCCAACAGAAAAATCATAAAAGGAGAGATGTATGTTGCCACATTTTATTTTTGCCAAAAAACTGCTGACACTACTCCAACAGCCTGGTACTGTCAGATACCCTGAAATCTGTGGCAAGCTTACTGAAAAGTGAGATGTGGGGTTATTTACATATGCCTAGGCTGCATTATTCTACCACCACTGGTCTGTCACATATGAAGTTTGAGATTTTTAAAAAAAAAGAATTACTATGGAATTTTTGCCCCCCATTTCAGGTGCAGACATTCCAGATACTGGTAGGTTATATGTTTTCATATTTTAATCCATAAGTACGGTTGCTATATTTTTCAAATTAGAGTATAATACTGTAAACTCAGCTCACAGGCTGTTAGATAAATTTTGATGATTACTTCTCTGGAGCAATGCCTCTGAGGTAAGCCAATATAATTTATGTTTCTGTTATTTTGGATCTTTTGTTCAAAGATATTACCAGGGTCTTAATCCTGTATGTTAGAAAACAAGACTCTCAGAGTTGGAAAACTCATGGAAGATTCCTACTAATAAATGTTAGATCAATAGTTAAAAACAAAAATATTAACCCATGATTGTGCCATGCATACACAGAAATTTCTAATTGTTATAATTCTTTTTCTTCTAGCTGCAGAACTTGATCCTTTTTAGGGATTAGTGACCTCATCCTAATTCTAGTAGGACTGATGGTTAAAATGTTCATTTTTGATAGCAACGAAATAAAAGTTTATATGAAATAATAATGGATTAATTTACTGATGCATAGAAGTGTGGCAATAAAATACATTTATGTTAGATTTTGAATTCCTGAGCACAGTTTTATCTTGAATATATGTATGCTTGCCTGAGGGCAATGTCTTATGATGCATTAGTGATAGTTCCTGTACCTAAGAAAGTATCTAACACCTCATGGAGTTGTCAACTGTAATCAACAACTGTTGATTAGAGTTGTCAGTGCTACAGGCTGGATTATCTACCTTCATTGTCTCCTGATTATAGGTTCAACCGCTTGAAATTTTTTTTGTTTCTTTGCTTGTTTGCTTTGAGCTTTTTGTCGTTTATTTTATTGTCCACTCAACAGCCAGAGTCTTAGACTATTCACATGGTAGAGGGGCTTTACACAAGGTTAGAAACTGCCATGTATAGAAACCCTATCATCATTTCAGGTAAAAGTGATAGCAGTACATAAAAGAGACTCAGAAGAGGGACTTTGACAACTCTACAACACTTTCAAACCTCTTCTTAAGCCTGCCTTCAATTATCTGAGAGTTTCTCCAACTAAAGAAAAATCTTACCTTTAAATGCTGTTTGTTGTTTGTCTACTACATTGTCCCTAAATAAGCCTTAATTAGCTTGGCTTCATTCCAGCTTATTTTAGGCATCTAACCAAAGTGGATTATCTGAGAATATATTCAGCTAAAGCTCCTTTTATTCTCAGTAGAGACAGGCACCTGAATCATCATTTCTTTATCAATTATAAAGGAAATTGAGAGTAACTCCTGAATTAGAGAACTCCATTTGCTGACTGAGATAGCAGGGATTAATTTGGGCCCTAGAGTGCCAATGGTTTAGGTGGAGGTCTGGGAGAGTACAATTATATTTGTCTTAGCAAACATCAAAGTACAATAGGAGCAGATCTGTAGAGTGAAAGTGTTGAATATGCCTGAATCCACTGAGAGGATTGTCACGTCCCGCTCAGACGAGGGGGACAAGTGACTCAGATTCGCAAATCCCCAATGGAGCGGACAACAAGTCTCCAAGTCTAAACATTTATTAACTACTCACAATGTACTAATTGAACACACGATAGTTGGCTAAGTATACAGCAAGTTGTGGCAAGCAATATAATATGCCTTGCATTGCTTAATAGGAAAGGGAAAAGAGGGAGATAGAGGGAATGGGGAAACACAGATCACCGGTCTGGGTTTCTGCGCTGATCCCGCCGCCGAGGGTTCCGGGAGGCACAGGAGACATCCGTCTTTTTCGCTGGCATCCGTCTTCTTCGCTTCTTCGCTTCACTGCACTCTCTCTCCTTGGTGCGCGCCCCCCCCCCCCCCCCCCCTTCTAGATTTATACCCACTTTCCTTGGGTCCATCCCCTAGGTCGACCCACATACCTACGTATCCCATGTACGGGGAGGGGTGAGGTGTTTCATGGGATGATGTAATTAGCATGATCATGTTAGCCCTTGTTAGCATATTGAGGGGTGTTAACTTTAATATGCATTTTGTGGATAATGAAGCAAAGGTCATTCACCGGACAGATGGCCCTTGAAGTTTTGGCCAGGTGCACCAGAGCAGAGCCGTCCTGTCTTCACAGGGCTCCCTCCTCCAGTCCCATCTTGTGTTATTCGGGCAGCCTTATCAGCTTCGACCTCCACAGAATGCACCCTGTGACTCATAGTTTTGTCTTGCGAGTGTTTGAGGCATTTCTTCGATCAGCCTCAACTTTTGCTTTCTCAGGCTGTTTTTCTTAGTTTCTCACAGGCCTGGTTTCTCGTCTCTCACAAGGATTTTGTTTTGGAGTCTTGTCTGGTCTCCTGCTCTGACACCTGTTAGCTGTTGGAGTACTGGAGATCATCTTCCAAGTTACTTTGTGGTGAAGGGAATCCAATTTGCACATCTACATTACTGACTGCTGCAGTGTAACTATTGACAGACTGAAGCTCCTTTTATTGTGATTTATTATTGTACTAGGAGTGTACTTTGTATTGTGTCTGTTGAAATCAAGTTCACAGCAGTTGCTTTTCTTAGGCACATGCACAGAGAGCTAACTGGAGGACAGAGATAATGCATCCACATTACATTACTCTATATGATGCTTTTGCATGACTTTTACTTCCACCAGGATGAATACTGCTTTGAACACATCAGAGGTGCACTCTAAGGCATATTGTAAGGCACTAAAATGCAAGGCAAACTTCCAGTACAAAACCAAACTTCCTTCACCCAAACCAAGCAACCAACAAAAAAATCGACCAGAAAATCAACATCCTGAACACTAAATTTTTAGTGTAGATGTTTCCAGAGAAGACTGTATGATACAAACTCATGTGCAGAAAGTAGGAATGATCAAGAGATCCACTTTCCACTTTAAAAGTTTAGCGGTGATTCAAGTTTAAAAAATAAGGTACATAGTTTTAAATGAGCAAGAAAGCTTGTCAGAAAATGGATTCCAGGGCAGCTTTTTAGAAGCATACAGCAAACAGAAGAAGAAAAGTGTCAGAAAAAAGTCTGAAACTGAAGGAGCGACTTGAGATGGAAATGAATCAGACCTTTTGTGCTTGAAGCATGTGGTATCATGAAACAACAAACTGAGTTTAGAATTGGGCCAATGTTTCTGCAGAACTGTAATATTTTTGATCCTATGAAGGCATACTGACAAGCTTATACTTACAGATACTTTATAAAACGTGGCTCAGATAAACAAAACAGTATAAATATCTTCCCTTGAATCAGCTGTAGCATATCAAGTCAAGCTTATTGGGTCTTAAGTTTATTGTACAATACAGGTCCATGTTGTCAGTACATCTTTGGAGCTGTAAAACAGGTTAATACAATTCAGTTTAAAAAACCAAACTGACAGGAAAATATTTTGAGTTGGAGCCGGCAGCTTGTTATAACTGCTGGTAATTAGGTTTAGTTGCCTGGGCCACCTTCTTATTTGACTTTGTAAATTTTCACTTGAACACCAACTGTTACAAAGCATATGGACTGCCGTGGTAATCCCATATGCCGGATGATAGCTGACAGCTATTTGTGCAGGATTCAGACAATGATGATATTACAGAATATTTTAAACTGTACATCTAGTTTAATAGGCATGCCTGAAATTTTAAAAGGCAATAGTAGTAGATTTTCTGCCTTTAATGCTTCCAGTCCTTCTTAGGCTTTTAACTTAAAAACTGGGTTTTCATACACAGTCCAGGCCTTAACAGAGAATTCTCAGTACTATGGACAAATATATATATATATATATAATCATTAATTGAACATTATTGCAACATTCAGCTTTATTTGTTTGTATAGTGCCACTTTATTACTTGTAATTCTTACTTTTTCTATTGTAATAAAGATGTTTTTGGACAAGCTACAGATCTCTCATCCAGCATATACAGAAGAACAATAAATTGCCTGGTGAAGCATGTTGACCACAAAGAAAAATTATTTTTGAGAAACAAGCGAACCCAGAGGTTCAAAAAATCCATGGCCAAGGAAGATCAACTGTATAATTACTTTTATGTTAGATATTTCCTTGTTAACTCCAGAAGAGGTAGTTTCTTTTTGAAACACAATCCAGTGCCATGCAGACTTGTTAGCTTGGCTCTTAGTAAAAAATCCAGCAGCAGTAGCCCAAAATCTTAGCTGTAGTTATGAATATTTTAGCCTGTGCTGATTTTCAGTTTAACCCTCAACTCATAGAACAATAAATTCACATCTGCCTGCATAGATTAAGCATTGTATTTTGTCAGACATGGTGATACAAGAAACAGACATCACTATTGACACAGAAAAGGTTACTAATAACATTTTAATATTATGTTGATACAACCTTGTTGGTAGCAATAAGAATTTTCAGAGGCACTTTTGATCTCTTTAAGATTTTTGATACGTCACAGATAAGAAGATATTTGCTTATATTTTGAGTAAATGAGAGTATTATTTGAGTAATTATTCTAATTAAATTAAATGCCTGATTATTCTACTTTTTCCACTAAAGGACAAGCTTCAAAACCAAAATCATAAACATAATCACAAAATATCCATAAACCCAGCACATTTATATTGCCTTCCTTTGCATTTTTCTCTTTTATTCTGTGATTTAGGAAATGTATATAAACAAAAGCTTTAAGTACACAGAAAATTACAGATTATAAAGTAAGAAACTAATTGGTCAAAACCCGAAGTACCTTTCAAAGAATAGGATATTTCCAACTTGCCCAGTGTACTAATGCGAAGTGGACCACTTTAACTCAGAAAGCAAAACTGGATATTTATTTTTTCTACCAAGATAACTTGTATTTACAAAAAAAGCCCCAAACACGAAAAACCAACCAAAAAACCCCAACCAAACCAAAACCAAAACTCTTTACTAGCAAAAAAGAATTTGCCAATGAGTTTTTGTTGCTTTTAAGGTAATGAATTAATTTGGTAAGAGATGAATCCCCTTACGTTCTAGCTGGTCCTCAGAGACCAGAGGGTCTAGGAGCAACTGGACTTATCTCTTAATAGGTATGCCAATTAGAGCCATAACTGTAGGTCTGACCCAGATGCATGGACAGCCCATATGCTGTAGCTCCAATTGCATTCAAAAGATGCTGTCAGATTCACGAATAGTATGGGGCTGTAACTATAGGTCTGACTCAGATGCCCAAACAGCCTGTTTGCTGTAGGTCTGGTTGCATTCAAGAGAAGCAGTCAGATTCACGAATAGTGTGGTTTATTTTTATGCAACATCTACAGATTCTTTAAGATTGCCTATGGTAAATGCACAAACTGTAGGTTGGCTATATGCACTACACAAAAGAAAAACCATTGCAATCACACACACTTAGTTCCTGGGTAATCACTCAGCATAACCGAGGGAATCTTACCAAAAGTCGTCCCTCCGGGGGGGTGGGGGGAGTGAAGAGCACAAACCCATCGATCTGTCCCTCCGCTTCGGTGCTGGATTATCATCCCTCCGAGTTAGACACAAACTCAGAGTAGTATTTATCTTAGTATGTATGTATGAGTGGGCGGGACTGTAGTCAAGTCACTATCTTTGGAGTAACAACACAGTACATTCCTTGGTGCGAGGGGAACAGCTGGTTTTTGTGGCAAAAAGAGGGAGGATGAGAAACAAGGCCGGCTGGCTACTGCAAAAATGATCCTTGAAAGAAAGGGGTAGAGCAGGAGATAAATCTGTCCTTGAGAAAAGATAAAGAATGGGACCACGCGGCCTACACCTTGCTTCACATTCCTCCTTGGCGCCACAACAAACACATATCACTGGACCTCCATCCCATCCTGTGTTTATTCTGGGCACCCTGTGTCAAGGAAATATGTGTTTTACAGATTTCTCACTGTTTTGTTTTTCTCACACTTCCAACACCTAACAGTTTTTCAAGTCATAAAATAAGCTGTTAACTAAGTGTTCTTCCATTTTCATCTTCTTTTGTGAAAACATCCAAAACCTTCAATTCAAATTTGAAAATAAAGGATATCTGTGTAGAAATCCTTGCTGAAAATTCTTTCACCAGAATGCTAGAGAATGGTTTAAAACCTATGCTACAGAAAATGTTTCTGATTAATATGAGATTTATATTTTCTCTTCAGATCTTATTGTTCAAAAATATTGACAATGATAATGTTCTTTTGAGACATGACTTCTTACATACTGTATTTAAATTGAATGTCTGTACACTATGACTTCATAACTTCAGTGATATGTAACTGCTAACATTGACTACTCACAGGATTTGTTAATCATCATCTGAAGTAATTTGATCATCTCTGTTTTTACTGATGACAGTGTAAGCTAGGATTCACTACTGGTGCTGGGAATTAGATATGTTTGGTCTTTCCACTGTAGATCAGTCTGGAAGATACATCAGTTTAAATGCTACAGAAAGAAATGCTAAAATCAGATTGTCCATTAAATAGTTATATATAATTCTTGGGTTTTTATAAGGACTCGAGGGTAGGGAGACTCTGCAGAGAGATCTGGACAGGCTGGAGCGATGGGCTAAGACCAACTGTATGAGTTTCAATAAGGCCAAATGCCGGGTGCTGCACTTGGGCCATAACAACCCCCAGCAGCGCTACAGGCTTGGGGAGGAGTGGCTGGAGAGCTGCCAGTCAGAGAGGGACCTGGGGGTGTTGATTGACAGCCGGCTGAACATAAGCCAGCAGTGTGCCCAGGTGGCCAAGAAGGCCAATGGCATCCTGGCCTGTATCAGAAATAGCGATTCCAGCAGGGACAGGGAAGTGATCTTATCCCTGTACTCAGCACTGGTGAGGCCGCACCTTGATTACTGTGTTCAGTTTTGGGCCCCTCACTACAAAAAGGACATTGAATTACTCGAGCGTGTCCAGAGAAGGGCAACGAAGCTGGTGAAGGGTCTGGAGCACATGTCCTACGAGGAGCGGCTGAGGGAACTGGGGTTGTTTACTTTGGAGAAGAGGAGTCTGAGGGGAGACCTCATCGCCCTCTACAACTACCTGAAAGGAGGTTGCAGAGAGCTAGGGAGGAGCCTCTTTAACCAAGTAATGAGTGGTAAGACAGGAGGGAATGGCCTCAAGTTGCACCAGGGAAGGTTTAGACTGGATATTAGGAAGTATTTCTTTCCAGAAGGGGTTGTTAGGCGTTGGAATGGGCTGCCCAGGGAGGTGGTGGAGTCCCCATCCCTAGAGGTGTTCAAGAGTAGGGTCGACATAGCACTGAGGGATATGGTGTAGTTGGAAACTGCCAATGCTAGGTTAATGGTAGGACTAGATGATCTTCAAGGTCCTTTCCAACCTAGATGATTCTGTGATTCTGTGATTCTGTGACTTTTTTTCTTTGTGTTTTTTTTCCCTTCCTCTTGCTGTTTTTTAAGTTTTGGTAACACTTTAGATTTGGAAAGGGAATAACACACAGATAAAGTTATGGAAAGATGTCTGTGGTGGTTTAGGCCCTGCCGGGACTCGAGATCATGCTGCCGCTGCCCCTCCCCCACCCTCACAGAATCACAGAATCACTGCCCTCGTACCGGACGGGGCAGGGAGTGAAATACAAACCCTGGGGTTGAGATAAGGAGAGTTTTAATACAACAGTGTAACAGCAACAAAACGAGCAACAACAATAACAATAACAATAACAGTAGTAACAATGAACAAAGCAAGAAATATACCGTACAGGTACAGCAGTGAGGAAAGCAACCGCACAAAAGGGGCATCTACCAATCTTCCCTCGCTTGGGCACCCGGACGTGACGTCAGCATGGTATTGAATAACAGGGCTAGAGCTCCCTCCCCACTGCTGGGGAAATTTAACCCTATCCTAGCTGAACCAGGACATAATCCACCCCTTTATTCTATACCATCTGCATCATACCCAACTGCCATTTAGCAATTAGCAATAAAAAAAAAAAAAAAAAAATTAACAAAAGCACAATATAATTCATGGTGTGTTTTCCCCAAAATCAAGTCCCCTTGTGGTACGCATCGGACCTCTCCATCCTTCTGCATCACCCACCAGGTGCACCCAGGTCCTTGAGCAAAAACAATCCTGTGGATGGGTTTGCCTTTGCCCGGCACAGGACTAACCCAGACCATTTTTCCCAGCACATCCTTCATGAGCACCACAGGGACTTTATCCTTGTCTACAGCACGCGGAAGTTTTGACTGAGCCGGGCCAGCTGAACTGGCAGATCCTCTTGTGTTGACTAACCAAGTCGCCTTTGCCAGATGTGTGTCCCAGTGTTTGAAGGTCCCACCTCCCATTGCTTTCAATGTAGGTTTTAACAGTCCATTGTAGCGCTCAATTTTCCCAGAGGCTGGTGCATGGTAGGGGATGTGGTAGATCCACTCGATGCCGTGTGCTTCTGCCCAGGCATCTATGAGGTTATTTTGGAAGTGAGTCCCATTGTCTGACTCAATTCTCTCCGGGGTGCCGTGTCGCCACAGAACTCGCTCTTCAAGGCTCAGGATGGTATTTCGGGCGGTGGCGTGGGACACTGGATAAGTTTCGAGCCACCCAGTGGTTGCTTCCACCATTGTGAGCACGTGGCGCTTGCCTCGGCGGGTCTGTGGCAGTGTGATGTAGTCGATCTGCCAGGCCTCTCCATATTTATATTTCATCCATCAATCTTCATTCCGCTGGGGCTTCACCTGTTTGGCTTGTTTGATTGCAGCACACATCTCACATCCGTGGATGATCTCTGCAATGGTGTCAATGGTGAGGTCCACCCCTCGATCTCGAGCCCACCTGTATGTTGCCTCTCTGCCTTGGTAGCCTGAGGTCTCATGGGCCCACCGGGCTATGAACAGTTCACCTTTACGCTGCCAGTCCAAGTCCACCTGAGTCACTCCGATCTCAGCAGCCTGGTCTGCCTGCTGGTTATGTTGATGTTCATCAGTGGCCCGACTCTTGGGTATATGGGCGTCCACATGACGCACCTTCACAACGAGGTTCTCCATCCGGGCTGCAATGTCCTGCCATACTTCAGCGGCCCAGACGGGTCTGCCGTTGCATTGCCAGTTGCTCTGTTTCCATTGCTGCAACCACTTCCACAGGGCACTTGCCACCACCCACGAGTCAGTATAGAGATAGAACCTCGGCCACTTTTCTCGCTCAGCAATCTCCAAAGCCAGTTGGGTGTCTTTCACCTCTGTGAACTGGCTCGATTCACCTTGTCCCTCAACAGCTTCAGTGATTCCACACAGCAGCCTTACATCATCGATGTTTTCCCACAATGCGACAAGACCCATCAGTGAACAGGGCATATCGCTTCTCCTCATCTGGCAGCTAGTTATATGGTGGGGCCTCCTCAGCATGTTTCACCTCCTGTTCTAGTGACATCCCAGAATCTTTGCTCTCTGGCCAGTTTGTGATCACCTCCACTATTCCTGGGTGGCTGGGATTCCCTATTCGAGCCTGTTGTGTTATCAACGCAACCCATTTACTCCACGTGGCATCTGTTGCATGATGTGTGGAGGAAGCCTTTCCTTTGAACATCCATCCCAGCACCAGCAGTCGGAGGGTGCCAGGAGGAGCTGTTTCAGTGCCGACCACTTCTGAGGCAGCCCGAACTCCTTCCTACGCTGCCAGTATCTCCTTTTCAGTCAGTGTATAGTTAGCTTCAGAGCCTTTGTATCCCCGGCTCCAAAAGCCTAGAGGTCGGCCTCGGGATTCCCCATCTGCTCTCTGCCAGAGGCTCCAGGTAAGGCCATTCTCCCCAGCTATGGTGTAGAGCACGTTCTTAACCTCCTGCCCTGCCTGGACTGGCCTGAGGGCTACTGCCTGGGTAATCTCCCGCTTAATTTGTTCAAAAGCTTGTTGTTGCTCAGGGCCCCATTCAAAATCGTTCTTCTTGCGGGTTACGTGATAGAGAGGGCTCAAAATCAGGCTGTAGTTTGGGATGTGCATCCTTCAGAACCCCACAGCGCCCAGGAAAGTCTGAGTCTCCTTTTTAGTGGTTGGTGGAGCCACGGCTGTTATATTGTTTATCACCTCCATTGGGATGTGGCGACGCCCATCTTGCCATTTTATTCCTAGGAATTGAATCTCCCTTCCAGGCCCCTTAACTTTCTTTCGTTTGATGGCAAAACCGGCCTTCAGGAGGATTTCAATTATCTTCTTTCCTTTTTCAAAGACTTCCTCGGCTGTGTCCCCCCATACAATGATATCATCAATGAACTGCAGGTGTTCTGGAGCCCCAGCTTTCTCCAGTGCAGTATGGACCAGTCTATGGCAAATGGTGGAGCTGCGGTTCCAACCCTGGGGCAATCAATTCCAGGTGTACTGGATACCCCTCCAAGTGAACGCAAACTGCGGCCTGCACTCTGGTGCTATTGGAATGGAGAAGAACGTGTTAGCAATGTCAGTCGTGGCGTACCACTTGGCTGTCTTCAACTCCAGCTCATACTGGAGCTCTAGCATGTCCGGCACTGCAGCACTCATCACTGGCGTAACTTCATTCAGGCCACGGTAGTCCACAGTCAGTCTCCATTCGCCATTAGGTTTTCTCACTGGCCATATAAGGCTGTTGAAGGGTGAATGAGTTTTGCTGATCATCTTCTGGCTTTCTAGTTGACGTATCAGCTGATGGATGGGAATCTCGGTTAGTACGGTACTGTCGCCAGTGCACCATCTTGGTAGCAGTTGGCGCTCGCTGCTCTTCAACCTTAAGCAACCCCACCACTGAGGGATCCTCTGAGAGGCCGGGTAAGGTGGACAATTGTTCAACCTCCTCCAGGACAGCTATACCAAAGGCCCACCGGTACCCTTTTGGGTCTTTAAAGTACCCTCTCCTAAGGTAAAATATACCTAGGATGCATGGGGCATCTGGGCCAGTCACAATGGGGTGCTTATGCCAGTCCTTCCCAGTTAAGCTTACTTCAGCTTCTAATAGGGTCAGCTGTTGGGATCCCCCTGTCACTCCAGAGATGCAGATGGGTTCAACCCCACTGTAGCTTGATGGCATCAGGGTGCACTGTGCGCCAGTGTCTACCAAGGCCTTATATTCTTGTGGGTCTGATATGCCAGGCCATCGGATCCACACCGTCCAGTAAATCTGATTATCTCTTTCCTCCACCTGGCTGGAGGCAGGGCCCCTCTAATCCTGCTCACCATCACTCACTTGATCTAAGAGTGACTCCTGCAAGAATGACTCACTGGTCCCCTCAAGAGGGTCAGGCATAACGTTGGCCATTCTACTCTGTCTGGGGGATTTCTGACTGGACACTGGACCTGCGTCTCTCTTGGAAGACTCCCCTTTCATGGTGGTCTTCCCTTTCAGCTGCTGTACTCGTGCAGGTAGGGCAGGAGTGGGCTGTCCATACCACCTCCTCATGTCTTCTCCATGGTCGCGGAGGAAGAACCACAGGGTGCCCCGTGGTGTGTACCTTCCACTGCCCTTGTCCTGGGTGGGGAAATGCCTGCTTCTAATGGCTGAGACATCGGCCCATGCAGGTGGAATGTAGGACATGGCCTCTTCCACTTTCTAGAGCCTCTGAGACAGTTCCTCTACAACTGAAACCCAAGCATGTTAGGAGGAAGGGAGATTTCCTTCATATTGCCGGAGCTGGCCAACCACTTCATGACTGTTTGAGTCTGGGTGTCTTGCCACCAGGACGCTACTGCTAATGCCTTGGAATGTGCTTCTGGTGCACTTTGCAGGAACTTCTGCCACATCAACTGTGTGTAAGGGGCCTGATCTGGATCCATTGGTGACCGCTCATCATTCAGATCACCATAAACCATATCAAACACAGCCAATTCCCTGAGGTTTTGAATGCCTTTCTCCATGTCGGTCCACTTGCCTAACCGACATAGAACATCATCCTTGTAGGGGTACCTCTACCTCACACTGAGCAGGAGTCGCCTCCAAAGGCTGAGTGTTTGAGCCTGTTTCCCTATTGCCTTGTCAATACCAGCCTGCTTGGCTAAAGGTCCCACCTGCTTGGCCTCTCTCCCCTCCAATTCCAAACCAGCAGCTCCACTATCCCAGCATCAGAACAGCCAGGTGAAAATCTGCTCACCTGGAAGGCGTCTGAAATCCTTCTGCATATCTTGCAACTCACTCAGGGATAGAGATCGGGTGACTATCACTGGCTCTGCCTCCTCCTGTTCTCGTGATGGGCCTGGTTCATCATCACCCTGTACACTGTGAGGGGATTTTTTGGTATATTTGGTTTTCCGTATTGGGGCGACTGATACTGGCACTGCTTGTCCCTCTGGCCCAGCTGCTGTGCTGGTGGAGGTGACTGATACTGGCACTGCCTGTCCCCCTGGGCCAGTTGCTGTACCAGTAAGTCAACTTTCAGATCCTGCAGCCCTTTCTCCCCCTTGAGGGCAGTGAGTAGCATTAAAGATGACACAGTAAGCATGGGCAAGTCCCCAGCACATCGCAGCGAGTTGTGTCTCCCGGGGTTTGTCAGATTGGCAGCACAACTTTTTCAAACACTCCACCAGTTTATCAGGACTCTGCATTTGTTCAGGAGTGAAATTCCAAAACAGAGGTGTCCACTGACCCAGGCACTTGCCCATTTTTTCTCACACACCTTGCCACTCATAACTATCTGCCCTCAGGGCAGGTTTCCGGGTGGTGATATTATTGGAGAAGTACCGCATGCCCCAAAACAAGATCTGGCAGACTCAGAAAGCATTGTGCCACAAACACACTGGCCTCCAAGCATAGCTAAAACTCTCAAAACCCGAGAGGATGTCTTCCCCTATCTCACCCATAGAGGGGGTGAGACCCCTAACAAAAGCCCAGGCAGCAAACAGGTACTGGGTCACCCCCACAAGCAGTGATACAAACACATTATAAGCAGATAGTAGCCAGTACAGCAAAACAAGACCCTTGAGACATTTTCCACCAGTTAACAAATGCCAGCACTGGGAACACACAGTGGGTATAAGGATTAGTCCAGCCCCACCATGCAAGCAAGTTAGCCAGCATTGTAAATGTTCCTTATCAAACAATACAAATAAAACCAGAAAAATTGCACCTAACAGATTGCTCTGACACACCTTCTCTTTTTGTCCTTATCTCAACCCTCTGGAGCCCCACGTTGGGCACCAAAAAAGGCTGTGGTGGTGTAGGCCCTGCAGGAACTCGAGATCATGCTGCTGCTGCCCCTCCCCCACCCTCGTACTGGACGGGGCAGGGAGTGGAATACAAACCCCGGGGTTGAGATAAGGAGAGTTTTAATACAACAGTGTAACAGCAACAAACTGAACAACAACAATAACAATAACAATAACAGTAGTAACAATGAACAAAGCAAAAGATATACCGTACAGGTACAGCAATGAGGAAAACAACCACACAAAAGGGCATCTACCAATCTTCCCTCGCTTGGGCACCCGGACATGACATCAGCATGGTATTGAATAGCCTGGCTAGAGCTCCCTCCCCACTGCTGGGGAAATTTAACCCTATCCTAGCTGAACCAGGACAATGTCCCTGTACTGGCTTAAGAAAGAAAATAATTATACATTGTCTTAACATGCACTGTATTTCAACTGTATTTTTCAGTAACAATGTTCAATGCCGAACTGAACATCTTTTTAATAGAGAATTGCTCTTCAGAGTACAAAACTAAAGCAGAAGGCACTGAAACAAACTGATAACTGAACAATTTCCCTTTCTCTACCCCATCTATTTCCCTTTGATTGATTATTCTCCTTAGACTTCATGTCTTGGTAAACTATGAGGTAGCCATCATCTTCAGAGGTCATTAACATAATCTAAACTAGGAAAGCAGTGAAAAATTTTTTTCTGTTCTCCACTGTCCAATAAAAATGAGCTCAGACAATTCTTAGATCCATAAGTACACCAATGTAACAGGCAATGAGCAGGTTTTTAGAAATCATAAGCTACTGAATAAACACTGCCTCAGCCATACATGACAGTTTTAATTCTAACTCTGATTTTAAAATTCTTAAGTTAATAAGAAAATTGAAATATTAATTCAAAGGAGAAATCCATTCATATATTCCCTTAATGATGCAAAGAGAATGTTCTTGGTTTGCAGACAGATGTTTACAACTTTTCAGTTATGTTTTGGTATTGATCAATCCAACTTTGAACTGAGTTTTGAAAAGTTTAACTCAGAATAAAGTTTATACTTTCATTATAATCACATTAGGCTTTCTTTTTTTTTAATACATAGATAAGTCTCTCTCCTATAGAACGATAAAACAGTATAAATAAATTATTAGTTTGTATACTAAAAGAATAATGTGAAGGGAAAACAGCAGAGGACATTAGCAGAGCTTGCTGGTTCTTAAAACACAAACATTCATTGAAAAGAATGGCCACCTGTCCTGGTTTCAGCCAGGATAGAGTTAACTTTCCTTGGGCTGAGAGGGAGCACAGCTGGAGGGCCAGGTCCCAATCAATCATTGGAGTATTCCATGTCATGTGACATCATGCTCAATATATAGGCAGACAGTGGTCTCTCACGTGTGTCTTTGGTTTTGGTTTTCAGGTTGGTGTTTTGGGATTTTTTTTTTCTCGTGGTGTGATTGGATCACTGCTGGGGATGGGCTCTGTACCAGTCGCCACTTGGTGAGTCACTGTTGCATTTTACCCATTTTGAACTTACTATTTTGTTGTTGTTTTTTGTTACTATTACTAAATATTTTCTTTTATTCAAACTACAAATTTCTTCTTTTGTCCCTCCCTTGTTTCACCGGGGAGGTGGTGGTGGGAGGGGGGAGTAAACAACTGGGTACATGGCAATTTACTGCCGGCTGAGTTCAAACCACAATACAACCTAAGCCAAACTTGTGACTTGCCCGAATTTCACTACTATCCATTGTGAGCTTGCAAATTCCAGAATTATATCCTTACAATTAAGTGCATATTTTTTGCTCTTATAACTTTACAGACATCTCAGAACAAGGACTGTTCTTTAAGAGATGTACATGCTGAAATGGAGTTGTGAACAATGATAAAAGTAGGGAAGGTGGGATGCATTCCCAGAGACCAGAGGCAGGGACAGAGTTCCATCCCTTTGTTCAAGTTGTACAATGGCAAAACCCACAGCACTATGAAGGAACTCTGCCAGCAATGAAAGGAAGGAGAACATGCCCCCAGCTTGAGACATCTGAGGAGCACAGATAGGAGCAATCAAATCCTGTGTAACATTGTATCTTAATCTCCAGTTTTTATGGACCTGGAAAATAACAGCATACTCTCAAGGTTATATATGTTAGTAAATTAAATAATGTCCAGTCACGGGCAGGGATATTGGAATTCAAAAGTGTGTATATTTAAATGTTAGAATGATGACTAACACAGCTTTGGGCCAGGACAGCTAATGTTCTTCCATGTGCGGGAGACAGGCATGGGGCAGGCATCCTTCCATACCAATAGTTTTCATGCGGACACTGTCACTGATGCTAAAGCATTTTAAGAGTATAGCTAGAGTCAGCCTGTGCAGGCTGTGTTTGTGGCTAGATAACAGGCCTTGGAAGTGTTAAGGTTAATAACCTAGATGTGTCCAGAGCTTTCCTGTGAGAACATCTACAGAGCAGGAGGTGAGACAGTGAAAAAAGAAGGTACTGCAAGCTCCTCTCTCCCCTCATGTCTATTGCTGCCTCTGCATCGAGTTTGCTCTGTTCTTTCTTGATAACAAAAGCTCCATGTTACCTTTATACCAATCCTTAGACACCTGTGACAGGAAGCTTTAAAATAAATTTGTAGAATAGAGTAGAACAGATTAGTCTTATATTGCTTAATGTGTACTGGTTATGATCTTGATTATTTTATTTTCTTAAAATAAGTGGTGTCATAATGGTGCATGTAGTAGCAAGTATTACCGATGTTATACCTGCTGATACCCATCATAATCAGGGAATAAACTATTTCTAGCCTACCTGTATATCTTCAGTTCATACAATCTATTTTCTGGACTATTAAAAGATTGATTGATTTGGATCAGGATAAGTCATATGTTTCAAGTTTGATAGATTCTACCGTAAACAATTTCATTAAATGTCACATGAGGAGTTATTGCTTTGTATCTAATGGGTCCAGCTGCATTATGCCTTGCAGAAATGTATCGGATCACTGAGAAACACTGGATAGGATGTTATTGCCATAGATGGCACATTTTCTATGAAACTAAACCTAGCCCTAACTGAAGAGTTCTTGACCCTCATTCTGTGAGCTCTTTGCAGTTTGAGCAGGTCTGTAACACTGCAGGGGGAAGGACAGTTGTTCTTTGTGGGAGTGCTTAATAGGAAAATAAAATAGCAGAATTCAGATATCAAAATGAGAACTGTTAAAGTAAATGTAACACTTTATAATGTTCTGTGTGGTAATAAGACAAGATAGCCCAAATGACACTTCTGACTAACTAGAAGAATATTGAGTGGCCTTTTAATGGAACTGTAGCATACTCATTTAGTACATGCTACATCCTGAAAGACAGGAAGGTGGCCGGTGTAACACCATTATTTAAATAAAAGTCTAAGGGCAGGCTAAATTACAGCTTTGTTAGTTTAACTGAAGTTATGGGAGGAGTAACAAAAATGATTTTAAAGATCCAATGGGTGGACGTTTTGAAAACTATATCTTGCTAAAACAAAGCTAAGATATTTTTGTAACTGAGAAGTTATTTCTCGCTAATGCACTAATGCACACTGCTATCAAGACAGAAAAAGGAAAAAAATACACTTCATAAACTAGTGAGTATTATAAAGAGGCATTTGGCAACATTTCTACATCCAAGCTTTAACCTGTCAGATGCACAATTCTTGATATGCAGAACATAAAGGAGGTTTAATAATGCTTTGAATAAGGGCTCCTCTGTTGAGAAATAAGGATAACAAATAGTAGTTATAAATAGATTTGCTTTAGACTTGAAATAAGTTACCAGAGACATAAGGTGTAACTTAAAAAAAACCCCAAAACACCAAAGCACAGTATTAAAAATTAAAATGGTGATAAATTTCTGGTTGTGCAACAAATATTAAATGTTACCAGATTCCAAGTCATATTAATTTTAAGTATGTATGGTAAATCTAGCATCACTTTTTTATTCAATCTAACCAACAGAAAATGTGATCCAGTGCATGGAAATATATAGCTCCTACAGGAAGAGATAATCACACTGCAGAAACATGTTAATGGATTGTAAATGTTAAAGTATTTATAGCTGATACCCAGATAAGAACTGCACTGTTTGTGAAATAAAACAGGTACCCTAAGCTACACACATTTTGAGGCGAAGCAACTTGTTATTTTATGATCAATCTTTTAACAAATTAAAACCAAGAATATTCCAAAGTTGTTTTTATACAGCAGTGCCAGGTGTGACACATACATTTCTTTAAAATGGTTTTAAAAAAACCTGACTGCTGTTGCATTTAACTTAAAGAACATCAGAGAACTTGAGGTGGTCAAATACCTGGGAACATATGTATTATTACTTGTTAATTCAAACTCATCATAAAGCCAAAAAGCATTAGGAAATAAGAAAACTGATATTTGTATTCAAAACTACTTTGAAAAATATTTCACTTTACAAAATTGTGCTTCAGCCGATGGAATCTTTAACTTTTCATTATAGCATAGAACAGATTCTTCAGCGTGCCTGAGAGGAAAACAAAATTCCAGATTATAATTCCTTCAGTAAAATAAGAACAGCTAAGTAAATTCCACCTGAACTTTATCCATTTTAGTGGCGGATCCCTTCAAGTAATTTAGAGTGATTATACATATTTTGTGTCACTGACTGCCAACAACGAATACAGCAGCCGAGCTTGATCAGTTCAGTGTGCTAGTCTGTATTCTTACCAGAAATATAGAATCATAGAATAACAGAATACTTTGGGTTGGAAGGGACATTAAAGATCATCTAGTTCCAACCTCCTGATGTATACAGACACCGTCAACTAGATAAAGTTGCTCAAAGCACTGTCCAACCTGGCTTTGAACACTTCAAGGGAGGGGACATCCACAACTTCTCTGTCTCACCACCCTCACAGTAAAAAATTACTTCCTTATATCTAACCGAAATCTATTCTCTTTCAGTTTAAAAATGTTACCTCTCAACCTATCACTCCACTCCCTGATAAAGAGTCGTTCCTCATCTTTCCTGCAGGCCCTCTTTAAGTACTGGAAGGCCACTCTAAGGTCTCCCCAGAGCCTTCTCTTCTCCAGGCTGAACAATCCTAACTGTCTCAACCTGTCCTCATAAGGAGGGTACTCCAGCCACCTGATCATCTTCATGGCCCTCCTCTGGATCCGTTCAAGCAGGTCCATGGCCTTCTTATACTAGGGGCCCCAGAGCTGGACACATTACTCTAGGTGAGGTCGCACAAGAGTGAAGTAGAGGGGAAGAATCACCTCCCTCGACCTGCTGGTCACACTTCTTTTGATGGAGCCCAGGATACATTTGGCTTTCTGGGCTGCGAGAGCACATTGCTGGCTCATAGGCAGTTTTCCATCCGCTAGTACCCCCAAGTCCTTGTCCTCAGGGCTGCTCTCAATCCACTCATTGTCCAGCCTTTATTTGTGCTTAGGATTGCCTTGAGCCATGTGCAGGACCTGGCACTTGGCCTTGTTAAGCTTCATGAGGTTTTCATGGACCCACCTCTCAGGCCTGTCAAGGTCCTTCAGGATGGTAGCTAAACAAGAAGATTTTAATTTTAAACGGATTAAAATACATTAAAGTGATTTATTAACTTATCAAACACACATAGTTAACTGGCAGTCAGTGACCGGTATACTCCAGATCAGTATCAGCAGTACAACAAATAAACCACAGTACTAGACACTTACAAAATGCTAATTTATACGATAAAAAAAAAAAATCTAAACACCCCTCTATAACTAATCCTTAGAAGTGCCCATCCTGCTCCTCTTCTGAATTACATGCACACCTCCTCAAAGTCTGGGTGGGTTACACACACACATGTGCGCATACACAGATGCACACACACACAAGTCTGCTCTGCCTGACCTTAGAAGGGTTTGGTGGCCACCATGGGGACTATGCTCTGTTACCTGCTTGGTCTCCCCTCTGATACAAATCTCCGTACTTATTCTGTACTATTAAAGCTTGTGCATTTTAGTTTTAAAAATCCCTTTGTAATTATCTGGTTACTCTTCAATCCAGTTGATGGGCATCATCCTCTTTAACATGATAATTTGTGGTCAAATGCCTCCTTGTTCCGGAGGCTTTCAAATAAACAACCAACCACCAAAAATAAAAAAAAATAATTATTAACACAGTTAACTAGATTTCTGTAAATTACAGGTTCGAATGTCTGTGAGAGGAGAACAGAACAACTTTTTAGGGTTTAACGGCAACCCAAAACGCAGAACACAGCCCCACTCCCTAGGGTTTAACAGCAACCCAAAACGCTTTACAAAGCCCCACTCCCTAGGGTTTAACGGCAACCCAAAATGCTTTATCACTCACGTAACAAGTGAAGGCTCTCAACCTCGAGGACCTGCTCAGGGCAGCATCCCGACCCAAGTCACCTCGAGGAGTTTCCTTGGGCAGCGTCCTGACCCAAGGGGAGAGTCCTTGACCGCAGCTGCTGCTCCAGGGGACGAGCTCAAAATGGCTCCCCCAGGGGACTTCATTTATACCCAGGCCAAATCTGACCTGTAGTCAATAGCGGCTCCCATTGGCCAAAGGCCCAAACTACTGCAAAGTCCTGAGAACAAAGGCAGCCAGGAGCTGCCACACCTCAGCAGCCAAGAAGACCTGTTTTCATTGGGCGGATGCACCAGCCACACTCCTTAAACAGTTTTGGGTGTCCCAGCCCCACACATTGGCTATATTGATATTGCCATCTTAACAGCCGCAGTATCAAAGATATTTCACCAAAGAGGGGCCATGTAAGTATCAGTATCCCCACAATAACATGCACAAGGAGACATGTATTAATACGAAATTAAAAATATTACTTTTTTTAATTTTCAGGGCTCAACTTTGCTCCCTAAGTCATACAGTGTATTTTCTCTGTTATTATTTACTCTGAAACAGTTATAGGCAAGATCTCTGCTGGAACTGACCTTGTCAGACCAGACGGAGAGCTCAACAGCCAGCAGTCTCCTTCTGCTTCCAGATTTTTCAGGATCCCTGGAATATCTGCAAGACTACCCATAGAGGATAGTTGCTGATGGCTCTTAAGATCTTCAGCATCGTGGGTGCTTTTGAACCTTTATAGCATGAAGAAAAGAAAAATTTCTGAGTTTACTAGTGGAATTATTAATAAAACAGATGTAAGAGATGGCTGGAAATATGGGGCAGGCAACCTTTAATTTCTGTTTGATTACATTTTTATATTAAAACCAGAAAAACGTAAAGCATTTAGCAGACAAAGACAAATATTGGCAAGCTGAGTGATATACTTTGTGTCATCATTTTATATGAATAGTATGTTCTGAGAAAATAAATACTTCAGTATGTATGCAAAACTACTGAAAATAATACTTATGTATTCAAATGACTTCTGCCTGCCTGAATCGTGTTTTCATAATTACATCCTAAGCCTGCACACGAGAAGAAATATCAGGGAATAGACAATTTCATTACCCTTTCTCAAAAGTTGTGGTTCTAGTCAGAAGTCCAACAGCATATTACAAAGTGGGCTCACAAGAAGAAGATAATTCTGCACCCTAGAGTAGATATCTGAACCATTGCTGCTGAGAACAACACTGAGCTCAAAATAAATTTTGACCAGGACACTGGAAAGCCAAAATAAACCAAGCAACAAACCACAACCTACTTTACAATAGTTAATTTTTTTATACAAGTATGTGAAAAACATCTTTGTTTTTTTTTTTTTTTTACTTTATTATAGGATATCAGTTGTCAAAATATAAATAGATTTTTTAAATAATTTTCAGAATTATATTGGGTTTGTGTGTGTAGCGGGGGTTTTTGGTAACAGAGAAGGGAGCAACAGCTGTGACTCCTGTGAGAAGCTTCTCAAAGCTCTCCCAGCTCCAAGTCAGACCCACCTCTAGCCAAGGTCGAGCCAATTAACAATAGTGGCCATGCCTCTGTGATAACATATGTAAGGAGAACCTGAGAGGAGGAGTTGGAGCTGTGAGGAGTTGTGATAGTAGTTAGAAAATAAAAATCAGGCAAATTCAATAGAATTTTAAAAAATTTTCTTCATTCAGAAAAGCTATTAATTCATATTTAAATAGCTGTCATAGAAGTGTGGACTAAATATATGATACACTCTTTTCTAAAGACACCTTATATTATATTTTATATAATTAGCGACTCCTGTTTAATTTCACTAAAACTAAGAGGAAGCTGAAGTTTTCATTTTAATTACATTTAGCTGTGTGAATGCAAGTTTTTGAAAGAGGGATGTTATATATACACATGTATTTATCTGCAATTTTATTTATTACAGAATAACTTATTAGACCATAAGGTGTTGAGAACTTTGAGAGCTTAATAAAATCCCAGTTCTGAGGAGCCTGTAGCTGAAGATTTTCATGTTCTAACAGTATTCCCACCAATAGTCAAATGTTCTTGTGCTCTACCACTGCCATTGAAGGACAAGGACAGCATTTATGCTGTTGGAGTAGCTCAGGTTAGAATTCACACCTGATGCCAAACTTCCTGATTCTGTGATTCATCCACATGTCTAGTGCTCCCAAGGTATTACTCATTTCACCTCACATTAGATAGCTGTCATTTAGATTTCTAATCTTCTACTTCCAATCTTTTCTCATAGTGTCCTTTTTTAATCAACGGAGAAGGCTTCTCCAGACAGTAAAACATACAAAACTTTTTCAGAAGTGTGCTTTTTAATTAGTTGATTTACCCTTTGAGAGAGTCTATTTTCCCCTTATTACTGTAAAAGTAATCTAGAGTGACTAGTTTAAAACACTGACTATTATGACTGAAGTTATGTGAGATGAATCCTTCTTTCTCACACACATAGGTACAATTCAGGGGAATTTGTGGGACATATGAGGTGCATGGTGCATGTGAGATATGGAAACTGATGTCTGTTTCAATGACCCTGAGAGAGAATTATGCAATACAAACCAGTTTTTCAGTGAATATTGAGGGCAGAGGTAGTCATCTTTCAGTGGATGATGGACAGTCTTATAATACTTTCTCTGTATATGATTCATGAGTGCACAATTATTTATTACCTAGCAGGTATGGTAAATGATTGGGAGCAGCCAGAGTAACAGGCTAAGAATCAATATACTTGCTCATATGATAATCTCTGCTGTCCAGTGGTTGTCTATCATCAGCTAAAGAAGTATTAACGTTAACTGGTCCTCCATGATCACACAATTGTTCTTCATAAAATTGGGACTTACGTCACAGACAGATGAGCCTTAAAAAACTGAGCCATAGGTTACAGCTTCATGGGCAGTCAGGTTTGCATCTTTGAAAGGCTGTCCTTGTATGGCTTTTGGTACAGAGCAACAGAAGTGACTCTCCTCATTCCCACCAGGTATGACATTTTCACCTGTTGTTTGTTGAGGATATTATTTACTTTAATATCTCTCTGCCTGAGTTGGCACTACCTGGAGAACAGCATGATTAGGAACACATCTCTACCTCAGATGTCGATGGGGATCACTGGAAGATCATCTCAGGCTTGATGTGTCTGGGCTGTACATGATAGTGCAGATACTTGGCTTTCTTCTCCTGCTTGTTCTCAGGAATTCCTCCATCAGTAGCATGTAGAACCACTCTTCAGCAAGTTCAATGTATGTCTTAGAGGCTAAATAGGAATACAGATGGAGGACACTCCCCCCATATTTCTGTATCTACAGTTAAAGAGAAACAATAAAAACATTCCTGAAACCTTTAACAGTGATTGAGAATTTTCAGTTGTATCACACAGAAGGCAGCCTCTCTTAAAAAGTTTCAGCTCTTCCTGAAATCACTGAGGCTTCTGCATGAAAAATATTCATAATGTTCAGTTAGTGTAAATCTATCTTTTATGCATGAATAGCTATATATTCGGCTGTATTCAGCACTGGTGCGGCCTCACCTTGAATACCGTATGCAGTTCTAGGCCCCACAATTTAAGGGATCAAAGAGCTAGAAGTAATGTCTTATGAGGAGCCAATAAAGACTCTGTGTTTGTCTAGTTTGGAGAACAGGAGGCTGACGGGCTGCCTCATTGCTCTCTACAGCTTCCTGAGGAGGGGAAGTGGAGAGGGAGGTGTTAAGCTCTTCTCCCTGCTATCCACTGATAGGATGTGTGGGAATGATTCAAAGCTGTGTCAGGGGAGATTTAGACTGGACATTAGGAAGCATTTTTTTACTGAGAGAATGGTCAAACACTGGGACAGGCTTTCTAGAGAGGTGGTTGATTCCCCAAGCCTGACAGTGTTTAAGAGGCATTTGGACAATGCTCTTGACAACATGCATTAACTTTGTCAGCCCTGAATTGGTCAGGCAGTTGTACTCAATGATCGTTGTAGGTCCCTTCCAACTGAAATAGTTATTCTATTCTATTCTATTCTATTCTATTCTATTCTATTCTATTCTATTCTATTCTATTCTATTCTATTCTATTCTATTCTATTCTATTCCACATATTTCTACATATTTCTACCTAGACTAAGTATATGCTAAGCTATTTCTTAAGAAGTAGATTTAAAAAAAAAAAAATCCTGATGATGTGTGGAGTTAGTAGTATGTGAAAGATCTTGTAAATAAATGTAATTTTGCAAAATTAGTTAAATGAGAATGTCTACCAGCAATGATTCCCCCAGTAAAGGACACTAGTAGCACTTCTTTGATATTGAAAACAATGGTGAAGGCTGCTGGTATAAATGAGTTTCAAAGGGTATAAATAGAGGTAAAATTTCCTTCTAGTCTGAAAGCTGAAATAGTTCTGAGAGAGAATTTAAGAATTGATATTCATAAAAACATCTGGTTCTGATTCTGCTCTGATCCTTGTAGGTTTTACAAGCACGCTCTGCTGCCTTTGCATAGTTACCATGGTATATAGTGACATAAATGAGAAGACAGGCAAACCCTTCCTTTGCATTTAAAGTCTTTTCACTCCTAGCTATTTGATTTTCATTTTCCTACATCTCCCTCTTTCCTTGAGCCTTTTTCTTGTACTTTGAATTCTCTTCCTGATCATGAGATTAAATTGAAATTAAACTAGTCCTAATTAACGTCAGTTACTTTATCTACATTCATTTCAATCAGAATTAAATTATAAACTAAATTTGTGTTATCTTACCAAACTTCACATCTTTTTTCAAATTAACTTAGTTATTAGCTTATTAATTAAAACATTCCTAACAAACAGCACAACAAATACAGTGAAGGCATATATCAGGGTAGTTCAGCAAGGTCTACATTTTAACATGTAATATATTTATGTATATATTTGCACATACTTGACTTAATGTACATCTTGAGCCTGAGTTTTCCTATTTACCTTCCTGAAGCACCATATTAAAGCCCATACTATCAATATTAAAAGAAGCTGAAGTAAAATATGAAAAAGTTAAGGTAACATATACGACAGAAATCCCAAACAGATTATCTAGAAAAGTATTTTGACTGCTTTATTTACAGAAATAGCTTTATCAAGTCTCCTGTGAGTAAAGCTACTCAGATTGAGGTCTGTATTGTTTTGAAGGTTTGAATAACTGACTAAAGTTGTAATTACAGCAGAAATCCATGTGAGAACCAATCTTTTATAAAGACAGCACACCAAGCTGTCTTTCTATTCTTTATATTTGAAATTTTTCCAATAGTAAAGAAGTGGGAAAATGTGACTCTTCAGTAGCAGGTAACTGCAATAATGCATGGATATCAGAGACAGTTAAACTGCATAGTTTGGGCTTCACTACTGAAACTGCAGCAGAACAACGTTCAAAAGGCAGGTGAATTTACAGGAGGCAGAGCAAATCACATACATAGTCATACCCGCATTAAGTGAATTCTGACACTGTTCGAACCACAGCAGTGACAAGAGAATCTTCTGCTTATTGATGAAAAATAGTGCTTTTGGAATAATCGGTGTATAATACCAAATAATTTTTCTACTTGATATGTTTAAAGCAATATCTAGACTCTAAAATAATGAAAAATCCCAGGAAAAAAAAAAAAAAAAAAAAAAGGCAAGGTTGTCACCAGTACTCTTTTAGCCAATGGGAATAAAAAATATGCCAATTCCTTCAAAAGACTTCTTATTTTACTTTTCTCCCAGTGCCAGATAGTTACATTGTGGAATCCCCAAGAGTAAAAGCTAAACATAAACCTCACTGATGAATGACTACAATTCAAACTCTTAGAATTACTGCTTTTCTAGGCTTGCTTATACATGTCAAATGTGTATATGCAACAGGTAGCAAAATGGAAAATGATAAGCTTTCTGAAAGGGAAAGTCTAGCTTCTAAATTTTTATTCAGCATATACTATTTGATAAGCATTACAGAAAAAGCAAAGAAGTGTATATGTAAGAAATCTTTTTATTTTTCATACTCTTCCATGAATTCCCTCTTGCCATATCTGGAGGGAAACCTGTCTGACACCCTCCAAGGAAATGGGAAAAAAAAAATCAGTTCTTTGTATTTTTTATGGAGTATTTACATTATTTTACATTTTTACTGCATGCCTATAGCTAGGCAAACACAAAGTGCATCTGCATAAGTACATGGGAAGCCGAGTGCTCTAAAAGTCCTTCATGCCTGATTATTTACAGTCTAAACTGAAAAGGCAAGCAAGAAGAAAAATATGAAAAATATCCAGTATATTTCCAAATGTATATATGTTGTGTATTTAATTTGCCCAATTGCACCCTGTTTTATACCTTTGGTCTTCCTAATCTTCTTATTTCTACTTAATCCATAATAACTGTCCAATTACAAATTACTCTGCATGGCACAAACATTATCCTCTCTGTGCCTACAATACTTTACCAAAGCTTACCAAATCTAGGTCTATTATTTCTAATAGACAGAGATCCCCAGGCCACAGGGTGCACTGGGCTGGGCTTCAGCGGTGGGCCAGGAGGAAGCCTGGAACTGATGTTTGTGGGATTCAGCACCTCTTGTAATACCTGTTACAGGAGCTACCTAAGCAACAGATAAGAAGGTTTAGGAAATGTAAACACCTGAGCTCAGCAATGAGCTAATTGATGGAGAGGAGTATCAAACACAGATATTTTTCTAAACTGGCGCCTTGTTCTAAGAATTGAACTGACAGTATTGCTGACAGTAATTCCTTTTCCCTTTTATCCATGATGTAGCAACATTTGCCCCCTTCTGTTGAAATTCTTAACATTTCTTGAAACTTCTTGTTTCATGGATTCTTGAAAATGGTGCTGAACTACAGAGAAGGCATGGAGGATATTTAGGGGTGTGTGCGTGACTTTTTTTTTTTTTTTTTAAATTTAATGCTCCAGGACGGTGTCCTGCAATAGAATAGCAATTTATGCACAGTTTCAGCTTCAAAAGTAGTTAATTTATTTAAGTTAAACAAATTATAGACCATTCTTATAAGAAAAACTAACTCTGTACCCCAGATGACTGTCCTAGTTACAGTACATCCCTCTTCTTAGTCTTGATAGCTAATGATTCCTTGCAAAATACAGAACAACTTTAATAGTAGTTTAACTCTGAAACTGGAGACAAGAATTGAATCAAATGGGGGAGGACAAGTGGGCTAATGAAATAAATTGCTTTGACTTTCTCCTGTCATTGAGACAGATACATTCTGAACAGAATTCATTATTATCTCTATATATTTGTGTTCAAGAGAAAACTGCCCTGGAGTTTCAAGGAGTCATCCAGAACAATTCCAGGAGTCAGCCAGAACAATTTCTATACTACATAGTGATTTGTACTTCTTATCACTTATTCTCTGCAGTATAATATGGTTTCCTGAACAATAAAAATAATTGCAAACTTCCAGGTCGTATACCAGTGATGAAACTTGGAAACACACTGCAACAGATTACTGTGGGGAAGGCTGGGTGTGTGTGTGTGTGTGTGTGTTGTACCCAGTGAATAAAGGGAATAAAAAAAATGGATGTAAGACTGACTACTAAGTTTGAATTGTTATACCTTAAGTAAAAGGCTCTTTTTTTTTCCGGAGATTCAATATTGTATTTGAAAAATCATGATCTTTTTCATCCCTTAGCCAAGAATATGTTATTCAACAGTTAGGATATGGTTATGCTTACTTGACTTTATATGCTTCAGTGGTGCAGGATGGATTGCTATCTATTTTCCAATTTTCAAAGAAACTAGTTTTGATTTTACCTCAGCAGCAAAACAGCCTCTGTGCTCTTTGAGTTCCATAACCCATTCAGTTACTTTATATGATCAAACAATACGTCTCTAAAACTCTTCAGGCCTAAGAGTGTGAATATTGCATAGCTATCATGCTGTTAATATTTCTTGAATGAAACAATTTATATCCATTTTACAATCACTGTATCAATGACAAAAAATATTTACCTAGTCATAAATGTTAAACACAGAACTCATACAGAAGACCACTTACTCTCTGCTTAGTCCAGTATCCTATGTGATTTTTTTTTTCTTAGGTAAAGCTGAATAGCAAGAGTAAATGGCTGTAGACATTCCTAACCAGTGGTTTAATGTTCTCCAACATGCTGAGCTACCATCATATTCTGTCTACTCTTATTTAATGAGTACTCAGCATGTATGAAAATAAGATGACTTCCTTAGGTTTGTGAATACAGATATAAGAGCCTAATTCTGACACTTTCTCAAAAAAAGAATGTTAGCTGTTTTGTTTAGCCAAACATTTTAATGAAGAGAAGTGCCTTTCACAGGAGGATTTTAGAAAGAGAATTCTAAAAAGTTTATTGATTGTTATGGAGTAAAACACTTTGGTCATTATTCAGCTGATGTGTCTTCCATGCAGAGAAGTAGAAAAAGAGGCACAGAGTTAATGAAGGTAAAATTTATTCAGGAGAAATGCACCTCAGGAACATATGTTAGAAACTGGTTTTGTGGTGTAAAAGGCAAGAGAGTTTCAGTATTAGGGAAATCCTTATTCATTAAATATTGTCAAAAACGTAGATTCTAGTTTTTCTGCATAATGGGAATAAATGTAAATAAATTGGAATAAGCTTACCTGTAATTCACTTTTATATACAATAGTATGGAAAAATACTTAGAGCAAGCTAGAAGCAATAATACTCTGTGTATTTTAGAGTGAGAAAACAGAAACTAAACAAAGTTTACTCACTTTTTTTTTAATGTCCATTAGTACTTAAGAAAATTTCTTATGATAGCCCTTAAAAACTGTTTCCTGACAGCTAATGGCCTGAATTTAAGCTGCACTTGAGCAATTAACATAGTTTTCATCTTCTATTGCATATGCTTACAGAGTAAAACTGAGCCACTGTAAAGTGAGAATGACTTTACTTAATCAAATGCAGCGATACTCAATTCTCTTTTAGCATAGCAGCCACAGTTGTGTGAGATAAGTCTCTGAAATTAATTGAGAATATTGTTGATTTACTGAAGATGGATGAAAACAAGAACTGTCAGCACTATGATGATTAGAATCAGGCAGAGAAAAGTATTTTGGAGAGATTTGAAGAATTATACATATACAAAGAGCAAGAAAGGGTCAGCAACTTGTAACTTTTTTATCTCCGTTATGTACAGTCTAGTCTTCGTTCCTTTCTCTGTTCTTATTCTATTCCCTACACTGATGTTTCTTCTGTCTTGTACCCTTTCAGTATCTGTTGGGGTTTTTTTTGTTGTTTTTTGGGTTTTTTTTTATAGATATTCTTCTCCTGCGTCTGCTGACAGACTTGCATCCTTGTTCTTTCCTCTGGTCAAGTGTAGGCACACACCTGAGTACATTGCAATGATGGATTTTAATTACCTTCCCTTCTCTCCTGCATGTCGTGGTCCAAAGTACATGTTACTTATGTAGGAGATATTACTTGGGTTGGGCTGCCTTGGAAAAAAGAGACACTTTCCTTTGTTAGATGCTGACTGTTCATGCTGTGAATTCCCTGGGCTTGTTTGGGTTTCAGAAATGAACTTTATCTCAACACAATGGAGAAATTTCTGTTACCAACTTGGTTGAATTTCACACTGTGAGTTCCAAAAATAATATTTGCTTTTATCTGTTGGAAACTAAGTAAAAGATAAACCCTGGAAATTGAAATACAACAAAAATAAATATAATACTTTTCCAGTAAGCTATGTAAGTAAACCTCTCACAGGTTTTCTCTCTTAAGAATTCATTTGAGACTTCTGAGGAAAGTTTCTTACCAAAACAGTATCTTTGTGCTTAGCTGATATCTTTGATGTGCAAGTCATTCATTTGGAGAGAAAACAATAGAAGATTGAATTTATAGATGAACAATTAGCAAGATAAATGTGTGGGATTTTTACTTCCTATGTAGGATGGGGACATCCATATTTTACTAGCCGAAAGGGGCTGATGAGCAGTTCATTAATTCGTTAGAGCCACCATTTAGGATTAGATTAGTCACATATCTAATCCAGTAATTAGTTTAACATGTAAAAGGCCCAGATGACTCAGAAGAAAATATTTACCAAAAAAGATACAATTATGAAGGAACACACTTGTGAGGAAAGCTTCCTGATTCTGTTAATTAAAGGTTAGTTCATACTTCAAAACTTTAAGACTTAATCTCCATTACAAAGAAAGGTGGGTTTTTTTGGTCTTCATTTTTAAAACTCTTGAATCAAAATATCACATGGGACCATTTTCCTTCTCCCAGTTATGAGTGACTCTGATGTTCTGAATGGATGATATTTTAGAGGGCTTTCCATACCATTTAGAATCATAGACTCATACAATTGTTTAGATTGGAAAAGACCCTTAAGATCATCAAGTCTGACTGTCAACCTAGCACTGCCAAATCCATCACTAAGCCATGTCCCTAAGTGCCACATCTACACATCTTTTAAATACCTCCAGGGATGGTGACTGAACCACTTCCCTGGGCAGCCCGTTTCAATGCTTGACAACCCTTTCAGTGAAGAATTCTTTCCTAATATCAAATGTAAACCTCCCCTGGCACAACCTGAAGACATTTCCTCTAATCCTATAACTTGTTACTTGGGAGAAGAGACTGACACCCACCTCACTACAACCTCTCTTCAGGTAGTTATGAGCAGACGCTTTGGCTAGAGATAAAGAATTTGGCATGGAGAAGCTTTATTCCACTAAATATGCCTGCAGAGTTACTGAACCACAGACAAAATTGTAGAAGTATTATTCTGCTACAGTATTTTTTATTCTTTTATTTGTAATAAATACTATGAAATGCCTCTGATTGAACAAAAGGTTTTCCAGTCTTTTTATGTATACTGTATTCATTGGTATTTTCTAAAGATATCCAAATCATTACTGCTTCTTATTAATTAAAATTCAAGCTTTCACTTTCTGTATATGCAAACAAAGTTTGTTTCATTTAATCCATTTATAAAAAAATACTTTAAGAAGTCAGATTAGTTCTGAGCTCTGTAAAACAAAAAAGCCCTTTAAGAATAAAATATAAAAAGGCATTAATAAAGAACAAAAAATATGTACAGAATTACTGGACAAAGCTGAGATGATTATGAATAGTAATATAATTACTGCTTCCTGACACCAGAATTGCCTTATGAGCTGAGAAAAGCTAGCTGAAAACATTTTGTACTCTCTTATTGTTTCTCAAATGAAGGTTGTGTATTCCAAGGTACTCTGAAGAAAAAAAAAAAAAAGGTTTATGTTCCCATTTATATTATGTGAGTAGAGGAACATACCTGTTTGCAAGAGAGCTCCAGAAGAACATTACCCTTTCTGGAGGCCAGTATTTCAATGTTCTCCTTATTTTCTTTCCAGGAAATGAAACTGTACTAGAATGGTACCATTCTGCAAAAGACCACTCTTTGTGTGATCCCACAGAATGGAGCAATCTATGTGTCTGTACTGAAGAGTGAAATAACAGGCACATTTATAGCTGGGTCACTTCCTTCACCAGGGAACAACTGTATAGCAATACAATGAGACCTGTGAATACCCACATTTCTATGGTACAAAAGTCTTTTATATAAATTTGATTTTCCAACAGAAGACTTAAATATTTTGAGTTACTGATATGTATGATGCTCTTCTCACTTTCAAGTTACCTCTTCACTAAATCCAATTGCCTCATCCCACATGGCAGGTTAACAACACATTTTTATTAGATTAGCTGGGATCAAAGAGGAGAAAATGCTGTAGGTATGACATATTCAGAGCATGGGTTGGTTTTCCCTAGGACAGACATATGCTTGATTTCCCCAAAGACTACCAGGGACGGTTTTGAGTGTCAGCTGAATGATCCATTTTGGGAGGGTTGTTTTGTTTTCAAGATGCATGTGGTTTGACTTATGGTTGTTGGAAGGAACATTAAGATTTTTTGAAGCCATTTCCTCACCTTAGGGAAAACACCTAGCAGCCTTTTAAGGAAAGTACATCTCTCTGGAACACTTTCACTCATGTTGAGAGAAGGATGTATCTTTTTTCCCCAATTTAGTGTTGATTTTTTCAACCTAGAAAGTCTTGCCAATCATAATTTTACTTTAGATTCCAATCTTGAATTATCTATATTACATCCAAAATAAACTCCTGTAGAGATTTCAGTTGTACTGTCTTTGAATGTCACAATATGATACATTGAATATCTGTATATCCAACACCGAGGAAAGGCAAAGCTTACAAAACGGAAAGCATCCAAACACCAAGTGCTTTTTTGGTCCTAAATTCATTATCTGTAAAATGTCCCTTAATAATTATATTTTTGCTCATGAGCAAATAATACATATATATACATATCTCATGTAATTATAAATGGCTATAACTGATACAGACTAAATATAATAAAATTCATGGATGAATTTATAGATAAAAGGAAAATGACAGAGATGTAAATTGCTACAGATAACATGAGATTATAAATTCATTAAAAAATTGAATCACAAATATAAAATATAGCTCGATTAAATTTATTGCTCTTAAGAGTTAGGCAAATTGTATATAACATTCTGCATATTGTTGTTCTTATTAAGAGTTAGAGAATTTGTGTAAATTTTTGGATACCATTGAGTTTGTAAAACATTTCTAAGTCTAATATCAAAGAGATCATAGAGCAAGTTTTTGAGATTTTAATTGGTATTGGCATTTGACTTTCTTGCTCTTAACAAAATAAGCAAAACCTTGTAATGAAGCCTAGAAAAGTAGTATGACCAAAAAAAAATATAAATATCCTTAACTAATGTTTTTTCCTCTAACCTAAACAAGCTGTGTTTTTCCAAATAAAGTTTACATCTGTAATTGCAGCTTCAACATATATGGTCTTTACAAATATTTAATGTACAAACTGGTAAAAATGTGCTATGTTATTGCTAGTAAGCTACAGTTACCATGTATGGTAAGGACTTAACAAATACATGAAGTATAACTTTTTTTCACTTTTACTATTAAAAAAAAGGATTAATAAGTCAATATTTGATGAAAACCAAGAGTGTGTTTCACAATTTATGAAACAATGAGACAAAGGTCTTCCATCTTAACAGTTTACAAAAGGAAGTCAAATGGATAATCCTTCAAGTCTAAATTGCTATTGATGAATGACCTTAAGTGTAAAATGGTAAGAAATTCTGGTTTATGCTTTTCCTAGCTAGGGGACTTTCTTTTTTTGGTGAGAGTTCTCAATTTACAATTTTTTAACTACCTTCTGTTTTCCCTGAATTGTGATAGGCCTTGAAGAATAGGAATGATAAGAGCTGCTAAATAACACTAAACAGATCTTTAAGGCCATCTGCTTACAGTTGAACTATACTTGCAAAAATCATGTGATGGTCTTTGTTTTGTTACCATATCACTGTTGTAGTTATAACTAAATGATAATTTAAAATACCTTTAGACATAGCTCTAATTCACACATATATTCCTGGTTTTTAATACTGTTCTGAATATCTCATTGGTTAATCCCCAATGTTGATTTTCTGTGGAACATATATGTAATATTGCTATTTGTTCAGAGATTCCTCTAGGGCTTGTATAGAATGTACTTTGCTAACTTTTTAAATGGTACATTTTTTTACAAAATATCAAGTCATTTCAGTTCTGGTACTAATGGTCATTATGTCATTTTATTAATTTCACTTGTGTAAATTGTGAAAATTTTATGAATTTTCATAAATTATTCTAGAATAAAACTTGTAAAGTGAGTCAAAGTCCCCTTGTTAAGGAGCTTCTTCAAAGACCTTCATGCAAATGCTGACAGTGTTGTCTTTTCGATGATTTGTCAAGGATTTTCTGAAGTTCAGGAATGAGCTGTATGGCTAAAAGACGTAAAGTTTAATGAAGGAGTATGTATTGCAAGAGTATAATGTATGAAGGATTAGAGGACAGTGCTTCTAGATAAGTGTTTTTTCATCTGTCAAGGTAGAAGGGAAAGGTTAATGCTTTTGACTTTGCTAATAGGTTTTCTTTATTAAGTCTATGACCTAAGTTAGTTGTATGGGAAAATCTAGACCAATTTATTTGCAATTTATTAACATGCTGGCTTTATTTGGTTTGATTTTTTTCATCTTTTTTACTTTGACTGTGGCCTTCCTCTGATTTACAAAATGATATCAAGATTCATCACATTCATAAGGACAATCCAGACCTCAGGTCTTGTTGGTGTATGGCCAAAGGAAAAAGATTCATTCATTCTGAGGTGGCTCACAGGTTCTATGGCATAGCTAAGGCACTGAATTTTTTTGCTAGAAAAGTTTTGCATTCCTTTCCATCTTGGAGGAGTCTCTCTCTCGCTCATTTTGTGGCACAAGACAGACACTAGGCAGAACTCTATTCGCATTCATCTACCATTTAGAGTAATTGCCTAACATCTGACTTGGCCTATCACTTTTACATCTTCCATTATATCCTGTATTGAGAGAGGATCTCCAATAACTCTATTGACTTCAAAATTATTGCCATATTATGTTGGAGATCAAGTCCTACTTTCTCTTATTAATGCCTAAAATTTGAGTCAGTCTATCCTAAATATGAAGGAATCATCTGGTTTTCCAGGCAAGGAAAATCTAATAAAGTATAAGAATATTCCATATGACAACAAGCTGCCAGTCATCAAAATGTAATTGTCTTTTGATCAATATACATATTCACTGACCCTGAAAAGTTTAAGTTGTTTCAGGAAACCATCTTACCACACAGTATATATTAGAGTTAACAAGTTCACCTATCGGTTTTATACTTTTGGGGGAGAATTTCAAAGGGCTGTTAGGCCCTTTAGCTAAAAGATAATAGAAGTATGGAACTTTGAAACTGTTGTTCATATATATAGTTCAGTCATTTTTACATTGTGTTTTGCAGACAAAAAGTCACATTCTGTTTGCAGAAAGAATGAAACGACAAATACAGAACAAAATTAAGGTCACAGTTGAGGAAAAAAGAGAGAGGAAATAATAATGAGGAAGAAGGGAAATATCACTTATAGGGAAGACAGAGAAAGAAAGCTTCTGTCCAAAGATTATGGAATATTTATAGTGTACCAATGAGGTATCATTGTTCTGGGATCAGATTACATATTCTTACTCACACTGAACTTTATTTTTCCCCAGATGTCATGATGAAAACATGGGAATATTTCTAGATTGTTTTGTAAAATTAATCTGGCCAAACTAATTAAGAGTGTTAGGCCTGTAATTGTTAATCATATTGATCTCTGTTTTACTGTCATGCTATAAATGTTCATCCTTTTAAGTGAGCTATGCATAAAATTTTACCTTAAATATTTTTAAATCTTTAAAAGTGTATTCATAAAGTTGTTCCAGAGACTCCCTTTAGTTTGTTTTGTTTTGTTTTTTTTTCTCATTCTTTTCTGTGCATGTTTCTTTCTTGTAATTTTAATCCCATATATTTTCCTGACATTGCCTGTTTCTAGGGAAACTGGAGATCAAGAAATGGAACTTTTTTCCCCATTTGTTATGTTCACTTATATTACAATGTTTTTATAAAAGTCTTACTTTCACTAATATTGAATCTAAGTATTTAAAGACTATTTAGATTTAAAATAAAGGTAATTATTGACTTAAAAGCACTTACTCTCTGTATATTTAATAATGTATCAACACAAACTGTATATGAAATTTGTCACATGATAGCAAAGATATTTTTGCATTCTGACAATTGACAATTTTTTAATTGCCTGAAAAAGCATGAGCATTTTTAGAAAAAGTAATTTGTTGGAACATAGAGCAAAATTAGACATTTGATGTGTTACAGTTAATGTTATCTGTGGCTGTGAATTCTCAAGAGATAGAATGCTGAGCAGCTAAAGAAAAACATTTTGCAAATCTGATTGGCACCTGTCAGCTGTTTCTCAAGGGATATTGTCAGCATAATTTACCAATAGGTTACATCATTTCAGGATGATATTTAGTCTCTTTTGAAAGCTGAAATTATTGAATCAACTAACATCTCGTTTCTCATGGAGAGCTAATTAGTGCCCTTCATTTAAAAACTCAAGCATTAACTTAAAATAAGACACCACTGAAAGCCAGAATAGTTTTGATGAAGTCAGTCAATGGAAGTTGACATAAACATCAGGAATCATGTAATTAAATATAAAACTGAAATCAATAAACTGAAGGTTGCCGGAAGCTAAATAAATGATATGAAAAATGCCTTTATTAAAAATTAATCTTTAAAAATAGCAAAATATATTTTGAGGTAGAAATAAAGATCACTGGTTCTCTCTGAGTAGATTTAAGATTAATTTTTTTACACTATAAATTGTTAATAGTCCAATGACCATCATAGGATTTTTATTGTACAGAAAAGAGTGCTTAAGATTTAAATCAATATGTAATGACTAGATACTAAACTGTATACAAGATGAAGTTAACAGAACTTGATCCTATCCTTTTCATAATAATGATGTGCAACTGGAAGTATGGATCTGTCAAGCTATGTTTTAAAAAGTAGCTATGACTATAGCCATGATCTTTATAGAGTCTTTTTATGTCTTTAAAGCCCATGAAAAGTATGGTCACTGACATCTGTGCTGGTCCATCAGCATAATAAATTCACCATTATGATAGATTCTTTGTGGGGTGTATGCTCATGTGTGCGTACATGCATGCTTTCACTAAAGGAGGCAATACTAAGTAAACTTCTGGCACAATTTCAAAATTCAGGTTAAAAATTAGTCCCAATGAAAAAAAAAGAAGCAAGGTTTCTTGCTACTAAAAAATCTAGCTTCACATATAGGATGTTGATTACAAAGTTTGACTAAAAATTTAGAATAATAAGCAAAAAGATTCAGATTTTGTTTTAAAGAAAGTATTGTATGGTGCTGATACCTCCCAATGAATCTCACTTTCCTATAAACATTAAGGAACAGGATGCTCTGAGTACCTAAATATTTTTCTGCTGTTTCTTAATGATCTGTTGTTCATACTTAATGGAAATTATACCAATAGAGAACATCTGAAGGATTCATAATCTAAATCAAAGCATTATCAAGAAATACTGCTGTTCCTGATGACCTTGCACATAATTCTGTCCTTACTGTATTGTGCCACAAAGAACCAAGATTCTTTGAGTTATCACAGGAGACTTCATAATGTTGCAGTTTATTGAGATTGGATTAAGGAGACCTCAGATACATACATGGTTCATTCGAAATTGTTAAGAGATAAAAACCAGAAAGATGGTGAGAATAGGAGCCAGAGCTTCACATTTTTCCCACTCGGTATCCAACATTTTTCTGTAGAGTCACATTGTAACTTTCTCTTCTAGTTCTAAGAAACTTTAATTCCTTTCTACACATCAAGATGTTTTTGCATTAAAATATGTTGTAGCTGGCAGATTAGGGCACATAAGTATGGAATTTCTCATTCTGTATTGTATCTAGACTTCCCTAACTAGTATATAATAGTATTAACTACAAGTAGTGGGTTGGTAGGAATACACATTTCAGAGGATGCTTCTACAGCATTTTGTGTATGATATCAGTCAGTGCAAGTTCCTGTTAGAACAGGATGAAACATTACTGTTCTTAAAGATGATTATGCACCTTACTCATTGCAATGGTTGAAGTTAATGAGGAAACATATTATGCTTTGATCATATTTGTGTTTCCAGTCCACTGTAAATCAATTAGTATAGCTTGTTGACAACATTGTACCTTATCAATGGGTGTAAAATTCTATAAAAATTTTTATATAAATTTTTACATATATGAAATTTAGGAATAAAAAATTATTAAATATCTTCAAAAGTATAGTCATTTTTTCTGGACACACCCTTAAACAGGAGACTAGAGATGTTCAGAGAATTCCACTAATGTTGAATCTAAGTATTTAAAGACTATTTAGATTTAAAATAAAGGTAATTATTGACTTAAGTGCATTGTATTTAAGACACAGGATGATGGTCTGGGGATTTGGTTCACAATTTAGTATAAGTAAATCTTAAAAACTATGCCATAAATATATATATTTAAGCTTAGCATTGTGACATTTCTCATGTTAGTGAATTGAACTTTAAAATACAGTGTGTGTGACCTCTCATACAGTACGGAATTGTTCAAAATGAATATGGATGACAGAATATAGCCAATAGAAATTCTCATAATCTGTTCCCAAAAAGAAATCCCAGGAGTACTCACTGCTTTCTTAAGTAGCAGATAGAATGAAAACAAACCCAGTATTCTTGCATCTATTTCTGTTTCCAAAGCTTTCTGTAGTTTTCTGGGTTGATTAAGATGTTCCTTCACAGCTTTTTGATGAGTCCATTCAATCTAAGTTTTACAAAGTGAATCACTAAATGAGAGTACTTGTCCCTGCAAGAATAAAAAGCTTTGCATTAGATTTCCCTTCTGCTTGCTTCAGAGGCTTTTGGAGAAAACTTGCTCTTCCTTTAATTTCTAAACACATTAGTCATAGAAGAGGATCACTTAGCATATTATTTTTACTACCATGTGTCAAGAAGAGTAAAGGACACAAATGAGGAAAAGACAGTAACTTTAATGCTGACATTATAAAGAAGTAGAATAAATAATACCTAAATATGAAAGCTTCATACTATCTTTTAGTCTCCCCAATGCCTATGTTTCACAATCAGATATTGATTGTCTATTGTACCAAAATATTTTCACTAACACTGTGATGCATACAGGCACTTCTGTTCAATACATGTGACACAGAAGACATTAGAAGCAACTTTTAAAAAAAATAAATACAGTTTAAATACTTCTATATGAAAAGCTGTCCAGTTTTATTTTCCTCTAGTTATGATTCTGTTGCCTGAATTACTTGAGGGGACAAAGGTTAGAAGGAAAAATGTAAAAAAAATTCTCTAAAAACACAGAGGGATGGAAGACACTTGAAACTCATTTTTGTCCAAAATGGATTGTCTATCATTAGTCAGTTGCATTACTAAGCTGATGCATACTTCACAAATATATAAATGGATTAATTTTATGCTAATTATTTGGACTTTATATAAAACACAAGGTTCTATGATGAAGATTGCAAATTGACTTACTAAATGGAAAATTATTTTAATGAGTTAGTAGTCTTTAACAAGATTCCACATAATGTCAGCGGAGGGAATGACTTCACACAACCTATCAGAGAGATACTGTAATTTCCACAGAGGTAGTGGCAATTAATAAATCAAAGAAATAAGGTCAAGATTGGTCCTGAAAACATTAAAAAGGAATAATTTTTTCAAGGGAGGAAGACAAATTTGGATTTTACTAGAACTCCAGCACTTCCCACAGAGTTGGGACTGAAGTTAAAAATAAAAAAAAGGTGTTTTCCTTCTTGTTTTCCTTCTTCAGGTGCTGTTCTGCAGAGATGCAACATGAGGATGTAAGAAGTGAGTTTTTGGCCAAAGCGGGGATTACCTGTCTACAAAAACTATTAGAGAAGAAACCAGGGCACTGTAGGAGGTTCTCATTTGGTAGAGTGAGAAAAGTGCAAAAAGCCTTAGTTTTCAAGAGTTTACTCTGCCTGCAAAGAGAAAGATAATAGCTGTAAAAACCTGTAGCTAAATACTGGTGGAACTCTTTTGAATAAGAAGTATTAGCTCCACAGTAATTACTGAGCATTTTGAATATGCTGATTATTTTTGAATAATGCTATTTCAAATTTGAAATAAAATGTCTTTATTGAAAACAGGAAAGTTATTCCAAAAAAACTCCAAACAGTGTATCATGGATAACTTCCCTGGATAGGCGAAAATTTTTTCAGACCTATCTATAAGCAGAAATTCTTAAGTAAATACCTTATGTGATGTCTGCTACCTGGTCTTTGAGTACCTCTTTCACTTCTAAGTTGAGACCATAAAATTAAGTAGAACCCAGGTAATTTGAAATCTCAGCTGTTATAATACTTTTACATTTGCATATTCATGTTATGGAAATAGTTTCTGTTTCAACAGATTTCTTCCATTGTCTACACCTGACACAATAAGGTATATGAGTGAAAGCGAATTCTTTCTAATATGTTTGGGAATATAGTCATATCACAGTCCAACTCTTCATTACTCATCCTTGGAACATAGTGAATGTAATATGTTTTTCAGCACAATATGAGGAATTGTAAGAGATATCTAAGAAAGTGATAACTGAATTATTTCTGCAACAATATATCCACTGTAACCTTTCATGAGACCTCAAAACTAAATCAGAAACAGAAAGTAGTTTCTGTTGTATAGGTGTCTGACAGTCTTTTCTCCTACTTTTCTTCAGTCTTTTGGTTTGATCATAGTATTTTCACTATCTCTAGCTTCTGGAAAAAAAAAAAAAAGGAAAAGAAGAACTGTATTCTATCTGTACTTTCTCTAAATAAAAATTTGGAGCTATTGATTCCCTTTAATTACTTGACCTAGTTGATCTTCAAATAGTTTAAGAATACATTGAATGAAAAACATCCTAGAGAATAGTTTTCCTTGTAAAATTTGAGATACCTGCATTTTTTAACAGTTATGTGTGCTCCCTGCTGTGAATGTGGAAAAGCTTTTTAATTTTAAATACTTTTTTTAGATTTGCCACTATCAAGTTTTTTATATACTACAATCTCCCTCAGGCAAAAAAGAGGAAAAGAAGACTCTTTCCAACACCCAGTAGTTTCTCCTGTCTCTCCCTGGGAAGTAGACGGGTCCAGTTGTTGATACACAGACCAGTAGAGCTGGTGAACTATTTAAGAGGAAAAAGAGAGGGGTACAGAAATGCAAATTATAAAAACCTTAGAAAAGAAAACCTCAGAAGAGAAACCTCAGAAAAAAGAAAAAGAAAAAGAAAAAGAAAAAGAAAAAGAAAAAGAAAAAGAAAAAGAAAAAGAAAAAGAAAAAGAAAAAGAAAAAGAAAAAGAAAAAGAAAAAGAAAAAGAAAAAGAAAAAGAAAAAGAAAAAGAAAAAGAGAACCAGATTAAAAACTCACAACATTGGCACAACATCTAGAAAAATTATCTGAACAAGTTCAACATTGCATCTACCTTTAGTAAGATGCAGAAGCAGCCAGGTTGGCACTCATTTTTGAAATAGAATTCCTAGCTGTTAAATGCAAATACATATTCATTATATCTAATCATGGGTCTTCAGTTTCAGCTGAAGGAAATGCTCATTATCCATTTGCTTCAGGTAGGATGATTAACATTTTTTTATATGTGAAGATTCAGAAAGAATTCTTCTAAGAAATTAAAATGGTGAGTTTACCCTCAGACTAAAAGAATTGGATGTAACACCTAGGCAAGAAAGCAAATAGGAAAACCTGTACAGAGCCATGTAATCGGAAATGGTTTTCCCTCCCATTGCATCAAAGGACATCATTTAAGTATATGGGGAAAGATACTGAACAACAGATTTTTATAGCTTTTTAGTAACTGTGAAGAAGTTAATTTTATTTTTATTTGGTAGATTGACTGGAAAGGAAAATACATGGAAAACATAATCTGAAGGAATGAAAATAGGTGTTTTAGTTATAAAACTGTCTTACACTTTTTCTTGCTGAATATTTAAGGCACTTGTATGCATCCAGAGGAGTGCAACAAAGCTGGTTGAAAGGGCTGGAAGGAATGTCCTATGAGCAGTGGCTAAGGATTTTGAGTTTGTCTAATTTGGAGAAAAGGAGGTTGAAAGGTCACTTCATTGCTCTCTACAGCTTCCTGAGGAGGGAAAGTGGAGAGGGATGTGCTGAGCTTTTCTCCCTGGTAACCAGTGACAGGATGTGTGGGAATGGTTCAAAGCTGCACAAGAGGATGTTCAGACTTGACATTAGGAAACATTTCTTTACAGACACAGTGGTCAAACACTGGAATAGGCTTTCTAGAGAGGTGGTTGATTCCCCAAGCCTGACAGTGTTTAAGAGGCATTTGGACAATGCCCTTAACAACATGTTTTAACTTGGTCATCCCTGAAGTGGTCAGGCCGTTGGACTAGATGATTACTGTAGGTCCCTTCCAACTGCAATATTCTATTCTATTCTATTCTATTCTATTCTATTCTATTCTATTCTATTCTATTCTATTCATTTCATTTCATTTCATTTCATTTCATTTCATTTCATTTCATTTCATTTCATTTCATTTCTAATATTAAGAAGAAAAAACCCCAAACTACACATGACCCATTTAACAATAATCTCATTTGGAATCCCTGAAACTGACCCATTTTAAATTATGATGAAGTTATTTGTGTCAGTTTGATGTTTTAGCAAACGATACACAGCAATCACAGATTGAAAGTTTATTTGCAGTTAGATATGTGTCAGGGAGCAGCAGAAACAGGGTTGTTTTATGAGGGAAGGCAGCTCAGGAACCCAGGTGACAGCACAGGTAAGTCAGTGATGGCCCGGACCACAGTGCAGTCCCACAGCATGAGCAGAGTGAGTGAAACTGAACTGGTGATAACAAGAGGTACCATTGACAGTCCCAAACCCATCAGCCTAAGCAACGTAAGAAGCCAGGTGCAGGTCATGCAAACCGTCTCAGTATGAGCAGGCAATACAGCTGAGCAAAGGTACAACTGCAGTACAGCTCAGACCAGGACTGGAGGCATTGAATTGACTTGAAATGGGGGTCTTGGGCCATGTGGAGAGGGAAGGAGGGGATCCCAGGGGAAGGTGGTCAGGGCCATTACAGCCTGTCGGTGTACTCGAGGCCCTGACACCACCTCAGTGACTGTTCTTTTTCATCAAAAGAATAATACAATGAATGAATGAATTTGTTCAGCAATGTTTTGTGGGGTTTGACTGTATCATGTTCCTTTCTCAGACATTTCTAGTACAAAAGGAAAGTTCAATGTGCATAATTATAATAACAAATAAGAGTTGATCTTCATCTTTCTTCCATTCTTCATGTTCCTGTCACACTCATTCCTTGTGTGTTTTTACTAGTAAAGATATTTCTTCAGAAAGGAATTGAGCTCAGAATCACCTAGAAATCAACTGTTGAATACATACTTATCCCCCCATATTATCTGAGACTCTAAAAATAGAACTAACAAGTATATATGCACTAACCCATAACTAATTCCATGACTTTAAGAATATCTCAAAGATATTCTCTGTGTGTTAGAATGTTTCACTCTGACAAAATGAGGACAAGGACAGGTGTGGTGATCTGCATAAACAGGTCAGCTGCAGAAACTATAAACAAATATAATGATTTTTATTTGGGTTTTTTTTAAGCTTCTTGAGATTTGCCCATATGTATCTCTGACACTGAGAGAATAATAAATAGGTGGCTCCACAGTGGATATAATCCATTATTTAAAAGTAACAGCAAAATATTTCTTCCAAGATGAGAAAGTTGAGCTACTTTCTGGTATTTAGTGCAAAGTACCAGAGATTTTTATTTCTTTTTCTGTCAGCATCTGCAGATATTTGGAATTTGCAAGACAGTCAGATTCCTGACACACTGAGTGAGATGTTCTAGTCAGCCTACACTGCAATGTATTTTGGGATAAAAATAAACTGGTCATTTTCTTCCTTTGTTCTCTCAGTTAGAGGGTTTTAAAAACACTAACACATTGTAGTTGAAATCTTGGGTCTTGCCCAGTCCTCAGACATAATTTAGCACTTTTTTTTTTTTTTTTTTTTCATAAAGATACATAAAACTATGAGGCCTAATTCTTGTAGAAAGAAACAGATGATTCTCAAAACCTGAAAAGTTACTGAAAGGAGTCTCCTGGATTATAGTAACTTTTTTTCTGATGAGAAAATTTGTGCATCCATGGAAACTATCAAATTGCTGATGACTTTTGATTCCCCTGCTGAGATAAAAGTGAATCTCTCTTTACATAACACCTCAGCTACTGAGAGAATGAACCCATTCTCTCAGGAATCATGTCTTGGAAAACATGCTTTATTTCAATACAGGACTTTCTAAACTTAGTTAGCTCTGGTATCCTATGAACAGTAGTGGTGTCTGGTGCAACACCTGTTGTAAGAGAAGTTTCTAGTTCCTTGGCCACACCCACCAGGTGTTTGGCCACATTCTGTTTTTCACCAGCAAAAACATTCATAAAGATATTTTTTAAGTACTTGGTTACCCAGATATCTAGCATCATGATCTGAGCTACTACATAGTAGCAGCAAATTGCCATATCCTTAGAAACACCAGCTGTTTTTGAAGCCAATGTGCAAATCACCTTGAATGCTCAGGGAAAATAAGACTAACACTCCACGGAAACTTCAGTTGTGGGTTTTTTTTTTTTTTCTGAAGGTACTATCAGTTTTACTTTCATATGCACAAACTTTCAATGTGCAATGAAGCTAATGTTTGCTGAATGTGTTTTCACTGTGTATCCCTCCATTTCTGTCTAGAAAATCCATAGATAAACATAGTAGTAGTTCTCACACCTGCTTCAGAAACTGAGATGTTGACCCCATGCATATAATCTATCCCTTATTCTGTTGACACATGTCCTTCTTTTCCAAATAGGGACACCACTCTCATACCCCCAAACCTGTCACCAAACAGGTACTAACCAGAACCCTCACCTCTTTTTTTTTTTTTTTTTCAGCAGTCTAAGGTTCACTTCACCATAGAAAGTGTTTGCTCCTATCTCATCCCATTGATATACAGTCAGACAGGTATGCAGGTTCCAGATTAATGTGAAAGGGTTCACAATCCTTATGTGACTAGGATAGAGGCTTCTTCTTAGTACAGCAATTACTTCATGGCCAAGTAATTTGACTGTGAAAATATATTTACCAGAAAGCTTCTATGTCAAAACTTTCTCTAAAATAATTTTATGCTTCACTGGCTATGGTTCACTCTAGACATAATCAAACCAACTTTAAATGAATTCTCTCAGGCATAGGTAGCAGTCTAATTTCATGAGCAGAACAAGTTGCACAACCCACTAGAGAAATATAAGTGCCTCTGCTGAAATACACGTTATCATCACTAGACTAAACTACTAACTGAACTAAACGGTTAAATACCATTCATTCAGCTGGAAATAGAGAAGACTTGATATCCTTGTCAGTATTCCAGATCAGAAAAACAAAATTAATTGCTCATGTGCTGTCATACCAAATGTGAATGTTAATTAGGTTCTCCAAAATACATGAAAATTAGTGTAGTTTAAACTTCTGTTGAGGAAGCTTAGAAATTACCTGATGAGACATATAGTTGGTTTGAAAAAAAATCAGAATTGGTGGTCCAGTATCACTCTGACTGATCAATATAATGAAGATGTAATAAAAATCATGTGGCTGAGGCTCCAGATCTTTACTGGTTGAAAATGTATTTGTCTCTTGAAAGTATAACACTGCATTCTAATGCTCTTGCTGCTAAACTGTTGTCTATTGTTTAGTGGTGAATGGGGAGAAGAATCTTTATGCATCTGCTTTCCCAGAAACATTAAAGATTCAGAAGAAAGGAACTCTTCCATCCACCTCTTGATTAGTAAGGGAAATATAGCTAGAAAGAGAGCTTCATCTGCATAACTTGAATTGCAGAAGTGACAACCTAGGAATCATCATGATGATATATTCTCTCAGCATTAACCATGTTGTGAAAAAGAAGCTAAAAAGTGGGTAAAAAGCTTCTATAGTGCAAGTGATCATATTCAAAATCTTTTCTACTATGTCTCATGTATTCCTGGTTTCCCTTTGGTACTGGCAGGGTTTTTTGCTGAAGTTCCAGAAATGCGCAATGTGCATTCTTCTTTGAAGAAAGACAGCAATAAGAATGAACTTAGCCTTTAAATAAATCTGGTATTATTATAACACTGTTCAGTGGTGAAATTCTCATCATGACTAGAATTTCCTTGTACATAAACTGGAAAATAGCTTGCTGAAATCTATCTCAATAGTTTCCTGCTCAGTACTACTGAAAAACAAATGGACATTTTTAGAAAAGACAGAAATTGCTGATCTTCAAATGAATATTAGACCTGTCTTTGTTATGACATGCTTGTCTCAGTATATTCAGACTGTATTTTCAAAGTACATTAAAACTGCAATAAAGATACTGGTACTAAATGATCATACTGGTATCAATTGATGCGTGAAGTTTGGTAATATAGCACCTAAATTATAGCAAATATAGCAAGCACATTCCCAATTCTTATTTTATTAAACGATAAGCTTTTTCTTTTGGACAATGTGTCTTCACATGTATGAAAAATGACCATGATTCCAGTATGAATGGAATGTATGTTTTCAATTTCACAAGATAGTGTTGCTTTCATATCTTTTGTTCTTGGAGGAAAAGAAAAAAGAAATTTAAAAAAGCAAGCAAAGGAGAGAGTGAGAGAAAGATATGAGTTTGGAATTGAAAATGGCTGTTTAAAGAGAATCCCAACAGGGGAACTGGTTTGGTTTTTCTGCATTTCCTTTAGCAAAAAAAATAGAGCTGATAATATATTTTGATATGCTTTATGTTTATTTTTATTACAAATTATTTACTAATATCAAGTTTTCTGGCATTATTAAAAGTGTATTAAGGAAAAATATTAATTTCAGATATATCTAAACCAGCATAATATAACACATGATCAGAAAACTACACACTGAATACCAAGACTATTACTTTTCCCCTACTGAAAATGGGGAGTGAATTTTTGACCAATAAATACTTCCCAAAGGGCCAGAATTGATCCTCTAAGACTTATTTCACAGTCCATTACCAAGAAACAATACTGTTGCCAGCAAGGTCCTGCCCCACATCTTCTTCTCCCAGCAGCAACCTCTACCTTGTGAGTAGAGGGTTAGAGTTGATCTAATCCAAACCTCTCCTGTAACTAGGACCATGCTGAGTGAACTGTTTGTCTTGTTGAATCAAATGATTTCTTTTTTCTGAGGGGAAGAAGAGTCTGAAAATGAATTATCTCTGCCTAAGGTGTTCCAATCTTTCCTAGGGGTTATGCTGTTCATACTCCCAGTTTCTTCTATCAGGTAGATTTCATGCACAATTTTCCCTATCATAATTTTATTTTCTCTGTGGAAAGACATATCATGGCAGAAAATTCCCAACCAGTTCCACCTACAGTACACTACCTAGTGTACTACCGATTGATTTTTTTCTCTGTTCTGCTTGGGAAGTCTGACTAGTTTAAGATTAAAAATCTTAAGCAGAGCATTTGAGTGAAAATGCCAGTGCACCATTTACTGGCTGCTGCTGCTGCCACCAGTAATAACAAGGGCTATTGCTGGATAGAAATGGAGATATGCAACAGAACATGTAGTTGAGGCACACTTTTCTCATTTAAAAAGGAACGCACTGACTGGGATGAGATTATATCACAACAGATTTTCATACTGCTTCTCAAAACATGTTCCTGTGTCAATAGGTTTGTTTCTTATCACTGTTTACATGCATATACACATATGAATATGTGGATACAATATGGCAGCTATGTGCATTGCTAAAAAGTAAACAGAATCTTCTTTTTTGTTTGTTAAAGATAATAGTTAATTTATATCTAATTTACCTTTGATTTGTTTCATCCATCTACTTTTATTTAACCTGAAGAAACTTTATACAAACAGACTTTTTGAAAAATCTTTTCATGGTTTGTGTCACTTGTGTTAATCCCATACAAGACACACTGGTTTTGACTGTAAGAAGGATTTCTTTTTAATAATTTGATTATTCTCCGGACATCCTTCTTTGATAAAAAATTGATCTTGACCTTATATGCCTAAGTACCAAAATTAGATTTGTGCAATCGACATAGTGAAAGTGGTTATCTCCTCCTAGCTATCGTTTTAGACATCTCCTCTGAAATCTCAAGAGATGTTCAGGTCATTCACTGCTCAGCAACAATATCTATATAAAGCACTGATTCTCCTAGTGCTGTATTTTTCCACTCTTTTGAATACTGAAGCTATTTTGTTTTACCTAAACTATTCTACTCCCTCCCTCCAACCCCAATCATCAAACTGCCAGTCAAATCAAATGGTCCAGTTTATTCTCACCTCTGACCTAAAATACTGTTGCCTCTGGTCACACTAGCTTAAGCAACACATAAGTAGCTTTTAGCACCATCTAGCTAACTCTCAGTGTAACATACTTCACCAAAGTTTTTTAATTCCTCTTGGAAATGTTTTGAGTCTGTTTCTACAAACCTCACACATTGTTCATTTTTAGCCCTCCGCAAGAAATTAATCTCACACATAAAGGCTGAAAACTTTCTCTGGTGTGGTTTAGGCTCATTTCATATGTGATAAAAAGGTCTTTAGTAACAATCAGAAAGCTGTCTGGAAGGGCAAACATTAGAAAGAGGATCACACAGGTTTTGTACTGTCATATTTTCAGTTGATACCAATGAGAGTCACTTTGACATGAAATGGATTTACAGTTTCATTCTGATAGTTATGCAGTATGATAAATTTTTCAAAGAAACTATAGGAATTTAGAAAGATGTGGAAACAAAGCTGAAAGTATTTTATGATTAATTTTGCATTTTGTTGTTTCTACCTATGATATTTAAGAGAAATTTTATTAAAATTGTTTGCTATATTCAATAACAAAAGAGCACAAGTAAGAGAAAAGAAGCTCTTCTCTTTTTAAGCAGTGAGTTGACCAGCAAATGCATTTTCTTCAAGGATAACTGCATCTCTCCTCTCTTCTCTATACAAATATCATCTTTTCAGTGCCTAGAATTTCCTACAAGACTCTAGTTTGAACCTGTATATCAGAGACCTGCAACAGTTTTCTGCTCCCAAGGTAATAAAACACTATATGTGCTGAAATGGCCTCTTTCAGTCTCCTAATCATGTTTCCATTTTGTGCACCTCTGCCATCAAGCAATATGAAACTGGAGCACTTGAATAGTAGCTTAAAAAGCTAGAGAAAAATTATGATTGTGGCAAAATGAATTCTATTAGCTAGCACTAACAATTAGATTTAATATTTAAAAGTGAATTGATGTAAGATTCGTAAATTTCAGTAATCCAGTTGAGACTCCATTAGTAAAGGAATGTTGTGAATTTACCTGCTTTTTCTGTTGCATTAAATTTTAAAAAAAAATATTAAATATTAGAAGAAAATAAATGGATAATACTATACCAATGTAAGCAGATATTTTTCTTCTGTTCACCATGGTTACACAACAAAGTACAATCCTGAAAAATGACAAAACAAAATATAAGGCTGTTCCAAAATTTAACAGATTTGTCCCAACAAATTATTTATACACTCAAAAAGGTAGGTATTTTTCAGCTACCTAAAGTACTGTTTTATTGTATTTAATACTGCCTAAAATATTTCAACTGACTTCTCTTAGAAAAAGTACAAAATTGGAATTACATTACTTTGTAAATCATCACTAATTCAGATAATATGGTTGTTAATTTTGATGAGGATCTGAATTTTAGGTAGCATGCATAAACAGTCAGGATTAATGCAACTATGCATACTTTTATTCTAGTATATTGATACATAAATTGACTTTTTTTTTATAGAGTTTTGTAATCCTAAAAGGTAGTTGAATGAGTTTTCATATTTTATTTTTTTTATATATTGCTTTCTCTATTTCAGATAGGTTCTGAAACCCACACTTTTACAATTACTGACTAAGATACCTTGAAAGCTGAATTAAGGCTGATAATCATTTACAGAAACGAGGAATTTGTCCCCATTGGGTAATTTCAGGGCATTGACTTCCCCTAGAACTCACCAAGCAGGGGTTGTCTGCAAAACGTTGAATGCTACTACAGATTAGGTTATGTATTTGTGAAATTCTGGTTGCTTTGGTCATCTTAATATGGAGAAAAAAATCTGCTGATTTATTTTTTTGTTCCATTTTGTTCACTTTTCCCATTAGAAGGATCATTTTTTCCCGTTAGGAGGAATGCATTTCATAATTCAATTCATTAAGATGCATTAACTAATTGTCTCCATTCTTTTGCAGTTATTTAAACTAAATTAAGTCAATTATACTTTTCTATCTCTAATTCTTCTTTTACTTAATCTAAACTGAAGAAAGTGATCCTTAGCTGGAAAATAAAAAAGAGAAAGCATTCCTTACAGCAAGAGTTGAAGCCCCAGTATCATAGTGTGAAAACAGTTCAACGTCAAAGTGATATAAAAGACTTTTAGATTCATTTGCCTATTATAAAGATTGATTAGCTGGTGTTTGTTGTGAGGGGGTGTGATGGTTTAATCCCTGCCGGGGTCTGAGACCACGAGGCCGCTGCCCCTCCCCCACAAAGGGAGTGAAATATAAAGCCCTGGTCTGAGATAAGGAAAGGTTTAATACAGCAGTGCAATAGCAACACAACAAACAACAACAATAAGAATAACAGTGATAACAATGAACAGAGCAAAGTATATCTACCAATACAGGAGTGAGAGGAGCAGATGTATAAAACCACGCACCCCGCGCTCCCGCATCAGGATGTGACGCGCCAGGATGTGACGTCTGCGTGGTATCTGAATAACCCGGCTAGAGCTCCCCCCCCACTGCTGGGGAAACTTAACCCTATCCTGGTTAAACCAGGACAGGGGGTTGTTTGATTGTGTTATTTCTTCAGAACATGGTGACATCATTCCAAGAAATGGACATTAATGTACATTTCATTTAGGAATTTTAACGTAAGACAGCCATGGTATAAAGCTGTCATGACATTGTCATCAAAATGGGATAAAAGAACTTAACAACACCAATGTGATGCAGATAAGCAGACACTCTTTTATTAACGACCGGGTGTGTAAGGGAGTCTCACTAACAATGCACACCTAACTCATGTAGCATGCTGATTACGTAGAATACACTAATACATATTAATCAAGTTCTCATACATAAACATGTTAACTCCCATAACTCATTTTCTTATTCCCACCTCTTTCTGGTCATGTGCACTTGAGTCCTGAAATGAGTCAGGGGGCAGCTTTTGTGACCACCACGGACTAAAAGAAAGACCCTCCAATGTCCTTGACCCAAGGATCTTCGGCTCACATCGCAATTTTAACATGCTTCAAGGCCCTTTCACAATATAACTTTTAGAACACCTGGTCTACAGGGCAATAAATCGTCCTTACTGAACAGTCGAACAATGGTACCTCATCATGAGTTTTATTCTTTGTATAGAAATGTGGTTAATGTTTATCACTAGTCTACGTGACCTTAGCCTGGGACTTTAAAAAGGACTTTTTAGCAGCATAACTGGTTGTATAGTTACTCTAAATCATTCCTTATTTAAATCTAAATCACCAAAAATCATTAAGATGAGCTCAAATTAAAAACAAATCAGTAATGATCAGTAACAACATAGCACTCATTTTAGCAACTAAAATTTATTCCTGATATCAAATAATCATGGGATTCCCATTGAAATAAGAAACAAAGAAACAAACAAATAAGTTTTACCTAAACTTAACTTCTTAAAGAATACTCTATACAAAGTTTTCAGATTTGATTAGCTACTGGGAAATAATAAAATTAACCCTTTAAATTAATGATTTCCCCCTTCCCCCTTTTTATTGTCTCCTAATTATTATTTTTTTAGTACAGTTATTTTTCTGCTACTACACTGATGTCAGAAAAATAAGTTTGGAAATATGTTCATGGCAATAAAATAGAACATTTCCAGAAATAGCACCTGCCCTGTTAAAAACACAAAAATATTTCTGACCTGTGGAGACCACTGAGGATCACAATAGAAAAAAATTTTTTTCAGCTCTTTTTTTTTTTTTTTTCCCCTCTTTGTCAACTATGGTTCTGCATGGAAACTTTAAAAATAAGCAACACTAGGGTTACTTCAGAAGTGGTGTTGAATTAGTTTAACTGGTGGTCACAGATGATCTGTGAATTCCTCTGTGTTTATTTTCCCTTGGTACCAATATGCAACAAGAGAAGAACAAAGATCTAGGGATATGAAGATAAGAAGTACTGTCTGTGAATCATTTGACTAAAATGCTCTCATTTCAAGCCCAGAGCAATTTCCAGGATCTAGAATTTAATCTGGTCATAGCACAATTTGGGGATTTCACAGAGATTAAAAGTTTTCTGCTTTACTATCACTCTGCCACCTTTTCCTTCCCTACAACATGGAAACTCAACCTACTCTGTCTTGAAGTTGTACCTTTTGGGTGAGGCATAATAGCTGCTAAATGAAGCATTTGTCATCCCTTTCACCCTCTGCACTTGGAATCGCATGTGACAACATGCTTATAAAGGTTACTATCAGTGAAGAGTCGATATGGTGAAAGGGATCCAGGATGCTTATTTAGATGCTTATTTAGATGCTCTTCTTTTTCATGATTTTTGTCGCATTGACTTTCATTTTTCTCCTATCAGAGAACTCATTTCTTTATATGGCTGATACTTGACTTCAGCTCTGTAGGGGACTTGTCACAAAAGCTACTATCATATATATATATATATATATATATATATATATATATATATCAGTTTCCAAGGATCTACAGCTCCCTGTCATTCTTCATTGACTATATTATCTTCTCAACAGAATTCTAGACCTAGGTTTTTAAAATTGCTTTTAATTAAGAACAACAGTTTTAAGAACCTTTCCATTAATTCCATTTTTTCACAGTCCCTCTAATTTACCTAAGCTGACTTCATGAAACCTGAGATGTGAGGAACTTAATGACTAAATTAATTCAGAAATATGCACTTGTTCCAATAAAAGCTACAAAAATGTTTTCTTTACATCATTTCAGTTTTGATCCTTACTATGTTTCTTTCCATGAAAACTTCAAACAGTGTGACAATATCCAGAACAAGTCAGGTAGCTGAGAAAGCCTGAACTTGCTTTCATAGTAGAACAAAGATTGTATTTCACTTTTTTTTTTTTTAAGACAGACATTACTACATTAAACACTAATCAAATATTTCCACTTCTTGATTTAAGGAACTGAGATTTGTCTGCTATTGCACCCAGTCAGAAAAGGTCTACCTACCAATATTTTCAAGTTTCTTTTCTGCTTATAAGGACATTGCCCATGAGTTAGAATATATCTCCAAGGAGGAATAAAGGCCTTTTTTGGTGTATTCCTATATCTTTCCTCTTCAAACACTTCATTACTCTCCTGTATATGAACTATCCTGCCCTGAAACGCTTCAGAGTTTGTCCTGATTTTGCTAAAGCCAGGAATAACACTGACCAGTCTCATTATTGATTGTAACATGGATCTCCCTATGCTGGAGAGAGCGTGTTAAAATCAAAGGATGGTGAGACCAACTTGTGTTTATCAAAGCACATAGTATCCTACATTAGGAGGGTTACTAGCTGTTGTGTCAAGATAAGGTTATGCACTGGAAAAGGATAGCCACTCTGACCCCAAAAGACTGGTTTGAGTAGGAAATGTAGCATTCTCATTCACTGATACTGTGCATTAAAACCTTCTCAAAGCCAGGAACAGTATGTAGAAAAATACTAGCTCCTGGCTGTCTTTGCCTTTGCATCTGGACCTCCTTCTGACTGTAATTTTAATTTTACTTTACATCAGAGGGCTGGAACAACCTCACATTCAGTCAGAAGGTTGCTCTGTACATGCACTCTGTACTACAGTACTCTGAAAGATATGTTCTATTTATAAAATACATCTTCTCTTAAACAACACACAAGCTTAACAGGGATGTTGTTTTTAGAAACAAGTAGCAAACAAGTTATAGTCCCACAAGAGATCTGATTCCTTCCAGATCTTAATATTTTTTCTTCCTCCTTAAACAAGCACAGATGCAAGAGTTCATGCTGTCTTTAAATAGGTCAAAGATGCTTTCAAACCTCAAGTGTCTTATTTTCTCTAAGATGATTTTCCTTTCTTCTCAGAGAAAGGAAATATGACTAAAGAGATGAAAAAATCTGAAAATGGATCTTGGTCTTAGCCATCATTACATTATTATTTCATAATAGATATGATGGTGTTTGAGGCAAACACAAATCAGAGAGTATATAGATGAATGAACAGCAGTAATTATTTATTGACCTTGCTACTCTAATAATATAGACTATCAGAAACCTCAGAAATAAGTTTTAGCAACGAAGTGGCTATAAAATTCTCATTAACAACTAAGAATCTCAAATACTGTTCAAAGGCAAAATAAAATTCTTAGCTTACGTGCTGTATCTTCTGAGTATTTTACCTCTCGTTGTCTATATATTTCTGTGTATAAAACAAACAAATAGCTTTCTTTGAGTAATATTTGAGGTAGGAGGTGGCACCTTGCAGAAGTGTATATTTAGGGCATGACTGCTCCATAGAAGCCATTCTTGAATTTTTCATTCTGTGGCCAGGCTATTGAGGTTCACTCCTCTTCCCAGAACCTGTAACCCTCTTCCCAAAACTCACATAATTACAGATATCTGTGTGTGGCTAACCTAAGAAGAAAATTAGGTGGCTAGCCTACTGTCACAGTCCGCTCGGTGGACTCGTGGTGGTTTGTTTACTACAATCTCGAAAGTGCAAAATTAAGGCAACCAACACCAAAGGGGATTGTATCAATCAAACAGTGAAACTTTATTGTGTTGCCTGTGAAGCAGTAGGCAATAGTTAGAGATGGGTGAAAGAAAGGGGAAAAGTAAAGTTAAGTTTAGAGAGGAGAGAAGAGAAGGAGAGGTTATAGCTACCACCGCTGACCTCAAGACGTCCTTAAGGTCCTGGGTCCAGCCAGTGCTCCGTTGCCAGTCGTTGTGATCCTTGTGGGGAAGCTTCAACTTTTCATTGTCCAGAAGTCATCTTTTATGCTTAGTGACACACCTTGCTCCTCCTGTGCTTCAGGGATCTCCGCCCATTTTGAGCAAGGCTACCACGTATGCACAAGGGGGAGTATCTGAGGCATGGTCGGTCTTAGAGGGGGGTAGCCTTCAACCAGGAGGTGTGTTTGAAGTAAAGTTTGTCTAAAGTTCATGATTTCTTCATCGATGTTATGGCAACAGTTGCAATCCATCTTTTCTGACAGTAGCTATGCAGTCATCTCTAATGGCTCCGGTTAGTCTCAGGTACTGAACAATAGCACAGCACTCTGTACCACACAGTTCAGTATTCCAAAGAATAGTACAGTACTCTTTGTACCACACAGTTCTGTATTCAGGAGCCTTTGCACTGCATTCCAGACTTGGGATTGGCAACTGTGTTCCAAACAGGCTGTTGTCGGGTACCTTACTGTCCATGTCCCTGATGACAATCTTGAGACAATGCCGATCTTCTGACTGACTCTTACACCTACCTGTCTTCTTAACTTTCATGGTCAAGGCCTTTTTATAGTTAGGTCAACTGAGAGATCACTTGCAGAGTGAGGGCACATCTATGAATTTACCAATGGAAAGAATGTGATTTTTCCTTTTCTTTTTCATTTTTCCTTTTCCTCTTCCTCTTCCTCTTCATTTCTTTCTTCTTTTTCCTTTTTTCTTTTTCCTTTTCCATTTTTTCTGATTTTTTCTTTTTTCTTCTATTTTCTCATTTCCTTTTTCTTTGATTTAATGTTATGTTGTTTGTTTTCTTCTAAAATGAACAAACACTAAGCATGAACCCAAAGTATTGTGATGCACTAAAAATAAAAAAGATGATAAAGTAGAAAAAATAGAAAAGCATTCTGCCCCAAGGATGCCACCCTGAGGAGTGTTCTCATCATTGTCTTTCAGGTCTTTCTGTTGGTTTAGAGATAGGAAGTTTTTTTATAACAGATAGGAATAGGTTAGACAGTAGAAAAGCACTGGTGGACTTTAACTAGAAAAACTATAGAAAACAAGTTCAGACATCCTTCTTGGAATCATGCAAAATAAATAAGTGATGGATTCATGTTTTAATGGACTGCCTTCTTTAGTGAAAAATTTGTTTTTCACATTAGACTTCTTGATCTATGACGAAAAGACGTCATCCCACTGATTTCATGTTTTTAGGGTTTCCACATAATCAGGAAAATGACATGGGGGAATAGTAGCTTAATATTTATCTAAAATAAATAAATAAAAAAGAATGAGGTAGAGTGTTCTCAAAAAGAAAAAAGAAAAAGAAAAAGAAAAAAGAAAAAAGAATAAAAACACCTGTGTCTGATAGACACCAAAGTATATTATATGCAGATAAGTAACTAAAAAAGGCAGTGATTGCAATGAAGTAAGTATATAAATGATATTTGAAGTAGCCTAGTTTCAGAAGGAATTCCATTTCCTGTCTCTGGAGTTCTTCAGTTAATAAATTTAGTGTTCTTCAGAACTGTTTTCTTGGGATTTTTGTTATCTTTTTTTTTTGTAGTGGGAGGGAACAGTACACCAACAAGAAACAAGTCACCAAGATTCACAGGAGATACTCCAAAGAAAAAGAAAAAAATTGTGACTGGAGTTACAGCTGATAGAAAAATGAGACTATAAATACTTTTTGAAAAAAAAAGAAAAAATATTCACTTATTTCTCATTTCTGCCTATCTATAAAAGATGTGAGACTTTCAGGACATTAGTCTAAAGCAAAAAATTACTAAAACATGCAGTATTTCTTTAAACACTATGTACGTGGAAAAAAAATAGCAATGAAACCAGACAATGGACTGTTTTATCCATCATTCTTCACATCACAGCTGAAAGGTCCTTGGAGAGGAATGCACAGCCTTTTTGATCATTGTGGTATTTTCATATTGCTCTATGACCAATTCATATAATGAAGTGCATGCTGAAACACAGGCTCAGCTCTTTGTTAATCTCCATCTCAGACTGTGCAGACTTCCACAATAGTATTTAGTGAGAGAACCTGAATGAAGATAGTATCAGAGCAACCATGTATAGGAAGAAAAGTTCACACAGCATTGTGCTCTGGTTCCTGGTTTTGCTACTAAAGGAAGACTAGAAGGATCTTTCTAAATTTTGTTAACCCCTTCAAATCTGTACCATTTATGAAGCCAATGTCTGCAGTATCCACATATAGAACTAATAGATTATGGGAAACCCAGTGCCAGACTACTTCTTTCAAAAATTAAATTCTTGAGCACTAAAATCTCCTGGATCAATTTAGCCTATATCTAATTAATGTGCTGCATAATAGGTTTACTATCATAATGGTGGATGACAAGAAGACTGCAAAAAATTACCACTGCAATTAGTGCTTTCCATCTACTTTAATTTAGCAAATTAATGACTTTGAAATAGCCCCAAATCAGAAACAAAGAGCACTCAGAGGCATTGCTAAATTAGTTTTTTTGGTAACTGTTAAAGAAAAGAGAGATTAAGTGTGTTGATGCAGAACATACAGAAAAGAAACAGTGGTGGAAAGTAATCAAGAAGTGTAGCTTAATCAGTAACACTACAGGTTTTTAAATCATCTTTCTATTAAGGACATTCAAAAAAACAGACTGTGCTACAGTAAAAGTAGAAATATTAGCAATTACAGAAATTAATGTAACTGTAATTGCCTGTTACTGCCTGTCACCTGAAACTATGTTTTGACATTCTGGGTGAGAGTGGTTGTTATCACAGAGTTTTGACCACCACATGAGTAAAAGTAGTTTTCACACAAGTTAGCTATTGTAATTTGCTTACTTCCAACTTGAATACTGGAGATAAACATTGGTGCCCTCACTTACAAATGTTGACAGGTGAAATACCGTGGACCTGAAAATTTCAGCTATTGAGACCTCATGCTTATGTTAATAGGTAAACCGTCTGTTTTATTTTGGGGAAAGTTTACACAAATTTAATTCACACAATTACACCACTGGTGCAAATTCCCTTCCAATTCAGTGAAATTAATTTTCTGTGCCTGTATCCTTAAATGTCAGAAAGGGATGCATGCTTTCTCAAGGACAGAAGGGAAGGAAACAGAGAGAAACTTCACTTGGGTTTACATCGTCAAGTTTATTAAAGTTTCTAGATATAAAATAAGCAAGACCAGCCAATTAGTCCCCAGGAAAGTAATCAGTATTAGGATATCTCAAACAAGCAAAGAATAAAGCCTAAGCCCCAAAGACTTGCTTTGGCAAGGGGATGGACTTAAACCTTTAATACTTAAAACTGTAAATAGAATCATAGAATGATCTGGGTCGGAAGGGACCTTAAATATCATCTCGTTCCAAACCCCCTACCATGGGCAGGGACACCTTCCACTAGACCAGGTTGTTCAAAGCCCCATCCAATCTGGCCTTGAACACTGCCAAGGAGGGAGCATCCACAACTTCTCTGGGTGACCTGTTCCACTCTTTCACCACCCTCACAGTAAAAAATTCCTTCCTTATATCTAATATAAATCTACCCTCTTTCAGTTTAAAACTGTGACCCCTTGTCCTATCCCTACACTCCCTGATAAAAAGTCCCTTCACTTCTTTCCTGTAGGCCCTTTTTAAATACTAGAAGGCTGCTATAAGGTCTCCCCAGAGCCTTCTCTTCTCCAGTCTGAAAAATCCCAACTCTCTTAGCCTGTCCTCATAAGGAAGGTGCTCCAGCCCACCTGATCATCCTTGTGGCCCTCCTCTGGACCCACTCAAGCAGGTCCATGTCCTTCTTATACTAGGGGCCCCAGATCTGGACACAGTACTCTAGGTGGGTTCTCATAAGAATGGAGTAGAGAGGGAGAATCATCTCCCTCAATTTGCTGGACACACTTCTAACACAAATCTAATGTCAGAAGATATAATAAATTTGGTATCATACTATACTAAGTAATTTAGTCAAAATAATCTTGCATTTATCACAATGCCTTTCAGCTGACTAAAATAGATGCATGGTAAAAGCATCTAGGGTCAACCAAAATGTTTCATTACTTTGCTTAACAGTTTATTTTAATAAGAAATCCCTCAGTGTTTGAAAAAGAAAGTTATCTTAAAATATTTTTTAATTCTCTTGTGAATTTACCAGTCAGTTTCCTGTCTGTGGTTCTTGTGTTGCCTTTCTCCATTTAAGCCTAAATACTTAATCCCCAGTGTACCAATTTACAATTACCTTCTGGGGCAAGCTGCAGTGTGTCAGAGAGTTGCAGTTTCTTAATCACCCAGATCAGAGAATCTCTTGGACCACTTCACTGTTTCCTTTCAGCCTATGGTGTCTGTGATTTCTTTACATAGAAGCTAAGTTGGGGGGGAGGTTTGAAGGAGGAGGTGGAGGAATGCAAGGAAGGGAATCTGAGTGATGCTAAGATACATTTCTATTTGGGAAACCCTTCTGGGAGCAGAGGCCAAGAAATGTTCACAGCCAAAATCTAAGTACTTCTGAAGCTTTTTTCCTGGGTGGGGTTTTTTTGGGAGAGGAGAGGTTGATTGGTTCGTTGGTTGGTTGGTTGGTTTTTTAATTGTTCTACCCTTTTTGTATATCCTCTTATCTAATTATTTTTTACTGATATTTATGCAAACTTTGGGACTTCATTCTTACTTTATCTTTTTTTCTAGCATTAAAGTTATCAGTTCAGAAAAGATAACACAGAAATAAGTAATAAAAGCACAGACAATATTAATGTCATTCTAAATTTTAATAATGATGTTAATGAGTTTCCACTTATTCATAATATCTCTGCTTTATCTGTCATTTTTGTATTACACACATCTGAAGTTTATCAAAGAAGCAAACTACCAGGGAAAAGATCTGGTGAATTTTCAATATAAAATAAATTAACCTAAGCGGGTGGCAGACATCTGTGGAACAGGACAAGACAATCTGTACAGATAACTGCAGTTTAGTTTTTGTACCTTAAATTCATAGCCCAATTTTATTCCAGCCTGTTCCTATATGTAAACTGTGGATGTCCAAAACAAGTGTCAAACACTTGAATAGTGCCTTAAAGCATGATGTCTCCATTCTTACATAGCTGCAAATTTATGAACAAGTAAATGGAATTTTTCTAAATTTGAGCATGTAAATTTGTCTTTAGGCAACGAATATAAGAAATTTTATCTCACAGAGTTAGTTTTACCACAATGTTACATGTTTAAACACAGGAGTTTATCATAGAAGTGCCTTCTCAACCATATGTTACCAGAGTGATTCTACAATAAATTGAAATTATTGAACTATATTTAAACTGTGATAGAGATATGGTGTTGTATAACATTTTAATTAGATCTGGGAATATCTGGGAAAAATTTCTCGGAAAAAGAGATATCCTCTTAATTTAAAAAATACTAATAAAATAATAATAATGTTTAAAAATTCTGTAATGGAATTAAATCACTAAAGTACCTCTAAAATTGAGGCAGCATTCTTCAAGACACAGGATATCAGAAGAAAAATTTGGAGTTGTGAAGCTAAAACACAATTCCACAATTTCCACTTTCTATTCTTTGAGACGCTGTGGCCATTACTCAGCCTGTTCTGTGGCTAGGTGAAAAGTAAATACTGTTACTGTATTAACATTGTGTATGCGCTTCTGTGATTTGTATGCTATTGTACACAATATCATGTAACTTGTACAAATGTGTATGTGTGCTATAGTACCTAAAGTATAGATTTTGTCCTTCCTCTAACAGATGTATTCCTGAGTTTATCTTTGCCACTGCTATGTAAAGACACCATTGTTCAGCCTTTGCCAGGGTCCAGTCATGACAGCCTAGAAGTCAAAATGTTCTATTTCATCCTACTTCCCAGGTCATTTGCTGAGACGACCAGTGGTGTTTAAACTTGCTCAGGTTTCCATATCAGAGAACAGATGGTGTAAATCCACTCTGAATTGCAGAATCTGCACCATCCCTCTTTCTCAGTCAGCTTAGTGCACATTAGTTTGTATTGAACGAGAACATATAGCTAAGGACACACTGTGCTAGACACTGTACAAGCATAACAAATTGAGAGTTTTTGTCCAGGGAGCTTAAATTTAAGTTTGAAATGAGAGACAGCAGGTGGATAAGACAGATGGAGAGGAAACACAAAAATAGCAGTGAGACAGCTGTAACCAGTGCTATAAGCAGTGGTCACACCAGCTGGCTAATCACTGAGAAGTGGTTTCTATCATTGCCACAAAGACAAGCTTGAAGGAAGGATTTAAAGTGGAAGTGAGAATTTATTTTAGAGTTATTTCCATACAGAAGTGGGAATGTGAGAAAATGACATTTGTCGTGTGAAAAATGCAACAAACAGGAGATCAGAAGCCAGGATTCCAGTCAGCACAGCAGTGGGAATCTTGATGTACATATACAACTGCAGATGAGGTGGGCAATAACCTTGAAGAGTTTTAAAAGTGATAAGAAGTTGCATAAAATGAGAGCATTTTGTTTGAGGCAAAGAACACAATGATTTGTGCAAACCCACCTAGAAATATTTTATGTTGGTTTAAAGGAGACAAGTTTAAATATGATTAAGAAAGAGGAGGTAAAATTTCCTTCCTCAGAGGGATACACAAACATCTCGACAACACCAGTTTCAGTACTGGGGGACAGGAGGTTTAGTGGGACCTAGGAATGGATGTTTTCAAGGACTGGCATGTCTGCCTTTTCACCTCGAAAATCAAAGTCAAAAGGCTTTTTCTTGTTACAGCACATGAACTTCTGTGGACTTATGATGTGCATCATACAAAGGGTGTGTGGAGACTCCTGATGTCTGATGTGCCTTGCCCAGGCAGCAGAGACAGACAGCTCTGTCACCAGAGAAACTTCACTGTTTCTATTGTCATCTCAAAAGTATCAATAATTAAGAATTTATTTGGAGCAGGTTTGCTATTTAAGAACGTAGCTTTTCAGTTTTGGTACTTTATTCTGGTCTCTGAAGCTTGCATCTCTATCCCTCTGTATCTATCCTCTTCACAGACTATTTCAACAGCTTGAGCTCGCCTCTTTGCAGGTGATGCCAGATGCTCCCTCTCTAACAGGCAGCTTTAGTTCTCTCTCACCCATGTACACATAAACGGGTGATGCCAGATGCCCCCTCAACTCCAGGCCTCACCCAAGTGAGTGCAAATACACACACCCAAGCAATACAGTACATCTGCATATACTGAACAAATGAATCCAGGTATGTTTTCATGAGTTAGGACTTGCTGGAAGAACTTAATCTTTCAGTGGCTCCTCCAATGTCTAATCAATACTTACTCTTCTCTTGCTTTGCACTATTTTTCCCTCTTTCTAAATCAACTCTAAATAGATTACAATTTAATAGTTGAGACTTAAAAGGCTAATATAAGATAGTTTAGTTTATACACCTGTCACAGATTTACAATAAGATCATTTATAAGGTAAACATTTATTTAATTTATTTCTGGATCTATTAAACATGTTTATTCACAGTTACTGGAAAACTAATAAACCCACCTTTTGTTTTGATGAAACAAATCTTGTATATGCAGCATTTCTTGTGGAAAAATATATATATTACCCCCAAAAGCTGTAAAAAAATTTTATGTTCTACTGCAAGAATACTGCAAAGTTAAAAATGTATTTCTAACTGACATTTAGTGCCCACTAAATAGCACCTACATCGTACCTACTATTATTATAAAAAATGTATAACTGTAAGTGAAGAGTGTTAGGGAAATAAGTTTTTCTTCTGCTGACAATTTGTTTATTTTATATCCTTCCAACACTTTGCAGATGTCAGTCAAACCCTTGATGCCAGTTTTTCTCAAACTGGTAGACAGAGACAAGTGATACTTTGAAACACATTAAACAATAACATTGTTTATCTTGTCATCTTGTTCTGCAGATGGTCCTACTTCTCCTCAGGTCCATCTATACAACAAAATGCAAAGAGCTAGATCTGGTAACTAGAAGAAGTCTACTAGGCTCTGCACAACTGTAAGGGTCCAAGAATGAACATCAGATTGCAGGACTGAGGGATTGAGGCATTTAAGTTCTGACATTACAAGCTTCAAAGGACCCATATCTATCAGTACAGTGATCACTACAGGACTGGTTTTGCTGCTTAAATGACTCAGCTGACACACCCAGAATACACAGAATTCTATAGGGGTATAGAAGAATACCTTGAAAAATTTAAGATTCTGCACTGTTTAAAAGGCAAACCCATAAAATAAGTCTTGGGATGGTATGTAGTGATAAATTAACCCTGTATTAGTATCCTAGAAAATATAATCAGTCAAATAAAAACAGCTGAGAGGCTTCTATAATCTCTAATTTTTGTATTGTGGAAGGCAGGTTTTCCTTTAAAATATTTTGCATTTTATCCTCTCTTTATAATATGTTGTGTGGCCTATGAAGTGTTATTTCAAGGGAAAATTACTTACTTGAGGAGCACTGAATGTTTTCTCAAATAGTACAAATAAATTAGTTAATGTTTTGTAAAACTTCTTGCGGAAAATCCTATAATTCAATACAGAAAGATGTCAACAGGATGGTTTATGTTGTCTGGCTTTATTGAGAAAAGTATTTTTTAATCTTTCCAGCATTCTGGACACACTAATGTTATTGGAGGGTTAGTCTTAGAAGAGTATTAGGTATTTTTGATAGTTAGATATTTCTGAGTAAGATGATCAGCACCAGTGTGGTGGGTTGACCTTGGCTGGATGCCAGGTGCCCACAAAGCCACTGTATGACTCCCCTCCTCAGCTGGACAGGGGAGAGAAAGTACAACCAAACGCTTGTGAGTTGAGATAAGGACAGGGAGATCACTCAGCAATTACCTTCATGGGCAAAGCAGACTTGACTTAGGGAAAATTAATTTATTACCAATCTAATCAGAGTAGGATAATGAAAAAACCAAATCTTTTAAACACCTTACCCCCAGCCCTCCCTTCTTCCAGGCATAACTTTACACCCAATTTTCTCTACATTCTCCCCCCAGCAACACAGAGGGACAGTTCATCACATTGTTTCTGCTGCTCCTTCCTCCTCAGAGGGAAGACCCCTCACACTCTTCCCTGCTCCAGTGTGGGGTCCCTCCCATGGGATACAGTCCTCCATGAGCTTCTCCAATGTGAGTCCGTCCCATGGGCTGCAATTCATGAACTGCTCCAGAGTGGGTCCCTTCCATGGGGTGCAGTCCTTCAGGAACAGACTGCTCCAGTGCGGGTCCCCCATGGGGTCACAAGTCCTGCCAGCAAACTTGCTCCAGCATGGGTTCCTCTCTCCATTCAACCACAGGTTCTGCCAGCAGCCTGCTCCAGCGCAGGCTTCCCACAGGGTCACAGCCTCCTTCAAGCATCCATCTGCTCCAGTGTGGGGTCCTCCCCGGGCTGCAGGTGGATCTCTGCTCCACTGTTAACCTCCATGGGATTCAGAGGCACAGCTTGACTCACCATGGGCTTCACCACAGGCTACAGGGGAATCTCTGCTCTGGCACCTGAAGCACCTCCTCCCCCTCCTTCTTCACTGACCTTGGTGTCTGCAGAGTTGTTTTTCTCACATATTCTCACTCATCTTTCCCAGCTGCAGTTGCTGTTGCACGGTTGGTTTTTTTCCCCCTTCTTATATATGTTATCCCAGAGGTGCTACCACCATTGCTGATGGGCTCAGCCTTGGCCAGTGGTGTGTCTATCTTGGAGCCGGCTGGCATTGGCTCTATCAGACACAGGGGAAGTTTCTAGCAGCTTTTCACAGAAGCCACCCCTGTATCCCACCCCCCCACCCCCCCCCCCAAAACCTTGCCAAGCAAATCCAATACAACCAGTAAAAGTGTCTATAAGGAAGTGCCTTTGGAATACAAAAAGTAGTACTGAAGCAGAAGAAACAAAATGAGAGACATAGAAAGAATATTACAGTGCCAAGAACAGATATAAAGTTAGGGGTGGTTCAAATCCAAATAGTAAATTCTTAATATGGCTGTCCAAATTTTTGGCGGTTTTCAATCTGTTTTTTCTTGCTCTACGATGACAGTGATTCTGATTTATTCATCTTTATTATACCTGTGCATATGGAGTGGAAGTGAGATAACCAGTGCAGGAAAGTGATATTCTCTGATGCCTTTGCATTGACTTAATGCATATGGGTATGTTTTAGTCACAGTTTTGACAGACCATGAAAAAAGCCATCTGAAATACATCTAATTGGGACTCTTGAACCTAGATAAAGAGAAATCTGAAAGTTACACACTGTTTGAATCAGGTTTTCCTCTCTCAGAGCAAAATATTGTCTTAGAAAATGTCCTAGGGCTCTCTTGAAAGCATTGGAGGGTCCGAGCATACACCTGGTTAAGCATATCATCAGAGACTTTGTGCTATATGTGTATGTAATATCCACAGGTTTTAAACACAAACAGAATGCCTAGCTCCAGGTTCGTTGGGCTTTTGCAGACCACCTGAATGTATGTAATAGGTCCATCATGTCTAGTGTCAGACCTTAAACACACAATTTATGTCTCTCAAAGCAGGGTTTTTTAATCTAATTAGTTTGGTCTGTACGGTAGGCTGTAGTGAGGTCAGAAACACTGCAAGTGATTGTCTTAACACTGGGATATTCTAAACAGAATATCTTCCTGGAAGAGATTATAGACTCAACTCAGTCTTTTCAACAAAACAGCATTTTCAATAGGAAACACTAACTCCTCTCTAAATCTTTCACATTAGATACCAAGACCAAATGATTCAGGTTACAGTTTAGTATCTGAATTCTTTTTAAATCTATTGCACATACATGAAATTGAAAACTATTATACACAATTATCTCTTCTTAGTTGAGTCAAACCTGTCAGTGGTGTTGTTCCTCTGAGATTTTGAAAATAACAATTTCAGTGCCCAGTAACAAGAAAGTGTTCAGAAATGATCCAAAAGACAAACATCAACTTAATGGCCAAATGCAGACTCTGATCACTGGGGATATTTTAGAACAGGCTAGAGAGTTGACTTCCTTTCTTGTTCCAAAAAAGCTTAGATCTCGATTTAATAAATTAATCTCTCTTGCAATTGAACATGCTTTTCAAAATGCTAAGTCTGTTATTGTAGGACTTAGTAAATTTTTGTTACTGCTGACAAAGCTTTTACTTGTAAATCACAAACCTGAGGGTATTCTAGCTCAGTACAGATTGCAAAGGTTTTGGTTTTTTATTTTTTTTTAAATCTGCTGGCTTTTCAATGACTGGAGTATGAGACATAGTAGCAATTTATCATAACTAGTCTTTATACTCACCAAATATGATACATTTTTGATTTAAAATAATTATACAAGATATTAATCTTCTTGGAAAAAAATGAGTGTGTAAGACTTACTCTTAGTTACTCATTATGTAAGATAAATATCTTTAACCAGCAGTGAATCCAAGCAAACTTAATAGCACAGATGTTGGTCATTGCATAAAAACTGTAGGCAAACATTCAAAGAAGACTCATAATCACCCTCCTGGAATGACTGTGTAAAACTTGGCAGTGATGGGGTGTGGAAGAAAGAGGAAAGAGTGAGAAGTAACGGTAATCTGTGAGAAAACAGCAAATGGAGAAAGGCTGCGAACATGGGCTGCTGTTCACAGAAAGGATATATCATAGAATTATAGAATAGTTTGGGCTGGAAGCAACCTTAAAAATCATCTAGTTTCCACGGGCAGGGACACATTCCACTAGATCAGGATGCTTAAAGCCCCATCCAACGTGGCCTTGAATACTGCCAAGGAGGGGATATCCACCACTTCTCTGGGCAACCTGTTCTCACCACTCTCACAGTAAAGAATTTCTTCCTAACATCTAATATAAATCTACCCTCTTTTAGTTTAAAACCGTTACCCCTCATGCTATCACAACATTCCCTGATAAAACGGCCCTTCCCATCTTTCCTGTAGGCCCTTTTTAAGTACTGGAAGGTTCTCTCTGGAGCCTTCTCCAGGCTGAACCTCAGTTCTCTCAGCCTGTCCTCATAAGGGAGGTGCTCCAGCCCCCTGATCATCCTTGTGGCCTCCTCTGGACCCACTCCAACAGGTCCATGTCCTTCCTATTCTGGGGGCCCCAGAGCTGAACACAGAACTCCAGGTGGGGTCTCACAAGAGCAGAGGGGGAGAATCACTTCCCTCAACCTGCTGGTTATGCTTCTCTTGATTCAACCCAGGATACTTTTGGCTTTCTGGGCTGCGAGTACACATTGTTGGCTCATAGTCAGTTTTCCATCCACTAAGTACCCCCAAGTTCTTCTCCACAGGGCTGCTTTCAATCAACTCATCGCCCGGATTGTATTTGTGTATGGATAAAATCAAGTTAATAACTAATGATGTTGGGAAAGGGACATTACCAAAGAGGAAGACAAATGAAAGAAACAGAAAAAAACCAAGAGAGAACTGTATCTGAATCATCTACGGCTGAAGGTTCAGGTAAATTTTCACAGTCATTTATGATCTGAGACATTTGAACAGAGATGTCTTTGCTGCCTTAAGAGAAATGCAGTGTATAGAAATACAGAAAAAGTGATGTTTCTCAATGACCATTATACTATTGGCTCTCACATGTTTTCTTTGTCAGAGACTCAGTCTGTTTTGTAGTAGTTTGCCTCACATTTTAGTCCTTTGTAGAGCTGTACCAGAGTCAGAGCCTGTCTAAAGAGAAATCAATGAAGTACTTTTAGAACAATGGCAATGTCTAGTGTCTGTTTCTAATGAGTATGACAGTGCAACTTCCTTTAGCTTATGCTCTTCTTGGACAACATGTTGCTAGAAAGTTCCCAATTATACTACTGGCTTCTCAAAAAGAGAGAGTGACTTTAAGATTTGTGTCAAAAAGTAACACTGCAAAAGAAATCTCAGTCCTCTGTACAATTTTTTCAAGTCTGTTTTCTTAGGAACTCTTGCTGAAAACTTGATGAAATGTCAAGTCTTCATAGGTTTGCACTTAATGAGCAAAACTTCAATTATACTTCAAGGCATTCCTCTTCTTTGAGACTTTTTTTTAACTTGAAACTCTCAGTCTCCAACCGTTAGTCATGTTTCAGAGACCTGGGAGATATTATCGATTTTTCTTTGCCAAAAAAAGATCACTACCTTTAGGCAAGGTGTGAATACTAGATTAGAGCACTTTTTGCTTCCAACTTCTAATTCTTTTGTGTCCCAAATCTGGTGACTTATTCATTTACTCATGTGTGTTCAGTACAAATATTGCAAAATTATAGATCCTACCTTCCTTCCAATGTCACAGTTATGCATCACAAATAGCACTAATGAAGCCAAGGGGCTTATCCAGTTTTATATTGATACAAAAGACAAGAGAGTTTGTCTGTGGTCCAATTCATTGATTGTATAGAATTAAACATCCATTTTATATTTTTTCTCAAACTTGAAATTTCCTTAAGACAATAATTAAACAAATACAAATTTGTCCTTTATCCAAAATAATACAGCCTTATCTTTATCTCCTTACTATGTCACATGCATAGCCTTTAGTTCCAGAACTTCATACAGCTTTTTAGAAGGTTTTTTTCCTTTCAATTTCAAATTTAAAAATACCTAAATTATATTGTATCATATACAGGAAAATATCATGTAGATATTAAATAAGGTTAAGACTTCAGAAACAATTACACTGTTTTCTTTCCACACTGAGTATGTTTGTTCTTAATGAAGGAGCTTTAACTGACTTTTCAAAGTATTTCAAGTGATCATCCAACATCTGAGGAAATACACAGAAACACTGACATTTGATCTCACAGTGTTACAGTGACTGACTGCAAATTTCAAGTGTTAAAAAGGATCTGAATTCAAGTCAAATCAGTTTTTAATGTTAGAAATAGAAGGATTGGAATATATGATCTGAAAATTAGATAATGGAAAAAAATGAAAATTATTATTATAAGAAATTTTAAGAGGAGAAATATAAAAACTGTGTGCGGTTTTTTTTGGTTTTTTTTTTTTTTTTTTTCCAGAGAAGACATTGGAGGGAGTTCCTTTTTTGATACTTATTAAAACATGCACATGTGAGCAACATTAACTGTCAGAAGATTTGGAGGTGGGTTGTTTGGGTTTTTTCCCCATTTATTTCTAAATTGCATTGTTAAGGCTTACAAAAGAGCCAATAATCTACCAGGAAATAAGGTAAATTTCCAAGCTGATCAATGCATGATTTTAAGAAATTAGATAATACTTAATTTCTTTGAATACAAAAGATGGTGTACATAACCTTCCTTATAAAGCATTCCTGATTTTTTTTTATTTATTTAGATTTTATTCTCTAGCCCAGATCATGATTCCTTTACTGGTATTGTTATAAGAATCTGCCATGTGTAACATACAACGTGCAGAAGAAAAGAAGCATAATTGTCCAGTTTTATAGGTCTGAAATTTTGGGACTGAATAAATAAGATCCAGCTATTCAAAGCTATTTACAAAACTAAAGGGAAAATGTTAATCTCCTTTAAATATGCCTATCTAAGGGCTAAGTGTCTAAACCTAATGGTTTAGGCACTAAACAGTTTGAGCCAGTTTTAGGCTCTGTTAAATTCACACAAGACTATAAAATGACGTGTGAGAACTAGGGGCAGAGCTAAGTATTCCAAGGCCCTCATATTGCACCTTGGTTGCAAGGTTAACCACAGTTACGTAGTGTGACTAAAGAAGGACTCTCTGGTGCACAACAACATTAATTAGATGATGCACTTAAACAGATGTGTTCTATTTCTAATGTATGAGAAATTTTCTGCTTTCTCAGACCATAAGGACACTGGTAAAAACTCTGAATGTGGACACAAAGTCAAAGGGAAGAAAAAAAGAATAAATTATCTCCCCTCTCCAAAACACCCCAAAGCTTGTCTCTCAGAAGATCTATGTCATGTTTAAGTGAGCACATGCGAAGGAAGTCACAACACAAAACTAAGTCTGCAACGATTGGTTAAAACTTAGTGTCATTACAGAGAATATTTAAATCCCACCAGTGAAAAGGTCTAAAGGATTAAAACCAGATGTAATCCCAAACATTTTTTCCATTGGTGTTAGCAGGTGTCATATTTCATTACTGGTCAAATATCTTAATAACATTGTATTCACAGTATTAAATGTGCCTAGAAACATTTATTCACTGACATCTGTGATTATAATCCATCGATTTTTGTGTAGGAAGGAGGACATCCTCTTATGGATTACAGTGTGCGCAAGATGTTTGTAAATCTTTTTCCACTGACTGCAATTACAGAATCAGAGGAAAACAAAACAATTTGAAAACTACACACAAAATTGTTCCAGTTTTAGAAGCTGATAGGCCTTCAGAAATTTTTTTTAATGGACTTTACAGGGAGAGTATGGCAATTCATGTATGTCATAATTCTTTTTTCCCTTTCTGCAGAGAATCTATAAAAGTATTACCTTATACATTCCAGAAAAGTGTTGAAAGAACAAAACAAATGGACTGTGATTCTCCACAGCCTGATGTTCAGCTCTATACGTAACAAGAGATTGTCCAGTACAACTGCTGTAATTACACAGATAACAACCTCACTTGGAGAGCATTTCCACCACAAAGTAAACAAACCTGCCGATTGAGAATGTTTAAATGACAACACATCCTACTCTTGATGTTGACTTTGATTTGAAAGCTCGTTAAGAATTTTTGAAATAGTCTTTATTTAAAAAAAAAAAAGAAAAAGAAAAAAAGAAAACCTTCTAACCATTGACTGATGGATTTGAATATTGATTTGTTGTTTGTAAAAATATATTATAATCACATTTTATATATGATTATATTTTATATATCACATAATCCTAATCATTCTTATCTAGATTAATACAAAAGTCTCTAAATTACAGTAGCCTGTTTTCAATGTTACATTATTCAAATTGTTTTCAGATTAATATTTATAACCTTTAAAAAGCTTTACATCTAAATACATTTTTAATTTTTAAACTTCAGAATCTCTTGTCTTACTGTTATGGACTCTGATCAAACTGTTAGGATATAGAAGACAAATCTTGTTCTTAAAGTACAGTAGACCAGACATGACATTCAAGTACAGTTTAGTTCCCTATAATTTCAAAAACTAGCTTACCTTGTCAATTAGTCTAATGGAAATAAAGTAGTTGTAAATTTATTGTCAATATGATATATGGAAGGCTCTTTATGTTAGGAGGAATTAGCTAGAAAGGAAAAGAAGAAAAAAGATTTCCACTGCTCAAGTAGAGGAACATCTTCAAGGTCTCAGCTAACTTTTGTTTTCTCTTACAGTGGCATACAGCCATACTACACAAGGTGTGATTCCCTAGGATTTTCTTTCTTAGAGGTATCACACAAATATTCCTGTGCGCCGGTAGAAACTGTTGTATATTTTGTTGCTTTGAATGTTAGGTCATCTAGTCAGGTGTCTACATATATTCTAATATTTCCGTTTCTTTTTCATATGTTATAAGAAAAAAATAATATGTAAAACAGAATAAGATACAAAGAGAATTAGGATTCCATAAAGAGGAAAAGTTTTTACCATGAAGACTGAAGAAGCTTCTAACTGTAAAGTATATGAGATATCTGGTCTTTGGTTATCAGGGTTCGCAAATGAGACATTCCAGAAAGTGAAAATAAAAATCTCATTAGGAGAAAAAGAAACTAAAAGTTTGGATAGCAAAGGAAGAGATGCAAGATTCCCAGGATATTGATTAAATTGACTGAGAATTTATTAGGTAGGATACCTATAACAGACTACCCTTTTATAAGGTTTGGTTGAAGTAGATCTAAGGTAATGCATTTTTGGGGAAGTATGGAGCTAAAAAGACCTGTCCTCCATTGTGTCTTCCAAAACTCCTGTCAGGTAAAATATTTGACTTCAGTTGAAACTGTGGAAATTTTCAATTCTGTAGAACAAATATTTGCTGATACAAAGTCTTCTATGATAAAACAATCAGATGTGTTAAATAGATATAAATGAACATATTCAAATATATTTTCCTCATGAGGACAGTCAAACAATGGGACTAGTTGCTCAGAGAGGTTGTGCAGTCTCCTCCATTGGTAGTTACACAACTAGATAAAGCTCCGAGCAACCTCGTGTGATCCAATAGTTGACTCTTCTTTGTGCAGGGGCATGGATTGGAGACCTCCTGAGGCCACTTCCAACTTGAAATATCCTATGATTCTTTGATTATTTAAAATTCAACTGCAACCTCCAGGTACATCTGCATCTTTTCGGTACCAGGCAGCACAACTATGCCTGATTCTTGCAGACTGAATCCCATATGTCAATATCTGCCCACTTTTTCTTCAAATACCTTAAAGCATAAAAACATAGAGCACTTCTTGACTATTGCTTCAAAATTCTCTCTCTTGCTTCTAAGTGTAGAGCCACTGACATAAAATGGCTAGGGAATGTCCTCCTGATTCTGATGCTTCTCAGTCTCTTTCAGCCATTAGAAATGGAAACCCAAGACAAAATCATCCAAATTATCGTACAACTCTGAAATAAAGTACTACTTTCACAGAACATGTTCTTATTACCATTGCTTCAGTAATTGTTTAAAAATTAAATTACTTGTATCTTAATTAGACTTCATTGGGCTGACTGTAACTAAAGTGTCTGTATTCCAAATCCCTGCCTGGATACATCTCTGAAGATAGGAAATTAAAGACTGTCAGATGCTAGTACAGGTAAAGCTGTCTTCTTTAATGTCCATGGCTTTTTGGACAGTTCCCAAATCTTGTCAACTTACTAGCAGGATACCTGCTTCTTCACCTAACTCAAAGTTCAGTCATTATGGCCCACCAAAGAAAGCAGATGACTTTAAACTGGCAGTTCCCTTAACCTCATGGTTAAAGAGAAGACACACCTTATATTGACTCCTTAAACTGAGCCACTCAGCCAAGATGGTCCTGGCTTTGGTAAAACATATTTAAGAAAGGGCAAAACACTGCCCAGCAGTGAGAAGTGAGGGGGACAAAAGTCTGAGAAACAACCCTATGAACATCAAGGTCAGTGAAGAGGGAGAAGGTGCTCCAGGCACCAGAGCAGAGATTCACTTGTAGCCTGTGGAAGTTTTGGAAGAGGCCATGATGGAGAAGGTATTTCCCTGCAGTCCACGGAGAATACTATGCAGGAGAAGATATCCACACTGTAGCCCATGGAGGGCCCCATGCTGAAGCAGGTGCATATGGCCTAAAGGAAAATGTGGCCTGTGAAGAAACCACATGGGAGTAAGCTTCTTGTAGGAGCTGTGGCCTATGGAGAGGAGCCCATGCAGGAGCAGGTTTATTCTGAAGGACTGCAGCATCTGAAGGACCCACTCCAGATCAGGGGAAAAGTGTGAGGAGGAGGGAGTGGTAGAAAGGAACTGTTATGGACGGATGATAACCCTCCAGTCCCCACCCTCTGCACAACTCAGGCCATTGTGACACAGAGGGGAGGAGGTAGAAGAGTCAGGACTGAAGGAGTCAGGTAGATTCTGGGAAAAAGGGGTGTAGGTTGGGGAAAGGTGTTTTAGTTTTTGCCTTTGTTTCTTACTATCCAAATCTATTTTAAGCAGGAATTAATTAAGTTAATTTTCTCCAAGATGAGTCTGTTTTGCCTAAGATGGTAATTGGTAAGTGATATCCCTGTCTTTATCTTGACCCACAACTTTTTTCATCGTATTTTCTTCCCCTGTCCTGTTGAGGAAGAGGAGTGAGAGAGCAGCTGGGTGGGCATCTGACAGCTGGCCAAAGTCAACCAGCCACAGTTCCATCACTCAGTTATGAAAAAAATTGTGCTGGGTTTGTGTGTGTTATGAGGGTTTTTGGTAGCAGGGGAGGAGCTACAGTGGTGGCCCTTGTAAGAAGCTTCTCAAATCTCCCTTGGCTCCAAGTTTGACCTGCCTCTGGCCAAAGTCGAGCCAATTACTGATGGTGGCCATGCCTTCGTGATAGCATATTTAAGAAGGGGAATCTGGGAGGAGGAGTTGGACTTGTGAGAAACAGTTGTGAGGGAGACAGCTAGGCAGACACCAAGGTCAGTGAAAGAAAGAAGGACGAGGAGGGGGAGGTGCACCGGAGCAGAGACTCCCCTGCAGCCTGTGGTGAGAGCACAGGCTGTTCCCTTGTAGCCCATGGAAGTGACCAGTGGAGCAGATGCCCACCTGTAGACTGTGGAGGACCCCATGCTAGAGCAGGTGGCTGTGCCTGAAGAAGGCCCTGAGTCTCAGATCAACCTGCACTGCCATGCGCAGGAGGGATCCACTCTGGAGCAGTTTGTGAAGAGCTGCAACCTATGGGAAGGAGTCATGTTGGAGGAGGTTCATGGAGTATTGTCTCCTCTGAGAGGTATCCCACACTGGAGCAGGGGAAGAGTGCTAGGAGTCCTCCCCCTGAGGAGGAAGAAGCAACCAAAACAGCAGGTGATGAACTGACTGCAACCCCCATCCCCTGCCCCCCTGTGCCTCTGGGAGGAGGAGGTAAAGAAACTGGGAACAAAGCTGAGCTTGGGAAGAAGGAAGAGGTGGGGGGAAGGTGTTTATAAGATGTAGTTGTATCACTGTCCCACTCTGTCAACTGTTGTTGTTGTTGTTTCAATTCAATCAATGTTCTTTTTCTTCCCCTAATGAGTCTGTCTTTTGCCCATGACCATAATGGGTGAGTGTGGTGGTTTGACCTTGGCTAAATGCCAGGTACCCACCAAGTCGCTCTATCACTTGCCCCCCCTTCCCCTTTTTTCTCAACAGGGCAAAGAGGGGAAAGAAAATAACCAACCCTTGTGGGTAAAACAAAAGCAGTTTTAATATAAGCAAAGCGAAGCAAAGGTCCGCGTGGAAGCAAAAAAAAAAAGAAAACAGATTTATTCTCTACTTCCCATTAACAGGCGATGTCGGGCCTTCTCAGGAAGCAGGGCTCCAATACACGTAGTGGTTGCCTCGGAGGCCCAAGGGTGACCCCGCCCCCTTCCTCCTTTTTCCCAGCTTTATACTCGAGCAGACGTCATATGGTCTGGAATATCCCTTTGGTCAGTTCGGGTCAGCTGTCCTGGTTGTGTCCCCTCCCAAGATCTTGCCCACCCCGTCCCACTGTGGGGGGGGAAATGTCAGAAAGAGCCTTGGTGCTGTGTAAGCACTACTCAGCAGTAGCCACAACACCGGTGTGCTATCAACACCCTGCCAGCTCCCAACATAAAACACAGCACCATGAGGGCTGCTACAGGGGAAAACCAATTCTGTCTCAGCCAGACCCGGTACAGTGAGTCATCCCTCTCTGCCCTTATCTCGATTCCTGAGTCTTTTGTTGTATTTTCTTCTTCCCATTCCTGAGGGGGAAGGAGTGAGTGAGTGGCTGTGTGGTGCCCAGTTGCGCTCTGGGCACAAACCATGACACACTTTTTTACATTCAGTGGTCAAACACTGGAACACATTTCTCAGAGAAGTTGTGGACTAGCCCTTCTTGGAAATGTTCAAAACCTCTCTGGACTTGATCCTGGACAACCAGTTCTAGCTCATCTTGCTTGAGCAGAAACATTGGACTAGAAGATCTCAAGAGGACCTTTACAATTTAAACAATTCTGTAATTTTGTGAATAGTTAAATATCATAACCAGGAATTACTGAAAATTCTTCAGCAGTTCTTTCATTGAGGATGTACTGGTTTTGTCTGGGATAGAGTTAATTTTCTTCATAGTAGTTTCTATGATGCTATGTTTTGAATTTATGGACTAGGTTTTGAAAGTCAATAAGGGAGTAGGGCACTCAGATAATATTCCTCAAAGGGTTTGGGAAATATAGTTCTCCAAAACTTTTTAGAGAATTCTACCTCATATATTTGTGACGGAATGAGAAATCTCATTAAACTACCAGTGAGAAGAATATTTATCTTCCTGCTTGCTCTTTGAGAAAATAGTTCTGATAAAGATGTTAAACATACTTTTCACAAATTGCTTCCGCTGTGGCTGAAGGGAAAACTGCATGTAAGGTGGAAGAGGAAAACCTGCCTCTATGAAGAGATTATAAGTAAGTTCATTGCACTGTGAAACATAGAAAGAGAATAAAGCTTGATGTCTCCACATTTTGAACAACTTACCACATTAAGAAAGATCAACATGTGGCTTTGTCCAGACATTCTACTGAGACACAAATGAAGAGGAGAGAATCGGGGGTTTGGGTGATTTGGGGTTTTTGGGCTTGGGGCTTTTTTGGTTTGGTTTGGTTTTTGGTTTGTTTTTTTTTTTTTTTTTTGGTGTGTATGCTTTTTTTTTTTTTTAATTAGAGCTTAATAAACATATATATAAACATATATACAACATATATACAGCATTCAACATCTGTAATAAGAGCAGTTGACAGGTAATTGCAAAGGCAAAGTCCTAGGAATAATTCATAATAGTTGTGTCTGCTTTGCTTCCTAAATTCTCAGAAAACCATCTGTGAAGGTGAAACCTCACTGATTGCAGGTTTTAATTTTTTGGTGGTTGTTCAAATAATTAAAACCAGCTGTAAATGTAAATGAAGCATTAGATTAATGTTAATATAAATTTCTCAGTCATATTTCAAGTTAATTGATATTCATTAAATTATGAGCTATAGCAACATTGGTGCCAATTATTGTAAGGAATTAACACACAGGGTTACTCTTACAAAAGAGGTAATTTTTCATGACTTCTGTTGAGTATAAATAAAGCAATGTGTTAAGTCAGTTTTTAACATCTTCATTAATGATCTGGTAAAAACAGAAACAGCATATTAATTAACCTTATGTACGCACTTAAGCCAACAGCCTATTATTAACATTTAGAAGGAAAGTAAGGAAATACAAGGTGACAAAAACTTAAAAGAACCTGTTTTACATAAAATAATTTCTAATGTTAATAATATTTTCAAATAATATGGCAAATTAGTAAAAATTAGACAGTTACTGTTGAATTGATGAAAAGCAACCAGACTGGGACATAAAAAAGACCTGGCTTCATAAGATAATTCAGGGAGGAAAGGACCTCAGGACATCTCTAGTCCAAGTCCCTGTTCAAATTAGGGTCAGGTCTGAGATCAGACTAGATTGCTTAGGGATATGTCCAGTCAAACCTTGCTAACCACCAAGGACAGCCCACTGCACAGCCTCTCTGGTAAACCTGTTCCTGTTTGTCTGTCCTCATGATGAAAACATTTTTCATTAATTCCAGTCTGAAACCCTCTTGTTTCAAATTATTCCCATAGTCTCTTGTTGTCCGTCTCTGCAGCTCTCAACTCTCAAGTTTCAAGTCTCTTGTCAAATCAGCTTTGGTAGTCTTCATCAATTGTAAAGTGAAGAAATGAGAAAGGAACATTTTTCTTGTACTAAGTAATACATACAGATTCAAAGTAAAAGTTTGTAATAAGTGTTAAATTGAGTTTGCTGAGTGAAACAAAACCAGAAAGTTAAGGAAAGGAAACCAAAATGTGTTAAGATTTCCAATTAAAATGCTTTTTCAACTTAGTTCCCAAAATAGATGATTTATGTGGGTGTGGGTGGAAAATTTTGAAAAGGTTAAAAAAGAACAATATGGACTTTGGCAAAAAAGAGTCAGAAAGGACCTCGCTTGCCCAGATGTGAACAATAGCATCTCTTCTACTTCTGACAGCTCTGAGGGCTCTCTCTGTAAAGCCCTGCTTCTGCTAAGGAAGTGCCCTCTTACAGCAGGAGTAAGAAGAATGAGACATTTTAAGATCCCTCCTACACGTTCACATTCTTTTGCCCCATGCATTTTCTTATGTGAGGACCTGCAAAGAGGACTTGGACTTGCTATTTTGCTTTTATGGGATCTGGAAAGGCAGCTTCAACCACATCTGTGCCTTGCATGCACAGACATACTAAAAGCCTGCAGCATGTGCAAGGACATTTAAGATTCATTTTCAAATCAATCCAAAATGTGCTAGTTAAGGAGAAACTTAGCCTGGGCCAAATAAGGAAAAGCTCTCTGAGAGTTATGCAACTCTGTCTGAAAGCACACAGCAAAATTATATATTATACTGGGAGCAAGTTTAAATGCTTATGTTTATGTTTTCTAAAGTAGAATTAAAATACCTTTTTTTCTTGAAAATTAAATGGAATAATAATATGTATTACTGTATTTAAAGAAGCATGTGTAAAAAGAAATAAAACAATAATTGCTTGCACAAGAAATAATTTCTTCTCTTTGGAATTCTGCCTTTGCCAATGAAACAATGATCTTTTTATTCAGTACTATCAGTCATTTGATCTAATATGCAATGACTTGTCTGAGAACATGTTTATAGTTAGGAGTGCTTTGCTGGCACATGATTATTGGAATAACAGATTTTTCAGCTCAGTGAAAAAAAGTATGTGTTCAGAGAGAAGATTTTCAGTTAGACATCTTTTAGATCACTTAGGAGAAAGAAATTTTGTTTCACTTTAAATAAAAGTTCTGTATTTAGAAGAGAATTCAAATCCATCTGTCATCCATAACAAGAAAAGGAATGGTCTTTCCTCATTCCCTTCATTTGCTTGAAATCCTAGACAACTGAGTTGAAATTCCTTTGGTTTTTGTCTTCTCTTTTTATAAGATTTATTCAAAACTAGTTTAAAAGTTTATTAGTCATTCAATGTCATCAATGCACAGGTAGTTTTTAAGGCCTGTAAAACTTGAACCTGAGTCTGTGAGACCCTTGAGAGAGCCTTAATATCCCTGTCTTATCCTCACAACTCCTTTCCTTCAACAATTTATTTTTCATTAGTTTGCGTTTAATTATTTTAAATATATCAACAATTATTAACTTTAACTAAAGGTCTTAATTAGCAACCGTCTATAAGCTTCATTAGGACAGTTAGCTGATGTTTGTGTTCAGGCCCTTGCTCTAATGAAAAGCTGTTCTAAAGGCGACAGCTCCAAAGAAAGAGGCTGAGAAGGAACTGCACTTGACCACTGCACAGGACATGAGTCAATCTCTGGACACAGGCAACCAGAAGATTTGCATCATGCTGAAGGAGAACCTGAGGGGTGGAAAGCACACACACTTAAGAAAATAAAATCTTAGGTATTAGAGAGGAGGAAAATGCCTCTATACCCATGAAAATGGCTGAGACTGTTAGGGTTTTGTCCTTGCAGGATTCCCATTTTTAAATGAGAAGATATATAGAGAGGATGCCTCACAAAAGCACGGTTCACGAGGTTCATGGGCTGCAGAGGAATCTGGCACAGCTAACGTTCAGCTGCCAGAAGTCTGATGACCTAGTCAGATGGAACTTCAAGTAATATCAGGCAATGGTTTCATAAATAACTGCCCCCCAAATTAAGACTAGCTAACAAAAGCTGACAAAAGAGAAACTATGAAAGTTTAAAAAGAAAGGAGCGAAGTGATTTTACAGTCAGATGGGAAGAAGAGGAGAAGAATTGATATTAAAAAGCCAGAGAGAAGTCGTTGCCTCCTTACATGATTGGTGATCATGATTTGGGAGGAAAGGGGAACTGCTGCTGTGTCATTGCTTACTCATTGAAATGGAAGGATAGCAAAGTAGGCAGCATCACCTACTGTTTTTGTTTCCATCTTTTCTAGAAAGAATCTAAACGCCTCTTGGAGTCACAGGGAGTGGATGATGGCTCTAAGAGACGTTGTCTTGTGACAGGAGGTAGATCTTGGTCAAGAGTCGAAGGTCCTCAGCCTCTGCTCTTGCCAGCAACAGTAGTGGTTGAACTTCTGCATCTAGCTCTAAGAATTTGTTTCATTTGCAGGGCATTGTTACTTCAGGAGACAACAGAGACTTTGGAGGAGATTACTTTTATTTTTACTGGTGTCAGAGCAGAGAGCAGTGAATCTCATTTGCTGTAAGCATGTAGTACCCCATACTATATGTGGGGGGGGGTGGGGGGGTGGGGTATGACATTTCTTGCCTTCTGACATGCTTGTTGGCACTAGATTGTGCACCACCAGTTTGTCACAGTCTTCATGCTCCTTAATCTGCTCATCTAGCTGATCAAACATGTTGTTCATTAAAGGTAAACTCTTCAGCAGCCACTTCTACCTGGTTTTGCAATGAAACAGAAAAAAGAATACTCTGAACTCTCTCATCATTAGTATAGAATCAGCTGAAAGTTTTGGGTTCATGCATAAAAGAGTAGCTCCAGTGAAGGAAATCACTTGTCTCTAGTCAATAGTGCACCCTAACTCCCTCCAATACAGGACAGCAGCCATTCAACCAAGATCATCTATGTACAAGTATTACAAATTGTATTCCACTTTGACATAAATTTTTATTAATTCAGCTCAAATTAAATAAACTTCAAGGTTACTTCCGATTGCAATTTTTTTAGTAAGTACTGTATTCACATTTTTTTCCTTAAAAAACTTCTAATTTGTATTAAATAAAAAATGAATCCCAGAACTATACAGCTGAACGGTACTAGTAAGTATGTCAAATATGAGTGTAGTTATGTTCTCCTAGTTACTGCTTTCTCTATACATGAAACAAGCAATGCTGGTACAATGTTATTAACAGAAGTATTTCTACTTTCAGTAGTTCTTCTGGGATGTGTATGTAGCTGGATGGATTGTAATATGTCAGTAGAAGTTTTGTGGAGCTTCAGGAGAAGTCAGTGGGAGTGGTGTGGACTTTAGCCTAAAAGGGTATGAAAACTGTTTGGTACACAAGTCAAAGGAACAATAGATTACTTACTCTTGTCTGATTTACTCATGGCTTCAGAATAACACAAGGAATTCAAGTTTAACACTGTAAGATGAGCACTGATAACATGGAAGGTATTACAAGCTCAAAGAAAGATGTTCACTTTAAGAGATACTGAATATGTGAATAGTCAGGCATAAAGATTACAGAGGGCAGAGACAAGTATTTAATATATATTAATATTTTAAAAGAGAAGATCTGTAAAATATTTTTGAGAGGAAATACTGCTATAAAGCCGGACATAAGGAAGTTCAACAGAGCATGAATACTTTTCTTCAACTTAAGCCAGTTAAGGCTGCTTTGGTGGAGGGATGGATTGGATACAGCTTCTTCAGCTTTCTGTCTCAAATGTCTGATGTGTGTGTTAATTGGTTTTGCCTAAATAAAGGTGTCACATATTTATCAATCCATTCAAGCTACTTTGTTTTCTGAAATTTCACTGGGAAAATTAAATAACCATTGAAAGAATAGCATCACTTCCGTCAATGCCTATCTGCTTCTTATGAGTACTGGATCTGCGTTATTCCAGTGTCATTTCAATTCTTCTTTCTTTGTAAGAGAACTATCCCAAAAAAATTGCTTAGAAAGTGAAATCTTCTTATTGCATGACATTGTCTTTCCACATTATGCTGCTGTCAAAAAGTGATGCTATATATAAGCCATCAAACATGGCAAATTTGTTTTCATTAGGAAGCTTTTCAATTGTGTCTGTGTGTAATTTCCTGATCTTCTTATATGTAACCTCTAGGAATTGCAGGGAGATGAGAGGCACACAGATTGCCTGCTTGTTTTTCATTTCTTCTGAGATTTCACTACCGCTTCCAGCAAGTTTAACATAATCTTTGCACAAACAAACCTCTTTTGTCTTACTAAGCCTTATCTATCAAGCCCATTTCAAGAGTGTGGATATGAACAATATAATTATATGCATTTTGAGATGTTATAAGTTATATGCAGGACAAGAACACTAATTTGTCTTATAGGAGCATATAGAAAACCAGTGCCATGTTGATATTTCATATCCCAGTTTTAAGATGGCTCAATGATTTTCCTAATCTCATGCACAGGAAGGACCCCAAATATGAAAAAAAAAAATTTAAATCAATATTAGAAAATGGTACAAGAAGCAAATAAGCAAACAGAAAGTTAAAAATGCTCAGTGCTAAGAAAATACACATCAGTGATGTTTTAACATTTTCAGTGTTATTGCTTTAAAACTATGTTAATGACTATTTGTGATTTGATAAATTCTTTAATTTATACAGCAATAAGAATAATAGTTGTATTTTATGAATATGAAACAGAGCCAAAACATTTAAGAAAAAATCTGGACTGATTAACATGAAAAATAATAAACATATATTTTCTTTTAAATATAGTTTTGAAAGAATTTGGAGCAAAAGTATTTATGATGTGAATATGCAGGATCTTAATCTATCCAGTTTTGAAATCTTACTGAGTTTGAATTCGTATCAAACCAGATATTTTTCTTCCCTCATATGTACTATTTTTATATTATTTTTATTAGCAGATAATATTAAAATCCATGCCCCTGGGGGTGGTAAAGCAAATTTACCTATTACGTTATAGTGGAGATCCTCAAGGGGACTTCAAAGATTTTCAGAACCAGCACACTGTATTTCAGAAGCTTTAGAGAATGGTAGAATGGTTTATGTTCGGTTTTAAGTCTTTTTTTTTTTTTTTTTTCTCCAAAAGGACCTTGCATATATTCTAGCTACCATGTACTCAACTCTTGACAGCTCTCTGGTTTAAAAGTATACTACAAAGAAGCACATGTATATTCATAAAGAATAAACTGTATTTGGGCTAAGGAAAACATTTTTTATTGCATTTATATCTCTTTGTAAGTTTGGGGGATTTTACTGTTCATGAAAATGAGAGATTTATAGTACAGGCTGGTTCAAGGCACAGTGCTGACAGGTGCTGTGCATTAACATCTCTATACGTCTCTGCAAAAGGCACTCTACCCTGACTTACAACACCTCTGCTACTCTAATACCGGTTGCCTACATTTTCCCTGTGCCCAGGCTGTCAGATGTGTGTTGAGTTGTGTGGTGGTTTTTGAACTAGCTATCCAGCCTTCCACTGAGGACTACAATAGATCACCGAACTAAGTTCATATTTTCTTTAACCTGGAAGTAAAAGTAATGTAAACCAAACATATTAGTCCTTTCTTTAGCTACTTCAGGGACCTTAGGACCTATGCTCATTTTCAAAGTGAAGATGCAACTACTGTACTTTCACAACTTCCTGAGTGTCAGTCAAACCTCCTCTGAATGAAGTATCTAAAGTTGCTGTAAATGGATGTAGGATTTAGGAGCTTTTCTACTTTCTGTAATAAATGGGTGTGTACATTGGAAATCTGGGATTCCATGGAGACCTCACTCTCTATATTGTTATGTCAAAAAAGGCCTTATTGTTTAACTACAGTGAGATATCCTTGTTTAAGGGTAAGTGCTGTAAAAAATCTTTGAGAGTAAAGCTATTTGGAGTTGAAGGTATGGGGCAAGAGGGACAGAGAGAGTTTGGCTCTTGCAGGCCCATGAAAGCCTTTGACACTGCAACTTAGCTATGGTCATTGTTTCTTAATATTTCCATGTGATAAAGTCGTTTCACACCAAGTTAATAGACAATCAGTTTCCTGTCCTGTTGTCCCACTTCAGCTTTTACAACACATTGGAAAATTTAACTCTTCTCTTCTTTTGCAGTTATCCCTTGAGAATCTGATTTCTGATCCTACTTGATACCTGAACTACATAACCTAAAATGACAGCCAATATTTGAATACTCCAGGTGATAGGTTTCAGTTAATCAGAGCAGAAAAACTGTTTCAGAATTTATAAACCATTCATACACAGATTACAAAATTCCCTCTACTTAAAAGTTCCTACAACTTAGCTACTTAGTATCCTTGCTGTATATCTTAATTTCAGTAATATGCACTTGGAGATACCACTTGGAGAGGTAGAAAAAAGCTATGTGAATAATTTTTCCAGATCTTCAACCTTCTGATTTCCAGAGGAAAAAACTGGAAAAGAGATGCATCCATGTAATAAACCCAGCATAAGGGAATTACTGCCTCCTCTTCCAATTTAAAATATACAAGTTAAAACTTTCTGTATGGTTGGTCTCAAAATGTTGCCTCATTTTCTTTTTGTCTGCTCACCAAGACACTGTTTAATGACCTGTTTTGTGAATTGGGTTACATTTCCTGATTCGTCTTATTTTAGAAGAACCTGAAGTAGTAAATTGCAGAGCTCTGGCTCCTTCACTCTGACTCAAACTCTCTTCAAGTTATGCAGCACAGCTTATTTCTAGCAATGACTATAAAGCTTTCTCTGACATCTTAAACTGCATATGGCTTCATTCTCTCTGAAAACCTTAAATTTTCATTCGGTTCGTCAGAAAGTGAATCAGCTTTATTCATTTTACCTTGCAGTCTCATAACTCTTTTGTTCCTCTTAAGATTCAACTTTACTGGAGGGGAAGGGAAATCCAGTTGTTTTCCCACAAATGGTTCACTTGGTTTGTAAAACGCATTGAACGTGGATGGTGCACATTTACGGCATAAAAATTTAGCAGAAGTACACACAGCTGGCCTGTTAAGTTCCAGATTTAAAACAATTTAGATTCTATGAATTGCTTTCATTTGGGGCTCTATTTTTTTTTTTTTCTGTGATCTGTGGGAATGAAGAACATTAGTCCATTATACTTACTTATTTTATTATGTTCAAATAAAAAGAGACTGTGAACATCAGATGTAGAATTTCTTAATTAAGATACCAAAACCTATTTTTTCCTTGACTTTTAGAAAATTTACATACATTTTTTCTTATTTTATACATATCCCTATCCCTATCCCTATCTATATCCATACATTCCTGGGTTTAGAAGTTAGAAATTTTAATAGAAAATAATTGTATGATGTCATCAATGAAATTGACATGTAGGGATTTTAGTTTTATTAATTACACATCAATATAAAGGCATATCATGTAAGTGAACATTTAATTTACCCGTATGGTCAGCATTCTTAATGCTACTGCTAGGTTACATGTCAAACTCAGAATTTGCAATTAATTCCGGATTATTGCAGGGACTATTTCTTCACTCACATTTGTTGAATAGGCAACAGACCAAGTTCATCTAGTTTAAATCTAAAAAATTATTCTCTTTAGGGCTCTGTTCGGAAAGTTTCCTGCCACCAACTTGAGATTTGACATTTTGTTGGCACTCTAAGTTGCACACCAAGACTGTCTGTGTGAGAGTTCCTGGCACTTCACTGTATGGATCAGTTCCTGTGCAATCTAACAGCATGGTGTAATCTTGTATGAAGTGTTTCTTGTAGAGAAAATGATTGATTTACAGCAATAACTGCATCTTTCCGACTTCTTGTCTCCTGCAGGGTGTGAATGTCAAAGGTACTAAGAAGAGTGTCATGGATATTAAGATTAGTTTAAAAGAGATGAACTGGAGTTTCCTTAATGCCTTTTATTTTCACCTGTACAGTAAAGAGTGAGTAATTTTTAATGTAAATTACCTTTAGAAATCATAATATATCCTTTAGGAACATGGCTTAAAATGATTGTTAAAATTAAATATATTACTGTTTATTGGTAAATAGTAAAAGTTGAAATATATAATAATGTAAGAAATTCTAGATATGAAGCTTTATTGAAAAACATTTGTTCAATTACATGAATTTGAAAAACACAGAACATGGCCTCCTGCTTTTAAGGAAGTGGGTAAACAATGCATTCTCAGATGTTGCTCTATTTGAGAGGTATTGAGTTTAGTCAATTAAGCTCCAGAAAACAGATTTCATTGATTGTAAGACAGGTCTGGACACTATCTGAACTATGAAGAGCTTTGCAGGATATCATATATTTCAGCCATTTTCTACTTTTTAAAAACCCTATTAAGTATTGCACTTATATACATATATTGAAAGGTTGAGGGTTGAAAACAAGATTTTTTTGTAGTAGCATAACCTGTAATGTCAATACGTCAAGTGCTGCAAATTATTTGAAAGTATCTACAGAGATAACAAATTGTTATGATACATAGTAAATTGTCTTCTAAAACTTTTCTCAGTATTAATATGAGAAACACAAAATTCGACTTCGTGTATTATGTCTTTTTCTTAAATTGCTGGAGCCAGATCCAACTCATCTCATGTAGTTACTGCCATGAATGAATTTTCTCCTACTTTTGGGACTGAGGCTAGCTTGTTCTACATGTAAGAGAAACTGGCAAGTTTGCAAATGTTCCAACTACAGAAGACACATATCATGCTAGGTTCAAGTGTTATAATAACTCAGAAGGAGGTAGATTGCAAGAACAAGAGCCATAACATGCTGTAGACTATGCTTTTGTCATTGCTACTTGAAAGCACAGACCCCTACTAGAACAGAAAAGTTGAGCTCTTGACACAAACTGGTAAATTAGTTATCTTGAAAGTATTTAAATAGAAATGCCTTGGCATAACTCTTTCCAGTAAATACTCTGACTACATATTTTTTAAATTCACTGGGAAAACAGAAAAAATACCATAAAAACCTATGATAAATGTATGTGGTTTTCCTACAGATTATAGAAATTAATTAATTAAAATTCTTATTTTCCCCTTTTCTTCTGTACAAGACCATTTTATATTTTACTAGGGATATAATTTAGGTTCTGTAATGTGCCTGAAGAAAGTACTATGTATACTTAAGGCACACTGCAAGTAGCAATCATACTAGCATTAAATTACTAATTCAAAATTTAGATACTACTTGTCTTAACCTCTTTGTGACACACCATCTAGGATAGACAACTTATTTTAACGATACAAGCTGCAAGGTAACTGAATATCTAACTTGAAACACAGTGGTTATATATGTACAATCATTTTAAACAGTTCTTATTCACTGGTATATGATAATCTACACTGTTAAACTGTTAAAACAGAATTTAATTTACTGGCATGGACATAACTACACTGCTCAAGCAAACCAAGATGCTATAAAAGTATTTTTTTCATCATTCTGTTTCTAAAATATTTTGTGTTTGAGAAAAGCCCTCAGATTGATGAACCCTGTCAGACTTTTCATTTTAAAGGGATCTGTACTGGGTATCCTGTAGTCCTCAGAGCTGACTGGAGTCTCTGCAAGCATTTATATGGTGATCCCTTCTAAGAGAATTCTGGCAAGATTCAGCTGCACATTCAGATAACCAACTAGTTATCTATAACGTAAGTGTCTACAAGTGAGATGGGTATCTAAGCTTCTATTATATTCAGTAAAGATTTAGTAGATATCATTGGTGGAGCCTACAAAATAATTTTGCTATCCTTAAATTAGATAACTAGTAGAAAATATCAGTTTCCTATACACAGGAATCTAGTGCCATTTGAAACACCCTAAAATGTTCACCAGCTGGTATAACAAAAGATAAACAGGAGGTCATTGCTTTGTGGACTGACAACTAGAGGCCAAACTCAGATGCACCCTGTGCACAGGCCACTGAATCCCTCTAGGGAGATATTCAGATGCCTGAAAATAGGCATTTAGTGGTGTCTGTATTGCTAAATTTGCCTCAGTCTCCTACTGGAGAAAGTTTCGGATATCTCTTATGTCTGATATCTGTAATCTCTTTATATATGACTTGGGTTTCTTAGGGAGTCACAGAGGGGACTAGATGCCAATGTGTAGGCAAATAATTGAATTAGCTGAGTCAGTCTCTAGATTCCTTTAAATGCATAGTTAAAGACCACTGCCCATAAAGGGAGTGTAAATATTCAGGCACATTGATATGAAAATGTAGGTGTCTATCTCAGATTGAAACCTAAACCCTACACTGTAATATCTAGGAGATTATAATCTTAAACAGATCTCAACATGTCTGTATCTGGAAGCAGAGTATTCCTATTTTGTCCTTCACACAAACACCCTTCTATGGATGGCCTTGGAAAAAAAAAATTATCTGACTTTTTCAATGACTAGACTAAGACATGTATGTTATAAAACACACATCTTCTACACAGAATTCTTTCTACCTAAGAAAAAATAAAATCCATTCATTTGTTTTTAACAATGCAAAAAAGAAGTATGTGTCTTTAATTGAACCATAATCTTCACTCATAGTAATCCAAGAAATTTTGAAGGCACAGAATAAAATATGAATTCAAGGCTAAATCTTGTGGGGATAGAACTTGTCCTCTAGATGAGACATAAGTTTTTCCACTTTAAAAAGAAGTACTTTCTGTGTAAGTGCTTCCTGTGACTCATGCTACAGATCTGGCAACTTTTGTTGTAAGATATGAATCAAGAAATGAAACTAATCCAACATTTAATAGAAAAAGATAGTCTTCATTTTAGAGTTATCTTATTCTCTCTTGAGGAAGCTATCTCATTTAAAAATGTAGCTGGGATATTATCTTAATTGTTTATAGTTCCTATAGTCACAATAGTTAGCGATCATTAAAGTATAGGTTTAGAGATTAAATGCTCTTGGTGTTTTAATGAATGTGTGTAATACAAAGAATTTACATTACTGAATCCACAATCTTTTCACCAACACTCTGTGAAAACCAAGTAAACAAGCAAAACTGAAACAAAACAAAAGAAACCCATCACCTGTATTAGTTGTTTCTTGTCTAACAGTAGCTATTATATTACAAGAATATGATTATCAAATGAAACAACATTCACTACTGAAATAAACAAAACATTCACAAGTTGAAGGAGCTTGTATATTACCATCTTACATAGTTAAAAATGCTTTATTGTACTGTGAAGACTTCAAATAGAGTCCTAATTTGTAGTTCAGGGGAATTATGAATATTTTATGCAGGTGGAAAAGCAGATAAATATTCAGACAAGAACTGATTTTCACCTTATACTACTTTGTATTTGTTTTCTTTTTGTTCTCTATTTCAGCAGCACTATAGCACTATGCCTTTGTTATGTTTCCCATTCTCCTTTTATAGTTTCTGCTTTGGCTCATTTGTTGTTTTGAAGGGGTTTGGGTTTTTTTTTTTTTTTGGCAGGGGAATGTCTGAAATGCTGCCCTAAATTCACTAATTATCAGAATTACTCTGAGGCTATTGAAAAAATAAATGTTTCAAAATTAAAAAAAAAAAAAATAATAATTTTTACTTCCTAGCCATCCAGAATGCCTAGACTCTTGGTTCCAAAGTGACCTTTCTCCTCCTTTTCACATACTGAGGTATGTAGTAATTTCCACCTGAATTTCAGGCAGGCACGTCACAGGTACATGTAGCTTCACTCAGAGTTTCTAAAATAATTTTGGTATAAAAACTAAGACAAGCAAGATTGTCTCTATGTTCAGATAAGAATAGGATTACCCATTAGGGGTTCCTAAGGTGACTGACAGATCCTCTACCTTCATGAAGTAAAGGTGTTTCAATCATGTTTGCTTACTGGGTTTAGTTTCATATGACTGAAAAATCTTCAGTGTTCTTTAAGAAGTAAGTTCACATGTTAGGAAAAAAGTTAGCTGGAATAAGGAGAAAAGGCAGTTGAAAAATGGGACATTTCTTCCAATCCAGGCAGGGCTGTAATGTTGAAAGACATATTTAATTTCCAATATATTGCAAAGAAGCTTCCCATTCCATAAATAAACAAGATGGATAGGGATTTGTTTCTGCTTCTTGTGAAGTGATTTTGGAAAGTTTATTGTGTAGACTTAAAAAATGGCACCAAATGGGAACCTCAACAGTGAATAAAGTAAATATAAACTCAGCTGTGCAGGAGACTACCAAATAGGCATATTTCCTTTAATGTATGCAGAATATAAAATGTGTTTTTAAGACTTCTGACAATTTCACTAACTGCTGTGAATTACTTGTTGCTTCTTTAAACCACTTAACTCTCTATTTCCCATAGCTGTGATACAAATTATTTTGTAGCCTACCGGTTTTGGTCCACAGCTTCCTGGATCTCTTTTTTTTTGGAGACAAACATAAATAATTTTATTTTATTGATTCCTCTCTTTCACATAAGAGAGAATTAATGTTTCATATTGTGTGGTTTGGTTTTGTTTTTTGTTTCCAGAAATTTCAGCAATGTATTAACCAAAATCGGGAATTCAAAGTACTAATATACGGCAGGATTTCATTGTGGTCTTAACTAAAATGTTCTAAATGATGGATAAAGCTCCCACACTCCTGGAGCCTCTTATTTGTGTTAATCAGCTCCTAATGCATAGCTGTGTTTGTTTCCAGTGGAAGATTAGATGTGTAAACACTTCTTTAAGTTTTATTTAAAGCTGTGCAAGGTCATTTTGGATACATTTCAGACTGTTTTTTAACTGAGCCACAGTTTAATGTGTCGGCTTTTTGTGACACAGGAAAATGTAGCTACAGGTTGCAGAGCCTTAAAAATAGGATAGTTAATTGAATTCAGTTTCTCCAACTGATTTCTTCTTTTAATGTTTCCAATTATCACATGCTTTTGTTTTCCTTTGAAGGATAAATGAAGTAGAGTGAGCAGGAGTGATCTAATCTGAGTTTATCTGAGATACTCAGGCCAGATAATGAGTTGCTACTAACAACCATCCTTGCAGTGATCTCTGCTGCCTTTCCATTTAATACCAACACAGGTTTTCATCCGTATGTGTTTCCATAAAGGGATAGTCATGTTTCTGCACAGTGCTGCGTAGAGCCATAAAGACTTTGCCATCCAGCTCGTAAATGGAAATAGCTCCCATGACTAAACACATCCTTCTCAGCAGAATTTGGAAGCACTTGATATTAAACCCATCTTACCTGTGAAAATACAGTATCTGTAAAAAAAAATAAAATAGATAAGAACCTTGATTATTGTTGTCAAAAACTGAGTTCTTGGGCCTTCCCAAGCTAATTAGCACAGCTAATAAACACAGGCCATAACCAAATAGACAGGCAGAGTAGGTCCTTTCTCACTGTGTAGGTCATGTAGTGAAGTAAGACTTATGACCTACAGCTTTAAATCTTCAACTCCCTTTGCTGTCTGTTCCCCTGCCACAGTACTGTCTTCATATCCATTTCTGACATCTCATCGCAGCCTCTCTGTGTTTCTCCAAAATTATTGTGGGTGTGCTGAGGAGTTTTAGAGGAGCCATAGGCCTAAGAAAATTATTGATTTTATTGACATGACAAGAACGTAAGAGGTAGAGATCAGCTTGTGATAGTCCTGATAAATCTGTTCCCTACAGGAGTAAACTTCTACAAGAGTATAACAAAACACAACTTATTTTTTATCCTTACCTATTCCTCCTATTAACAGGTGAATATCTATGTTTTGCAGAGCCAGTAGAACACTAGATGCCTATTTTTCCAATATCAAATTATAGGTATGGCCTTATTTTAAGAACAGGGTCAAAAGTTAAACAATTAGGAGACTACACTATATTAAACTTGATCTCAGGGACTTTGTTGCTGAGGTGTATTGACTCTGACCAGCAGCCAAACACCCACCCAACCTCTCATTCATTCCCCTGTTCTGTGGGATAGGGAGAAAATAAAAAGAAGGCAAGAACACTCATGAATCAAGATAATGACAGTTTAATAGGGAAAGCAAAAGCTGTGTGTGCAAGCAAAGAGAAAGATGAATTAATTCACTACTTTCCATCAGCAGGCACATGTACAGCCACTTTCTGGAAAGCAGGGCCTCAATACACATAACAGTTGCTTGGGAAGACAAGTACCATAATGACAAACATCACCTCTTCCTCCTGCACCCCCCCCCCCCCCCCCCCCCTCCGAGTTTACATTGCAGAGCACTATATCATATGGCATGGAATATCTCTTTGGTCAGTTTGGACCAGCTGTCAAGGTTGTGTCCCCTCCCAAACTCATACCCCTAGCCTACTTACTTTGGGACAGGGAGGTGGGAAAGAGTCTTGATGATGTGCATGAATGGTTCAGCAAAATCCAAAACACTGGCACGTTATCAACACCAGTTTAGCCATGAAGCACAGCACCATATGGGCTGGTATGAAAGAAGGTAAAAAAACCCAGCCAATCCCAGTACATTTACTAAATTAAAGCTTTAGCAAGTCCACATACTGACGTGTGCAGACTATATTTTATAATTTTTTAAAATTTTTAAGTATCACAGACAAGTCTTGGAAAATGTATCCTTATATGCACATGCACAAATGGAAATCTTACTTGTAACATTGAGAAGACCATTTGTTCTACACATTTTAAAAAGAAGATATGTTAAAAGTTTCCATTTACACTTTAATTTTATCTAATGAATCATGTTGCAGAAAATTTCTACTGGTTATTCCTTGATCTTTGGAGGAAAATAAGTTTCAGGAACAAATTATAACATTTTGAATAATTGCCATGCACTTTTAGACTTTATGGAAATGTCTTAGAACCAGACAAATCAGCAAATCAGAAAACAAAGGATATAAACAACTTTAATGAATTTAAAGGTTATATTTTGGTTATAGAAACATAAATTAATGCTTCATTAAGCAAATGACCTTGAACTTAGTCCATGATGGATATTGTAGTTAATTAAAATATATGTTGAGGTAATATATTTTATTGTATATGGAAGCATTTAGATGGAAAAGGGGGTGATGGATTTTTCTAGTGCAATTTTTGAAAGCACAGTAATGAAAAGAACTCATGCAGACATATGAGGTTATTGTGCAGAGTCTTGCATGCATATACATATCAGTGCAAATTCTCAAGTTTTTTTTTTCAGTGAATCGAATGGTATTACTCAGATAAGCATGTAGGTATATTTTTACAGGAAAACCTCAAATAGAACTTTTTAAATCCTATGCAACTTTTAAATTATTATTAAGTCTATAATTAAAGAAAAACATGAACAATTAATTAATAATCCCTATATATTAAATCACATTTCTTTCACTTCCTTCTTACAGCCTCCATTTTGTCTTTGAACACATTATAATTTCACTTACTGTTTTGGTTTGTTGTCTCATCTTTTATAGTTTTCTTTCAGTTAGTATTTCATTTCAGTGTATTTCATTTTTATGAAAGATATGTTTAATTTATTTTAAATTACAATAGAAAAATCTAAAAATTAAGGAAGGATACAGAAAAACTGAGAAGAAAAGAATTTTAAATATCATACCTTTTGTTGCTTAAGGTGATGGGTGCATTGATGCAGATAAAGAAAACAAATGACCTCAAAAGGAAAAGTAATAGAAAGGTAAAAGGAAAAGAAATTGAAATGAACATAAACTTCAATTACCATGCATCAAATGCATCATGATCTGCAAATGCAACAAATATGCATTTGATCTCACTTCAGAATTATATCCGCTTATTTTCATAGCTCTTTTTGCAATTAAAATATAAAATGAAAAGTGTTTATGATCTCTGAATATCATATCTTGTCTATCTAGAGAAATTAATAGCTAAACATGCATTTCTGTATAAGTAACCCCCATTCTTAAGCACGGATTGCATAAGCAGAGGTCAATTATGATAAATTATTGATCTTGAACCTAGTCCAAGACATCTAACATAATTAATTAATCTGTATGGCATTGTAATATGCTTTATTGTAAACTGTAAGCAAGACTGTTAGGAACTAAAGCTATAATTCATATTACATAAAAAGTTAAATAAACTTCAACCCAGTTACTGAATAGAAACGATTATCAAGGAGGTCTGAAAACATCAAGGAAAATGCAATGTTGAGAGGAGTGAAAAAATGGATGCTTTCAAATTATGTTAGGAACACAAGAAATCTTACAAATAACATAGTCTTATAATAACAGAGATGGGGTAACATTTTTCACAATGATTAGGAAAGTGCTGATAGAAAAGCTAGAAATTTTCAATAAATAATTTATGTATTTGGAAAGAAACAGGAATATATCACATAAAAATGATAAAGTGCTTTATTTTCCATTAGTAAAGGAATATAATATTCCAATAGGGATTCATAGAGGATAAACAATTTTAAATCATCAGGTCTTGATAACTCGCATGTGGGACTTATAAAAGAGCTGAATGAGAAGATATGTGCCTTGCTGAAATCTATTTTCAATGAATGTTCATATACTACAGAAATTTCGTTAAACAGACATAGAGCTAATGTACAAAATATTCAGGAAGGGCAAAGAGGATGATTCAGGTAGCAATAACTATTATATGTTTCATTAACTGCAGGGAAATGTTAGTATCTGATTTGTTAAAAAATAATTAAAGAATGGTATACAATAGATTAATGTCAATGTATTTTTAGAAGACCAGTGTAGAATAAATTATTATTAATGTATATTAGGTATCAGAAAATCTGTTACAAGTTTTCTCTAAGAATAAACATATGTATCTAAAAATTTATTGGGAAAAAGAGTTGGCAGTGTGAAATTTTCACTGAATGGTATTCATACTTTAAATATGCTGTATGGTCTAGAGAGACTGGTACCATTCAGTTTCATAAGTGATGAGAATGTTAATGTAACTTCACTGCTCATGATTTTTGGATAGCAATAAGTAAACGAAAGGCTCAGCAGTCATGTGGAAGAAATGGAACCAGCCTAAGCAAAACAGCTTTTTAATGAAGGTAAAAACATACTTAGTCACCTAGGAAAAAGAAATGTGTCATATAGATGAAATGGAGATTATGTCTTTTAGAGAGGGAAAAAGAGAAGTTCAATGTTATTGTAAAAAAGAGCTAATATTGTCATTGACCAAATATAAACAACAAAGTAGTAAGTAGGCTGAGAAAGAAACATTACTCATGCTAAAAAATTATTATGGAAAGTGTTATCAGTTCCTGAAACGTCAGTAATATACCTTGTGATCCTGAGGGAAAATAACATTTTAAATTACAACAGAACTCCCTATTTTTGTGGTTTTGAGGAATTAAGTTTTTTAGGTACAATCTGTTTTACAGAGAGTGAAAGGAAAATTATCAATAGATCAGCAGTAATTAAACAAACTTGTAGGAGAAGTTTTTTCTTAAAATATTATGCATAAGATAAACTAAAGTTTCCTAAAGTCATTTAGCAGATACATGGAAAATACTAGTGCTATGTACTTTTCTTTCTATGAGAACAAATTAAATGGTATGTAACTACATATATATATTGCTGAAAACAAAAGAGAATTCTTAAAGGATTAGTGACATGGGTATTGACTGTTTTTTAGTTGTGCTGACAATATGAGTTAACTTACATCAAGATAAAAATAATACCAACACAAAAAAGAGATTAATTTCAAGGTACTTGTCTGTATCATCTTACTTTTGCTCAATGACATCTGAAGGCAGCTTTTAAGATGAAGTTAAATGACAATGCATAGCCAGACAAGCAGCTAAATGTTCTCACACTTCTGGTCCCCTGCTAGTCATCAGCCATTGAAGATATTGATTACAAAGGAGAATGATGCATATTGCTAGCAAATCTGACAGCAACATTCTCACGCATCATTCAGTATTGAATAACATAGAACTACTTGTCAAAGCAGAAAATGTGTCATCTAAGTTTCTGTCCACAAGGTCTTGCCAATTATTATGTTTCATGAATTTTAATACTATAAAAAGTAGTGAATATCTTAAAGTTCTGTCAGAAATATGATCATGAAAAATAAATCACATTTAAGATTGATCTAAAGAAAAGTGTTTTGCATGTTATGTGAAATCGTCCTAGTGTTTTATTTATTTCAATTTCCTCTTCTTTATGTGCTGTATGTAAAAGAACACCCTTTTTTTCTGAAATATGCCAAATGTTTCTGACCACAGCAGCTTTCAGACAATGTTAAGGATTGATTGAAGACAATTTTCAGTCATCTTCATTGTGTCATATTGATTTGCCTTTTGTAAATCATCATTAAAAAATGACTTAGTAACGGCCTTATTTAATGTCCAGTACGTGTTTAATCCAATCAGTGTTAGTCCTTGTCCTTTTCATAATGAAATGAGTTTTGCTTTCCATACAACCAATACATTATTTCTTTAGAAGATTTTTAATATCAGTTTCCTAATTGCCATTTACTCTTGCTATTATTATATTATCAGGAGATTTAAATAAAAATCCCTTCTGTCAACATTTTTTCACTGTCAAGAGAAAAATAAAATATTCAAGACGCAGAATGCTGCACTCAGAACACTGTAGGACTACTTGACCCTGCTTATTATCTTAGCATTATTTCAGATTCCATTAAATTAGGGCAAGGTTAGCAGGTTAACAATGCATTGTGATTACTTCAGTTTTCAGTGAACAGAAAAATACTTTCCAACATCTAATGGAGCTCACACTTTTCTATTTCCAAAACGTATGAAATCCATGATCACTTTGACCATTGAACTATTTACTGAAAAATGAAACTAGACTCTTAGCATCATGATGTTTTTCCAAAAGTTTATTTTTTAAGGGGGTGGAGGGGAAGAGTTTTATTCGTACTGCATCATCAGTATCACATTTTAAAAAAAAAAAATATGCTTGCTTTAAACACATTTTCATTAAACTCCCTAAGCAGGTAAGCTTTCAATGCCTACTGCTTTACAAAAGAGAAGTGAAGGGAGAGAGAAAAAGAAAATATGTTTTTTGTTGAACCTTCTTTTTCTTTTTGTGATGAAAATTTCTCCTCTTAGAAAAAAAAAAAAAAAACAACACTATTTCATTCATTGTATGAGAAGGAGACAATGTGTGTGCATTACTACAATGCATTGTCCAGAAATGAATTAATGGTGTTAAAGGAATTTTAAAAAGAAAAAAAAAAAAGAGTTTTAGGAAGCTAGCAACACTTTAAGAAATGAAAATGTTAAATCCAGTAACATAGTGTAAAAGTGAGAAAACTCGTGGCTTGAGATAAAGACAGTTTAATAGGAAAAGCAAAAGTCATGCACACAAACGAAGCAAAACAAGGAATTAATTCACCACTTCCCATCGGCAGGCAGGTTTTCAGCCATCTCCAGGAAAGCAGGGCTCCATCATGGCTAATGGTTACTTGGAAAGACAAATGTCATAACTCTGAACTCCTCTCCTTCCTTCTTCCCCCAGCTTCATATGCTGAGCATGATGTCATATAGTATGGGATATCCCTTTGGTGAGTTGGGTTCAGTTGTCTTGGCTGTGTTCCCTCCCAACTTCTGGTACACCCCTAGTGTCCTGGTTTCAGCTGGGATAGAGCTAGTTTTACTTCTTAGTAGCTAGAATACTGATGTGTTTTGGATTCAATATGGGATTTTGTATGTTTATAATACACTGATGTTTTCAGTTGTTGCTAAGAAATCAAGGACTTTTCAACTTCCCATATTTTGCTTGTGTGCAGTTGCTTAAGAAACTGGGAGGGAGCATAGTCAGAGCAATGGACCCAAATTGGCCAATGGAATATTCCTTATCATATAATGTCATGCTCAGTATATAGATGAGTGTTGGGCCGGGAAGCTGTCTCTCTTGCTTTCGGGATTGCGGTTTCGGGATCTTCTCTTCTCTGGGATCACTAGCTGGGAATGGGCTGGGTATCAGTTGGTGGGGTGGTGAGCATTGTGCATTATTTGTTTGTATTTATTATTATTATTTATTATTATTATTATTTTGTTTTATCTTATTTCAATTATTAGATAGTTTTTATCTCAACCTACAAGTCTCCTTACCTTTACCCCTCCAGTTTTGTCCCCCATCCCCTGAGTGGGGGAGGGTGAGCCAGCAGCTGCATGGTGTTTGACTGCTGGCCACATTTAAACCATTACACCCAGGATAATCACTGGTCAGGTGGTGTGAGATGCAGCAAAGACCTTGACTGTGTGTAAGCACTGCTCAGCAGTAACGAAAACATCTCTGTATTATCAACAGTTTTCACCACAAATCCAAACCATAGCCTCATACTAGCTACTATGAAGAAAATTAACTCTGTCCCAGCTAAAACCAGCATGCGCAGTAATTATGCAATGTACTTACCTCAAGCCAATAGCTTGTTTTATTAGACCAGAATAGACAATTACAGTTCCACAAAGTAGTAGCCAGTCATCCATTAATTAATCACATCAGTGCCACAACAATGATTTCTTTTTCTCCCCTTTCACTCAACATGCAATCATAGTCCCAGGGAAAAGCAGGTGAAAAACAACAACAAAAAACTGATATGTAGGTGGTTTATTCCTGATAATATAGACATTTAATTTGCTGTGACATTGAAGAACCCACTACCTACTCAAATAAGATTTTTTTTGAGAGTCACACAAGACAGGTACCTTGGAGAAATTAATTAGGAAATGTAGGTTCAAAATACATTGTGACCTTGTTATAGCAAACCTGGGTTTGCTCTCTTACTTGGAGAAATTAATGGAAATATCTACAGTGGTGTCCTTTCAGAATAAAAGATACACTGAAGAGGCAGTGTTATACCTCATGATAGTCTATTTCAGTTCCCAAATATTTTTAAGGAATTGACACTAACCTCTGAAAGACATAAGTAGAAAAAAGCTAATCGAAGCCATGAAACAGATCTATCTTACATTAATTGTTATTTGTTCTTTTAATAGTGAAATTGGTGTACTTTCTTTACTAGACTTACCCTATTTGTGTGATCTGAACATTGGTCACAAAGAGAATAAGCACTCTTGATGTATTTAGTCCCAGAAAAAAGTCAAAAGCTAAAATTAACTTCTCTTTAATAGTATTGTGTGTTGTTTCCCTAAAGCTAACAGACCTATTAATATTATTTAAAGTTCAAAAAGAGTCTTTATTAGCTACAAAAGGGACAATGTGCTCCTGAAATATTAAGAATAAAAAAATATATGATTTACATCACAAGACCTTTGTTTAATATTATTGTAAACAGTAAGGAAGGTGATAAGAGCAGAGTAGGCATGGATTCCCCATATGCTGTGTTTTCGTCTTCAGATGTGGCATTATCATAAGAATAATAATAGCATAAATTGTCTGCCAAGATGAATTAATATGTAGAGAGCCAATTTAATAAAAGCTCCCAGTGGTTCAAGAACTAAATTGTAGAAAAGAATTTGTTCTACTTCTTAAAGATATATTTATGAACAACACCTACTAACTGCAATGCAATGCATTATTAACTATAATGGTGTGGGTAGAAAAAAACGACCCATTGCAAAAAAAAAATGTAAATTTGAAGCACTAAGACTTGTTACATATTTGAAATTTTGATGGAAAAATAGTTAGGTACTATAGATATGTTCTTGCAGTAGCAATATCGATGGTTCAAGGCAGTGTCTTAATTTTTAAGGAAGGTTACTGTTTTATTTTATGTCTGGTTAATTTTCTGGTTATTGAAGACTACAGATGGTAGGTAAATAAAAGCAATGCCTGTATAATCTGTCTATCTTCTAAGAAGACTTAGTGATGATCCTAGAAATGTTCATTTTATCCTGAAATTATTTGGTAAGTTTTTTACAGCACTGGTGTAATTTTATTTATCATCATCATATCATTAGTGCCCTTGTTTATATTTTTGTTATGTTTTGTTATTATTAATCATAACAAAATAGGTATAATCAGAAGATGCAGAGCAAATACAGAGCAAAGCAAGATTAAATCATTTAAATCAAACAAACTCAGCAATTGAAAAACTCTGAAGAACACTACATCTGAATGTACTGCTTTCTTTTGGGCTGTGCAGATCTATGTGACATACCACGCAGGGCTGAAGGTAAATGTCACAATATAACAATGTCTGAAAGATCTTAATATTTACACAATAAATAAATAAAGACATGCAGTACATGACTAAACATTTCTTAAATGTTTGTTTGTTATGTTTCTGGGAGCCATAATATCAATGGATGGAATTGCCTTTTAAGAAAATTAATGTATTCATCAAAAACATTTTTTGAGACTGGCTTAGGTTTTCATCAGCGAGACCTGTCAGCCCTTTTCCTGGACTGTCTCCTTTAGCCAGTTATGGAAACAGGCAAAAGCTCACATAGGGAATACACATGGCAGCTCTCTCAGTGCTCAGGGAAGTGTAAACCTATCAATAGCTTGCTCCCTCAAAGACATGACCATATCTGCCTATCTGTGAATAACCACTGCAGTCCTCCAGTGATACAGCAAGGAGAACATACTGCAATACATAAGTAGATCTAAAACACTGTGTACAACTCTGTCTCTTGATAAGTCACAGAAGACATTTTTGCCCTGTTCACATAATCCTCCAAATGGTTCAGTGAAAGAAAGGTTTTCTACAATATACCTAAGTAAACTCTTCTGGTGTTTGAGCTAATTAAGTTCTCTGTGTTTTCTTTTATCTTTAGTCCTCTGAGAAATAATAGAGCATTGTATCATTGTTTTTTTATAACTACATTTTTATTACACCTAGGACATTATGTGATTTTCCATGACATTTAATTACTATTCATCTAATAGTTTTAAAGGATTGGATATTTTTATTTTTATTTTTTATTGAGTAGACACTGACTCTTAAATAAGGCTGTAGAATTTATCTGCCATAAAATTAAAGACATTTGAAATGTGCAAATTTTCATGTTCATTGAACTGATACAATCAGGCTACGTTTCATGGAAAATACTTTCATACCATTAAAAAAACAAAGATCAGTATTGATTTTAAGAGGTTTTGTGCTGCCTTCTTGATCCTGAAAGTATATTATTACATTCTTTATGAACAAATTAATATAAATGTAGCTGTCTCTGATACTGTTCAGGGATATAACATCACTCGTTTACTAGATGATCAGATAAAAGTTTCCAGATTATATAGTTGTGTCTATATCTTGTGAAACAAGTGAAGTGAAAGATGGTTGCTCTTCAGAGAAGCCTTGGGTGGAAAACTGATAATAGTCAAATCTCCTTTTATCTTGCCTTAACAGTGGCAAACACTGGCCTTTTTATTTTAAGGAGTTAAATCACAGGAAGCTAATAATATTTTCTTGGAAATGATATTGTTATTCTGTGCAGGCAACGTATGATGCTTCTAGGATCACTGGATTTATTGGTACTAGATCTATGTACCGGTTCTTGAAGTTCAATACCGTGTTAGAGATGAAGGATCAAGTGTATATTGCAAAGTCTTACACTTCAGTACGTAAGTGTGTCTATATTTATGTATGTATTTATTTTAGAGTCAGGCTATGGAAGGATGTTGTAAGGGACTGTGTTGGACTGTGTTTGTCTCAACATTGATGCTGTACCACTACCACTTCCAGGCCTCAGCATCCTGTCGCTGTGGAGGAGTACACTCTGAAGGAGACAAATTTTCCCTGACGAAACCACAAATCTGCCCGAAGCTAGAGCAACAACATCCTTGGCAGTGCCTACCAAGCTGCACCTGCACGCAGCCGGGTAGAGAGGAAATTGGGGTGAGGAAGATGTGCAGAGGCTGGAGGCACCACAGGTCGACCGTCCACTGGCACGACCACAGTGAACACCTGGGCATGCAAGCATGGAGGAACACGGCGTGGCACGTATTACAACGAGCTCCGTGGAAATGGGCGGACTTTTTGGAGAAATCGTGGGGACTGGGGCAATAAAAGGACTGCGTACTCCTCTCTCAGGATCACTCTTGTTCTCTTGTTGCCCTTCTTGATTTTGGTCATCCTTCCTCGGAGCTGGGACTTTGGCAGAGCTTGGAGCTTGGAGCACCATCACCTGCACCGAGACTGAGCCAACGGTACATCGTTGGATTCGTGGTGGTGGTAATTAATCTTGCTACATCTCTACCATTTGTTTGCTTAGGGATTCCGACTTTTCCTTTCTTTTTCTTTCAGTCCTATCACTATTACTAGTTGTTACAGAAAATAAAGTTCACAAGGTTGTACGGCACCTGACCTAGTTTGTGTCTTAATCTCGCTCTTGGGATCGTTTAAGAACCCTCCCCGATATTGGATCGGGACAGATGTGTAATGTATTACACACCAAATGATGGCTCAGTTTCACCGATGTTGCCTCCAATGAGAACAACAACAGATAATACACTGACACTTTATTCACCTTTAGAAACTCTATTACTTTCATGGATTTGTTTTTCAGGATACTTTTTCCAACTAAAAAAGCATATAATTGTAAATTTATTAATTCCTCAGATAATTAATCTTTTCTTCTCCTCCAAAGACTTTTTTCCCCACACATAAAACATTCTTCTAGCCTGTCCATTACTGTGTGTTTTCCCTGCAGAAAAATCACACCATTTTCAACTGTTGTGTGATCTGTGAAAGCTCTAATGTCAGAAAGAATCTCAACACGTAGGTGCAGTATAATTCCTCTTCCAGTGTGTTGCAGTGCTGGGCTTAGTACTAGCATGTGCTTAGCACTTTAGAGAAATAAGACTCAGTAATATTATACGAGGATTTTAACGTTCTGGTGGGGATGGACTACACTGTACCTAAGAACTGTGCAAAATGAAATTGATCACAAGATTTGACATGGAGAAAAGTTGCTTACACATGATCACATGTAAGTTTTATTTTTGCACTTTGAGTGAAGAAACATTACTGGAATTCTATGTAACATTACTGTGACAAGCATTGTTTGGTGCAATGCATGCTGTCCCCAATCCCAACAGGCATTTAGAAAGTTCGAATAATCACGTGAAGTAATAAAGAAAATGCACTGCTATGCTTCATAGATCTACTAATGTCATCTCAATCAACAAGATCAAGAAAGTTACGTTTTACAAAATTTTACAAAACAGGAAAATATTTTGTTGTTTTCTCATTTTTAAGCTTAAGTATCCATAAACCAGCTCTCACTCTCTAAAGAGAAACTGAAGCTCTAACATACTTATCTGTTTACAGAGGCAACAGTTTTCAATGAATACACCTAACATCTCAGGACTGGATAAAATTTTGATAGAATGTGACAAGTGGGGAAACTAGTAGAAGGTAGAAAATGAAAAAAAATATAACATTGGAGCAATATTATATTTATGATGCAGAAAGTTAGTATGCTTTTGAATCTATCTCAGTATTTAGCTATCCCACTGGAAAGTCACATTGTCATTCTACGTTTCAGTTAACACAGCATAGTAAACATTAAATGAATTGGTGAAGGAAGAATTATACTCAAGGACATTCCACAATATCAATTGATTGTAATTTATTTGGAAAAAGAGCTCAAAATCATGGAGCTTGAATAGGCTTTTGAGGGCTGAAATACGACCCTCTAAATAATTTAATGTTTTGAGACAAACAGTGCTCAAAAAGTGCTTTTTCAAAAACTGTGTTTAGGGCAAATAAAACTCAGCTAATATAAATTGCCTTGTGGTTCTTAGGGTGGGTATTTAACATTATGTAATGAGGTCTGTATAGAGTTCAGGTGTTAGAACAAATGGACCTTTTGAGACCTAAGAAAGGAAAAAAAAGGCCCCGGTTAGCACAACTTTAATCTTAACAGGAATTTCAGTTAGTAGAGGTAAGAGAAAACTTCAGTTCAGAAAGAGACAGATTCTTCTCTTCAGAAGTGACATAACTGAACAATCACAGCCAGCACTTGAATGAAACTCCTTTAGGCAGAAAAATGAAGCTATGGAAGAAGCAGTAATACTTCTCAATTACACTTCTGCAGACTATCCAGTAGAAACAGATTGCAGAATAGTACAGAGTGCACCTGCCACCTGGAAATATTTCAGCTTTCTTTGTATGGAAGAGTGCCAGTGTTTAGAACTAAGGGTAACTTGCCACAGATAGTTTTTCTTATTTTTGCACAAAAAATTGTTCCTTTGGATGTTAATTCCTTGTAGTAAAGGGGAATTCTTGGCTCAAATTGTGCATCTATTCATATTCAATAATTCAAATCCATTTAAAAACTCAAATCCAACCACTTTTCCATCAGATTTAGAAAATAACTAATTTTCATGCTTTAACTGAGATGGGGATAGAGTCACCTTCCTCCCAAAGGTGTCTTTTTCAAATTACAGATGCATGAAACAAGAACAGGGACATGACAAGGAGTGATTGGTCGATTATGTTTACCTGTGTAAATTCAGTTATTAATAATAGATTAGAATGCTTTGACTTTATTTCTTTTGCTTTCTCAAATGAAATTAGACCCACAGCATAAATAAAGAAATACTATCTTTTAACTTCAACATACATTGCAGACATTTTTCACAAAATAATCAGACACAGCATAAAACCAAATTTAGATGAAGAACAGATGCATTAATAGAAGCTCTGGAATTTTGCTATATTTTGCTGAAATATATGCATGAGCCTAAGAAAAATATATCCCTCTTGCTCCTGTGAAGGCTACCTGGCATAGCATAAAGCCCTCTGGGCTCCATAGCCTTGCATTTCAGTCCCTAATGAGTGGCAGTGTGATCTCTCTGCAAAAGCCAGAGCAGCATGAATTTTGAACTAGCTGAGCCAGTGTCTGAACTTATTTAAGCTCTGAGATTGCTGTGAGAACAACCAGCAAAGCCTGCAGATACCATGGCTACCAGCAGACAGTCAGCAGGTATAATTGGCTACTCTGAACTGTAGAGGCTTATATGTTAGCTCATGTCAGTATATTATAGAATAAGCTCCGGGACTCTAGCTGTATTAATTACAGGGGGAAGGCAAATGCTGGTTGCTTCTAGATACATATGGCAGACACTTTTTCCCCTTACAAGTGAGGTAGTACATACTAAAGTATTAGACCTTTTTCATATAAATGGTATTTAAATGAGAAATTCTATATTTTATATGAGTTGACAAAGCAGAGCCTAAAACACAACCACCAGCAAACTGAAAAATGTTATCCCTGTGCTCTCAGTACTGTTTTAAAATAAGAAATACTGAAAATGATCCCCTTAAGTTTTTATTTTCAGTTCTTTTATACACATTTTTTCAATTTCAACACACTGCCCAACCATTCCCTCCAATCCCCCTGCCAAAAAATCAAGCTGATTCACATTTTTTCTTTACTGACCAGTTCAAATCTCCTTGGAAGAGAAAAGAGATTCTGTGTCCTCGTTTGTCAAAATATGCAGCTGGGCAAAGGTAGCAACAAATTGCCCATCACGGGGAAGATGGCCCCACTGTTGATCACTTCTCAGAGTCAAAGATAAAACGTCTAACCCTGAAACTGTATCTTTGTTCATACCTAGAAAAATGGCAAACATAAACCACATGAAACTCCCTGCAACAGGTGGCTTCCATGTGTGATATCTTCTGGAAGTAATATTTTGTTTTTGAATGTTAGAACCCTCCTATATTCAGTGCCTGTATTAAACTGAAATTAGCAACCCTTTCTCCATTTCAGTGTTTATTAGTAAGCACAACAATCTCTAAAGGATTATCAAAAAAGTTTATCAAAACATCAGTATAAAAAGCCCTTGTGGGCCAGCTGGAAATTTAGACATATTTTCTTCAGCCATTAGAATTCTTATATTGTATAATTAAAAAAAAAATTCTCATAGTTGATGTTCCTGAACCACCTCTGTTAGATTCTCATACTCCAGCTTGCCAGGTTCCTATGGAAATGGTAAATCTCCACTGCCTGTAAATGTAACCTTTCACAGAGGGGTTTGGAAAACAGACCTCCTGAAGTTGTCTTCAATAACTTTTGAATACAACTAATTAATTTAATCTACAAAATGCCTTTAGTTTTCAAACTGTGTCTGTCTCTTGTTTTGTGTTTGGCTTTTTTTGTTTTGTTTTGTTTTGTTTAGGTTTTTGGTTGGGGGTAGTGAGGTGTTTTTAAGGAAACAGAAAAAGCCTTTCCTTCAACTAGTACTTTACTTTTGCCTGGGCTTTTTGTCATCCTTTCACTTCATCCTTGTAATTGATATTCCTATTTCAACAGTGTTTATTTGAAGTTGTTCTTCATATTTTTCAGTGTAGACAATTTCCTTCAGATTAAAGAGCACATATAAAAAATATTATCTTAATATTTAATATGCACTAGTCACAATGAAACATAAAGTTTAATAGCAGTAGTAGTAGTTGCTGTAGTAGTAGTAGTATGCAGGTGTGAAAGTGTGCACTGGTTTGAAGCCTTGGCATTTAAAATCAGATGAAAATATTCTAGACAAACATACAAAAAATGTTTATAAAAACATACAAAAATGCTTTAAAAACATACAAAATATGTTTATAATCACAAGTCAAATCGTAAACATTGATTTAGGTTATATTACAGTTCTTACTAACTTCTACAGCAGTCCGTATTTTTATATGAAACCATTTATTTTTAAATTGGAACTTAAAAGAAACAAAATTAATGTGTTTGACATTAATTGTTTAGCTTTTCCTAATTCAAAATTTGTGACAAGGAGCAGTAAGATGAATGTGTTTCCATTTGCTCTCATGCATCAAACTGATGGAAATATCCTTGCCTGAGTAGTCTAAAATTATCCAGCTTTCAAATTATTAATAACAATTTTATGTTTTTAAAAAGCCAGCTGTAGCTACTGTTCTAGCATTCACTTAATACTAATCTTGTATTCTAAGGCAACACTATCTCCATGAGAAACTAACTTGGTCATTAACTTTATGTAAAAAACAAAACAAAACAAACAAAAAATATAAATAATAATATATAAAATATAAAGAAAAATATTTTAAAAATGGGTTTAAGTGGTCATAAAATGAAAACATCATAATAAAAGTCTTCTGCATGTCTCTTCTCTTGCCTGGAGCTGTGATCAGCTGGGAGAAAATGTGCAGAATTTTTCTTAGCAATAGTTCTGGGAAATAAAAATTTACATCCTGTAAGAAATTTTCATTATTTGATATTGCTTTAATTCTACTTGTATAAACTGTAGCTCTGAATCTTCCTTCAGAAAGAGAAGTTGATAAATTATTTAAAATCTAAATTTCCATTGAAAGAACATCTTTTTAAGGATAAAAATCAACATTGTTACAGAGTGTTTTTCTCTCTGATAAGAAAGAAAAGGATATAAAAAGGAGAAAATATGCATGGATGCCACCTATTCCTCAGAGTATGGCACTTAAGAGAAATACACTCTGACAACAGCCCTTGATTTTACTCGTGTGTGTATATTTATACAGGTTCCTTTCAGATTGTTTTGGCATTGTTAAAGTTCATCCTATCAAGTCCTAGATTTATTAATAGTCTTCTGGTTTATTGCTCCCTCTGCAATAAAAACTCATGGCAAATATTAGAAAAACATCTGATACTTGAATTCAGATGCTTAAAAATGCTTTCTACTTTTGTCTTGTGACAAAGAGCTCGGCTTTACTCCTTGTCACAGCTGCGGAGAGTGTTGGTCTGTTTGCATCAGCAGACACCTGTTTTTAACCACCCCCTCCCATGGTTTTGTCAGTGGCTCCTACATCAGTGTTTTAGGAGGAGGGGGTCTGCATTTACTTGAAAACTTTGGATAGTACAGGATATTTCCATTCACAATAAAAATACAGTGACTTGAAACGTGTCAGAATACTGTATCCCCTAAAGTGCCAGTAAGCGTATTCTGTAAAGCTCTAACAAATCTAAGCAGTATTACAGTGCAACCATGAAAATAGTTCTTTTCAATCCAGGTGAGATTCTTACCTCACCTCCTCTATGAAGCTTTGTTTTGATTAGTCATTACTGCCCTAAGTAAAACAGCAAGCAATATGAAGACATACATTCTTTTCTTGTGATAAAATTTTGTAACTAGATCTTAAGTATTATAATTGAAAGATCAATGTAAATGTCAAAGACATTCTCTTTTGGACATATCTGCTTTCACCTAAACATTTTGAAGACCCCATTCAAGTTGTGTGAGTTTACTGTGATTTTCTGATAAATAACCACAAAAATGGAGTGAAAATAAAATAATAATAAAAACCCAAACCAATTGACAACTACTGTTACAATATCTAGTTTTTAGGCTCCTGTGGAAACCAAAATCTCTGAGTGCAAGTGTGGAGGGGAAATGATGGAGGTGAAAACAGAAATGAAAAAAAAAAAAAAAAAGAAAGAAGAAGCAGCATTCTGGTTGTACTTTTGCCAAATAAGAAAGCAAAGCACAGGGACATTTGTGAAATCTTGTCTCAACCAAGAATTTATACACTAGTCTATTACGTGACTAGAGTCTGAAAGGGTGAATAGTTAACCCTTTACAGATCTGTAAATGTGAGTTGTCTGCCTCTCAAGCAGTAAACCTGCCTGATTAATTTGCTGGATTAGAAGACTAATCACTGTAATATTACCAGAAAAGGTGACACCAGTAACATCACCTCCATCTGTGGCAACATTTTTTTTTAAAGTAAGGGGTTAACACAGATTATTTGCAGTTTTTGAGGGGATGTAGGGATCACTATAGAGACTTCAGTACAATATAATGTTAAGTAAATTCCTTGTAAAGTGTTCAAATAGATTTTGTTACAGTTTAGGTAGAAAATAAACCATGTGATTAAAGACATTTTTGGAGATGCATAAAAGCAAAGCTTTACGGATAACTTGAACACTCAGTGATGTCCAAGAAAAGAGGTATGATGCTTTCCTTTGCCTCCAACTGTTTGTATTGCAGGAACTTCCTCAGCCACTGTAGGATAGCATTTTCCCCCATACCCAAAGTATCCTTTTTTTCCGGAATTCAACTGTACTCAAAAAACCCCCCAAACAACCAAACAAAAACAAAACCAAAAAAAACCCCACCACAACCCACCACCAACAACCATCTTTAGACTTGAATGAATTTGGAATTTCTGATACAATACCTCATGCCCTTTCCCCATACCCTCCAATTAAAAATGGCCTTGGACAGAAGATGGATAAGCTCTTCAGAAACTGCTTGTTTCCTCACATTTTTATTGATTACAAGGAGATAAACCAAGACACACACTTTGCTTATGTTTTTCTCATTATTTACCAGGTTGCAAATCAGATTTCATCCAAAATAGCTCTATAGACTTGGGTATATTTCAGTGTTCAGGGTGAGGAAAATTTCTGAAGTAAACCAGTTTACCTGAGTAAGACTCCACAATGCAGCTGTAATTAGTGGATCATACATCTTATATTATCATTTACTGTATATTACAGTCTAGTGCTCATTAGTGGCTGCTTTCTACTTTCGCTGCTTGCTCTACTGTTGATCATCTCAATCTGTTGTGCCTGGGAAGAGGTCATTGCTGCTGTTTCTGTGCTGCCATATTGGACAGGCTGGAATTCCAGAACGAACTCAAGTCGAAGGGACTGTGACATGTAGATGAGTCCACGTGGGAACAGGACACATCTGTGGCTGTGGATAAGCTCATGCCAGAGCAAGTACATCCTGAAGAATCTGTAGCCACAGTTATGTCTGTGCCACAGGAGTTATAACTCTGAAGGGATTGAGGCCTGTACTGGGTCTGGCTGAGCCAGAATTGGTTTTCCCCTATAGCAGCCCTCATGGTGCTGTGTTTTATGTTGGGAGCTGGCAGGGTGTTGATAGCACACTGGTGTTGTGGCTACTGCTGAGTAGTGCTTACACAGCACCAAGGCTCTTTCTGACATTTTCCCCCCGCAGTGGGATGGGGTAGGCAAGATCTTGGAAGGGGACACAACCAGGACAGCTGACCTGAACTGACCAAAGGGATATTCCATACCATATGACGTCTGCTTGAGTATAAAGCTGGGAAAAAGGAGGAAGGGGGTGGGGTCACCCTTGGTCCTCCAAGGCAACCATTACACGTATTGGAGCCCTGCTTCTTGAGAAGGCCCAACATCGCCTGTTAATGGGAAGTAGAGAATAAATCTGTTTTCTATTTTTGCTTCTGCACGCGGACCTTTGCTTTGTTTTGCTTATATAAAAACTGCTTTTGTTTTACTGACAAGGAGTTTGTTTTTTTTTTTCCTATCTTATTTTCTTTCCCCTCTTTGCCCTGTTGAGGAAAAAGAGGGGAAGCGGGGGGAAGTGATAGAGCGACTTGGTGGGTACCTGGCACTTAGCCAAGGTCAAACCACCAGAAGACTGAAGGATAAGTCTGTGCTAGAAAAGGTACACCTCAAAGCATCTGTGGCTGTGGATAATTCCATGCTGTTGCAGGTACACCTTGAACCATCAGTGGCTGTCATGCTGGAGGTCACACGAGGTCATGCTGGAGCATCTCAAAGTTTGCGGCCATGAATAAGACCACGACAGAGCAGGTACACCCCTGGAGCGACTGCAGCCATGGGTAAGGCTGTGTTTGAGTATGTTTACTTCTGAAGGGACTGTGGCTGAGGGTAAGGCCATGCTGGAGCAGGTATATCTCTGAAGGCATTGTGGCCCATGGAGAAGGCCACACTGGAACAGGTGCATCGCAAAGTGACTGTGGCTGTGGATAAGTCTATGTTGCAGCATGTAAACCCCTAGAGAGACTGTGGCTGATAGATAAGGCTCCACTTGGAGCAGGTACAACCCTACGGGACTGCAGTCTGTGGATAAATCTAAGCCAGAGCAGGGGGAAGGGGAGGAATTCATTGCAACAGTCTGGTACAAATGGACTAGGATGGAGACTGAAATGAATAAGCTTTTAAGCTTTGTAACCCATGATTTGAGTTGCATGTTATAGGAATTACTGTATCAGGAACCACCTGAACAAATGGAGGAGAAGTTTTACAAGAAGCAGTGCAAGTCCAGGAGTGACCTGAACTGAGCTGGAATTGGTGCCCCATAACTCATACAACACACCACCTCTCCTGTCCCGAGTGACCACTAAAACGGATGGAGCCCAAAATCATGGAGTAAATGAACTCAATGGTCATTTTACAGAGGTGGTCCATAGACTAAGGAAATGATAGCTGTATTATATCAAAGGATGGGAAGGGGGATGGTAGTTAATGAGGTTGTATTGGATAGTGTGGTACCTGAGCATGATATAAATGGTATAGAATAAGGGGTTGAGAATCTGCTGGTTTTGGCTAGGATAGAGTTACTTTTCTTCATAGTAGCTATTATGGGGTATGTTTTAGATTTGTGCTGAAAACAGGGTTGCTAATACAAACATGTTTTCAGTACTGCTGAGCAGTGCTTACACAGTGTCAAGGTCTTTGCTGCTTCTCACACCACCTCACCAGTGAGGAGGCTGGGGGTGCACAAGAAGTTGGAAGGTGACACAGCTGAGACAGCTGACCCCAACTCACCAAGGAGATATTCCATACCATATGACATCATGCTCAGCATATGAAGCTGGGGGAGAAGTAGGAAAGGAGGAACATCTGGAGTTATGATCTTTTGTCTTCCCAAATAGCCATTACGCATGATGGAGCCCTGCTTTCCTGGAGATGAGAAGTAATGAATGAATTCCTTGTTTTGCACTGCTTGCACACACAGCTTTTGCTTTACCTATTAAATCGTTTTTATCTCAACCCATGAGTTCTCTCACTTTTACTCTTTCAATTCTCTCCCTCATCCTACCGGGGGGAATGAGAGAGTGGCTGTGTGGTGCTCAGTTGCAAGCTGGGGTTAAACCATGACAGCCATTAATACATTGTTGTAATGTTTTCAGGCATACTATCCACAGGTTATCTGTTAAATATTATTTGCTTCAGTATTACTGGTGGTTATACCACAGTTACTACTGGTGGTATGAGGAAAAATTTACCTAAAATGTTAATTTTACTGTTTCTTCTCAGGTCTGTAGTACTGATTCTACATATTTTCTTCCTTTATTCTACCATCCTTATGCTTCAATTTAGATTTTTTTCAGGTTATTTGATGATATAATTTACCATCAACAGCCATTTACACCTGGGAGTACAGGTGGTCTAAAGTAATTCACATAGATGTGACTGAATACTGTGCTCACTGCATACAAATAGTATAAAGTAGGGGTTATGGCTTTGGCTGCTTTTCCGTCTACAGTTCCTCTACTACATCAGCATACAAATTACAGTTTACCTGCAGGCAACTGATTTGGCACTGTTTTATGGCATATGTTTATCTATAAACATGTGCAATGTATACCAAACAGTACAGTAAAGAGGCCTGCCAAGTCCAATCAATTTGCACTGGATAATGTTGCCCTGTTTCTGTTGTGGTTTTCCCACAGGCTTTGTGCCAAGGGATGTCAGTATGGCACAGGAGCCACTGTGGTGGGGTGGCTCCTGTGGAGGATTCTCATCCTGCTTTCATAGATTTTGTTCTTGTACACATAAACACTTATCTGTAGGGACTGAACTGTAAGAATGACTGCCAGTGAACATTTCCTCTTGGGTATTGAAACTACCTCCTTCCCTTCTCTTTTTCTCTCAAAATTAATTTTTTTTTTTTTTTTTACTGTAGTATTTTTCTGGCTCTAGTTTTATTCTTTTCTTATTTTCACTTTTCTTACTGGGCACTTCTTTAGCCTGCTTTTCTACTAATATGACTGTTTCCTGAAAATAACAGTCCCTTTGACCTCCTCATTAGTGTCATGGGGATTAAATAAAATCACTGAACTGTTTAACTTTTTGTAAATTCTAGCTTAAGTGCTCTGGAGTGTGACCATTTTATTAACTAAACCCCTGAGCGTATTATTATATTTACTTCTTTCACACACTGTTACTGACTACTGATGAACGATTAAATGTATACGTTTAATATAAAATAAGTCCATTGCCATGAGGAATTTATCATTTAAGTTCAACAAACAGTATGGAAAAATGCAAGAGACTTCTCTTGTTTTGGTCAGTGATTTCGCTGCAGTTAACATTTCACCATGGGAACATAAACTTATCTAAAAGATAGCTTCTGCTGACACTATCTGTTTTAAGTTTCTGATAGTTTACTCTTACTTTTATTCTTAGAAGAGTTAATATTAATGATAGCAGGACAGAGGAAAGCTTGAAATATTAAGCAAAACAGAACCAGTATTTTGAACCACAAAATCATTGATGTTTTAAGGGGTACTTAAAGAAAGCCTAGACAAAGACAATATTGTCGTGGTTTGAGCTCAGAGGGCAACTGAGCACCATGCAGCCGCTCACTCCCCCTTTCCCCCCCAGCACTGGGAAGGAGGGAAACAAAAGACCCAGGAACCTGAGATAAGGACAGAGAGGAATGATCTCATCCTTTAAGGCACAGGCAAAAACCAGACTCCTTAGGGGAAGAAAAAAATTAACATAAATTTAATACAGCTACTAACAACAACAACATGTTACAGACAGAGTAGGACCATGAGAAGCATTACCACATCTTGAAAACACATTCCCCATCCCTCCTTTCTTCTCGGGCTCAGCTTTGCTCCCGATATCTCTACCTCCTCTCCCCAAGCAGCGCAAGGGTCAGGAACTGGGGGGTGCAGTCAGTTCTGCTGCCTCTTCCACCTCAGGGATGGGGTGGAACTTCTGGCATTCCTCCCCTACTATAGCGTGGTCCCCCTCTCACAGGAGACAGTCCTCCACAATTCAACTCCAACATGAGTCACTCCTACGGGCCAGTGGGTCACCCCTGTGTGTTGCAGTCCTCCCAGCACTGAACTAGAACAAAAATGCTTTCTTCCCATGGGGTCCCAGCCTTCTTTAGGTGCAGTCATCTGGGCTGGCGTGGGGGCCCCTGCAGAGGTGCAGCTAATTGGCCCAGCCTTGGTGCAAAAGCAGGTCCTACTTGGAGCCAGGGGAACTTTGAGAAGCTTCTCACAGGGGGCCACCACTGTAGCTTCCTCCTCTGCTACCAAAAACCCCCTGCCACTCAAACCAGGACAAATATGCAGACTAATCTCCTAAAATTATCTATAATAAGAAAACTTCTGTCTCCCTATTCTAGTCAGAGAAAATCCAAAATCATCAAAAGTGAAGTAGGTTTAATTTTCTTAAGGAAAATTTCTGTTTATTTATTATCATGAGAAAGTGTCTCATATGAAAACTACATTCTATCTTAGTTGAAAACTGGAACAAAATTAGGCTTGAATTTAATAGCCTTAAACTCATATATTTCATTAAAAATTATATGCTTATTATTAGTTTAACCTAACTATCCACCTTCACTCTTCCTTATCTTCACATTTTGTAATGAAATTGTCTCTCCCTAGTGCTTATTTTCTCCCCAGCTCCTTCCTTGTTCATTGAGTGGTAAAGGCAGCAGTCATCCCCATCTGCAGGCCAAGCACCGCAAGCTCCTTCAGACTCCTCTTATAAGACCATCTCATTATTTCATTCATCATTCTTGTAGCCCTCTGCAAACAGGTCTGTCAGGAGAACATGCATATGCTTTCTAAATATTAGCAGCAAGATTTATCACAGATGTATAACTTTTTATTATCACTAGGGCATATACACAATAACAAAATATCCCTCAGCTATCCAAATTGAAAAGGAAAGTGAAAATAGGAAGTATGGCTGCAGTGCAGTTATAACTGGGTAGAGAAGGATACCTTACAATATACAAGTGTCTAGTGTCATTTAAGAGTTATCTCTTTATCATATTTGTAGAATCTTTGTTAACTCTTAATGTCCTTTTTGGTATGTTTGTTCATTCAGCTGAAGATGTAGCACTCCAATTTGTTATGATTGCTTCAGGTACAGATAAGTATAACATCTTTGAATTTATAGAAAAAGAAGTCCAGAAAACCTCAGCATTTGAATCCCCACCTCAATCTATTGAACTGATTAATGAACTCTCTTCCTTGACCAATGTTTTTTGGTTTTTGAGCTTCAAGCTTTAGAGACTACATTTGAACACAATCAGTCAGTGACCAGTCGGTCCAAAATTTTCCTCTGTGACTAGCTCTTCCATAAAGTCTATAACCACCTCATCTAAAATTGTCAGTACTGCTTAAAATAAGTTTAAAAACCCTTTTGAGTTAATTGCATGACAATTGTGTCTCATTCAGAAATATCTGGAATACACTTATTACTATCATTTTATTTCTAATTGATAGCTAAGAATGTCAAGACATTCATTATAACATAGGTTTAGTAGTATTCACCACTCTCACTTTTGTTTTGTTCACATACAAATCTGACCAAATCTAAATTATCCCTTTGACTTTAAGGTGAATTCTCCAGCATTATATTAGTTTATATTGTTTTATTTTCCTAAACTGGTTTTGAGCCAAATGAATTTTACTCTAGTCCTTTTCTCATATCAGAAATAGTGTTAATAACACTAGCATACATGGCTAAGCCATGCCTTTTCTTTCCTTACTATTTTTTTCAACAGCTCACACCGTTGCTATACTATCATGATTCTGTTACTTCAGAAAATTCTTCATTTTATTGCCTTGGCTACTTGCTTTAGTGTATAACTTCATAGTTATTCATAAATTATCTCACCCATTTTGTCATTAAACTATACAAAGTTTGTTAATTAAATTCATCATGTATCTAACTGTATCAGGATTGGGATCTTTTTTTTCTTGCTGTCATCACCATGTAGTTGCTCTGCTCTCTTTTCTTTTTTTGATTTTTTTAATTGTTTTTTAATTAAAAAAAATATCTCTTCCTCTCCCAAAACTTTTTTACACTGTTCTGTAAATACCATGAAGTTTCTATAAGGCACAAAAAGAAAGCAAAGTACATACCTGAAATACTGGAAATTGCATTGTTCAAAATACATGGGAGAACAAAAATAGATTCTCTTACTCCAGAGGAATTAAGTATCTTGTTCTCAAAAAATGAAGTTCCATATAGACTGCTCTGCTTACCTCTTTCTGGTCTCCAGGTTTCTGCTTTCAGGTTTTGGCCTTTTACTTAATTATGTGCTTGAGTAAGCCACAGAACACTTTAAATAAAACTTTTGTATGAAGAAAGCACTGAAAGTCAGGCTTCTTTAACCTGCTTATTCTAAGTATTAGACTTGCTTAAATACTTCTAAAATCACCATTCAAAATGACTGAATATATGTAAGCTGAACAGGACTGTGCTCTGAATGTAAAACAGAAATCATCTGAGATCGTTACACAATCATGTACTTTCCTGTGACATTTCAAAAAGAATTTGGTTATCATATAGGAAGCTTCTATATTCAAATGTATCTTGGATCTTTAAGTTTTGTTGGTGCTTTTTAATTTGCTCTCATTTCACACATTCTTCTTTTTATTCCATTCAGATTGCCACAGAAACATTTCTTGTCCCTCTGTTAAGGGGACATGATTCATGCTTACAACAAAGTTTGATAGTAATTAAAATACAACATTTGCAAAACTTTTTTCTTATTGCACTGATTTATAGTATTCTACTAAGAGATTCTATACATAGTAAAGGGACAGTTCCCATAGCAAAATTTTACTTTAGTTGTTTTTATTTTGATAAAATACAATAAACTTGGCTCAAATGCTCCAAGAGAAGTGTCTGGTTTGGACTTCCATTTTGCTCAGTGTTTGTTGCCCCTTTGGTGAATTTTTCTTCTTAATGTCAGCTTCAGTGAATTAGTTGCTTCCAGGAGTGAGAAACTAGGGAAATATATTGCTTAGTTTTCATTGAAAATAACCAATTATTTGTTTCTCTGTGAAATCTTATCTCACCTCACTGCTTTGCAACAGAGTTTTAACTTATTGAGTGAGTTACCCTGTGACTGACATTTGTGATTTTAGTGACAATCCACAAGAACCTGGTTAAATTATGTACCTTTGCAAAATCTGAACCTGCAGATGTTAAGTAGAGACCTGCCTGGTCCCTAAAGTACCTGAGAATTCATTTGCCAAAAAAAAAAAAAAAATTATCTGCCTTCCATCTTAGATTATTTTCCCTTCAACTTCTGTGTCCACTGTTCTTCTGAATACAAAATATGACAGAAAGAATGAGAAATTATCTCAGGTTTTTTGCTGCTGTTTGGTCTTAGAAATAAAGAGCAAACCTGTAAAAAAAAATGAAGAATTTAGAATGCATAATTTGGAAGGAAAAAAAAAAAATAGGAGACTAGTAGGAGGACATAGGATTGATTTAAAAAGGAGACAAGACCTGAAATTCAGCTGTTCAGGCCAGGACTGCCAAGAAAATATGAGAGTCATTGTAAAACAAATATCTGAAGGGGTTAAAAAGCTTATGCTAGGCTAAAGGCCTAAATTGTACAGAATTAGGCTAGAGATAATGTGGTTGGAACTATGGATGGAACACCAAGATAATATTGTTTTGGAGACTGAGCAGAACATATTCCTAAAGAACCTGGAATACACTAGAGAGTCTGAACTAGGTTTTTTCCCCTTTCATACATATCCATGAAACTGATACTCCACACTTGTTTCAAGTATGATATAAGCAGAAGTTGACTGTTTATATCATACTAAATATTTGACATAGGAAAAGTCCCAGCATCTTCTAATTCCTGGATTCCAGAGTCAGGGACAGAGGGTTTTGAAGTACATAATTAAAAGACAGCAGAAACTGCACTGAATCTGGGCTAGAAAAATTAGAAACTTTGGGCCTTGAACCTGAGGTACTCTGCATAAAATTTCTGCTATAGGGAGCAATGCCAAGTGTTTTCTTCTCAGTGTGGAGATGAAATACTTTTTAAAACAATACCAATATAGTGGGTAATGTTTTGCTTTCCACTCTGATTTAAATTTCATAGCAGTGATGCATTATTGCCAGGAATCAATGGAACAGAAGAAATGTCACCATTTCCTTATATTACTGACTTCATCTTTTGCTGCACTAGCTAATATCTGGTATCTTCACTGAATGAATAGAATAATTAATATTTTCAGAGCCAGAGGTTAATTCAGTAGCTCCATTATAAGACATCAAAGAAAGCATCAAAAAAATTCAATTTCAAAGTACTACATTATTTCAGAGGTTACTACTTGAAGGCATACTTCTAACTTTTTTTTCCCTTTTTTACATAGAGCTGTATTTTAACTCTGTAAATCTATGTAAAGTTGTATTTCAATTTAGTAATCTTGCAACAACAGATTTTGGTGTAAAGTACTGGAGTATGTAGATCAGTGACCTCTCCCATGCTCAGTCCACAAAAAACTTTTCAGGCAGTTCACAAACAAGTTCATCACACAATGTCCTTTCCTATTAACAGGAGATGTGAAAAGGAATTTGGTGAAGAGCGAACAGGATGATCAACATGCTTTCAGAAGAGACTTAATTCATTAAAGTTGACTAAGATAAGTCACATCCCACGAAGCACATCTGTTTCATGTGCAAGGAATTGTCACCTTTCACATAACAAAAGGAACCAAACACCACAGACAAAGAAGAGAACAGGGACTCCAGGCTGCTGACAGGTCCTCATCAAGTGAATAGGAAGGACAAGGGAACCAGAGCAGTAGTAACAGAATCCATGAGAGACCTGTAGCTTGAAACCTGTGGCATCATTCTTGCCAAAATCACAGGGAAGAAAATTAGGAAATGGAGGGTAATAGTCGCTAGTTGTAACATTATGTGAAGTGATTCCAATGTCTATCCTCCATTCTTTAGATGACCTAGTCCAGAAAGACTGGTTACTCTCAAACAAAGCTCTTAACTGTGGCATCTATGGTTTCTCAGAATCTAAAATATTCACCTCCTGAGCTGTCTTCCATATCAAGTCTGACAACTCCTGTGGGACAAAATGTCCTACAAGCCTGTTTGTCTCTTTATAACCACTCTGAAGAAGAGTTCCTATGAGGAGGCAAATAGCTCCTCTGTAAATGGCAAGAAACAGTTATTCTCACTTTCAGAGGCAATAATGACTCTACCAATCAAAACAAGGGGAAAAAAAAAATGCTAAAGTTTGTTTCTGCTACCATCCTGACAAAATAATATAGGAGTTTTCATTAAAGGAAATATTGACCTCACTTAAAATGAGGTTTTCACTTCCTGAAACCATTACCATTCTCTGTCTTTTGAAGAATTAAGGGGTGTCTCATTTTCTTCAATAAGTTCCCTATTGTGAGATATATACTGTACTGAGAAGTGGGCAATGGGAATGCATCTCATTAGTGCATTCTGATAGACTAGGAAGAGTGGGAAAAGGTACATAGCACATTTTTTGAATAGCAGAAGTGATGTGTGCAACCTCTCCATGTTGCCAGTTAACTGAATGGCAAATCTAATCAAGGTTATAATCAAAAAGGATGAATAGTCACAGATCTCATAGGTCTCACAAGGTCTTATTATTTCTTCAGTACATATCCCAGGCAAATTCTGCTTTTTAACACAAAACAGATAGAGAAGTATCTTACAGTTTTCCTTGGTATCATGAAGAGAAAATATAAGTACACAAAACCTTCCTGCATGATACATTTAACTTTTGATTCCAGTGTGATCTCAGAAGTTAATTTTAAGATAATAATGTTATTCTGAACCAGATAGCTATGGCTTCTGGGGACTCTTGAAGTAGAAATGCTACTAGACTAACAAGTTACTCAAAAAAGAATGCTACAATTTGTTTACGAGCCATGCCATTGGCCTTCCAGTGTTAGCATGAATGGCAATCAGATAAATTGATTGACCCATGCAAAAAGTGTTCTTATTTCATACATACTAAATTAACCAACAGTGTAATTCAGACAAGGATATGGACTCTAACTGTACAGCATGGATAAATCACTTGTATCCAAGTGCCAGGGAGCAGCCAAACTGCCCTGTGAGGGGAACAAGCCGGGAGCTGAGTGGGACCCTAACACAGACCATACCCTCACAGATAAATGCAGTCCCATAGGGACTGACAACAGCAGGCAAATGTAGAGGCTGGCAAAGTTGTATATCAACAGCACCAGACAAGGCAAAGGAACAAACCAGGTCCAAATTCTATTTTGTACAGGGAGGAAGGTGTAAGCAGAAGTAAAAGGAGACAGGACTTTGATCTAGATGGACTCTAGGTCTATTCAGAAATAAGGACTGCAGACCAGCACAACTACAACATAACCAAAACCAGGACTAAAGATCCCCAGCTGACCTTAAATGGAGGCCCTAGGCCCATGAAAGGAAGGGTAAAGCCCCAGGCGAGGCTGGTCAGAGCCATTAAAGTACTCAGGACCCTGACATTCAAGCTCTTTGGTTTGCAATCAGCTGAAAATTGAAAGGCCTAGGGTACATAATTACCACTGTCATTTGCTGGGAATTATATCTTAATAAGTCCTTTTAAGAAGCTATGAGAAATATTTCAGCTTCCTAGTACTTTCAAAATTGTATGTCTTTCATGAAAGGTTGTTAAGGAAATATGGAAATCAAAAATTATGTTGAGTAAAGAAGACCAAATTTGTGAAACATGTTTAGTCAATTAATACCCAGGTCAAGGTGATGATATTGTTTACCTACAAATCATGTATTATGATTAAAAATCTAGAGATGTTACAAGGAAAGTGTATATCTACATATACAATCCAAGAGATCAAAGTTCAGATATTTTCAATCAACTCTAAAATCTTTATATTCATGTTTCAATTTGCTTGCTGAAGTGTGTTATTGCTTTCTTGAGCGGAAGAAAAACAATTTGTATTTGTATAGCGCCTTCTTTATAGCAGCAATTTGGGTAAAATACCTGTAAGTGCAATGATAATATGAATCTATGAGACTCATTAGAACAGTCAAATACTTCTACTTCAAGCTGGCAACACACTGCATTTCAGGGATTTGTTAGCATTATCTACAAGAATTGTGGGAAAAAACTAAGTATTCTTACCCTAGGCAAAACGTTGATCAGAAGACCTACTGAGACTTCTTTTTAGGGAATCATCTCCATGTTACTTTTAGTCCTTGTTCAAGCAGATTTCAAGCACCAATGGTGCCTTCTCAAAGTGGCATGTAAAGAGTGAAATTATGATGATGCAAGACAAGTTGCAGCTCACTCATGATTTTGTAGTCTCAGACACAAGTATATTACTTAACAAACCCGGACTGCCTTGAAATTCTGCTGCAGATATTGACAAGTCAATATCAGAGCAAGGAAGAGGAGTGGGGAAACACCAGGTCATCTTTCTGCAATTTTTTCATTTTTCTGGTATGTTAAGGACATATCTCTTATTTGAACAATCTGATGCTTCTGTGGTAACATGTGCTCCAATTAAATTAAAGAGATTATTAAAGCCCTCTGAACAGTCCAGGTGAAGGAATTACCTGCCATTAGCTTGCTTGAAAAGGTAAGCTAGAGTGGATGGAAAGACTGTAATTGCAAGTCACCTCTCTTGACTTTCTAACAAGACCACGTTGCAGAGGCTCTCAAAATAAACAGAACATAATTAAAATAAAATTTATTTTAGGTACAATCAATTGGCATACCAGCAATTATCCATAAACAGCAAATCCAAATGTCTATGAGAGCAGAAACTATTACTGCACAATCAATTCAACAAACTCCTAAGATTTGTAAACAATCTAAAATTGATCAGTCCCTCGCCTAAAATGTGAGGGTTCTCAACATCAAGGAGTTTCCTTGGGCAGCAATCTGACCTAAGGGAAAAATCTCAAGGAGTTTCCTTAGGTGACATCCTGACCCAAGAAGAGAGACCACAACCATAATGCTCTAGAGGGGACTAGCTCAAAATAGCTCCCCCAGGGGACTCTATACCTGAGCCAAATGTGATCTATGGTCAGTATCAACTCCCATTGGCTAAGGGCCCCAATTACTGTGAAGACCTGAGAACAAGAGCACCAAAAAATGAATCAGCAGTTACTACATCTCAACAGCCAGGAAACCACATCTTTGTCAGGGTGGGTGCACCTGCTGCAGATCAGATTAATGAAATTTCTAGAGCTAGTTCAAATACAAGACAGAGACAACAATGCAGAATTTTCATCTTTGGGACTATGTACAAAGTTTTCTTCAGGGGTAGTATGTTTACTGTGAAACCAGTGTTTACCTTCCTGTTGGAAGTGAGTAGATTATAATGTGGATATTTCCTTAGCTGTAGGGAATCCCTGGTGTGATTAACAGACCTTAACATGTCTTTATTTCTGGATTTGGTGCTCTGTGTGCATACATTTCAATTCACAAAGACTTGGAAACATTGCTAAGAGAAGAACTAGAGATGATACCTGGTGTGAGACTGCAGTTTGTGGGCCTCTATACTGCTGAGCTACACCACATCATTGAGGAAGACTTCAGAGACGGGGAACAGACCATAAAGACTCTTCTTTGTTGAAAAAAATATAGGTGTCATGCAGATTTAGCACTGTAACTGATTGACACAAATGGAATGGTAGCTTTGAAAAATGTTTTTGGTACAAAATTTGTGAATCTAGGTGCTTGAAGAGAGAGATTACCTAAGTACCTACACAGACCTGGCATATAGTGAGTGCAAAATTTACTGGGGAAAATTCCTGAAGAGATGTACTCCGAAGATTCAAGACTGCTCTGTTTAGCCTTCAAGGAAACCCCACTTTGTCAGCTCCTATCATCAGAACTTGATTTCATACGTTAGTCTGGAAAAGGTTCATCAGTAGTATGAATGACTGTATTTGTTTTGTCCAGACACCTGTGAGATGGTCCTTATACCATGCTGGAAGGACACGATGAATTAACAATGTATTCTTCACCTAAGTAAAATTTCTTTGTAATCTAAAATAATCTCATTTGGTTTCTATTTATCCTTTCCAACACTCTTGATTGTTGTCTAAATGATGTTTAGTTCTGATTATTATTATATATGTAAACTTTCATTTCTTTTTAGAATCCAGATAAATTCTATTCTTGAGTTATATACTGTACAAATGAGTTGCACAAGCTAATTATTCATAATATGAAACAATATTTCCTTTGTTATTCCAGAATATGAAACGACATTTTTTCTTGTGCACTGAAAGGGAATAAGTGAATGTTTCTGTTCTACTCCCCTATTACTTTTATGACTTTCTTTGCTCTCTAAGGTAGCAATGGTTCCAATGTTATACAAAAACATATACATATGAATATTTTTCCTCATTTTTCATTGAACTTTCAAGACTCTAGCTTTCAGTCTCCACAGAATTTATGAAAAATAAGTTAGCTACCTTAAAAAGAAGTACTATCTATAACAATAATATCAAAATCCTAATCTTTGAAGAAAAAGATTAAATGTCATCATTAACTCAGCTGAGCTTCATCTTCAGTTTTAGTTGCTACATTCACAACTGAATTTTTTTAATGAAATTTATAGATATTATCTACTTATTTATTTGTTTTTCTTAAACTAGAGGAAAGCATTTTTAAATAGTATTAAAAATAAATTAATAGATTGAAATATCAAAGGCATAATAAATTATTAATAATAATATGATTAATAATAATACAACTACTAATATGACTATATAATATAATATTATTACTACTAATAATAACAATATAAAAGACAAACACCCCACCAAAGAAATCCAATATGTGGTCTGGACATGAAAGGATTTTGAAATATCTGGTGAAAGATGATATATTAAATGTAGTGTTTGATTTATCAGGGGCCCAATGTGCTAGTGAAAAGGTTATAATTAAGCAATGCAGTCTAATGTACAAGACTTAAAATATGCCTAACAAGTCACTTCACCTCTTATGTTTCAATTACTTTCTCTGCAAAATAGGGATTATGAAGATAATTATCTCATTTGTAAGCAGTTTGAGATTTGCAAATAAATAGCCATATATAAATGCAAGGTGTTACTCTCAACATCAGTGGCAACTAGATTTGATCTCAAGAAATGTAGATTAGGAGTATCTCTAGTGATTTTAATTGAATTATACTAGTTTTTATCTGCTGTTTAGAAAAGACTGAGTAAGAAGCTGTGATAATTGAAATGTACAAAGAGATAGGATCATTATTAAATAAAAACAGACAAATGTTTCACAGATTACCTGGAACACTCATGCTAGAGTGTCTTTTAATAACACCTGTTGCAGTCTTTCTCCCTGTGAAATATGCAAGAGCTAGAAGCACAGGGGAAAAGATAGAAATAGTGTGGTCTAGTATGTGTGTTATTTTAGTTTCTAGTAAAATTAAGAGAACTTAATACTTACAGGAGGAATTCTCAAGGGAAAGAATCGGGAATCAAAATGAGCGTGAAGACTGAAATGTTTTTCTACATCTTCCTTTAGCTCAGTTATGAGTTTCATTTATTTGCAAAATACGTAAGGTAAACTGGTATACTTGCCACAATATTACTATGTCTTATTATGCTCTTCTGGGTTTTTTTAGTGACTGAAAAATTAAAACCTTATAAAATTGAAATACTATCAGCATTTTTCTAGAAAAAGTGGTGCAAATTTAGTTTCTGGAATTTCAAATTATTGTATAACATTTTTTTGGAGGATACATTAAAATTAGTTCAGTTAGAAAAGGTATCATGTAGTTGTCTTGCTTATATCATCAGTCTTTTCCACTACAGAAACAAGATACTACTGCTGTTCCTCAAAGCTTGAAGGGGGGTGGACTAGAGAGGGCTCTCCCTTTGCCACTTCATTTGAGAGAAGGGAAAGATGTTTAGGAACCATGGAAGCACCTGAGTAGGTGTCTGGGGTCTGTTAGGGAATGGGGCCCACACTCACAAAAAGGTGTTGGATTCATTAGCTCATCTCAAGTGCATCTATACCAATGCATGCAGTATGAGCAACAAACAGGGGGAGCTTGAAGCCATGATGCAGCATGAGAACTATGACATAGTAGCTATCACAGAAACGTGGTGGGATGCCTCACATGACTGGAGTGTTGCAATTGATGGCTACAAGCTCTTCAGGAGGGATTGACAAGGAAGGAGAGGTGGTGGAATGGCCCTGTATGTAAGAGAACGTTATGACAGCTCAGAAATCAAGTATAGTGATGACGGGCTTGAGAGTGTTTGGATTAGGTTAAGGGCCAATAAAGCAGATCTTGCTGTGGGAGTCTGTTATAGACCTCCCAACCAAAGCAGTGAGGTGGATGAAGCTTTCTATAAACAGTTGGGAGAAATCTCATGGTCACTTGTCATTGTTCTTGTGGGGCACTTTAACCTCCCAGGTATCTGATGGGATCACAGCACAGCAGAGACAAAACAATCCAGGAGGTTCCTGGAATGTGTGGAGGATAACTTCCTCACACAGCTGGTGAGTGAGTGACCAGGGAAGGTGCTCTCCTGGACCTGCTTCTTGTGAACAGGGAAGAGCTTGTGGGGGAAGTAAAGGTTGGAGGCCATCTGGGGTCCAGTGATCATGAGATGATTGAGTTTTCGATCCTTGGAGAAACGAAGAGAGGGGTTAGTAAAACTGCCACCTTAGACTTTCGGAGGGCAAACTTTGACCTGTTCAAAAGGCCAATTAACAAAATCCCTTAGGAGACTGCCTTGAAGGATATGGGAGTCCAGGAAGGCTGGACATACTTCAAGAGAGAAGTCTTAAAGGCACAGGAGCAGGCTGTTCCTGCACATCGAAAAACAAGCAGCTGTGGAAGGAGACCGGCCTGGCTAAATAGAGACCTTTGGCTGGATCTCAAGAACAAAAGGAGAATCTATCGCCTTCGGAAGAGGGGGCAGGTCTCTCATGAAGACTGTCAAGATATAGTGAAGTTATGCAGGGAGAACATTAGGAGAGCCAAAGTGCAGCTAGAGCTCAACCTGGCTACAGCTGTTAAGGATAATCAAAAATATTTCTATAAATTCATTAACAGCAAAAGGAGGATTAGGGAAAATCTCCCTCTTTTATTGGATGCAGAGGGAAACATAGTAACAAAGGATGAGGAAAAGGCTGAGGTACTCAACACCTACCTTGCCTCAGTCTTTAGCAGTGGAACTGGCTGTTCCCTGGACACCCAGCCTCATGATCTGGGAGATGGGGACGGGAAGCAGATTGAGGTCAGCACAGTTGAAGAGGAGATGGTCAGAGACCTGCTACACCACTTGGATGCACACAAGTCTGTGGGACCGGATGGGTTACACCCAAGGGTGCTGAAAGAGTTGGCAGATGTGCTCACCAAGCCGCTTTCCATGATTTACCTGAAATCATGGCTAACTGGGGAGGTCCCATTGGACTGGAGGGTGGCAAATGTGACACCCATCTACAAGAGAGGCAGAAAGGAGGATCCATGAAACTATAGACCTGTCAGTCTGACCTTGGTGCCAGGGAAGGTCATGGAGCAGGTCATCTTGAGTGCAATTAAAAGTCATATAATGGACAACCAGGAGACCAGGCCTAGTCATCATGGGTTTATGAAAGGCAGGTCCTGCCTGACAAACCTGATCTCCTACGACAAGATGACCTGGATATTGGACGAGGGAAAAGCTGTGCATATTATCTACCTGGATTTTCAAAAAACATTTGACACAGTTCCCTATAGGATTCTCATAGAAAAACTGGCTGCTCACGGCCTGGATGAGTGAACGGTCTGCTGAATCAAGCACTGGATGGATGGACGGTCCCAGAGAGTGGTGGTCAATGGAGTTAAGTCCAGCTGGTGGCTGGTCACAAGTGGTGTTCCTCAGGGCTCGGTGTTGGGACCATTTCTGTTCAACATCTTTATTGATGATCTTGATAAGGACATAGAGTGCATTATCAGTAAATTCTCAGATGACACCAAGTTAAGCGGGAGTGTCGATCTGCATGAAGTTAGAGAGGCACTACAGAGAGACTTGGATAGATTGGATCAGCAGGCCAACAGGATGAGCTTCAACAAGGCCAAGTGCCAGGTCCTGCACTCGGGCCACAACAACACCATGCGTCGCTAGAGGCTTGGGGAGGTGTGGCTGGAGAGCTGTGTGGAAGAGAAGGATCTGGGGGTTCTAATTGACAAGCAGCTGAACATGAGCCAGCAGTGTGCCCAGGTGGCCAAGAAAACCAATGGCATCCTGGCTTGTATTAGAAATAGTGTGACCAGCAGAAGTAGGGAGGTGATAGTCCCCCTGTACTCTGCACTGGTGAGGCCACACCTTGAGTATTGTGTCCAGTTTTGGGCACCTCAATACGAGAGAGATATCGAGGTGCTGGAGCGAGTGCAGAGGAGGGCAACGAAGCTGGTGAAGGGCCTGGAGAAAAAATCCTATGAGGAGCGATTGAAGGAGCTGGGACTGTTTAGTTTGAGGAGGAGAAGGCTGAGGGGAGACCTCATCACTGTCTACAGCTACCTGAAAGGACATTGTAGAGAGGTTGGTGCTGGTCTCTTCTCACAGAAGTGACAGAACAAGGGGGAACAGCTTTAAACTGCAACAGGGGAGGTTTAGACTGGACATTAGGAAAAAATTTTCCACAGAAAGAGTGGTCAGACAATGGAATAGGCTGCCCAGGGAGGTGGTGGAGTCACCATCCCTGGATGTGTTTAAGGGTCTTTTAGATGAGATGCTGGGGAATATGTTGTAGGGGAGAACTTTGTAGAGTAGGGCTGATGGTTGGACTCGATGATCCAAACGGTCTTTTCCAACCTGAATGATTCTATGATTCTATGAAAGTCTTTCTTTAGATCTGAGACCACCACAGACAGATGGTCTGGAAGCTGTCTAGTATATGGCTCACTTACAAGAGCAATTTTTTTATTTAGGGGTAAAATATTTTCTTCTTGTTTCTGGGTTTTCTAGCAGACTTTGATTAACTAACTTTGTTGACTTGATAAACTCACTTGGACAAAAACAGGTCTCAGATTAAAGCCATGGTTCAGCCAAGATTACACCTATATTTCTTAACAAAGGAGACTTTAACATGACATCAAGGAGAAAACAGAATTTTCATAGCAGTTGGTTGTTAACCTTCAAAAGAAATCTTGTTTGGTGTTGCTTGTGTTCACAAGTGATAGTGATCTTGTAATGCCATGTCTTTAAACAGATTACTTGCAGATTTCCAACTATAGAAAGTACGAAAGTCCTAAAGTCATCATCACAGTTGAGAAATTTTGGATCATCTAGGACAGATGACAGTACTGACCTCAGTTCAGTGGTTAGTTCAGATTGTGCTCTCACACACACACACACAGAAAAGTATGATCCTACAGAAAAAAAGTTATTTTTACAAGACCCATATGAAATTCAGGAACATGCTCATCATTTCCATTAAAAATACTTTAATTGGAAACAATGTAGGGCAGAATTTTTCATTACTGCATTCAATAGCCATTTTACCATTGAGGTCTGTAAATAGGAATTGAGATTTATCTAATTAAAATGGATTGTTATCTATGACATAGAATGTGCCACAGGGTTTCACTACAAGACCTTTAGGCTGAGGTTTTGTAGAATAAATGAAATAATATTTTCCTCTTTTGATATTTAAGCATTTCCCTTGAAATGAGCATGAATTCTGTGGATACGTAGAATTTTTGTTCTCCATTGAGTAGGGAAAAAAATTTTTTTTCTTTTCTCAAGGTTTTTTTTAAACAAAACATAATAAACCAAGCCAAAGTAGTTTTAGAAGCTAATAGTCTAACTATGTCATGGTTAAATGAGCCAGTGTAATTACAGCTTTACTGATGATTAAGTCAAACTGCTTCGAAGATCCCTGTGTGCAGCTTTTCTCTTTGGTAATATAGAAAAACTAACCCTTCAAATTCTATTTAGATTTAAATACTAGCAATGAGACAATACCAAATACTAACACAGCATTCTAATAATTTTTAGTAAGAATTACACACATTCATTAAGGACTATTGCCCTCATACCTCTTCACATTTATGCTTCACCAGATAGACAAAACATCCTTTTTTTTTCCCAAAAAAAAATTTTTGCAAGACTTTTCAATTTATGGCCTAACAGTCCTCACAGCTTTATGAGCAGAGGCATGACTCTCATAAAAATGGTAAGGAAGGCCACATTAAAGACACCCCCTAAGCTGTATTTGCCCAGGGTGATTACAGAGCCATATCAGGTCAGACCGCTCTGGTTTCCAGGGTTATCAGTTCTCTCATAGTGGCTGGTATATAACCTCAATTCACATTAGAGCTACTTTCTATTCCTATTCTGAAATATTTAAACCTGTTGCAGATTCAGTCATTAAAACCAGTTCATTAGACAAAGAACGCCCAGGTCTGTTGCAGCCTCTATTCACTCTCTTTTTTTTACACCAGTGTGTACCAGTACTGGCTGTTTCAGAGGAAGACAAGCAGAACCCCAACAAGGGACATCTTAAACTTTCTCATTCATCTGCACAATACTTGTTATTTTGTTATTTCACAGATGGTTTATGGCAGATTCCCAACTTCACAGATTCAGATGTTTTTTCATTCCTTGGGAAGAAGTGATGGATCGATCTCACTAAACTTGAAGCTTCTAGTCTTAGTAATTATTGGTAAAGTAGCTTTCTAAAGGAAAATATTTTAGAGTGTGAAAGAATGTCTGAAAAATGTCAGTTTAAAATATATACACATTATCAAGATTATTCTAACAGCCTGTTAAAAGAGGACATTCTGAAATTGTCCACATTCTAATAATTTATTCTTAATTTCAACCAAAAAGTAAAAAGGTAACTTAGAGACATTTGAAGCCTCATTTTTTTTGTTAGATTAACTTGGACAATGCTACTTGTCTAAGCATAATAAATAGGGTCAATGCATATACATTTCATAGACTATGTGTTACTCAGACAAGAATCATTACCAGTAGGAAGACAAATGTTTCCCTTAAAGACTTTTTTTTCAGATAATATACAAATCACAAAATCGATCCATTACTATGTGAAAGATTTCAGATACATATTCCTGAGAAACTATCAAATAATTTTAAAATCAGCTGGGGATGTAAGAATATATTATATCAACTTCTGTAAAAGTGAAATAGAAGAATAAAATATTAAAGGACTCATTACAGTGTAAACAAGTTATTTTCTCTTAATAGAACAAAATCATTTTTGGGGCAACGGATTTAAAATCAAAATCTCCACAATTTTAAAAAGGTTCTTCTAAAATAACATTAGGTTCTTTTTTTCATAATGTTAAGGTACAATGATTTTCATAATTTCTATTCATTTGTCTGAATATGTAGACTGGAATATTTGCTGTCATCTGTATTTCTAAAATAAGATGTATTAGAGCTTTGCAATGAAAAAGCTCTTTTCTCATACCAAAGATATATCAGGCATAATAATTCAAGTTGTGGTCAATTCAAACAAATTAATAGATTTCTGCAAGTGCTGAATTAAAGCAGAGTCACAAGTTTTCCATCTCATAATTTGTATTTCTTGTTTCAGGCAATAAAGTGCTGTAAAGAGAATTCTGCAACATTCTGTAAAATTCTGAAGTTGTGTAGTATTACACAATAGCACAATCCTTGGGATAAATTTTAAAGTACTTTTAGCCCTTTTATGGAATTATTTTTTACTTTAAAAATATATTTTTAAAAAATTCCTGCTTCTGACTGTAATTCAGAATACCAGTGACATTGTATCTCCTCATAACTACTGACCAAATAGTTCAAGGAACTGAAATAGGCAGAAACAGAATAACAGAATGTATCGGGTCTGGCTGAGCCAGAATTGGTTTTCCCCTGTAGCAGCCCTCATGGTGCTGTGTTTTATGTTGGGAGCTGGCAGGGTGTTGATAGCACACTGGTGTTGTGGCTACTGCTGAGTAGTGCTTACACAGCACCAAGGCTCTTTCTGACATTTTCCCCCTGCCGCAGTGGGACGGGGTGGGCAAGATCTTGGGAGGGGACACAACCAGGACAGCTGACCCTAACTGACCAAAGGGATATTCCATACCATATGACGTCTGCTCAGTATAAAGCTGGGAGAAAGGAGGAAGGGGGCGGGGTCACCCTTGGTCCTCCGAGGCAACCACTATGCGTATTGGAGCCCTGCTTCCTGAGAAGGCCCGACATCACCTGTTCATGGGAAGTAGAGAATAAATCTGTTTTCTTTTTTTTGCTTCCGTGCGCGGACCTTTGCTTTGCTTTGCTTATATTAAAACTGCTGTTGTTTTACCCACAAGGGTTGTTTTGTTTTCCTATCTTATTTTCTTTCCCTTCTTTGCCCTATTGAGAAAAAAAAGGGGAAAGGGGGGGAAGTGATAGAGCGACTTGGTGGGTACCTGGCATTTAGCCAAGGTCAAACCACCACACAGAATAGTTGAGGTTGGAGGGGACCTCTGGTGATCATGCAGTTCAACTCCCCCTGCTCAAAGCAGGGTCACCTAGGTCTGGTTGCTCTAGGCCATGTCCTGTTGGGTTTTCAAGGGTGGAGACTCACAGAATTTCTGGGTAACCCTTCCAGTCTTTGACCACATTCACAGGAAAAAATGTTTTCTTCTGTTTAAATCTAATTTCTGGAGTTTCAGTTTTTGTCCTTTACCTCTTGTCCTCTCACTGGACACCACTGAGAGAAGTTTGATCCTTCTGCTTTCCTCCCCACCATCAGGTATTTATATGCATTGATCAGATGCCCTCAAGCCTTCTCTTCTCCAGGCTGAACAATCGCAGCTTTCTCAGTCTGTCCTTGTTTGCCAGAAGCTCCAGTCCCTTGTTTTGCTGATTAAGGATACCAATTAAACTCGGACACCAGAGTGAAAAGAGTAGGTGTGTCATAACTAGATAATGTGACAGAGTAATACAGAAAACATATAGTAAGAAAAGACAGAATAGAGCACTTAAACAAATAAGAAAATACAAGGTAATGCATCAAATCATTACTACAGGAGAAAATAGTGATTAAGAAAGATACATCACCACTTGCATACGTTACCATCATCCACATCTGCAGACGCTGGGGAGCCCCGGTTACAGCGAGGATTTGGAGACCCTGTCCCGGCAAGTGGGAAATCCTACGCATTGCATCCATCCGTAGGTGAGGCATCCAAAGTTGCTGCAAGTAGGTCCAGCCTTACATACCCAGAAATCATAAAGCCAGAATAGCTGGCACCTTTGTTTTAAGCAGAAATATCTGGTTTCAGTCTCACATCAGATTCCCCCAGAGTCTGGCCAGGGGTCAAGGGAGAAGCTAAGGGAGTTTCCCTGCTTATCTAATTGAATTATGAGCAAGATCGCACATCAAGTCACAGGGCCAGACAACTGTCTCCATGACCCTGTTGTTTTATCCACACACAAAGAAAGATAAATATACATTCAAGATAGTTACATCTTCCATGCATATCTCACTAATGATTACATACTCAGTTAGCAGCTTCAGCTCAGGCCCTGTTGCTCAGGCTTCAATACTTCCACTTTTTACATCAGAATAGGTGGCTTGTTATAGCTTAGTATAATACCTATTAGGACAATGGTTATCAGTTATAAAATATACAGGATTCATCTATAGGTCAGGTCCGGCTTGGGCCTGTTGTCCAAGCTTTAGCACTTCATCTCTTAATCATCTTTGTGGCTCTTTGCTAGACTAGTTCCAGTACGTGTCCATCTATCTTGTACTGGGGAGGCCAGGATGTGGCCCAGTACTCCAGATGTGTCTCACCAGGGCTGAGCAGACGAGAAGGATCACCTCTCTTGACCTGCTGATGATGCCTAATGCAGCAAGCTGTTGGCTTACATTGTCACAAGGGAAAATTACTGACTCATGTTCATCTTCTTGTCCACCAGAACAATGAAGTAAATTTGCTTCAGTGGGTCCCCAGCATGTAATGATGCATGGGATTATTCATTCCCAGGGGAAAGACTTTTCATTTTGTGCTGTAAAACCTGATGAAGTTCCCATTGGTCCATTTCTGCAGCTTGTTCAGGTCCTTCTGAATGTCAGCTCAAACATATGGTCTATCAACCCCTCCTCTCGGTTTTATATTGTCTGCAGAACTTACTAAGGGTGAACTTCTGTCATATTGTCCAGGTCATTCCTGATTGTCTTAAGCAGTACTGGACCAAATATCAGCCTCTCGGTGCACTACTACTGCTTGGACTCCAGCTGGACTTCATGCCCCTGATCATAGTATTTTAGCCAGTTTTCTGTCCACTTTGTTGCACACTTTTGTAGCCTGTATTTAATCAGTTTGCCTACGAAGATGTTAAAAGAGACTTTGCTGAAGATCTTACTAAAATCAAGATAAACAGCATCCATTGCTCTTCCTTTTTCCCTAAGCCAGTAATTTCTTTAGAGAAGGACATCAAATTGGTCAGGTTTGAGTTCCCCTTCACAAATCCATGCTGACTATTCCCTATTACCTTCTTGTCTTTAATATGTTTCCAGGTTTAAATGATTTCCGGGATTATTTGCTCCATTATCTTCCCAGAGACTGAAGTAAGGCTGACCAGACTGAAGTTCCCTGGATCCTCCTTCTTGCTCTTCTTGAATATAAGATTGATTTTTGGTTTCTTCTAGTCTTCAGGCACCTCCCCTGATTGATTACCTTTAACTGAGAGTGGCCTTGCAATGGCATAGGCCATGTCCCTCAACACTTGTGGGCAATGACCACATAGCAGAAAGGTTATTTCACTGTCTCTGAGTAGAAAGACATCTTTTCTGATTTTGCTCCATACTTTAAAATCCTGAATTCCAGGATCCTATTTAAAGTTGATCTAAACAGTGTCTAAGCCCTACTGCATTTCTTTTAACAAGATCTTACATGATTCTAAAAATTGTTTGAACAGTGCAGTCAGTGCTGTGCCTTTTAATGGGAATAAAAACACTACTTCATTTGACAGTGCCATCATTCTTACTGTATTAAATTCACTTATCACAAAATATTTCCTCTAGTGAACTTGTCAAACATCTTTTAGGCCTCTTACTACATATCCAAACAATGCCAGAGTTGCCTCAGGTTTTGGTTTTGTTTTTGTTTTTTCAGTTAGGCATCAAATTTTGATCTGTTTTCCATGTGGAATTAAGGACAACTCCCTACAATGTTTGTTTTATTCAAGACTTCCACCTTTCTATGCCATTTCCATTAACTGTAGGAAAGCTCGCTCACCATCAGCAGAAGCCTTTCTGCTTCTCATTCAATGTTGAGAAGACTTTTTTTTTTGTAGTCCAGGTTAAAGGTGGTAAAGTGCATGATCACATTTTTATTTTGTGAAAGGACAAAATAATGTAATTTAAGACAATTTGGAGAATTCTGATTCTTTTAGCCCATGCAGAGAGGAACTTCAGTAAAATGCAAGAAGGCTGACTCAATAGCATAGAAATGCAAATAACATCTCTAATGAATAGAGAGTGAACTAACTAAAGTGTTAAGTATGGAATTTTGTTAAAGAAGAAACAGAGCTGAAAATAGCTTTGTTAAAGTTTTGGTGTTTTAACTTGATCAGAAGCTCCATTTGTTTCCAAAGTAAATAGTCACTACATTTGTTTTCCAGTTTCTATATCTTTTATCTCTTGTTCTGTCTCTTTGCAGTCCTGCATTTTATAGGTTTTATTGCAATAGAATTTCAAATGCAAGGGGTTTTTGTTTCATAAAAAATAACACATATCTACATTATGAGATATTTAGTATCACATCTCAGATCAGTACCTTCCTAAAGTGATTGTGAGGAGTCTGGAATAATCTGGTCTGGAGTAGAACAGTCTAAGTATCAGGTACCAAAAAAGCCCCTTAAGCAAGTAATGAAAACCAAGTCTTTTGGGGTTGTCCAGAAGTATAACTCCACATACACCATGATGAATTAGACTGTAAGGTGCTCAGGAAATTAAATATGATAGCAGTTTTAACAACATTAAACTATGTTTTTTAAAACTGAACATTATTTACATTTAATAATTTATCATTTAAACTTTAATCCTTTGCATGGTTGGAATGTGTTCAATATTAAGCATCACTATTGTAGCTCTGTTGAGCTAAAGTCTTGAATAATTTAATGCTGAAATACTCATGCTTGGATGATACAAATCAATGAAGTGTCTAGTTTGGAAAAAGTAGGTAGTTATACAAACTATCAACAAATATTTGGATTTTATTACTATAATCACCATACTGGTTTTGTACTTGATTTATGTTTAAAGCTGGATTTTTCATAGTAACTGAGAATTTTGCTAAAGTTTCTCTAGGTATGTAGTGAAAGACTTGGTCTTCAGAAAACATGAATTTTTTTTGCTTGTATACCTATCACTTAAAAAGAGAATGCAATTTAACACCCAACATTTATTTTCTTTTTTTTTTTTTTTTCTTTTTTAAGGTAGAATGGAACAGGTGGAATGTGTAACACAATTTTCCTACTTACTCTTGAAAAGTCTTTTGTCTTGTATATTCCTAGGAAGAGAAGGGAACTGTTGATTAACATGAACAGTATCAAGATCTATATTTTGCACAAACATAAAAGGGTTTTTTTGTTTGATAAAAATGTCTTACTTGGTCTTGTAATTATCAGGAATAGAAAAAGAAGAGAAAATAAAAAAAAAAAAACCAAACTCCTCCTGAAGACAGCTTTTACCAACACTCAGGAAACCTAGTAGTATTGAACTCCAGATTCCCAGTTTTTAATGGGGTTTTAGATCAAGCAATATGAAATTTCTCAATGCTAAGTGAACCCTTTTATAAGTCATGAACTGCCCAACGACTCTGACATAATTGACTCTACCTGAATATATGATACCCTAGAGTCATGCAGTTTTTCATCCTGACAGCATATACAAGAAAAACAAAAAATATATAGGTAACAATAACAACACCATTCCTAACAGTGTTTTATTGCTAGGAAGATCTGAGTTCAACAGCTGCCTTCCAAATCTATTTACTGTAATGATTTATGCTCTCCATCATTTTCAACTAACTTAGCACAGACCTGCTATGTTCAGAAGACTACCTGCTGAGGAAGAATAATGCAAACACCATTCTTCCTGTTATGTCTTTATTGTACTTGGTTTTAGTTACAATAAGTCACAAATGTTGGATTCAATGAGGATATCACTTCCACAAAGTATTTTGCCTATCATAGATGTTGGTGAAGTGTGAACCAAAATACTTATTTGCAAACCTTGAAATCAATGTGATTAAAAGTGAAACTTTATAATCATCTTGTTTTCCTCTTGGTTAAGAATCAATCAAATGTTATCTTGATATGAAAGCTGTAAAATACATAGTTCTGTGAAAATAGAAAGAAGATTTTGGATAACTATATGACAGGATTATCAGACCTCTTCAAAGCATAAGATATGTATACAATGCATGAGAGATGTATGCACATCTTTAAGAAGAGAGAAAGAAAGAAACAAACAAAACCCCTACTTGACAGTAAGCTGTGCCTGAAAGTCAAGTTTAATTTTTCTGTGTAGGTAGAACTGGTAGGATTCACAACAAATTATGTTTTCTTACAAAGTCAAAAAAAGGATTATTAATTATAATCAATAAATCATCATAGAATAGAATGAATCATAGAATGGTTTGTGTTGAAAGCGACCTGAAAGATCATCTAGTTCCAACCCCCCTGCCATGGGCAGGTACACCTTCCACGAGATATGGTTGCTCAAAGCCCCATCCAATCCTGCCTTGAATGTTCTCTGAATCCTAGCTGCATTTGTTGGGAGATATTTAGGTGTTTGGTACAGAGACTGTGTTGAGTAAATGACCTGAAAGGCAGGAAATAGTATACTTCTGTGGCTGTAATCAGAATTCAGCTCTTAAATTTGAAGGTGGGAGTCAGGAAACCTGACCACTCTAGTTGGCATGCATATAATTCTTCCATACTTTCTAGGGCCAGATGTCCCAGTTAAAAAATCTACATGCACTGCTACTGTTGCTTCATGAAACTGTCTTACTAGTTTCACTGGTCATCTTGGCTATGATCAAACTAGAAAAAATATTTGAAACTTAGAAAAGTAGTTACAGAGGCTGAAGAATAGGTGAAGGTAAATTTAAGAAAGCTTTAGGAAACATCAACAATCATATTTGGATAAACCCAAAACCTAATACATCCCAAACCCACTCTTCATCCAACTGTATTTTGTAGCAGTGTGCAGGTTCTTTGAATGCCTTTGGCAGGGCATAGAAACAGCTTTGAGTAAATGAGCTATAGGATTTATAATTTACTATAGCAAGAGTTTCCTACCAGATACCCTAAGAAATCACTAAGGGATCCTCAAGGAATCCTCAGCATTCCCTAAATTACAGTTACATGTCCCCAGGTTCTGGATTCAGCTGATCCTCAAAGGATTTACAGAAACACAGAAGCATAAGGGCTACAGGCTGTCCCAACTGCTTTGAAAGAAGTCCTTTGCAAGTTATTTTTCAGCTGAGGCCAAGTGACCCCTGATCTAAGCACAAGTAATAGTCACTGTGTCAACACCTTCATAGAAAATTACCAGAGAGAATAAATATTTGCTGTACATAGTGGTAAAATGTTGAAAGGGAAGCAGAAATATTTAGAAGGCAGTGTGTACTTCCATTGTATCAAACCATTCCAGCCCATTCAGCACGACACCACATAGTCTCACATTATCAATTACAACCTTATTCAAACAGATTGCAAACACTGTAGCTCTCCATTATGTGTACAATAAACAATGTCTTCATTAGTAATTTATAAATTAGAATAGAATAGAATAGAATAGAATAGAATAGAATAGAATAGAATAAAATAGAATAGAATAGAATAGAATAGAATAGAATAGAATAGAATAGAATAGAATAGAATAGAATAGAATAGAATAGAATAGAATAGAATAGAATAGAATAGAATAGAATAGAATAGAATAGAATAGAAATATAATCTCTGCTCATTGCAGGAGGGTTGGACTAGATGACCTTTAAAGGTCCCTTCCGACCCAAAAGATTCTATGATTTTATGATAACAAATATATCAGAATATAATTCTCCCTTATCCCCATGATACCTAAACTATCTTTCTATATACATGGTTGATATGTAGAAAGATAACCACAGCCCACTGGAAAAAGTAAAACACTTACAGTGTATGTGTCTCTGTTCTCTGCAGACACTTTTTGATGTTGTAAAATGAGTTGCATTTCACCAGGCCATGACTTCATGAAGTTTTGGACCACAATCTCTATATCAGATCTTGGCCCAGTATAAAGGGAGATAAAAGTGTAGTACATGCACTGATGATACTCATATGCCACAGATCTAGGTCCTTACTGTATTAAATTATTTCTTAAAATATTTGATTCTGATATGCCACACATTTGAAAGGTTATCTTGACTTCTGTGGAATGTGTCTGAATGATAAATTTATGGCTTGAAAGTTAAAGTTGCAAAAATAAGGTCTATCACTTTGATTTTCTTATTTCCATCTACATTTTTATATATTTGTATAGTTTATTTTTATTTTTATGATGTATGTTTCCTTACCATAAGGAAAAATGGCTTAATATATCAATAGTTAATCAACAGTATAAGAAACGTAGACACTAAGACACATATGAAGTGACAAAAGTGAACAAGTAATAAGAAAGTATTTTTAAAAATAAGTAGAAATGTTGTTGAAATTCAGGTATTTCTGCAGTTTTAAAATATTTTCCATTAATTTATTATTTACAGATATATTGAATTTTTAGATCAGTTCAAGTAATACTGTACAGCTGAAAATGTTCACTAGCTTCTTACAAAGAGTATATAGTAACTGTGGTCTTGCTAATAAGTAATGAAGAAGGGTGTCTCCTGGTTTAAGTTTTGATGGTGTTTTAAATTTGGTAACTAGTTAGGGATTTTTTCTTTTGTTTTGTTTTTCGTAAGTATGATGGCTTTTAAAGGAAAAGGTGGATATCTGCTTCTCGTGAGTGTTCTAACAAGGTCCTGTAACATTCGTTCAAACATGGTATATGGAAATTGTATTAAACGTCATACAGAAATCGGAATAGATTTAAAGCTTTCAGCACACCTATGAGATCTGATGTGATCATAAAGGCTTACAGTTCAATACATTTGAAAATACTTAGACAAATCAGGAATAAACTAGAGTAGGAGTAGTCTTAGTAGTCTCAACATATGTCTGAGAAATTTCTTGCCCTTTCAGACTAAGAGCTAGGCTACAGACTAGAAGGCAAGATTGAAAGTTTAAGGATCTTTCATGGTTTGAGAGAGAAATATACATTCAAATACATTCTCTTGTTTCTGCAGAATATGGTGAATTTCATCTTAAGAATGTAAGACAAGAACGTTTCAATATGATGCCAAGCAAACAAAAAATGTTTTTACTTCTCCCTTAAAACAGTTCTGCCTTTTCAAATTCTGATTAGTTCTTAAGCAACTGCATTTTTTTCTTCCTTTCCCTTTAGCCTGTGGTTCTCTGATCTTCTTTGACATGGACCAGAGAAATGTTGTCAGTTATTTTGCCGATTGACGTATCAACCTCCAGTAAAACTATCTCATAATATTAAAATACGTTAAATGTTAATACACTTGATAAGAAAAGAAGGATACCTGTACAGTTGGACTACTTAGGATGAGATCTCACTTCTAACAGTTGCCAGTAGGATACATTCAAGGACAGAACACAGGCAAGCCTGTAACGTCTCCCCAGGACATCATCTGGGCTCCTGAACTCTGAAACTAATGGACATATTGAATAAAAGGTTGTGTCTTTCTATTCAATAACTCTTGCTTAATTTCACTAAAAGAGAATAATGTCATTAAAAAGACACTGGGAAAAAAAGAAGTTATATCCTCGTTTCCACACAAGACTTATCTATACATTTCCATTGGTTTTGGTTTTTTATTAATATACTATGCTAAAAGAACAAAAATATTTATTTTCAGATTCTCAGCTGCCATAAGACAATGTAATTCTAGTGTTGTCAATGGTTTACAGCTTTACCTTTTAGGAAGAAATTTATGTACTGTAGATCTTGTTCTCTAATCTTTGACACATATAGGATTTTTTGGGGATGTGGTTTTTTCCTCTTATTGTGAAATACCTACTGTAAATGCCTACCCATTTAGTTAAAACATACTAATGTATTCTAAATGTCTTGTGTTCTTGAATTAATAGTATCAGAAACATTTCTAACCATCAGCATTTCAGATTTCTAAAACACTGTTTCACTTCATTCTTAAGTGGGTCTTTTGACTCAAACGCAGAAACAATCAGCCTGAAACTGTAAAGAAAGTGAGGATATTTACAATAACTTTTTTTTTTTTTTTTTTAAGCTGAAGATGAACTAGATCTATCAAAGAAAACTCTCATTTGCATATCTTCCTTTGTATATCACTCTGCTCTAACGTTTTGGATGCTCAGTTATAGGACTGTTGAAGCACCATCAAAAACTTAAACTACCAAAAGATTTTGATAGAATAGGTAATATTTAGAACAATATAAATTCTGTTAGTGAGTTAAGTATAGCTTTTTCTGATGGAGTGCAGAGTAACTGTGAGTGAGTAAGGTATGTATACTAGAAGAAACCATCTTGCATGCAACGACAATACCAGGACTCAGGCAATATCAGGACTCTTTTAGCATGAAAAGACAAAAATATATTTTTTTATCAAGGTCTATCTTATAACACGATTGAATTGGTACTTATGTCAGAACATATTTGCTGATCTATTTGTATTTGACTCCAATGTTCCTTGTTTTTTTCTTTACCTGATACCAATATATCTATGGGGAAAGCTTACTTTAACTTTTTCCTTTAGCACTGTTGAGTGACATCATTCAATCATAACTTAGCAAAAAATAATTCCTTTACATAGTTGATTTGACTTGTTGTCAAAAGTAGTTTTTACAATATCATTTTGATTCAAGAATAGACATAGGTATCTAAAAAAAACTGAATATGAAACAATATACAAAAATCAACTCTAATAGTCTTGAGCTCTGACTTTTTATCTAGAAGTTTACAGTGTCTCTAACCTTCTGTTTATTGATTTTCTACCTTATTCTACCTGTCTCTCAGGACAGTATTTTTTGTTTGTTTGTATGTTTTTAGTAGAATACCTCATAAAGTAAAACCTTTAAAAATGCATCATTTGCAAGGAAAATCTCCATAGACGGCTGGTCTCAACTAAGGTTAATCTTACTTGTTTGGTGATATTAAAACAGACCTCATTAAATTTGTTTTATTTTTCTTTAAGTAACAAGACAAAGATTTGTCTGAAGCTACTCAAACTTGACTAGATGGTGGTTTGGGCTGATATTGTTAGAGTGCTATGTAGTTTGATGTTGCAGAATCTCATCATGTGATATTTAATCTCATAAACCAAGAGAGAGATTTGTTGCAAAAATTTCAGACATGAAACACAGTAATTTAAAAAAAAAAATAATCTGTATACATAAATCATGACTGTGGGTTACTTTGATGGTTCTTACAAGAAGGTACATGAAATAGATGTGATCTCTTGTGTTTGGGCTTTTAAAAGATATTTTTCTTTTTCCAGGACTTTCTATGTGTGTTCTTACTAAAATGGATTTATTATCTGAGTTTTGTTTATGAAGATATGTTTTAAGGAGGTTGTGGGAATTTGCACAGCTTATTATGGGATGTTTATAGGAAGAGTGGAAGTCAAGGAAAGAAAGGGTTTAAGGTGGATCAGAGAGAAACAGAAAGGAAAAATGGAGAAGGGTATGCTGATCAGAGAATTTTTATGCCTAAACCCCAGGTCTGATCACCATCTCTCTTCTACCTTCTTGTTACACTCTACTACTGGGTATTATTATGTGTGTTCTCTAGTGTCTGAGTAGACATGTGTCTGTACATGCGTGTATATGTGAAATTTCTAGGGAACTCCCAGTAGAACAACGGGAGAGTAACGATGAGACATCAGGACACCAGCAACTAGAGGAACTGGGATCCAGGATCGACCCCTGAATAGACCAAGTGTCTAGGGACAGCTACTGGAGATGTCCATGTGCATGAATTTCTATCTTGGTTAACCAGGCAAGAGGAACAGGGAATTCATTGCTGTTCATTTCTATGTGAGTGTTATTTACGTTCACATGGGGTTTAGAGATCACCAAAGCCATCTGTAGTGGAGGAGGGAGGAAAGCTCTGTTGAGTCCCCAGGCTAGTTTATGAAGGCTGTCCTGGTTTTGGCTGGGATAGAATTAATTTTCTTCCTAGTAGCTGGTATAGTACTGTGCTTTGGATTCAGGATGAGAAGAAACTGGGAGGGGACACAGCCAGGACAGCTGATCCAAACTGTCCAAATGGATATTCCATACCATTTGACATCATGCTCAGCATATAGGGGGGAAATCTGGCTGGGGGGCAACTGCTCAGGAAAAGGCTGAACTTCAGTCAGTGGTGATGAGCAACTGGTTTTCATTTACAGCACTTATTTTTCTTGGGTTTTATTTCTGGTTTTGTTATTTTCCTTTTCATTACATTTTTTAAATTTTTATTAGTAGTAGTAGTATTAGTAGTATTAGTATTGTTTTATTTTATTTCAGTTATTAAACAAGTTTTCTTACTTTTACCCTTCTGATACTATTCCCCATGACTGTGGGAGGGGAAGGAGTGAGCAGCTATGTGGTGCTTAGTTGAAGGCTGGGGTTACACCACCACAGAGTACAACCATGACAGGGACATTCCTTAACAATCACTTCTACTCTTTATAAAAAAAACTTGTGAAAAAGCTTACAAAATCTATACTTGAAATGTTCTTTATGCTTAGTTATAACCAAAGATTTTGTTTATGAAGGAAAACCTGTATGCCAAAAGGAACAGAGACGTAACCAGCTATGTAATTAAATGTTTACATGGCTTACATCTTAGCATAGAATGTTTTGCAATGTGCTTATGAAATTCTTATAGTGCAAAAATGTTTCATATAAAAACTGATTCCTGTAAAAATGTTTCACAAAAACCCAAACAAAAAACTATGTTTATACAACTCTGGATTAATATCTGTAAATAAAGTGAATCTAGCAAAATGCTACTTTCTGCCAAGGTGCATGTCTTCTTAGTTCTCTCTTACAATGTTTCCTCTGTAGAATCAGGAATATCTCATTGTTCATTCTCTTTTGCTTGTAATAGTTTGACAAGGTACTATATAAACTGTAAAAGATCCCTTCATTTCATATTTTTCCATGCGAATTTAGTGCCTGAGCTATAAGCTTGTTATCACTTCTACTTGTGAAAGAGACAAAAAACCCTCTCAGACCAAGTTCTTGACTTATCATTCCTGCCTTTTCCTCTTTTAACATAGTCATGTATTTTTTTAGACTAGTATAAAAAATATAATTATATTAATCACTGTTTTTTGTTGTGTGATGTAGCTGTGTAGTGGCTTGACCCTGGCCAGCAACCTAGCACTCACCAGCCACTCACTCACCCCATTCCCACAGCAGAATGAGGGGGAGAATCAGAAGAGCTAAACGGCAAAAAAGTCGTGGGTCAAGGTAAAGATACTTTAATAAGTGAAGAAAAAAACTGGAAAGAAAGCCAAGTCATGCAGAGGCAATTACTCACCACCTCCCACCAGCAGACTGATGCTCAGCTGTTCTCCAAGAAATGGATATTTGGAAAGACTCCTCCCTTCAGTTTCATTGCTGAACATGATGTTAGATAGCATGGAATATCCTTTTGGTCAGTTTGGGTCAGCTGACCCACGTGTGATGCTTCCCTCTTGCCCACCCTCAGCCTACTCACTGTGGGAGCAGGGTAAGAAATAGAGGTCTTTATTCCGTGCAAGCACTGTTCAGCAATAGCCAAAACATTTGTGGTTTTAACACTGTTTTAGTCACAAATGTAAAATACACCACCATAGAGGCTGCTATGAGAAGTCTGGCCAGCAGGTTGAGGGAGGTGATTTTTCTCCTCTGCTCTCATGAGACCCCACCTGGAGTACTCTGTCCAGCTCTGGAGCCCCCAGCATAATAAAAACATGGACCTGCTCAAGCAGACCAAGAGGAGGGCCACTAAGATGATCAGGGGACTTAAGCACCTCCCTTATGAGGACAGGTTGACACAGTTGGGGTTGTTTAGCCTAGAGAAGAGAAGGCTCTGGAAAGACTTCCAGTACTTAAAGGGGGCCTACAGGAAAGATAGGGAAGGACTATTTATCAGGGAGAGTAGTGATAGGATGAGGGGCAATGGTTTAAATGGAAAGAGTTTAGATTTAGATTAGATAAGAGGAAGAAGATCTTTACTGTGAAGATAGTGAGACACTGGAAGACATTGCCCAGGTGAATGCCCCCTCTGTGGAAGTGTCCAAGGCCAGGATGGACGGGGCTTTGAGCAACCTGATCTAGTGGAAGGTGTCCCTGTCCGTGGCAGGGGGATTGGAACTAGATGATCTTTAAGGTACCTTCCAATCCAAACCTTTATATGATTCTATCAAGAAAATTAAATCCATTCCAGCCAGACCCAGTACAAGCTGCTAGATCACCAGATGACTTTTAGGACAAGTTGATGGACCTAAGTCCTACCTACTCTGTAGGACTTAGGTCTACCAACTTGCTCTAAAAGCCATTCCCTTAAGTCTAACCCTTATTCCTCAGGCTACATGTACTTTAAATGCTCTTTTCCCCAGTGTTAGTATGATTTGTTTATTATTCTACCATAGCTTACCACTTAAAAGAACAGAATAGATGTAAGAAGCAAGGTTGGCATAGAGTTTTTAAATACAATAATTTTTTTTTTAAGTAAGAAACAAACGCCAAGAATTTACAGACCATCAAAAACATATTTCTCCATTCAGTATGTCTTTCTCCAGCTCTTCTTTCCCATAACAGTATCTTTGTAGAAGAACAAGTGATTAAAAAAACAAGTATTCAGAATAAGAGGGGTTTAATCTATGTCCTCAGAGTCCTGAGCTCCCCTTTCTCCCCTTTCTCTCCAGTTTGCTCTGCAACTCTTTATAGAATCCCACTGCTTCTGCCTGATAACTGTGTTCACATCATGAGATCACAGACCTCTGCCTGGTGATTTTATTGCCAAACACATCTCTTTCTCATGCCTCACACAACCCTGATGCTTCCCACACACACACACTTCTTTTTTATATAAGCAAGTTTATAGACTGGGATGTTGAATACAAGATGTTCTCTGTTGAGCAACCCTGAATGATAAGGGCTGTATTAGTGCTCTGTTAGATTTGCAGTTCCAACTGAAATTGAAAAGATATCTGAAAAGCCAAAGTTTTTCTATATATATCTACAGTCTCCCCAAAACAACACAGCCAACTTTCATGTACAAATCAGCTTTTCTTTCATGGAATTTGAGGTTTCTTTCCTTGTTTAAAAAGCTGATACAAAGATCAACCCTAACTTACAAGGCCTCCTATACATTTTACTCATAATATATATGATGCTTAAACCCTTTTAAAACTCAGGCTAAAGAGCTGAACAAAATGCAGATATTTAAATAAGAATCAGATCTGGCAAGTTTTAAGGTTTGCAGACTCTAAAAATATTTCCCTCTTTTTTTGCCCAAGAAATGGCATTATTTGGCTCTGTTTCTATTCATGTTATTTAACTTTGAGGTGGGTTTAATCTTCTTCCAGATGTAATCCTCTACAAATTAAGTGTCAAGTAAGTAAAGCTAGAAAGATTTTGCATGAAATCATTAAAAATATAAAAGTGGTTTGGCTTAGTGGAGTGGAGAATGATATAGGTTCAAGTGGCTTTCAGCTTTTTAGAGCTATAGCTTAGTTCTATATTTTTAATAGTGACAGCATGTTCATTTCGTTGAATGATGACATCCTTTTGAAAAAGTGATAAGAAGAGTCATGGAACATTTGAGTAAGCAGTACTGATTTGTGGTTGCAGCTCTCGATGCCTGCAGTGTAACTGCCAAGCAGAATTACTGTATCTGCTGTTTATTACACTCCAAATGATTGACCTATGTGAATCCTCCTTACCTTGAGCCCAACAAACTGCTGACTTAGTTCTAACTTCAAGTAAGTAAAACAGTGACTTTGGAGCCAGCTCAACAGTGTTAGTCAAACTTGCATCAAATACATTCCCCGCTTCCATTAGGACTGTCACTTGAAAGTAACTGACTGGAACATAAAATAATTGTCTTTTCTTGCTTCCTCCGCAGATTGTCCAGTCACTTTTTTTCCCACAATGGAACAATGACGGGGTAAATTTGCATGCACTGACTACAAAGCTGTTTAAGAGCATTGAACAAAATACATTTTTGTCTGAAGAATATTAATAAATAACATTTGAGATTTCACTGTTCATTTAGATGGATTTTGAAATGGTTGATGACTAATTAGAGCATTTTTTTTTTTCAACTGCAAAGGCATCAATGATTTCACTCCCTGTAACTTGTAAAAAATTCTAATAGGGAAGAAAGGGCTAGAGAGAAAAAAAGAAAAAGAGGTAAAGGAAATTGAGATTTTGAAAAAGACCTGAATTTCCTTGTATGACTGAGATCTGTGCTAGGACATTCAGAAAATTTATTAAACTTTGCTTGACCTGTTGTCATTTTCATACTATATATAATGAGTCAATATGGCACATTACATAATGAATTTAGACTATAAGACATTGCAGTAGAAAAAGCTATAGTTATACAGGAAAAGCCATCAAATTGTAAACAATGTAAAAAGATTTGGAAATTACAATTTTTTTATTGGAAATTGCTCTAATTTATCCTGATTTATCAGTAAAAAAGGAAGTTAAAAATAAGTTTCCTAAGAATTAACACACTTAGTAGTTCTGTAGAGCCATTGATGGTTGTAAATTAAATGGACATATGGATGCTGACCTTGTTTTAGAAAGGTGAAACATGAAGTTGACAAGGTGATCTCCCACCACCCCAGAATAATTTTGTGATTCTATGCCTGATGGGATCTCAGTAAAGAGACAGGGAGACATGAGTCTGACTTTTAAAAGGGTTTTATTGAGAAAGGGGTTTATGAAAAAGAAATTGGAAGCAAACACTTAGAAACTAAAACACCAAAAGTGAAAGAATAAAAATAGTAAGAAACAATCATAACATTTTAGTGTTCATGCCATTTTAGTGACCACATCTTAATTTTCGTGATGCATTTCTATTAATGACCAAATTAATGTGATCTCAGAAACTTCTCTTAGCATTAAAAGTGGTTATCTATATACTAGACCAAATTCTTAGCAAAAAGCAGATGTTATCTAGAGCTTCATATATTTGTCTAAGATACCAAATGGTATTTTCCTGGAAATGTAAGCTTTTCCTCCCTTACATAAGGAGACTAATATAGTGATGACTATCAAATCACCTAGGAAAAGACAGGCTCAAATATAATCGATTGCAAATCCCCCCCAAATCTCTTTTCCTTTGGGACAACTGCTTTCAACTCTGGAAATTAGTCCTGAAGGAAGCCTGGGTAACAGCAGACAGTTTCTCTTCCAGTTCTCAGTCTTTCAGTATGTGCTGCACTTTTATCTTGTCTGCATTGTCTTTGATTTCCTTGAGATTTTTATTTATCTATTTATTTATTATTGATTATCATTTGCAATCTGGATATATATATGAAGAATCCATGTTCTAGAAAGATTTTGAGGTAAATTTTTGGGAAGTCAAACTTTGTGGTAATATTGTAAACTTTTCTTATTTGCAAGGTATTTTTCTACGTTCATTTGGAATGTATTGTGTCAAAAGAAAAGATAGAAAGGTTAATAAAAATCTTACATTAAGAAGACTAGAAAGATGTGTGGGGAAGAAAACAAAACAAAAAAACCAAAACAAAACAAAAACAACACACAAACAAATGAGAACACTGGTAAAGGTTAATGTTCCTGGTAAGTAAATTCATGGCAGATTAGGAACTTTTCTATTGCTATTGATTTTGAAGAGAAGGCTTTCAAATGCTATAGTGATGGGGCATAAGAAAACCTGAGTAGTATCAAGAAAAAGGTGAGAAGGATAACTGGAATTGAATGAACTTGGTTAAGACAGCTGGCAAAAGCTAAGGAAAGTTAACAAAATGAATGACAGACATTAAAAATAGAAAGAGTTTGGGGGAATTTGGAAGAGTAAAACTGTGCAAGTACAGTATAGAAGGAAAGATATCCAGAAAAGAAAGTAAGCAGTAGATAAAGGACATGATTTCATTAATCAGCATGTCATTCTTCTGCCTTTGAGGAAAAAGTGTAAGATAAGTATATAAGTAATATTTTCTTCTTAGGGTTGAGTTTTATTTATTAGCTATTCTTTGGTAGTAAGAGGGTAATAGTTGAAAAGGAAAAGTTAAATGTCACATTACATTATTTGGTTATTTGAATCACAATTTGACCAGTACACAAAACATCAAAGAACCTGATGTTTTTGTGTAATTAAAAGGAATACAGTACCTTGAAATTTAACATAGCTTGAAATTTTCATGATGTAAGTTTAGTATACAGTACCAAGTTCATCTGTAAAAATGTTTAAAACTTCTCAAGTGAAGGTACTTAAACAACTACTGTTTTTAAAATTAATAGCTTTATGCCAATAAACTAAGTCAGTACTCAACAATTTACTACACTGGCATAATACAAGCTGATGCAAAACTTGAGGTGCCTGACAGGAATCCACAGTTTTGAACAGAATTTAAGAACTACATCTGAAAATCATGCAGATTGCACTTATTTCTATAAGAAGTTTATAAGAGTTTGATACTTCAAGACTTCTGTGGCAATACTTTTCTCTATCACAGAAACAGAATTATATTGTGGTTTCTGTCCATGCATTATATCATAAAACAAGAAAAGCAACATTATTGGAATTGAATGTCTGTAGAGTTAAATGCACTCTCTAGTAAAATAATGGCCAAAAATTTGCACAAGAACAGTCCTTCCAGCCCAGTATCCTGTTTCTGTAGTAGATTGCAAAAGAAGGCAACTCTTTTGCTGCTTTTAGTTGCCTGAGTAAGATAGTGACTGTCAGTCCCTATCTCTTTCCTAACAGTTGAGAAAACATCATTAGTTCAATATGGTTTGTCTATTTTTAAAATATTTTCTCCATTATTACTATGAATGACAGGTTAGATGACAGACTCAGTGCAGTATTACAGTCACCTTCAACATCTTCCCCTAGGATGCTACAAAGTGGTTGCAAAACCTCATGAACATCTACGTGGAGAAAGATACTTTCACTGTCTGACTAAGAAAACATATAGTCATTGACTTTTTTTCCCCTACTGCATAGATGAGGAAGCTGGGTAGTCAAATACAAGGACAAAATTTTTGTGTCTTCCTTTTTAGCTTCACCAACCTTTTCTTATTTTACTCACAGTTCACAATGTCTTGATTTGCCTCCTCTTTCCTTATAACAAGTTAATATGCAGGTGCAGGATCTTTTCTCATTTTTTTTTTTTTCTCTCAGCCCACTATACATATTATGTCTTGCTCTGTTATTGTCTCTTTCAATGCAGGTACAAGTGACATTTCATTTCTTTTACCCTTCTTGAATATTTGCTTCCTATTCTCACTTGTACAAGTCTCTATTCCTCCCATTTTTATACCGAATACCTTCCTTTCTCTATTAACTGTTTCTATTTGAATGGGCAATAAAACAAACAAATATACAAAACCCAATCATATCCAAACAAAACATAATGTGGTTTTGCTATCTCCTTGAAATCCCTGGAACATAAACTCTTTTTCCAAGATCAACAAGGTCACAAAGAGTATGACAAGTCACCTATAGCATCTCCCAGTCTGTGGAAATAACCTGGTGAACATTAGTAAAGAGGATGACTTAGAGTGGCTATACTTCCATAGCAGCCATATTAACCTGACAGATCTGCTTTTCAGGAGTGGCTGATCATGGATGGGATCACACTGAGAGGAAATCTGTTGACCATAACTTCCTGGTGAGTATTTGGTGAGACTTCCATTTTGATGTGCCACTCTCTTTACTATGACTGTCTGGAAAAGAACAGCTGGAACTACTCTCAGGTTTGTATTTTAATACCTTTTGGAACTGCTTCCAGCATGAGTTTGACATCTTTCAGGGGCAATAGTTCTGCCTTGATGCCCTGATGAGGATGGAGTGGTTTTCTTTAAGTGTATTTCATGATACCCAAGTGCACTTGTTGCTTTTTTGAGCATCTATTCTGACACCAGTGATCGATCCTAGTCATGGTTGTAGACTTGTACAAGAGGTAGTGAATTTATTTTGTCTATGATATCATGTATTACTTACTAAGTCAAAATATAGGAAATGTATTGTGAAAATTTAGTAAAACATAGAATTTGCCACTGAAATGCACACAAAAGCTGCATTACATGAGATTTGAGGGAAACCAAAAGATCACATCATTTATTTATTCAAGGATTTAATATTTTCATATGGATTCCTTTCCTCTGATTCCAGGACTACTTTCATTTTGCTGGCAGAAGTCTTCTGTCTGTGATTTTGCTTCCTCTTGATACCTATGTTAATTTGCCTGAAAGCTGTCAGATTTGTTCACTTTCAGGTCACACTGTATACACATTCATATCAACACTTTCTTTCTCATAGCTTACTTATCTGAGAACTTCCATGTCTTTTGCTTTGTTTCAATCCTAACTCTCACAGCTCCAAGATATGGGACTTCCTATAGACTTTGATATTAAACTGAGAACATGATTTCTGGTATAATCAGTGTTTCAGCATTTATCATTCTTTGTTTTAGTCTTTGCAGAGAACTCAATTTCTTCCTCAGTCCTCTACAGGTTTCTACTGTGCCAGGCATTTTCCCTGTGAAACAATATTTGGAAGAATAGGTTGAGTTTCCTCTGAAATTACTAATAAATTTTATACCTTTTTTTACAGACATAAAAAACTTTCCTTATCAATAAACAAATGTTGTGGAATTCAACATTTCTTTCATGGACACTGGGCTGTAAATCTCTCTGCAGTCTCTGTCAGAAAAAAAACCTAACGTAATTTGTCTCTTCATAAATGTGATTTTATATTCCAATGCTCTGTTATTTAAAAGAATGACAGGCAGGGAAACAGAGCCAAGCACAAAAAAACCCACTGTCAAATGAATCTATATAGAATGATACCAAACATGTGTGCCACAGTAATCTACAGAAGTTGCTCCTAGTCCATCTTGAATTTTACAGTTAGGAAACTAATGCTCCCTATCTGGATTTGCTTCACAATTTTTAATTACCTATTCAATGAAAAGATAAAACACATTACTAACCTTCCTTCAGATTCCCAAACTTTCATTTTTTCTGTGGTTCAGCTCTTCATCTGAAAGATTTTTTACCCCTAATAATGTCACATGACATTACTAGTGTGCATAGTTAGCAGAAGAACCATATGATACGATTCTGAAATACCACTCTAGGTAATATCTTTTTTTTTTTACAAATAACTGGGTTTTTATACATACTCATAAACAAGATAATTGTCCTTCATGATCCTATAACACTAATTCATGATGTTTTGGTCTGCTAAAATCTAAAAATGATGTTAGTTTGGAGTTTATAAACTGCAACTGGAAATTTAACATTCAGTTTCCAGCTTACAGATACAAAACCCACTTATACACAGAGAAACATCCCATGTCACTCTAGTCAGTAAGATGGCTTTGAAAAGAAAATCTGGCCAGCACGTTCATTCTTGCCTCTGACTCGTTCAATCATATTAAGTGTTACATTCCTTCATGATAATACAATTTTGCACAAAAACAAAAAAGAAAAACAGTATTTTTCTACTCTTTAATTCTAACTGGCAAAATCAAAGTACAGAGTAAGTACTGGTGAGGAGCAGATTCCTTTGTAAGAGCAAATATTATCATGCTTCGTTGGATTTTTTTCTTATTGGACTCTTACTCAACAGGTTAGACCAGATGGATGGTAAGTCAGTTCAAACATATCATAAAGGAAGCTGTTTATACCGGTAGTTTAAAAGCTGATCACTGCAGATGTAGTTATAACATTAAGACAAATAATAAAATACATATTCAAATTAAGAAAAAAAAAAAAAAGTAGAGAACTCATTCTACTAACCCACAGAACTAAATGCTTCTGAATTCCTTACTGATGAAGAGTATTACTGTGAACAAACGAGCCATGAGACATCATAATTAACTCAAAGATAAAATAAAACATTCAGGTTTTGGTGAAAACAGGGGAGATAATTCCCTTTTATAATGTGTGCTTGAATTAGAAATGTGCCAGAGATAAGGAAAGTGAGCAGTTAGATTCTTCCTTGAAGTATTAGAACATACCTCCTACTCGTTACAATGGGAACTAAAGCAGTTTTTATATAATCAAAGCATCATGGGAAGTTTCCAATCTCTGTGTGAAATTCTTAAAACATTCTCAAAAGAGAAAAGACAATAATACCACAAAAACTTGGAGAGTAAAAGAAATAAATGTATTTTTTCTTATATGCTATCTAGGGTATATGATCAGTATATTATTATATGTGATCTAATTTATATGATCAAAATCCACATTTCCAGAAACAAAGATTTTACATAACTGTGATAATTACCAACCACATTGGACTTTCTGACTTCTCTGCTTTTTGTGTTATCACATTGGACTCCCGGGACAAAAGCAAACTGTTTGTTATATGCTCCAACCAGTCATTGGAGGGAAGTGGGTATCTTAACTGCTGTAGGTCTTAATGACTCCTGGTTGCCCAGTACTATTTATCCTCCACTCACCAGCTTCACAAATGCTTTCATGGCCAAACAGGTAGGATCTTTAAGTAAAACATGCAACTGTAAGCTTGTAAAAGCTGTGCTTCAGGGAATGATAAGAAATTGTCAGCAGATCAATGTATAATCCACAGGTCATAATTATTCTAAACTTAATTTGTCACCTTCCAATACCAGACCAGGAACAAAGCAGTATAATCTTAGAACCGGAGACAGGAGGGATAGAAGGGAGGGAAGAGGAAGGGAGGGAAGAGGGAGGGAGGGAGGGAGGAAGGAGGGAAGGAAGTAGGTAAGAGAGGGAGGAAAGAGGGGAGGGGAAGAGAAAGGGAGAGAGAAAAAGAGGAAAGGAAAGGGGAAGGGAAGGGAAGGGAAGGGAAGGGAAGGGAAGGGAAGGGAAGGGAAGGGAAGGGAAGGGAAGGGAAGGGAAGGGAAGGGAAGGGAAGGGAAGGGAAGGGAAGGGAAGGGAAGGGAAGGGAAGGGAAGGGAAGGGAAGGGAAGGGAAGGGAAGGGAAGGGAAGGGAAGGGAAGGGAAGGGAAGGGAAGGGAAGGGAAGGGAAGGGAAGGGAAGGGAAGGGAAGGGAAGGGAAGGGAAGGGAAGGGAAGGGAAGGGAAGGGAAGGGAAGGGAAGGGAAGGGAAGGGAAGGGAAGGGAAGGGAAGGGAAGGGAAGGGAAGGGAAGGGAAGGGAAGGGAAGGGAAGGGAAGGGAAGGGAAGGGAAGGGAAGGAAGGAAGGAAGGAAGGAAGGAAGGAAGGAAGGAAGGAAGGAAGGAAGGAAGGAAGGAAGGAAGGAAGGAAGGAAGGAAGGAAGGAAGGAAGGAAGGAAGGAAGGAAGGAAGGAAGGAAGGAAGGAAGGAAGGAAGGAAGGAAGGAAGGAAGGAAGGAAGGAAGGAAGGAAGGAAGGAAGGAAGGAAGGAAGGAAGGAAGGAAGGAAGGAAGGAAGGAAGGAAGGAAGGAAGGAAGGAAGGAAGGAAGGAGAGATAAGGAAAACTAATAACTGGGGACTTTATTGTTCCAAATGCTTAAAACTGGGGCTCCTTTCTTAAAGAACAAAACGTGGAAATATATGCTGTTTTCAATCAAATGGGATGAGACTTTAAGTATTCTAATGTGTTTGAAGGAAAAGTCTTTAACAAATACGGTGTAGTTGGGAACTGTTAATGTTGGGTTGATGGTTGGACTGGATGATCTTCAAGGTCTTTTCCAACCTAGACAATTCTGTGATTCTGTGAAATGTCATGCTTGGCCTGTTCATGTCAGTCATCCATCTGGCACCCAACCAAAAATCTATTGTTATGGAGCTGAACTGAACTAGGTCTTTTTGTCAAGGTGCAAGCAGATTAAAGCTGCTCTTGCATAAATGTGTTTGTTGGTTTTTTTTTCTAAAATTTGTACTTTATTGCTTCCCCAAACTCTCTGTATAGCATTACAGGATTTTATCATACTGTGAAATGTGCCAATATTCCAAAAGATATAGATGGTGCTCACACAGTAATAAAGACACCTTCATTAGTATTCAAATGAGTTTTGTAATTAAAATCAATATTCTTCTGTGAATGTTCAAATGATAAGTGCAATTATAAAGATTATATTAATTTTATGAATATCTGTGCAAAATTCATAAAATCATACCAGTCCTGATGTTTTGCTATCTTCTTGCTTTTGAGAGTGATTAAAAGATCAAATCAGGAAAAGATTTTCTTCTTTTGGTAAATATATGTCTTTTAAAATACACCAAAGGGATGGACAGTGTAGCTCAGTTTGGAAAAGTGTAAGCTGATCCTGATCTGCAAGTACTGAAATTGACCACTTGAAGTGTATTTTGTGCTATGGAGCACCATAATAATTCTTTACAGGAGATTACTTTTCTGTACAAGACAGACAAACATGGTAGACTACACAAGTGAATTTACACTCTTTGAATGAATCCTGCTTTCTTTAATAGGTACTGAACTAACTTTTGTCACTATGGGAAGGAAAAAACCCTAAAGAACACTTCTCTTACCATAGTCTGGGAATAGGGAGAAAGCTGCAATGTGCTTAGTCCACAGAGTCAGCTACCCAGACTTGCAAAATTGGCCTTCATATACTGGAATATTATCAATTTATACAGCGACTCTTAACTTCTAGCCCCATTTATGAATATTTTTTCTTTCTACTTTCATCAGGAGTGTTTCCTTTTATATGTACACTTGCTGAAACATAGGTGCTTGCTGGTGTTTTATAGACTCTGGAACATGAAGTCCCTCTGTATGGCCCTGAAATATATGACGTGGGACATGGAAGAGAAACCCAGCCTATGACGTGGGACATGGAAGAGAAACCCAGCCTGCTGTGGCAGGCAGAAGTCAGGTCGTTTGCTTGAGGGAATGTCAAATGAAATTAGTCACCTATTTTTACACCACTGGATTCTCTGATTTATTACATGGGGTCAGAATTTAGTCCTTTAACTTCAGCATGAAAGTTTACATTGTTAGAAACAGATTAACATGCATCTACCTTACCTTAAAGAAAGACAAGGTTATAGGTCCTATACTTTATCTACATGAGTTGCTCTGTAGATATAAACAGTAGTTAAATATGAAGATTTTAAAGCAAGTGGTTTTTTTCCAAGTGTGCTTTTACTTTTTTTTCTGTCTGCTTAAATAAAACCACAACAAAACATAAAACTAAAATCAAAATGAATGTTTTCTGACAGCATGATTATGTCACTAATAGGGCTCAGGAAGAGCTCAGAAGAAACTGATATGGAAAACGTATGAAAGATCTTCCTTAGTCCTCAGAAACATTCTCCAAAAGGATCATTTTTGAGAAGTCATTTTTCTGCTTTCCAAGAGTGTGCTTCAGCAATGCTATCCCTCAAGCTGATTTATAGCAGCAAGGGTTTCAATCACAATTATAAAGAACTGAATTTAAATTTTTATTTTCGTTTGAATCTTTATTCAAATGGCACCGTCACTGTCTTGCATTATATAATATTATACCAAATCTATTGTAGTATTTTAAACAACTTTGTTACATGTTAATACCTTTTTTCTATTTCACATCTTTTGTTTAATGTCTCTTTCTCTGAAGTAATAACATTGGTATAACAGAGTGTGTAATATCTCTGTCTATCATGAAACCTGTTAGTGTACAGATTGTAAACTAGAAGACACTAATGGATCCTCTGAAGCTTTATAGTGTCAGAAAGATTGCTACATGTGCACATTAAAATCATGTACTGAAAGGCCTTGTGATTTTGTGTTGAATAATATCCCCATTCATATGCAGTAGTTGCTTTTCTTAACAAGATGGCTTTTGTACTTTTCCTACTAAAGACTCATATTTTAAATACCATCTTTGAGTTACAGAAGTACAGAAGATGATTTGAAACTGGTAATTTCTAATTTTATTTCTCTTTAAACATCTTACCAACTAGCAATTGCATTGGCTTTAAATTCCTGAAAGAAGCATACTTGTTCTACATTTAAAAAATTAATCAAGCTACACCCAAATTAAAACACATTTCAATGCAACAGTAGCAAAAATATCTGAGCTATGCAGTTTACAGTGGTTTTTCAGATGTACCTTAACTCATTCTTGCTGTAGTGCAGAGGTTTAATGTTTAAAAAAAAAGGTAGGTACAAAACAAAACCCTGTACTTCTGACTGCAATACATCCAACCATCTGGTGGAATACATCAGACATTTAAGCATGCATAGCAATATCACACAATGTGACAGGAAAAAAAAAAAAAAGAGAATAAGAATTCAATTTCTTTGAAAATACCTTTCTATATGGTATAATTCACCTGTCATTGAAGTAAATGATAAAGCTAGTATTGAATTTGATATGACCTAGATTTCTCATGTAGCATATTTTATTGACAATGTCACTTTAGAAATGTGGAAATGAAATTTCAGGCAAAAATATTTCTGTTATTTATATGTTTTGCAACTGTGGGAATGACTGTAAATACAGAGGACACCTATTAAAATACAGCTCTGTTTAGCTAAACAGCATTTGTTTTTTAAAATGGAAAGATGCATAGTTACTGTATTGGGTTTGTGTCTGGTGGAGTTTTGGTAGTGGGGGAGGGGCTACAAGGGTGGCTCCTGTGAGAAGCTGCTAGAAGCTTCCATCTCTCCAAGTCAGACCAGCCTCTGGCCAAAGCCAAGACAATTAGTGATGGTGGTTGCACCTCTGTGATAACATATCTAAGAAGGGGAACCTGTGAGGAAGAGGAGTTGTGATGGAGACCTATGCAAACACCAAGTTCAGTGGAAGAAAGAGGAATGAGGGGAGGTGCGCCAGAGCACAGACTCCCCTGCAGCCCATGGCAAGAGGACAGGCTGCCCCCTGCAGACCATGGAGGTCCACGGTGGAGCAGATGTCCACCTGCAGCCTGTGGAGGACCCCACACCGGAGCAGGTGGCTGTGCCCGAAGAAGTTTGGGACTCTGAGGGAAGCCTGTGCTGGGGCAATTCATTACTGGGAGGATTTCACCCCATGGGAGGGACCTGTGCTGAAGCAGTTTGTGAAGAGCTGCAGCGCATGCGAAGGACTCACATCAGAGTAGTTTGTGAAGGACTGTCTCCCATGAGAGGGACACCATCCTGGAGCAGGGAAAATGTGAGAAGGAAGGAGTGGTAGAAACAGTGGGTGATGAATTAACCACAACCCCCATTCCCTGACCCCTGTGCCACTGTGGGGGGAGGCAGTAGAGAAATCAGGAGTAAAGCTGAGCCTGGGAAGAAGAGAGCGATGGGGGGAAGGGGTAGTGTTTTTTAAGATGTGATTGTATTTCTCACTGTCCTACTCTGTTTGACTGGTAAATTAGTGGTGGTCGTGTCCAAATTGAATTTATGTTCTTTCTTCCCAAATTAAGTCTGTCTTTTGCCTGTGACTATAACTGATGAGTCATCCCTCCCTGTCCTTGTCTTGATCCCTGAGCCTTTTATTATGTTTTCTCCTCCCCATCCCATCAGTGGGGAAGAGTGTGTGAGTGGCCACATAGTGCTCACTTGCCCTCTGGGCTTAAACCATGATAGTTGCCCATCACACTAACTTTCTTATTGTGTTCCCAGCATATGCATGTTCTTTCACAAACACAAGGACACTCCTGGAAAGTATCTCCAGTGTCGCTCTACCTACTATTAACATGGGCAATCTTATCAGTCCTAACACATTAACACCTCTTCCTGTGATATTCTGTGCCATTAAGAAATTAGAGGAGTATTCACAGAAGCTGATTGTCATTGAGGATAGCCAATCTTCCTAAATTTATTCTATAACCTGTAGATATAAATTTACAAGTAGTTATATTTATATCCACACAGCTGGGAGTGTTAACAGATTATTATTTTTATAGAATCAGAAGATACTACCCCCAGTATTGCGACAGTCGTTAATTTTTTTACTGTCCTGAAAATTAATAATTTATGGTATTATTCCAAAATACATTCCTGAACACAGAAACATCAGATAGAGATTGGGATTTAATCTTCCCTTTTCCCACTAAATCTCTGTAAAAACACACCTTATCCTATTAATTTAGAAACCAGAGAGGAATTTCATGCCACTAGAAGAATTCTACTTACATGAATCTCCCAGCTGCTGGCCATGTTAGCTTTAAGTCATGAATGTATCAACAGAGATGTATAGCAGAAGAGAACATAATATTATGGATAAAAATCGGGCAGGTGAAACAAACTGCAAATGCTGATATTGGAAGGGAATGTAGCTCTAATCTTTACAGATGAAAGAGTGATGGCTTCAATCCTACTGAGTCATATAAGAACGCACAAACTTGCTGAAGCTAAATGAGAGCAGGACAGACCTTTCATAACCCTCCTGAGTACATACATGTTTGACTATACTTACTAGGGACAAATGTAAGAATAAAATCTTGACACTGGTAAGGCTGATACTGATTAGGTCATGGAAACTGAAAAGACCGCAACCTAAAGCTATAAGTCCTTCTTGCTTAAACAGAAGCCATAATGAACTCTCCAAAAACTGTTATTGAATCTTCAGAGAGCAATAGTAGAGCTTTAAGTATCAGGGCAAACTAAAACACAGCTTCAGATTCACAATAAACTCTCATTGTCCTCATGTATAGTGACAGTCATAGTGCATCAAAGAAGCTGCATGTATGCCTTAGACTTTTTCTACACTGCACAATTTACACCTGAAATTCTTCATAAAGTACATGTGAAGATTGCTGAATTGAAAAGTTCAAATGGGGCTTTTAATGCTTACTGTTCTGTCTCAGTTTCCTATTTCTTGAGACTGACATGAAGAAAAATAGATTTTCTTAGGTGAATATGTAAAAACCTCACAATCTGCAAATAAAATATGAGTGATTAAAAAACACTCAGAAAATATAACTGGAACTTAGATCATACCATACAGTGTTGAACGGCAATGAATGAGATGTAAACACAAACAAAAAAAACAACAATACTCCCTTTTCTACTTGCCTTAATTTAGTGTTAGTACTTAAAAAAAAAAAAAAAAAAAAGTCATAAAATCCAAAATTCCTATCAGAATAAAATATTCTAGCTGACATTTGCTTGAAGAAGATCAGAATATGGAATAACAGTTATTAAACTTTACTTTTGCTTCTTTAGGTGTACGACTTGCAAGTTAGAAGTGTCTCTTGAAGAACAGATTTTTACTCTGAATCTGAAAATATATCAACACATGTATAGGTTTAGGCACACATAAACCTATTCCCTTCATTGGGACTGATCATATAAAAAATTAAAAAAAAAGAGAGAGAGGTCTATGTCCTTGCATTTGAATAATCAAAATCAGGTACCTACAATATCTGTTTCTTTCTTTAAGAGAGAACTGAAACATAGCAGCATTACTGAGACTTCCTGAGAAGTTTGAAAATGTTCTTAGGATTGTTTAAAAAGGTTTACTGCACATACATAGCCCTTACATTGTGCTAGAAAATTATAGGATAAGAAGTATTATTAGTTCATAATTATTACAAGTTTGATCATTGATATATAATTATAAATGTTTAAAGTAAGCTTTGATAAGATGGACCATAAAAATTTTGTAGTCATTGTTATAGTCTGTTTTCTTTTAATTGCTCTTTTTAATAATTCCTGCATTATGAACCCGCCTATTATACATAATAATATATTAAAAACTTAATTATGCACCAAAGTACTAATGAATAATATTGTTATGTACTAGTAAGCATAAAGTAATATATTGTGAACTTGGTTAAAAACTGACAACTCATTCACAGCCCATACTCATAATTCTTGCTTTTTCTAATCCAAAAAATGTCTTTTTAAGATTCTGAAGGGAAAAACCAAGTATTTTCTTTTTCTACTTTTGCATACTTATAATAAATTAGCATTGATTTCACTGTGTAAGTGATTTTATTGCACAAACTTATGTGGTCCTCCAGAAAGTGCAAGTTACTCCAACCAAAATTAAAGTGAAACCTTGAAGTCACAATATTTGCCAAAAGTGAAAGTCAGATTCTATGATTGTAATATTTGCACTTCTAAAATTAATGTTTTGAAATTTCACTCTATCAAAATAGAGCCAAAATAGAGCCAAATTTTTATCAGTGCTTGGTCAATTTTATATAATCTAGAAAGTGAAGTAAAATGTGATCATAGCTTCAATAAATGACACTTTCAGCTCAGCAATAATAATATACAAAACAAGTTGTTCACAAACTATCCATAAAGAAAAAGATACTTCACTCCAAACTTTGGAAATAGCTTTTGAACCCAAATCTGCCAATGAATATTTTATCAGCATAAAAAGATATTATGTAACAGTAGTTAAAAATTGATTAAGAAAACACAAGTGCTTTTTGTAATTTTAAAATTGTTAAAGTTTAATTTTATGAAAGTTCTCTCTTATTTGTGGCAAGAGCTATTAGACTTAAGTTATAAGTGAGTTACTAGTATGAAAATCAAGTTTGTTCTTTAGTTGCAATTGGGCTATAGCCTGTATACAGACCTAGTGCTTTTACATCATTAATTCCTTGGATTTCCCAGGAATTTCCAGCCAGTAATTTGCATAGATGAACTAATGGTCTGGCTTGAGATAATGGACCAGAATGAAACTGGATGACTGACTGGACCTTCACAATTAAGTATCTGACTGCTTATTACGGGTGGGAGTCTGAAATGGTTCTAGAAATTTCCTTAAAGGTGGCTCTTGATATATCTAGTCCAGTTGATAGTTTTTAATGTGTTGATTGGCGTCTTTGTCAGCGTGTCCCAATGTGTCCTTGCTGCAGAGATGATTGGTTCATGCATAGATAAGACATTTGTAAATGGTCAGTTGAAGCTGTTCCTGAAGCAAAGATCACATAAGAATCTTTTGCAGGTAAAGATATTTAAGAGATGTTTCACATGTAGTTATGTTTCACCAGTACCAATGAATTATGCATGTGTGGTGGCGGACATGTAGGACCATGGCTATCTGGATTATAAAAACTAAACAAAAATAGTGATTCTAGCAAAACAGTGACTCAGGTAATCTCTGTTGATTCAGCCACTGGAAGGATGCCGCTGGAAGATGCTACTGGAAGAACCATTACAACAGAGATTCCCATCACCACCAAATGGCTGCAGGCTATTCTTTAAGTGAGATTCATTTCCCTGTGAGAGTGTTAGCCTATACCAAAATCCCAACGTTTTCCCACGCCTTTAACAAACACTTTCTCCAAGTGGTTTCAGAGAACTTGATGATCTCAGAAGTGATAGTTCCCACCTTTAAGCATGGAATATGACAAGTTGCCTAATATACTTTGGTACTGGAACCACACTATCTAGAGGTGTTTGGATGTAGTGCTTTGAAGGAACCATATGTGTTCTCAGAGAACTTTTGGTTTTTTTTCCAGAGGTTGCAAGGGCCCTGCAGAGGTCATCCAACCCTCTCTGATCATGACTGTTGTTTTCTTACATTCTGAATAGTAAAGTGTAAAGGAGGAAAAACTGATACCACATTTGCCATGTTGTCTCACATCCTTCTCTTGTATGGCTCTGCTGAACAATGAGGATAAGGAAAGCAGAGAGTTCATACGTGCTTCTGACTGCCAGTGAGATAGATTTATTATGGAAAGCTCCTGAGAGACCAATTAATATCACCAGGGTTGTAAAAATATGTGTTCCGTAAAGAATACAGGCAGCCCATCAACACACTAGGAAGGTAAGGTCACTGAACACAAGAACACCAGGGGACAAGTTTAGTTAGAATGGAGTAAAAACTGAGCATTAATTAAGTGAATTGTAAAACACAATAGCAAAATACTACCTAGTCTAGAACTGCATTTTCTAGGAAGATGTATTATTTTTGTCAAAGTAGTACCACAGATAAACACTGAAAAGAAAAGGCAGGATTAAATATTATCCCAACAAAACTTGATGCTTCCTATCTGTGACAGTGGTCATGGTTCAGAAATTAAAATGTTAATTGTTAGCTTGGGCAATTCAAGTAAGGCTTCATGGGTTTATATTATGAAAGTAGATACTGTCAAATGTAGATATCTCTAACATTTAATTGTGATCCCTGGCGTTCACTGTTGTTCAGGCAATGCTGCTCAACTATTAATTGTATTCATATTGTATTGTAGGAGTATAAACTAGGTAAGTGAGATTTGAGTTTGGAGGATGATAGAAAACTGTTAGACATAACTAATACTATGGAGGACAAGACATTATTTCAGGAAGAATTATATAATCTAGAAGACTGAGAAGATAGAAGCACTAATACAAAATGAAAGATAATATGTGGCTTATGATCTTGCCTTTGCCATCACCTAAGTTATTGCTGAAGCAAAGGCAGTGAAGTCTACACTGTGTTGAAGTCTACACTAAGTTTAAGAGCTTGGAACAGTAGATTGTAAATCAGTTGTGTTCTTTGATGAAACTTCACAAACCCATGATAACATCTGTAGGATATCTATGATTTGGGCAGTATGCTGTATGAGGACAGATGAATTTAAGCTGCATACAGCGTCCCTGTGACCATGCTCCAGGGTAAGATGTTCCTACCAGGGATACTAAGAGCAAGTGATCTAACTGAAGATGGCACACACATATTTGATTGTATATTACAAGCATGACTATAAGCTCATACTTCAATCTGTGCTTTATAACCACACTTGGGAAAAAAACAATAACAAAAAAGAGAAAATAAGTGCACAGATCCAGAGTATCTCTGATGGCAAATACAAATCCATCAGTAAAGCTGACTGTCCTGGTTTCGGCCAGGGTAGAGTTAACTTTCCTTGGGCTGAGAGGGAGCACAGCTAGAGGTTCGGGCCTGGATCGATCCTTGGAGTATTCCATATCATGTGACATTATGCTCAGTATATAGGGCGTGGCGGGATTTTCTGTGCGGTCGGATTGCTGCTGCTGGGGTGGTCTGCATACCTGTCACCGCGCTTGGTAAGCCACTGCTTCATTTTACCCATTTTGGACTTATTATTCTTACTGTTGGTTTTGTTACTATTACTATTTTTTTTTTATTCAACCTATGAATTTCTTCTTTTGTCCCTCCCATATTTCAGTGGGGATGGGGGGGAGGGAGGGGAGTAAAAAACTGACCACGTGGCAATTGGCTACTGGCTGAGTTCAAACCACAACACTGACCAAGGTAGCTGGCAACTGGCCATGAAACAACCTTCACACACTTTTTGTATGGTTGAAGAGTTTGATGTAAGTCTGACTTAAGTTTTTTTATGGTTAAAGAGTTTGACATAAGTCTGACTTAAGTTTTCTTACTGTACTGTAGCTGTCATTTTGTCTCTTAATTTATAATGGAAATTTCTACCACATTGCAATGTTGTGAGAACAAACACATTAATTACTTTATTTTATTTTATTTTATTTTATTTTATTTTATTTTATTTTATTTATTTTATTTTATTTTATTTTATTTATTTTATTTTATGTCATTTCATTTCATTTCATTTTATTATTTTGGCAGTGTTGTATATATAAATGCCTAAGTAAATATAAATCTTCATGAGCAATATGGTTTCTTGTTTGTTTGTTATCACTGTAATGATATTATATATCAGCAATATAACACCTAAACACCTAAAATCAAACCTGTATATCACATCAGTGTGGTCTTCAGATGTGCATTTGTGTGCAACATACAGTTCTGCCACACACTATGTGTTTTTGAGAAGCAAAGCTCATTGAAGGAGTCAAGACAAGGTTTTAAGAGTAAAATATGCTGAGGCAAAAGCTGTCGTGAAAGTAAACATCCTCTCCTCAAATAACTGGCAACTGATATGATTGTATTAGCACTTAAAGTTGTCATTAACCATTACAATGAAGAGCGAGCACTCTCCAAAATATGTATGTATCCTTGTATAGGCAAAAAGTTACATACTATCTCTGTCTGGACATAACAAATCAACTTGTTTTCAAGTTTTATCTCTAGATCAACCTTAAATAATATTGTTTTGAGGGCTCTTTTGAGGACATGTAGTGAGATACCTGGTAAAAATGGCTGTATTTCTGCAAAACTGAGATAGCTATGTGTCACTGACTTGTGGTGTGGTGTAATTTAATTTTGCTACAATACAGAGAAAATAATTGCTAGATGGTTGTATAAGTGAAATATAATTGGGGAATGGAACATGGCTTTTATAAAGGGAAGTCTTCCTCACAACTCTCAGGCTTTCTAAAATGGGACACAAAGTATGCGAGTAAGGATAATCTGGTTAATACAGTCTTCCTCAGCTTAAAAGTATTTGGCAATGTTCCTCACCAAAGGGTTTTAAGAAGGCAGCCAAGGCATAAGAATACGGTAATTGATTGCTTAGATAGTTGATTTTAGAAAAAGCAGGTTTTCAGTAAATGGTCAGTTTTTGCAGTGGAAGGAGATTACCAGCTGAGTTCTGCAGCAAAGTGGGTTGCAATCTGTATCATTCAACATGTAAATGACATGAAGTGAAAAGATTGCTGATGACAAGTAAGGATGAGAGCTGATTTTGAACAACTGCAGAAGGACTAAGGACTGAGTAGTTGGGGGATAGAATTATACCTAGACAAATATAAAGTGACATTCTCAAAAAAAAAACTTAACAAAAAATAATATGATGGGCTCTGAAGTAACTGTTATTGCTGAGAATTGAAATCACAGTGGTATGAAACTGTCAACTCAGTATGCAGTAGCAGTCAAAAAAGAAAGTAAATTTTCAAAATTATTAGGAAAGGAATATGAACCAGCCAGACCAGAGAACCGTTAAGGGGAGTGGGTGTGACTTACAATCTGTCTCTTCTTGAGGTGATTAATTACTTCTGTCACATCCTGTTTGAATGTGTTTGGCAGCGGATACTGAGAAACACGAGTTACTTTAGATTGCAGTAGCACGGTAGCAACATGCAAAGTTCCAACATGGGTGGTCTCTGCTCTCCTGCCTCCAAAACTCCACACACTGCCACTAGGTAGATACCATCATCTGCCCAACAGCACATTGAATCCTAATATATTTTCTTTATAAGGATTCAGAACCACCTCCACAGCTGTCATCCTCTCCTCTCCAGGAAGCCATAGTTGAATTCAAGCTATGGGACATCTTTCTGCCACTTCCATTACTCCTATTATGTTTACAGTTTTCCTTGGCAATTTAATTCCTAACTCTTCAGCTTGTCATCTATTCAAAACACTAATTTGGACTCCTGTATCAAGCAAGAACTCTAAACTTATTTGTCTTTGTCCCACAGGAATATGTATGTAAGGTTCCTTGTCAGCAGACCATTGGTAAGAATTCACCATATGGAATGGGCAGCACAAACCCCAAACTTCAACTGCTAGTTTTTCAATTCATTTAGATTCCTTTGTAGTGTCGCAAAAGGGTTAAGTTTTCCTTCCTGAGTTGGGAATGGTTGCCGGTGTTTCCTCTCCTGGATTTCCCCTCTAGCAACTCCACCAGCTTCCAGATATGATAGGTGGATTGCACATGCAACATTGCTCAGAGTGCCCCTAGTGCTAATGCTTCTCACCAAAGGTCGTTCCTTCATGGATAGAAGGTCCATTCTGATCTACCTCAGAAAGGTTCACATTCCCAGTGGGGACACATTTTGGTGGAGGTTTCAACTGCCTTGCCATATCTTTTTATTACCATCTGCGCCATTGCCTGGATCAGCCACCCCATCTCGCTCCCATAAGTAACTATATTGTGTAATGTTTCCCCCCAAGTCAATACATGTGTGGGTGGATTCTGAGGGTTTTGCTGATTGTGTTCAATGGCTCTCTCAATCCTTTCACTATGGGACTGGACACGTATTTTTAAAATGTCTGGTAACCCCCTAATAAGAGGTCTAAGGTGGGTGGGGTCCACCGGTGCAGCCACTGGAATCCCTTGCTGCCCTTTTTCATACATTGCCGGAACACAAGGGGCCCTTCGCACTCATTCTGCCAGCTCTGACAATCCCTTTACCCTAATAGTAATAGGTTCCTCCCTCTTTAGAGAAACTCTCCACAAATATATGGTTTCTGTTTCACCAGGTTTGTGTGAGAACTTAGCTTGTAATTCACTGAGTTCATGCTGCTAATGGGGTTGTACAGACAGCGGTTCAAGGGTTATTGCCTTATGGACCCATGACCCTTCCTGTTTTAATACAGGGTTGCACGTCCTTTTCCTCTAATTCCTTTATTTCTTCTCATCAGGGTCTACCCAAATGTCCCCATTCCAATCCTTGGAGTCTATACCAGCAACCAAATTTCAGATTTGGGCAAAACTGGGGGGCTTTTTCACTTGTGCTACCATGATTTCAATTTTTTTGTTCCAATAGACATGTTTGGTCTCTTTCTCCCTTCAGTTCCATTTTTAAACAGCTTATTTCTAATTGCTTTTTAAAATTGTCCTTTTCTAATCTCTCAGAATAATTGTAATGATCTCGTGCCTGAACTAAAGAGGCACCCAGGATGGCACATATCATTCCTTTGCCTTTGCCATCCCAGCTATGTCCATGACATTGTTCTGCCCTTTCTACAACTGCTGATAGGTTGAACCACTTCTCCTTTGCCAGTTGTACACCTAGGGGGAGGAGGGGCATGGCACAGCTGTGTCTCTGTAAAAATTCCTCTATTGACACCCTGCTCGCTGCATCAATTTAATGTCCTGGAAGCTTACAAAATTAAATTAGGCATGTGACAGACTCAAATGTAATCTATTCTAAGCAAAATTGTTTAACAAGTGATAAACTAGGAATTAAGTTTGTTTTAATCAAAATTGTTTAGCACTCCAACAAATATTAGTAAACTACAGGTTCAAGATATCAAATAGCATTAATAATACACAACCGACTTAAGAATTCTTAAACTTTAGAAAGGAGGATTCAAAATGCGCAACCACTCACCTGTGAGGGCTCTCAACCTCAAGGGGTTACTTTGGGCAACATCCTGACCCAAAGGGAGAATCCCCAGCTGCAGACCCACTCCTCTGGGGAGGACTGGCTCAATTTGCTCTCTGGCAGGCCTCCACTTATACCCTAGTCGAATCTGATCTGTGTTTATATATGGTTAACAGTCAAGAAGTTTCTTTCAAACAAAGTGTTTCATTGACTGAGGACCTTGCCTTTCGATCGAAGTGTGTACATGACAGTTGTCACTAGGGAGAGCTGTGGTTCAACGGTTGAGGCCTTTCAAGAAGTTGTCAGGGCAGGTGCACCTGCACACTAGCCTTGTGAGTGCTGAAGTACGGGCTCAAAGATCTTAAAGACCAGTCTTACCTAGGTATCCATTTATGACCACTTTTTGGACTGGTTTTCACCTTAGGTGTAATTCTGTCCCTAACACAAGTGAAGGGTCTTCCTGAAGGGAGCAACCATAAAGGTGACCTGATTATAACGGAAATAATACTGACAGAAAATGTCTGCTAAAACACTGACAGAAGAAGACACCTGTCAACCTGGGAACTGCTAGAGAGCTGCTAGCCTGGGAATCCAGTCTGTGAACTAGAAACATCCTTAAGAAGTGCAGCTGGCATCTTTGAAGTACATCTGGGTACCTAAAAAACAGAGAAATCCTGAGATACCATCATTAAGAGGAAATATAAGAAACTTCAATAGCAACTTATAGAATCATAGAATACTTTGAGTTGGAAGGGACCTTTAAAGGTCATTTAGTCCAATCCTCCTTGCAGTGAGCAGGGACATCTTCAACTAGATCAGGTTGCTCAGAGCCCCTTCCAACCTGACCTTGAATATTTCCAGAGATGAGGCATCTACTACATCTCTGGGCAATCTGCTCCAGGTTTTCACCACCCTTATTGTAAAAAATTCCTTCCTTATATCTCGTCTGAATCTACCCTCTTTTAGTTTAAAACCATTACCCCTTGTCTTATCACAACAGACCCTGCTAAAGAGTTATAATCTGGAAAGTTGAAAAGTAGTCTGGAAAAGAGGGAAAACATCCTGAGAAAGTGGGAATCAACTGCTATTGGCTGTTCTAGCAGAAAGAACAGAAAAATAGTGTGGAAAAATAAAAAACTGTTCTGAGAGAATAGAAAATATCATCTATTGCCCGTCCTGATTGAAAAATATAAATTAGCAACATCTATTGGCTGTTCCAGGTGGTAGTGATCTAGACCCCTTTATGTATCTGTGATAGAAAAATTATTTGCTTTTACCCTCTCCCTCTTTGAGAACTCCCTCTGCACCAACTTGTCTATGAGATATCCTAGACAGATTGGACCCTCACCAGGGACATGTGGCTGACTCCAGACTCCATGATGCAGATCATCTTTGAAGTGAGACTTTGTCCATTGTTGATTGGCTCCACTACAGGGATCCATTTTTAGGCCCCACTTCTGGGAGCAATTTTGAGGCCCCACTCCTGGAAGGGGTTTGATTAACACCGTACCTGTACTACTTTGAATAATATGTATATAGGCAAGCATATAAGTAGTTAATCATATTTTCTGCTGTACTGATGCTTATCTTGTAGTAACTTGTAATATTGAAATATATATTTGGCTGCTACTATTGATTGCTTCTACTACTGATTGCAGTTACTATTGAAATATATATATATACTTGCCTTTTTTTTCTTAATCATAAGTATGCTTGCTTTACTAATAATAATTTGTAGTAATCTGTAACAAGAAAAGCTTAAGAAATAAAACCTCCATGGAATCCTGTGAACCCACTGTTGTGATCTTTACGCACTCACAGGTCAGGTACCTTTTACAGGTCACGACACCTCCTAAAGCAGGGAATAACCATGGGGACATCACATGATGATGGGGGGACAGAGGTTAAGGGTTAGCAGTTCATTTATGGCCACTCTTCTTTTGCCTGAAATACAGATGTTTTGTAGACTTAACTGCAGACTAATTTTTTTTTCCATCTATAGAACTATTATAATTCTGTTAAAAATCTTTTACAGTATCATTGTCTATCAGTAGTTGTGGATCTGTAACATGTTTCTTCCTTGATCTAGTTTTTGTCTTTCTTCTGTGGTTCAGGTTAGGTTTCCCTGTTTTAATTCCTACCATCAACAAGAAGTTAGGTCAATATTATGATAGTCTCAACATCAGTGAAGTCAAGTAGTCCAGTCTGATTTATTGTTTTAAAGAAAAATATGTGCAGAATAATGAGTCTTTTCAATCAGAGTTGGAAAAAAAATTTAAAAACTGCTTTCACATCTCAACTTTAAGATAAAGATCAACATTATTTAGTTATTTTCCCAGGACATATTGCAATTTACATCTGTTCCTGTCTTTGTAGTGACAGCTCTGAATAGAACAAATAAAGTAAGACAGAATGGAAAAAAAGTCTAATCTATCATTGACGGATGTTCTATTAGATATTTTCATTTTTATAATGCTGAGTTAATTTTTAGTTGTCACGAATTTCTAGTATGGTTAAGAATCCTTATAGGAAGATTATAATAATTTTAAAGCTCATTGAAATCACTGGAAGGTTTTCTATTGGCTTCAGTGAAATTTAGAACAGGATTTTTGTGTTGAGAAAAATATCAGTTCATTCTGCAAATGAAAACTTATTTTAACAAGATTGGTGGGTTTTTTGTTTTGTTTTGTTTTGCTTTTACTCTGGTCTGAAACTCTTATTTTTTTGAGAATTTGATGCTCTCTATTTCTCTGACAATGAGAGCATATTAATTACTAATGTTTTAGACATGAACTACTCTATGATACACAAGTCAAATCAAAAAGTGACATCTGAGCTGTTAATAAACTGAAATAGCTGGCATGCTTTCATAGATCAACAGCTTGAGTTATTGTCCCTTCTGATTTTATTTCTTAGTGGAGATCTATTGCTGTTCATCTGATTTTTATTTTTTTCCCCACAAAATATGAAAAGAAGTGGCCACAAATTAGTGAAAGAAAAATTACAGGACATAATGTCAGTATCTATTCAAACTTCCCTTCCCCTGAAAAGGAAGCACAAACTTAAAAGGGATATCTGTTCTGGTTTCAGCTGGGACAGATTTAATTTTTTTCTTAATAGAACAGTGCTGTGTTTTGAATTCAGTATGGGATTTAGTATGAGAAGAATGGTGATAATACACCAGTGCTTACTGTTGCTAAGAGATCAAGGTCTCTCCAGTTCCCCATGTCCTGTCCATGCGTAGGTGTACAAGAAAATGGGAGGGGGCACAGCCAGAACACCGGACCTAAATTAGCCGATAGAATATTCCGTATCATGTCATGGTTTGAACTCGGACAGCAGCCAAAACCACACAGCCAGTCACTCACCGTGCCCCGGGTGAATGGGGGAGGGAAGGAGACTGAAGGAACACAAGGGAAACTCTTGGGTTGAATGAAAAAAAAAAAACAGTTTAGTGATTGTAATAAAACAAAACAATAACAATAATGTAAAGCACAAACAGGTAATGCACAATGCAATTGCTCACCACCTTCTGACTGATATCCACTCCGCTCCAGGCAAACAATCCTGACAGAACCAAGATCCCACTGTCGCACAGACCAGAAGTGAGAGACAACCCTCCTCCTTTATATACTGAGCATAACGTCACATGACATAAAATACTGCAATGGCCAATCTGGGCCCGGCACTCCAGATGTGCCCCCTCCCAGCTCAAGAAATTTAACTCTATCCTAGATAAAACCAAGAGAGTCTCCACCATTATTCCATACCAGTTACGTTATGCTCAGGTTCCCAATATATTCTAAGTAATCATCAACCCTTTCCCTGGTTTCACAGATATCAGTCTCTTAGTCTATGGGCCATCATTCCAAAATGTGTACTGAGTTCATTTAGTCCATAACTTCGGGTTCCATTTGTCATGACAGTCTTTTAAGGTAGGAGGGATGAGGCGGAATTGGCTCAGTCAGTGGAAAAAGTGACCTTGTATGTAGCAGGAGAATGGTGTGTAGTCCCTGCTACAATCGGAGCTTGTAGCAGATGTACCTGGCACAGTCCATGGGCTGAAGACGCTGATCTTGAGGATGTTGTGAGGCACCAATTGCAATAAAAGGGTTATCTGACAGTTTGATTCATTGGCTATTTTCACTTAAAATCAAATCTCCTGAGACACACGTCGGATTTCCCTGTCCTCCTGCATTACCCACCAAGTGCACCCAGGTCCTTGGGCAAAAGTATACCCACGCGTGGGTTTATCGTTACTCGATGCAGGAATAACCCAGACTCTCTTCCCCAGCATATTTTTAATGTGCACTATAGAAACTTTATCCCAATCTACAGTACATAGAAGGTTTCACTGGGAAGGGCCAGCCTGGTTGGCAGATCTTCTGGTATTGACTGACAAGGTGACCTTTGTTAAATGCATGTCCCAGTGTTTGAAAGTTCCACCACCCATTTCTCTCACTGTAGTTTTTAGCAATCCACCGTACCGCTCAATTTTCCCAGAGGCTGGTACATGATAGGGAATGTGATATATCCACTCAATGTCATGTTCTTTGGCCCAAGTGCTTATGAGATTATTTAGGAAATGTGTCCCATTATCTGACTCAATTCTTTCTGGGGTGCCATGCCACCACAAGACTTTCTCCTCAAAGCCTAAAATAGTGTTCTGGCCGGTGGCATGGGGCACAGCATACGTTTCCAACCATCTGGTGGCTGTTTCCACCATTGTGAGCACACAGCATTTGCCCTCCCGAGTCTGTGTGTGTGTAATATAATCAATCATCCAGGCCTCCCCATATTTATATTTTAGCCATCATCCTCCATACCAAAGGGGCTTTAGCTGCTTGGTTTGCTTGATCGCAACACATGTCTCACATTCATGGATTACATGTGCCACAGTGTCCATGGTTAAGTCCACCACTCAGTCACGAGCCCAACTATATGTTGTATCTCTGATGCCCTGAGGAGTCATGGGCTCAGCGAGCCATAAATTGTTCACCCTTATGTTGCCAGTCCAGATCTACTTAAGCCACCTTAATCTTAGCAGCTTGATCTGCCTGTTGATTGTTCTGATGTTACTCAGTGACCTAGCTCTTGGGTACGTAAGCATCTACATGACGTACTTTCACAGCCAGATTCTCTACTCGAGCAGCAATATCTTGACATAATTCAGCAGCCCAAATGGGTTTGCCTCTCCGCTGCCACTTGCTCCATTTCCACTGCTGTAATCACCTCCACAGCACATTTGCCACCATCCATGAGTCAGTATAGAGGTAGAGCACTGGCCACTTTTCTCGCTCAGCGATATCCAAGGCCAGTTGGATGGCTTTCGGCTCTGCAAAGTGACTCAATTCACCTTCTCCTTCAGCAGCTTCAGCAACCCGTCATGTGGGGCTCCACACAGCTGCTTTCTACCTTTGATGTTTCCCCACAATGCCGCAGGACCCTTCGGTAAACAGGGCACATCGCTTCTCATTATCCAGTAGTTTATTATATGGTGGGGTTTCTTCAGCACGTGTTACCTCTTCCTCTGACACCATTACAAAATCTTGGCCTTCTGGCCGATTTGTAAACACTTCCAGTAGTCCTGGATGGCTGAGGCTCCCTATTTGAGCCCGTTGTGTGATTAATGCAACCCATTTACTCCACATGGCATCGGCTGCATGGTGTGTAGAGGGGACACTCCCTTTGAACATCCAGCCCAGCAATGGCAGTCGGGGAACCAGGAGGAGCTGTGCTTCAGTCCCAATCACCTCTGAAGCAGCTCGGACCCCTTCATATGCTGCCAGTATCTCCTTTTCGGTTGGAGTATAACGGTCCTCAGATCCTCTATATCCCCGACTCCAGAACACCAGGGGTCGACCCCGAGTCTCCCCTGGTGCTCTCTGCCAGAGACTCCAGGTAGGGCCATTCTCTCTGCTGCATTGTAGAGCACATTTTTAACATCTTGTTTTGTCTGAACTGACCCAAGAGCTACTGCATGAACTATTTCTTGGTTAATTTGTTCAAAGGCTTGTCTTTGCTCAGGACCCTATATAAAATCATTCTTTTTCCGGGTCACTTGATAGAGAGGTTTTATAATCTGACTGTAATTTGGAATGTGCAGACTCCTGAAACCCACAACACCTAAGAAAGCTTGCGTCTCCTTTTTGTTAGTTGTTGGGGACATAGCTGTTATTTTATTAATCACGTCAATCAGAATCTGACGACGTCCGTCTTGCCATTTTATTCCTAAAACCAGAATCTCCTGTGCAGATCCCTTGACCTTACCACGCTTTATGGCAAAACTGACTCTTAGAAGGATTTGGACTATTCTTTCCCCTTTCTCAAAAACTTCTTCTTACCCCATGTAATGATGTCATCAATGTATTGCAAGTTTTCATGGGCTTCACCCTGTTCCAGTGCAGTCTGAATCAGTCCATGGCAAATGGTGGGCTGTGTTTCCCCCCTGGGGCAGTCAATTCCAGGTGTATTAGACACAGCAAAGTGGCCTGCACTTTGCTGACAAAGGGATGGAGAAGAACCTGTTAGCAATATCATGTACCACTTGACTGCCTTTGACTCTAGTTCATACTGAAGTTCTAGCATGTCTGACATGGCAGCACTCAGTGGTAGCGTGACTTCATTCAGGCCACAATAGTCTACTGTCAATCTCCACTCTCCTTTAGACTTTCACTCTGAGCCTTATACTCCTGGGGGTCAGATGTGCCAGGCCATTGAATCAACACAGTCCAAAAAACTTGATTGTCCTTGTCTTCCACCTGGCTGGAGCTAGGGCCCCTCTAATGTTGGTCATAGTATCTGCTGTCAACGAATGGGTTAGTGTGGTATGCACAGGTCTCAGTCTCATCTTGGTCACTCATTTCTTGTAAATACAATTCTGAAGTTCTCATAGGGTCAAGGGCAAAGTCAGCCTTTCTGCTTAGTTTGGACAACTGATTACTAGAAACTGGAGCAACATTTCTCATGAAAGAACCCCAATTTGTACTTGTTCATCCTTTCAACTCATGTACTTGCTCTTCTAGGAGGTAGGTAGTTTTTCCATCTCATTTTCTCATGTCTTCTCCATGGTCACGCAGGTGATACCACAGGTTCCCCCATGGTATATACCAGTTCTCTTGAGTAGGGAAACGCTTGTTCCTAATAGCTGAGATTCTAGTTCATGAAGCTGGGGAGTAGGGAGTAGAACATATACTCTTTGAATTGTTGAGATTCTTGTGATAGCTTTTCCACAGCTGCAACAAGGGAGGAAGAGAGACTTTCTTCATATTATCAGAGTCGACGAGCCAATTCATCCACTGTTGGTCCCTCTTCATGTCTCCAGTCCATTGCTGCTAATGCATTGGCATATGATGATGGTGTGCTCCGTACAAACTTCCGCTACATGGGCCAGGTGCACTGGACTTCATCTGGGTCTGCGGGTAGCTGTGCATCATCTGGGTAATAGTAAATCATCTCCCTCACAGCTAGCTCCCTCAAGTATTCAATACCTCTCTCCATAGTGGTCCACTTACTTGGCTGATGTATAACATCTTCCTTGAAGGGATACCTCTCCCTCACACTCTACAGGAATCACCTCCAGAGACTGAGATTTTGTGTCCTTTTTCCATGTCAATGGAATTGCCTTGTCAATGCCCCTTTCCCTAGACAGGGATCCCAGCTGCTTGGCCTCCCTACCCTCTAATTCTGCACTACTGGCCCTGTTATCCCAGCATTGGAGCAGCCAGGTAATGAGATGCTCACCTGGATGGCAGCTGAAATTCTTTTGCATGTCTTGCAGCTCACTCAGGGATAAGGATCAGGTGATTACCACTGGTTCTGCCTCCTCCTCCTGTTCTCATGATGGCCCTGGTTCATCATCATTCTTTACAATTCCAAGGGATATTCTTGTATATTTCTTCTTATGTATAGGAGCAACTGACACAGTCACGGGTTGGTCCTCTGGTTTATCTGCAGTGACTGTCGTCAGGGTTGGATTAGTTGCAGTACCTGTTGCCAGAGTTGGAGTGGCTGCAGCACTTGTCATGGGGACTGGAGTGGGTGCAGTTTCTGTTGTGAGCTTTGGAGTGGCTGCAGTGTCTGTCATTTTGTTATCGGATCCAGAGACCTTCTCTTCCCTTTGAGGGTACTGAATAGTGCTCGGTAAGCACGGGCCAGACCCCAGCATGTTGCAGTGATCTGTGTCTCTCTGCAATGACAGCATACTTTTTCCAAATATTTTACCAGTTCTTCGAGATCCTGCATGTGTTCAGGAGTGAAGTTCCAATACATTAGAAATGCCCACAGTTCTAGGTACTTGCCCATGTTATCCCACGCCCCCAGCCACTCATAATTCTCCAACACTGGGGTAGATCTCCAGGTGATACTCTTCAATAGTTGCTTAACACTGAACACAGCCTCAACCACACGCAAGAACACACTGGTTCCCAACAATAAGACGACCATATTAATGTCAACATTGTGAGAGACTGAAATGTCAAATGAATGTCTAAAAGCTTGCTTGTGTATGTGCTTTGAGTCACCAGTAACGCCTTGACCATCCATCAATGAGCAGCTGTGGCCTTTGTAATTAATCTAAAGAATGTCACCCAAGGAAGCAGGAGTGTATGAAAGGATGCACCATTCCACTCCCTTGCAGCTGTATTGACAGACTCCTTAGATAAGCCTCAAAGAGGTGGACTGAGTGAAACCAGGTGTTTCCATCAAGCACAAGGACCACTGATCACTGGCCATTGTATAAGCCCGATACTTTGTGGCTCTGTTGTGTACGCCAGACACCATGTATGCATTGCTAATGACTTTGCACCTTCACCATTGAACTGATAAGACGTAAGCATTTCTGCCCCAGAATCTGGATGATTGATCAAGAAACATGAAGTCAGCAAAAACCTGTGGGAACAGAGGAAAAACTAAAGGTGGGCAGATGTGCTAATCAGCTGATAAGACAAACTTAAAAGGCAACAGAAAACTTTGCTCAGTGTGCACCCACCATCAAAGCTAAATCCATCTGAACCCACCACCCAAGAACTGAAGACTGAGGACCAACGGGACACTGCTGGATCTACAGTGGTGACTATTCTTGTGACTCTATTGTGGATGCTTGCTTGATTTTTGTCTTTTCCTTCCATTCTGTCCTATCATTACCCCTCTTCACTTTTAATAATAAAAACTCTTTGGGGTGTACAGCATTTGACCTTGTTTGTGTCTTAATCTCATTCTTGGGATCATATTGAAACCTCTGCCAACATTGGATCAAGATAAACATTCCAACGATATTTGAGATTCCCAAAACTCTCAAATGCAGTTCAAGTAGCCTCAGGACCAATAACTTCATTATGCCATAAATCAGTGTTACCATAGTACAGCAAAAACAAAATCTTAATCCAACTCTCATGGGTTGTAAGCAGCAGCATATGGACTATATAGAGCAAATGAGGTGATAAAATTTTAAGGAGCCAAGCAATTGACATTATGACCAGATCTGTTATTATCTTTACCCTTGAGCCCCATGTTGGGTGCCAAAAAGGACTGTCATGGTTTGAACTCAGTCGGCAGCCAGTCGCTCACCCCTATCCCAGTGAATGGGGAAAGGAAGAAGACTGAAGGAAGATAAGAAAAAATCGTAGGTTGAAATAAAAACAAAAACAGTGTAGTGATTGTAATAAAACAAAACAATAACAATAATGTAAAGTACAAACAGGTAATGTACAATGCAATTGGTCACCACCCATCGACTGATAGCCAGCCCACTCCCAGCCAGTGATCCTGACAGAAGGAAGATCCTGCTGTTGGAGGCCAGAAACGACAGACAACCCGCCTCCTTTATATACTGAGTGTAATGTCACATGATATGGAATACTCCAATGGCCAATCCGGGCCTGGCACTCTGTCTGTGCCCCCTCCCAGCTCAAGAAAAGTTAACTCTATCCTAGCTGAAATCTGGGTCAGGCACTCCAGCTGTGTTCCCTCCCAGCTCAGGAAAATTAACTCTGTCCCAGACAAAACCAGGACAGTAATGCTCAGTATATAAAGGAGGGGCATCTGGGAAGGCGGGGTGTTCTTCCTCGCTTCTGGGATTGGGACTACTGGATCTTGGGGTTTTTGGGATTACTAGCCAGGAATGGGCTGGGTTTCAGTCGGCAGGTGGTGAGCAAATGCATTGTGCATTATCTGTTTGTGTTTTCTATTATTGTTGTTCTTTTATTTTATTATAATTACTAAACTGGTTTTTATCTCAACCTATGAGTCTCCCTTTATTTCTCCAATTATATCCCCAACCCACAGGCAGGGGGAAGGTGAGTGAGCAGTTGCATGGTGTTTGGCTGTAGACTGAGTTCAAACCATGATAGATTTTGTTTTCTGGTTTAAGACAAAACAGTAAATAGCTAAAACCAAGCAAAGTCTGCCACAGGAAGAACATTCTGGCATTTCTATTTCTTGTAACTGCTAGAAATAATAGCTAGAGACAAGTATGTGGCAAAAGTAAATCTGGATTTGAAGTTAGACTGAGATGAACCCCAGTCAGCAGACTACAGAAAATACAGGTTATTTGTGTCAACTCACAGAGGGGAACAGAGGTCTGACTGATCTGAGTTATCAGCAGAAATATGAAGACTAGGTAAGGTGCTGTACAAGTAGAATCCCTTTCAGATTAGATTTTGTGTAATCAGTGAAAGTTTCAATAGCTATTCCTTACTTTGAATGAACTTGGTCTTGAATTATTTCAGTCTTGTTTCTTAAAATGAAACTCTCACAGTACAGTACATAGTTGGTTATGATTGAGGTCCTCCCCTAAGAAAAACAAAGAGGAGACTGCTACCTTTGGGATGTCAATCCATAAGGTCTCAATAGCCAGCAATGATACCTTTGTCTGGAGAGCCATGAGACCTGTTCCATCTCCATTTTCACCATTATTTTAAATTTTATTGTCTTCTCAGTGATTTTTAATTATTTTATTCAATTTTCTTGTAATATCTTTTTACCCATGATCCTTCTTTCTCCTTTTTTTTTTTTTTTATTACTGTTTTATATGTCTGTCATGATCATCTCTAGAAGCAGTATTTTGAAAAAAGAAAAACATGGAAATGCTGATTTATCTCAGCAGGTGAAAGCCTGTTAAATGTTCAGATTCAGAAGCATTTAAAAAGTGATATAAATTTTTCTGAGAATACTCTGTTTTGTTAATTCAAATTCAAACTTCCATCTATCTTTCTGAAAACTGGATGTGTGCAATCACCCTGTCTACAAAGAATATGTGTAATTAACTGAATCCTTTGAAATTCTACAAAAAATGATGTTTCTCTATTCCTCACAATACAGCCAAGTAAGATATTTTATGTTAGGTTATGTGACAAAAGCTCATCTACAAAAGAACACAGAGACGATGACAGATGAGGGAGCCCTGGCTACTTGTAGGCCCATCACAGAGGGTTATCAGACCATTTAAGATCCAACTCCACAAACAGAAAAGCAAAGAAGCAAAAAAAGAAAGTAGAAAACCCAATTTGAGGACTCAGAGAAAGGGTCACCCTATGTGGACCCCTCCCAGGGATGTACGAGGAGAGCCTCAGCCCCATTGTTCAGATGTTAAAGAGATCAAGATGAATTAATGCTGTAGTACCTTTTGGCTTCAGGGTGATTTCTGCATAGGGATGTGGGACATGTTATGGAGTACAGGGAAAGAACATTTGATGCTTGCAAGAGATTTATTAAGAAAAGGAACCAAAACGAGGGAAAAGGAGGGATTTAGGTGATTTCTGAAGGAACAAGATCATGAAAGTAGAAATATAAGGGAATACAAACAGTTGGTCACAAGTAAACATTTTGATTATCGTGATGCTTATCTGGCCATGCCCTGCACTCAGTCAGCACAGTCTTTCTTTACTTTTTATAAATTCCTTTCACAGAAAAACAGAGCCACCTTGAGTGAGTTGCTCAGGATCTTGTCCAGACAGCTTTTGAATACCTCCAAGGATGGAGACACTGCAAACTCACTCTCTGGGCAAACTGTGCCAGTGCTCAGTCACCCTCACAGTGAAAGTGTTTCCTGATGTTCAGAGAGAACCTCCTGTGTTTCAGTATGTGTCCACTGCCTCTAGTCCTGTCACTGGGCACCACTGAAAGGAGCTGGCTGTGTCCTCTTTGTACTTTCCCTGTAGGTAGATGTAGATGGATGTAGGTGGATGTAGGTGGATTAAATCCACCTCACTGTCTGCTCAGCCAGCCCATACTTCAACAGCTTCTCTATGAGAAGAAGCTCTCTTATGGGATACAGTGTCAAAGACCTTATGAATCCAGGTAGAAAGTATCTACTGGTATCCCCTCATCTACCAGGCCAGTTATTTCATTATAGAAGTTTATGAGACTACCCCTTGGTTAAGCCATGTTGACTACTCTTGATGATTTTCTTGTTATTCATGTGCCTGGATTAGCTGTTCCATCACCTTCCCAGGGATCAAGGTGAAGCTGACCAGCCTGGAGTTTCTTGGGTCCTCCTTTTTGCCCTTCTTGAAAATAGGAGTCACATATGCTTTCCTCCAGTACTCAGGTACCTTTCCCATTCTCCTTGATTGTTCAAAGATTATTGAGAGTGGCCTTGTAATGACATCAGCCAGCTCCCTCAGCACTTGTGGGTGCATCCCACCAGGGTTCATGGACTTAGTCTGTTCTGTTTGCCTAAATGTTCTCTGACCTGATCCTCTTCCACAAGGGTATATCTTCCTTGCTCCAGACTTTCCCCCTGGTCCCTGGGACTCCTGAAAGCCAGTCTTGCTAATAAAGACTGAGGCAAAGAATGCATTCAGTACTTCAGCCTTCTCCATGTCCTGTATCATCATGGCCTCAGCCCCATTTGGCAGCAGGCCCACATTTTCACTAACTTTCCTTTTGTCACTTATGTACCTTTAAAAGCCCTTCTTTTCTTTGACATCCTTTGTCAAATGCAATTCCAGCTGAACTTTGTCTTTCTTCATCCCTGCATGCTCAGACACTGTCTCTGTGTTTCCCCCAGGTTATCTTACCATCTTCTGTATACTTCTTTTTTATATTTCAGCTTGGTCAGAAGCTCCTTGTTCATCCACACAGGCCTCCTGTAATTTTTTCCTGAATTCCTGCCTTTTAGGATATACTACTCCTGAGCTAGGAGGAGATGATCCTTGAACATCAACCAACTTTCTTGGCCCCTCCTTCCATCCAGGGCCTTATCCCATGGGAACCTTTTAAGCAGATCCATGAAGAGGCTAAAATCTGATCTCCTGAAGTCCAGTGTTGCTGGTGTCTCTAAAGGTGACTTCATGATGTGGGGGTCAGCTCCTAGAGACCAAGGAAGTTCCATTCAGCTCTACTTGTGTGTGTGTGTGTACGTATGTGTATGCCTCTGTGTGTATAAGTGAGAGGGTCTGTACCAGCAGCTGGAGTGGGCTGTAGCCTCAGGGGCTTGTATGTCCAGGTGCCAGGAGCTGGGAAGACTGTGCTCCAGGGGCAGCTACTGGGAAAACTTAGGGTCTGGGCCCAGGTACTGAAGGGACCAACATTTTACTTATGTGTATATGTATTCTCACTAGTGGACCTCTATTCTGCTTAACCAAGGAGGGGAGCAGGATGAAGCCATTGGTTCTGTCTGTGTGAGTGCCCTGTTTGTCAGGTTCTGTGTGGCCGCCTGTTTGTATATGTACCTATGTGGTATGTACAAGTGCTCAGTGTGCATGTGCCTACTGGGAATACATTTTTAGACTCATTACTAATTGGGCCTGGTGGCAAGGAGTTGCAACAGCCTCACTTCTCTCAGGTTGTCTGATCCAGCTCAGTATTTTTCCCTAGAATGTTATGAATACAGAAGTCACATCCTGCAAACTACTAGGCCCATGTGGCCTACAAGAAAATTTAGAACAATAAATATATTCCAAACTCAATTTGTTTTTCTAAAAATGCCACACCTGAAATGGTGATTTAAAGAAAACTGAAATAAAATAACTATCTTATAATGTTAAAATACCCCATTTCAAGAATTTAGAATGTAATTTTTAAACAGGGTCTCTCAATAAAAAACTTCTTGATATGTATATCTGTTATTAAATGTTTAAGTTGACAGTATTGGAGCAAAAGTTTCCACACAAATATCAAACTAATTTCACCAACTCAAAATTAAGTGTTTTCAGAATTTTACCTGAGAATTTTTAATAACTTTCAGTTCAGGTAGAAAAATACATATGGTAATTGCAGATGCCACTTATGTTGCTGGATAGAAAAAGCTATATAAAGAAGATGAATTGATGGTCAATACTCAAACAAGAACCCTGACCTCTGATAGAGATCATTTAATTTCAGTGTGATTTTAAGGTTTGATTTTACTTTTAGTCACATCAGAAAATTGCCTTTAGGATTGATTCTCAGTTCAGATCTGTATTCACTCTAGAGCTGTATGCAGGTTTTCATGAAAGATGGATGAGTTCTGAAACCTCCAATTTCTTTGTTGCAGCACGTGTATTCCACTTCAAAAAGTGTCTGAAAAGTCTGGAGCTCTGGTTTTGTACAGGTGAGTTAGCATACTTGTAAAAGTTTTGATCCTGTCTTGCTTTGATTTTTTTGTTAATTTTAGTAGAATCAAAGTATGCTTGCACCTTACAGCCCTGTGGTGTAATATTTTAACTTTGGTCTATCCATACCTAAGTCTTTTGGACTTTGGTTGTGGATTTCTGGATTTCCTCAGCACATATTCATTTAATTCCATGTGTGCTCTGTGATTTTGTTAGTAATTCATAAATAGCGTAAACACTGCAGGATGCTTGTACCCTGTGGAAAGAGATCATCTGTCTTCCTCTTCCTCAGTTAGCTAATGCTTTGCATAAGATGTTACTTAGAGCTGGCAAACCTTGTTAATTTCCTTTAGTTTCAAAAGTCTTCAGCAAGGTGCGTGAATTAACAGGTTTTAGTCCAATGAATCATAATTTAGACAGTAGATGACCAAACTGACAAGTTAAGTTAAAATGGATAGGCTTATGAATGAATCATGATTGATGTAGAAGGAATTTATGCAAAAATTACAATTATTTAGTATAGCTATTATATCAAGGAGGATATAAAACTAGGCAAAATAGTCATTTAAGCTAGAACTAACTTCATAAAAATGAATGAGAATTTTGTACTCTCCCCCCACCCTGAAAAAAAAAAAGCTGAAACCAATACCCCACTGTTATGGTTTAACCCGTCAGGCAGCTAAATACCATACAGCTGCTCACTCACTCTTCCCTTCTGGTGGGATGGGGGAGAGAATTGGGGAAAGAAAAAAAAAAAAAAAAAAGAAAGTAAAGTAAATTCATAGTAAAGTAAAAAAAACAAAAGTAAAGTAAAATTCATGGGTTGAGATAAAGGTAGTTTAATAAGACATAAAAGGAAGGGATGATGATGATGATGATGACAATAATAATAACATTAGAATATACAAAACAAGTGATGTACAATGCAATTGCTCTCCACCCATTGACCGATGCTCAGCCAGTTTCCAAGTAGTCGCCCCCGGACAATTTCCCAGCTAGTATATATTCAGAGCATGATGACATATGGTATGGAATATGGGGTGGAGAATATGCTGGTTTTGGCTGGGGTAGAGTTAATTTTCTTCACAGTAGCTAGCATGGGACTATGTTTTGGATTTGGGTTGGAAACAGAGTTGACTGGTAACACAGAGATGTTTTCATTACTGCTGAGCAGTGCTTACACAGAGTCAAGGCTTTTTCTGCATCTCCCACCACCCCACCAGTGAGTAGGATGGGGGTGCTCAAGAAGTTGGGACGTAATACAGCCAGGACAGCTAACCCCAACTGACCAAAGGGATATTCCATACCCTGTGATGCCATGCTCAGCATATGAAACTGGGGGAAGAAGAAGGAAGTGGGGGGAGTTCAGAGTTAGGGCGTTTGTCTTTCCAAGTAACTGTTACGCACAATGGAGCCCTGCTTTCCTGGAGATGACTGAACACCTGCCTGCTGATGGGAAGTGGTGAATTAATTCCTTATTTTGCTTTGTTTGCACGCACAGTTTTTGCTTAACCTATTAAACTATCTTTATCTCAACCCATAAGTTTTCTCACTTTTACTCTTCCAATTCTTTCCCTCATCCCACCAAGGGGAAGTGAGTGAGCAGCTGTGTGGTATTTAGTTGCTGGGTGGGGTTAAACCATGATAGTCCTTTTTGGCAGCCAACATAGGGCTCGAAGGGTTTGAGATAATGGCACATTTGATTGGAATGTGCTTGATAAATTTATAGCTGTCATAGCTGTTCAGCTATTAACTGGCAAGCTCCCGTGCTTGTGATGTGGCTTGTTTGTCTTACTGTATATTAGAGTCTAGTGCTCATTAGTGTCTGCTTTTTGTTTTTGCTGCTTGATGTACTAATCACCTTACTCTGCTGTGCCTGGTGTCACTTCGCAATTTCTCGGGATGATGACTCAGATTTGCCAATTCCTAGGTCAGTATTAAGATAAAACGATACCAAGGATTCTTAAATTCAAAAAACTCAATTTTTATTTGCTCACAACAGATAATTGGCATGAAACTTTGTCAGTAATCTTTGCAATCTCTGCAACAGGCATTAAATTTACACCTAATAGTGGCAGATCTTATAACATGCCCCAATAAGCCTTAAACATGCCCCAGCAAGACATGCCTTATATGTGGGCATACAGAATAAGAATGGGAGAGAAAAAGGGAGGGAGGAAAAGAGAGAGAGAAAGACAGAAAGGAAGATATCAAAAGTCCTGGTTCCATCGTTGGTCCAGCCAGCCTTGAGGTCCAGTTCTGGAGCGGTGCAGCCAACTGGGGCTTTGACTTAATATTTTCATATATATATATATTTATAATTCCTTGCCCCTCCTCTGGGTGAGCACTCAGACTCGTTAGTCTAATTAGGCATCATGCACAGTTTGTGTTTCTAGAATTCTCCTTGGTTTTGGTACATGTGCAGTTTGTACCTTCAGATTCTTCTGGAAATGAGTTGGTGGGCTTGGAGGTTGTTGGGGAGTTACTCCCCCCTCCCTGCAGGTGTGACCATTGTTTGACCTTTCCTTTTGGCACATGCATTGTGAAAACGGTTTCTAGATTGGCTCTTCACAGAGTCACTCAAGACAGGGAAGTTCAGCTTCCAAAAAGTGTAGTGCCACCTCTGCAGGACCCACTCTTCTTGCTGCGCCTCCCTGCCATTACCTACACAGCCCTGGTGTTTCCATAGAAACCATTTCCTTTGCCGAAGTTCTTTACTGGTTGGTTGAGACATTAATTATGGTTTCAGCAGACCGTCACAGCTGGGAACATTTTGATAACAGCAATGATGATGCACCTGGGCTGGCAGATGTCCAGAGCATTGCTGCTGTTTCTGTGCTGCTGTACTGGACAGGTTAGAACTCCAGTGTGAACCTGAGTCAAAGGGTCTGTGACCTGTGGATGAGTTCGTGTGGGAGCAGGACACCCTGAAGTGTCTGTGGCCATGGATAAGCCCATACCCAGAACAGGTACATCTTGAAGCATCTGTGGCCATGGTTATGTCTGTGCCACAGGAGGTATAACTCTGAAGGGATTGTGGTTCAAGGATAAATCCACACTGGAGAAGGTACACCTTAAAGCATTGGTGGTTGTACATGAGATCATGTTGGAGCAGGTTTATTTCTGAAGGGACTGTGACCCATGGATAGGCCCACTAGAACAGGTGAACAGGATGGAATAAAACAACTGTGGCTGTGAAGTTTATGCCACAACAAGTATACCCCTGATGAGACTGGCTCATAGGTAGGGCTCTACTCGGAGCAAGTACACTTACACATGGAAATGGGAAGGACAATTACAGTGATATGGACCAACAGTGATCTGTGACAGAACTTTTGAATAAGGCCAAGGGAGAAAGGGGTAAGACAGAGAAACAGATTTTAGGGAGATCTTTAATGGCAGTGAAATATTTCAGAAACTGTTGATAGCTAAGAAACTGTAGTGAGTTTAGTTGGAATGGAGTTAACTTTCTTCATAGCAGCCCATGTGTTTGGATTTGTGACTAAACCAATGTTGATAACACACCAATGTTTTGGTTATTGTTGAACAACACTTGTGCAGTGTCAAGGCCTTCTCCGTTTCTCACTCTGCTGCCCCAGCTAGTAGGCTAGGGGTGGGCATCAGTATGGGAGGGGACACAGCCAGGACAACTGACCCAAACTGACCAAAGGCATATTGCACATCAACTAACTGGGGTTTGGTCTTCCAAAGTAGCCTTATCTTGGAGACTGACTAAAAATCCCTCTGCTGGTGGGAGGTGGTGAGTGACTGCTTTGGCACAGAGATCCCAGCTATGTATGGTTATCTACTCTAATGAAAATGTGTGTAAGAGATGGAGGAGAGCAGAAAATTACTCTAACAACTCAGAAACATAAACACGTACTCACAAATACAGTTTCTGAGAATGTCACCTCAAGAGCTGACTGATGTTATATTCTTTACAATTCCACATTATTAGTGCAGTTGTCACACTGATAATTTATTTAAGTTTATTCCTTATTTGGTTGAATAAAACATATTCTTTCTAAAATATATTTGAAAATGTTTCTGGTGATTTAATAAAATTATTAAAAATAAAATAAACTAAATTAGGAAAATATATATCCTTCCAGAGAATAGAATAGAATAGAATAGAATAGAATAGAATAGAATAGAATAGAATAGAATAGAATAGAATAGAATAGAATAGAATAGAATAGAATAGAATAGAATAGAATAGAATAGAATAGAATAGAATAGAATAGAATAGAATATTTCAGTTGGAAGGGACCTACAACATTGAGTCCAACTGCCTGACCACTTCAGGGCTGACAAAGTTAAATCAAATTATTAAGGGCATTGTCCAAATGCTTCTTAAACACTGACAGTCTTGGGGCATCAACCACCTCAGGAAGCCTGTTCCAGAGTTTGACCACCCTCTCAGCAAAGAAATGCTTCCTAATGTCCAGTCTAAACCTCCCATGATGCAACTTTGAACCATTTCCAAGCATCCAATCAGTGGATACCAGGGAGAAGAGCTCAACACCTCCCTCTCCACTTTCCCTCCTCAGGAAGCTGTAGAGAGCAATGAGGTCACCCCTCAGCCTCCTGTTCTCCAAACTAGACAAGCCCAAAGTCTTTAACTGTTCCTCATAGGACATTCCTTCCAGCACCGTTACCAGCATTGTTTCCCTCCTCTGGACTCATTCAAGGACCTTCAAATCCTTCTTAAACTGTGAGGCCCAGAACTGCACACAGTATTCAAGGTGAGGCCACACCAATGCTGAATACAGCAGGATAATCACCTCTTCTGACTGGCTGGTTATGCTGTTTGATGCACCCCAGATACAGGTTGCCCTCTTGGCTGCCAGGGCACACTGCTGACTCATGTTGAACCTGCTGTCAACCAACACCCCCAGATTCCTTTTCTGAAAGGCTGCTCTCCATCCACTCCTCTCCCAGTTTATACTTGTGCCCGGCATTACTCCATGTCAGGTGCAGGATCTGGCATTTGGACTTGTTAAACTTCATTCCATTAATCATAGCCCAATGCTCCAATCTATCTAGATCCCTCTGCAAGGCCTCCTGTCCCTCAAAAGAGTCAACAGCACCTCCCAGTTTGATATCATCAGCAAACTTACCAATGGTGCATTCAAATCCTGGATCCAGATCATTGATAAATACATTGAAGAACACTGGCCCTAGAATTGAACCCTGAGGAACACCACTGGTGACAAGTCACCAGCCAGATGTAGCCCCATTTACTACAATCCTTTGAGCCCTGACATTCAGCTAGTTCTTCATCCAGCACACTGCAAACCTGCTCATCCCACAGTTGGACAATTTGTCCAGAAGGATGTTGTGAGGGACAGTATCAGAAGTCTTAGTTATCTCCTGGGTAATTTCTAGTCAGGCCAAAGTTTATAAGTCTCTCCCTTCTCCCAAGGCACACAAGACAGCATTCAGAAACACATACCTGAGGAAAAGATTATACAAGGATGAGTGGATGGCTCATTTTCTGTTGTTATTACATTTAAAATGAGTTTTATAATACATAAGCTTTATTTCAGAACACTGTTTCCATGAAGCTTTAAATAACTTCCTCTAGTAATTTTAAATGTGACTCATGTGACAAAAAATCAAGAGAGAGTTTCTTATTTCAAATCTCTTAAATAATTTGGTCTTCACCATTTCAAAATAGAATACTAATTGTATCTTGCAAATTTGTATCCAATAGACTTACATGTGTGGAAGGCATAAGGAACAGCAGTAGTATTGATTGAATTGAATAATAACAAGAGTGAATATTTTTAATTGAATAAAGCATTCAGTTATTCCAGTCTCAATTTGGAGCAAAAGAAACTATAGGGTGTTCATGTCTTCATTACATTTAGCTCATATCTAATTTTGAAAAAAATAAAATTGCTTGACCATATACATCCTCAGTGCAGCTTATTAGACCATGAGTCAATAAATTAGAAAATTCAGTGATTTTACATTTGTTGCATGAAGATTCACAAACAGCTTTACATAAAACAGACTAAAACTTGCAGAGCAGAATCTTCACTGAAAAATTCTTCTGAGCCAAGAAATCCTGTAAATGATACAACCCAAGCCTTAAAAGAAAATCAAGTTTCTCTCTGACTCACAACAGAAGATGAAGGATAAGCTCCTTTTCGAAACTTATTGCACTTTAGTCCATTATAAAATAAGTTGAACTATTTTCTTGTTTAATGAATGAAAACTGCAATTTGTTAGTTCCTTAAAAATCACACTTTAGTTAAGGGATAAACCTTAACAGTTCATGGAATCTTTCTAAAATGAAGAAAGTTCTCTTTTGCTCTCTGCAATTTAGAAGCTCCACCAAAAGAATCATTAAAAATTCTAACCTTGTTACAAAACGTGGGAGAAAAATGATCCTTCTAGGGCCTGATTAGGTTCAGCACTTCATGTACATTTTGCAAAACTCTTCATTTTCACAGGCTCATCATCTAATTTATCTGATAGAAAAGGATCAAATATTCTTTGCTATACTTTTGCACTTCTAGTTATTTATCTTCCTAATCAGAAGACTATCACATTCAAATGATTATTCAAAAAATGTAAAACTTTTTCTTCTATTTAATTTCCATTTTATTTTGTAGCTTCAGTTGTATTCTTATTCTACATTTCTTTAACTCTTTTATCATTGGAAGAAAATAATGAGGTTATGGATGTGCATGTGCTTGTGAATAACATTGTATATTGTCATTACTCTGTTGTTGCATATGAATGAATTAGAGCAGGCCATTGTTTCATGAAAACAGTGTCATGCTGGACTGGAACTTAATGGAAGATTGGCTAATATTAATTGCTCAAATAAAGACACTTTCAGGCTTCTGATGGCTCTTTGTACAAAAATAACTCTTTGTTTCAAGGATTTCACTACCTAAAATACTAGTGAATAAAATGTTGAGAAAAAAATTACTAAGAAAGAAGTGAACTGTTTTGATGCTTGGAGTGGAACATTAAATCGGTAAAAGATCAGAAATAGGATTTTAAATTGTTATACCCTGGCAGAACATTAATGCTGAAGTCACTATTCTATTTCTCCTGTCTTCAACATGAAAGATGTGGAGGACATGTAGGTAATATGCCACTCTAGCAACCAGAAATGAATGATTCAGGACAGGTACAGTTCCCCTCTTCTCTTCCAGACAAAGGAAATATATTGTATTATGTCCTGGTTTCGGCCAAGATAGAGTTAACTTTCCTTGGGCTGAGAGGGAGCACAGCTAGAGGGTCGGGCCAGGATCGATCATTAGAGTATTCCATATTATGTGATGTCATGCTCAGTATATAAGCAGACGTGTGCTCTCACACCCCATTTTTTCGGTTTCTGGGGTGGCGTGGCAGGATGTTCTGGTGCAGTCAGATTGCTGCTGCAGAGGGGCAGGCTGCATACCTGTCACCACACTAGGTAGACCACTGCTGCATTTTACCCATTTTGGACTTACTATTGTTACTGTTGGTTTTGTTACTATTACTAATTTTTTTTTTTTATTCAACCTACGAGTTTTCTTCTTTTGTCCCTCCCTTATTTCACTGGTGGGGAGGGGGGCGGGAAGTAAACAACTGGCCACGTGGTGATTGGCTACCAGCTGAGTTCAAACCACAATATACTAACAAACCCAGGATATGCAGCATTTGAAAGCTTACAAAGATATGCCCTTTGTCATACCATTATTCCACATGATAATAATGTAATTCTTTCTTTAGGTCTGGAGGAAGAATAGGAACTAATGTGCATTAGATAAATCATTTCAATCTACTCTTTCACAAAGAGTAAAAAGGCCAGCCTACCATTAGTACAGTTCTGGAACTAACTACCTTTTCCACTCAATGGAAACAGTCAACCACTTATTATGATTGGGTTGCCAATACTTACCTTCAGCAAGTGTCTCTTAATTCGAGAGACTTTCGTTCATATCTTATCTGCTTTGCTGCATACCTCATTCATATGTATTGATATATTCTCAAAAGTGTTGACATTCAGTAAAGTACAGCAAACACCCAAAATCAGCCACAATGCTATTGAGATCATTATAATAAAGCACATTGTTCACATGCATCCTCCACTAACTGATAGCCAGTTCAGATGAATTGTACTTGTTGGAAGCATTATTTTATTTTTATAATTATGACATTCCCTCGGCTTCCTGTCCATTAAGTTGACAGGTAGCTGGACCAGGTTGCCCTCTGGTCCACTATAACTAGACATTTTATTTTCAATAAAAACTTTCTAAACATTCTCCTGACAAATTTAAACGAGATAAAAAAAATCAAAATGAAGTCATAAGAGAGGAAGATTTTCCTCATTAATAGCTGGCCTAAGTAATTTATGAATCTTTATGTCCCCCCAAAATCTACAGAAATTCTTGCAGTACAAAACCAAGAAAAAATATTTATTGGATTACAGTATTCAAAGCTCACCAAGATATAATATACATTTTCAATAGAAAATAAACACTAACTTTTCATCAACTATTGACTGGAAGAGACAGTAATCTAATCTGTATTACCACAGTTCCAAAAGCCTTCTGTATCAACTCATACAATTTCAAATCATTTAAGTCCAGAGAGATTTCTTTGCTTTAGTTTATATGATGGTAATTTAGAATTACCTACAACTTTTTTCAACTTCTGTCACAGAAAAAAATAAATTTAGAAATTGTCTGTACAGAGATTTCTGTGACCTGTCTCATATAGTACTGAACCTCTGGCATAGGAGGGAATTTTATGATAGTTAGGATGAACTTGTGGTTTCAGCTACAGTAATTCCCTAGGCCTAAAGAAAATGTTGGAATAGTGAGAACAATAATGCAGAGCCGTGTCTTTAACTGATTTTGGCCAGCTTTCTAGACAAAAGCAGAAGCTAGGACAAAATTAGTTTCATAATTTATAATTATGAGAATTTTAAAATTATAAGTATACCTTATAGTTTAGTGTTTTCCATTATTCCCGTGTGGGCTTTTTTATATTTTAAATGGGACTCCTGAAGAAACTCTTATGCTTTAAGCTCTCCAAATAAATATTTCTTTGAATTAATATTTCCTTTCTCAAACTATTTTCTAACCATATATATACATGGGAGTAAATTTACATCCTGGGTGTCATAACTGAATATATTACATAATGTAATATGTAAGAAGACTTAAAATATGTCTTATATATATAAAATATATAAAATATATGTCTTATATAAAATATATAAGAAGACTTAAACTCTTCTATCTTGGTCCTTAAAGATATATTCTTAAATCCACAGATAACTACCAAAATAACTGATCAGGTTTCTAGGAAAAAGCTTATAATAACCCATGCAGAAACTCATGAGCATTCAAAAATTTACACTAGAAGGAACAGTTTCCCACAGCGTTCTCCTGGCGAAACTGACTGCTTGAGGCTTGGATGGTATACGGTTTGCTGGTAAAAAAATGGTTGGATGGCCGGGTCCAAAGAGTTGTGGTGAATGGAGTTAAATCCAGGTGGCAGCTGGTCATGATTGGTGTCCCCCAGGGCTCAGTTTTGGGGCCACTCCTGTTTAACATCTTTATTGATGATCTAGATGACGGGATCGAGTGCACCCTCACTAAGTTTGCAGACGACACCAAGCTGGGTGGGAATGTTGATCTTCTTGAGGGTAGGGAGGCTCTGCAGAGAGACCTGGACAGGCTGGAGCAATGGGCCTTAGGCCAACTGCATGAGTTTCATTAAGGCAAAATGCCAAGTTGTGCACTTTGGCCACAACAACCCCCAGCAGCGCTACAGGCTTGGGGAGGAGTGGCTAGAGAGCTGCCAGTCAGAGAGGGACCTGGGGGTGTTGATTGACAGCTGGCTGAACATGAGCCAGCAGTGTGCCCAGGTGGCCAAGAAGGCCAGTGGCATCTTGGCTTTCATCAGAAATAGCATAGCCAGCAGGGACAAGGAAGTGATCTTGCCCCTGTGCTCAGCACTGGTGAGGCCGCACCTCGATTACTGTGTTCAGTTTTGGGCCCCTCACTACAAAAAGGACATTGAATTACTCGAGCGTGTCCAGAGAAGGGCAGCGAAGCTGGTGAAGGGTCTGGAGCACATGTCATACGAGGAGCAGCTGAGGGAACTGGGGTTGTTTAGTCTGGAGAAGAGGAGGCTCAGGGGACACCTCATTGCCCTCTACAACTACCTGAAAGAAGGTTGCAGAGAGCTGGGAATGAGTCTCTTCAACGAAGTAACAAGCAATAAGACAAGAGTTAATGGCCTCAAGTTTCACCAGGGAAGGTTTAGACTGGATATTAGGAAGTATTTCTTTACAGAATGGTTGTTAGGTGCTGGAATGGGCTGCCCAGGGAGGTGGTGGAGTCCACATCCCTGAAGGTGTTTAAGAGTTGGGTAGACATAGGGCTTAGTGATATGATGTAGTTGAGAATGATCAGTGCTAGGTTTATGGTTGGACTGGATGATCTTCAAGGTCTCTTCCAACTTAGATGATTCTATGATTCTATGAAATTCAGGATGATTTTAGGCACTCATTTCCAAATCTTTCAATTTTTAAGCTTATCCTCCACCTCCCTTCTCTTCCACTCCTGCCCTTGATCAGTCACTAACTGCAGAGGAAATAAAATTAACAATTGTTCAGACTGAATGGTAAGTGCTGCAAGACTTAAAATTTATAATGAAATTCAGGTCAAAATAAAGCATGTAGTGAGCTTTGATGGCTCCAAAGGAGAAGAAAAGTAGAGAAAGAATTATAAGCCACAAGTTGGAGTCTTAATGTTTACTTAAATTTTACATTAGGTATCTAATCTTTCTTTGAAAATGACCCTTCATAAGTATTTGCAGTTTTTCAGATTATGACAACTTTTCAAACTAAGAGTTTTTTTCAAGGATGTTCAGTTTTTATTTATATAGTTTTTCTCTATATTATATGTCATTTTCTTTCTTTTCAGCTATAAATCTTTATGGCTGTACAGCTTGCCAAAAGGATGATTTAACAGTGAATACAGAAGTGCTGAGTTTTAAATGTATCAGTAGCACTATTTCAGTTAATACATAAAATTGAGTCTGTTTTTAAATATTGTCTTCTAGACATTACACTTAAATTTTGCTTACACCTTTTTATCAAAGCTCAAATTAGGTAGTAACTAGTAGTAGACATGATGAACAGTAAATGTAAAGAAAAATAAATTCTGAAAATTTATATAATCATGACTAAAAGTCAGAGTGACATTTTAAATTATTCATAAGATGATCAATAAACAGTAAAATTTCTGTAATATTTCTCAAGAATCATGACAATGAATACATTGACACAAATTGGGTTGTAGTACTTGTATCAGATGATAATTTAATGTTTAAAGATATGCAGCTAATGTTGCAGAATTGTCACCTAGTAGCCCTGACTCATTTAACTGAAGTAATTTAAGACAGTAATTTGAAAGACAATCTTATATTTACTCAGAGACATCTTTCAAATGTACTACTCTTCTGAAAACCTCAAAATAAGTATCTTTTTTCTTATATAATTTTCAAAGCTTCTGTTTTCTCATAACAGGATGTACAGGTGACAGTTTATTTTTCAGATACAAATTTTCCATGTACTTAACAACCATGTCCATAATTTTAAAGCAGTACATTTGTAATCCAACAGCTAGACATCCTGAATGCAAACCAGTAATTAAAGCCTCTTGTACATATATCAAACTGGCCTGATAATCATGGGTGGGATAATGTAGATTAGGGTTCAACTGAAAATTAATATAGTATCTTATTTTACGCTTCCATACCTTCTGCTTTTTTCTTTTTTATTCTGTCAGTAAAAAGAAGGCACCTTATAGTCTCAGCCAGTGTCCTCTCTTCTTTAGGTGATTTAGACTATAATGTATAAAGATGTGCACTTTTGTTTCCTCTATTGGTAAAATTGCATACAAGATTTTCTACACAGGACAAAAATTTGCCTTTACTACCAAACTTCTAGTTTCCACTACAGTAAGTGTTGTCTTTATAATACAATATTTGAAATAATATTGAATAATATCTGCTAAGAATATTTCTAAAATACATTAGAGAAGTAGGCTTAATCTTACCTTTCCATGACTTAATTTTCAGTACCCTAGTAAAGTTTTTCTATTCACTTTAGCTTTTAATTGCCAGATAATCTATTTAATGATCTTCAGGGAAGACAGCTACTTAATTTATAGTGTTGTCTTAGTCTAATTACTGGCATCTTCCACTGAGAAGAGTTTCAGTGGTTTGGGAGGCTAGTAGGAAGCTTAACACTTCGAGAAACTGTGCAATGTGAAAAAATACCATAAAAATATGGGTGTAATGAACTGAAATGTAATTCAAAAAACATCCCAGGACTAGTCCCCCAGGTTCCATTCAGAAAAAAATCTGGCTACTTTAATATTTGTCTAAAAGATCATCTTTCAAACACAAAGACCCCTCAGGTTTTTTATAACATACCTCATTTATATTACTGCATATTTCCTAATCAAAGTAACGTTTGGACTTACATCCATGTTTTTGGAAGGACTGGCCACTAAACAGCAGTCTCTGGCTGGACATTTTCTTTCTTGTAGCAGTTCACTTGCTGAAGTGCTAGTGTTAGCCTAGTGCAAGAGCAAACTTGCTTTCATTTATACCCATTTAGAATTTCAACCCTGAGATGATACCATGTTCTTTTCATGAATTTTCATGTTCATTTATTGTTTGCCCTTAACTATTAACTGAAATATCAGATACTTTAGATTAGTGTATAGTAAAAATACATCCTGTCTCGAATATTTGCTCACTGGTTTAAAATATGAACAAGGGGTATGGAGCTGTAAAATTACTTACAGGATTATAAGCAAGTTATGTGCAGTCTTTTAGCCCTAATGGAATGATCAAATTTCTCATACAGTTTTTAGTAATAAGAGTATATTTATTAGAGTTATAAGACAAAGCAGTAGTACTCATCAAGACAGTTGTCAAGAGCAGACTATGCTATTTTTTCCTGCCAGGCTGGATACCATGGCAACACCTGGTTAGGAGAAGCTGAAGAAATATTTGAAGGTTTGCAATTGTTAAAGCCATTGGACTGTAACAGACATGTATTAATTGCAAGTGAATATGACAGCACATACCAGATTTCTGAAAGGGAAGAAAACATCAGCATCATTCCAAACTAAGGAACTGAACAAGAGATGAATCAAATACTGTGATGTCTGACTTCAAACCTGGTGTCATGCTTGTGTACTCAGCACTTACAAGGTCTGAGGAAAAGGCGGTATTTTATTAGTGTAGAAATATTTCCCAGAAGAATTTTAAAGAGATGGGAATAAAAAGCAATTCCCGACAGCTTAAAAGGGCAAGAATTATACATTTTAAAGTATCTAAAAACATTTGAGAGTTCCAATCAAGTGCAATCACAGTGATTTCATACGAAAAAATTGTGGCAGCATGAAAGTTTCCTTGGATACTGCTAGCAAATTACATCCAGAAAGAAGCAGTACTTAAACCGAGTATGTACTTTTAGGGGAGTTAGGACAGAAAGCTATTTTTGTTTTGTCTATGCATACACAATCAGAAAAGATGTTAAATATAATCAAATGAAGAGCAAACATTTTAATATAGATTTTAAATTCTGTAACTATTGTATATGCAGGCAGAAAACTATAATCTTCAGACATGTAAGAATGCTTGCAGCTGCTTTTATTTCAGTATTTCAAAGTGTGAATGCTTTCATGCATTATTGAAATGACAGTACACAGGAAACAGGTATCATTGACAACAGTTTGCTTTTTCAAGTCAAAGAAAAATGTTTTCAGTTCTTGGAGCAAGCTGTTTATACTATGCTATGCCTTCTGTTATATGACAAATGCCAATTTTACTTCTGATTACATAACAAACAGAATACAAACTAAATTAGATAAAGCTAGTCATGGTCCATGGAACCTCTGAATAACCTGTATTCTTAATTCCATGTTAAGAGGAAATGTGACTGCTTGAATTAGGCTTTCTGTAATAGGAGAGAAGATGAGCATTACAGAGAGAGGGAAGCCAGGCTGGAATTTGAGAAACTCATATGGGTTCTGTCCTCTGCCATAGACTTCTTGTAGGAAACTGATACATTCTCTAATGCCATATCTGCAAATGATATCAAGTCCAAATACTAGGTTCTTGTTCATCACAACAGAATTCACAGCCTTGGGCTGCTCAGTGTGTAGACAGAGTGAGGATCTACAGAATTTCTTCCCAGATATCTGAGCAGTTTTTCAGAAGACATGAATATAATACCTGAGAATGACTGCAGACCACAGATCCAGTTTTAACTGAATTTTAAAGTACTGATGGAAAACACAACCTTTTTTTTTTTTTAATACGAACTCATCCAGAAATTTTTCTGAAATATTATGTGAGATATTACTCTTACACATGTGACATTTTAAAAGGCAGTCATAGTTTTGAAATAAAACTGGTTTTTGAGGGTTAGAGATGACACATGCAGGCTTCATGTATTTGAACAGCTTCTGTAATGGGATTGGATGGCCAGAATACGTCCACATATGAAACATAAACCTCAAGTTTTCTGCTTCCTCACAATGCACATTTAATAGCAGATTTTTTAGGCCAATAAAGTTATTGTAAATTTTATTTAAAAGACCAAGTACTTGACCACAAACATAAAGTGAAAAAGAAGGCAATAAGAACAATTCCAGATTACATTCAGTACTGAAGCTTTCTTAGCTAAGTGTTAAGTGAGTCCACGTCCTTAATGTGGTTTTGTACCAGATGTCATAATGTTATGTAGATTTCTTCTCCTTGTCCTTTGGAATTAACTTCTCCTTTTAATGTCAATTCAGTTGACCAGTTTGATAAAATTAGATATTCAGGGATTATTTACCAGCATCCAGGTTCCATTGCTGATCCTCTTCTGGGTCTGCTTCTTCAGAAATCTTTAACTGGGCATATAGAGCCTCTGTATATACTCTGCAGGAGGTATACATGAAACTTCAAAGTATAAACCAATTGTTTCTTGGCTCAGGTAGACAAAAGACTGTTAGGGTTTAGCTGTGCACTCACCAACCCTGAGACAGCACCCAGAGTATCATGGTTGGGCAGGCAGGATGGGTCAGGATCAGCCTCTGTGCCCCAGGAGCAGACCCTCCACCTTGCAGAGCTGCATTTGCTAACAGCTCCATTGACACCTACAGCTGGGGACTCCAGGTGAGTCCTGCACCAACCACACTAACCAGCTCAGTGAATGTTCCCATCTTTCTCATATTTTTATTTTTCCTGTAGGATCTTATACCTACCTTTGTTGCTGATTTTTTTTCTTGACTTCCTGAGCCTTGTCTCAAAAACATCCTAGCTCTCTGTAATTTTATCTTCCCTGTGTCTCTGTAGACTTTCCTCAGATCTCTCTTTCAGTAGCCTGAGTAAGGTTACACAGCTGAGCCATATGAGAGGTGGGCCTGGATCCTGCATATATATGAACCACTACAGCCCTCACAGGGGTAGGAAAGCTTATTGAAGGGGTTAATGGCTACAGGTGGAGGGATATACTATGGAGGAAGCTATCTTATTGTTACAGAGGCTCTCAAATAAACAAGCAACCACCAAAAATTAAAAATTTATTATTAACACAATTAACTAGCCCTCCACAAACTACAGGTTCAAAGTCTGTGAGAGGAGGGGAGAACAAAACAACTTCCTAGGGTTTAACAACAACCCAAAACACAGAACAAAGCACCACTCCCTAGGGTTTAATGACAACCCAAAAAGCTCTATCACTCACCTAACAAGTGAGGGCTCTCAACCTCAAGGACCTGCTCAGGGCAGTGTCCTGACCCAAGTCACTTCAAGGAGTTTCCTTGGGTGGCATCCCAACCCAAGGGGACAGTCCTCAACCACAGCATGCTGCTCCAGAGGAAAAGTTCAAAATGGCTCCCCAGTGGACTCCATTTATACCCAGGCCGAACCTGATCTGTAGTCAGTAGTGGCTCCCATTGGCCAAAGGCCCCAACTACGGTGAAGCCCTGAGAGCAAAGGCAATCAGGAGCTGCAACACTTCAGCAGCAAAGAAGCCCTATTTTCATTGAGTGGGTGCACCTGTCACACTTATTCATAGCTTCTCCAAGACAGTTAGGGCAATTTGTTAGGTATGACAGTTAGGTATAATTTGATATCTACAGATTGGTATTTGTAGGAAATATCTAACTCCTACCTAGCTACTTCTAAGATTATTCTCATCTTTAAATCACATATAAGAAGAACCTTTACCACATGTTCTGTAATATTCACAGGGTCTACTGTATTCCTCTCTTTCTAAGGAGGCCATACACATCAGCTACTTTGGTAGTCATCTTGCTAGCCAGGCATCTGACTATGTGTGTTAGCAGAGTCAAAATCACAAACTTTGTTTTGCTGGTTTCAGGACTCCTAGTATCAGAGACTTTTTCCTTTCACTTAGATGTTTCTAACTTACAGTTATTACTTTTTGTATTTATTATTCTTTTACTCTCTTTAGCATAAACAGCAAGATAATAAAATATCCTGGTTTTTTATGAGGGGAAAAAAACATTGCACCATGGAGTCCGTTAAAACTGTACACATTGAGGACTGATTTATTTACAAAGGATCCGAGTCATTTAAATTGCAATTATATCACATGAAATTGAGGTGGATAGAATTCAAATACTTATCCCTGAACAGAACTAATTCATTAATCTCAAATGTCTGAGATATGTGAAATTGTCTGTTAAATGAGTAGGCTTTACTTGTTTACATAAGTAAATGGGTATAGCAAAAAGAATTTCGAATATTTTATTTGCTGATGTTCCTAGAAAAAGATCATTGTTGTCTTCTACTAATGGCAGATATAGTTGAGGATAAGATTTCACAGTTTCAGAGAGGATAATGGGAATAACTTTATCACTGACAAATATAAAAAGTTTAAATTAGTTTGAGAAGGTAGTCCAACTTCTTTGTATTTTCATGTTATTCAGACCTTATTGATGAGACAAAGTTTGTATTCCAGTACTGCCAACCTTCTGTATGTATAAAATCTACATGTCAAATAAAAATAACATGTCAAAATAGTTTTTAAAAAAAGTAAAACAAGGACATATATTTTAGGATGTACTTAAATTCCATTGCATACCTTTATTTCACATATATAATCATTGAAACAAACCATGAAATTTATAAAAATGCAGTATGTCTGGTGCACAGAATGGTTTTTTATGATCAAAAATTTTGGGACTCTTTCTAGATCATTTTTTGCACAAAGAAGTAATAACTTCTTTTCAGTTCATATAATCAGACAAACTTTTAAATAAACAAACCTGGAGCTTGTCTGTTATTTCCTGCTCTATTTGTTGGCCTAATAAAAAATTAGGAATATGAACTTGCTATGCCAACTTAATTTTACTTATTATATGAATAGCAACTCCTGGCTGTTTACACATGCCTGTAATAACCACTACTAAAAGATGTGTGGCAAATGTTGAAATCATTTTTAAAAAGGACAAGAAAGACAATTCTGGGAGTTATAATCCAGTCTGCTTCATTTCAGTCTCTGGGAAACACATAGCGCAAGTCCTCTTGCTAACCATTCCTGGGCCTGTGAAAAAGAAGAAAGTGATTAGGAGTAGCCAGCTTGGATTTACCAAGGGTAAGATCAGCACATGTCATCTACCTTGACTAAAGCAGAACTTTTGTCACAGTATCCCACAGCATCCTTGTATCTGAGTTTTGACATTACAGTCAAGAGGACACTGGATGGGAAAGGTGTAGATGGACTACTAAATAGAATGAAACTGACTGGATTGTCAGGCTCAAAGAATAATGGTTAATTTTTCATACTCCACATGAAATTGGGTTACAAGTGCAGTTCCTCTATCCTTCAGGGTCTATCCTTTAACCTATCCTGTTTATCAGTGACCTGGAGGAGAAGACAGAGCATGCCCTCATCAAAGTTGCAGATGATGTCAGACTGAGCAGGAAGAGGGGTGTGCTTGACATGCTGGAGGGCAGAGGACCTTTCAGAGGATCCTAAACTTGGTACAGAAATGGTCCAACAGGAACCTCATGTAATTCAACAGATGCAAAGTACTGCACAAAGAGCAAACTAACTGCACTGCATCAGCATGGTTTATGGACTGATTGGAGCGTAGGCATCAGATTGAGGGAAGTTGTTACTGCCCTCTATTCTACCCTTATTAGATGACATCTGGAACACTGTGATCAGCTCTGGTCAGTTCAGTACCAAGAAGATGCTGATAAACTTGAGTGAGTTCAACAAAGGGCCACCAAGATCATCAGAGGATGGAGCACACAATCTGTGTGAGAAGAGACTGAGGGAACTGGGGTTATTAGTGTGGAGATGAGAAAGCTTTGTTGGAGAGATTTAGTAGCTAACTTACAGTACCCAGGAGGAGGTTGCCACAAAAAAGGCAAAGCCAGACATTTTACTGAAGTTGTACACCATACAAACAAGACACAACCATTGACACATCATAAATTGAAATGGGGAGTTTCCAACGGGATATAAGGAGGAAAAAAAAATAAAATTCATTGATGGGATAATTAAGCACTGAAACAGGATACCCAATGAGGTTGTGGAATCTTCCTCCCGTCTAGATAAAAGCCTGAGCAACCTGATCTGAATTAAATTTAAACAGTGTTTTGAGAACGTGACTAGAGACATCCAGGAGTCTCCTCCAACCTGAATAATCCTACAATTCTGTGTAGATATTGCAATTCAATTAAAAATAATAAATTGGAAACTTAGCATATAAAGGAAATGCATATTCTATCTTCATAACTCATTTAAGTTTATTATCTGCTCTGAAATGTGAAGTTGATTTTATTTCTATAGACATCAAAAACTGAGCAAAATATTTAACATTTCTTCCCTTATATTATCTTCCTCTCTGTTGTCCCTAATACCTTCCCTGCTTCCACTCAATCTATTTGAAACACAGCAGCTAGGTTAATTTTTACCATTTCTTCAAACTGTCAAACATGTATCTGTGAATCCTCTACCTTTTATTATGTTCATATTGTTTAAGAAACTTTCAGAACAAAATACAGCTTTTAACTAAACCTGCAAAAAAGATAAGATAACAATAGAAATGAAATTACAACCTTTGCTTTCTTGTAGTATTGTAAAAAAACTCCACCATATATACCTGGTAAGAATAATTTTCCAATCTCAAAATCTAGTAAAAGGCAAAAAAGAAGATAGAGCTTTTCCTTTACAGAAGAATTGCCTAACAGCTTTGTAAATGAGATAACTGAGAGTAAAAGCTGGAAGGTCTTTGTGGCCCTATAAAACTACAAACAGCATTTGCCAGATGGCTTTACAACACATTTTAACAAAAATGCATATAAATTACTCTGGCAGCTCCTAACCAGCATATAAAAAAATCTCTGTACAATCTGCTTTTTCCTCATTAGACTTTAACCTGCCCCAGATTTAACTAATAAGTACTGCAGAAACTAAATCCACAAAAATGTTTCTTTAAAAGGTGAATAGCTATGCTTAATGATGACCTTAATAAGTAGTGAGAACAAGTTAATAAATTAATTTCTTATCAGTTGGCTATACTTTTAAAAATATATTTCCTCTTGTTTTGAGCTAGAGGATTGAAGAAGGTCTTCATCTTCCAAATCTCATCCCAAATGTTTCTTAAGGTTCAAGTCGAATATTTTCTGATTAGTGGAATATATATATATCTCCTACACTTTCTGTTACTAAATACCAACAAAATTAACTGCAATCTGTATAAAACAGATATCAGAACAGAAGCTGCATACTATCCAAAAATTATGTATATTTATATTGATTTTTTTTTTTTCCCCAACAATATTTCTTGTCTATGATGAATGAAGTGACCACATTCATGATTAAAGGAAAGAGAAATTTTAGAGTGAAAATCATAAATCTGTTCTGGAGTACCCAAAAAAAATCTTGTCATTTTATTTCTTAAATTACACAGATCAAGCACAAAATAAAAAACAAACAAACAAACAAAACCAGAAAGGTGAAGCAACTAGCAACAACTATTGAAACAAAATATCCACTCACTTTCAGTGGAATGATACTCTTTATAACTCTGAAAAAATTACTTCTGAGGAAAAAAAAGTCTTTTATCAATTACTATGTATTCATAATGCAGTTCTAGAATGACCAAGAATGTGTATCAAACAATCATTCCTCTAAAATAGTGAAAAATTAAAACAATTTTAATTTAGGAAAAAAAAATGCAACAAAAACACACACAAACCCCCCCCAAAATCAGCAACAACAACATAATTAAAACAACTCCCCAAGTGCCACCAATCAAAACCCAAATTTTGCCCTGGATTAATTTTTATCATTAAGTTGTCTTTTTTTTTTTTTTTTTTTTTTTTTTTTTCATTTTTAGTGTTCTATATCCTTAAGAAACCCTTATGCTGTCCGAATATGAAGAAGCTAATATCATTTCCTTCTTACTGATGTGGAGGTGGTTTATCTAATACCAACCACTCTGAAGTGTTAGTTGGGTCCCTGATATTTGGTGTGCTAAACAAAATACTTCAAACTACTGCTTTGTAGACTATTTATTACACTAATAATTATCTTTCATATTAAGTTTGCTTCTGGAAGCTGCAGCTATCAGCAGACTTTCACTGAATGCAATCTTTTATTGTCTTTAGGTGTGTTAGCTCTCAGTTAGTTAACTGAATAGCTTTTGTCAGGTTTTTACAGGTTCTGTCATGTAGCACTGAATCCATTGCATTGACTAGAAATATCCTCAAACATTCAAGAAACTTACTTGGAAATACAGGATCTTTTTATAAGGCATTAATCCAGCATAAACTCATCTGAGTGGTGTTAAATTATATCTTTTGGTATTTGGGAAAGTAGTGCAGCCTTCTTCCTGTCTAGGAGTGACCTTCTATATAATTTTGCTCCCATTGCAAGAAGTTATATTCTCAGTAAAGTTTGTTTAAAATAGTTATTCAAGCTATTATATCTATTTTTATTATTAATAATATTTGTGGAACACCTTTATTATAAAGTCAGCTATAAGAAAGTTCTATTTTCCCTTCCCTTCCCTTCCCTTCCCTTCCCTTCCCTTCCCTTCCCTTCCCTTCCCTTCCCTTCCCTTCCCTTCCCTTCCCTTCCCTTCCCTTCCCTTCCCTTCCCTTCCCTTCCCTTCCCTTCCCTTCCCTTCCCTTCCCTTCCCTTCGCTTCCCTTCCCTTCCCTTCCCTTCCCTTCCCTTCCCTTCCCTTCCCTTCCCTTCCCTTCCCTTCCCTTCCCTTCCCTTCCCTTCCCTTCCCTTCCCTTCCCTTCCCTTCCCTTCCCTTCCCTTCCCTTCCCTTCCCTTTCCTCCTCTCCTTCCCCTTAAAAGAAAAAAAGTTTCTCTTTCAACCAATTGTTAATGCCAAAAGCTATTTTTAGTTATTCTTTCATGCTCCCATATTCAACTTCTGTGGTATGTTCTGTAACCATAACAAAAGCCAAAATTATTAAACCTGAAGCTTTCTCACCTGCAATGAGAACAAAAATGAACAAAACCCCGTCCACTTCATGACATGTAATCTGCTGTATATGGAGTTGTGGTTGTAATTCAAAGAGCCCTAAATTACATGAATATTCTAAAGAGCTTTACTAAGCTCAGCCAGCAGTCTCTGTTAGTTAATTTCCTCATGTTAAGGATCTTGACGATATGTGTTATGTAAGTAAGCATCACAAAACAAATGAGTGAGGTTTAAAAATCAAACACATATATTTACATTATTGGGTGGAAACCTCCATTAAAACATCATAAAAAACTTGGCCTTTCACTGGAGTTTTTTGTTGCTTCCCAATCAGTCTTCTTCTAAATGTATAGCTCATACAAAATCTTTAAACAATCTGTTGTTCTGCCCTTTTGCATCTTCTTGGTAATTGCCCATATAAATAATCACTTAAAACCAACAATATTATTTCTGATCTTACTCACAGGATGAGCAAGTTCTACTTTGAGGGTAGTAACACAGAACTTATTACTCAGATACACATCTTCCAAGAAGCCACAAGTGCTCTGAGCACCAAGAAAATGTGACAAAGCTATAGTATTTGCTATGTTGATATGTTTTAAGTTGTGTAATGGTTTGGAATCTTAATACAACAGAGTATTTTCAGAAAAATAAGGAAGACATCTGGGACATGAAGGGCTGATGTTCACAATTTCTTAGCAATAAATAAGGAACAGTCAAAAGTAGTAACTCAGATATGGTTTTAAGAAAGAGTGGAAAAAATAGTTACTAGTATAGTGTCGTTCTGAAAAATATCTCATGCGATTCTTATGTGTGTATATACATAATACACACACATTCACATACATACATAATACACACAGATACATAATTTGATACAGGATGTCAGTCTGAAAGATATGGTCTAGTCCAGGATAAGCTATTACACTCAGCTGATACTTCTTGCTGAGCAGCAGAAAGGTGCTTATTTATTTGGAATATTGCATTTGTGAGACCGATACTGCTGAGAGTCCATCTTACAAGTAATGAATTTGCTCCTCCATAGAGAAGACACTTAAGATGAAAGGAGGAATGATAACAGTTGAAGAAAAAGGATTCTTAAGAATAAGGAACAATATTAGGAATAGAAAGAAGAAAGAAGGAACAAAAGGAAGTAGAGCCCTAACCAAAATAAAAGAGGCAGAGAGGGATGGAAAAGGACTTTATTGTTGATGAAAAGAATCACAGAATCACAGAATCATCTAGGTTGAAAAGGACCTTGAAGATCATCTAGTCCAACCATTAACCTAGCACTGACAGTTCTGAACTACACCATATCCTTAAGCGCCATGTTAACCTTATTCTTAAACACCTCCAGGGATGGGGATCCACCACTGCCCTGGGTAGCCCATTCCAATGCCCAACAACCCGATTTGTAAAGAAATGCTTCCTAACATCCAGTCTAAACCTTCCCTGGCGCAACTTGAGGCCATTCCCTCTTGTCCTATCGCTTGTTACTTGGTTAAAGAGGCTCATCCCCATCTCTCTGCAACCTCCTTTCACGTAGTTGTAGAGGGCAATGAGGTCTCCCCTCAGCCTCCTCTTCTCCAGACTAAACAACCCCAGTTCCCTCAGCCGCTCCTCGTACGACATGTGCTCCAGACCCTTCACCAGCTTCGCTGCCCTTCTCTGGACATGCTCGAGTAATTCAATGTCCTTTTTGTAGTGAGGGGACCAAAACTGAACACAGTAATCGAGGTGTGGCCTCACCAGTGCCAAGTACAGGGGCAAGATCACTTCCTTGTCCCTGCTGGCCATGCTATTTCTGATGAAAGCCAAGATGCCACTGGCCTTCTTGGCCACCTGGGCACACTGCTGGCTCATGTTCAGCCAGCTGTCAATCAACACCCCCAGGTCCCTCTCTGACTGGCACCTCTCCAGACACTCCTCCCCAAGCCTGTAGCGCTGCTGGGGGTTGTTGTGGCCAAAGTGTGGCACCCAGCATTTGGCCTTACTGAAACTCATCCAGTTGGCCTTAGCCCATCGCTCCAGCCTGTGAAACTTGTCCACTAAAGCTAATTTACTTCTAGTTGAATCTCTCAGTGAAGTTACTTAGATCAGATCCTGGTCACTAATCTCTAGGAATAACTTTATCCTTTTCTAACACAAGTGTGATGCTGCACAACCAAAGCTTTACCTGTGGTTTACCTTACCTTAACAACACAGCAAATACTTGTCAGAAAGGAAACATAGGAAAATGCTTGTCAAATTCTGACATGGCAATATTTCCCCAGAATAGCCCACTGCACGGTTTTAGAACAGCTAAAGATATTTACAACATTATGTCAGACTCAGACAAATAATTTTAACAATATGGTTCATGGCTGAAATATCATCCTTTTCTTTGGTGTGTGGTAATGCGGGGTGGAGGAAAAATCTTGTCCATAAGTCCCTCTGATATTTTTATTCTCTTAATTCCTGTCATAGAAAGAGAGTATAAGCAAGAATTATTTATCAAATATTTATTATCCTGTATTATTATTTACATATACTCAAGATTCCCAAGGTCTATCCTCCCTTTACTTACAAACACATCACTTACTCTGCAGATCCCCTTTCTCAGTTTTAACACATGTATTCTTGTATATAACTCCATCCAGTTTCATGGTGATAGTGCCTATATACTCATATCTCATTAAAGCAACAACTTTACTATTCCCCATAAAGCAGCAATGTTTCTTTCCTACCCTGTGAGGAAAGAAATCAGGCCTAATTTGGAAATTACAGTGCATGCCTTAACACCTCAATGTCTTCACTCAGGTTGTGCTTCCAAAATATCTTAAACCAATCTAATTGCTGTCAGTTTTGGTCCTCCTTTCTCGCTGCCTTCAATTTCCTTTTCCTCTCCTCTTTGATTGTGTCCTGACTTTTCCTTGGTTCTTCCTTAAGGTATTTCAAAGTAATTTTTGCCACTTTGAGTTGGTAAAAAGCTTATCAAGACAAAAGAAGTGCAAAGATTTCCACTAACTTCATGTACAGAAGTAGCTCAGCAAATAGTCCAGTGAAGGAAAAAGTTGTAGTGAAGAAGATAATGGTGGGGAGCAAGTCTATTCTGTGTTATGATACTGAATTGTGTCACACTCGACTAAGGATAACTTAAAATTTCTCACAGCATAAACTGGGGTTCAGAATTTATTGTAACATAATGAGTAAGGCAATAAGAGAGAAGACATTTCTGTAATATTTTTATAAGAACTATTTTAAAGAGTATTTTTGCAGGGGATATACAATTTCATTTTTCAGTATGCATGTCAGCTTCTCAATGATTTGGACTTGGAAGACTATCTTATTTCCTAGCTTCTGATCACAGGAGTGCTTATCATTGTTTGATTTCTATTTTTCCTGCTCTCTCCAAAGCAATGAGCAATGACCTTTGACAGAGTACTCATCTAATTGGATGGGCTATATGATCCATTACAACTGCCTGTTTCCTGATCCTTTTCTCCCAGTTCCTAATGAAGGTTTCTTAGACAGTGAGAAATAACCAAATGCAACTATTAAAATATTAGAAGTCAGAGAAAAGTCCTTTATCTTTCCATTTTGTTTTTTAATATATAATGACATATATGACCATGAAATATTCACTTTAAATTTCTGAACACTTTTTCTTTGCACCTTCTGCAATATTTTTATAAGCTGCTGTCAATCATTTTTATTTCAATCAAACTTTATACTGAACTCAGAACAGAAGGATGTCCTTTTTGTATATGGAAAATATTATAAGGGACTCATATATAGTTTCCAAACAAAATATTCCAAGTGCATAATCTATTTCAGCAAGTCAGCTCCTAGTATTATATGTTAAATTAAAATTAAGGAAAAATAGTGTGCGATTACATGGTGTCTGGAGTTCTTCAGGTAGCATTGTTATACAAAAAAACTAAACAGTGATATTACATTGTTTCATTTAACGAATGCATTCAGTAGTAGAATAAACTATCATGAAGTCAGAATGGTTTACAATGAGCACATATTCTGATTTCTATGTGTTCCATGACTTGAATTAGTTTTGCTTTGCAACAGAACAATAGTTTTCTGCATTTTAAGCTGTGAACAAATAAAGCATTTCTTCAGAATATATAAGTGAAGTTCTGTGTTTATTTTTTTGAAGAAGGCTAAAACCTAAAGTAACATGAAATTAGATCAGAGAGAAAAAGTTTGTGTAGATAAGAATACTGATATAAACCGTGACACATGGAAGTACCAGACCAATTTGGGGACTTCCAAGTCTCTGGAGCATGCAGTCAGATACTAAACACAGGTTAAGGACAGATACAAGATAGGCCAGAGATTAGATGGAGTTTGGCCAGAAAAAATAAATGAATCCAAGTAGAGAATTACAAGTATATTCAGCATTAATCTCTCTTCCCTTCCCCCTCTCCCTTCTTGCCCATGGCTATTTCTCTCGTGATCTCTCTCTTACGATCTCTGTCAGAATCCTTGAGTCAGAGAACCATTTTTCTTCTGTGTGGCAGTCAGTCTAATCCTTTCTCTTCAACATCAGCCATTTTCCTTGGTGGATGGTAAAATAAATCATTCAGTGGATGGATCTATGCTGCTATATGTAAAGGTCTCTATAACTGGTCCTGAAGCAGCTGAAGCAAAATTAGTGAGAAAAAAGGTGTGAGATGAGAGAAAAGGGATCAGGGGAACATGAGGTTGAACAGATTTGTCTTGAACCATAAGAAAATAAAAAGCAGGAGGGAAATTAAGGGAGAAGATCCACAGACAAACATAACAAAATAATTTGGAGCTGTGGAACAGGTAGGAGGAGGGGAAATGGCAAGAAGGCATGTTTTAAGAGTTGTTTATAATGGACATGCCTAAATGGGTAGTTGGTAACAAGTACAGTCTAATTAATAATATTAGCTTATGGCAATTTAATATGTTATGTACTTTCACACACAGTGGAATACATATTTTTACCAAAAAAAACCCAAATCCCACAATAAAGACACAGAAAGGTGTCTTCTAGACAAAGAGAGAATGTGGATAGTATGTGTGTAGTTCTCAGAGAAATTCTGAATTTTCCATTTTAAGTATGAAATTGTTTCTGGAAGAAGAGTGAAAAATAGCAAGACTGAATAATATCAATGCTAATTATTTAGAATATATCTATTCAAATTCTGTCTTAAAACTTTATCAAAACAGACTGAAACATGAACCTATATTTCTAGCACATTTGCCAGGAGGGAACAGCAACTGCCACATGCTCTTGGAGAACTATCACTTTACCAAACCGTTTAAATGTATACTTAGTCACATTCTAGTCAGTTGGAATACTGAAACAGCTAGTATCATTCAAGTTTCTGAGACTTAAAATGAAGCATGTGCTTAAGTGCATTGCTTAATCAAGGCTCTGGGACTAAATTAATTCCCTGAGAACCTCTATTCAGGGAATTGATTTGGTAAACTATTACTAATTACTTTGAACTTTCATAACTTGATACCCTCATAAGGTACATTGTAATCCTCATTATATAGATGATAAAATGTCTTTTACCTGAGTATACACCAACTACTTGATTGACCAAGATCATGTCATAAATTTGGACTGTAACCTTATAAAATCACATCACCAGTACTACAGATGTTAAACTTTGCATATACTTCTTATATGTTCTCATGTGGAAATATAAGGAGTTTCTTGTGTGTTTTGCCCTTTTAGATGAGAATACTACACTCATCACAAAGCGATATACTGTAAAATAAAATTTATTTGCCTTTACGTTTATTTTTGTTGAATGTGTTTTTTATGTATTAAGTTGGTTTTAAAATTTTGCCTGAGCAACAACCCCAGTGTAGAGACAGGTTTCTTCAAACATGTATATATTACATGACACAAGTAACAGAACTTTACCCATTAGACACTGTGGTGAGTTGAATCCAGTAAGGAGCCAAACACCCACTCAGCCTCTTGCTCAGTCCCCTCTCCCATGGGATGAGGAGAAAAACAGAAGGAAGGCAAAAAGGCTCCTTTTATTAAGGAAAACGAAGGCTGTGTGCACAAGCAAAGCAAAAAGAAGAATTAATTTATTACTTCCCATCAACAGAGTAGATGTTTAACTTTTTCCAGGAAAGCAGGACAATCTAACAATTTTTTGGGAAGGCAAAACACCATAATGACAAACATTCCCCACTTCTTCCTTTCCCTGATCTTCTATTGCTGAGTGCAGTTATATGGTATAGCTTTGTATGACTTGGGTCAGTTTGGTTCAGCTGTCTTGAATATGTCACCTCCAAACTTCTTGCCAAAGCCCTACAGGTTTAGAGGAGAGGACATTGAAGAAGCCTTGTCACTGCACAAGCACTGTTCAGCAACAGCTAAAACATTTGTGTGTCAACACTTTTTTAGCTACAAATGCAAAGCACAGGACCATGCAGGCCCAGCCATACCCACTGCAGACACAATGACCCTAACTGATATGGTCTCATATATTTATAAAAATTACCAGCAATTGGTATACAGGAGCTGTATAAATTAATATTTTCAGAGCTGAAATTCTTGCTGTATGTTTAGTATACAATAGGACTAACATAAAAAAAAAAAAAAAAAAAAAAGTATTTAAACGCCCATATGTATTTTCACTCATCCAGATATATCCAAAATCTTACTTGTCTAGAGGTGTCACAATATTAATTTTCTGTACCTCATGCTCGACACATACAAAGGTACTTAAGGACTATTGAGAAGAGTTAGAGAATATAACTATATAGATACAAAGATTTTTCCGAAAGAAAATACAGTTGTATTTCAACAGAAGTTTGCTTTCATTTTTTTATTGTATTCTTATGTTTCACATATTCTTTTATGAATTCTTCATAGTGTAATTTTTCTTTTCCTTTTTATAAAGAGCTTTTTGATTTCAGTTTTATATTTTCTAGAACAGTACTTAAAAGTTCCAAAAATAAAAATTGAAGGAAATATTTCATCTTCAAATTTTTCTTTTATAAAACTATTTTACCTTGAATTTGTCTTTTTTTAAAAGTGGAAAAATTAAATTCACAGCATATGTTACTAAAAGAAGATTCACTAATTATTAGATTTAATAAATAATATAAGGTTTTGTTACCAAACAGTCTTTGGTATGATAAGCAAAATATTGCAAAATGAAAAGTAACGATTGGAGATATGATCAGTTATGATCGTATCTGGTGTGCTTATTTATTTAAACAGATTTAAATGTTCCCCTTATAACATGTACCCTGTTAGAATAGATGTTTTCTTTTTCTTTCATAATCAACAAAAAAGGATGATAAATGAATGACTGCATTTCTTTGGAAATGGGGATGTCATTTATTTAGAAATGTCCACATTGAGTTATCTCTCAACATTCTGATAATACACTTAAAGGTGTCTTGCAAATGTTTTGTATTAAACATAGTTACTTGCATTCCCGTTCAAGAAGAACCTATTATTTGTCAGTTGCCACAGAGCATCAAAATCAACAAACATCATTTAATTTGCAGTAATCATCTTTAAAAGAAAGGTCTAGGAATTATTTGTAGACTACCCACAAATATTCACTTTTTAGTGTCAGGACTTATTCTGTCAAATAAATTAATACCCAATGAAATTACATGGAGTTGGTTAAACGTTATTCAGCTTCTGCTTTGAAAGACAGCATGTAGGAGATGGATATCATATTCAAACATGTTGAAAATTTGTATTTCTAATGTTTATTCTGATTCAGTGTAAAATGAATGCAAGTCCCCAGACTAAGGATTTATAGAGTGCAGAGTGATACTGAGTAATGAGACTGGGAGAGAAGGAAAGATTTCAGTAGACCTTGATCTGGACCCTTCTCAAAGATTGGGAGACAATGATAATAAATGGAGGATGATAAGTCTTGTTATGTTCTGAAGGCCTAGATTTTTCAACGTTATTTGGCTGCAACAGGCCTTCATTAAACCAAACGAGTGGAATGTTCAACTTGGCTTGCCATAGTGGAATGGCTGATTTTTGTTTTTGGCTTTCTGTCTTTTCTAGCATATCCTTGAAGCCTGATAACAACATTCATTTCCCAGCTAGCTTTCTTCTCTGTTTCACTCCATTTTGTTGCTGTTACATTTTCCTTCTTTTTTTTTTTTTTTTCTCTATGAAACAGTTTTATTTGTCCGTCCACTATTGCAATTGACAGCATTAAGAATATATATTTGATTGGGCAAATGTTTTTCAGATGATCACAAAGGTTTCTATTTACAGATCCTTACTTGAAAAAACAGACTTTATTTCTGGTGTTGTTGTTTTGGGTTGTTAATTTTTTTTAATGCTAACTTACCAGTTAATTGGTATTTTAGGAAACAAAGCAACTAGACAATAAAATAGTGGCATCTAAAACTATTATTTAAAGTATTAATTTTAATCAAACAAAATTTTTTTCAAGAAACACAGAGAAAGGAAAAGCTTTTTATAAAGTTCTTCTGAAGTTCTGTTATGAAAGATTATAGGGGTTACCTTGACAACTAAAACTTTTTCTTTAGAAAATCTAATACTGAATCTATTTGCTGGGTTTCAATATTTTGCAATGTCTTAAACATATATAGTTAGTAATAGTAGTGAGTGTTTCCACTTCTCTGTAGACTACTTCTAATAATTTCTTCTCTACTGTCAAACCTAAGTCTAACAATTATCTTCATTAAAATATATTAATCAATCACAGATGTGACTATCAGCTTTTGCTTTGATTTTTTTCAAGTAAACTATTTCAAGTAAAAATACTATTTCATTGCAACAGAGCCTATTTTCTGAAAAGTATATGTTTTGAATTTTTTTTTTTTTTGTGTGGTTTGTACTTTGTTGAGGCTGGAGGCTGAGACAGAGTAGAGGCAGGCAGAAGAAAACAAAGAACCTAATGATCCAGAAAATGTGTATGGAATATATTTGAGTTGAGCCTTAATGTTTTGAATCAAATAAGGTAGGTTCTAAATGGTACATTTTTGTTCCTGACTTATTTGGAAAGGAGAAAAAAAACTCAAACAAATGAAAAAACCAATTCAGGATCAGAATCTAGAACAAAAATCCTGAAACTACATAATGTTTTCTTTTTTATAGAAAATTCATTTAATTAAAGGACTTTGGTTAAAACTAGTAGATATAGCAAATAATGCATCATAATTTTCAACAAAAACCACAGAATCATAATTTGGGTTGGAAGGGACATTAAAGATCATCTAGTTCCAACCCCCCTACTACTGGCAGGGACACCTTCCACCACACCAGGTTGCTCAAAGCCCCATCCAACCTGGCCTTGAACACTTACAGGGAGGAGGCATCCACAGCTTCTCTGGGCAACCTGTTCCAGTGCCTCACCACCCTCACATTGAAGAATTTCTTCATTATACCTCATCTAAATCTACCCTCTTTCAGTTTAAAACGTTTACCCCTCATCCTATCACTTCATTCCCTGATAAAGAGTTGCTCCCCACTTTTTCTGGGAAAATTTTCCTGCTGGCTCATAGTCAGTTTTCCATCCACTACTTCTCCCAAGTACTTCTCTGCAGGGCTGCTCTTAATCCACCCATCGGCCAGCCTGTATCTGTGAATGGGATTGCCTCTACCCATATGCAGGACCTTGCACTTGGCCTTGTTGAACTTCTTGAGGATTGCACAGGCCCACCTCTCAAGCCTGTCAAGGTCCCTCTGGATGGCATCCCTTCCCTTCAGCGTGTCAACTGCACCACACAGCTTGGTGTCACTGGCGAACTTTCTGAGGGTGCACTCAATCCCACTGTCCATATCTCCATAAAACAATAGTGGTCCCAGCACCAACCCCTGAGGAATGCCACTCATCACTGGTCTCCAGTTGGACACAGAGCCGTTGACCACACCTCTTTGAGTGTGACCATTCAGCCAATTCGTTATCGAACGAGTGGTCCATTCATCAAATTCATGTCTCTCCAATTTAGAGACAAGGATGTTATGCAGAACAGTGTCAAATGTTTTGCACAAGTCCAGGTAGATTATGTCAGTTTCTCTTCCCTTATCTATCAAGGTTGTAACCCTGTCATAGAAGGCCACCAAATTTGTTAAGCACATGTTGCCTTTAGTGAAGCTGTGTGGGTGGACACCAATCACCTCCTTATTTTCCCTGTGCCCTAGCATAGTTTCCAGGAGGATCTACTTTATAATTTTGCCAGGCACAGAGGTGAGACTGACTGGCCTGTAGTTCCCCAGGTACTCATTTTTTCCTCTTTTAAAAATGGGGATTATGTTTCCCTTTTCCAGTCAGTGGGAACTTCAGTGGTTTGCCACAGCTTTTAACCAAAAGAATGGTTAATCCATCAAAAGAATGATCAACAATTATTGTCAATGAATTGCAATAAATCTAATAACTGAAGTAATTAAACTAGTGAGTGTCATGGTTTATTCATTTTTTTGCTGGTCACCTAGCTGAGCTGGTGAGATCAGAGTAGGCAGACCTGTTCATTTTGGTGTCTGTGAATATTCTGTGATTATGATCTGCCCTACTGTTTGATATCGGTGAATTGTAAACTTCTTTCTGTTTGTTCAGAGCTTAATGCACACATCAGCTGTGTACACAACTCAACAACTTCTGTGGTTTAGATCAGGAAGACCAAACAAGGCAGTTTTGAAATAAGTATGAGAAACTTTCTTCCCAGATAGGTTTGTAAGTACTGTGATGACCAGCAAGGGAGCAGCAGCCGAGACCTGAAAAAAATATGATAAAAATTAGGTCTTTATTGTAAATAAAGCAAAGTTTCTTTGTATGAAATAAAAAATGGTGAATTCTTCTACCTGATGAAAATAGGAATTTGGAAAGTCATATACTGACACTGTGTAGTGTAAGACACTAAACAGTATTGAGATGAGATCTGGAAATCACAGTCAGAAATTTTAAAACAAAATAATTTCCTTGATCTGCAATGTTAAACGAGATAAAGGATCTGTACAATTTAATGTGACATATAAAGGTAACCACTGAGCTAAGACAAATCACCATTCTAGGTGAAGTCATGCTAAAGAGTATCAAAACAATGTTCATCAAAGAACACTGGGCTGGATGTAAGTAGTGACCATGAAATTGAATATGTTTATAATGTTTATAATGTTCCAGTTACAATGATCACAATGAATATATCACAGGTGATGATACGATATATAGTAATACTACCAGTATTTTAAAATCACACAATACTGACAGGTTCCTAAACTCATTGAAAAGGGTCTGACATGAGCAGCAACATTGCCCCCTCGTCAAGGGAAAAAAGAGAGTACAAACCCCCCATATTAAGAGCAAAATACAACAAAAGACATGGTGAAACATTTTAAATGTTTAATACTGATTCATCAGCTTTATAAGTGTGGCTCTTGAACAATAGAATTGGAGTTGTTCACCATCAACATAATTTTCACCTATTATACCAAATTAAGAAATATAGTTTTTGAGTGTCCCATTTTAATATAAACTTCAGTGTGACCTTTATGATTAGCAGCATAACCAGTCTATTTGGACACAGCCTTCCTAAGAAGATATGAAAATATGTCTTGTAATTTCTTAGAAGATCTGTCTGACAGGGTAAATACGTTTCAGCCACCACCATACTGATAAGAATAATTTATTGTCTAAATAGTGACATAATTGGGGCAATTTACAAAATTCCTTAATTTGGGCATAAGGTCAAAGGAACAAAATGTAGGAGTTATTTCTTTCAGAGAAGAAACATTAAGAACAGATTAAGACCAGAAAAAAGTTTTCTGGCCTAAGGAGCCACCAATATCATGAGCAGTGAAATCAGATAAAGCTTACCTCTTAAGGGGTTGCAAAGGTATTTTTTCAATGATCTTAAACTTTCTTACCTTACAACAATGCTTTTCTGATTTAAATCTCTGCTAAATATAGGTTGAATCCATACTCTTCTGCTTTACCAACTCTCTGTACTGAAAGATTATTTGAGAAAAATTAAAATTCTATATTGATGTGCGTTTAAGGGGAAAAGACTCAAAGAAATTTCTGTAGAAAAAAACCAAAACAAAACATATTTTTCTCTACAAGGCAAGGGCTACTGCTAATGAAAATGTGTTTAATCTAGAAGATGCTCTGGCAATGTTCTTAACACAGTCATTACCAGGAATTGTTACAAGAGCCTCAGATTTAAAAGAATTAGGTATCTGTAATGTCCAGACATTCAGTTTATTCATATTGGTGCTCACTTAGAGAAGGCACTGATTTAGGATGAAATACATTCATAGCAATAATGGTTTTGCTTTACTATGGAAAGGGAAAATGTTTTAAAGAATGCTTTTGTAATGAGATAAATTACAATTCTTGGAGTAAAACCAGAAGATTTGGTTTTATGCAGACAAAAAAGTCCATTATATTTTGTCTCCAAGAATGTGCAACAGAAACTTTTGCTGTAGGAAGAAAACCAGAATAATATCTAAAAATGTGAGTTTTCTTGATCTCATGGGTATCCTAAAAGATGGGAGTCATGATGTTTCCTCAGAATACAAATGTATTGAAAAGAATTTCAGGAGTACTTTTAAAAGTAGCCATATAGGCTAATTCATGATAATGTTTATTGTTAGAACCTGATGGACAGATGTGCAAAATACGTCTTTTTAAAATCATTCCTTATAATCTAGATTAGGAAGTAGTCAGTAGTCAAAGGGAAAAACACCAATAGCTCTTGTCAAAAATAATAGTACTTATTTCATAGTTTCTGATAAACACCTATCAAATCATAATTTTGCTATTGACCTATTATTTGTAGCAGCTATGATACTACAGGTAGAAATGAGAAAGATTCTTGGACCTTGTTAATTACGAACTTTTTTGTCTGGCATAGCAAAGACAGTGCTAGAGTTTAAAATCTGAAAGCATTTTCTTCTTTTATTAATTTTCTAATGAAGCAATAAATATACTAGTTTATGGGACACAAACATTTAATTTAAGGAATTTATATCAGTTTGTGCAGAGGTTAGTGTAAGTTCTGACATAAAGGATTTTGATACAATAGTTGTAAAGTTACTATGAATTTAATGTTATTGTTAGAAATTATTTAAAGCGAAATTGATGATTCCAATGAAATAATGATAACAACTACACTGATGGATGTTTCATCATATGCCTTTAAAAAAAACTTTTAAAATTCTTCTGGAAAAAAAGTGGGATATCTGAGAAATGTATGTTTAGAAGTTTTCCCAACATAATTATTTTAATACGTATCTGGTTTTTAGTTTGCCAAAACAGAGACTGGGATTATAATTAAGAAAAAAATGCTAGCAAGAATACTAGAAGAAAGCTTCTTTCTTTCTAGTCATAAAAAATGTTAGTGTTGGTTAATGATTTTGCTTTAGTATTTCAGTGAGTTTTAATAACTTAAATATGATTTTCTGGGGAAGAAACAATATGGCAATATTAAGAAATGTTAATCTAATTTCACTCTAATCTGAAAATCAAAAATGGTTACAGATGTTCTAACAAATAACAAAACGGTATAAAGATAATCTCTGTTATGAACATCAAAACTAGAGAACTAGAAAACAGTCTTAAACAAAATATGTCATTTATATTAGTGTATCTTCTCACCTTTTTCTGAAAATAAGTAGGAATGTTTTTAAATTATAAATACATTGGATTCTGGTATTACTTGTAAAATTTACATTAAACCTTCAGATACTGTTAGAAAAAGCATAAAAATCTCACATGCTGATAGAATGTTATGTAATACGAAGAAGCTAGATTCTAATTATGATTTGACTGTACTGCCATATACAGAGGGAAGAGTACAAGATAATTGTTAAAAACATTGAAAACTGAAGGAGAAACTGTTTCACTCCTGATTAAAAATGACCAAAATAATTTAAGACAGATAACAATAGCTATAAGCTAATTGAAGAATCATAGAATTATCTGGGTTGGAAAAGACCCTTAAAATGATCAAGTCTAACAGTTAACCTAACACTGCCAGGTCCACCGTTAAACCATGGCCCTAAGCACCACATCTACACGTCTTTTAAATACCTCCAGGTATGGTAACTCAACCAATTCCCTGAACAGCCTGTTCCAATATTTGACAACCCTTTCGGTGAAGAAATTTTTCCTAAAATCTAAGCTAAACCTCCCGTGGTACAACTGGAGGACATTTCCTCTCGTTCTATCCCTTGTTGCTTGGGAGAACAGACCAACACCCACATCACTACAACCTCCTTCCAGGTAGTTGTAGAAGGCGATGAGGTCTCCCTTGAGCCTCCTTTTCTCCAGACTAACCAGACCCAGTTCCCTCAGCTGCTCCTCATAAGACTTGTGCTCCAGACCCTTCACCATCTTTCTTGTCCTTCTTTGGACATGCTCCATCATCTCACTGTGTTTCTCATAGTGAGGGGCCCAAAACTGAACACAGTATTCAAGGTACAGCCTCACTGGCGCTGCGTACAGGTGGACGATCACTTCCCTAATCCTACTGGCCCCATTATTTCTGATACAAGCCAGGATGCTATTGGTCTTCTTGGCCACCTGGGCACACTTCTGGCTCAGCTGGCTGTCAAGCAAAACCCACAGGCCTTTTTCCACTGGGCAGCTTTCCAGTCACTCTTTCCCATGCCTATGGCATTGCATGGAGTTGTTGTGACCCATGTACAGGAGCTGACACTTTGCCTTGTTGAATCTCATACTATTGGTCTCATCAATCCAGCCTGTCCAAATCCCTCTGTAGAGCTTTCCTACCCTCAAGCAGATCAACACTCCCACCCAACTTGGTGTCATCTGCAACTTATTGAGGGTGTACTCAATTCCCTTATCCAGATCATTGATAGAGAAATTATGCTAAATATCATCAGGCTAAATATGATATTACTATTGTTACAAATTTCTCAAAGTGTAGGGAACAAAAAATAAAATAGAAATGAATGAACAATGAAAGAAGAAATCATGGTCTATTCATGGTCAAGCTAATAAAATTACAAATATAAATCAATAATTAATTCTGATTTATTTTCTTCCTCTTGATATTCCTGAACTCAGGAATAATTTTGTGAACTTTTCAGTTTATATTGTGACAAATGTGATCAAACTCAAATAACTTAATGGTTTTTGACAGTTTATTTTGGAAAAATTGTTTTAGAGTGATTTTGATTTGCAGATATATGCTTTAAACAACTTCCTAAAACCTGTATGTCTTCAGGATTTTGGGAAGGAAAAACAATTTTTTAATTTTCTTAATCAGCTTGGAAAAGAAAATCCCCCAGGGGAAAAAAAAAAAAATTAAAACCACTCAAGTTAAAAACCTTACCCCCAGGAAACTGCATTATCAAGGTGTCTAAGTGACATATAAGCCAATTTTGAGCTGTATGTACTCAAACATGCTTGGCATAATGTGTGCTAAAATTTCCTAACTCAGATTCTTGTATTCATCTCAAAAGAATTTCTTATTGGACCGATGAAATTGTGTTGACTTTAGTATTAAAAGCTATGTGTGCCTGGCCATGACCAGACTACACTTTTTGTATACAAACAGAATAACAAAATAGTTAGTGTGCTGGTATTCCAAAAGCAACTGTTTTATAAAAGTGGAGCTAAATAGGATCAAAGACAAAATGTAAACACGATGTTGATGCCAGCCAGGAATTAATTAAGCTACATCTCCACCATATTGTTTACATACATATCAGCCAACAGAATGTGGGGTCTGTATCTCCCTCATTAGTAACAGTCCAAACATCACATATCCACACTCAGTGGAGTTCATCTCAGTTTAATGAAACTTCTGAAATGTTGGGTGTTGAGCCCAAATTAGCCAGCTAGTTCTTCAAGACAGAAAGAATCATATTAGGTAGGATTTCTTTGACCACATGTTTGTCACCATCACAGTTAAAAGAGCTGCTCAGTGTAGGTTATAACAATAGCTACTGAAAAGAAAAATAGGCCTTTACAATGTGTTTCATCTCATTTTAAAATACATATCAGCTGATGAAGGGTTTAGAACACAAGTCTCATGAGGAGCAGCTGAGGGAACTGGGGTTGTTTAGTTGGGAGAAAGGGAGCCTCAGGGGAGACCTTATTGCTCGACCTATCACTCTGTCTATATCTACCTATAACTCTATCTTATTATCTACCTGGAAGGAGGTTGTAATGACGTGGGTGTCGGTCTCTTCTCCCAAGTAACAAGTGACAAGAAGAGAGGAAATGACCTCAAGTTGCACCAGAGGATGTTTAGATTGGATATTAGGAAAAATATCTTCACCAAAAGGGTTGTCAGGCTTTAGAACAGGCTGCCCAGGGAAGTAGTTGAGTCATCACCCCTGGAGGTATTTAAAAGACTCATAGATGTGGCATTTTAACCTCCCAGGTATCTGCTGGGATCACAACACAACAGAGAGGGAACAATCCAGGAGGTTCCTGGAATGTGTGGAGGATAACTTCCTCACACAGCTGGTGAGTGAGCCAATCAGGGAAGGTGCTCTCCTGGACCTGCTTCTTGTGAACAGGGAAGAGCTTGTGGGGGAAGTAAAGGTTGGAGACCGTCTACGGTGCAGTGATCATGAGATGATTGAGTTTTCGATCCTTGGAGAAACAAAGAGAGGGATTAGTAAAACTGCCACCTTAGACTTTCGGAGGGCAAACTTTGACCTGTTCAAAAGGCCGATTAACAAAATCCCTTAGGAGACTGCCTTGAAGGATATGGGAGTCCAGGAAGGCTGGACATACTTCAAGAGCGAAGTCTTAAAGGCACAGGAGCAGGCTGTTCCCGCACATTGAAAAACAAGCAAGCGGGGAAGGAGACCGGCCTGGCTAAACAGGGACCTTTGGTGGATCTCAAGAACAAAAGGAGAATCTATCACCTTCGGAAGAGGGGCCAGGTCTCTCATGAAGACTATAAAGATGTAGTGAAGCTATGCAGGGAGAACATTAGGAGAGCCAAAGCACAGCTAGAGCTCAACCTGGCTACAGCTATTAAGGATAATAAAAAATGTTTCTATGAATTCGTTAACAGCAAAAGGAGGATTAGGGAAAATCTCCCTCCTTTATTGGATGCAGAGGGAAACATGGTAACAAAGGATGAGGAAAAGGCTGAGGTACTCAACGCTTGCTTTGCCTCAGTCTTTAGCAGTGGAACTGGCTGTTCCCTGGACACCCAGCCTCAGGAGCTAGGACATGGCGAGAGGAAGCAGATTGAGGTCAGCACAATTAAAGGGGAGGTCATCAGAGACCTGCTACACCACTTGGATGCACACAAGTCTGTGGGACCAGATGGGTTACACCCAAGGGTGCTGAAAGAGTTAGCAGATGTGCTCGCCAAGCCACTTTCCATGATTTACCTGAAATCATGGCTAACTGGGGAGGTCCCATTGGACTGGAGGGTAGCAAATGTGACAGGCATGAGGCAGAAAGGACGATCCAGGAAACTATAGAGCTGTCAGTCTGAACTCAGTGCCAGGGAAGGTCATGGAGCAGGTCATCTTGAGTGCCATTAAAAGTCATATAATGGATAACCGGGGGATCAGGCCTAGTCAGCATGGGTTTATGAAAGGCAGGTCATGCTTGACAAACCTGATCTCCTTCTACGACAGAGTGACCTGCTTATTGGATGAGGGGAAGGCTGTGGATGTTGTTTACCTTGACTTTAGTAAGGCCTTTGACACCGTTTCCCACAGCATTGTCCTGGCGAAACTGGCTGCTCATGGCTTGGATGGGCACACACTTTGCTGGGTAAAATACTAGCTGGATGGCTGGGCCCAAAGAGTGGTGGTGAATGGAGTTAAATCCGGTTGGCGGCCAGTCAGGAGTGGTGTCCCCCAGGGCTCAGGTTTGGGGCCACTCCTGTTTAACATCTTTATTGATGATCTAGATGACAGGATCGAGTGCACCCTCACTAAGTTTGCAGACGACACTAAGTTGGGTGGGAATGTTGACCTGCTCGATGGTAGGGAGGCTCTGCTGAGAGACCTGGACAGGCTGGAGCAATGGGCTAAGGCCAACTGGATGAGTTTCAATAAGGCCAAATGTCAGGTTCTGCACTTTGGCCACAACAACCCCCAGCAGCGCTACAGGCTTGGGAAGCAGTGGCTGGAGAGCTGCCAGTTAGAGAGGGACCTGGGGGTGTTGATTGACAGCTGGCTGAACATGAGCCAGCAGTGTGCCCAGGTGGCCAAGAAGGCCAATGGCATCCTGGCCTGTATCAGAAATAGCGTGGCCAGCAGGGACAGGGAAGTGATCTTACCCCTGTATTTGGCACTGGTAAGGCCGCACCTCGATTACTGTGTTCAGTTTTGGGCCCCTCACTACAAAAAGGACATTGAATTACTCAAGCGTGTCCAGAAAAGGGCAACAAAGCTGGTGAAGGGTCTGGAGCACATGTCGTACGAGGAGCGGCTGAGGGAACTGGGGTTGTTTAGTCTGGAGAAGAGGAGGCTGAGGGGAGACCTCATCGCCCTCTACAACTACCTGAAAGGAGGTTGCAGAGAGGTGGGGATGAGTCTCTTTAACCAAGTAATAAGCGATAGGGCAAGAGAGAATAGCCTCAAATTACGCTAGGGAGGGTTTAGACTAGATATTAGGAAGCATTTCTTTACAGAACGGGTTGTTAGGTGTTGGAATGGGCTGCCTGGGGAGGTGGTGGAGTCCCCATCCCTAGACGTTTTTAAGCGTCGGGTTGACATAGCGCTTAGGGGTATGGTGTAGTTGGGAACTGTCAGTGCTAGGTTTATGGTTGGACTGGATGATCTTCAAGGTCTTTTCCAACCTAGATGATTCTGTGATTCTGTGATTCTGTGACTTAAGGCCATGGTTTAGTGGCGGACTTGGTAACATTAGGTTAGCAGTGCGACTCGATAATCTTAAGGATCTTTTCCAACATAAATGGTTCTATGATCTGAAGTAGTCAACACAAACATGCCATAATTGTTTCTCTTCTGACTGTGAAGGTAGTTGAGGGCAATTAATATGCATGCAGATATTTGCATTTGACATTCCTAAAGTTAAGCAGGATGAATTATACTCTTCAGGGCAGTAATTCATCTCATCCAAAATAGTTGCCTGGGAAAGGTGAGATGACTCTCTGAAGACACTTCTTTCCCTCCAGGTCCCTCAAATAAGGTCATGAGCTGAGAGACAGTATATTTATTTTGAGAGATGGCTTCTATTCTTTGGATGTCAATGTCTATACAATTGTGTAGTTTGATATATTCACCTTGTGGCTGCACATGACCCTACTGTGACAGTTTCACAGTATTTACAAGTCATCACAGAAGGAGATACTCTGAAGGTAAGTTTAAACAGTAAGAAGATGCAGGTAAAGGAAGAAAACGTGGAGCTTCAAATAATACAAGAAGGAAAAAGTGAGACTACGGTGCCTGTCTATTGACTGATCAGAATCCCAGTGGTCTAAAACTGGAGGAAATCTCTAAGGATTAGAAAGGGATTAGAGGAAGCAGATTCTATAAAATGTAATTCATAAGGTACTGGAGATGGAAATATACCTAAAGTGGTCTCATTTCCATGATTGTGAGTCTCAGATATGATTTTCTAGGTATCGGTCATTGGAAATTCAGAAATGAATCTGAAAATCATTGCACAAGTCAGCAGAGATGACTTTATGTTTTCTGTGAATTACTTCCCTGAAGAGATTTGTTTAACCAAAAAAACAGCTTCATCTCGGAGAGCACTGCAGAGGCTAAAACCAAAATATTCAAAACATGCAACATGTTAGAACTTTGATATGCCAACAAATCAAGAGGATCATATGGCTCATATAAATGGCTTCAGATACAGTGTTCACAGACCTTTGTATAGATCTTCTGTGATAGTCAAGACCTAAGATATTAGCAGGGCAAAAGACATGCTGACAATGGAAAATGAATGATGATGAGATAATTTCTTCTGTAATAGGGCTATGTTAGAACAGAACTTAAAGCTGTTCCTATAAAAGCGTGCAATGGCAACACTGTCAGTGAGGAAAGTGATCAGGAAACAGGGTAAATTTCACCTGCTTTAGCTACATAAGTGTTCATCTGAGGCTATTCTGAGTGGCTGTAGAAAGAAATGGACACTCTCCAGGCATGAATCATCTGACCTATTTTAAATGTTTACTTCAGGATGAGATGAATCAGCTTCTAAATACACATTAATAATGAAGACTTGTTCAAATTAATCTTTCATAGAGTGTCTCTGAAAAGACGAGTAGAGGAACATTCCCTTAAGAATCCATGAGTAAGATACTTCTAAATATTAATAATAATTTTGCTGTAGCAGGTGTCTCAGAAAAGCAGTTGGCATTAATAAAATTATCCTAAAGAATTAAGAGGCCTAGATAAGCTTCTGAAAAGGGACTACTTGCCCAATATGGGAGATCGGTTGGGAAGGAAGAAAAGGAAACTTTCCTTAGGTACAGGAAAGAGAACTGAGAAATGTTGTATCTAAAGGAATACTTCAGGGGAGCAAAACTTACCTGACTAAAATAGACACAGAAGGGGAAGGAATATTTTCATAAGATGGGGCTGTGAAGGTATTATTCCCTGAACACAAACCCAAAACAAATGTAAGAATTTTTTTTTTTTCACAATATTCTAAAATGACAGCATCACAGTTAAGACAAGTTGCTCTGTATTGTTTTGTTAAACAGTCTAATTTTAGAAAAGTTACTAATTTTATGAAGATTCCTATACAAATAAGTACTTTAACTACTAGGATTCAGATAATATTGAATTTGATAGCAATGAGTATAAATCAAAAACTGGGAACTCTCCACAATAAAATACCAGACACAAAGGAAATCCTAGCACTGATATTTATCTATTAATATAAGAAAACCATATAACTATGCCAATAATAATGTAAAAGAAGCAGAAAGATTCTCATGATCTCTCTTTGTATTCAGAAAAATTCAAGATGTTATAGTCATGTCAGATGATGATGATGAAATACCTCCCACTCCCACAGTAACTCTGGAGGTAGTTAAGCAGCAACTACTAAAAATAGATATTTTTAAATCAGTCTTGCATTCAATAATTTTAAAAGAGCTGGCTGGAGAGCTCTCTAGACAATTGACATTGATTTTTCAATAAGTCTTGGAACACTAGGGAAGGTCCAGAGGACTGGTAAAAAGCTAATGGGTCAAAACTTCAAAACAGCAAGCAGGGTGAGCCATATAATTATATGTGCATAACCTATCTTTGATCCCAGGAATACACTGGAACATTTCATGCAGGACTCAAAGACTAAAGGATTCAAAACAGATAACACAGAAGATGTAAATCAATACTGATTCATTGAAAACAGCAGTTATCAAATTTCTACAGTTTTTCATCAGATTACATGACTGATATGTCATAGCTCTGATGCAATCCTTAGATGTATGCAAGTATTCTACTTTATGTAATAAGACATTTTAGAAACAAAGGAGTGGAAGGGACTTCCTGTGCTGCTGAAATCGTTCATCAACTCATTTTTCATATAAGACACATCTTAAAAGTAACTAAAGTTTTTGTTCTTTTATCCTAGAATGTGAACCTACAATAACACTATATCTATTTAATTTCTTCCCAGAAAGTATTATATGTTTTTATAATTGTTTATACCTTTTTTTTTTTTAACCTGGCTATGAATTTTATTCTGTGGATTTAATAGGTTTTGACTTCGGATTTTTCTTGTTTTGGTTTTGAATTAGTGTTTGGTAGGACATACAAAACTGTTATCTTTCCAAAGGTGCCACCTCATTCACCAAGTTTTTCATTCACTTTTCCTATAGTGGGCTCCCATTTTCAAAGACAGCTTTAGTGGCCTCTTTCTAATCACCTTCTATTTATAATTCATCTACATACTGTACATGAGTGACTAGATCTACACAAAAGTGGTGGTATGCGTAATGTGTATGGTAGTTATATAAGAGCTATGCATTACCTTTTATATAAACTTGCACATACACATTTCAATGTCAATGTATTACTCAACTTTTCAAGGTCATCCAAATCTTTCCATATGCTATTTTAATCTTCTGCATTAATAACATCTCACATCACAACATAATTAGAATATTTCATTAGCAAACTCTTACTTTTTTTTTTAAGCCAGTTACTAATATCAGTCACCTTAAAATAATCAAAGACGAATTCTTAAGGAACTCCACAAACAAATTCCAGTAACTATCATAGTCTTCTTTCAGAACAATTTTGTTGCAATCTCTCCTGTAGCCAGTTACACAATTTACAGTTCTATGTCTCATCTTCTTCAGTTCACTAATAATTTCCCATGTGGTGCTAAATTGTTTTACTAAAATCTGGGTAGATTAGATATATCACAATTCTCTTGACTAAAGAAAGCTGTCAGATTGCTCTGGTAGAAACTACCTTTGGAAAAACTATTTAAATTTATTTCTCATGTCCCTATATCTTTAACTGTTCTTTTCTTTAAAAATGGCATTGTATATCTAGGTCAAGTTAATAATTTTTAGTCCTTCTCATCACATAAGTACAATATTTGCTACTTTTCCGATGAAATAGTATCCACCATGAACTGATACTTTTAATTAAAAACCTTTGTCACTGGATTGATGACATCATACACAAGTTGATACAATGTTCTGAGAGGGAAATGATACAGAAATCCTAAATGTTGTTCATTAAACTCTTAGGTTTCTGTTCTAATTCCTCTGGGGTTGGTTAGTTTTTTTTTTCTGTAAATTTATTCTCCTTATCTGCTTTGCTTTTGCTTCATTCTTACTGAGAACTGCAGCAAAATATTAATTTTGTTCTGGCTCATATCCTAACTATAATCTCTATCCATATGTCTGCCCTCATTTTCTTTTGTATCAAAGAACTTTTGATATTTTATTTACTTAAATTTACTTTGTAGAGTTTAATTTGATTTATGGTTATTACTTACTAATTGCTAAGACAATTTTCTCTGATGACCAGTAATTTTACACTGTTTGCGGAATTTTTGAGTCCTCTCAATGTACTGGTTATTTTTTCCTGTGAGATTTACAGAACTTTTCTACAAGTTGCTTCAGTACAAGTACTTAGGTACTCCCTTAGGAAACAACATGAAAATTTTGACAAATGTGACTGATATAAATTTTGAACCCTCTTTGCTTTCAAGTTCTTCTGAGTAAATTGTTTCAATAAATATTTTGTTAGACTTTCAGAGTATTCCTGTTTGATAGAAGCAACAAACAATAACTATGAGCTCTATGAGCTTGTTTTTAATTTACCTTTCCAGGAAAGAACATCAGAAATACCTGGGCTTTACCATTATTTGTGAAATATAAGGGTGCAATAAAGTTCCCATATTGGCATTACTTCCAGCAGTACTATCCCTATAACTACTTAAAAGATACTTCATTTAGAAAACTCTACAGAACATCTGCTTCATGTACCATCACAAGGAAAGCCATAAAGTACTTCATGATTTTTAGTAACAAGGTCTGTATTAAAAAAAAAATGTTTGAAATTACAACAATGTCAAGCTGAGAGGACAGAAACATCACCAATATCCTAGGTTCCTACATTTAAAAGCAATTTCTAATTGAAATTCCTGGAAAATGCACTGTGCCATAAAGGAAAGATGAAAAACAAACAAACAAAACCATTTTTGCCAATAAAATTAAGGGAATATTACTCCCTAAACCCCAGATTTGACAGTCAATTTAACTCCATGAGTAAGGTGCACCAGTTGTGCCCCCTTTCCTGATTTATCTCTGTCCATGACAATTGGCAGTTATTTCAGTGGCAGGTAAACCTATCTTCTTATCAATACCAGGAGCAGTAAAGTTATATACCAAAGGAGGAAAATCATTATGATCCTGTTGGTGATGAACAAATGCCATGAAACAGGGACTTAATGTCAATAAACTGCAAAGAAATAGAGGCAATACATATCAGTCATGTTACCATTATCATTACTGAGTTCTATTTTTCAAATCAAACTCTTTGCTGAAGAAATTTAAACAATACAAAATCAAAATGTATATTATATTATATTATATTATTAAGGAATATCATTGAGCAGTTCTGTTTTCAGAAACTTTCACTGACAAAATCCACTTTTTATTCCTGAATTATGTTAGCAATGACCTGGGAAAAAATATTTTTACCTGAAGTACTGGAATTCTTGGAAAACTGAGTTCTACCAAGGAGCCTGTATTTTCATAAAGACAAATATAAGGTTATATCCTAAAAAGAAAGACATACTTAAACATATAGGGCTTTCATCCTTTACTTACCACTTTGTCCTGAAGAATTTGGTGACCATGGTGATTAATTTGCTAAAGATAAGACCCTGCTTCAATGTTGTGGTCAGAAAAGTTAAGTAAAGCTTAAACGAACAAAAAAAAGAAAGAATTATGGACTTTATATTACCTCTGTAGTTGACACTGCTTGATTTCCAGCAATTCACTCTTAGCTGCATTCCACTATTCACACTATCATGCTGCAGTATCCATTTTCAGTGTTCACTGAAAAAAAAAGAGTTGCTGAGATATTTAAATTATTGGGAAGGGTTCAACATGGAATCATGAGAATGATTAAGGGAAAAGAATTTCAGTGTTGTGATGGATGTTCAATCTATTTAGTTTATGAAGAGAAGATTAAGAAGTGATTTAAGCACTGTATATATTGTTTATGTGGTGAGTAGAATTGTTAGGTTTTCAGGTTAACAATGGACATTATTATGAATACAAGCAAGATAATGTAGGCTGTAGATATAAAACATACTAAGTATTCCATGTGTTACTGATATATGTATACTTTGACACTGCAGTAAATGTAGAGTTTGTAACATTTCATTAAGTATAAAATGTTTAGAGCCTGACACCTGGAAATCAATGCCAATATAATTTCATTTAATATGGTAACTGATTATTGAAATAATTTTTACAGCCTAAGAGAATTCTCCTGTCTCAAATGAATTTTTTAAAAATCAAGTTAGGATTTTTTGGGGTTGTGTTTAGGAATGACACTCCTAAAGTCCTCTTCTAGAGTTATATTTTCCTCAGTGAGCAACTTTGATTAATATGGGTTGAGGTGGGCAAAATAACCCTTCACAGTAGAATTATGCTAAACACAGCAGATTGTTTACTTACGCTTGATCCAAGTTATATAATGCTTCTACCATTCAGGAAAATTTACAGATGAATTACTGAGGATGAAGCTCAGATAATTGTAACATTGATCTGTTTGTAATCTTGCTAGGGATTGATAACTCTCTGATCTTCTATTATTGATGGTATTTGAATCTCATTACCAACTGATATTTACAGCATATCAATGGTTCTTTTTTATTCATGAGCACAAAGGAGTTGGATTTTTTGTTGGTTTTTCTTCATATGTGTACTAAAGTACTGTCAAGAGAGACTAACTGTGGAAGAAAAATAGTACTTCCATTTGGCTTGAAAAACACTGATCCATTGATAGATTTTATATTTGCCACAGCATCTACTTCTCAATTTAGGTTGCAGCCACACACTAGACAGAAAACTCTTAAAACCCAATCTGCTTGAGAACAATAGAATATATCCTGTCACTAGAACAAACACAACTGACAAGCTAAAATTTTGTATACACAGTTGGCTTCATTTTTATGGTGTCTTACTGAAAATCACTGATGTCTGTTAAAGGCTACCACTGTGCTGTCCTCTACTTTTTCTAATGTACAGACAGAAATTTCCTGTGTTGCCAATTCTCTTAATTTTCTTAAAAAGAGATAAACAGGGTGAAATTCATTAAGATCTTGAGGATCCTTATCCTTCATAATTAAAATTCAACACAACTAGAAGGAATCTTACATGGAAACAGAAAAAGCCGATGCATTATCTAACTATACAGACAGCTGTACAAGCCAAGTGAAATGGGTTAGTTCAATGTCCATATTCTGATTTTGACAGCAACTTTGTCTTTACTAAGGTACAGGTATTCCTCACAAGCCATTGTTTTCCAAACAGATTGGTGATATATTTCATATACTGGGAAAAAATGTTTTTATTTCGGTTGGAGTTAGATTATATTCTGCAAAGACGTAGCTGTGAGACAATTTTATTGTTAAAGATGGCAAAAAATGACTTAGAGCTTTTTAATAATAAATATTATCATTATTACTAACATTTTAAGGGGAGATTATATTATTCTTTTCATGCTGACTTCTTGAGTAATTAAATGGACAACGTTTTAGTTTTATGAACAGTAAGTAAACTGATTTGACAATCAACTGCCTTGTATATGAGAGCTACTTTATATATATTTGGCCAGACCAAACTAATCCTAAAATAGTCATTCTCATGAGCACAGAGTCCCTTTTATATTGACTGAAGTAGAGTACAGAAATACAGAAACTGATTAATCATCTTGGTTAGTCCAGATCTGTGACCTGGAGTTCCAAAAACATGAGTACAACAAAAAGACTAAGTATAATGCCATCTTGAAAAGCAATGCTGAAGACCAAAGGGACAGGAACAGAGCATTTTCACTCTACTGATAAGCAAGGTTAAGATTGATTCATTTTAAGACCTCCATTTACATACTTGTGGGGACAGAACATGCCTAAAATCCCTGTCAATCAAAGAAGTCAGTGGAGACTAAGAAAAATTCAGAATGTCATAAAACAGGAAGAACAGATTTAGTTGCTTACCCATAGGTACCTAATCCCATTTGAAACACGTTAGTTTATTTGTATGCATATTTGCACAGGGACAGCAGATGTGGCACAGAACTTACAGGATATCTACAACCTCAGCAGCCTCTTGGAGTGGCAGCTGAAGGCCAGGTGGGACTTTCCACAGAGCCTCAACTACATTAGTCATCTTTTGTCAGGTGAATGACCCTATAAAGCTAAGGCATGCAAATAGTACTCCATGGCCCAGTGACTGAAATGACAGCCTTAAATCAGTTTCTACCATGTTACAGAGGCTCTAAAAATAAACAGACAATAATTAAAATAAAATTTATTTCTGATACAATCAACTGGTACTTCAGCTATTATTCATAAACAGGAGATCCGAATGCCCATGAGAGGAAAAAACTATTACTGCACAAAATTCAATAAACTCCTAGGATTTAATGACAATCCAAAACATTTGATCATTCACCTAAAAAGTGAGGGCTCTCAACCTTGAGGAGTTTCCTTGGGCAGCATCCTGACTCAAGGGGAGAGTCCTCAACCACAGCGTGCTGCTTGAGGGGACACTAGCTCAAAATGACTTGCCCAGGGGACTCCACTTATACCCAAGCTGAATGTGATCTGTGGTCAGTATCAGTCCTTGTTGGCTGAGGGCCCCAATTACCGTAAAACTCTGAGAACAAGGACATGAAAAAAGAAATCAACAGCCACTATATTTCAGCACCCAGAAAGGCCCATCTTCATTGGTGTGAGTGTACCTGCTACACCCCAGACAGGTGTCTTGAGCCATCTGAGCTCTCCTAGAACATTTAAAACATGTATATGATACTGTTAGATATGACACTGGGTCAGTGGGAGACCTGTAAAATGATGAAGCATGAATTGGAGCCTTGGGCAGATATATATCCTGGAAGATCTCATATGATAGTGATCATTTGACTCCAACCTAGCAAGTGAGTTGTAGATAGCTGAATTGAACTGAATGTCTCCACAGGAGCATGAAGATACCCACATACAACAGTTAAGCCTAGATATCTTCAAACTAATCTAAAACAGACATCCACTACAAATTACATCTCATTGTCTTATATTGCTTGTAAAACAGCAGCAAGACTACAGCATATAAAGAACCATAAGATCTGAGAGTTCCCTAACAGCAGGATCAACTTCACTTATCCTTACAGGGGATTAATTTTTTTACCTCTTGTAAAAATCGGATATCTGCATATGTGAATTCCATATAGAAAGTAGTTAGCAGAGTCTTTTAGGAATATCAAAACCCCAGATCAATCTCCGAGATTTTACAAGTCTTTACAATTAAAGAACTTGGACTCTCAAATGTCACAATTCTTTGTTGATAGTAGTTTGACTGTCTGTAGTAATCTCTTTAAATTAAACACATAATTTAGTTATCCTTAGAAAAATCTGAATAACAACACGATTAATATTGATTCATTTATTAATTCATGAAAAAAATTATGGAATTTGGTCATGAAATACAATAAAATTATTTAAAATAAAGCTGATTTGCTGAACAAACAACCACAGGAGCAGAAGAATCACAGAAGTAATTTATCTGAATTAATGTAAAAAACAAAATAGTTTGAGAACTTTTTCTTAGGGAAACAGACTGAGAATAGAAATTATAATAAAAAGGAAGCTATATTTTGCTATCTGAACATTTTAGAAAATTGCAGCAAGTCTTCAAGGTAGAATATATTAGAAAAGGAAAATTGTATATTCTGAAAGTAGTATTGAATTATTTTGTTACAGGTATTAGACTGTGTTTTATTATTGGGTACTTCATTATGCTATACAGTATACAGTATTACTTCTAAATTTTAGTAGAAGTATTTTTAAATTATATTTGATATCTGTAAATAAGAGACAAAACACACTTGTTTGTAAAGAAGAACCCAGCACATGGATTTCAGATATTTATATTATTTACAGCTATTTCTATTCTCTATTATTTCTAAAAATATAAATAATTTTCTGTACTTCTCTTATTCTATTATATTTTATTATTTTATTTCTATTTCAATTATTTATATGTAATAATAAAAATAATAATACAATAAAAAGATAATAACAATATTACATAGTATAATAATGAATATCAGCAAAGGTCAAATAAATGAAGAAATAGGAAGAACAAATACTCAAGTCTGAAAAGAATAGTATTCCAAGGGTGTTTTGGACTGTAAGGCACTTTACAGTAATAGTGTTTAACATCCTGTTTTCCTTAAACATACTAAGAGTGATTCATTAAAAGAAAAACTTGAAATATCTGCTTCATGAGGAATTCCAGGTTTTAAAACTTTGTGTAGAATTAAAAGTTTATGACAAATTACATTACAAATGTTAAAAAGCTGGAATGTTTATAATTTTAGAATATGCATGTTATTTAAAATAAAGGTGAAACTGCCATTTTGGAAAACAACATGAAACCACTTTATCTAAAAAATTCAATTTCAAAGCCAATGTTTTTAAACTAGCTATAATATTTTTCTTATAATAAGAAATAAGCAATGCCTAGGTTGAGAGAGTTGAGATAATATAGCTTTTCAGTTTCCAGTGATGTTGATAATTGAAAATATTTTCCCTGTCTTAGTTGATCTTCAGGGATTTAAGAGCATTTAACATTTACAGAATTTTTTTTGCAAAACGCTCTGCACTATTATCTGTTTGAACATTTTGCAACACAACCTCCTTTTATGATATGGAAATGGAATTGCCAAACATACAAATTCAGGACACTACAGTAATGGACATCTCTGAAATGTCTTGAGAATCTATCAGAGAAAATCACTAGTTTGATGTGAAACTACATCCTTTAAAAAAATTTTAGAAACCTTTTAAAGACCTTTAAAAATGTTCTTTGAAAATGTACACTAGATGACTATCATCATGTATAAGCTCTGGTCATGTCCCTTTATTTGAAGGTTAGTCTGCAAAAAGCATCATGGGAAATCCTTAAGATGCTGAATAGGATTTAACGAACTATAACTCACAGATGCAGGTACATCTCCAGACATACTGTGTCAGTTATGTTCTAAGTTCTTTAATTTGTATAACTTCATTCTAACTAATTCATGAAACAAAAAACCAATTATGCTATATGCTGTAAAATCAAAAATTCAGAAAGGTTATCATTGACTCAAAGCATTTGCAGGGTAAGAAATACCAGGTAGGCAAAGGGAGGGCAATAACTGGGAACAATGTGATCATGGAGCTCATCTTTAGCCTATCTATTAGGTGAGGTCAGGTCTATACTATGCAAATGATGTCTGTATCCTACAGACACTAACTTCCCCCTCCTCCCAATTAATTTTACAGTCATAAGTTTTGCACATGTCCACAGCTTTTAGGAATAGCAGATGAGTTTGTAAGATTTACAACCAGATACTTTAGAGTGTTTTGTCTTTCCAAGGAACTCTTTATGGAGTGAGGATAGCAGCATCTGCTCATCAATAATTACCTGCTGTTGCTGGGGAGTATTTTTAATCAGCTGGCAAAATTAGGAAATCTTCAAGATCTAGAACCCCTGGATGGTTCTTAGGCTGTACTGGTTCTGTCACTTGTAATTTGCATATTTGTAGTGGAGTAGCATGCTACTCATTATGAGAAAAAGGCTTCTAAATAGCTGTGAACACATTCGAGAAAGCAGTCAGATGGGAGGAGGGGGAGGGGGGAAATCTTGGCTGATGCTGTTAAAACATGACAAGAAATTGTACACCTGGAAGTGGAGCATGTGTCTTTCAGAATCTCAGATCGTAGACACTGACTTTTATCTTTATTTTATGCTGTTCAAAAAGGTAATTAGCTATATAAATGCACGTAGATCTGGAATTCAGTTATTACTCGACACATGCAAAGCTTTCATTAATGAAACAAAATAGTTTGCAGCTTGAAAACAAGCATTATTAGATGATAGAGGAAAACCTGCAACTCCTTTAGTGGAGTTTCTGAGGCAGTTTTGGTAAGCAACTCACCTCAGCAGCTTCACAAATTTTAGTTTGTTTACATCCTTTTCCAGTTAGGAATAAGATTAAGTTGACATTTTAATTTACTTAAAAACATTATTGAGCATTTTACTCATAAAAGCTGGCTTGAGCCATTAAGCATATTTCACATACAACTATTAACCTTCTCTGAGACTCAGTGGATGGTTAGTTAACAATTTTGATCATTAAATTATTAAGAAAATTTAGGGGAACATGCTAAAGATGGCATGGAGCAGGGGGGGAAATAAGGACCATATCTTCTGTGTTGTACTGATTTTCATAGGGTGCTGTGAAAAAATATTGCAGGATGGAGCAGGAAATACAGGGAAAGAATTATTCATAAGGAGGTAGGGGTAAATGAAGAAAAGACAAAAAAAAGTTCCACATGCATATCTCTTAATGAACACAGGAATTCAAGATTCCTCACCTCCTGTGGAAACAACAGGCCAGTTCAGCATTACTCCTTTATTCCCAGTTCATTGTTAACCACAATAGAAAAACGTTATTTTTTTTTCCTGACATAAAGGTATGAATGCTTCTTCACTGGCACTTATTCTTGAAACTTTATATATGACAAGGCAGTATATTAGATGTAATTAGTTATCCTTACTTCATGTGTGATAAAAACAATGAAAACCCCAGTCACAGGAAGGCTGTCTTACAGACTTCTGGAAGAGTCTGAAAGGTCACACAGTCAACAGGTCTGGAGATGAACTGAAATGAAGTACAAGGAAGAGTGTTTTTCTCTGGATCCGACACGTGCACCTGTGGCATACTATTCTGTGCAAACACCCAGGAGAAATGACTGGGAATATACAGGGTGAACTGTAATTAGCATAGGAGTGGATTTGCATCTCAGAGCATTACTAGATGGAGTGAAAATGGTTATGAAGGTATTAGGTATGAAATATAGCCAGTGAAAGAGAAACAGAGAACATTAAAAGTTAATCAAACTTATTTGTAAAGATTACCACGTTACTGGCACGTATTTTATAGAGGAACTTTTTAGTTACTGAATTATTACTTTGAAATTCTTCCTTATCTATTAATCCATTTATTTAGTAAGTCACAAAACAGTCCATAATTTTGGCAAAAAGTAGAGTCCAGGAAGCATAGTAGGTTATGAACTCTGGCACTGAAATAATTTAATAAAAGTAAAATATAGTTTATGGAGCTCAGTTTTGCTCCTGCAGCAACAGCAGTCTCATGAACTTGTTTGTTTCAGTGAATTGACTCTTGTGCAAGAATAAAATTAAGTCTTCAGGAATTTTCCTTAAAGAAATAAGATTAAAAATAAGTCAAATATTTCAGATGATACAAAAAACATTAGGGTATTGTTTTTCCATAAAGTAAGACAATGTCATGATGGCAAAAATCCACAAAAAAATTCCTTGTCATTGCTGTTAGACTGTTGACTTGAAATTGTCCTTATCAAAGGAAAAAAAAAAAAAATCTAATATGACAATTCTAAATTTTACATAATTCTCAGTATAAACTATGACTAAAATTTAATTTTAAAGTGTTTTATCAAAAAATCAGAAGAAACCGTAACCAAAATGAAATTCTATTTTATTTTTTCCACCTGAATGTCTGATAAATTCAACCTAAAGATAAATGTGATTATATCAAAAAGTAATTTTTTTAGTGAACACTTTACATAACATAATGATTTCCTCTTCGCATTACAAGAGAGAGAAGAAATATAGTTTTACTTTAAAATTGTCTTTTTCTTGATTTTTTTTTTTATAAATTCTAATATAACATTTTGAAGTGTTATGACTAGAGATGGTCTAAATCTCAGATACTAGAATACAGTTATATAATTCATTAAAGTAGCTAACAAGCAGCTTACAAGGCAAAGGCTCCAAAAGCTGAAATTAAATTTGATACAATTGCTTCTGGGATCCTTAGAAATCAAATCACTATTAGGGTTCCATACTGTAGTTTGTAGATTACCTACAAGCTTTAAAGTGATCTATAGTACAACATTTGATACACACTGGGTTTTATTTCCAACAGCTGTAAGTTTACTATTTTTGAGCTTGCTACTTTGTCATGTGGTCCCTCCTGAAGACTCTTAAAGCTGTGACTTCCACTAGTACTCAAATTAGACTTGAGTGGAAGGAACAAGCCTCAAGAAGGCTAATGCTGGGATTAAGGTGAATTTTAGGTGTCTGTTTCCAAAACTGCAACCTTCAAAACCCCTGCTCTGTTGTATCTTAACTACAGAGCCCCCTCAACTCCTCAGACACTTCAGTTTGAGAATCACATTTTCCAGAAGCACATGAGGTTCTTCTGTACATAATTAGAAATATTACCTTTTTGCCATGGCTCAATGATTTTCATGCTGAGTCTTTGTGATGAAGCATCAGAGGCGGGAAACACAAACAGTTCAGTCCAATAGATATTCCACTTCAATATTGCAATTAAAAATATCTACCTAGAAATTTTTCAAAGTTACTTGTTCCAAACAGCAAAAAGTCAAGAAGAAAAAAGTAACTCAGAAATCAGCTGAACCTCACCCAAATCTGAAAGCCAGTCATTCCTTAGCTAACATGTTCTGACCTGTGGAAAAGTCACTGCACATAAATTTTCATGCTGTTTCTCTCTGAAAACAACACTTTCTAAGAATACACATTATATTTCCAAATAAATGGATCAAGAAATGTTTACCACAGTTATTACATTCATAGTATTATTCTAATGTGTTTAATTTTCAGGTTTTTTCAGACTATACATCCCTAGCCCTTAGTGGTACCACAGCTGGGTCCATTTTTCTGCATGAAAGACAACCCACTGCAAGACAGCACTTTCACTAGATCTCAGAAATACTCATATGTAAGCATTAAATTGACTGTAGGGATAAAATTTTCTATATGTTGTAGTGTATTAAACTGAAACACTTCATTTTAATTAGAAATTAGTCTTGAAGTCAAATGTAGGACAGAGTAACAAAGAGATCTGTCTTGCTTTAAAATGTTAAACACCAACGTGTTAGAACTAAAGTATTAAAACCAAATCAAGTCATATGTGGAATTTGAAATAAGGAACAACCAAAAGTAAGTAGAAGTGGCTTATAAATGCAATAATGGATATCCCACAAGGGGAAAAAAAAAAAAAAGAATAAAAGGACAAAGCAGCAGAAATATTGTAAATGGATTTTTAAACACTTATTTAAATCCAAATATCCAGAACACATTTTTAAGTCCTTTTAACAGCAAAATGTTTTTTTATTTTTATAAATCAGAGCACTGCACCCTGTTCCTTAAAAATATTAATTGCTGATGATACTAAAGGACGCTTCATAAGGTATTGTAAAGAATGGTATCAGAAGTGTTTAGGTATATAGTTTTTCACACTGACCAGTTTGAAGGGTGCAGTCTATCTGCCCATCTGTTTGCTTTGGTTTCTGTTGTTGTTTTGGTTTAGCTCTTTTTTGGTTTGATTGGTTGGTTGGTTGGTTGGTTGGTTGGTTGTTTTTTTCCATTGTGACTTATAATCTGGTACAATGTCAGTAAGGTTTTAGGTGACAGGTCTGTGTTCTACAATTCTTCCATGATGAGAAAATTTGGGTTATCGCCTTGAAATATTACAGAACTGAATTATTTAGTTACTAGACAGAACCAGTTCTGTGTTATTAAATTCATTGGTCTTTTCAGATATACCCTATTCTGAGTCTTCTCTCTGCCATTATCCCAGTCCTATGTAGAGAACTTCTCTGTAGGGCCAGGAAAATATTACAGTTTACCTCCGGAAAATGAAAGATAGTGAAACTGTAAACAGGGGCAGTGAAAAAGTCAGATACCCAGTTACTACTTTAAGGACTCTGTTTTCAAGTAGGGCATGGATGATTTCTTGTTATTAATCTTTTTTTTTTTTTTTAATTTAAGCCTAATTCAACAAATAGCTTGATGGGGAAGAGGGGAAAAAAGAAAATTTTAAAAAGTGAAATTATTTTATTTTGATATTTTCCCATTTTTTTCCTGAAAAAATGATAAGTTGTCTTGAAAGACAGATTAATGTAATTTGAAACATTTTCAAAAAGTTCAGATTCAAGGTTGGTGTATGCAAGATTCATTGCAGAAAGAGAAATTTGTTAATGTACAAAAAAATTGTCTAAGGCTTTTCAATGTAAACATTAAGAAAGAAGCTACTTCTTCTGCCTAGTTCCTTTAAGGGTCTAATCTCATTAAGTAGAAGCAAATGTTTTACTAATTAGAGTAAATGTTTTATAAAACTATATGTCACTGCTGTTTTCCAAAAAGATGCGTGACCCTTTCTGAGTTATCACAAAATTTAGAGTCAAATGCTCCTTATTTCTCAAATACTGGAACTGGAGACAGCCAAGATAGAGGATCACTGTTTTACTGATGATCATGAGAATGGGAAGCAGTCTGTGGCAAAGGATTTTTGTAAATTTTAAGAATTTAAGAGGAAATGGTCATGTTTTGCAAAATTGTCCTATTTCAAAGTAGATTTCAGTCTGAGTAAATACATAAGAGTTAAACACTTCTCTAAATAAAAATAATTTTGGTATTTACTATTGTTTGTAAATCCCAGTTCTAAAGTAACTTGTGCTCAAATGAAAAGTAGAGAGTAACAGATGACTGTGCCAGTTAGAAAACTTCTGTTATTAAATAAAAGTCTTGAAGCTTGATTACTGCTTAAGTGTGGCCAGCTGAGAATAGTGACTTGTTTCCATTTATGGTTAAACTCAAATATTAGCCCAGCTAAATCCTTTACTTAAAGCTGTTAAGGTACTAGTACTAGATGATTTACTTTTAACTTACTAAGAATCTACCCTGTCACTTTAATGTCACAGTCCCTGTTTATAATTCCTAGTAGAGCAGAGTCTTTACAAACAGGGATAATCCTTTATTTGGTGTTTACTTACTAAGTTCCCTTTTTATCTTGACCTTTTACACAGCAGACTTTGTAGTCAGTAAGTATTTTTGGCAAGACAGACATATGTAGTAACTGGGTTTCTTAATGTATTTTGTTTTATTTTGCTCATCCATAAAATGCTAAACTGGATGTTATTATTTTGCAGTCATAATGAAGAGTAAGTGTGATGGTTTAGCCCCTGCCGGGGTCTGAGACCACGCGACCGCTGCCCCTCCCCCACAAAGGGAGTGAAATACAAAGCCCCAAGACTGAAATAAGGAAAGGTTTAATACAACAGAGCAACAGCAACACAACCAACAACAGCAATAACAATAACAGTAATAGTGATAGCAATGAACAGAGCAAAATAGCTACCAAATACAGCAGTTTGAAGCACGATGTACAAAACCACGAGTGCACCGCGCTCCGCGCCAGGAAAAATGTGATCTGCCACGATGTGACGTCCGTATGGTATCTGAATAACCCGGCTAGAGCTTCCCCCCCCACTGCTGGGGAAACTTAACCCTATCCTGGTTAAACCAGGACAGTAAGGCACTGAAATCACCTGCATTCATACTGTTAAGATTTTTAAATTTTTATATATCTTTTTCTACTTCCTTTCAGCTTTTAAATCTACCTGTGCCTTGTACCATTACTGCAAGTCTATGAAGTTATATAGTCTGACTTATAAATTAAAACAAGGTCTGGAGAGCAAGAAAGCAATAGTGAATATTATACCTTTAAATCATTTCTCCAGAGCCATTCCTAAAATAAATCAGCTTGTGTATCGACTGTTAATTTGGACTGAATCTGATTTTATTATCTGGTAACAACCTGCCAATGTGTTTATGTTTCACATTTCTGTGAGCATGCTTAGTTCTCTCAGAGTACCCAGTTTTCATACAAAGTCAATGGAAAGAAGTGCCTTTGGAAGCTTCTTGAGGAATATGCTCTCCACTAAGCTAAAGTATTTATGTAGATTCCAGAGGAAGATTTTCAAAAAGTCACCTGTCTGTCTATGGAAAGGGCAAGATGCTGATGCAGGGGGAAGGGTTTATGAGGCAACCTAAAAGGTATATACAAGTTAGGAGACAAAGTCAGGTGAGCCAGACCCTGTCCAGTCCCCAAAATGCTTCTCTGTATGCCACCCTATTTACAAATTCTGCTATAAGATTTGCCAGACAAGATATAACAGAATGTGCATGAGATCTGGGTGACTAATATCAGTTCCTGAAAGTATAGATTATCCCCAGAAGATAGATGGCCTCTCCGTTTTTGATGACTGAGTTATCAAATTACTTTCAGGTACCTTCTTACTACAGTATCTTACACTGTTCTTTGTGGAACAACTTAACTATATATAAATTTAGAGTCAACTCAAGCGAAACACAGAAATTATAATTTTTAATACATATATAATGTGGAGTTCTGTTATAATTAATCTTGCAATCTTTTTAAGTCTCAAAATCTATAAAGTCAAGGCAGACATTTATCTCAGTAAGACTAAGCTTTTCTATAATGAATTTACATTTAGATTTTTATTTAAAGCAAAAAGAAAATCAGAAACTGAATATTATTGAATATTATTATTTTCATATGAGATTCAACAAGGTGAAGTGTCAGCTCCTGTACATGGGTCACAACAACTCCATGCAATGCCATAGGCATGGGAAAGAGTGACTGGAAAGCTGCCCAGTGGAAAAAGGCCTGTGGGTTTTTCTTGACAGCCAGCTGAGCCAGAAGTGTGCCCAGGTGGCCAAGAAGACCAATAGCATCCTGGCTTGTATCAGAAATAATGGGGCCAGTAGGATTAGGGAAGTGATCGTCCACCTGTACGCAGCGCCAGTGAGGCTGTACCTTGAATACTGTGTTCAGTTTTGGGCCCCTCACTATGAGAAACACAGTGAGATGATGGAGCATGTCCAAAGAAGGACAAGAAAGATGGTGAAGGGTCTGGAGCACAAGTCTTATGAGGAGCAGCTGGGGGAACTGGGTCTGGTTAGTCTGGAGAAAAGGAGGCTCAAGGGAGACCTCATCGCCTTCTACAACTACCTGGAAGGAGGTTGTAGTGATGTGGGTGTTGGTCTGTTCTCCCAAGCAACAAGGGATAGAACGAGAGGAAATGTCCTCCAGTTGTACCACGGGAGGTTTAGCTTAGATTTTAGGAAAAATTTCTTCACCGAAAGGGTTGTCAAATATTGGAACAGGCTGTTCAGGGAATTGGTTGAGTTACCATACCTGGAGGTATTTACACCCTAGATCCTCAAAGGTTGCTTCTAGCCCTTCCAAAAGATGTCTGCCACAGTTTCTGTTAACTACCTGACCAAAAATAGTTCATGGTTTCCTGGACTGTGCCCCAGTTTTCTTCTTCATGGACATCATGGGCTGGTTTCTTTCTTCCTCTCACTTTCATTACAGAATTGATTCAGAAATATTTGGATTCTTCAACTTTAAACACATCCAGTGAATTCTCTGTGTTATAATAATATCTATCCATTGTATATTTCCTAGGTAATTTTTAATCTCAAGAAGTGCCTTTCTAACTTCAAGTTTCTAATTCAACATAAATTACAATGAAAAACAATAGGTAGGAATGTTCTCTATATAATTAAATTACCACTGAAATTAATGGACTGCAAATTCTTCACTATTCTTATTAGGTGAGGCTGCTACATTTTTGGTTTTGCTTTTTTACTTTCAAGAAAAAATATAAACATATTGTTAAAATTTTAAATTCTTTGATTTAAATTTATTTTTTTTCCTTTTTAATAAAAAATAATGAAGGGTTGTGAAAAAAATCCAAGGCAACAATAACACTGCTTGGTGCAGTATTTAGAATAGAAAAATATCAAAATAAATCACAAGAGTATCAAGTTTGTGATTTGACAAAAAGCTATTGAAGGAGGAGATAACAAGCGTAAAGCACTATCACAAGTTCTCTAATCTTTCTTGTCTTGCTTGCTGATTAAAAAGGGATGGGCAATATCACTGGACTTCATCTTGTACTTCAAATTATATTAAAAGAAGACATACATAACAAAATCTCATTTACTTTACCAAGACATGGAGACTTTACTGAAAAAATCAAGATCAGTTAATTCATTCACTTTACTGAACATCAGCTGTTAGAATACGTACTTTAGGATTTGAACACAGGGCTTTCTCTTCTGCTGCCTATTGACTTCCCTGATAACTTTTCACAGAAAGAAAGAGTTGTGGGACATACGTAATCATAATGAGTTTTGAAAACAAGGACAGATTGTCTGTGACATATGTTTTGCTATTTTAAGAGTCTGGTTTACTATTTCATAAAATCCACATAAACCTTTTAAAATCTCTTATATTCTTTCACTGTGTCATCATCTTATGAAGTGATTTGAGGAGTCACCTATTTATCTTTCTTGCCTTTTCAGCATTACACTAGACTCAGAGATGCAATATGATTTTTTTTTTCTGCACTCCTATATATATTTGTAGTTGGCATTTTAAAGAATAAAAAGTAGGAAGCTGAGCCTACAGAGAGACCTTTATATGATGTATTTCAAAAGAAAAATACTCATGTCTGGGGAGAGAGAAGGATAGTTGATTATTTTTTTGTTTGTTTTCATGACTGTTCCACATTTTTTCTGCATAGTAAAAAATAGTGTCCAGGATGATATCCCTGGCACATAAAGATCTTGGCTGGTTCACATGCACAATAGAAACTGAACCACTCAGTCATATAGTGTCTGAAGAGCCTTTCTCATCAAAGCAGTCAAAGCAAGCTATTTGATAAGAACGTGAGATTTCAATAGTAGCCTGGATGTTGTGGAACTATGGGAGACAGTATAAAATAGCCTATATACAGGAATTTTCTTTCATCTGCATCTCTTGGGATGCAGATAGAATCCCATCACCTGTTGGGGGGACGGATGAGGATGAACACCGAAGAACACAGCAGATGAATTCGTGGCTTCAAGACTGGTGTTACCATCAGGATTTTGTTTTTTTCGATCATGGTTTGGTATACAGGGCACCAGACCTCTGGGCGTTAGATGGGATGCACTTGTCCTAGAAGGGAAAGAGGATCTTGGGGCAGGAGTTAGCTGGGCTCATTGACAGAGCTTTAAACTAAATTTGAAGGGGAAGGGGGCAAAACACCAGCCCATCTGAAGTGCATGTATACCAACGCACACAGCATGGGTAACAAACAGGAGGAGCTTGAAGCCCTGATGCAACAGGAAAATTATGATGTTGTGGCTATCACAGAAACATGGTGGGATGCCTCCCATGACTGGAGTGCACCAGTTGATGGCTACAAGCTCTTTAGAAGGGATAGACAAGGTAGGAGAGGCGGTGGGGTAGCACTGTATGTTAGGGACTGTTATGATTGCCTTGAATACCAGTGCAGTGAAGACAGGGTCGAGTGTCTTTGCGTTAGAATCAGGCGGAAGGCCAACAGGGCAGATGTTGTAGTAGGAGTCTATTATAGGCCACCCATCCAGGACAGAGAGGTGGATGAAATATTCTATAGGCACTTGGGTGAAATCTCACGATCGCTTGCCCTTGTTCTTGTGGGAGACTTCAACTTCCCAGACATCTGCTGGAAATACAACACAGCAAAGCGAGACCAGTCCTGAAGATTCCTGGAATGTGTGGGGGACAACTTCTTAACACAGCTGGTGAGAGAACCAACCAGAGAAGGTGCCCTGCTGGATCTCCTTCTTGTGAACAGAGAAGGACTGGTGGATGATGTGGTGGTTGGAGGACAACTAGGGCACAGCGATCATGAAATAATAGAGTTCTCTATTCTTAGAAAGGCCAGGAGAGGGGGCAACAGAACTGACATCCTGGACTTACAAAGGGCTGACTTTGTCTTGTTTAGGCACCTGCTTGAAACGATCCCTTGGGAAATGGTCCTGAAGGGTATAGGGGTCCAGGAAGGCTGGGTGCTCTTTAAGAAGGAAGTGTTTATGGCTCAGGAGCAGGCAGTCCCCAGGTACTCTAAGAGGAGCAGGCGGTAGAGAAGACCACCCTGGCTGAACAGGGAGCTTTGGCTGCAACTCAAGGAGAAAAGGAGAGTTTACAGCCTTTGGAGGAAGAGGCTAACCACTCACAGTGATTACAAAGACGCTGTGAGGCTATGCAGGGCAGAAATCAGGAGGTCCAAAGCCCAGCTGGAAATTAATCTGGTTTCAGCAATCAAAGATAACAAGAAATGTTTCTATAAGTATGTCAATAGCAAAAGCAAGACCAGGGAGAGTCTCCATCCCCTGCTAGATGCTGAAGGAAACTTGGTAGCAAGTGATGAGGGGAAGGCTGAGGTACTTAATGCCTTCTTTGCCTCAGTCTTTAATAACAAGACTAGTTGTATTGAGGGAATCCAGCCTCCTCAGCCAGATGATAGAGACTGGGAGAACGACCCCCCCGCAATCCAGGAGAGGGTCAGTGACCTGCTACATCACGTAGACACACACAAGTCTACGGGACTGGATGGGATACACCCGAAGGTGCTGAAGGAGCTGGCTGGGGTGCTCGCCAAGCCGCTTTCCATCATTTACCCGCAGTCCTGGCTGACCGGGGAGGTCCTGACAGATTGGAAATTGGCCAATGTGATGCCCATCTATAAGAAGGGTCGGAAGGATGATCCGGGAAATTACAGTCCTGTCAACTTGACGTTGGTGCCCAGGAAGCTGATGGAGCAGCTCATCCTGAGTACCATCTTACAACACGTGTGGGACAACCAGATGATCAGGCCCAGTCAGCATGGGTTTATGAAAGGCAGGTCCTGCTTGAAAAACCTGATCTCCTTCTACGACAGGGCGACCTGCTTATTGGATGAGGGAAAGGCTGTGGATGTAGTTTACCTTGACGCTAGTAAGGCCTTTGACACCGTTTCCCACAGCATTCTCCTGGCAAAACTGACTGCTCGAGGTTTGGATGATCGCACGTTTTGCTGGGTAAAAAACTGGCTGGATGGCCGGGCCCAAAGAGTGGTGGTGAACGGAGTTAAATCCATTTGGCAGCTGGTCACGAGTGGTGTCCCCCAGGGCTCGGTTTTGGGGCCACTCTTGTTTAATATCTCTATTGATGACCTAGACGAGGGGATCAAGTGCACCCTCACTAAGTTTGCAGATGACATCAAGTTGGGTGGGAGTGTTGATCTGCTCGAGGGTAGGGAGGCTCTGCAGAGAGATCTAGACAGGCTGGAGCAATGGGCTAAGGCCAACTCTATGAGTTTCATTAAGGCCAAATGCCGGGTGCTGCACTTGAGGCACAACAACCCCCAGCAGCACTACAGGCTTGGGGAGGAGTGGCTGGAGAGCTTCCAGTCAGAGAGGGACCTGGGGGTGTTGATTGACAGCCGGCTGAACATGAGCCAGCAGTGTGCCCAGGTGGCCAAGAAGGCCAATGGCATCTTGGTTTGTATCAGAAATAGCGTGGCCAGCAGGGACAGGGAAGTGATCTTACCCCTGTACTCGGTACTGGTGAGGCCGCACCTCGATTACTGTGTTCAGTTTTGGGCCCCTCACTACAAAAAGACATTGAATTACTCGAGCGTGTCCAGAGAAGGGCAACAAAGCTGGTGAAGGGTCTGGAGCACATGTCGTATGAGGAGCGGCTGAGGGAACTGGGGTTGTTTAGTCTGGAGAGGAGGAGGCTGAGGGGAGACCTCATCGCCCTCTACAACTACCTGAAGGGAGGTTGCAGAGAGCTGGGGATGAGTCTCTTTAACCAAGTAACAAGTGATAGGACAAGAGGGAATGGCCTCAAGTTGCACCAGGGAAGGTTTAGACTAGATGTCAGGAAGTATTTCTTTACAGAACGGGTTGTTAGGCATTGGAATGGGCTGCCTAGGGAGGTGGTGGAGTCCCCATCCCTGGAGGTGTTTAAGAGTAGGGTCGACATAGCGCTGAGAGATATGGTGTAGATGGGAACTGGCAGTGTTAGGTTAAAGGTTGGACTAGATGATCTTCAAGGTCCTTTCCAACCTAGTTGATTCTGTGATTCTGTGATTCTGTGAAAGCTGCCCTCTTTAATCCTCAGTCAGTAAATATGTATTGGGTTCAGCTGGGATGGAAATTGGTGCTGTATTTTAGATCTGTAAACAAAACAATATTGGTAACATACCAATGTTTTGGCTCTGCTGAACAGTGCTTACATCAAGGTTTTCTGTTTCTCACTCTGCTGCCCCAGTGAGTACACTGAGGGTGGGAAAGAGACTGGGAGGTGATGGAGGGAAGAAAGCTAACCCCAAATAACTGAAGGGATATTGCATACCATGCAGCATCCTGTGCAGCAATAAAACTGGGTGGAAATTTTTTCAAAGTAGCCATTGTTCAGAGACTGGCTGGGCATTGGTCTGCTTATCGTGAGTTATTGCTTTTGCCACACTTCTTTTTTTTTTTTTTTTTCCCTTCACTGATTAAATCCTCTTAATCTGAACCCATGAATTCTTTTTGTTGTTTTTGCCCTTCCATTTCTTTCTCCCATCCCACTGGAGGAAGGAGAGAGGGAGACACCACGCCAGCCAACCTCAACTCACCACAAACTACTAGCCTTGAGACAGAAACAATAATAGGCTCAGCTGGCTCAGAGAAAGGCAAGACCTGAAAGAATTAGTGTGGAAAATATTAGAAGAAGTAAAAGGGAGTTGTATGAGTTAGAATCCCAGAGAGGAAAAATATAGCTGCATGAAAAAGGTAGACTGAGACAAGAGTTAGAAGCTTGGAGGGGGAAAACTGACACAAGATAGAAAATAAAATGTTGAAGGAACCTTTGATTTGAAGGAGATTGATCAGGGACAGTTATAGTTCAGAAGAGGAAAAAATCAGAACTGGAGATAAGGGCAAGGAGGAATGGGAAACAAGCAAGTTTGTTACCAGCAGTCAAACCTGCCGGTCTATGGTAAGAAAGGATCACTGAAATCCATTCCTCAGCTCTCAGAAGAAAGTTGTGAAAAGTTGGCAAGATATTCACAGTTAATCTTCCCTCTCCAGTTTCCCTTCCTCGAGACAATAGCTACTTCCATTCCTATGACTTCCTCTGCTAGCTCATGTAGTACAGACATATGCAATGCATCAGACCATCTTGATGATCCATGAATGTAAAGCAGATGGGAAGTTCATAGTTTTGTTTGCAGTTTTAAATGTGAAACCTTTGTAAGAAGGGGATTCTGAAGGCTTTAAAGTCAAGCACTTAAAGGTCTCTGAGGCATTAATTCAACACCTTGTATATGAACACTATCAATATGCAGTTTAATGATGCAATCATTATTTTTTGCCATATAGCCTGTACATTATTCAGTCTATGGGGTAGAGCTGCATTAGTTATCAGTGAGGGTTATGCAGGTTCTTCGTTATCCAGTTATTCCTACCAGCTCAAAATGTCTGCATCTTCACAAAGTACATGTATGGACTCTTCAAAACTGCTACCATTTAATTCATTTTGTTTATAATTAGAAACCAGTACTGAGTCTGTCTAATCATTTAATACTGCATTGGTCTAACTATTCTGTAACTCTGTCTAAAGAGTTTCTCTGCTGTACACTCTGCATACATGTTGATACACTGAATGTGCCACTTTGTTCTCCATTTCTGAAAGCAAAATTATACCAATTTTATATAAATATATACAGGTTCCTTATAGGCAAATGTGTTAGAACTATTCTCCTAACTTCTATAGAACCATGAAATTAAATTGAGATGTTATCTGATTAATTGATTCAGTATTGTTTCTGATGACTAACTAAATTCATTAATTGTTTCCCTATAAAATAATAATTGCCAGTTTGTATCAGATCTGATAGAATTAAGTGTGCAAGTACTGTACACCAAGTTTTATTATGATCTTGTTATTAAAAGTATGCAGTCTGAGCTCAGTTGTGGTGCAAATGAATACATGTGCACATTCTGTGATATCAAGTGATATCATGTAATCTCATTTGCTTACAATAAAATATGTATCCCTGTGAAATGCATGTAGTCAAGACCTGTTACTCTTTTAAAGTTTTTGTTAAACCAGTCACTGAGGTTTTTTTTTATTTCTGTTGTTTTAATTAAGCTTATAAGAGGTGATGAAGGAATACTGTCATATAAATTGATGTGGTAGATTAGTTGACATTTTCATGATCCCTAATCTGTCCTCCCAAGAACTTTATTATACATATTATTATTTTAAATGGAAACAAGCATAGTATATTCAGTCTGAGTTTTGCAACAAATATTTCCCAAACATTTAATAAATTCTGGCTAAGTTTGAGTTACAGAAGTGTCAGATTTTTCTAGCATTGAACTTATTCTATTCTGGTAGAATTCCAGTGGTTTCATCTTTTTAAAAAATTGAATTTGGAATGTTATTAACTTTTAATGGATGCTAGCCTCTTCCTTTTTTTTTCCTCTAGCCTACATGTTAAAGCAGTATTTTATGATACATATTTCCAGAATACCTATTATAAAACCCTGGCAAAAATGGGAAGAGAGAATTTTTCCTTTCTAATTCTGTCTGTTAAGCACAAATGGTAAAATAGTAATTAAAAGCCTGCCAATATATGTTTTTGCAGATATGTATAAATTCTGTACATATTTTTTTGCAGACAGACATGTATTTTGTAGATATGTATAGATATTCGCATATCCAACTGTACATACAGGTATAAATAGAATTATATAGAAATAAATTGTATACAAGACAACACCATACATACACATGTTCTTTGATACATATTTGTTTATGGAATCTGACATATAACTCTTCTCCTTATACAGCTACAGGTTTCTTAATAGCAATAGGATTAGAATACATGTAGGGAATTTCCCAAAGATAAATTAATCTCAATGCAAACACCTGAAAGTTACCAAAACTATATTTTTCCTACAAATACTGGTCTTACTTTCAAAAAGCTACTGCTTGGAATGAGTACATATAGATTACCTTTTTAAAATTAAATTGTTTAGATACAATGTTAACCAAAGTTATAATCTAGTGAAGGTGTCTTAATCCTGGAATTTTATGTTTGCCCCTGTCTGTAAAGTTAGTACCATTCAGAAATGTTCATATTTTATTGCCTGTGGAAATCTAACTTCTTTGAAGATCATAGGAAGTGCAAAGTTGTTTGTATTTGGTCATAAATACTGACCGCCAGAGAACTGCACTGAACAGGGGAATACTTTCCTTGTATAATGATTTAACTGTTGGTAACCTTCATCTTGTTCAGTCATCTCTTAACATCAACAAACCTGACAGAGGTCCGCTTCATTCACTGTTCAGTTCATGCTGATCAACATCAAATAAAAAAGTCTTTAATAACTATTCGTTCCAACTCACTTAAAGTGAGTACTTGATGAAAATACATTTTCCTTCATTCACACCTACAGTAGAAATTTTATTGGCTGTTAGAAGGCATTTACCTGAAAAAAACAAAACCACACAGTTAAGATTCTTATCCAAACTTATACATGCTTATTAGTATACGGTATTGTTTTCTGTACTGTAAATTAGAGCAACTCTTCAGTGGTTGATTTTTTTTTCTGCTGGGGCTGGGGAAGTCAAGAAAATCAAGATGTTATCTTCCTAAACCTTTCTTTTCTTCACCCTTGGACAGAATGGAATCCATATATTTGTTTTTTCTTTTTCCTTTAAAATAAAATTAGCAGTATTTTTGCATTCTATAAATATAAAAATTCTGAGCATAAAATTTGCCTTTTATGTTATGCTTATTCATAGCTCTTCTAATTATTTAAGTTTATCTATGCTGGTATTAAACATTTTCTATAACCAATACCTGGCAGAAGATATTTCATGGTCCATTCTAATACAAGTTAACCCATAACTTGGATTGACTCCAGCTGTGCTCACATCTTGTGTTTTATAGACCAAAATGCCTATATGGATGCTGACTGTCATGCTTTGCACCATAACTTGTCACCAGATTCTCTACTATTGGTAACTTTTTAATCAAAAAGACTATAATCAATATGATGCAATGTACCTGAAGCAAGGATCTGAAATGGAAAACATAAGCTGTGTTGTTGGAAAACAGTTCTTACACTTCTCAGCTGAAACTTTTGCAGTGAACTATGTAAATTGTCACTTGCTTAAAACCAAAACAAAGTGTTTATATCTTTGATAACCTTACTCATAAGTCAAACAGTTTTACTACTGTAGAATGTTAAATGCCCATATCTGTAGGTGGGAAGGGATAATGTATGGAACTAATTATCCTCACAAACTTGTGTCAAAATTTTTCTGTGTGTGCAGGTGATATACCTTATAAGTTCTTCTTTCTCCTCTAATAATAGATTCCTTGGCTGTGAATTTAAGAACCCCCTTCTATGAAACTGTTCAGTTGACACAGCTTGACATAATATGTCACAGAAGAATGTATCAACCTGAAAAACATAAAATGCATTTTGAAAGCTGTTGCTTGAAATCTTGGATTGTATGCCTGTTGTGCCTGTCATTCTCTTTAAATCTGCTAGTTGAAGACAATTTTCCAATGCTTTTAAACTTGGATTTTGCACTGCATTGTACACCCCTACCAGCAGTGACTGCACTCTCCTGTTCCGCTCGTTAAAATTACTTTTATTCCTAAAATGCATAAACCTTTTCACAATATGTTCACTGGCAATCTGACCTGTCAGGAAGCTCTTTCAATTAAGTGCTTAATGCTGAATCTTTCTATTTTAGCTGCTTTATTGCTAGCTTTTTTCCTTCCTTTCCTTTTTTTTTTTTTTTTTAAATAATTGAGAAATATTGTACAAGTATAGTGTGCTTTTTACGTCAATGTCTATCAATATAGGCATGTATCGGAAATCACCTAAGTAATTTTTTTATTTATAAGGAAAATCAGACTTGTATTCCCTCTAGATTTTGGACTGAACATGCAAAAAGAAAAAAAATCCATGCCATTGCAATCCGTATTGTTGATGTAACGATTCAACAAAAATGTATCACTGAATCTATTTGAAAAGTAATTTGCTACTGCATCCAATATTTTTCTCCTTAAAAAATCTGAATGAGATTCAACTAAAGACAGCTTTTAAGTGAATCAGCCTGTAATAACAAAAACATTTTATAGTGTATGAAATATTTTGCAAAAATCATCATTACAATAAAAAGACATATTTAGTTGCAAAGCCTTTTCTTAATAAAATAATTGGAGACATTCCAGTGTTAGTATGACAGTGGGTTCTCATAGACGTAAACAGAAGAGTAAGATACTTCATAGCATGTAAGAATGAGAAATCAGCTGGAATCATTCAAGTCAAGAAGCTCATTAGATGATTTTCTGAAGAGAGAGGTAAAAATACACATTAAAAGAATATGACCAAGCTGAAGAGAGGACATAGAAAAAGCAAGACACTTTTTGCTCTTGAAACATATGCAGGAATGTGAAATGACCCTATTCGTCCTCAGTTGGACAAGTTAATTTTTTTCAATTAAAAAATACATTATCAACATCTATGTTAGTAGAGACACTACAGAATGCTTTTCTGACTGCTGAACAAGTTCCATTCATGATCTCTGTCCCTCTCTCTGTACAGACATATCTTCCAAGCATCAGGTTCTTTTTTACTTTCCCTAAGTACTCTGTATCTAAATACTCTGTTCTTAAGTGCTTTGTACTTAAGCCTACCAATCCAATTTAAGAATCTTAAATTAATCCACAAAATTAATGACACAGAAGCCTTTATCTTTGACTGGTCTTTTTGTGCCAGAATTGTACAAGAAGGTGGATTGTAAACATTTCTTTAACATGTCCCAGCTTTATACTTTATGAGGGTTTTGTGTCTGCAATGAAACTATTTCAGATATTTTCAGAAAATAATTAAGACATTGGGAACAAAGGAGAAGACAGATAATGATAAAAGAGTAAAACAGAATCCAGAGAATAGCTACCAGTGCCCCACTTTTGGGCTTGCACTTATTTATTAGGTGCCTTAAATGTCTGTCTGACTCGAACAGAATTTAATATTTTCACTAATGACTTTTAAGCGCAATAGTTGTATTTGTCAATACCAGTAAGATGGAAGGGGAGATTTAATATTGTGAAGAATACTTTTTTTTGAGAATTTACTTAAGAAAAGTGTGTTAATATTAAAAAGTCAAGTGTGGAAAATACTTGGAAAGGAATAATAAATTGTACCTCGGCAAGATAGAGATGTAGTATTGCTAGCTACCAACATTTTAAAACAGGATCTTGATGCTATATTTCTGAATATAGGTGAATGGTGCCATGTTGCAGAAATAGTAAATATGCTGTAATATTGCCACATTGTCTAAACTCCAACAATCAAATTCAATTTACCTATTTTTAAATGTCTACAATGATAGCATCTACTTCTGCAAAAGTAATCCTATACTTCTTTGGTATTGTGGGCTTCTTCAAAGGATATCCAAGACAGAGGACATGAATCTATCTCTGGAGATACTTGCTTCTTCAGAGGGCGCATAAGGAAACCAGCTTGTATTCAGAGGACTACGTTTTAGATACCATGCTTTTCTTTCTGCTGACCTTCAGGTGTGAAACAATTCCTTTACTCTGGTGTTTGTATGGCCTTTGGTGTTAAATTCAAGAATAAAGTCCAAAAGAAGAAGTCCAGAAAACATGACCTACAAGTAAAGATTAAAATGATCAGAACAATTTGTTCTATAGAAGAGAAAAGAAATATATTTACAAATGTAAGAGGCTACTTTAAGAGGAGAATAAACAATTTTCAACATATAGAGGTGAATTGGACAAGAAGTATTGGATTTAAATTGAAGAATAATATATAAGAAGGAAAACTTGCAGTCATGAGAATAATGCAATACTGGAACAGACAAGTGGAGGAAATAGTAGAGTCTGCAGAATAAGGGATTAACAAAAAACAGATGAGATAATGTCTGCCAAAAGTAGCATGGACTGTATTTGGGAACACAGGTAGACTAAGTATCTTTTTTAGATCCCATGCCATCTTTTATTTCAAGATTTCCAAAATTGTAGCTACTACCTACTGCTCGTATGGAAAATGAAGTGTTGATGTGATACCTGTCTTCTGCTTCTATTCTTGAAGGGACAGCCCTCAAGTAGCCTGTTAAATTAACTTTCATTACCAGACCAGCATATGGTAGCTTATGTGGAGCCATAAATCCCAGTAGAAGAGACTCTAATTGCTTAAAGTGTTTTTGACTGATATGGCAAAAACATAAGGACTGAGTTAGTTGAAAAGATAAACATGATTTCTTGTTGGAAACATATTTTGTATTTCTATAGATAGGTATAAAAAATATAAGGAGCTGATATATAACTTTCTATATATACAAATACAGTACTTATTTGTGATTTTTACTGAAAGAAAATCACATCTAGTGAAATAGAAATAATAAACCTACAAAAAGAGTTTTGTAAACCTTTCTTACACAGTAAGTTGAACAAGCAGCAAATGAGGTCAAAAGGGCCAAACGATTGAAAATGAGGCTACTGCTGTAAGATAAACAAGGTTAAAGTTGGAAAGCACATAGGATACCATTATTATAATATCATTAAGTTTGAAATGCTGATAGGGTTCTGTAGAGAGGTCAGCAAACACAAAGATATTGCACTGTAAGAAAAGCTGACTTGGAGGAAATGTGAAACAAGTTGAATAAAAATTCAATAATTCATGAAAAATCAAGAGTGGAAAAGGGAGAATCTCTTCTTGGTAGGTCACATTAGAAAAAAAAAAAAAAAAGAATAAAAAAGCCATGTAAGCACAAATAAATACATAATGTTAAAAGACCAGTGAAAACAATGTGGTCAAATCAGGAGGTTTTAGTCCCTGTGTGACTGAGAACTGCATAAGAGAGAAAGGAATCACAGAACATTTAAATGAGTTTTACAAGCTTTAATGATAATGAAACGAATTTGGCAGAGCAAGAAGAAATTATAAAAGTAAACTTCAGGACACATTTAGAAGAAATCTCAAGTATTCTTTAAACAGGCAAGAACAAATTGTAGTTTCTTTCAAATCACTGTAAAACCAGAATAATGTAGCTGAAGTCAATATACTTACTCCAGATTTACACCAAGTAATAGAACAAAAAAGCTGGTCCTGTTCATTATGTACAAACAATTAAAATTTTAAATAGGGACAGAGGGATATGAGAACTCACTTCCTATGAAGCTCTCTCTGACCAACTTTCCTCTATAGTTGCCATTACAGATTTTTCTGCATAATGGGAAGAAAAAAAAAATAGTGGAATTGTTCATTAAGAACTTGCCTTTATCTGTTATTTCTTTTTTTTTTTTTTTTTTATTCTTTGTTTTATTTTATTTTAATCTGTCTAGGAAAGAAAGAGATAATGAGTCATTCCTTATGGCAGATAACATACGTGATGCTGACTTCAATCCCATGCTTCCATTGGAAGTATCCAGTATTTATCTTATTGTCTATTATGTACTGGATGCATAGATTATTTTTGGTGTCCTGGTATATTTCTAGCACCCATAGGCTGAGATTTATGGCCTTTATAATGTAGATCTAAGGGTGTGATGAAATATTTAATCACAGGAGAAAGATTAACAAGACTGAGTTTCAAACAATAGATGTTAAAAAAGTGACAGCCCCTCATCCTTCAATGTTGCTAATGTATGGTCAATAAGGACCTGATATAAGAACTATGGGAATTTGATAAGGCTGCGAAACACAAGAGAAAAAAAAAATTCTTTGATTTTTCTAGGCTGTCACAGAAGCTCATGGCACCTGAAAGGAAAAAATGGCTGTTGGATTTTTTAACTTTTCATCTTACATTTCTTACACTTGTAATTTTGCTTCTCCCTTCCATCACAGAGGATGAAGGCATCTGTTCAGCCTGACTGACCCCAAATCTTTCACTGACAATCTATATCAATATCCACTAGAATAAAAGTTGCTATATAAAAAAAAGATGTGATGATTATTGTATGTTTCATCATCCAAAGGAGGAAAAAAAGAGAAAATGAAAAGGAGATACTCCAGAAATCTTACAGTTGATCTTAAAACATTTGAATGCAGATTTTCCTTCACTAAAATAAATTAAAAAAAAATCAGTTGTCACACCAACAGCTAAGAAAATCTACTGCTGATTATAGAGTATGGTTTTGTTTTCTGCATTGATATTTCCATTAGCAGGAGAAGAAAGGTTATGGGTCATGTCCTTTATCAGTATGGTTCATCCCTGCTGTGCTCTCAGGTATGTAGGTAGCATAAATGTTTATTTAGATGAACCCACTCTTATTTGCTATTCCAGATGGTATTAGCTTTCCTGATGACTTCAGCTGCAATAAAAATGTAAGAGCCACTCAGGAGACTACAGATATGTCTCTGGATATTCAGAAATGTCATCCAAAAGACACCTTGACTGTATGTATATGTATGTATACAAATGTAGGCAAGCATTGCCTACTTTTTTGTGTGATTATTTCTTTGTATAGCATATTTTGATATCAACTAGCCAATTCAAAGAGTGTGTATTTGAATATATTGATAATTGAGATTTCTATCACAAAGGTAAATTTATCATTGTTTATTTTAACTTTTTAAAGACTAGAGAAATGTCCTCCCACTGATAGGGACTACACTATTATTATTTCTTTTTTTGACATAAATTATTAACCAAAGTTTGGTAGCCAACCTTTCTTAAGAAGAATAGTTATTTACAAAGAATGTTCAAACTCTTGTCTTCCAAAGATGCAAATCACTGAGCAAAAGAGTATTTCTTTTTTACTAGCTATTTTATTCAGCAGTCAGACCAGAAAGAGCACTGGGCAGTGCCTGAGCCAAAAAATGCAGCCCAGCCTTGTATTTGGAGCAGCTCTGGTTCTTCTGCTCCATCCCTCACAGTGACACAAAGCTCTCCAAAAACTACAGCAAGAAACATCATCCACTTCGGTGCCTTGTGGTGTAATGGAGAGAACAAGGAGGCCCAGGCCTTGCACAGCAATGGTGTTGACAAGGAGGCCTTGTGATTACCTTGCTGTGTAAAACAATGTATTCACTTGTTGTGTTAAACAGCTGTATGGGGTGTCCATGCCCAGTCATTGTCAGGGGGAAGCTGCAGGGCAGCCTCTGTAAGGAGAGGCTGGGGCTTCCCCATGCCAGACACAGTCAGTTCCAGACAGTTCCAACAGACCCACCACAGGACACAGCTGTTCCCAGCAGCCAAGGTGGTAGCACCTCTGAGAAAACACATGCAAGAAAGGAGAGAAAGCACCATCAGATGAGCGGGGAAGGAGGGCCTCTCCTTCTGACGAGACTATGACTGAGACATGGACCCAACCCCCAACAACAGGAATTCCTTTTCCCAAAGGAAACACTGGAAGCAGAAGTCAGCAGGCCTTGTCAGCAATAAACTCTCAGGGAAAAGAAGATACAGGGGTACTCCTGGTTATGGCATCTGTCTTCCCAAGCAACAGTTATGCATGCTGTGGTCCAGTTTCCCAGGACATCTGTCTGCTGATAAGAAGTAGTGAACTAATTTTTCTTTTTGCTCTGCTTTTATTGCTGAGCATAGCGACATATAAGGTGGAATACTCCTTTTGTCAGATCGGGTCAACTGTTCTGGCTGTGTCCCCTCCCAGCTTCTTTCCCACCCAAGCCTGCTCACTGTGGGGGAAAAGAATGAGAAACAGAAAAGACCTGGGTGCTGTGCAGGCACTGTTCAGCAATAGCCAAAACATTGGGGTGCTATCAATGCTACTTTGGTCATAAATCTAAAACATGGCATAATATGGGCTGCTATGAAGAAAGTTAACACCATCCCAGCCAGACTCAGTACAGGTGCTTTCTCTGTTGGTCAAAGGGACTTAATCAGATCACTCTCCATGTAATGATTTCCTCTATATTACAAGCTGCATTCAGTATGTTGTGTCTTTTTCTGAGATTTAGTACCTAAGACAGCTTCCTTTCCTAACACAGAACACCGTCAATTCAAGGTTGAGGCTTTCATGTACTGATCTCTGAGGTTCCTCTTTACTCTCAAAGGGGAAAAAAACAAGCCAAACATAATCTGTACACTAAAGATGTCATTTATGAACATTTATATTTTTAATTTTTCTTCTCTTCAGTCTGTTTCACACCTTTAGGAAGGTTCACATAAAATGACTCCACTTTGCATTTCACTTTTAATTGCCAACATTTTTTCAAACTATTTAAAGAAATAAGGTTAATGTGTAAAATAATAAATTATTATAGTATATCAAGGCTGAATGTTTTGGTGGTTTAGCAATATTACTAGCATTACAAACTCAGTTATTACTAAAACATTTATGACAGGAAAATGCAAATTTCTAGTTCACAAAGATCTGAACAATTTTTAGACTTCTTTTTCTTCTCATTTTTCTTAATCATCTGGGCATTAAGAATGTCTTATTCTCAAACACAGCTATAGCGGACTTCATACAGAGAGAGATACAGAAAAACAAAGCTATCAACTCTTAACTTTTTCTAAATGAGAGACTAATAAACAGGGCTCATACGGAGAACTGTGCAAAGCTGAAGAGGTCACAATATGTTTCTGTCTCTCTGGGCCGCACTGTTGCATGTTCAAGTTTTTTTCAGAGTATCAGTCTGACACTGTTCTTCATGTTTGAACGAGACGCAGTCTTGTGCTGTTACCAACAGGTTTATATGCATACACATTGGGAATTTTTTCAGCGCTGTGACTTAACATAGTCAGCATGACATAATTTCTATTTTGCCCATAAAACAAAGACAGTGACAAATAATGAAATGATCAGGATAGAAAAAAAACAACACTTTGCTTTGTCATTTCATTTTGCTCTGGAGAATCCTTGATCTGCTTCTACTCTGTATCTGTCTGATGATGAGTAGCAAAAATCTGGACTACAACTTGCTATTTGATATATAGCAAATTCCAGAACTCAGTTCAGCAACTCCAATACTCAGTGTTCACTATACTCAGAGATCACAGCTACAAATATGAACAACTGATACTTTGTACATTGACTGTGTGTCAGCTAAGGAAATATAATAGTTGCATCAGAGATCTACCTGTTTTACCAATCTATAGTGCTACTAATATAGTGGCATAATACAGAACAGCGATATCTGACATTAGCACTTTAACCTTTCAAAGGCTAAATTGTCAACTAAGTACACTTGTTGAAGAAATGGTTATCACAGCATTATGCAGTCTGCAATTGCTTTGATTTTGACATTCTTAAATCTCTAGATAGTACTCAGAGACCAGAAGAACCAGAGCTAATGACTAAAGACTGGTTAAGCAATAAACCCCAGTAAAATAATATTTTCAGCACTATGTTTACACTCAGTGCAATTTAAGAAATCAAAGTTGGTTAAAAGGAGAAGCTGTTTAGGATAACCTCCTCTTTGCTGTCTTAGAATCAAGGTATTCTATTTTATGTATTGTTTGTATTCTTTAAATTTTGCTTATTTTATTTTTGTTTTATGAACCTGTTCTTTTTACTCAGAATAGCTTTCATTTTCTTTACGTACTAACTGCTTTATTCTTAGCTAACAAGTTCCCTAAAAAAATACAAAGCCAGTGAATTTATAATATAAGACATCTGGAAATTATACAAATTGCTACTTCAGATTTTTAAAGGGAATATCAGATAATAGCAAAAGAAGGTCAGGTTGAAAACTTTTTAAATAATTGCAAATAAATATTATTTTTAGTCTTAATCTTCTTTATGACATTTATTTTCTTAATTTCTTTGTCTTCACTTGATTGTTGATTTATCTTCTCCACCTTACTTTTTACCTTTAGTTTATTTTCTTCTTTTGCCGTCTGTTGATATTGCTTCTTTAAAAAGTATTTTTTCACCCAGGAAACTCAATCATTATAATGCCTTGTCCAGCTATAATACAAGTTTCAACATATTTTGTGCCAATTGCTCTCAACTTACAGAACACCAATTAACAGAGAAATCTATGCTGCTTGACTCATTCTTTTAAGGGTACCCATACTATGACCCTCAGCAAGAAAATGATGATTATGAGCATATGGTGAAACATTTTAATATCTTACCTATTTCACAGTCTTCCTTATTACAGCTATTATTAGGTCCTGCTGGGTGATCAAACAATAGATCATTTGACTGTGCAGAATTCATAGTCCTGTAATTGATCTTTTCATGTGTTTTCAGATAAAACTGCATAATGATTTATAACTAAAGGTAAATGAGTAGCTAAATTACTAATGTCCTTAAGGGAACATAGCTGGAGAGAATCGCATTCAGGTAATATAACTTACCATTTTTTCCCACCTTTCTACTTCTTATTTGTATTGCCTATAAGAGTAAAAGAAAAAGAAACACATTTTCAGAATGAAAATTTTAAAGAATTGTCATGGGTTAGACAATTTTCAATATCCACCCACATCAGGAAAAATAAAAGCCTATTTTTTTATGTTCCTATTTTAGAAAGGTGACAATACTGTGCATGGAACAGGTATACCTCAGAGAACAATAATATCTGAAATCAGTTTTTGCTTATTTCATTGATTTGCCTAGATGAGTGTTTTTAGCAAATCATTGTCCCCTGGACTTTAGTGACACAATAAATTATTAGCGCTTTCTGACCTCTGTGCACATTTAGATATTTATATCTGTAGAGTGTTAAATGCATACTAAATGCTGCAACAAATTTTTGGTTTGGTGCAATATCACGGAAGATGATTCTTTTATTCTATCTGAAAAAAATTAATATATTTGTAACCTGAGACCTGGAAGAATAATTCCTCAAAATATTATCAGTGGAGGTGGTAGTGTACTCTGTAAAGTACTTCATTTCTTTACCCATCCAAGTTGTGAATGAACTGTAGAAACAATAAAACTATGCAAGAGGCTGAAAGGAGTCCCTGCCCAACTATAAGTACATAAATGCACATAGCCTGGGAAACAAAATAGACAATGATCATATAATCCAACTGTCTAACCACTTCAGGGCTCTTCAGGAAACATGGGCAGGGAAGATATGTAGGGGATGTTCCCTTGATCAGAAAGAGCAGTTTGAACTGTATTGAGCTGTTGTGTGGAGTATATGAGAGGCTAGGTAGCTTCCTTTTTTTCAATGCTGATACCAGCAGTGTTGAAAAAATGTAGTTCCTCATGTCACTTTAAAGAGAATAAAAGAGACACTCAGAGCTTAGTCTGTTAAAACACAAAACAGTAATTTTTTATAAATTTCTTAACTTTAGAAAAAAGTAGGGAGAGGGAAAGCAATAAATTAAGAGCTCTAATTTGTATGGTTAAATACAATATCCTTGTGAATCAGATTCCTCTGATTTTATCCTGTTAGACAAATCTTTTGCAAGGAAAACACTTACTTCTTGACAGCCTGATTAAGTTCTATAGCCATATCATTTTGTGTTACACTGCACATTCACTAATATTTCATGTTATTAATTGCTTAACCTTTCCACACTAGGAATCCATGTAGTTTCTGGAAGCAAAAGTTAACTGGAGAGCTAAACTGGGTTTTTTTGTGATCAAGTGCTGACCAGCAAAAGAAAGAAAGCAAAAACAATTTTCCACGTAAAACAATGTAGTTTAGGCATCGAATGCAGAAGAAAGCAATCTATCATATTTAAAGTACTTCAGATCTTCCCTGCACTTAGACAACATTTCTGTTATGTAGCTGCTCCAGAGTTTTCAATTAGTACAATAATTAAGTCCATCTGAACTTTTATTAAAACGCATATTAGTTATAAATAAAGAGATTACAGAAGACACAGGTTGGATTAATATATTTTATTATTTGTGTCACTTTGTTGACATGCATGGATACATGAGTTTGCCTTCATTCTCGTAGTCGCTGGCCAGAAACATCAGGATTGCTGCCTGATTCTCTACATGACATCATTACTTAACAGTCTGGAGTTTCTTCTAATAATTTGACTATGAACTTCATGGTAAACCTTGAAGTGTGTTACCTGGCTCATTTTTTTTTATATTTAGCAGCATATCAAGAATATAAAAAGGATGAATAACAGAACAGAATTACAGGAGGAACTCTCTGCTGTACAATTATTGCAAACACCAAATTACAGAATTCTTCTAAAAGTATATTTTAGTGACTAACTGCTAAATAGAAAAGCCATAGCTGTGACACTGGGCTGCAGCTCCTGGCTATCATTAAATCACATCAAACTTGATGTATATAAATCTGAGTTTAACGACTGGAACAGAAGTTTTACTCTTTCTACCAAACAAATAAAACTCTTAGCCATATCAAGCCAAGCCAGAACTGAAAGAGAAGGTTTTATGGTTTTTTACTACCCCCTTAATGATTCCCAAATCAGGTCCCGGTTTCCTGAGGACAGGCATCAGCCTATTGCGTTAGAGACCTTTACCCTGACCTCCACAGTACAGGTTGCCTTGTACTAAGGGACAAGTGAGAACCTATCAACTTTCTTGTTCCCTTTTTCTGTTTTATTTCCAGTACAAGAAAATTGTTCTCAGCTGAAGTTTTTACTGGAGTTAAGCAGAACATCCTTATGTGCTACTCTGGATACATGTATTTTCCCACAGTTTCCTTCTTCTTCTGAGGCCACACATTGTATTCATGACATGCCTACTCTTCTGCAAACAGTTCAGGGTTAATATTATCTAATTTTGATTCTGAATAAAATGCTTTGCCTGAGAGAAAAACAGCAATAGACCCAGAACTCAGTCTTCTTTATCCCACTGTTTCCCAGTTTTCCAACAGTTTAATCTTTTCTTTTTTTTTTTTTTTTTTTTTCCAGGAGATGAAAAATTTCAGAGAAGTTATAGTAAAACTAACATAATAGGAGGAATATGGAATCATAGAAATGAAATATGATGTAGTGAAGTATACACACTGCTACTCACTAAGCTTTTATTGCTGCATCCATCAGTTCCTATTAAAATCCCCTGACAGAAAAGTCATCTATTTAAAATGTAACTTTATAAAGCATTTCCTTAAGCAGATCTACAGCTAGTGTAAATCAAAGTAGCTCCACTCATTTAAGCTGAAGTTCTAGATATACATTTGTAAAGGTGACTACTCTAGCTAGGTCTTCATGAATATTTTAAAATACAGAGTATACTGTGATTTTATATAAGTAGAAAGCCTCTGCAGGACAAATTTTCGGTAGCAGGCTTGAACTCTCCAGAGTACAAAGAAACAGAAGAGAAAATGGGAAGCTAATCTAAATGCTTACAGGTGCTTAGTACATGTTATTAGTTATCAGATGGTATCATGGTGTATCTGTTTTCATTTTTAATTTCAAGTTTAAGCAGGGATTTTACCACAAGTTTATCTTTGCTCATATAGTATTGCTCACATGTAAGATGATCTCATTTTTGAAACAGTTAAAATAGTTCATGATTGAGAACCCTAAATCTATAGATATGTATCAAAATCAGTGGTATGTAAAATCAAACCATTTTAAGTTGTGTGCTGCAGAGCTTAAACTTTAAAATGACAGTTTACACCCAGCATTTTATTTTGGTTGAAATTCAATTGTTTTAACACTGTTACTTTGCTCAAGAAAGCCAAGGGTTCTACCTTTTTATATCTTTATATTTCATCTTCAGTTCTTGTTATCTTTCACCTCTCAGGGGTCATAAATTCATCTGATGTATTGCTCATTCATGAAATATGGGCCATTACTTCAATCAGGAATCAAATAACCAATTAAAGGATTTTTTTCTCTTATCAGAATTTGCTGAATCATTTAATTTATTGATAAATAACTTTGAAAAATATGTTGAAATATGTCCAAAAATGGAGTTTTATTGAAAATGTAATTCAGTGCATGTCTGTTTTTTCACAAAAGCTGATAAAATGCATTTGTGAGAAAACCTGTAAATTTAAACTTAAGCAGGCATTTGCATACAAAGCTTTATCAGGAACAGACAAATGCACTGAATATCTGTTTTCAGTACACTATATCCTATTGTTTGGTTCAGAGACAAGTAACATTTATCAATTCATTTAGGTAAATAAGTCTGAAAAAATGTTACAGAACACAAAATTAAGTAAAATAATTCCACTGCACTTGCTATCATTATGTATTCTTATACAATTTCATAATTCATCGTGCTTATCATTAGCTAGGTTTAGGTATACGCATGTATCAAATATGTCTAGTATAGAATAAAATTTGTAATACTTGTTGCACAGTATTCTTACATTTTTAAGAGGCTTTGATAAGTTTCATAAGTTGGAGGACCACATCTATGCATTTCCCAGAAGAAAGAAAAAACAATTGCACGCTTTTTCTCATTTATTTAACGGAATGTTTTGAAGAATCTGAAACATCTAAGGATAAGATAATGGGAGTGGTTTCCAGCAAGAAGTACGGGGAAGTACTGTAATTTAAGGGTTCACCAGTCATTATTAAAAGAAGAAAGAAAAAAAGATAACATTTCCATTGCAACAGAAATTTTATTGTTGCAGCTGTGAATAGCTAATGTTAGTAATTTGTTATTGGATTGGGTCCACACTGAGGAAGATATTTCCTTTTGGCTTTTCTCAGAGTTAGGTTGTAATTTAGGATTATTTAGTGTCTATGACATCTTACGTCTGGCTCCAGAAATGTTCAGTGTTCTTACATTAATTTCATGATCAGCAGGCTCCAAACTATTCAGATTTACTTTTTTTTTTTTTTTTTTTATGCTAAGGACTTCACTGGAGACCTGAGCTATGTTTAATGTCTTCAGTAGATTTTTCAAGTAGGGTCCTAATGCCTCCCCAATGTGAAAAACTTGTTTATTCAGTGTGTGTCAATCACAGCAAACAACCCTAAAACAACCCATAGGATTAACTCCTAGTGAATATGACTCGTACTTTCATTCTTACATGAACAGATGTCACTGTCATGTAACAATAACTGAGATAAATCAATCCTGCGTGTGCTATCCCACAGCGGCCTGAAAAAAACTTGTTTCTTAATGATATCCATATAAACTCTCTGAAGATTCAGAAACCAACCATGGGTTCATCAGTCTCAGCACATACAAACCCAGTTTCAGCTGGGGTCAATAATTCTTGGCAATAGATTTCTGGAAATATTCTGTCCATATTATATGAATATACTCCTATCTAAATGTTGTGATTTGAACCCAGAAGGCAACTGAACATCATGCAGCAGCTCACTCACCCCTTCCCCCTCAGGAATGAGAAGGAGAAAATAAAACAAAAGGCTTGGTGCTCGACATAAGGACAGAGAGGGATGACTCACTCATTATGATCCTGGACAAAAGTCAGACTCATTAGGGGAAAAACATCAATTTAATATAAACACTAATAACAACAGTTAACAGACAGAGTAGGACAGTGAAAAGCATTACTACATCTTAAAAACACCTCCCCACTCCTCCCTTCTTCCTGGGCTCAGCTTTGCTCCCAATTTCTCTACCTCCTCCCCCTCTAGCTGCACAAGAAGGGTCAAGGAATGAGGTTACCATCAGTCCCACCATTCCTCCCTCCTCAGAGGGAGGACTCCTCACATTCTTTCCCTGCTCCATCATGGAGTGCCTCTCATGGGAGACAGTCCTCCACAAACTTTCTCCAACATGAGCCCTTCCCACAGGCTGCAAACTCTTCCAGAGTTGCTCCAATGTGGGTGGCTCCTGCCTGTTACAATCCTCCCAGCACCCAGCTACAGCAGTGAAGGCTTCTCTCATAGAGTCCCAGCCTTCTCTGGGCACAGCCACCTGCTCCAGCGTGGGGTTCTCCACAGGCTGCAGGTGGGCATCTGCTCCACGGTGACCTCCATCAGCTGCAGGGGGACAGCCTGACCTCTCACCACAAGCTGCAGGGGAGCTCTCTGCTCTCTGCACCTCCCCCTCTACCTCCTCCTTTCTTTCACTGACCTCAGTGTTTGCATAGGTGTCCTCCTCACAACTCCTTCTCAGAACTAACTCCTCCTTCTCCATCTAGGTTTCCCTTCTTAAATACATTATCACAGAGGCACTGCCACCATCACTAATTGGCTTGGCCTTGGCACAGAGGTGGGTCTGATGTGGAGCCGGGGGAGCTTCGAGAAGCTTGTCACAGGGAGCCACTGCTGTAACCCCCTCCCCCATTACCAAAAACTCCTGCCACACACATACACAAACCCAGAACATCAAACATAATCTTTTCATACTATATCTAAAAAAGTCTGTAAAGGAAAATACAAGTATTTCACTTCAGATGAGAGAAATGTTATCTTGAATTAAGCGTGCAATGTCTACTAACTCTGTCTGAAAGCCATATATAAACCTCTTGGCTTGTTGTAGTTTCTGCTGAAATAACTAGTCATAGATGCAGCTCTTGTCTTGGCATGGTCCATGTCTGAATTACTGCAACACATACGGCATCTGAGAACCTCTTGAAAAATTCATGGCGTGATCATATGCTTCTTGCTTGTTAGGAAGAACAATGACTTATGACACATACACCATTATTAGCAGTCACTTGCCTTTTCATTCCATCATTAAGTCAAAGTGTTAAGCTTAATATAGAAAGTTATTAAAAGTTCTGGATGTCTCTTGTAATTTCAAAACAGCTGCAATCAACTGAAAGTCACAAAAATCATCAACATCCTTCAACTATTTCCTGTATTCCTGCTGCTTGTTCCAAGTCATGATTTGGTTGCAGTTAAAGCACTACTTGTGATGTTTGGAATTTTTACAAAGAAATATCACTTAAATGCTTTTAGGTTTATTTGTGCTCTGTCATAAAAAAGTATGTAATTCAGGTATGATTATGTTTAGCAAAGGTATGGAGTTAGGACAGAACTCACAAACAAGTTAGAACATACATTATTTACAGTGTACAAATCTGCATGTCTAAAAATCAGTCATTCTTCACAGTCTTTCAACAACATACTATTAAGATCAACAGGAAACAAAACTGGAGTAATTCTATTGACATGCCTGAAGCAATGAAATAGGGATGACCAGGAGACACAAGATTAGAGCAAGAACATAAACACAGGATAAGGAAATAAGAAAATTTATCATGGCTAAGTAATATAACATTATGTGAGTCAGAACTTTCAATAGTCACCAGAATAACACAGCTACCAGCCCTGTATAAGATGAAATAAATTTTATCAAAATCTTAATGAAACTATGAACCTGAGAGTGCCATTTAGATCATTCAGTTTTATTAGCTCAGTGGAAAATACTGAAGAAAGCAATGTTTTCTGCCAATTGTTTTTTCAATTAAATGTAGATAGTATTTTTCACAGATAATTTTGACTTTTCATAGAAAATGTGAAAGTAATTTTCTTTTTGAATTCGTGACTATATACTAAAATTGCAGTGGATTCTTCAGAAAGTGTCACATTCAGCAAAATGTTTTGGATTTTTTTTAAAAATCAGCATTTGGGGGAAAACCCCAAAATCAATCAAACAATGTAATAAACTTAATATGTGTTTTCAAAAAAACTCTACATTGCATATGGTACTTATATATTCACTGTAACAGAAATATAAAAACTTTATTTACTTTTAAAAAGTTTTATTTTACTTGCCAAAATTTGTTTTATTTGCCAAAAGCAGTGATTCAGGTTATAGCTACAATTATTCTTAAATTTTACTGTATTTATCTATGGGATGTGTATGAAATACTTTAGTCATTTCACATTAACAGTGTATACTTTAAAATAGCTAAGAAAGAAATAGATACTATATACAACCATAACAAAAAATGTGTGCTAAAATAATGATTTATATTGAATAGCCAAAAGAGACAGAAAAGTATGGAAATAAAAGAAGGAAACCCAAAAGCTATATTTTTTCCTCTAATTTTCCAGCTTTCAAAAGTCTAGAATCTAGATCCAGAGGTTTTTTCATGTTCTTTTTAAAAATCACTATGATTTATTTATAGACTATGTGTGTCTTTAATCATTCTAATGCTTTTTTTTTTTTTCTTTTAGACAATCAGACTATATAAATATGCTTCACTGTCCTCTTCTTAAATGATAGATTTTATTATCTTTGAGGCTTCAGTGGTGGTTTAAGATTGCCAGCAAGAGGGTTTTAATTCAGCTTCGACTTTTGCCTTACAAAGTCACAAATAGTAAGACAATCAGGGTATTAATATGTTGTGTACTCCTTTCACAGCTGCCAATGCATATGCAAAGTTCACTGCAATGAAAAGGAAAATGTATCAGACATTAAGAATTAGATTATATGTCATCCTTGTGAAGTGGCATTATATTAGGTAAAATAAAACTGATTCAATCCTTCCAGCTCATCCTGGAAAGTGGCCATACACAATCTTTCTATCAGAGATTACCTGGTCAACTCCTTTGTATCTACATCCAGTTTTGGGCACCTCAATATAAGAGAGATATCGAGGTGCTGGAGCGAGTGCAGAGGAGGGCAACGAAGCTGGTGAAGGGCCTGGAGAACAGATCCTATGAGGAGAGATTGAAGGAGCTGGGACTGTTTAGTTTGAGGAGGAGAAGGCTGAGGGGAGACCTCATCACTCTCTAGAGCTACCTGAAAGGACATTTTAGAGAGGTTGGTGCTGGTCTCTTCTCACAGGTGATTAGTGACAGAACAAGGGGGAATGGCTTTAAACTGCAACAGGGGAGGTTCAGACTGGACACTAGGAAAAAAATTTTCACAAAAAGAGTGGTCAGACAGTAGAATAGGCTGCCCAGGGAGGTGGTGGAGTCACCATCACTGGATGTGTTTAAGAGTCATTTAGATGAGATGTTGGGGGATATGGTGTAGGGGAGAACTTTGTAGAGTAGGGCTGATTGTTGGACTCGATGATCCAAAGGGTCTTTTCCAACCTGAATGATTCTATGGTTCTATGATTCTACATCAGGGTGCCCCTGTTGCACTTTTCCCTTACTGGAATACATTATGTATAACAAGTTGTTATTCCAAGGACCAACAGTTTATTTCATTTTAGCCACCCTTTTATTTTTTTCCAATAGTTCATTTAATTTCTTGAAGGTAAATATAATCTGTCTTAGGGTATATACATTGACTCAGAGTCTTCAATTGGTGGAAACAATTCTTGTCTGGTATCTTGTATATCCTTATGTATTCTTGATCTCACTCGCTTCCTAATTCACCCAAGACAAGACAACAACAACAACAAAAAAAGACACTAAGTTAGAAGTGGCCAAAAAATTCCTGAGGAAGGAGAGGTTGATTTAGTTGTGACACAAGAGTGTGAAATCAAAAATATGTAATGTTACATTCATTAAATAAGCACAGCACTACAAATAAATGAGAACACAGAGTTGGAAGCCACCACAAACTTTATTTTTACTCGTAAAATCTTACTGGGAACTGGATAAGTAGAAAACTGTTTTTTTACATCTACATGAAAGCTTCAGGAACAGATACAAAATCAGGGAGTTTAGAAAGAGCTATTTCACTGCACATAGTGGAAAAGAGGACTCTAGCAATGTATAACACATAACTAACGATGCTCCTACTTTGAGGGTTTTTTTTACTACACTTGTTAAACTGAACACCCAAAGTGGGAATGTGAACATATAGACATCCAGAAGAAAAAAGAACTTATTCTGACGTTACTGTGAAGTCCTAGGAGTGTGTTTCAGTCTTCAAGTTGCTATGGCCTATCGTTCTGTCAGATATCACAAGGATCCTTTGCAGACTCAAATTCAGAGCTACTGTTCATTAAAAGAGGATCATAACCAAAGAAAACACACTTCACAGGTTAACTATTTGGTCATATATGTAAAGAGAAGTGGCTTTTTATCAAAGACATACAGACAGCACCTCTTAAGGATGTTTGAAGCTCTCTTTTAAACCCCTTTTCATTACAATGACAAAAAGGTCAAAATTGGTAAATCAGAATATCTAAGGAGTCAAATGAACTATACATCCTCAGATATATAGAAATATGTCTTTGAAAGAATTTCAGCTAGTGGAGCATTTAAAAAAATAACAATAAAATATTTTTAAATATTACAGGCATCCATAGAAGAATCCACATACATGATAAATACAGGATAGTTACAGTGTCAATTCAGACAGAACATAAGTGTGTTGAAAAAAAGTAGTAAGCTGGTAAAGAAATCATATGGGGCACCTACTTGTGTCATGAAGCATCATGCTAATTGACTTAAAGGGTGAAGTTCTGCCAGCATTAAAACTACAGATCTAAAATAAGCCTGGAACCCTTCACCAAATCAGAGAACTGCTAAGATTGGAAAAGACCTCTGAAGAATTGTGTAGTCCAACTCCTTTCTCAAAGCAGGGGTAGCTAAAGCAGGTTGTTCAGGGCTGTGGCCAGATGTGTTTAGAGTATGTCCAAGGATGGAAACCCCTCAGACTCTCTGGGAAACTTGTTTCAGAGTTTGATCACTCTAACAGTAAAAAATATTTTCCTTATATTCAACCGGAATTTCCTGTATTTCTGGTTTTGCCCATTGTATCTTGTCATTGGCTACCTCTGAGAGGGGTCTGACTCCATCTCTTTTACTCCCTCCCACCATATACTTACATACATTGATAAGATCCCCCCTGAGCCTCCTCTTCTCCAGGCTGAACCGTCACAGCTCTTAACCTATTCTCATATGCAAATGCTCCATTCCCTTAACCACCTTTGTGGTTCTTCTCTGCTGTGGTTCTTCTCTGCACTCACTCAAGTATGTCCCTGTCTCTCTGGGAAGCCCAGACCTGACTCCAGATGTGTCTCACCAGTGCTGAGCAGAGAAGAAGGATCACTTCTCTTGATCTGCTGGCAACACTCTTCTTAATGCCCCCAAGGGTACTGTTGGCCTTCTTTGGTGCAAGGGTATGTTGCTGGCTCGTGCTCATCTTGGTGTCCTTTCCTGCAAAGCTGCTTTCTAACCAGAAGATGAATGTTTTCTTCACACACAAACCAAACTGGTATATTTTTATCTAGTCCCCTCTGGCAGCAACTACTTAAAGTCATAACACACCAATAACCACTGGAACATGATAGGACACTTTAAAAAGGAAGAAATAATGACTATTGAGATTCTTTTTCAGTAAACTATCTGCCAACCAAGCAGATGATCTAGGACCTTGTCTCCTGAAGATACAATTTTGGGTTCAAATATGAACTCTGACAATGACACAATAAAGCAAATAAAACTGAAACCAAATTGAGAAATAACTATAGGTTATTATGTTTGTTACAAAAGCAAAAGTAAACAAAGGTAAAAAGTATCTCTTCATGTGAAAAAGTCAGATGACAAAACAGATGACAGGATAGTATTTCTCAAACATCTTGCAAAACTTTCTGCTAGGTTATAATAATTCTGTCACAGGAATTTGATTATAGTATTATATATGTTACTAATAAGGAAATGTTGGTATATTTTACAGACCTATTGGAGCGAACTACTGAACACAAAATCAATCATTGATGAAAAAGTAGTAATGCATTTGATCTTTACACATAGTAACATTTTGTTAAACTTACAGAAAGAAAATGAGAGAAATTCTGTGCCAGGTCTTTACACAAAATTATTTGAGAGGATTGGCTGTGAGGATGTTGGAGAAGGGAAGCCAACCCCAGATTGCAGGCATTTTAGGTTGTGAAAAACCTTATTCATAAAAACAGACATTGCTGCTGGGCAATATAAACCAGTAAATTCCTAAGTGTCCATATGGGTCATGTTCATTCAGTCAGAAGACTAAAACCAGGAATGTGTTATAGTTATTACAGTGTAATAACTGCCAAGTGTTATTCAGTGTAGGAACAGGGTCTTATAAGGGCTATAAGGATTGTAAGGTCTGTTACAGTTTCATGAGATTCCTGAAATACTTTATTGTAAGCGATCTACATCTATTTTAAGGGTGAGGGGAGAGGGATATGGTCGTTTTGTTTCCACTCCATCAAATTTTAGTATTTATTATTTCAGAATAGCAAATAATTTTCCCTATTTTTTAAAAAATATTCATTTTGGCAGGCAACCCAGCACATTTTTCCAGTCTTAAATGAGAGAAGTGGCTCTCCTAGTCATAGAATAAATATATTCTTTTGAAAGAAGAAAAATGGAGTAGTTTCATGAGATCTTGGAAACTGCAACTTTCTCTGAACAATTTGATGCAATGACTAGGTAACTGAAAGAATAATTTGAAAAATAAAATCAGTTTTCTACAAAATGACTATATAAAGTGGAGATATCTAGTTCTCCAGGATCAGAGTAACATATCTCTGCCTTGCATTCTCTGTAGGCAGGATATGAAGAATGGCCTTTATCTCTTTACACAAATGGTGCTGCAACCCACCTACTTCAGACTAAAGTAATCACAAGAATATAGAAGACATACTGACTGGAGAAGATGCTATCTTGTTTTCTTCCATAAGATCCAGAAGGTAGAGAATAGAAATTTCAAAATCCCTGAGAAGCAAAGCCAGAACTATTATAATGCACTGAGACATAGAAAGAAGAAACTGCATGGAATACAGAATACCTAGGCATACCAGTGTTAGAGCTTCTGGTAACCTGGTGACATACTTTGGAGGGAATATTAGAGGAAGATTTTAATGATGTTGCAATAAACTAATATTAGAAATATAATCGCTTATTTGCTTGCTTTCTTGTTATATATCTTTCCTATGGGAGTGATTATTGTTGGACTGATGGTGTAGTGAGCTCTGTTTGCAGCAACCATTGCTGCATGGTACCTAACATGTACAATGAAAGTCTTCATGAAATGTTAGGAAGATGTATATAAACCAGCTTTCAGTAGAACAGTACAGCCAGTAACACTATCAACCCAATGAGAAGGCTATTCTGAGAATATATGCAATATATGTTTTTGTGGATAAACAGATCATTCAGATAAAAATCCAGTTACTCTATCAATTTGGCACCTTTTTTAAAAAAAAATAATCTTTTGAATGGTCTTATAACTTTAAAATAGTTATTTGAAAATTCCATTACCGATTAGTTTCATAACAAACAATAAATGGTAGAGAAAAAGAAAAGAAATATATTGACAATATTTTTATTGAATTGTGTCAGACGTACTATGATGATCCAACAAAATTTTTGCATTGAAGAAGTTATAACCACTAAGCAGCAATACCTGAGATTATAACTTCACATAGGTTATCGTGTCATCAATCACTTTTAAAACGATAAGGACATATATTTTTTGCCAATCAACATTTTTTAAACATACAAGGATAAACATGTATCACTAGTGTTCTGACAGTCTATCATTCATCATAGTCAAATATTATTTCCTCATTTTTAAATAAATAAGTAAAGGATTGAATAAACTTCCATTTTAACATGTTGCATGTATAATCAGCTCTTCCTTTTTTGAGCTTTTCTCATGTAATCAACATTTTCAGAAACATTTTCTTCATTATTCAAAAATTTTGTCACATGAAAAGAGCACATAATAGGCTAGCCTCAGCTAGAAAATTAACCATCAGTATCTAGAAAATAAATGTAATATTTCCTAACATTTGAAAAAATAGATTATCCAGTTAATCTAGTTATGGCTCAACTGTCCTACATCTGAAGGTATGCTGAAAATGTGAAAAGACAAAGCAATCATCTTAAATAAATGGTTTAGATAACATGATCAAGTACTGAGTACTTTAGTTCTACAGAGGACTTGTTTGGTTTCAGTTCCTTATCCTTACTTTTTAAAGACTTTCTTGATAAAGGCTTTTTCTATATAATTTCCAATATTTAGCTACAGCATAGGTGGGCAGATCTTCACAGTAGGCATTGTCTAAGTTCGGTTGCTGCATGGCAGTATTGCAATAGCACATTCATTTTGAGCTGTTAGACAAAGCTATATTTAGGGAGAAGTTATACTTTTTAATTTTCCTTTTTTAGATCAATACTTTACATATTTAATATTCACACTAATTATGATGGCAATGTGCATATGAGTAGAAATTATACAGAAGAATAATTCTCAATGAGTCTTTTTCTTGCTTTGGTGAGGGTGTAAATGGCTATTAATAGGAACTGTTACTGCTCAAAGGCAGTTTTAATATGACACAGTAATCAAAATATTGAGAAGTCATGAATATCTGTTGACACTTCTTGTTACATTTTTAGCCACACACAGTGTCCATGCATTGTATGGATAAGAATATAGTCAGCAACTCTTGTTACTTTCTTTTGCACAGAATTCTCAATTATTCCAAGTTGAAACAAACTGGAATTCCATTGATTGAAAAGCTGCACATGTCATAGAGTCTAAAGATACCTTCACTCAAAAAAGAAATTGGATTTGTGCCCACACACTTCACTCAGAAGAATGAAAATCACTACTCAGCATAAAGATTTAATTTGGTCTTTCAGGTAAGTCAACACTGGTGACAAAAAAGCCAAGGTATCCCTACGCTACTATTAGATAATATTTCAAACTACACATTACTCTTTTTTTTTAGTGTTTGAAATCCTTATTTTAGCTGCTATATTTTCCCTCTTCTTCCACTGATGATGACGGTAGACAATCATTCTGACAGGGGTTTCTCCCAAGTGTCTGGAGATTTTCACTAGGGAACCACCATCAAATGGCACAGTTGCATGTGGCATAGCTGTATTAATGTGCTGTAAAGGAATAGAAAAGGATCTGTTTGTAGGTTTTTTTCCCATTCAGATGAATTTGGGACACATAATATGGAATGTCTGAGTTTAAACAAAGCTGTTCAGAAAACTTGGTAGGACCTTTTGATCATCGTATATTTTCAAGCAGTGATAATCATTTTCTGGGACACACACTCTTTATAGTTAGCTGTTGGACTCATCTTTTCAAGATGAGACAGGCAAAATGGTGAATATTCATTAATTTCCTCCAAGAATAAACATGACATTTTCGCAGCTAGGATATTTTCAAAATAGAAAAAGTTTTCTTCCCAGTAAGACTGCCTCTAGTGACTGCCAAAATTGTGTTGCAGGAATAAGACAGAACTAACAAGAAAATACCTTTTTCCTCTCTATAACAACAGCCTAATTCAAGGGTGTGTCTCTCCTGCCAATTAAACCAAGATATACAAGTTACTTGTTGCTGGCAGTGAAGAACAGAGAATATGCTTCATAACGCTGGGGTAAAAAAGGTGTAAGCAGAGTACAAGACTCAGTGTTTACTGTCTACAGTGAAGGCAGGTTCTACATAAGGAGCACAAGACAGAAAACAGTGTTTGGCCACTAACCTCTGTAGGAAACCACCTGCAGTTGGATGTTGCCTGTTATTTGCTCAGAGGTCTGCAATGTCAAGGCTGAACAGAAAGGCACCTTGACCTATGGTAAATGTAGTCATTTTGTGTTAGACAAAAGTTCCCAAATACTGACCCTTGGTTTTTGGATGTGTGTTTGAAGCTCAAAAGTAGAATAAGGTTAAGCAATTCTCATAGGCTTTGAAAGACAGGAAAGAATGAGGCCTTAAAATTTTGTTTGAGATATGTAAATTGAATTGTGGGTATGATACACAGGTTTTTTTCATCTAAATCAGATGTACTTAGTTACCATTATTTGTCAGTTTGAACGATTAATTAAAACATGATATTTTCCAAAGTTAGGTCATTTTTATAACAAGTTTGCTTTCATTAGTAATCACATATAAGGGTAAAGTATAATAATAATATCATAGTGTTGTTATCTATCCTAAAAATTATCTACCTACACTACAATTTTTTTATCCGATAGAAAATAAAACATGCATTAATGAAATTTTTATATTAGTTTTAGAAGTTGTAAGTTACAGTAGGCAATAAGAATCCTTTCCAAAGTTGTTAGCCAAATGAGTCAGAAAATAGGTGGCTAAATAATATGGACAAAATAAATAGTTTCTCTGAGACTGATTTTTGTGATTATTTCCCTGAACAGTTATTTATTATAATTTGGATTCCCTTTTTCTCCAGTCATATTAAAGGAATCATGAGGTAAATAATGAGTAGTTTATGAAAGTCAATCACTTTTATTCTAAAGGTAAAAGAATATTAATTTTACCTCTTGATTTCTCCTGGAGTAATCCTATCATTGTTTTAAGAGTTTTTATGTGATTATGCTGAACCAGTTCCAGTAAAAGTCACATGTCAGTTAGCTCAGCCTAATTTCAAGCTTACTCTAGCTTTATCATAAGACTCAGATTTCTACTGATCATATTGAAAATATTTAATAATTTGAGAAAATCTATCTCTATAACTAATTGTTTTTGGAAAATTGCAGTAAAAATGGTTTCCCATTTTCCAGAATAGAGGAAAAAGAAATTATATAATCTTGTTATGTGGGAAAAAAAAATGTGTGCATTGTTGCTATGTAAAGCTCTAGTTCTGGGCTGTTTCTGACTTCTGTGCAACTTCCTTTCAATAGTATGACCTTTGCTGTCCTTTTGAAAATGTACACAGATTAAGAAAAGAAGTAATCCTTTGGAAAATTGCAATGAATATATCCATTCAGGAGAGACTGCTTAGATGTCAGAAATTATTATGTCTGAGTCTTACCTCAGTGAATTTTTCAAGGCATGTATTGCAGACCAAAGCATGCAAATATCTTCCCCAAAGAATAACTGAGCTTGGTTCTTCTGGAAAGCAATAATAGCTAATTGCATAATTAAAAGATGTGTCTGGTGAATATATACACACTGGAAATTCATTTCCTGATTTTAAAGGCATTCATGCACAACCTTAAAATATTCTCTACTATAATTTTTCAATGTGTATTTCTAGAGCAACTCAATAGAAAGCCTGTCTCTGGCTGCTAACCAGTCTTCTCATTCACATTATTTTGACTCAAACTACAGTCAGGTTATTTTTTTCAACTTACTTAAACAGACTGTTAGACTTTTAGATTTTTCTCCCTTCAGATGACTCAAACTGCTGATGATGGCAATTCATGTTCAGTCATGAGACAGTATGATGCTGAACTTTGGTAAATTTGCCTCAATTCTCACCTCTGGTTGCATACATTTTATTAAATCCAGCTGAGTTCTTACTTTAAATTGCCTTTAAAATTAAGGGAAAAAAAGACTGAAATTTTACCTTCCCATACCTCATCCATTTAAATTCTACGAGAAAGTGATTCTTTACCAGAACAAAATTTACTCTGAAAAATATTCAGGTGTAAATTGTAAAAATACCTCAACATCTGGTGAACTTTGTAACAGCTCCTCTGAGTCTGAAGAGGTAGAAAAGAAATAGAAATGTAGGTAAGCACTACTACCTGACATTTGTTGCTATCCGTTTCAGGAGTCCCAACTGCTTATAAGCATTTTTTCCACATACAGCAACTCTAAGTACTCAACTCTACACTGTGAACTGTGGTCTGGATTTAACTGTAAAAGAGAGAGAGAAGGGATGGAAGTAAGGAAGGGAAGGAAGAAAGGAGGGAAAAGGTAAAAGAAAAAATGAGAGAGGAAAAAGAGGGAAGAAGAAAGAAAAAGAAAGAAAGAAAGAAAGAAAGAAAGAAAGAAAGAAAGAAAGAAAGAAAGAAAGAAAGAAAGAAAGAAAGAAAGAAAGAAAGAAAGAAAGAAAGAAAGAAAGAAAGAAAGAAAGAAAGAAAGAAAGAAAGAAAGAAAGAAAGAAAGAGAGAAAGAGAGAAAGAGAGAAAGAGAGAAAGAGAGAAAGAAAGAAAGAAAGAAAGAAAGAAAGAAAGAAAGAAAGAAAGAAAGAAAGAAAGAAAGAAAGAAAGAAAGAAAGAAAGAAAGAAAGAAAGAAAGAAAGAAAGAAAGAAAGAAAGAAAGAAAGAAAGAAAGAAAGAAAGAAAGAAAGAAAGAAAGAAATGCTATAGCCTCACTATCAAAGGCTTTAAGATGCTTTGGTCACTTGTGCTAACTGTGTACCTGAAGAACAATTAAAAAAATTAACAGCTTTATGATCTTCCATCTTTGTCTACTAACCAAAACACTTTCATTATGACTCAAGTCAGTCAGGGACTTCTTGTTGCAGGGTATTAGGCTTCAGAAAAGCACACATTAAATGTTTCAAGCATGTAGTCATCAAACATTATGAAACAGCAGTTAAGAGCAATGCTGGGAAAAAATCCTATATAGAATTCTCATACTGGTAGCTATTTCTAAAATTATCAAGACAGGAAAACAGATGAAAACCTGTTACTAAACACTTGACAAGCCCACTCCCACTTAAGTTGCAGCTGAACACTCTCCCTTAAATATCACAATAATGGAAGGGGGTTTTAAACAATTATTTAAAATTTAAAAGTTGAAATATTTTAATTATCTTTGCCTCAAATTTCTAATGCAGATTTTCTCAGTAGGCCACAATCTTACATGCACACATTACAACAGATTTGGGAAGTATGAGGGATTTACATCTTTTTTTTTCTTGCTTAGCTTAGGCTTGTGCTTACACAAGCTTATAAATCAATGGTAAAGCATTTATTTATAGCACTGAGGCTTTGGGTTTGAAGCACCCTAGGATAAAGATTCTTTTTGTTTGGTTAGTTTGTTCTAAAACAGAGCACAAGGTAGGTGATAAATAACTACTAATAGACACCGAAGAGTATTGTTTTAGAAGAGAACTTTAAAGAAATATATGTCAGAAATCAAAACCAATCAGTGCCTTTTCATTAATCCATTTTTCAAGTGTGTGTCTAGAGTGCCCAGCACAGAAGATAGAGATAAATTACTTAAGGGCTTTTGATTAAGGAGTTTTGATAAGGACATTAGAAAGCTGTAAATCCCCTAAGCTCATTTTATTTGCTTGCATAGCTGAGGAACTCTGGTGCATGTGCTTTGTAAATATGTGTCTCTGAATTACACCAGGGATCCCTTACTTAATTTCCAGATATTTAATCTGCCTGAATTTCCATTTCAGCCCTGGAGCTCTTCCACTAATGTTAAAATCTGTATTATCTTATTGTTTTCATTTTCCTTTTTTTTTTTTTTTTTTTAAATATGAAATCCTATATTCTTTGGTTAATTTTCCTGACTGAGAAAAAGATACAAATTCTATTTATTTTCACGTTTTGTATGGAAATTTAGAGAAGAAAAAATAGTTTTCTGTACCTGCAAAGGTAACCTTAAATCCTTCTAAAATAAACAATCTACTTTCTTATAAGAATACTTTTGTCTGATTAGGTTATTTAGCTTCCAAAGATGATCTAGCTACAACATTACTTGAGTATGGAATTATCACTCAGTACCACATTGCTGTACAAGCAAAATTAGATGACATGATTAATGTTGTCTCTGTGAGACAGGGTGAGTATTTCCTAAAAATTGCATTTTTAAAGATATAGCCTAAAGGTTTTGTATTTTGGGAGGCAGAAAATGAAGCATTAGAAAAAAACACTCAGTTGCAGGTCCAAAGAACATTTTTAGTCTTTGCTTTTCATTGTTCACTGTAACATATCAACTAGGGTTATTCAGAGGTTAAAACAGTTTGTGACTTTGGTTCAGGCTGCCTGTAACCTCCTGCAGACAACATTAATCAGATACACAATCTTGACACAAAATGGAGATTTTTATAGTAAGAAGTAATAAGGATTATCTTAAAAATTTCATTCTACACACTCAATATGTTACACAGCATACATACATACCTCAAGTGGTATGAATTTGTTTCACAGGACATGACCTTAACTGTTTTTTAAAAGCAGACAGATTTCAGAGAGACTATGTTTTGCCCTTATAGTTCATTTTTAAACATAGATTTTAACTTTTGTTTTTTTGTTGTGGTTTTTTTTTGTTTTTTTTTTTTTTCCCTCCTGGTAGTCTAATTAATGCTTTGGGTGATCTCTGTGACAAAATTTTTTTATTAAATCAAAGAAAAGGGATTGCAAAGGTCTTGATTAGAAAACTAGGGAGCAAAAGTCAAATATACTGTCCATAGTAATTGACTAGGGGGGAGAGAATTGGAAAGGTAAAAGTGAGAAAACTCATGGGTTGACATAAAGACAGTTTTGATAGGGAAAGCAAAAGCTGCACACACAAAGCAAAGCAAACCAAGGAATTAATTCACTACTTCCCATCATCAGGCAGCTGTTCAGCCATCTCCAGGAAAGCAGGGCTCCATCACGTGATGATTATTTGGGAAGACAAACATCATCACTCCAAACATCCCCCCATTCCTTCTTCTTCACAGAGCTTCATATGCTGAGCATGACATCATATGTTATGGAATATCCCTTTGGTCAGTTGGGGTCAGCTGTCCTGGCTGGGTCTGCTCCCAACTTTTTGTGCACCTCCAGCCTCCTTGCTGGTGAGGCGGTGTGAGAAACAGCAAAGACCTTACCTCTGCATAAGTACTGTTCAGCAGTAACAAAAAACATCCTTGTATTGTCAACACTGTTTCCAGCACAAATCCAAAACATAGTTCCATACAAACTACTATTGAAAAAAGTAACTCTATCCCAGTCTAAACCAGCACAACAACTATGTAGTAACGTAAAGGGAGAGATAATACACCATGAACTGGTTGTCCAGTGACAATCTTAGATGTCATCCCTCAATTCTACTGTTCACGGAGAAGCTGATGGTAAACTTTCTCATCATTAACTCTTCTTGTTGCAATTTTGTTTTCCCTTTCTCAAAGATCTGTATGAGTTCAACCACAGGTTCATAAACTACAGATTTTAAGCTAGAGGAAATTCTCAGTCTTCTAGCATGACCTCTATACAACAGGCCTTGGCATGTCAAGTTTTGAACTTGGTGTAGAAGTTACTGACTGAGAAATTAAACAGTCTCTGTTATACAGATGAAGTGCTAAGGCTTGGACAACAGGCCCAAGCCAGAGTTGACCTATAGATGAATCCTGTACCTTTTATAACTGATAGCCATTGTGCTAGTAGGTATTGTACTAAGTTATAACAAACCACTTATGCTGGTGTAAAAAGTGCTAAAGCATTGAAATACTGAAGCCTGAACAACAGGCCCCAAGCTGAAGCTGCTAACTTAGCATGTAGTCATTAATAAAATATGTAAACTCGCTAGTGAAAGACGCAGCTTAGACAAAATATAATCAGTAGTGAGGAGAGAATGTATTCAACTTTCCTTTCGCAGCCTTCTTCAGGGCTGAGAACCCAAGTATTTGGCCTTGTTAGAAACTCCCTTGGTTCCCCCCCCAAGCCCTGGCCAAGCTTTGGGTGGAATCCAACAGGAGAATGAAACCAGAAATTTTCTGCTCAAAACAAAGGTGTCAGTTTGCAGTGACTTCGGATGCCTCACCTATGGGTGGATGCACCACATAGGATTTCCCACTTGCCGGGACAGGCTCTCCAAATCCTCACTGTAACCGGGGCTCCCCAGCGTCTGCGGATCTGGATGATGATGATAATATATGTAAGTGGTGATGTATTTCTCTTAATCACTATTCTCTCTCTCTCTTGTGTAGTAATGATTTGATGCATTACCCTGTATTTTCCTGTTTGCAGCTTTAAGTGCACTATTCTGCTTCTTCTTACTGCATGTTCTCTGTATTACGCTGTTACATTACTTGGTTCTCACTAGTAAAGTACGCCTACTCTTTTCACTCTGGTGTCCGAGTTTAATTGATATCCTTAATATAGCAAAACAACAGATCATCATAATAAACTTTTTTGTCTTAAAAGATTTTTAAAAAGTCAAAGAATATTGCTGCTAATAACAGAACATGAGCAGGATTTCAGGATTGCTATTATTATTACCATTATGCTTATTACCTATCTTGTGGGGCAAATAAAGACAACTAATTATGGTCTGTAATAGGAGGATCAATAGAAGAATGTGACAAAAAGACTACTTCTGGCCTAAGGACACAATAGCCAGAATTGTTCTTTTCTTTCTTTTTCACTTTTTGATAATTTTATGGTGCCTGAAAATAGCAACATGTATGAAATTCATAACAATTCTACAACAACAGGTAGGGATCCTTTTCAGGATATCCCCATGAAGTAAGCCCACTTTTCATTATTAGCACACACTGTACACTAGGACTAGAAAACTAGCAGCTGTTCAGTGATGCTTTGGGACTAAGGAAAGGTTAATGAGCTATTTGCTATTTTATCATTAATGAGGGCCATGTTATAAGTCATATCAACTCCAGCTGAAGTTGCACTTAATAATTTGCTGTATCTGGACCTTAATTGTATTAGTGCCATGATTTTTGTCAGTACCACTTTTCACTCTTTTCTTTAGTTTGTTTCACACTTTTTTTATTTGGATCAAATATGTATTAAAATTGCTTCTTAAAACTTTATTCAAGGAATATCAGCTAGGAAAGGTCAAGAAAACATGAATTCTATTTACAAAAATTGTCACAGATATAATGCTTAATGTTTAGAGAACAATTTTGTTGTCTTCTGATGTACTTCAATAATTCTAGAAAATTTATCTTAAGCTCCAGTAAAATAACAGTTTATTGGTATTTTTCCTTCTGTTCAGTAAGAATATTTAGCTCAGGGGTAATATCCATCTTTTTTTATTGGCATATTAAGCGAAAGACAATCAAGGTATACAAATATGTAAAGCTCTGTGTCTGAGTTTACTACCTTACACAGTTACAAATATCAGTATACCATTATATTAGAAAGATATAAATATTTGCTTGAGAAATGGTTCATCCCACTGCAGAATTTGAATTCTCTGTGTATTCAGATCCACTCTGGAAAAGATTTTATTTTTTTTTTTTTATATGCACTGTTGAAAATGTTATCTATCTCTACTTAGGAGTGTATTTAAGAGCTACAATGCCATCAAGAGACAACTCCTCACTTATTGACACTATTATTGCCATAGATCAGGACTGTGACTAAGAAAATATCTAAATTTAAATTAAAAGTAATACCTTGTAAAAATTAAGTAAATTTAAATTTTAAGTATATTTGTTTCCTCTTTTCCTTTCCCTTCCCTTCCCTTCCCTTCCCTTCCCTTCCCTTCCCTTCCCTTCCCTTCCCTTCCCTTCCCTTCCCTTCCCTTCCCTTCCCTTCCCTTCCCTTCCCTTCCCTTCCCTTCCCTTCCCTTCCCTTCCCTTCCCTTCCCTTCCCTTCCCTTCCCTTCCCTTCCCTTCCCTTCCCTTCCCTTCCCTTCCCTTCCCTTCCCTTCCCTTCCCTTCCCTTCCCTTCCCTTCTCCAGTGCCATGTGCACAACATATACAAAGCTATCATAGTGTTGTACTGATTAATGTATTCTTTGACCCCTTTTCTTCTGTAAAACAATACTGAAAAAGCACTCCTGTCCCATGTTCTGATTACCTTGTCCATTAAACATTTTTCTTTTCTACAACAGATAAGCATTTTCTTACAAAATATATTTTCTTGTCATATATACTGCTCTCAGAATCTGTTTAGTAAATCCTTTTTGTCTTTAGAATATTATCACATGTTATCATGTCTCTATAGTAGTTGGGTCAAACATACAGAAAAGGGATAGAGAGGTTAAAAGAGCAACAAGTAAGAGCAACAAGAACAAGCACATCTTGTGTCTAACTGAATGTTATTTAATATAACATTCTTCTATAGGAACATATAAGCTAGTCAAAGTATTTTTTATAGAGTCTTACCGCTTTATTATATTCTGTTCTGTTTTGTGGTGGAGTTCTGTTTGTTTGTATGTTTTCACAACCATTTTTATTTCAGTGAAACTGAATATTTGATTGAAAACACTTTGATAGTCAACTTAAAAATATAATTTTTGTTTTAAAATCCAACTTTTCTTTTCAAAATATAAATCTTAGAAATTGGGAAAAAAAAAGAAACCCTGAAAAGTCTGAAATATTGGAACACTTAAAAATTAGGAATATAGAAAGGCTGAAGTAATAATTGAAGATAGAGATATGAATATGATATCTAAAATCAAAATAATATATTTCAATTAGTCAGAAACATTTTTCCCTAAAACATTTCTAACAAATCTAGAAACAAGTAAGTCTTAGGAAGAAGAGATGAGTTGGATTATTTAACTTTGGTTTTGATTTCTGAATTAATAAAACCTGATCGCTGGAATACTAAGTTTTCACTTAGTATTATGTTTGCACTGGTTTTCTGAGAGGATTCAGAAGAGAAACAGACATTCAGATAAAATTCAGACGTTCACACAATCTACCAAAAAAGGGCATGGGAAATGGCATCCACCATGTCAGAGTTGATGTTTGATTGCTATATTAATAACAGAGGATCTGAGCAATGCCTGTATAATTTTTCTGTAGAAAATAGTTTATTTTCTCTGAGAGGGGAGGAAAAGGTAGCAAATATGAGGAACAATTTAGATGGCATTTTCAAGAGATTTTAAAGGACTTTTTCTTCTTTTGTTTATCATAGAAAAAACCTGTTATTGAATCTTTTTGCTCTAATAACAGTATTGAGTATATTTGTTTTTTAGATCAAAAGTAACAGAAAGATCTTTATACAAAATTTTTTATTAATATCAAAATAGTATCTCTATTGAACAGAGCTGGTCATGCATGAAAAGACAATTTAAAACATAAGGAATGTTATAAGCCAAATTGCTGTTCACACTAATGGTATTACAAAGGTCTACTATCTACATATCTACTTTTACTGGCTAATTGTCATACATTTAGAAATATGTTGATTTTGGTCCTTTTTATAAAGGAGTCTGTAAGTAAAATGAAAGATGCATTTCTGTTTGCTGAGGTTCAGTCTATGTATTTCATAATGTATATTTCCCTGCATATTTTTCCTGATATTGGTATGAATTATTGGTTGTATTGCAGCTGGACTGCAGATTTATTCATTGCACTACAGTTGCTTTTATAAAGGTAGCCAGTCATACTTTACATGCATGGATAATAATATCCATGATCTATGTTTACTGATCTTTTCTTTTCTTTTCTTTTCTTTTCTTTTCTTTTCTTTTCTTTTCTTTTCTTTTCTTTTCTTTTCTTTTCTTTTCTTTTCTTTTCTTTTCTTTTCTTTTCTTTTCTTTTCTTTTCTTTTCTTTTCTTTTCTTTTCTTTTCTCTTTTCTTTTCTTTTCTTTTCTTTTCTTTTCTTTTCTTTTCTTTTCTTTTCTTTTCTTTTCTTTTCTTTTCTTTTCTTTTCTTTTCTTTTCTTTTCTTTTCTTTTCTTTTCTTTTCTTTTCTTTTCTTTTCTTTTCTTTTTTTTCTTTTCTTTTTTCTTTTTTTTTTTTTAAATAAATTCCAAAATGTCTTATCAAAGATATTCTGTTAAGAAACAAGTTATGCTACAATGGCATGGCATAAGGGTTTTGATTTAATTACTTTGCTTCTGAAAAGACTTAATTTAATTTAGTGATACTGAGCAGTTTAGGGGATTAGTATTAGCTATACCTTCTACATTTCTGAATTTAAATGTGTCTCATATCACAGACAGATGAAAGCTAATGCCTGAATTTAATTTGATGACCTATCTGAAATACAAATTGTAAAGATACTGATAGAGGTCCCTGTGGCAATTAAATGTTTAAGAATTATAAAATTAATTTATTCTTACAACACACATTACCTAAGAACTCATCTGCATTACTGGTGGAGAACTGAGGCATACAGCATCTAAAAGGAGCATTTGAAACCTAGGCATGAAACTTGGATGCAGAGATCAAGAGGTAAATTTGTATTAGAGTATTAACAGCAAGAGACATAAGAAGCCATTTACAGTGTCTTATCTCAGTGTTTCTGCCATTCTTTGTTGGCTCGATGGAAATTCTATCTTCTTCTACATAGATGAAGTTAAAGTTTTATACGTAGAGCAACACTATCCATTTTATCCATTGCTGATACAAGGGAAAATTAGGGAGAAAATAAATTTTTTTTGTCTTCTTTATATTATCTGTACTTAGTCCCCTAAATGATTAGTCCAAGATCCCACAGGAGGTTTGCAGGAGAAAACATATTTAAATATAGGCTTTTGAATTTCTAGGCCTAATATCCTCATAACACAGGATACTGTGTTCCACAGTTTAGAAATACTGTGATGTTACCAATTAATGAAATAGCATTAATTAGTACCTTTTGGAAATAGATAGCACCATGACCAAAATGTTATCCATAAGACCTTTCATGTTATGCACTAATATATTTATAAAACCCACCAAAAAGTATGCCTTGTGAGACAGCTAAGATTTGGAACTTTTAATGGTAGCGTTAGATGCTAAATACTTTTAAAATATCAACATATTTATATGCATAAATATCAACTTTGACAAGGTTTTGAAATTAAAATGTATACCAAAACCTCGGCTAATTTATAAATTTTAACAATGTATAATCTTAAAAAGAAATAAGTCTTTGTACTGTGAAGACTTATGTTCGGAAGCTTTTTGAAGATGTACAACTAGACCTTTCTCCATTTAAAGACTATTAATGTGTCAGTTGTGAAATCTATTCACTACTGAAAATGTCAGTGCATCATTTCACCACTCAGAAGTAAAAGCTCTTTGTAAGACTTGCCTAATATACTGAATATTATTCATTCCAAATAACAAGGGAAGTAGGCATTGAATTGTATTATCCAGTTCAAAGTAATTGTTACTGAGGAAATAAAAAGCCATAGGAACATAAGAATTGCAATAATGGATCAGTAGTTTATCTAGCCAAATATCTTAACTTTGACAGAGACCAAGATAGTAAAAGACACTCCTTCGCAGATGATTATTGAACAGTGCTGCCCACAGGAGAAAATTAATACCTTTTTTGTTAAAGTCTGGCATACACTTAAAGTTATTTATTGGAATAAAATAAAAGAAATACCAAAGCCACTTTCTCTGTCTTTAGAAAAAGAAATGCAAGTGGATTTTTAATAGCTTTTATATATATAGCCCTCATTATTATTTCATATGTATATTATTCTAACATGCAGAGATCACTGCCTGGATTATGATCACATTCCAAGATACATTTCTCCACATTTTTATGGTCTAATTTTTACTTTTCACCTTCATTTGCAATACCTAACAATCTATCACTGCTAAGCATATTTAAGGTGCCTTGTCAGGTGCTTCATGGTGTTACTTAGACTGAAAAAAAAAAAATTCTCCCCTGGTATTTTCTAAGGTCCCAATAACAAACAAGAATGTGATTTGAGCCACTACTTCCTGGAAAACTACTCAGTTTTTCTTCTCATTGAATATGGGACACAATAGCATGAGGGTGGGTACTGTCTATGGTAGACAGTATATAAATGAGAAAAAGCCAAGCTAAGCTATGGACCCAGGAGCTGGGAAACAGTTCCTCTTACAGGAGGAACTGAAATGACTCATGTAGATATCTGACACACCTGATACATGCTTTAGTTTATTTTTATGGAATGACCCTTGTTAAAATCTCTTATTAGTGAAGAACTCCATATGCTTTGAAAGTAATGGGCAAAAGGACAAAGTTCAATCTTATGTGGTGCTCTTTTTTTATTGTAGAAACACTTTGCCCTTAGTTGTTTGCAGCTGTGATGTGGGAAGTTATAAAGGCAGTGTGGTTAGAAGCAGAAAATTACTGAAGAGAAGAAAATGTCTGCTGAAAAATAAAGACAGAGAAAATGCCTGCCAGCCTGAGAACTGTGACAATGGGAACTAGACCTGTGAACCAGAAACATCACTGTGAAGTACAACTGGCATCTCTGAAGTACAGCTGGGTACCGAAAAATGGGAGATGTCCCAAGATACTATTGGTAAATGCAAAACCAAGGAACTGTAATAGTAACTTATCATCCGAAAAACTGAAAAATAGTCTGGGAACAACTGAAAATATCCTCAGAAAATAAGAACTGACAACTGTCATTGGTTATTCTAACTGTAAGAACAGGAAAATAGTCTGGAAAAATAAAAATTGTTGTGAAAGAACAGAAAACAATTTAATCATCTATTGTTTAAAATAAACAGTACCCATTAGCTGCTCGAAGTGGTGATGTCCTATGCCCTCTTATGTCTCCATGATATAAAAATTACTTAATTTTTATCCAAAATGGAGCCTTTCTCTGAGAACTTCCCATCCTACACATACATCCTAATTCCAGTTATGGTTTTGAGACAGTGATAAAACCCAGCACAGCAGACAGCAGTATAAGAAGGATTAGCATTGTTTAAAACACTGCAACAACGTACAAAATGTACAACATTGCAAACAATTTGCATTCACTTGAAGTTTAGTGCAAAACAGAAGTTTAAACACATCTGATTTGTTTTAGTTTCATAGTCATGTCAATGTTCAGAAAATTAAATTCTGTGAGATACTGCCCCAGTGACAGAATCATATTTGAAAAAGAAACAGATACAACCTGAAACTGGTCTTTGTGACTTTAATTCTATTTCACATTAGACTTCTTAATGTGCTCATGCTGATGCATAGACAGTTCTTCAGAAATTGTTTTTCTTTCATCTGTCCATAAACAAAATTTTCTGTCAGCAGAACTTCAGGATACTGATAAAGTCAGACCTATTTTTTTTTTTTTTTTCAATCTTTCTGTTGAGGAAAGGAGTACCATGTTTAAAGCACAGTATAAAAGAAAATAGCACACTCTCTCTGTATAGATGGATATACTTAATATGAGTACTGTGTATACTGTCTGAGAAAAAGGACAGACTTATTAAATGTATGAAAAATATTTTGTATTTAAGTAATTTACCATATACCTAATAAATATTTCAACCTACCAGAACAATCACTGTTCTCAAAAATATATTCTGACAATAATTGAATATTTTACACTTTGTTTTTCCTGCTCTTTTTGTTAGTTTAGCTATAATATCTCTACTTATTATATTTTAAAGTATTAATTGTGTTAATTTGGGTCAGAGAATTAAAGAGAAGAATGTTTTCTAATAACAACGTGAGATGTAACATGGAAGGGAAGAGATTGCAATTATACTTTTTTCAAACATTTGACACTAAAAAAGTGAATATGGTGTGTTGGATCAGTAAAGGACTTAGGCATTAGAATAATTGTCATAAAACTTCTGTCAGAAACCCAACCTTTCAATGTACTCTAAGGGCACAGTGAATACACATGCAATGCATGAGTAAAATTAGGTCACTTAGAATGGGATCTAGAAAAGTCTTCCCCTCAGCTCAAAAAGAGTTAACACTTGTTTCTGAGCTCCTTGCAAGTATTTGCCTTCAGTCGAGAGTTTTTTTCCTGAATTGGAATAAAATGACAAAGAAATAGGGAATACATTTTCTAATAGAAAATTTTGATGTTTCTCTTCTGGCTCTTTCTTCTCTAGTTCATTCAGAAGTGTTTCTAACTGGAACATGTCAATCGTCCTGCAAAATGCCAAAGAGATCAGAGGCATAACTGTGACAAGAACAATGATAAAAACGACAAAAGAATCTTGTTAATCCTGAGAATGAGACTTTCTCAAATACAGCGTGAAAATCTGTGAAGGCATTATTGCTATCCCATGATCAGTTACATGAAAAATAAGGATAGTTCGTTGAGTGTTCAAGTTTTTTTCACAAAATTGCAACAACAAGCAGACTAAGTGTAACAATAATTAGCCTTGAATGATCACTAACTCTCCAGAAAATGATGTTGTGTATGCAACAGTAAATGTACATCAGGTTCAATGGAAAATTTGTGGCCAAAATGTATTGTACCAAAAAGCTTTAAATATGCAAAGAGTAATCGTAACAAAAGTTACTTGGAAGGATATTCCAGAAGACTAAGCAATAACAAGGAAACTGGGACATTCTGCTTCTAAACATGTTTCATTTCTTTTTTTAAACACAATAGGGAGGGGAGGAAAAAAAAAAAAAAAAAAAAAATCAAGTTTAAAGCTAAACCAGAAAGTGTAACAGCTGTAAAAGAAAATACACATTGACTGTGAATGAGGCAAATTGAAGGGGAAATCAGAAAGCTGTGGATTTTGCACCTTTGTTATTAATTTTTCTGTCAAAAGTTTTAAGATGGAAATAGTATCTAAGAGGGCTCCTCAAGCCAAAATATTTCTGTTCATTTTCTATCTCAAATATTATTTCACATGTCCTCTCACTGAAGTAGTCCAATGTAAAAAGAAATACTTAGAATTCAGGGATGATTACAATTCTGAATTCAATAGAGATTTTACCTTTTATATCAGTGGGAACAGACTCACGGGCCATAGTTATTGTAACTGCTGTTTTGAAGCATCTGTAAACAAATATTGATCAATCTAAATATTAATAAATCTTTTTTGTAATATCATAAGTCTTTTCCTCATACCTGATGGAGATATTTCCCATGCAACATTTTTACAAAATATCTGACTGGTTTTTACTCAAAATGCATTTTTCCACTATTATGCTTTTTGACTACACCTTTTCATCACTTAGTCAACTGTGAATGGCATGTCACTCACAGAATCACAGAATCATCAAGATTGGAAAAAACCTTGAAGATTATCCAGTCTAACCATTAACTTAACACTGACCGTTCCCAACTACACCATATCCCTCAGCGCTATGTCAACCCGACTCTTAAACACCTCCAGGGATGGGGACTCCACCACTGCCCTGGTCAGCCCATTCCAACACCTAACAACCCATTCTATAAAGAAATACTTCCTAATATTCAGTCTAAACCTTCCCTGGTGCAACTTGAGGCCATTCCCTCTTGTCCTATCGCTTGTTACTTGGTTAAAGAGACTCATCCCCAGCTCTCTGCAACCTCCTTTCAGGTAGTTGTAGAGGGCGATGAGGTCTCCCCTCAGCCTCCTCTTCTCCAGACTAAACAACCCCAGTTCCCTCAATCACTCCTCATAAGACATGTTCCATTACAATAAATGTTGCTTGAAGCAGCACACATTAAAAGCATGACAATAAAACTGTGCTTCACAATCTGTCATTCCATTTATATTCATTGTAGGTTTTATGGCACTACCTAACATGTCTTACTTTACTTCTTTATAGATTATTGGATATTTTCAAAAATCAGCTTCTAATTTGTTATAGATTCCACAATAGTTCATGAAGGTCTTGCTAGTGTTCAGTAGGTTTAGTTTTCTGCTTCTAAAAATGGTTGATTAAGGATTTAGCAGAAGAAGAGTTAAAATAAACATTAAAAATAATTCAGGATAAAATTATGTAATTACATATGTCAGTCTAAGGATACTCTTGTGATTAACAGAGCTAGGGGGTTTTGGTGCCAGAAAACCTTTCTTATTGTCTGTACATATCAATTTTGTTAAAAAAAAAAAAAAAAAAATAAAAGAAAATAAATAGTTCAGAATCAGAGATGGAAAACAAAAAGATTGGGATAGAAAGGCATTCTCATATAAGGAACATTGAAAAGAGTGGTGTTTTTCTTCATAAAGATATGCAAGAAAGGCATATGATAAACTTTCATAAAAGAATAAATTCTGTAGAAAAAGTAGCTGGGGATTCTAGTCTCCCTCTGAGAATCTCCCTCTCTAATAACACACAAATAAAGGAACAATTAATGAAATTAAAATACTTCCAAACAAGTGCAAGGAACCACTATTACCATTTCAGGAATAATTGTATTTCAGAAGTGATTTCTTACAGGATACTTCTGATGCCACAAATTCAGTAAGTTAGAAAAAAGTGATTGCCTTATATTTGGTGCCTGTGGTAAATAGAATGGCAAGAGTTAATGCTAAAATCAATTTTGGAAAACAGTTTACATTGCATTCTTTCAGTCTTATAGTAATCTCTAAATATGAAGTTCAAGAGGTGTCCACATGCTGAAACAGATTATTGCATATTCACATAGTGTCAGTTTTTCACTTTGACCTGAAAATGTGTGTACTAGCTTTTGTCACTCACCATTTTAAATGTATCCCGCTTTCCTCTACTTTGAGGATTATTAATAAGTGGTATGTCCTAGTTCATCTGCAGCTTTTCATGAACTATGTGTTCAGTTTTGTTAAAAGAGCACAACTGAGCATCAGGATTGAAGGTGTACTGTGCTGTTTGCCTTGTCCCTGCACTCTGCATGGAGCAGAAGGAAAGGAGAGCGTTCCTCACCTAAAGGCAGATGAGTACGTTCATCTGAAGAAAAGGTTTATAGTGAATATTAGGTGGGAAAATAAAAATGGGACACGATATACTAAGGATCCTAAAGTGCAGGAAATTTTGAAAGACTTATAAGAAAGTATAGCTTCAGAAATTATAGAAAAGGGCTTTCCTCGAAACCTAGAAAGGCCTGAAAAGAGTTTGTTACAACCAGGCAAGTCATTGAAAGCTGTTGAATTAATCAGTTCTGGAGGAAAAGTCCAACCTTATAAAAGTTTTGTGTTTGTTCTGTCTAGCCTGCTCACTTTTAAAAGTTACACACAGATCAAATGCAGTCTCTGACAGTTTGGGGTCCCATCACATATTTGTTCTTTCGTTTTGTTCCCATAAATTCTACACTTTCTGTGATAGTCATTAAAAAAAGAAAAAAAAAAAAAAAAAAAAAGGAAAACAGAATAGAACACTAAAATTAGAACATCTTAGTGATTATCCTTCACATGTTTTTATTTTAAAAATCAAATTCTTTATTTATTTGAACTAGTCTCCTTGTTCAAAAGATGTTATTCTTCTTACAGTTAATTGACTTAATATTAACATGCTCTTCTCACTTCTCATACACTTACAACAGTTACTTTTTTTTTTTGCTGATTTTAAAAATCACAATAATCGGAATTTTCTATTTTAGTCCCTTGCTTCTACCATCATCAAAATACTCAAGGTTATGTTTTTCTTAGTCTGACTAGTGGGATAAGCAAAAGAACTACTCCTGAGGACCATGTAAATGTTCAATGAATCAGCTAAAAGAATTGCTGTGAAATAAATACTATCACATTCTTTATAGAACTAAATTGGAAAGTTCAAGCTTTTGCACCTTCCTAGCTGCAGAGCTACCAAGCTTCATCGCTTTTAGCATCATACCAAAGTCCCAAGACCAACCCTTAAGCAGTATTTAGTAACTCCCAAACACTCAGCATCAAAGAAAAGTTACAGATGTAATTCTAAATAGCCTTGACACCCTTGTTTGGTGTCTGAATAACTGAAATAAGCAGGCAGGCTGCCAAACATATCTCCAGAGTAGTTATTTCCCTTTCAGATATATAATTTTAATTTACTTGGAAATCATCAATACTTTAAAGTTGCACTTGTCCACCAAGCTTGTTTATTTCCTATCTCCCTAATGCGCTGTAATAGAAATCCAAGTCATTGATTGGTTGAAGAAATGTAATTGACTCAAACAAATGTTCAGATTGAGTGTCTCAAGTTCCTCTGAACTGACTGAAGTCCAGCCATTGGAGACAGACCCATGTCAGACATAAATATACTCCATTGAACAGTACTCCACTGATTTCACATTATATTCTATTGAATAACATAGACTGAACTGAGTGCAATTAGATGTCAGAAATGCTTTTTTATTCATTTGGATACATGCATCCAAATGGATTGCAAATGTGTATAGATTTGGACATAACATACCAATGTCTAAAAACATGCAGAACCTATTAAAAGTACATTACTGAGACTAATGTGTCAAATATCCAACAGTTTTAAAGTGCCAGAATTTTACTGTAATTTTTTGTCCTTGCCCTTTTGTGACTTTCTCACTTTTCTGTTCTTCAGATACAGGATTAAACTGATGCAATTTCCCTGAACTAACTTAACACCGCTTTTGTAGTCAACAGAGAGAAATAAGCACCTTGGTGCATAATTCATTTCACCCTGAAATGGAGATCCTTGATAGACCAGATTAATTGTTCTTTAAAAGTCTCTTTCTTTCTCCACCAACAGCAGAGAAGGAACCTATGGTGACAAGCACAGATGTCTGCATTAATGACATCTAAAATCAGCTTATTCCGTTTCTGTCTTGAATGTCTTCAGGAAGATGCTGAGCATTTTCAACTCCAACTGAATCTGCAGAAGTCAAGGAGCTCAGCACCTCCTGAGAGGGGGATTAAATTTCATTTTTAAAAACAGATTTAGACATATTTTTAAATTTCTTTCTGCCTTTATCTTGATGTCATGAAAACTAAAGAATGTGGATACTGCAAAGGAGAATGATGATTCTAGAACATTTTTGTTGGTAGTGGTAGTGGTGTTGCAAAAGTCAGCATGGTGGTAACTGGAAAAAAAAGCAGAAAAAAACACATACTGTTCTCATGAACAAGAAGCCCTTTAACTAAAGCCCTGTTGATATTTTTCTCTTGTGTCATAGTTACAGAAGATGTGTTCACAGTTAGAAAATGTGTAGTACATACTCTTACAACTTGCTTCAAAATGCACGGTGTAGCTCCATGCATGTAAAACTAGAAGTTCTCATATCTCAAACAACAACTTTTTTTTTTTTTAAATTTACTTCATATTTTAGGTTACAGAAGGCCAATCTTTGTGAATTCTAGACTTTACCAGGAGCAAGAATATGTGGCATCTGTTTCAAATGTCTCATTTCTGGTTTCCTTGCATCAATATTTCATGATTTTTTAAAAAAAAGTTCACAAATTCTAAAGTCTTTTTATTATTTTTTATTAATAAAGAACAAGCAGTATCATAAATTAATGTTTAAATATGAAAAACATATTTGAAAAGCTGCAAGATATTTGTAAACATAGAATAAAGCCAATGTGTATTAACTCTGCCATGTTTCTTTCAGATGTTCCTGTTCTACTGAGTTCACAAGCAATGATACTTGACAGTATAAACAGGGAATGCATTGGTATGAGGAAAAAAAAAAGTCTGAACACACTTTGTTTATTCCGCATTTTTAAAGGCAAAGTGGTCTCATTCGGGAAATTTCTAGAACTTCACTATGTTATGAATTCTTAGTTTAATTTACCTATAGAATCCATATTTATATAACATACAGTATAAATCTAGTTAATACTTTTGTTGAAGCTGCAAAGTGTATACAGTTCAGACTACTACTATGAGTCATTATATTAAAATGTTGAAGAGAAATATAAACTGTTCTAAGAGGAAATTCATATACAAAATTTCACAAGTGCAAGAGTTTATCTTCTTTAATATTTAAATGGAAATATTACAAAAAATATTAATAAGAGTCACAAACATGAACACCTGCTTGGATGTTTTTTTCTCCTGACTTCAAGAATCTCATCCTACTGTGCAGGCAGGGTTCATTTTACTGGAAGGTTTGTTTATGTGTACCAGAGGCAGCAACTGGAGCTGTGAATGTTGCATTATTAGATCTTTTATTTCAGAACTTAGATGTGTCTAATGGTTTCTGAAAATTTTAAATGTTTAATTTTAAAACAAAACATTTATAATTCTCAAAGAATATACTATTTAACACTGCAGGAACTAACCCACTCTAACCTAAATCTATATTACAGTAATCAGCCTCATCCAAAAACTTCCATAGTCTTTCTGATATGACTACGTAGAGATTTAATACTCCCAGGAGTGGACTAATGATCCAGTAACCCATAATTAAACAGATTTGTTTCCACTCCCTGATCATTTCAATGTTTTTATATGAGCTTAGGAAGGCCCTATTAAGGAACACAGACATAAAACTCCTGAATTTAAAACCTGAGGTTTTTTTTCCTAGCCTGTGAATTTAGTAAATATATATACATATAAGCAAAAGACTTTGAGCTTAGATATTACAGGATGGACAGGCTCTCTGAGGATTATAGATACAGTCAAATTCATTAACTATTGTAAGTCACATATTTCTCTTTCTGTAAACAATACTTCAAAAATAGTACAAAGGTACAATGCATCTGTCTCTACGGTATCAGTTGTCAGATGGCAACAAAATGATTTGTAAATAATTTATTCTAGTGACAACAGAATTTGCAAGAAAATAAGCATAGTAATTATTCTCTGAGTAACATATGATTAACTACAGAGCTAGTCAGAGAATGAAAAAACATTAATGTATAATTCACTCACAAAAAGTATTAGAATTTATGGCCAAAATTATTGACAGCAAATAATATAACCAGATCTAGCTGTAATAATTGAAAGATATTCATTCTGTTGTTGTATTTTGCAACTAGATTTTTTAATCAAAACTAATTTCTTTATACCAGTGTACTGGGTCTGGCTGAGCCGAAATTGGTTTTCCCCTATAGCAGCCCTCATGGTGCTGTGTTTTATGTTGAGAGCTGGCAGGGTGTTGATAGCACACTGGTGTTGTGGCTACTGCTGAGTAGTGCTTACACAGCACCAAGGCTCTTTCTGACATTTCCCCCCACAGTGGGACGGCGTGGGCAAGATCTTGGGAGGGGACACAACCAGGACAGCTGACCCGAACTGACCAAAGGGATATTCCATACCATATGACGTCTGCTCAGTATAAAGCTGGGAGAAAGGAGGAAGGGGGTGGGGTCACCCTTGGTCCTCTGAGGCAACCACTACGCGTATCGGAGCCCTGCTTCCTGAGAAGGCCCGACATCGCCTGTTCATGGGAAGTAGAGAATAAATCTGTTTTCTCATTTGCTTCCATGCACAGACCTTTGCTTCGCTTTGCTTATATTAAAACTGCTTTTGTTTTACCCACAAGGGTTTGTTTGCTTGGTTGTTTTCCTTATTTTCTTTCCCCTCTTTTCCCTGTTGAGAAAAAAGGGGAAGGGGGGGCAAGTGATAGAGCGACTTGGGGGGTACCTGGCATTTAGCCAAGGTCAAACCACCACAACAAGTCACACCTATTTTAGTTTTATTCTTTGTGATCAAGATCTGAACAAAGTATTAGGAAAAATCACATTAAAAACTGACTTCAGTATGTTTGCCTGGATGTAGACTTGCCTTCCTATCGAACACTGTGGCTGCTCCTGACCAAACCTGTTCAGCTAAATATCACTGAAGAGCATACAAGCTTTCAGCAGGCATAGGTAGATGCTGGCTCTGTTCATTTTGGCTACTTCTATGCACCTGATAAAAGTGGTGACTAAGGACAGCTCACAATGTCATACAAAATTAGAAAAGCTTTCAGATCTAAACAAATATGCAAACAAAAAAACAGTATAGGCAGCAGAATATTTCTTAAGGATACTACTAATACTACTAATACTTAGTTTCCATACCAGTGTAACTCAGGTCACTTTACAAACCTTGGTGACATTCCCATTCTATAGCATAGAAAGGTAGGGAGCTTCTCTCATCTACTTACAAGGCTCAAATTGAAATTTTGGGAACTGATAAAGAAAATGAATCCTGGAAACAAGGAAGTGGCTAATTTACTGAAAATTTTTAGTTTAGAAGACAGGTTGGGAAAACAGGTAGCTGGCTTTGTCAGCAATTATGTAGCCTGTTTTCCCTCACTGTTATGCAGTCATTGTATTTTATTTTATTTTTTTCTGTCTGTAGAGTTAGACCTGTTGTTGCAGCATGTCTCCCCAGTGTTCAGTGGGTCTATGCCAAGACTCATTTGCTATAAATCAACTTCACTGACTTTAAAAATGAAGCTTAGAAGATGGATTTTTTAATTCTTCATCCAATCACAGCTTATTCCCACATGTGGGTTTTTTTAAAGTGTAACAATGTGATGGGTTCTGAGTGGGGATAAATGAAGAAAGTCTACATTCTCTTACAATTCGATGATATAACCAGACTTGAAAAATTAATGTTGTGGAAATGGAGCTCCATTATTATTCCTCGTAACAAAACTAAAGTTTGTGAATAGTTTTCTGATAACCTAGAGAAGTAGGGAACTTTTCTCATTCACTTACAAGATTCAATTTGAAATTAATTCCATGGAACACCCCAAGGGCGTTTAGATTTTTGCAGAACAGGAGTTCCACCCATTCTCACTGCATAAGTTCTTCAAACTGCATTGCATAATTAACAATCCATGAAATACATCTCCCAAAGAAGTTACAGATACCTGACTTTGCAATGGAACACAAACAAATCTGAAATGAGACTGTTTCACTGCCCTGAATAATTTGAAGGTATTTAGCTAATATTTTGTATATGCCCTTTTGTGTTGGTATAGATGTTAATATAGTCAGTGAGAAAAAATGTAAAAAATTCCCCCCAAAATAAAGCCAAAACCCAACCTTTTATCAGTGTTACCTTTCATACCAGTGTTTGTAAAATAGATTTGTGCACAAGTGTGGAACAACCAGGTGGAAAAATCTGGTGTTTCCTATATATATAACATTTCTAAGTGTCTCTGAGAAATCTCTGTTAAAAAAAAAAAAAAGAAAGAAAGAAAGAAAAAAATAATGTTTTGCAAAAAACCAACCATATTTTATGCCACAACACCAGCTTAAGAAGCTTGTTTCAAAATGTGTACCTAATGTAAAAGATACAAATAAAAATCTCTATCTAGTATGTAAAAATAAAAATCCCTGAAAATAGAATCAAACTAAATCAATTTGACATAGATGAAAAAAGGACCTCTAATTAAAATCTTGCACAGTCTCCAATTAACCACATATGCCAGTTTGGTAGTAAATTAAGTCAATTCTATAATGGTAGCCTGATACAGCATGTACCACTAATAAAATATCTTCTATTCAGAAAACTAATCTTGACATGTTACACCACTGAGAGTGTTATGGGGAAATGCAGTGCTAAGGCTTGGACAATAGGCCCAAGCCAGAGTTGACCTGTAGATGAATCCTGTATATTTTATAACTGATAAGCACTGTGCTAGTAGGTATTGTACTAGGTTATAACAAACCACTTATACTGATGTAAAAAGTGCTAAAGTGTTGAAGTATTGAAGCCTGAACAACAGGCCCTGAGCCAAGCTGCTAACTTAGTATGTAGTCATTAGCGAAATATGTATGCTCATTAATGAAAGATGTAGCTTAGGTATCATATACTCATTACTGATGATGAATGTAATGAAAACATGTCTATCCTGAATGTATCTTTCTTCTTTGTGTAAGGGTAAGTTAACAAGGCCATGATGCCAGCTGTCTGGCCTTGGAACCAGATGTATGGCCTTGTTCTGAAAAGGACATAAATAAATTAGATAACCAGGGAAACTCCCTTGGCTTCTCCCTTGAGCCCTGGCCAGGCTTTGGGGGAATCTAATTGGAAAGTGACACCAGATATTTTCCGCTCAAAGCAAAGGTGCCAGTTATTCTGGCTTGCTGATTTTTAGGTATATAAGGCTGGTCCCGCTTGCAGCGACTTCGGATGCCTCACCTACAGGTGTACACACTACATAGGATTTCCCACTTGCCGGGACAGGCTCTCCAAATCCTCGCTGTAACCGGGGCTCCCCAGCGACTGTAGATCTGGATGATGGTAACGTATGCAAGTGGCGATGTATCTTTCTTGATCACTATTCTCTCTCTCATGAAATAATGATTTGATGCATTACCCTGTATTTTCCTATTTGTTTGCTTTAAGTGCATTATTCTGTCTTTTACTGTATGTTTTCTGTATTACTTTGTTACATTATTTAGTTATCCCCAGCAAAATACGCCTACTCTTTTCACTCTGGTGTCCGAGTTTAATTGGTATCCTTAATCAGCAAAACAGGAAAAGAGAACAGAATGTTGTGATATTCAAGCATAAGAGTTAGTAAAAGTAAAATATTAGAATGTATAGACCACTGCATTTATTAAAAGCACTCCTATTAATTGGATTTTGGATAGAAGTAAGGTTATTTGCATTGCAGTATTCATATTCACAGAATCACAGAATCACCTAGGTTGGAAAAGACCTTGAAGATCTAATATCCAGTCTAAACCTTCCCTGGCGCAACTTGAGGCCATTACCTCTTGTCTTATCACTTGTTACTTGGTTCAAGAGACTCATCCCCAGCTCTCTGCAATCTCCTTTCAGGTAGTTGTAGAGGGCAATGAGGTCTCCCCTCAGCCTCCTCCAGACTAAACAACACCAGTTCCCTCAGTCACTCCTCATAAGATCTGTGCTCCAGACCCTTCACCAGCTTCGTTGCCCTTCTTTGGACACTCTCAAGTGTATATCATTTCAGGCAAGATTCACTCTTACATTCTGAATATCTTCAAGGAATAAATTCTACATGTCTAATAACATGTCTCTACTGTACTGCTCAAGGTTTAAATTTGTATTCTCAATTTATTTTACACCAGAGAATCTTTGATATCTTTAATACTCACTGGAAAATATTTGTTTTCTTCCCTTGACTCTCTAAGAGCAACCTTACCTTGTGCCATACACCTAAGCTATGAATGCAGTCTACTAGCATTTTGATGAAAAGGAAGATGTGCTGACAACTGAAGCACTTTTGTAGTGTCCAACATATCTAGAACATATAAATGTTCAGTACACTACTGAGTGGATAAAAAAATAATACTTTACATGTCAGTTAAGTAAAGTGGAAAAGAAATTGTTATTTCTGACACCCAAAATAAACATATATCTAGCAATAAAAGAAAAACTATGCCTAAACTACTTCCACTAAGGGTATATCTGAAAGCTCTCTTTCACTCATCCAGCTGACTACCCGTTTCTTTCCTCAGAATAGAGAAGTCAGCATTTCAGGCCTTTTGATGACCTCCTTTTTTGACAGAATATGTCAGTTATTATGTCCAGACTGACCTTTGTAAGATACCTAGACAGTCCAGACCTCTTTAATCTTTCACTTCAAAATGTGCTTTATTCTCTCCTTAAGTACAAGACATTCATATCACCTTCTTAATTAGATTAAAGTTTGTTTTCCCTCTGTGGATGGCACCATAGCTGCTCAGTTAGGAGGCATTTTCTGTGTTTACTTATCTAGTAAACAACTCTTTGCTGCAGTAAGTTGAAAAATTCTCCTTCTTTCTTTAGCAACTGTTTGCTTTGCTCTCATAAGGAATGTCTTTAACTAGGCTTTTCGTGTTATATAAATCTTTTCCATTCATATATGCTTCAAATATATAAACAAATTGTTTGTATCTCGTTATTGACTCTGTTTTGAAACCAGACATGGAGTAATCAACTGATTGGAGTGAAAGGGGTTGAATTATTTAGCCACGGCCTCCTGTTCTTTTGTATATCAGAACTGTGGCATTTAGAGAAGGCATATTAAGCTTATGTAAATTTTAATAGAAGATACATTGCTTTGAAAGCCTCAGGTTTACAAACACCTATTCAATGCATTAATAATCAAGTTAAGCAATAGCTTCAAAATGCTTTTTGTGGATAAGTGTAATTTCATTTACCTTTCAATTAAAACCAGACAGGAACATCTCTCCATTTTCTACCAGTCAGAGTATTTCACCACAGACAGCTGATTATTTCAAATAAAAACATAAGTTTAAATACTTCAATTAGAAGTGTGAAATGACTCAGAATTATGCCCTTGAATAAGGCACTACAGACTAGTGAGGTCTGAAAGGATGTCTGAACGCTGAAACAAAATTTAAGTGGACAGACAAATTTTGGCATGAGTGGTTCAAGCAAAGATTAAAAAAAAAAATCTTTCCTGAGAACAATCCCTGCTGCCAGAGCTAACACTATTTTGTTAAACAACAGCATCCTAAAATCAATTCTTCACATAGTTTAATGTATCTGAAAGGAAATTCCTCCAAAGCCATCACTGTTTCTATTAGGCATCCATCCAAGAATTATTTTTCTTATTCAGCAATAAAACCAGTAATGTATTCCTCCTCCTCCTCCTCGAGTGTTTTACCATGGATTTTACCATGTATAGCAAATAAGATTTCTTTTCCTTCTTAACCATGTAAGATGATACTTGACATTAGAAAGTGATTGTGTTTTTTCTATTGATTTGGAATAATACTTAAAAATAATAATAAAAAAAAAAACCAAACCACACAACACTTAACCCACTCTGCTATCAGATACACACCTGCATTGTTAATAATACAGAAATAATCAGTGTAGATCCTGAACTGGGCTTGCATTTAAACAACATTTCCCTCAGATTTCTAGTATCTTTGAAATAATATTCCTCTACATGTGACTGTACCTTATCAGTACACTTATTACAGATAAGTGACCTTATAAGTCACTACTTTTGTTACTAAAACCTGTTCATGGATCTTCACTGAATAAGAGCAAGTTTCAAGCAAGAAGTAGTTAAGCAAGAAATTGCAGTTTTCATTCTGTTGGCCATTTTTAAAGAAGTTCCTCTTAGACAATCTGAGTCTAAGGTTAACATGAGCTTACCTACATAGATAACAAATTGCTATAAAATTGTTATAATCTTTCTAGAAATATGTAGGATTGGAATTTCTCAAAAATATCTGAAGGAATTGATGAAAAGACCTGTTTTCTTCAGTCTTCTTCTGGAGCAAGTCTGCACAAAATTACATAGCATCCTCACATAACATTTTGTCCATCTGTCACTTTCTTATTAATATAAGAAGCATTTGGTATTTACAGTAATGACTAAATTTTTAATTGGTTATGTCTTAGCTGCATGTTCTTTATTCAGTATGTGACTAAAGGTTCATGCCCACCAACACAAAGGCACACAGAGGCATGATGGCCATCTGGGAAACTCCCTAAACTAATTAGGGGAATAAGCCTCAACCCTGCCCCTCCCATGGCATCCCAGGGGGGTGTCAGCCCCATGGTCTGGGTGACACCCATCACAATAAACCAGTAGGAGCAGTTCTTCAGGCAACCTTACTGACTGAGCAGGTCACTACACTGGGGTATGAGGTCTGTTGTGGGATACAGAGAAAGACCATTTAGGACTATACAAGACTTATTATGTACAAGACTTTAGTGGAGGAACCGAAGGTGGGGAAAAGGAGGAATCATGAAAGTCTGGGGATGAGCAAACATGGGAAAACAAAATTTAAGGGGATAAAAGGGGTCAGCTGTGTGTAAAAGGGGACCAGAGAGTTCACTTCTCTGTCCATGTCCTGCACCTAATCATCGCAGTCTGTCCTGTCTTCCTGTAAAATTCCATTTGTAGCTATTTTCCTGGATATGTGGCATGGATCCAGGGTCAAATAGTGGATAAATTGTCTAGGGCCAACTATTGGAGGGATTTACACTCTATATATTCATATATCTCCCGCTAATAGACCTTCATCCTGAACAGCCAAAGAGGGGCACGGGAGTAGGCCATTTGTGCCATCTGTGTTTTGTGTGACTGTTTCTGTCTGTTAATTTGTGTGGCTGGCCATGGAGGTATGTGTTTATAGTGTATATGCTCACTTATGTCTGTTGGGAATCCATGCTCAGCCTCACTACTGGATGGATCCGGGGACGCAAAGGTGTGGCAGCCTCACCTCTGCCAGGCTTCCAGATTCATCATCCTCTGACATTGCTGAATGGAGTTTAATCAAATTCAAAGCACAGTAGATAATGGATTGTATTATGTTATTTAATATTTGGAGGGTTTTTGTTTTATTTGTTTGTTTGTTTCCATGACCCTATTCCTTGTATTCGGTATTAGTGGCAGAACCTATTCTACCTCTGCACCCACATTTTTGGGGTAATTCTTAAAGACATCTGAGATCATAAAACCAAGAGATAAACTACACATTACAAATGTTGGTCCTGGTTTTGGCTGGGATACAGTTAATTTTCTTTCAGTAGATGGTACAGTCTCTTTTGGATTTAGTGTGGGAATAATGCTGATAGAACACTGATGTTTTGGTTGTTGCTAAGTAGCACTTACCCTAAGTTAAGGATTTTTCAGTTTTCCATGCTCTGCCAGAAAGCAGGTGCACAGGAAACTGAGAGGGAGCATGGCCAGGACACCTGACCCAAACTAGCCAAAGGGGTATTCCATACAATAGAATGTCATGCTCAATATATAAAATGGGGGAGTTAGCCCCAGCAAGGGGTGGATCGTTGATGGGGAACTGTCTGGGCACTGATCAGTAGGTGGTGAACAACTGCATTGTGCATCACTTGGTTTATTTTCTTTTTCCTTTGGTTTTATTTCTCTCTCTTTTTGTTATATCACTTTTCATTACTATGATTATTATTATATTTTTTGTTATTATATTTTTTTTCAGTTATTAAACTGTTCTTATCGCAACCTACAAGTTTTGGGTTTTTTTTTTCCAATTGTCCTCCCCATCCCACCAGCACAGGGGAGGAGTGAGTGAGCAGCTGCATGGTGCTTAGTTGCCAGCTGGACCTAAACCATGACAATTTTGAAACAGAATTTATAACAAGAAACATAACACATTTTCAGACATTAGGACAATGGAGAAAAATATTTTTTTCCTTCCTGTGAATATATGAGGTTGTATAACCTTGAAAACTGTCAAACTCCCAACAAGCTGCTCATTTACCAGAACAGGGGAAGAAAATAGGATAAGAAAGCTTGTGGGTCGAGATAAAGACAGGGAGATTGGTTATCATTTACTGTCATTGGGCAAAACAGACTTAACTTGGGGAAAATTAATTTAACTTATTGTCATTTATAGATAATTCAGATAATGAGAAACAAAGACAAATACTGAAATAATATATTTCCTTTCCCTTCTCTCAAGCTCTCTCTGTCTTGTTCTGCCTCTTGTTCTACCTATATGGTTCAAAGTGAAAATCATTCACCTGCCATTCAGAATAAGACAATAGAAAATATCTGGTTTACATTATACCCATTTCGATTCCTACATAACCATTTTGGAATCCAAGCATGAATCTGATGAATGCAGAGATGAACTAGAAAACAGAGGTAATATTAGCCTCAGGAAGCTGCACATATCCGTGGTCACAGAACATCAACTAATTAAACTACCCTGTATATTTTAGATCAGTAGTGCATTTTAGGCTAGTAATTGCATTTAAGATCTGTAGTTCTATGACATTATTATGGGAAGCACTGCTGATTAAATGTCATTGCACAGCTGAAGAACCAAATTATCCCATTAGACATTCCATCCTGTTTTAAAAAAATGATACTGTCTGTATAGCATGACAACTACCTTTAACAAGATATCTGAAAAGGGCTTCCTAAATCTCACAGTGCATACAGGAGCTGTGTTACTTATTCTAGGCATTCTATGTCTTTATTTCACCATCTGGTGTATCATGCCTGAGCTTGATAAGAAATTTTGCAGCTTGCTAAGGCCTATCATTCTAAGATGCTTATATAAAGATTAACCTTTAAAATAAGCAATATGGAAAGTAAAGTGGCAGAAATTTGATGAAGGAAGGGAGAAGGAAGTGACTACACTTTTAGCTTATCATCTGATGCCCTAGTACCAAGTTACCATGAACAGAGAGGAAAATCTTAACTGGAAAGAGATCAACAAAAATTAGATGATTTTACTGTAAATTAAGATAATTGATAGACATTGTTCTTTATCCTATGATCTCTCTAGACATCTGAGTAAGAGAAAAGACAATGATTTTATCCATTATAAATTATTTTTCTGAAGATGTCAGTAATACCTAACACCTGCTAGCCCAGGAAATATATGAACTGCTAAATAGAGGAGGATCAGCAAGAGAAGTGGACTGGCAGTCAACCTCAGTGCTTGTTTGCTTGCTCTAGCTGTCTCTAGGATTTCTATACACAGGTCTCTCCAAAACAAAACTCCAAAGAGCAAGCTAGGCCAATGCAACACTGTTGTGTACCAGTCAGGACCATTTTGCCTCAGTGACAGAGAACAGCTCCTGGCCCTTTTTTATTTACCTGTATAAAAACATTCTATAATGTCAGTTTGCTAACTTAGCTAAGAGACTGAAACAGAAAAGGAAAACCTAAAAGCATAACCTAGCACTGAACTGTCTTACACTTTGAGGTCTTTTTCTATTAAATCAAACATGCTTTAGTTTAATGTAATAAAATAATCTTTTTTATTTACAGATCTTTTCTAGTAATTAAGGAGAGTCTGTATGACGTAAGTGATATTGTATTCTCTCTGTTCTGGGAGCCCATGAAGCTAAATTACTGAAGTGCCCCTTATGTAGGTTTAGAAGTACTCATGAGTCAGAGGAGGATTCTTCCATTAAACAGCCATGGTTTGATTATAGCCTGGTATACCAGGATTATGGAGAGGAGTATCCCAGAGAAAATGGAAACCAGAATTTCTTTGGCAAGAGAAGAAATAACAGGAGAAGCAAACCCCCAATGTCTCCCTCCAGGCAATTCATATTTAAGTGGATGTCACCATGTTAAAACAACTGTAAATTTGTTCTGTCTGATTTATCAAACCGGTAAAAGATACCTGGTTTTCTCCTGTCTTTGTTTCCCCAGAGATCTGAAATTTTAACTGTGAACTTAATAGACTGAAGGACACAAGACTTCATTACTTTTTTCTGAGTGAGTTCTTCTAGAATTAAATCTATGATGAATACTCTAGGAAGTTCCCTTGTCAATCCTGAGGAAGCCCCATATTTGAATGTCATAATTCATTTACATTGAACTTTACACTAAGAACAAGAAAGAAGGCAAAATCATTATTGCTGTGAATCTACAGAAAGCATGTCTGTGTAGAGAGACAATACCAAGATCAGGATGTTGAACCCATGTTCATCAGGGGGTCCACAACTAAAAGCAAAATCAGCAGTGAATCCAAACAAGAGACTGCTTATTAAAAAGGGCAGGAGAAAATGCTGACACCCATATGTCATTACTGAAAAATTCATTCAAGAGCTTAAATGTGTCCTGCAGCTCCCAAAGCTTTTCCTGTGAGAAGTCACAGCATCATGCCAACACACTGAGCAGAAAGGAGTGACTGCATTACATCCAGTCAGAAACAAGACAATTTAAAGTGAAAATTCAAGAGAGCACAGCAGGATGCATGCAGCAAATTGCTCAGGGACTAAACAGTTATTTTAAGCAATGCTGAACAGTTCCAGCATTTGGCAGGTAGATTTGTTGTGGCACATCTGCTTTTTGTTAACAAAATTGTGTTTGCAAAAGAATCCAGAGGGACTTTGTGGCCATATATCATAAAAACTTATTGTTTTATAGATCTTGATGCAGATTCAGGAAATGATACTTTTAAAAGCAATGGATAGAGTGGTCATCTTATATGGGAGTTTCAAGTGAAGGCAGAACTTCGATATAAGTTTTACCATTGACAATACTTACAGCACAAAAACCTCAGGAAATTAAGGTTGAATAATGTAATATAATTCAAGTATACATTGGTTCTGTGCCTGCTGAATTGAATACTCTATGTTCTTTCACAAAGAGATAAAATTCTCTCTCCCTAGAAAATCTTGGCTTATCTTCAAATACAAAAAGTAAGTGCCAGTTAAGAGCATTTTTGATTCAATAGCCAGTCATTTCAAAAATTTCGATGTCACAAAAATGTGAAAAAAAATTTACCTTGTTGAAACCTTCCCCCCCCCCCCCCCCCCTTTTATCAAAACTGTGAGTGAGTATATAAGTCATAATGAATAAATCTTGAACTTGGTCATAAGAACCAGTGGTTCTTAGCTTAATTTGTCCTTGAGAAAAAGAGAGAAATTTAGGATATCTTTGCCCAGGTAAAAGCTCTAGACACAAACATTATTTTCTACATAGTTACACTTTCTTCCAAATGCAATATGACTGCTATTAGACAAAGTAGAAAAGTTTCAGCAGGAGTGATTTATTATGTTCCCTACACAATAATTAAATGCCTGCTGAGGCTTCATATAGGGTGGAAGAAGGACACTTTAGTACTATAAAGCAGAGAAGAAAGCTAGACCGAGATCATTATGTCATGGCAAATGCTATAACGTACTGACCATACCGTAACTACTAGCTGAGCTTTGCTAAAAAAAAAAATAAAAGCAGTTGTGTCTTCATGACATTTGAAAAAAAAAGGACTTGAGAAGCAAAAACAGATGAGGTCCAGGCTTGTGACTTCCAAGTAGAGATAAACATTGCAATATGCCTAAATTTTGAACAAAGTTGGGACTGAAGACTCGCTGGATAGGATTCAGTTCAACATTGGAATATTTATATTTATGTGTGTACAATCAGAGGCCAATATGTATTCTGTCTAAGCTCTTATTTAGCCAGTGAAGATAAAGTCAATGGAGTTGACTGAAACACTCACACTTAGCAAAGAGGGTATCCAGTCATACTGTCAGCACTTCTTATCATCTAGGTTAGGTAGCTCTCCAATTAGCTCAACATGTGAATCTGGGACTGAGGCATTCAGTTCTTCCTGTGAATTGCAGACACTTATAGTGACCTATTGTAGGATATTGTAACATCTCATGCCTTTTGTGGTTTTAATCTTAAATGACCTTATTGAAAACATGGAGGTAATAGGGGTAAAGTACAGATTTCACAAAGTAAGAGCATGTCTAGCATCCAAACTCTCTTTTCAAAGAAATACACAGTATTATACTGTGTATCTAAAGTTCTTTCTAAAGCCTGAGATAATAAAAACAGAGAAGATTGATCTTGTCTAAGATATGGCATAATGACCCTCGCATTTAGTTTCCTCTTTGGTGATTGTCATGGTTTGAGCTCAGAGGACAACTGAGCACCATGCAGCTGCTCACTCCCTCCTTTCCCCCCATCACTGAGAAGAGGAAAGTAATCAAAGACGCTGTTCACTCCCCACTTCTCCCCTAGTGCTGACAAGCAGGAAAGTAAAAGACCCAGGAACTTGAGATAAGGAAAAGTCAGGATTATCTCATCCTTTAAGGCACAGGCAAAAGACAGACTCATTAGGGGAAGAAAATAAAGAACATAAATTTAATACAGACACTAACAGCACCACTACTTAACAGAAAGAGTAGGGCCATGAGAAGCATTGCCATATCTTGAAAACACCTTCCCCCATCCCTCCTTTCTTACCAGGATCAGATTTTCTCCTGATATCTCTACCTCCTCCCTCCAGCAGCACAGTGGTCAGGGAATGGGGGGTGCAGTCAGTCCTGTCGCTTCATCCGCTTCAGGGATGGGATGGAACTTCTGGCATTCCTCCCCTGTTCCAGCATGGTCCCCCTCTCACAGGAGACAGTCCTCCACAAACCAACTCCAACACGAATCAATCCCATGGATGTGTCAGTCACTTCTGCATGTTGCAGTCCTCCCAGCACCGAACTACAAGAGCGAAGTCTTCTTCCCACAGAGTCCTGACCTTCTTTGTGTGTAGTCACCTGGGTCAGTGTGGCGCCCCTCACAGTCTGCAAATCAGTATCTGCTCCATTGTAGACCCCCATGGGTGGCAGGGACGGTGGCCCTGCTGTCTCATCATGGAATACAGGGGAATCTGTCCTCCGGTGCATCTTGCCCCCTTCTCCTTTCTTCCACTGACCTTAGTGTTCGCACAGATATTCCACTCTCAACTCCTTCTCACAACTCCTACCACTCCTCCCAGGTTCCCCTTCTTAAATATGTTATCACAGAGGTGCAGCTAATTGGCCTGGCCTTGGTGCAATGACGGGTCCTACTTGGAGCCGGGGGAGCTTCAAGAAGCTTCTCACAGGGGGCACTGCTCTAGCCCCCTCCCCTGCTACCAAAAAATCCCCACCACTTACTCAAACCAGGACAGTGATTAAATATAGACAACTAAAGAAGTTACTTGAGATCACAGCCATGCCTACTCTTTTCCTCAGCTGTTTGCAACAAATGACATATGAACTTTCAAATGTACAAGGTCTTTTCCTCCCTTCTCCCTGTGCTTCATCTAGGATGCAGGTAAGCTGAAAACTGTGATGTTTAAGGAAGTAAAGTGCACAAATGCCAGCACTTTTATATGACATTATCAAGATAGAATTCATGCCCTTACTCAGAGGGAAGTTGGTGATCAGCATACAAGCACCACTGAATTCACAGACTAATAGATTTTAAAGCTAGAGCAGAGTCCGTCTTGAGCTCTTCCGTATCACAGGCTATGATGTGATATGCAATTGATAGATCTTGATTCTGTGAAGCCTTTGACATTGTCCTGCACAACATCCTTGTCATTAAATTAAAGAGATATGGATTTGATAGATGGACTACTCAATGCATAAAGAATTGGTTGGATGGTCACATCCAAAGAGTTGCAGTCAATGGTTAAATGTCCAAATGGAGATCAGTAAAAAGTGGTGTCCCTCAAGGGCCCATGTTGAGACTGGTACAGTTCAATATCTGTATTAATGACATAGAAAGTGAGATTGAGTTCCCTTCAGCAAATTTGTGGATGACACAAAGCTGAGTGGCTGATATATTTGACGGAAGGGTTGCTATGCAGAGGGACCTTGACAGGCTTGAGAAGTGAGCTTATGTGAACCTCCTGAACTTCAACAAAGCTGAGTGCAAGGTCCTGCACCTGGGTCAGGGCAACCCCTGGTATCAGTACAGGTTGGGGGATGAAGGAATTGAGATCAGCTGTGCAAAGGATTTGGAGATATTGGTACATGAAGAAGTAGATATGAGCTAGCAACATGCTCTTGCAGCCCAGAAAGCTGATTGTATCCTGGGCTGCATAAAAAGAAACATGGTCAGCAGGTCAAGGGAGGTGATTCTCCCTCTCTACTCCACTCTCATGAGACCTCACCTGGAGTACTGCACCCTGCTCAAGGATCTCCAGTACACGAAAGACCTGAATCTGTTAGAGGGGATCCAGAGGAGGGACACAAAAATGGTCAGAGTGATGGAACACCTCTTTCCTGAAGAAAGGCTGAGAGAGTTGAGGGTGTTTAGCCTGGAGAAGATAAGGCTCCAGGGACCCTGTAGCCTTTCAATATTTAAAGGGAATTTATAAGAAAGATGGAGAGAGATGTTTTACTAGGGTCTGTAGTGATAGGACAAGATATAATGCTTTTAAAATAAAAGGGGTAGATTTAGATTTAAGTTGGGAAGAAATTCTTTACTATGAGGGTGGTAAGACACAGGAACAGGTTTCCCAGAGAGGTTGTGAATGTACCATCACTGGAAATGTTCAAGGTCAGTTTGGATGGGGTTTTACACAACCTGACCTAGTGGAAGATGTCTGATCTTTAAAGGTCCCTTCCAACCCAAATCACTCTATGAATCTGTGATTCTAAGATTCTATCAAACCTACTGGTATTTGCCCACCTGTTACATGTATTTGGATACCAAAGAAAGATGATCATAATTTTGAAGAAAGATAAGGTTTTGTGTGTAAAGTAAAAGTTGAAACTCTAAGGCTACCTAGGAAAATTTTAATTTGGGGAATGTTATGTTCTAATGGATTAAGGCTGCAACTCTTTTAGCCATTCATACCCTTTAAATCAGTGTTTATTTAAATGTTTAGTGTAATTTTCCTTGTTTGTTTTGGGGGTGATTATTGTCTGCATCTTGAGGAGATCAGTTATAGTCTTGACTAGCCTTGGGCCCTGCTGAACCAGACCCACCCGTGAGTCTGCATCCCAGCCTGGTCTCAGTCTACTCCATCAGCAGGAAGGTGCCTGAGGTTCCCAGCTAGGGCTCTCCCTTGTGCTCCCCAGCCACTCTGCTCCTGGCTGAGGCAGTGGGACAAGCCCTGTCTACCAGGCCCTACCCTGACGGATCCCCAGTGACCAGTTCAGGGAGCTGCAGCCCCTCAGAGAGCCTGGCCCCTAAGCTCACACAACACACTGATAGTTATTCTCATCAACAGGAAAATGTAATTATTTTCTCCCTCCTTTTTTTTTTCTTTTTTTTTTTTTAAAATATTTTCAAAGTAGATGTAATCCTGGGATATTTAGTTTACTTTTAATGGTCAATGTGCAAGTACTAAAATAATTTTGGTTAAAGAAAAAATTCTTTTTGCAATTCTATTTGTCCCTGTCTAAAATCTATTTCTACAAATACATTTTTGCAAAATAGATTTTACAGACTTACTTTGATGTAATTGGGGGAGAAATTCAAAGACCAAAGTTTTTGCCATATTGAGAAGCTATTATAATATCCATGAGGCTCTTGTGACTATTGTGTGCTTCCAGCAGTATATTCTATTCCTTCAGGAAATGCATTAATTCACTTATAGTACAAGATGGATGTTTTAACATTAGCTACTTTTTGCCTTAGAATTTTACTTCAGCTTTCGAATTTATTTTTTTCCCCCCCCTCAGTGTCTTTATGTTTCTTTGTGTTTCTTTTTTGGGAAGTAATTGCTATTAGATCTTTGTAAAGAATATCCTCTGTACAAGATTTATAAGATTTTGAGTTGTTTGGTGTTGAGTAAATTTTTTTTTCTTTAATAGAGCTCTGAAGTCCTACCCACCAAAATTATTTTAGATGGGTATGTTTTTGCTTTCAAGCATTAACATTGTGAACATTATTTCCCTCCCTTCTCCCAGTGAATTCCTAACTAATGCTGCTTCTTTGAAATCAGAATGCATCATTACCATCACTCTTTAAAACAAATTGTGACCTCACAATTTTCTGTCTTTTCTGATCTCCTCTTATCACACTTATTCTTCCCAATCGGTAATAAAATTATATTGTCAGACATAATTAGAACAAGTTTACTTGTATCTGTTGTTTCTGAATTTTGTGTACTTCACATTTGGGAAAACAGGTAATGTCTGTAGTTCTCCAGTAAGTTCCAATACACAGTTTAATGGATAACTAACCGTAATGGACTAGCTAGATATAGGAAGGGGAAAAAATGTGCTTTTTGAAAACCGTGGAGACAGAAACACAGTCTGTGTTATTAACTGATGCAAAATTTGACATCTCTATTTGTAGCAATTTTCTAAGTATTCTTCAAACATATTTTTTAGTTGTAGACAAAATACAAAGCATCTCCACATTTATTGAGGAGCAATCGAGAAAAAGTGGAAAATAGATTTTACTTCAAATTTCTAGGGGTACAAAAACCAGTATTCAAACTACTTAAACATTTTACTTTAAAAATAATAAATTTTGAGGAGTAACTGTTATTCAGTTTAAACTTTTATTTACAAACTTGATACCTAGTACTTTAATACTCAGATTCATGCCACAAGCTGGATTTTAATACATAGCAAAAATGTGCTTTTCTCAGGAAAACAGGCAGATATAACTCAAAGTCTCAGAGGCAGATATGCTCAATAATCAGATGGTATATTCTAAGGGGTCTTTTTTCCTGACTATAAGGAAATTTTAAAACAAGTCAAAAAAAAAAAAGTCATCTACTAATTGTTCAGTTAGTCTTGGACTAAACTGAAGACACAGGACAATGAAGACATTTAGAAAGAGAGAAGATGAGGATTTCAATTAAACAACAAAGTGGCCCCCTTTTTTGAGGCAACATCATTTATCTGGCCTGCAGGCTTTTTATCAATAGGCATTTCCACACTTCAGGATGACACTAGAGCAGTATTCCTCATGTTTTAGGAATAACATAAAATGTGACCTTTTGGATAAATTGGAAAAAGCAAGTACTCTTCATAAGGAAGATCTTATAATAGTAAGTACATTTTTAATATTCTGGGATATGTTGTCCTAACTTTCCTATTAAAAACTTATGCTATAAGACTGAATTGTAGTACCACTGCTTTATCAGATCTCCTTTATCTGATCTATAAATCTCTTAAGAAAACAATTTATCATGAAACTGTGCACTAGTCATCCACAAGCTACCTCAGTAGAGCAATAATGTAAGAGTATTATCATGTGTCACAGAGAGTTGGCTAGTGAATATATGAACAGATAACGATAGACTACTATGATAAATGAAAGTCACTTTGGAAAATATATCGAGAGCAGAAGTAGAATAGTTTAAGAATATCCATCAAAAGTTGGTTCCAGTTAGAAATACCTATCTGAAAAAAACCTACATGACAATTTAAACTATTACTCTTTCCCTCTACATTGACCTCTCCTTCTATAGGATCTGTGGAGATTTGCTTTCCAATGGAGGCACCTCAATTAAGTGTCTAAAACTGGGAAGTAAGCATAATTATTTGTGAATTAATTTTGATAAATAAAATTTATCAAAACAGGATCTTTCTCTTAAATTTATTTGACTTTACCTAGGTCCAATCAGACAACAAACTCTATTATCATTATATATATATATTTATATGACGATATAACATATTTCTCTTTATAATATAGAAATTACAGAAATGTCGACTTAGACGTTCCTTAGGCCAAAACCCCAAGTTATTAGTTTCTACATTAAACATCTACTTTTGTATAAGAAGCACTGAACTCCTAAAACTGCAAAGCTATACTGAATGAACCATATGTTCATCTTATATAATCACTGTAACACTCAGATTCTATTCTTGTGAAAAGAGTTGGTTATTACAAGGACACATATATAAGTAATACCAGCAGTGAGGCCTTCCTGTTCCTGTCTTGGCACTCTTTATGGTGATAACTAATGATACTCTTTGTGCAGTCTTGAGTATGAGGCCATCAGACCAAAGTGGTGCCAGAAATATCATCAGCACCTCACTTTTTTTTTTTACCATATTTTAACTTTTACCATAACTTAGATTTAAACAAAAAAATTTCCAACTCATACATATTAAACTTGTGACCTTTTAAATAATGTGACTTCTTGTGTTTCATTGACTTTTTTTCATATATACCATATATGAATAATATATATTATATATAATACATATGAATAATATATACCATATATGAATATATGTATGAATAATATATATATTCATATATATTCATTATACAAGTGTGACTATATAGGCACGTACAGTGTGCATATATATATAAAGATAAAATGTTTATTCACAGTGGGTATCAGTAATTGAATTTCATTGCATTTTGGAAGGAATTGAAAACAGATTTGGTCTAAAAGTTTTATACTCTTAGGTGTGAAATATATAACGCTGCACTTTGCTGTATTCTTAGTCTTCATTGGCCAACCTGAAGCGTATAGGAAGTAGAGTATTTTTTTCTCTCTCCCATGGCCATAAATAAAATTATCCTCTTTATCATAATTTATAAAGACTGATTGCTCCCAACTTCTCTTTTGTCAATCTCAGTAAATTCTTCTTGTGATGTCAACTGGTGTTGCATACATCATATGACTCAGCATCTATGACTATTGCTCCTAGGAGCAGTTTGATGTGTGAATGTGAGCACAGATTGCTCATAGATTTATCTCCATTTCCTATCCTGACCTCATAGATAGCCTGTGTAAAAATTGACCAAGGATTCCTAGAATTGTTGTCACATTAAAATAAAAACTTATGTATGTTTTCTTTCTAGATATATTCATATACATTTTAATATACATACATATATTAAATGTGTATGGAATATCTTCAATTTTTACTATATATCTAGTAAATCATGTTTGTTTATGTGTGTGTGTGTTTATAAATAAAGGAAAGCATACCATCAAAGAATGAAGGAGGACTGAAGGAAACTGAGAGATGTGAAAGCTCAATATCATCTTATGGACTTCTGGGGTCACTTGTGAACTTTAAGGGAAGGGGTCCTCTCATAGCTGTAGACCCTGTTTTGCTGATCAGGGATATCAATTAAACTCAGACACCAGAGTGAAAAGAGCAGGTGTATTTTACTAGAAATAACAAAATAATATAACAGAATAATACAGAAAACATACAGTAAGAAAAGACAGAATAGTGCACTTAAACAAATAGGAAAATGCAGGGTAATGCATCAAATCATTACTACCTGAGAGAGAGAATAGTGATTAAGAAAGATACATCACCACTTGAATACTTTACTATCATCCAGATCCGCAGTTGCTGGGGAGCCCCGGTTACAGCGAGGATTTTGAGAACCTGTCCCGGCAAGTGGTAAATCCTACGCGGTGCGTCCACCCATAGGTGAGGCTTCCAAAGTCGCTGTGAGCAGGCCCAGCCTTATATGCTAAAAATCAGCAAGCCAGAATAGCTGGCACCTTTGTTTTAAGTGGAAATATCTGGTTTAAATTTCACATTAGGTTCCCTCCAGAGCCTGGCCAGGGCTCAAGGAAGAAACTAAGGGAATTTCTCTGCTTATCTGATCAGATTATGCGCAAGGTCTCACATCAGGCCTCGAGGACAGGCACCTGCCTCCATGACTCTGTAACCCTATTCATATACAAAGGAAGGGAAAGATACATTCATCACATCAGGTCTTGGAGACAGACACCTGCCTCCATGACTGTTACTCTATTCATATACAAAGGAAGGGAAAGATACATTCATCATAGCTACATCCTCCATGCATATTTCATTGGGGATTGCATACTGAATTAGCAGTTTCGGTTCAGGGCCTGTTGCTCAGGCTTCAACACTTCCACCTTTTACATCAGAATAGGTGGTTTGTTACAACTCAGTATAATACCTGTTAGCACAATGGTTATCAGTTATAAAATATACAGGATTCATCTATAGGTCAACTCTGGCTTGGGCCTATTGTCCAAGCCTTAGCACTTCAACCTATAGAGAAAACGCCAAAGAAAGTCACAGAATGTCTGATACACATGATGCTGATACAAGTTTGCATTAATTGATGCTGACAAATACAGGCCACTTTAGGCTGGGAAACGTGTGAAAGTGTTGCAGGGTACTGTGGATGTGTATGCCCTGGAACTGCTCTCTGACACATTAGCTGTAGACCCATATAATGATCATTTAACAGAATGAAGAGATACTGCAGAACCTCTTGGGCTGCCGTCCTTTTGTGTCCCTGTCACGTCCCGCTCAGATGAGGGAGACAAGTGACTCAGATTCGTAAATCCCCAATGGAGTGGACAACAGTGAGACAAGTCTCAAACTCCAAACATTTATTAACTTCTCACAGTGTACTAGTTGGATACACGATAATTGGCTAAGTATATAACGAGTTGTGGCAAGCAATACAGTATGCCTTGCATTTCTTAATGGTAGTGAAGGAAAAGGGGGAAAAGGAAAGGAGGGAGATGGAGAGAATAGAGGAATAACGATCACTGGTCTGAGTTCCTGCATCGATCCCACCAGCGAGGGTTCCAGGAGGCATCTGTCTTCTTCGCTTCACTTCACTCTCTGGGCCTGCCCCCGCCCCTTTGCCCCCCCCTCGATTTATACACACTTTCCTTGGGTCCATCCCCTAGGTCGACCCACATACCTATGTTTCCCATGTATGGGGAGGGGTAAGGTGTTTCATGGGATGATGTAATTATCATGATCTTGTTAGTCTTTGCTATCATATTCAGAGGTGTTAACTTTAATGTGCAATTCGTGGATAATGAAGCAAAGGTCGTTCACCGGACAGATGGCCCTTGAAATCTGACCAGGTGCCCCAGAGCAGAGCCATCCTGTCTCCACAGGGCTCCCTCCTCCAGCTCCATCTTGTGTTATTTGGGCAGCCTTATCAACTTCGACCTCCACACTATCCACCACGTAACTATACTTTCGTTCATTCCTAGTGCTTGAGACATTCCTTAGCTTTGAGGGCCTCCACTCCCCCTGCTAACTTTCATCTCTTTCTCAGGCTGTTTTTCTCAGTCTGTGTTTCTCACAGGCCTGTTTTTACAAGTTGTCTCTCACAGTCCCAGTTCTTTATCACTGCCTTCTAATAACTCTTACTGAAGTGTCCTGGGAAAGTAAATAGCTTCAGAAAATATTGTTTGGCCACTAATTTTGGTCTGAGCAATACAAAAGACCGAGAATGAATCGCCAAAGTTAAGAACAGGAATTTGGAAGCAGGAGTTTCATTATTATGACCTATGTGTCCACCTAGACGTAAACTCATCTGAGAAAAATTTCCGTACTCTACAAAATACCACCAAAAAATAGCAACATTTCTTCTCTTTGTTGGTAAAAATTATCCAATGATATTTCAAATGTCATCAATTTCATCTGAGGTAAAGACAGAGATAGTTCTAGAGTTTTGCTTTTCTTTTATTTTGTTTTGTTCTCCCCCCAGGAATAAGTATGTTTTAACTTTTATAGAAGAAAATCAAAGTTTCATGGCACTTCATTCAATAATTTCTTTTTGACAGAAATTTGGTTTAAGGAGCAAATGTCTGTGTGCACTTCTGTCTTGATTAAGAACACTGAATTGTGTTCTAGGTAAACTGCCCAAAATTCCCATAAACATTAAATACCTCAAACCATTAAAAGTATGTCATTATAAAGTACGACTGTAAAATGTTGCAAGTTCACACATGTAATTTTGTTCTTTGACTTTTCCAATGAGCAAGCAGTGAATTCTAAAAATATAATCTGCTTTGTTTAAAACATATAGCCGGTTTCTTGGAGGTTTCTGATTAGTGGTAGCTTCTACATATTTGAAGACTCCGCTAAATATTTGAGGGTCAAGAACCTGTGACAATATTAAAGCATAAATTAAGTGGAGGAAATTCATAAAATGTTAGCCTTAGAATGAATGTAACATAAAAGGGTGTCACAATTTCCTCTGAATGGGACTGAAAAACCATGAGGATATAATCTCAGAAGAAATATGATGTTGTGGCTATCACAGAAACATGGTGGGATGCCTCCCATGACTGGAGCACGCCAGTTGATGGCTACAAGCTCTTTAGAAGGGATAGACAAGGTAGGAGAGGCGGTGGGGTAGCACTGTATGTTAGGGACTGTTATGATTGCCTTGAATACCAGTGCAGTGAAGACAGGGTCGAGTGTCTTTGCGTTAGGATCAGGGGGAAGGCCAACAGGGCAGATGTTGTAGTAGGAGTCTACTATAGGCCACCCAACCAGGACAGAGAGGTGGATGAAATATTCTATAGGCACTTGGGTGAAATCTCATGATCGTTTGCCCTTGTTCTTGTGGGTGACTTCAAATTCCCAGACATCTGCTGGAAATACAACACAGCAGAGCGTGACCAGTCCCGAAGATTCCTGGAATGTGTGGGGGACAACTTCCTAACACAGCTGGTGAGAGAACCAACCAGAGAAGGTGCCCTGCTAGATCTCCTCCTTGTGAACAGAGAAGGACTGGTGGATGATGTGGTGGTTGGAGGACTACTAGGGCACAGCGATCATGAAATAATAGAGTTCTCTATTCTTAGAGAGACCAGGAAAGGGCTAAGCAGGACTGACATCCTGGATTTACAAAGGGCTGACTTTGTCTTGTTTAGGCACCAGCTTGACAGGATCCCTTGGGAGATGGTCCTGAAGGGTATAGGGGTCCAGGAAGGCTGGGCGCTCTTTAAGAAGGAAGTGTTTATGGCTCAGAAGCAGGCAGTCCCCAGGTACTCTAAGAGAAGCCGGCGGCAGAGAAGACCACCCTGGCTGAACAGGCAGATTTGGCTGGAACTCTGGGAGAAAAGGAGAGTTTACAGCCTTTGGAGGAAGGGGCTAGCCACTCACAGTGATTACAAAGATGCTGTGAGGTATGCAGGGCAGAAATCAGGAGGTCCAAAGCCCAGCTGGAAATTAATCTGGCTTCAGCAATCAAAGATAACAAGAAATGTTTCTATAAGTATGTCAATAGCAAAAGAAAGACCAGGGAGAGTCTCCATCCCCTGCTAGATGCTGAAGAAAACTTGGTAGCAAGTGATGAGGGGAAGGCTGAAGTACTTAATGCCTTCTTTGCCTCAGTCTTTAATAACAAGACTAGTTGTATTGAGGGAATACAGCCCCCTCAGCCAGATGATAGAGACTGGGAGAAGGACCCCCCCGCAATCCAGGAGGAGATAGTCAGTGACCTGCTACATCACATAGACACACACAAGTCTATGGGACCAGACGGGATACACCCGAGGGTGCTGAAGGAGCTGGCTGGGGTGCTCGCCAAGCTGCTTTCCATCATTTACCAGCAGTCCTGGCTGACCGGGGAGGTCCCGACAGATTGGAAATTGGCCAATGTGATGCCCATCTATAAGAAGGGTCGGAAGGATGATCCAGGAAATTATAGGCCTGTCAGCTTGACTTCAGTACCCGGGAAGCTGATGGAGCAGCTCATCCAGAGTACCATCTTACAACACATGCAGGACAACCAGGGGATCAGGCCCAGTCAGCATGGGTTTATGAAAGGCAGGTCATGCTTGACAAACCTGATCTCCTTCTACGACAGGGCGACCTGCTTATTGGATGAGGGAAAGGCTGTGGATGTTGTTTACCTTGACTTTAGCAAGGCCTTTGACACCGTTTCCCACAGCATTCTCCTGACGAAACTGGCTGCTCGAGGCTTAAATGATCGCACACTTTGCTGGGTAAAAAACTGGCTGGATGGCCGGGTCCAAAGAGTGGTGGTGAATGGAGTTAAATCTAGTTGGTGGCCGGTCACGAGTGGTGTCCCCCAGGGCTCAGTTTTGGGGCCACTCTTGGTTAACATCTTTATTGATGATCTAGACGAGGGGATCGAGTGCACCCTTAGTAAGTTTGCAGACAACACCAAGCTGGGTGGGAGCGTTGATCTGCTCGAGGGTAGGGAGGCTCTACAGAGGGATCTGGACAGGCTGAATCGATGGGCTAAGGCCAACTGGATGAGCTTCAGTAAGGCCAAATGCCGAGTGCTGCACTTTGGCCACAACAACCCCCAGCAGCGGTACAGGCTTGGGGAGGAGTGGCTGGAGAGCTGCCAGTCAGAGAGGGACCTGGGGGTGTTGATTGACAGCCAGCTGAACATGAGCCAGCAGTGTGCCCAGGTGGCCAAGAAGGCCAATGACATCCTGGCCTGTATCAGAAATAGCGTGGCCAGCAGGGACAGGGAAGTGATCTTGCCCCTGTACTTGGTACTGGTGAGGCCAAGCCTCGATTACTGTGTTCAGTTTTGGGCCCCTCACTACAAAAAGGAGATTGAATTACTCGAGCGTGTCCAGAGAAGGGCAACAAAGCTGGTGAAGGGTCTGGAGCACATGTCGTACGAGGAGCGGCTGAGGGAACTGGGGTTATTTAGTGTGGAGAAGAGGAGTCTGAGGGGAGACCTCATCGCCCTCTACAACTACGTGAAAGGAGGCTGCAGAGAGCTGGGGATGAGCCTCTTTAACCAAGTAACAAGTGATAGGACTAGAGGGAATGACCTTAAGTTGCGCCAGGGAAGGTTTAGACTAGATGTCAGGAAGTATTTCTTTACAGAACAGGTTATTAGGCATTGGAATGGATTGCCCAGGGAGGTGGTAGAGTCCCCATTGCTGGAGGTGTTTAAGAGTAGGGTCGACATAGCGCTGAGAAATATGGTGTAGATGGGAACTGGCAGTGTCAGGTTAATGGTTGGACTAGATGATCTTCAAGGTCCTTTCCAACCTAGTTGATTCTGTGATTCTGTGAATTAGAATATCTTTCAGAGAAAGGAGACTGGAGAGTGGAATGAAAAAAAGATATAGGGAATAAAAACTGAGAAAGTAAAATGGTAAGAAAAGGCTATATATTTTCTTAAAAGGTTAAACAATGGAAACAAAAGCAAGTTTAGGAACTGGAGAATGAGGGCAGTCAAGCAGATGGAAATTAGCAAACAAAGCCCCATAGGTGTTTTTTAAGAGTAGCTATAAGTTCCATATATTTCCAAGATTATATCCAAGAGAATAGCAAATCCTGATCTTTCAGACTGAACAGCACATTGTATCAGATCTGGGTGGATTTCCATTGACATTTTGAAACAGCAGAGGCAAGTTTTGTGAGTAGGAATGTTTTCTTACTCTTGGGTCCCTGAATAACTGATGTCTCATGCACAGATAGTGCAGAATAAAAGCCAGTTGCTCAAGCAGCCCTCTCATGAGATGGTAAGAGGAAATAGAGAAATATTAGGTACAGAAACTGAAGAAACAACATCTGAGGAACATTTAGACAGCTTTATTCATTTTTTGATGTGGTAATAGGAGTTAAGGTTCTATGTTCCTGTTAAACTCTTAACTGCCATTCTATCCTGTTTCTAGGTGAGATTTTTACTTCTTTGAGTTTTCCAGATAGTTGATTGAATAAATGGTCAAATGACTAAACCCTTTCTCCTTGAATTTGGATCACCTCCCTAGGAATATTTGCACATGAATTCATAGCTTTCCCTTACCATTTCAGTGTTGGAATCCAAACATGCAAAAAAGCATAAAATCAAGGTTTGGAAAACTATGGTTTTTAAGTTGTTGTCTAAAACCTGATTACATTTACATGTGAATACTGGGATTCATTTCTATTTCCTCTGTGTTACTTTACAAATTTATTTTTCTTCACAAATATGGAGAAAGATATTCCAGATGTGTTACTGGGAAAATAAAAATTTCAACAGGGTTTTATTGTTCAACAAAATCTCTTGTATCTTTTAAACTTTGCAACAATGAGGATCATGGGTCTGTGTGTTTATACAACTCCTACAGGTCCTTTTCTAATGTGTGTGCACGCATATAAGCATTCGCATATGAATGCACATGGATGAATTTATGCATTTATTTATTCATATATATTATGGTATTTGTTTTTTAGTTTTTCACAGTGTTTAAGCTCCTAAACAGCTGAACCTGGACATGATTGTGAACAATATATCCATTATTCTCTAAGTAAATTATACTTGATAATACATATAATCAGCAAATAAGATGCTGCAAATTATAAACATTTTTCTTATTTCCTTCTCACAGCATGATCATTTAGCATACCGATAGCCATTAATCTGTTGTTCTGATCTTTATTTTGGTTCTTGCACGGCAGCTTCCTTAATATTTCAGCTACTGATGATCACAAACATTCTGCTCTTGAAATGACTCTCGTTGAATTCAGTTATTCAATAAAGTTTTTGTTTAAATGATGCTGTTTTATTTTGAGCGAGATATTACGCTCACAAAACCTTTCAAAAAAAACCCCTCTAATGTTTTTTCTTGAAAATTAGTAATCTTTCACAGACCTTTTTATGAAGTTAATGTTTGACTATATATATATTCAGCATATCATTCATTGCTTCAAAACAAGCACTACTAATCCTAATAACTATAAGACAAACAAAACTGTAACCAAAAGATGAAATCTTCAGCACAAGTGGATCCCTGACATAGATCATTAACTAGATTTTGTCCTTCATATTGCTTTTGCCTGAATATATACTGTGCAGGCAGAGACATCCTGATGCATCTTTATGCAAGTCAATTTAGTACTGAAGTTACAGTTTTCTATACCTAGTACTACACTGGCCACTGCAGGGGCATGCAGATGCTTCTTAGTAGTTACTATTACTTTCATTTATGTTGTGTCCTTTTCACTTTCATAGCTTCTCAGTATAAATTTGTCCTGCTTAAGCATGCTGTGCATGTACAAGTGTTAAAAAATGAGTGTAAGGGTGATGGAGAACAACTGGTTTCTTTTGTAACTGATGGGCTTTCAATGCAGACCTTCAGTTGTTATGGCAACCTTCAATTAATGAAAGTGTCATCAAAGCCATATTTCTCCACTACTTTATACAGTTATCTCCATTAAACATGACTAAACGTCCCTTTCTCAACCAGTGACACAGTTGTACTTATAAACTATGTTAATAGTATCAAAATACTGTTACAATCTCTGATAAGAAAACCCGTCTTAAAACCCCATTATAAATAAATGATTCTTAAAAGTTCATTCTGAAATCAAACAGTTGATAATTTACTAATAATCTACATTGATTAATAAATTAGACTATGACAATGAAAGTGGGTTTTACATGTGAAATTAGAATCAATGTTATGTTGTATGGAAAAAAATGAGTATTAGTTTGTTAAATCAATTATTTATGACAGATAATACTTAAATAATTAGCTGTATATAAGACATAGATTTATAAAGGTCATCTAATCTTTTTTTCTCCACTGGATCTTTCTCTTCACACATAAAACATAAATTTATTTTCTCACATTCATTAATTAATTAGGAGAAGATATAGAAAATATATGATTACAGCATCTCTTGATTTGAAAATGAAAGGCAGAACTGTGAATCTATAATGCATGTGTCTGCGGGTCCGAGGTTGAGACCTTACCTTACACAAATATAATACCTTTTGGAAGTCTACAAAACAGTTCATTACTGACCAGTGGCACCTGTGTTGACTGCTTCCTGGGACAGAAAGAATGAATGTGCATGAGTTCATTAACCTATGTGATGTCCACCTTACAGCTTTAATACATCCTTCATTGGATCTCAGCTTGGAATCATGTAAAAAGTAGTACATTCAACAAAGAAAAGAAGTGGTACCTCATTCTCTAGTGTCACTCAATACATCTTTCTTTCAAATGTGAATTTTAGTAAAGAGGTTAAAAATTAAAGCATCTTCACAGAATAATAAGCTTCGACCTAACTGTTGGGCTAATGGTGTAACCTTTAAAAGAAGATTTTGAAGAAACTGAATCATCTGAATATGTAATCCCATAAAGCAGATTATAAGAAGTTTGGTTGTACTTTTTTCATGAGAAATTAGCAAAGATAAACAGAAACCAATGCAGTTAAAATAAATAACAAAATACTTTTATAAATATAGATTTCTTTAACTCATTAGCATTTTCAAAATACTACAGGGTGAATACATATGTTGGAAGACTTCAAGAAGTCATATCTCTTGGTTTACATTGACTGAAATTATATGTATACTGAACATGTTCAAGATAGTTTTATTTTACATTTTTCATTTCATCAGGTTTGTTTTAAACATTATGAACATTCATCCATTAAAAGACACAGTTAAATAAAACTAAGAGTTGAAATTAAACCAGAAAACAAGAAATTTAGGACTTGACAGTACCAAAGCTTTGAGAAAATCTGGTTCCTAAATTTCTTCATTACACCCAATAGATGGATGGTGCTTTAGAATAAGATGAAACTTTTAAAAATGTGGTCTATGCTGATGCCAGGGAGCCAAAGTTTCTATGACATAAGAATACTACTATGTCTGTCTGTTCTTTCTCCAGAAATAATAAGAATAAAATTACAAAAAAACCCCAAAACAACAAATAAATGAACACCCACACCTCCAAAATAAACAAACAAAAAAATCCCAGACTAGAAATACCTTCAATTCAATTATCCCCAAAGGTTTCCAATCATATCAGGGTACCAAAACTTTTACTTCAATTACCTAGAAATGTTCCCCTATTTTAGTTTTGACTTTTAAAGGTTTTTTTAGTTGGTTTGGAACAGGTTGCCTAGAGAGTTTGTATAATCTCTTTACCTGAAACCTTTTAACATCTGACTGGATAAAGCCCTGAGCAAACCTGGTCTGATCTCAGAGCTGACCCTGCTTTGAGTAGCAGGTTGGATTAGAGACTTCCAACCTGAATCATCCTGTGGTTCTATGATCCTTTCCTATGACATTCTAAACATAAATTAATTTCAAACAAGAAATTGAATTTTTCATATTGGATGTCAGAATATTAAGATCTTCCCACACTTAAAAGATTCTTTCATCAAAGTCCTAAATTACAATCAATTATAAATCTATTTACAGGAAAAGAAACAAGTGGAAGTCACTACCTTAATGATATTGAACCCTGACTACCTTTCATTTTGACTGACTTGCGGAAACACGACTCCACAACCTATAAGGTTATAAAGTAGGTATGTTTATTCAGCTCTGAGACGCACGGGGGATCGCTCCACCAAAAACGTGTTCACCTCTCGTGGCACCTTGTCTTGGCTTTATGCTACAAAGCATCACACATTCATAATACGCCTATACATATGCATGACCTATCCCCGCTTCGTATTATAATGAGCCTGAAAGTCTTTTTCATATGTTCCGCCCCAGTCTCCTCCTAGTCACGTCTGCACAGTGTGTCCCGGTGGTCATGGGCTGGGGTCGCAGAGATGAAGTAGCTCCTCTTCCTCACTGTTGAACTTTTTACCTTGGTTTCTTGCGCAGTCTCTGTAGCCTCCTGGACTCGGGCTGGACCATAGGGTTGGTTTTGACCAGTTTTTAGGGCTGTCTTCCTATTCCATCAGGAAGTGTTCCCTCACAGTTTCCATTAATCAAGGTTTCCATATTGTTCTGCTCTCTGGCTCATCGACTATGATCTATTATCCTATTCAATCTTAGTTATCTTTTAACTAATGGGCCTCTAGCCCCTAGCCTGATCTCTAAGTCTTCCATCTTTATCTCTAAACTAAGTTATACCTTCATTTCTTGAGTGCCTAATTTCTATATCCTATTTTAATTTCCTAGCTCCTCGTCTCATGACTACTTTTATTTTGCCCCAAGTGATTTGTAAAATTTTGGCTGCTGTTCTGTACAGTTACTGTTTTTGCTCAACTAGAAACCCAGAATTTCACAAAGGTTGTCAGCCTCAGGGATCAGCAAATAACAAACACAAAGTGTTATTTATTTTTGTTTTTCCTTACTCACTAGATCAAGAGCTCTTTCTGGCTTCATGACTGTGAGAGACTGAAATACCAATTGATTGTCTCAAAGCTTTCTTGTGTGTGTGCTTTGAGTCACAGGGTGGTGTCAGTAACACCTCGACTATTCATCAAGGACCAGCCGTGGCCTTTGCAATTAATCTAAGGAATATCACCCAAGGAAGCAGGAGTGTATGAATAGATGCACCCTCCCACTCCCTTGCAGCTGTATTGACAGACTCCTTAGGTAAACCTCAGAGGTGGACTGAGTTAAACCAGGTGTTTCTCATCAAGCACAAGGGCCGCTGATCACTGGCCATTGTATAAGCCCGATACTTTGTGGCTCTATTATATTGCTAATGACTTTGTACCTTCACCATTGAACTGATAAGAGGTGAGCGTTTCTGCCCTAGAAGCCGGATGATTGCTCAAGAAGCATGAAGTCAGCAAAAACCTGTGGGAATGGAGGAAAAACTAAAGGTGGGCAGATGTGCTAATCAGCTGATAAGACAATCTTAAAAGGCAACAGAGAACTTTGCTTTGTGTGTATCCACCATTGAAGAGGACCAGGGGGATGCTGCTAGATCTGGGTGCACCCACCACTGAAGACTGAGGACCAATGGGACACTGCTGGATCCATGGTGGTGACTGTTCTTGAGACTCTATTGTGGATGCTTGCTTGATTTCTGTCTTTTCCTTCCATTCTGTCCTATTGCTACCCCTCTTCACTTTTAATAATAAAAAATGGTTTTGGGTATACAACATTTGACCTTGTTTGTGTCTTAATCTTGCTCTTGGGATTGTATTGAAATCTCTCCCAACATTAGATTGGGACAATGACCAGATCAGATTATTTCTTAATTATCAAATTCACTTATCTTGTGTATTTTTTCTTCTGGACTCATTGCTTATTTTCCAACAAATGAATGAGCTCCAGCCATTCTTCTTGATATACACTCTTGAAATAGAAACAAAACAAAAGTTCAACCTCCAGAATGAATAAAACACAGGAACAATACAGTAACAGTATCCCAAAAATAGTAATTATCCAAGTTTTCCGATTCTTTTCATTTTTATATTTGTATCATCTTGAAGAACCGGGGTGTAAAACTGTCAAACTTTGCTGTGCTTCCAAGAATTCCAGAAGAAATTAGTGACTATCAGTGCAGTCTAGAAAAATAAAATAAAGAAGTAGAAGCAAGTAGAACTACTTGAAGTAGTTATGGAGTTGCAATACTAAATGTCATAAAATTCATTAGTGTTTGATATTAGATCTGGGTTAGGCATATCAGACCAAAAGCAGCCATCAGCTCAGTAACAGTAATGTTACAACCAACCACTCACAGTAAAAGCTCCTTCCATATCTTTTTACCATTTAGCCATTTTTGAAGGGCATTTTCCCCTTGCAACAGTGTTTTTTCTCCCATCTTTGGAAAAGTTTTCCCAAACCCCAGTTTCCTAGCATTTTTGGAAGGTTAGGACTATTTTCAAAGAACTTGTGGTTTCCCACTGTTATCAGCACAAGTTTCTGATTTTGCACTCTTCATTCAAATACTCTGTGTACTCCAAGTATAATTAAAGAGGTAGATATAACAAAAGAGAGAAAATAATTTAAAACATACAAATTATATAGTGGGTGTTTTCTAATAAAGTTGACCTGAAAAGATTGCATAATGGCTTACTCAGTATTATTTGGACAAAAAATTTTGGATTTATAGATCATTGCATGATGAATCTGCACAGAATACTACTGCAGTGAGGTGAGAGGTCAGCAGTTTTTTCCTACCTAAAAGAAGATATTGTCACAAGCAGAAACTTTTCTATATATTGCAGCTTGGAATGTTGACTAGAACCTAAGCAATCAGATGATAGTGATAACATTTTAAAAGATAGTCTATAGGATAATAAAAATGTACACATATAGGATACTTATCTAGGTGAGATTTCCTGTTAAATATTTGCTATTTCATCAACTTTGGTGGGTTGAAATATGACAGTAATTTTATATGCTGCTACTGTAAAATAAAAACTGTGCCTAATTGATAGAATTTTTCTTAGACTGTAATTTGTAAAGACAGTTCCAATTAAAAATATTACTAACATTTTTAAAAATGGCAAGAAATATGCTATCTGTGAACTTTGTTAATGAGGAGGAAAGTAAAAATTGACTGATGGTCATCATGCATTGGAGCCCTGTGAAAAAAAAAACCAACACAAACAGCTCCTAAATAGCTCCTATAAAATAGCTCCTATAGTTATTAGAATAAACTGTAAGTTATTCACATGTAGACTGTGTGATATAGGCCTCACTGAAAATATCACTGCACTTGAGATTCTCTGTTATAACATCTGTCTGGCTGACCATCATACTTCCAGAGATCATTTACATGTGCAGTCTTACACACTTTCTTTGTTCTGAATTGACCCCTGCATAATACAACTATAATATAATTGTTTCTTATTCCATATTACACTATACATCAGCATCTGCTGCCTTCTAAAAGATCTGGGGGGAAAAAGAAAATTGACTGCAAATTAGTTCCCACAAGGTAATTCCATTGATTATAAAAATAGTTGAGTTTGGTCCATATTACTTGGTTACAATTTTAAGTTATAGATAAGGTGAGGAACACTATGGTCTGATGTCCTCATGACTTGCATTCAGGGGTTTTGTAGTTAAGATGCTGCACATCTTTGAATAAATTATCTGGGACTAAAACACAGTTTTTCCCACCTGAAAACCAAAACCCATGTTTCATTCCCAAGGAGAATGTAAGAATTAATGTCTGCAGTGAGATTCTTGTATATCAGATCATATTTTACTAAGAAATGGTAAGTGTACTAATTGATTTTTCAAAGTGTTTTGTGTTTCTTTTCACAATTTTAGAATTAAGACTTATTTTTATATTTTGATCTGTAGATCAAAGACAAATGAAAGTGTCTGGTGTACTGTAGATGTAAGATGTACAGGATTTAAATATTTGCAGTGAAATCAGCAGAAAATAGAACTTTCCATCCCAAGAATTCTTTATTCTAATACACATTTCAGATCATAACTGGTTGAGGCTCTGGTAATATACTTTGGAAGTATTCTTAGTTTGTAAGTAATATAGGGCTGATAATATCAGATTTTAATAAATAAACCAATGACATTTTTAGTGCATGTTCCAGTGGCACAAAGAGCTACCATTACATAATAAATACCTCTGGTTTTATTGCAAAGCTGGGAGCTATTTCATCATTGTAACATGTACTAAATAGAACTTTTATTTCTATTATGCCAAATAAATGAAGTGAAACAACAATGAAGTGTCTCAAATGAAGTGTATTATATGGATAAAGTATACAGAAGATTAAATGAGAAGACATATCAGAGTGATATTTTGATGTGAAATCAATTAATTCAGAAAGAAAGTACAAATTTGAGGGACACTGACCATATAAAACTCAAAAGTATTTTCTGTGCCCTAGGATGTAATCTCCTCCTTTCCTTCCCAAGAAAAACAAACAAACAAAACTCTCTGTTAAGACACTGTACTAATACAACATTTGAATTGACTACAGTACCCTAAATAATCTAATGCCACGCACAACAAAGCAGTTGATGCACCTGTGTCTGTCACAACTGCCATTGACAGGACTTCTATACACACATTGCCCACTGAGTTAAGGCTCTAATGTTGGTAAACTACAACTTGCTTATTTTAATGAGGTATTTTTCTAATTTTTTTTTCTATATTTCTCCATCTTGTTTCTCCATTTTCTTTTTCAATACTAGTTTCTATGGAAACTGCAATGACAAGTACATGAATGGAGTTTAATGATGTCAACTAGTGCGGCCTGAAATCTATTTATATAAGCGATTAAAATATATGTTATTGTATATGCAATATTTTTCTTTGCTAGATAATATCAATGCCTGGATCTTTGGCTTAACATTAATGATGCTCTGTAAATCTTGCCTACAAAAATCCCTATATTATATGTTCATAAAATGCGGCTATCTGTTACTGTAGAATGAAACACCATGTGCTGGGAAATGCCTTAATACTACATTGTACTGCAGCTGCTGCAGAAGCAGCTTTGCAGCACTCTTTCCCTTCTGAAATGTTTCCTCCCTGTAGCTGCATTTTTCTTTTATTGAGCTTTTAAGATACTAAAAAAGTAGGTGTCTCTCTGAAACATTTTATGCTTACTCAGTCATTAGGAAGATAAAAGTCCTCCATCCTGAACAATTGTAGATACATTTTGACCTATGGAAAGGATAAGTTTCTTTATTTCTTCCTATTTTTGATGGAAATAGAAAAATTTTATTCAAGTCTTCTAAAGGAGAATTTGAATTTTTCATTCTTCATTGCATTCTGCACTACAAAAGACATCAGAATAAGAATTTATCAAGATCTCCACCCCAAAAATTAGGATTTGATGTTCTGGATCAAAGGTTAAGCCATGCATCATTTAACAAATGTTGACAATTTGCTATCATTTTCCTTTAGAATCAACACACTATTGCAATGACAGATATAGTCAACGTTTCTGGGAACGCTTCTGCTCTGAAGGTCTGCAAATCAGGTCCTCACACATATGGGCATGTCATCCTGCCATTGCTGCTGGCTGGCCTGTACTAGGTCATTGCACATTTTAGCTGAATTGTAACATAAACAACTGCAAAAATGAGGTAATTTAACTGTTTGAGTGCTCAGCTAATGACTGCTTGGAAGATAAGACAAAGCTGCATTGCTCATACTGCCAGTAGAAGATTTCTCTGTCATTGGCAGTGTTCAAATCTACAAAGTGGTAACACAACAGCAGACTCCTGCCCGTTGAGTTCTCCCTTGCCACATTGCAGCTCCAAACCTATATCTCACCTACAGTAGTTATTTTTTCCTTTCTTGTGCTTCCCATTCTGAAAATGTGTCCTTCCTTGTTGTTGCACAGATGTACATTTTGCCTACTGGATCAAGACTACAAAGCAATCAGGATTCCTCTGACACCATCTGCACTTACTGTGAAACCATCCACGAATTCTGCAAGTTACATTTTCATATTCACTGCAGCTCACTGGTGAAAATGTTGAATAGTATCTCTGTCAAACCTACCAAGATAAATATTCATGCAACAATTATTCCTGTTGGCTCTGGTCTTCCTAAAAGTTCCAAATTACTGTGTTCTTAATACATTTAATATATATTTAGGTAGTCCATTTAATATGTTTATAATTGTATGGTGTACTAGGTTAAAGACTTTGCAGCAGTCAGTAAATTCGCATATGGATAAGTCAAAACTTGGCCAGTCAAGTTCCTACTCCTGATATATAATCATATCAATTTTGTGTTTCAAGACTTCTTTTATATAAGAGTAAAGTGATAGACATAGATGCCTATCTTTTATTTTTTTAATTCATTTGGTTGATGAGTAATTTGCTTATAAGTGATTTGGATCTCACCAATGTTGATTACCCAGGTCATTTTGTTCTTTTTTGGCAAACATTGCAAGGCTTATTAAAAGTTACCATCAACAGTCCTGAAACTGCAACATCCAGGTCTTTTATGTTGGATACACTTGTTTATTTTTAGTAGCTGTTGTCTTGCCTCTTCCTCATTTCCTAATGAAATGGAAAGATTTTGTCAGCATTATATTTTACAAACACATGTGCTCAGTTCTTTTCCAATACAGATTTTAAATTCTGGTTCATAGTACTGTCTTTACTGGTTCATAAACTGTTAACACCCATTCTTAATAGTGTGTCAATGCCATTATCAACACAATTTGACAGACAAAATAATAACCCAGGAGAGTATTAAAGAGTAACTAAGGGTAAGTTTCATTCCTGGATCTACCAAAGCTCCAATTCAGTTATCAGTTTACCTCAGGCTTAATGGTGAAGAGCTACAGTTTTTAATGACTTTTATCTGCGCAAACTTATTTAGAGTGCAAGGCTGAGAAATATCAGGCTTTCTGAATCATGATCTGAGATCAGACAAAATGGTCTTTTCTAAAGAAATTGAAGTTGCACCATTTTAGGGTCATACATTACTATCTGGTTTTGTGCATTTTAGCCACAGGGCTTTGTTCTTTGTCTTTTAACATCAGCATGTTGAGACATAGAATTATGTTGAAGATTTGGATTAACAAATGGAGAAAACTGAGAGAACAATTCACCCACACAGACATTTTGTTGTTCTATTAAACAGCTGAAAATGAGGAGGAAGTGGGTACTTCTAAGTGCTTTTAAATTTCCTTGCTCTGTTTCTTGAGGTAGTCAGGATACTGAGGAGTGACAGAGATGTTAATCCATCACTATCTAAGATAAATGCAAATCACAGCTTCTTCTAGAAAGTTTTTGTCTAGATATGTCTGAAGCATTGTGCAAAATATGTACAAAAATATTAAAGCCAATGAAATGTTAAATAAAATTAAAAAGCTAAATATAATTGAATAATTCAGGGCAGTGATAAATAGGAAGAGGAAACTTTGGAGATTTTTTTTTTTTTTTGGTGGTGCACTACATATATAGCAAACATATAAAGAAATTGTTAAAGTACTATTTAGAATTTGGTATTAATTGAAATATTTTGGGGTTTGTTTATTCAGGATTTCTAGCCTCCTGGATATATTTAGATATATTTTCCATCTGCTTTTAAATTACAATAGTCCAGTTTCACATTTATTATCAAAAACATTTTCTCATAACCCCCCAAATCCTTAGTTACTTTTCATCTTTGAAAAAATACACAGGAAAAAAAAAAAAAAGAAACCCAGGAAAGTAAAAACCAAAAACACAAAATGAGAGAGATGAAAATCCATGGGGAATAGAAGAAGAGATCTCATGGACTGTTATGTTTAGAAAACATGTGTTAGAAGGTTTCACTGATCTAATAACAGAAATTTTGTTTTAATTTCAGACAAAACCACATCTGCCATTTTGTATTAATTCTTATCCAAACTTTATCTCTTTAGTTTAAATATTTGGTTTTTTTCTCTTGTTTCTCCTCATGTATTTAAAGGGAACAACCATATTCCTTCCTAGTCTTTGTTTTGCAAAAGTAATTGAGTCAAGAACTTTTTTTTTTTGAGCTGGAATAGATTCTGAAAAACTGACTGCATTTGCTTCATTTGAATTCATATTTCTTGATCATGTTTTTCCAGAACCATACACAGTATTCCAGAGTGGCTTTACCAATGTCTTGTATAATGGTACTGATACTTTTCTGTCTAATTAGATGTATCCTGGCCATGAACGTAAGGTCCTCAAAGCTGAATCATGTTTTTCTCTTTGCTCTTTCTTTTCTGTCCCATGATCAATAATGTCACATTTTTCTTCCTTCCTATCTTTGTCACCAAAATGGGATAAAAGAACTTACCAACACCTATGTGATGTAGATAAGCAGACACTCTTATTAACGGCCGGGTACGCAGGGGAGTCGTCTCACCAAGAATGCACACCTAACTTGTGTAACATGCTGATTATATAGGATACAGTATATACTTATTAATCAAATTATCATGCATAAACATGATAATTCCCGTAACTAATTTTCTTATTCCCACCCCTTTCCGGTCATGCGCACTTGAGTCCTGAAATGAGTCGGTGGGCTGCTTTTGAGACCACCACAGACTACTGACCTAAAAGAAAGACCCTCCAATGCCCTTGACTCAAGGACTTTGGCTCACATTGCAATTTTAACATGCTTTGAGACCTTTTCACAATACAATTTTAAAACACCTAGTCTACAGGGCAATAAATCATCCTCACCAAACAGTCTAACAATGGTACCTTGTCTAGCAGCGTAACTGGTTGTATGGTTACTTTAAACTAAATACAATATCTCTATGACTATTTAAAACATTGCACCACTATCTTTTATAAAAACTGATATTTCTGTCAGGTTCCATTTAATTGATTAGTCCTAATCATTCCTTATCAAAATCACCAAAAATCATCAACTCAAATTAATAACAAATCAGTAACAGTCAGTAACATCTTTTCCAGTTAAGAATGGATAATTCGATGTTGTGGTATTCCTGTATAATATTTAATCTTCTTTTATGTCATTGATACCTCCAAACATTATAAAAAATTATTTTCTAGGAGTTCAGTACTGATGGTGGAGATTTCTTCCTCTTCAGCTTTAGGGTCCAATGGGGATTATTTTTTGTTTCCTTTGTACAATTTTATTTCTTCTAATTTCTTCCTAAATAGCCTCAAGTAACATCATGAGCTATTCTTGTTACACAATGACCATCTAGGTTTGTTAGACCTTTACCATATATTTTACCTTTAGCATAGTACTCACAGAACTTAAGGTAAGGCAATTGACTCCCAGAGAGGTGTTATCACAGCTCAAACAGAATAAACCCAACTCTAAGCCAGGGTAAGACTAGACAAGTGGAGAGATCCTGTACGGGGCATGTTTACCACGTAATTTACATTCAATACATGTGGAGCCCAGCAAAATACATTTGAATACGGAGGGAAAAGTCTTTTTGAAAGTTAAATTTATTTTCAAAATTTCCATAAGTATGTTGCTAGGTTTCTTTTAAATGTTTTTTTCACCCAGATTAGCTTATTCTGAGCCTTTCTTAAAATTATTTATTAATAATATACTTGATTTGCCCTTAAGGTTGTGGATTCTCCAGCACAGGGACACTTTCCAAAAATAGTTGAGATGTTTATTGAGACTTACTTCATCTTTTATTGGGATAAATGGATGATCTGCGCTCTCGATATCTACATACCTATGCACCTGCTTACCTTCTTACTTAATGCCTGTTCTTTTCTCTATTAATGTGTATCTCCACTATTTCTTGGACTTCTTTATTCCTAGGTTAAAGAAGATACAAATTTAAATATATATCCATTATTATAATTAAAACTAAATATATACATATGTATAACTAGTGTATTCCATAGTTCAGTATTCCCAGAGTAATGTAACTAAGAATATGCCCTTTTCCCAAGGGTGTATTTTAAACTGCCTTTATCTTGTTTCTTTTCATAATTCCATACGCTAAGATATATAAAGAGAGAGAAACAATTCTGAGAGGTAAATATATTTATATATTTATGTTTACTTCTCAAAACTCTATCTTATGCTCATATTTGATTTTATATTAAAGACTTAATCAATATACATTATCACAAAGGTTCACAGTCTCTTTTTCTCCTTAAAAATTTTATTTTATTCTTTTTCATTTGAGAAGTGATCCCTTTTAGCCACTTAATCATTGTAAAATCAGAGTTATTTAAAGACAACTGTTTCACAGAAATAATATGAAATAAAATTTTTCTTCACTGGAACAAGTTACCCAGAAATGTTGTGGATGTCCCATCCCTATAAGTGTTCAAGGTCAGGCTGGATGAGGCTTTGAGCAACCTGATCTAGCACAAGGTGTCCCTGCCCATGGTAGGGGGTTGGAACCAGATGATCTTTAAGGTCCCTTCCTACCCAAATCATTCTATGATTCTGTAATACTGTGATTCATATAAATTTTCTGATTATAAGATAGGAAATTAATTCTAAAAGTATTTTTTAATTGATTAATTAATTAGTTATGAAATAGCTTCAAGAATAACAAGAAAAACTTATGCGTACATGTATATTGCTCCTTATATCAATTCTTTAGAATTATGTGTGTTGAATGAAAGATATCTAATAGAATTCAAACAGAATGATTGTACAAGATTAATATATGTTAAAGTTATATTTGTCTAATAAATTCTGTCTAGCTAGCAAAGAAAGATCTTGAGAGTTCAGTCTGAGATCAAGTGTTACACAAAGTGAAGCAACAGGCAGTGTTAATGGCTCAGGCACAGGCGGTCCTTAGGTGCTGTAAGAGATGCCGACGACAGAGAAGACCACCCTGGCTGAACAGGGAGATTTGGCTGGAACTCAGGGAGAAAAGGAAAGTTTATAGCCTTTGGAAGAAGTGGCTAGCCATTCACAGTGATTACAAAGAGGCTGTGAGGCTATGCAGGGCAGAAATCAGGAGGTCTAAAGCCCAGCTGGAAATTACCTTGGCTTCAGCAATCAAGGACAGCAAGAAATGTTTCTATAAGTATGTCAGTAGCAAAAGAAAGACCGGGGAGAGTCTCCATCCTGGCTAGATGCAGGAGGAAACAGGGTAACAAGTGACGAGGAAAAAGCTGAGGTCCTTAATGCCTTCTTTGCTCAGTCTTTAATAACAAGACCAGTTGTATTGAGGGAATGCAGCCTCCTCAGCCAGAAGACAGAGACTGGGAGAACGACCCTCCCGCAATCCAGGAGGAGATAGTCAGTGACCTACTGCATCACATAGACACACACAAGTCTATGGGACCAGATGGGTTACACCCAAGGGTGCGGAAGGAGCTGGCTGGGGTGCTCACCAAGCTGCTTTCTCTCATTTACCAGCAATCCTTGCTGACCAGGGAGGTCCCGACAGATTGGAAATTGACCAATGTGGCGCCTGTATATAAGAAGGATCAGAAGGATGATCCGGGAAATTACAAGCCTGTCAGCTTGATTTCGGTGCCCGGGAAGCTGATGGAGCAGCTCATCCTGAGTACCATCTTACAACACATGCAGGACAACCAGATGATCAGGCCCAGTCAGCACGGGTATATGAAAGGCAGGTCCTGCTTGAAAAACCTGATCTCTTACGACAGGGCGACCTGCTTATTGGATGAGGGAAAGGCTGTGGATGTAGTTTACCTTGACGCTAGTAAGGCCTTTGACACCGTTTCCCACAGCACTCTCCTGGCAAAACTGACTGCTCGAGGTTTAAATGATCGCACGTTTTGCTGGGTAAAAAACTGGCTGGATGGCTGGGCCCAAAGAGTGGTGGTGAATGGAGTTAAATCCAGTTGGCAGCTGGTCACGAGTGGTGTCCCCCAGGGCTCGGTTTTGGGGCCACTCCTGTTTAACATCTTTATTGATGATCTAGACGAGGGGATCGAGTGCACCCTTAGTAAGTTTGCAGACGACACCAACTTGGGTGGGAGTGTTGATCTGCTCGAGGGTAGGGAGGCTCTGCAGAGAGACTTGGACAGGCTGGAGCGATGGGCTAAGGCCAACTGGATGAGCTTCAATAAGGCCAAATGCCGGGTGCTACACTTCGGCCACAACAACCCCCAGCAGCGCTACAGGCTTGGGGAGCAGTGGCTGGAGAGCTGCCAGTCAGAGAGGGACCTGGGGGTGTTGATTGACAGCCTGCTGAACATGAGCCAGCAGTGTGCCCATGTGGCCATGAAGGTCAATGGTATCCTGACTTGCATGAGAAATAGCGTGGCCAGCAGGGACAGGGAAGTGATCTTGCCCCTGTACTTGGTACTGGTGAGGCCGCACCTCGATTACTGTGTTCAGTTTTGGGCCCCTCACTACAAAAATATCACTGAATTGCTTGAGCGTGTCCAGAGAAGGGCAACGAAGCTGGTGAAGGGTCTGGAGCACATGTCGTACGAGGAGCGGCTGAGGGAACTGGGGTTGTTTAGTCTGGAGGAGGCTGAGGGGAGACCTCATCGCCCTCTACGACTACCTGAAAGAAGATTGTAGAGAGCTGGGTTTGAGTCTCTTTAACCAAGTAATAAGTGATAGGACAAGATGGAATGGCCTCAAGTTGCACCAGGGAAGGTTTAGACTGGATATTAGGAAGTATTTCTTTACAGAACGGGTTGTTAGGCGTTGGAATGGGCTGCCCAGGGAGGTGGTGGATCCCCATCCTTGGAGGTGTTCAAGAGACGGGTTGACATAGCACTTAGGGATATGGTGTAGTTGGGATCTGCCAGTGCTAGTTTAACAGTTGGATTAGATGATCTTCAAGGTCCTTTCCAACCTAGGTAATTCTGTGATTCTGTGAAAAAATAGCACAACGTTATGTCAAAAGTGGCCACAGGGAGCAAATGTTCTATCAGAGACACAGTAAGTACATGAATATAAGAGGAAAATTTTTAGGGTTTTTTTACAGAATCAAAATGTGGAGGTGTTGTCAAACAATAATTATCTCGCTTCATCTTGTGGACAAGTAAAATAACATCTAAATCTACAAAAGGATTTGATTAAAAGAGATGGTGCCTGAACACAGTCTTCCCTCCTGAAAACAGCATAAGAAGAAACTTTGAAAGTTCTAGCACCCTATTAGCAGAATCAACTCAAATTACTTTCCACTTTAGATGATTTCTTAGACAAGCTTTCAAAATAATCTTACAAGAGGCTTCTGTACGTGAACTACTGTTTTGGTCTTATTAGGAGAAAAAGCAGATCAACAAATATTTAATAGCAGTGCAGCAAAAGAATCAAAACATGACTGAAAGTAGTGTTGAAATGCTGAAATTGACTTGTTCAAAGGTAGCGTGATATTTTGTGGCTCTGAGAAAGAACGAAGGGGTAGATTTTGCAAAAATACAACACGTGGTTTCATATCCCTCATGATCAACAAGAAAAAAGTTGTATGTACCCTTAGACAAAATCACCATGACATGGTAAGTGAAAGTCCAGTTGCAGATGCACCTCAAAAAAAAATATAAATTGGCTTTTGGAATAACATACCACAAATACAGAACAATTTCTTGCTTTTCCTTTGTGCATAACATGACTAATTTATCCAGGAAAGGAGCCCATAGATCTTTGGATGAACATAAATGAGCATAATCTTATCATCCAGTACTGTATACTGTATTCCAGCATAAAGGAAAAGTCAGAATGCACAGCTCATTACTACAATAAATTACTTACATTTAGGGGTTGTATCCTACAGATAGGAACAAACAACTACAAGAGACATCCTCAGTCAACAAGTCCATAACTTGCAAAAGCACACATCCATGTAATGGATGTTTTAATTCTGAATGGCCTACAGTCCATATTCCACTGCTTGTAAGGCACAATACATTTCACAATATGCCACAGAAGGAGACTTGGAGAAACTGAGAACATCATGGGTCAAAATGACTTTGCCATTAGCCAGCATTTTGAAAGGCTCCACGTGCAGAGCGTTATGGTTTCCTATTGACACCACTGTAGTGTGCACTCCCTGTCACAGTGTGACAGGAGGCAGCTGTGCCACTGGTAAGAATTCTTCCTGTCTCAGAAACGTACTAAATGAGAAGTCTAAGACCAAAATCTGAATAACGCTTCCATATCCACAAGAAAAACTCAGAGGTAGATGAAAACAAACAAACAAACAAACAAACAAACAAACAAAACCCAACTGTAACAGTCATCTTGTTCCTACTTTGTAAAAGAAGAGCATGTGATGGTTCTTCACCTGGCATCTAAACTTAACTTAGTAAATGCAACAGACATACCGTGCATCGAAACTCCCCAAATAATTGCACTCTGCAATAACATAACTAGGAGGATAAAAGAGTTTTGAGTATCACTATTAATATATCAGCTACTTCTGATATATATGAGTCCCCATATAGCTCTGGTAAGTATTTTCACAGTGGCAGATGGATTCAGGGGGATTCTATATCTAGGAAAGTAAGTGTTCGTTGTTGCTTTCTGTGAGTTAACTGCCTGCAGCTGTAAAGAGGAACAATGGGGATTGGGATTTGACTGGATCTCACAGATTTTAGCAGAACATTATTAAGACAGTTTGCTCTGTCTTCCCCACCATATATTCAGGGCTGAAAAGCTTTTAAAACATATTTCACTATTCTGAATTTGAAAAACAGATATTGGCAAGTCAGATTAGATGAGGAGTCATCTAAACTGTGCACTTCAATACACCCTGGGGCAGATATATGTTTTCATATCTGCCTTTTGAAATAAGTGAACACTTGAAGCTCATGATGCATTCAAAAAAAATCAGTGGAACATTTGGAGATATTAAGGGTGTCCATATAATAGCTAATGACATGCTAATACCAATGTCAATTTAGGCAGAACACTGTGAGATATTAAGAAAGCTTATGTCAAGAGCCTAAGAAGAAAATATCACTTTCAATTCTATTGATCCACTTTATAGTAAAAAAAAAATGTGTAAAAAGAAGGCACCCACATGAAAGAAAGAAAATCAGTTGACAGAAATGTTTGAACTACCAACTAATGGATATCAGTCATCACACACAAACACACAGAATACTGAGACTGTTGGACTCAGATTAATTATGAAGTATATCAACTATATGAAAATGTCTACATGAGAATGTAATTACGCAAAGATTAGTTGAACATGAAAAAGACCTAAATCAGTAGTGCTCTGTGACTCTCCATGACTCTGCTTCTATGACCCCAAGCCAGTTGGAATTCAAGCAGATGTGTTGCATTTCCAGATGTTTATCAATATAACAAACATGAATATTAGCTCTGTTTCATAAATGTCATAAGTTCTGATATAAAAAGCACAAAGTTTTCCTCAGATTATGAAGAACTGATCACTGCTCTCACCATAGGAAATGTTGTTATTAGTTAATTCTAAGAAGATTTGGATCACAAACTGCTCAGAGACATTTTCTCTCAACCTCTCAAAAGTTGCTTCCAAAATATGATTCAGATGTCAAACAAGTGGACAACTGAAAAAAACCACTACAAGATACTATGGAAGTAAACTATGAAAAGACAGTAGATGTGTATTCACTCTACAATTAGTAAATTTTTAAAACAAACTGAAGGACACATGGAAGGATCCTGTAATGTAAAACCGTATTGGAGATCTCATAACAGGGAAGAAAACATGGACTATGCAAACTATAGTGACAGTGTACAGCTTGGCTTTTAAAAGATGTTATTTCATTATACTGTGACAAAATGATTTCTAACAGAAATAGGTACACAATGTTATATAATTTTCATGGGACATGTCATAGTACTCATAGAATGTAAGCTCCAGCCAGGAAAATACTATATTTGCTAGGTATGATTTTACATACAGCAGAGTTTAGGTGTTCATACTCTATATCAGGAACACAGGCCAAATTTGAACGCATGTTTCAAAACATGTATGAAGATTGATTTCCATGGCATAATGAAGTTATTTCCAGGTGAATAAGAAAACACTATGCCACCTTAAAGCAATGGGGTCAAGTTAGGATCAAATAAAGTTTCGTGATTCTTGTTGGCTTGGGGAGGTTTAGAAGCAGAGGACAAAACATAAATTTGGATATAAAAGAATGATTATAGCAAGTTATGATGACTTCTAAAGGATGAGCACTTCTAACACAGAAACTCTTATCATTTTTATGCCACCAGGATATCTAAATGCCTTCTAATGAAATAGTTAGCAGTCTGACCAGCATCTGTGATTCTCTCTCCATTTTCCTGAACTCTGGAGTAAAAAATGCATGTGGATTTTTTTTTTTAATAAAGACTACATTTTTATTTATTCAAGCTGTATTCTCTCTTTGAATTTGTGGATAACAGTTGGATATACACATGGTTCTAATGCTTGGCTTGTGTGCACAACTTGTTTTCCTAGTGCTCCCTCGAGTGTGAAGATTCATGGCAAAAACATGGTGATTGAACCATCCAGCAGACTGTGGTATACTGTATGGAACTGAAAATTCGTACTATAGGAGAGATAAATATTGTTCAACATGCTTCTGAAAGAAGCGAATGACACAGTTTACAGTGGCCTGATGTTACCTCCAATGCAAAATGGTCCTTACAAAGTTCCCCCCACAAACAGTTTATGGTATATAGCAGGTAAACACTTTAAAACAATGAATAATTATAGAAAAAATATCATTTTTTTGAGATTAGAAATATGCCAACATTCTATTTTAAGTTCAGCCTTTTAAGTTCAGTCTAAATGAAGACTTCTTCAAGACAACAGACTTCACAAGCTAAAGGCTGGTACTATTTCCCATCTCATTCATCTGCTTCTTTCTTAAGGGGTTTCTTGGCATAGATGGTGTTTCTTCTCCTCACTGTCTTCTCTGTAAATATTGCAAGCATTTTCTCTGCATATTATAGAATTAATAGTTGGTAGCAAGCATTTTTATTCTGATCCACCTCTGTTTTTAAATTTATATTCTACCACAGAATTAGGTTACATTTTCAGATGATACTATTGCAAATCCCTAATGATGTTCACTACATAAAATTGTTTTATCATACTTCAGCTCCATAAAGAAAAATATTATTGACTTTAAAAAAATATGCAGATTTATTTCAGTATTAACTTTTTTTAACAAGCAAACTTTGAAGATGTAGATGAAGTCTGGGATCTTTTCATAGGTCAAAGACTCAAAATGACTACAAAGCAGTAGCTTGCAATGAAGCAATAATTAGATGGATTTGACGGTAGTTAAAATTTATCACAATAAGAAATGTAACAAAGTTTAAGGATTACACTTTTTTCCACTTAGAATGTTAACAGAATAAATAGTATTATACTTTATTATTGGCAAACCGGTAATAATAAAACAGTGTTAGAAAGAACAAATTATTACTTTAGATTGCTAGTAAGAGGGAGAGTGTTTTTTCCCAGTTTCTTTTTTTTAAGTACAATTTTAAAAGAAAAAAAAATTAAAAAGATTACATTTAATGTTTACTTCTCTTCCTAAGAAATTTAATAGATTAGAAGTTACACAATATTTTGAAAAGTTAGTTAGTATTAAAAAATAATCTAAGTCTGCATATTTTTGTGGTAACACACTGAAAGGAATTTTTGGTGTTTGGTAACGCACTGAAAGGACCAATTACCATCACAGGTAAAACAGACTTGACTGGGAGAAAATGAATTTATTCCAATTTAAAAAAGAGTAGGAGAGTGAGAAACAAAGAACAAATCAAAACATCTATCCTGCAACCCTCCCTTTCTTCTCAGGGCCAACTTCACTCCTTTCTTCCTAACTCTTCTACCTCCTCCCTGCCCGGACCTGTGCAGGCGAATGAAGAATGGAGGTTGCAGTCAGTTCATAACATTTCATCTCTGCTGCTTTTTCCTCCTCCTCACTTTTCTCCTGCTCCAGCGTGGGCTCCCTTCCACAGGATACAGTCTTTCACAAACTGGTCCAATGTGGATATGCTGGAGTTTTTCAAGAACTGCTCCAGTATGTCTCCTTTCCACAGGGTACAGTCTTTCAGAAACAGACTGCTCCAGTGTGGGTTCCCCACAAGCTGTAGTTCCTGCCAGAAAACTTGCTCCTACGTGAGCTCCTTTCCACAAGCCAAGACTCCTGCCAATAGCCTACTGTGGCATGAACTCTTCATGGGTTGTAGCTTCTTCCAGGGCATATCCACCTGTTCTGTTGAGGGTCCTCCATTGGCTTCAGAGTAGATATCTGCTCTGATGTGGTCCTCCATGGGCTGAAGAAAAATATTTGCTTTGGTATCTGGAACACCGCCTCTCCCTCCGCCTTCACTGCTCTAGGTGTACTGCAGGTATGTTTCTCTCACATTTTCTTGATCCTCTCTCACAGCTGCTGCACAGTGGTTTTTGCCCCTTCCTAAATACTTTATCACAGAGGCACAAGCAGCAATGATGATGGGCTGAACTTTGACCAAGTTCTATTTTAGTCTTTTGGAACTGGGCCTGTCCAACATGGAGGCAACTCCTGGTGTCTTCTCACAGAATCGACCCCTGCATCCCTCTCTGTTACCAACACATTGTCCCATAGACCTAATACAAGGGGTTTTAATAATTATTTGAATAACTAAATATATGCTTAAATTATCTTACAATAATATACAGGTCTGTTCTGTTGTATATCACTGTTGGGACAGGGGGGCTGTTAGCAACAAGACCAACTTCTGAAGTATACTTCATGTAAACAACACACATTGACAAAAAAACCAAAATCAAACAAACAAACCAAACCAAACCAAACCAAACCAAACCAAACCAAACCAAACCAAACCAAACCAAACCTCACTACTTCCTTGTGTATTACATCTCTTCAGCTCCTCCTGCATGATACCAAAGGCAATATCTTTTCAAAAGATGGAAAAACATAGTGTAACTGATGTCTTGTAAGATCTCTGAAATATAAAATATAATTTTTTCCTACATGACCATTACTGGAAGCTTTTCCAGTTTAAGTACTAGGCCATGAAACTCAGCTGGAGAATTCATAAGTGTAAGATTGGTTGATCTTTGTTCTAGGAAACTGAAGAAACAGAAGATGTATTTTCCATATACCCTAATTTCCCTTCAAACTAAATATATTTATAAATGCAGTAGAATACTGTGAAAGGGAAACGAAATAAAAGAAAATAATGTTCAATAGTACCAGGCATCCTCTCCATCAGCATGAGATTACACTCTGAGAGGCCCAGAGGCATTTGTAAAGTTGCCAACACCATTGCCAGTGAAGCCTGACAAAGAAGAAGCCACTGATAGAATAGTTTCCTTAGCTTGCCATATTGGGCACTCTGAATCTAATGCAGGAGGAAAGAAAGCGAGAAGTAGTCTGGAATAATCAACAGAACATTATCATGTACCTCTTTTACAAGACTATTATAACAAAGTGTTACTGGGTTTTGATTAATATAGGCTCTTTTCAAAAGGTAGGTTAACAGTACCTATTAACCTGATATATTTATACCTATATTTATCATCTAAAGGCAGAGCAATTTAAAAAAATGGAAAGGCTGTTTGACAATACATGTGTTTCTGCTCGGCACTGTATGATTCCAGGCAAGCTGTTGTGCTTAATATGGCTGTGGCCCGCTCACAGACAACTGTTAGTAACATCAAGATTATAATCACAGAATCACAGAATCGTCTAGGTTGGAAAAGACGTTGAAGATCATCCAGTCCAACCATTCACCTAACATTGACAGTTCCTAACTACACCATATCCCTAAGCGCTATGTCGACCCTACTCTTAAACACCTCCAGCGATGGGGACTCCACCACCTCCCTGGGCAGCCCATTCCAACGCCTAACTACCCATTCTGTAAAGAAATACTTCCTAATATCCAGTCTAAACCTTCCCTGGTGAAACTTGAGGCCATTACCTCTTGTCCTATTGCTTATTACTTGGTTAAAGAGACTCATCCCCAGCTCTCTGCAACCTTCCTTCACATAATTGTAGAGGGTGATGAGTTCTCCCCTCAGCCTCCTCTTCTCCAGACTAAATAACCCCAGTTCCCTCAGCCGCTCCTCGTACGACATGTGCTCCAGACCCTTCACCAGCTTCGTTGCCCTTCTTTGGACACGCTCGAGTAATTCAATGTCCTTTTTGTAGTGAGGGGCCCAAAACTGAACACAGTAATCGAGGTGCAGCCTCACCAGTGCTGAGTACAGGGGCAAGATCGCTTCCCTGTCCCTGCTGGCCACGCTATTTCTGATACAAGCCAGGATGCCATTGGCCTTCTTGGATACCTGGGCACACTGCTGGCTCATGTTCAGCAGGCTGTCAATCAACACCCCCAGGTCCCTCTCTAACTGGCAGCTCTCCAGCCACTGCTCCCCAAGCCTGTAGCGCTGCTGGGGGTTGTTGTGGCCGAAGTGCAGCACCTGGCATTTGGCCTTATGGAAACTCATCCAGTTGGCCTTAGCCCATCGCTCCAGCCTGTCCAGGTCTCTCTGCAGAACCTCCCTACCCTCGAGCAGATCAACACTCCCACCCAAGTTGGTGTCGTCTGCAAACTTACTAAGGGTGCACTCGATCCCCTCGTCTGGATCATCAATAAAGATGTTAAACAGAAGTGGCCCCAAAACTGAGCCCTGGGGGAAACCACTTGTGACCAGCCACCAACTGGATTTAACTCCGTTCACCACCACTCTTTGGGCCCGGCCATCCAGCCAGTTTTTTACCCAGCAAAACGTGCGATCATCCAAACCTCGAGCAGTCAGTTTTGCCAGGAGAATGCTGTGGGAAACGGTGTCAAAGGCCTTACTAAAGTCAAGGTAAACTACATCCACAGCCTTTCCCTCATCCAATAAGCAGGTCGCCCTGTCGTAGAAGGAGATCAGGTTTTTCAAGCAGGACCTGCCTTTCATAAACCCATGCTGACTGGGCCTGATCATCTGGTTGTCCTGCATGTGTTGTATGATGGTACTCAGGATGAGCTGCTCCATCAGCTTCCCGGGCAGCAACGTCAAGTTGACAGGACTGTAATTTCCTGGATTATCCTTCCAAACCTTCTTATATACGGCCGCCACATTGGCCAGTTTCCAATCTGTCGGGACCTCCCCAGTCAGCCAGGATTGCTGGTAAATGAGAGAAAGCAGCTTGGTGAGCACCCCAGCCAGCTCCTTCAGCACCCTTGGGTGTAACCCATCTGGTCCCATAGACTTGTGTGTGTCTATGTGATGCAGTTGGTCACTGACTATCTCCTCCTGGATTGCGGGAAGGTTGTTCTCCCAGTCTCTGTCTTCTGGCTGAGGAGGCTGGATTCCCTCAATACAACTGGTCTTGTTATTAAAGACTGAGGCAAAGAAGGCATTAAGGACCTCAGCCTTTTCCTCGTCACTTGTTACCCTGTTTCCTCCTGCATCTAGCAGGGGATGGAGACTCTCCCCGGTCTTTCTTTTGCTATTGACATACTTATAGAAACATTTCTTGCTGTCCTTGATTGCTGAAGCCAAGGTAATTTCCAGCTGGGCTTTAGACCTCCTGATTTCTGCCCTGCATAGCCTCACAGCCTCTTTGTAATCACTGTGAGTGGCTAGCCCCTTCTTCCAAAGGCTGTAAACTCTCCTTTTCTCCCTGAGTTCTAGCCAAATCTCCCTGTTCAGCCAGGGTGGTCTTCTCTGCCGCCGGCTTCTCTTACAGCACCTGGGGACAGCCTGTTCCTGAGCCATTAAGACTTCCTTCTTAAAGAATGCCCAGCCTTCCTGGACCCCTATACCCTTCAGGACCGTCTCCCAAGGGATCCTGTCAAGCAGGTGCCTAAATAAGACAAAGTCAGCCCTTTGGAACTCCAGGATGTCAGTTCTGCTTAGCCCTCTCCTGGCCTCCCTAAGAATAGAGAACTCCATTATTTTATGATCGCTGTGCCCTAGTTGGCCTCCAACCGCCACATCATCCACCAGTCCTTCTCTGTTCACAAAGAGGAGATTCAGCAGGACAGCTTCTCTGGTCGGTTCTCTCACCAGCTGCATCAGGAAGTTGTCTCCCACACATTCCAGAAATCTCCGGGACTTGTCCCGCTCTTCTGTGTTGTATTTCCAGCAGATGTTTGGGGATTTGAAGTCTCCCACAAGAACAAGGGCAAACGATCGTGAGATTTCTCCTAAATGCCTATAGAATATTTCATCCACCTCTCTGTCCTGGATGGGTGGCCTATAGTAGACTCCTACTACAACATCTGCCCTGTTGGTCTTCCCCCTGATTCTAACACAAAGACACTCCACCCTGTCTTCACTACACTTGTACTCAAAGCAATCATAACAGTCCCTAACATACAGCGCCACTCCACCACCTCTCCTTCCTTGTCTATCCCTGCTAAAGAGCTTGTAGCCATCAGCTGGCACACTCCAGTCATGGGAGACATCCCACCATGTTTCTGTTATAGCCATGACATCATAATTTTCCTGTTTCATCATGGCTTCAAGCTCCTCCTGTTTGTTACCCATGCTGTGTGCATTGGTATACATGCACTTCAGATGGGCTGATGTTTTGCCTCCTTCCCCCTTCAAATCTAGTTTAAATCTCTGTCAATGAGCCCAGCTAACTCCTGCTTCAGGATCCTCTTCCCCCTCTGGGACAGGTGCATCCCATCTAATGCCAAAAGGTCTGGCGTCCTGTACACCAACCCATGATTGAAAAATCTGAAGCCCTGACGGTAACACCAGTCTTGGAGCTGCAAGTTCATCTGTTGAGTTCTCCTGTATTCTTCTTCATCCATGACCACAACTGAAGGGATGGAGGAGAACACAGTTTGTGCCCCCAACCCCTTAATCAGCTTCCCCAAGGACCTGAAATCTCTCTTCATTGTTTTAGGAATTCTCTTGGTAATGTCATCACTACCTACCTGAAAAAACAGGAGAGGGTAGTAGTCCTGGGGTCTCACTAGAGCGGGGAGTTTTGCTGTGAGGTCCTTATAATGGTAGATACAGTACAATGTCTGTTGCCTACAACTGAGTATGTTCACTATCACACTTCTGAATATCTCAGTTCATCTTTGTATTTATCACAACATTAGAAGAAAATGATATAAAACACATTTTACAGAGAGCTTGAGGTGCAGAATTAATGCATCACATAGGACATTTGTGCTACGCCTATAATAATACTGCAAGCTGAGCAGAGTAGTCCATTTAAGGATTAATTTATTAATTTAGTGAATACATTACAGAACCATATCTCTATGGCTGAACTAAACTGTTGCTCCAGAAATGCAAGGAAGAAAACTTAACTTTCTTAACTTTCCCTTCCTCCAAGATACATATCTTTAGATACTTTTTTTTTTCTTTGTAAAATCATTATTAACCGTACTGAAATGGCGAAGAAATTCTTGCAGAGATGCTGGACTGCTTAATTCATATATAGAATCATTGATTTAAGATCTATTATATGCTCTGAAAAGCAATAAACTTAATGTTAAACTACGGATATTAAAGAATATGATCATACTCATAATTTACACTATGAGTACACCTACAGTATGGGATTTTTTTCATTTTGTGATAAAGTATCTGACATAGTACTGGTCTTAGTTTTCTGAACCAATTCTGAACCCTATTGATATATGAAAAATAGTTCAGAAAGTGGTAACAGAAAATAAAGAGACTTTCAGAAAAAAAGCAAGTGTTGGAAAATCTACAAATATTTTAAAACGAAATTAAAATGAATATATGATTATGCAGGAGAAAGGCAAGGCAATGAAATGCTGTATGACTGCTTTTTCTGGATGACAGGATTGAGTTTTCTTTGAAAAAAACTGGAAGATAGTAGCAGTTTGGTACTTTTATCTGAATACTAAGATATCTCCATATTTTCTTCTTTGTCTGCTTTTCAATTTGGTTCTTCTCAGTTCACATTTTCATTTTTACACATAAGTTTCTAAAAGTGAATGAGAATCAAATAATCAGATATTTTTCTTTTTGAGGGTAAGGCAGCTGAATGCTTGAGTTAGCCAATTCGAAAAAAATCCTCTTTTTTCACACTCCATGATTAAATGCAATTTATGTAATCATAAATAAACTGTTTCAAACGAAAAGAATAAATTAATTGAGAAACCAACAGTTGTTGTGGGCTTTATTACCTCAGTAATCTTTTTCTCCAAAACAGAAATCACATGAAGATGTGTTAGAATCAAAGCCAATCTATCAAGCTGTTAAAAGAAATAAGGAAAAGAAACCTTAGACATAATTCAGCATTATGTTATTCTAGTTTTATACTAATGGAACTCCACAGGCTTTTTTTGCTTGTGGACATTATGAAACAAGCTTAATTTATTAGATATTCCAGTAGACAAAGCATCATAAAGTGCAATCACCAGCAGTTTCCCAGAATATCCATTCACTGGAATACATAAGAACATAATGTGGTAAAAGGCTTTAATAGCAGCTTGCTCAGCTTCTGTGTCAAAAAGGCAATGCATAGCTACAAATTCCAGCACAATGAAAGTTGGTCTGTTCAAAAGTGGTTCCCTGTGCATTACTTTTATCAACATTAAAACAAATGTGAGATGGAAATCTGACTGATTTTTTTTTTCTTCTTTTTTATTATTTAGAAAAAGTTGTAGTCTTCATAACAAAGTTTGGTGTGCATCAGAATTATTCTAAGGGTCATTGCTTGTATGTAAAAAGATCAAGCCATTGTGCCTACCAACTTTATATCCAATCCTACATTTTCTTCTTTCCTCACATACACAGATGTTGTACCACCAGCTACCTTCAGCAGAGTGCCTTCTGATTTACTTCAGTTTAGCCAAAAGAGAATGATACTGTGTTGCTGGAAGATGTAAACTCTAGTACTTGACTCCCTGGACATGCAGCTAATGAAACAGCATATTTCAAAAAGATTCAGAAATGCATGTAAATATTAAGAGTTTTTATTTGTGATTTGCTCATTCTCAGCTGTCATCAGTGTCAGCTTTCACCCAGGTAGACTGCAAGTATCTCTGAATGAAACTAATGAAACGTTCCTTGATCTGCTATAAGAAACCTACATTCCCCTTTGCCATTCTTTCTTTAAGTTAACCATAAATTTTATACATACTCATTTCCACTGTTTTTCAAGAAGTGAATTCAGGGTATTGTTATAAAAAACTTACTCAGTGGATAAATTAACTGTAAATTAACCAAAGTGATGTATTAATTCTGTCAAAGGTATTAATTAGATTTAATATAGTTTGGTTTAAAGATATGAAAATATTAAACATTTCAGTCTTACTGGAGCTGCAAAACTGATTCCACATGCAAACACAAATTTAAGGCACACATTTAAGTTTATTCTAATACTTATCCTAATACATTTTATGGCTACAAGAACCTCACAGTTCAGAAGCTGTAATAAGCATAATAATAATAGTGATGATTTCTTCACCATTAACTCTTCCTTTTTTTTTCCTTTTTTCCTTTTTTTCCTTTTTTTCTTTTTTTTCCTCTCACTTTGGAAATGACATATCATGGATAAATTCCAAAACCAAGAACATTTTAACACAGCCTTGCTTGTGTTATTTGGAAAGATTTTGCCTTCAATGCTTCATATCTCAAATGTACTTCTGCATATGTTTGACATTTAAAATTAAATTTATGGTTTGCATAATTGCTAACTCCTTTTTGAAAGATAAATTTATTCATGATCCCTTTTTCTAGACCCTTGGTTGTGCCTTCTGCAAGATAGGAAACAATCTTGTAAACAATTATTTGTATTGCATGACCTTCAGCTAGCTACTGAATTTTTGACCTCTCTGACTTGAATATCTCTTTGTAGTTTCCCTGATGGAAACAAATCTTTGCCACACACTCCTTGATGTAAGAACATCTGGTGGGTTAACCTTGACCACTAGGTACCCACCAAGTCACTCTATCATTCCCCCTCCTCAGCAGGACAGGGTAGAAAATATGATTAAAAAGTTCATGAGTTGAGATGAAGACAAGGAGATCATTTACCGGTCACCATCACAGGCAAAACAGACTCAACTTGGGGAAATTAATTTATTACCAATTAAAGAGTAAGGTAATGAATGAGAAATAAGGACAAATCTAATCTTTCCCTTAACTGTCCCGTCTTCCCAGGGTCCACTTCACTCTCAACTTCTGTTATCTCCTACCCTCCAAGCAGCACAGGGGGATGGGGAATGGAGGTTGCTATCAGTTCCTAACACCGTCTCTGCTGCTCCTTCCTCCTCTTGCTCTTCCCCTGCTCCAGTGTGGAATCCCTCCCATAAGATACAATCCTTCTTGACCTTCTTCATTGTAGGTCCCCCATGGGGTCACAAGTCCTGCCAGAAAACCTGTTCCTGTGTGGACTTCCCACAGGGTCACAATTTCCTTCAAGGCACTTCCACCTGTTCCAGCGTGGAATCCTCCATGGATTACAGGATGGATATCTGCTTCACGGTGGACATTCATGGGCTGCAGGGGGACAATCTGCATCACCATGTCTTCATCATGGACTGCAGGATAATCTGTGTTCTAATGCCTGAGGCAACTCCTCCCTTTCCTTTTTCACTGATCTTGGTGTCTGCAGAGTTCTTTCTTACACATATTTTCACTTCTCTCTCCCAGGTGCTGTTGTGAAGTCATTTTTATCCCTTCTTAAATATGTTAGTACAGAGGCACTATCAATGTTGTTGATGGGCTCAGCTTTGGCCAATGGTGAGTCCGTCTTGGAGCCGGCTGCAACTGGTTCCACCTGACATGGGGATAACTTCTGGGGTCTTCTCAGAGAAGCCACCCCTGCAGCCCTCCCCAATACCAAAACCTTGCCACATAAACCCAATACAGAATATTAATCTGTAGGTAGTCTTTTGCTGAAATACAACCACATAGGATCATTTTGGATTTAAGTATTTCTTAAGGACGCACATCATGGCACTCAAAGACATTCAACACCTGTGTCTTTCCCTTAAATTCTTTTCATCTTTGTAACATATTTACTCAATATTAACTAACACACACCTCCCACTAACCACTCTGTTCACAGCACAACAAATTTTACACCAAGGAGGGGAAAAAAACTCCACTAGAGATATACAAGAAGTTATTTTAGTCATTGCGGCAGAATCCAAATCCTTCTGGGAGAAAAACTTCATAGAAGTTCAAGTTCAAACTTTAGCATTTCTTTTGGAAGAAAACAAATAAGAACAAATCTTTCCTTGGGTAACAGATTATCAGCTGTAACACCACTCTTTTATGAAGTTATGCTTCAGAGAAAGACTTTCATAGTTCTTCCATACCTCAAATTCCTGTGGGGTAATTTGACAAGTGATTTCTAAACTGTCAAAACTTTTAACAGGAGTGCTGTGGGAGCAGATGCAGTCATAATGCTTTGTAGGAAATTTAAGTATTTTAAGCAAGTGAGTGTCTGTAGGCAGGTGTTTTACAAGGATTCCGTGCAGTTAAGTGAGTATTGAAACTGCCAAAATTCTACCAATTAGATATTGAATAATAAGAGCATTTTAATTCCAAAAAATGTGTACACTATTTTGAGTTAATGGATTTTCTTTAAATTTCATTTCAGATTTTGCTTTTATTTGCTTTATTTTACTATAGGCTTATGTAATCATACCCATTTATCTCCAATGACTTTCTAGACTAGCTGTTCTATTTTAATAACAAAAAACCCCCCTTTCTCTTTATTTGAAGTATAAAAAGTATAAAAACCACAGTGGAGCTTCAATTTTGGACTTAGATTGAGATTGAACTATCAAGGACAATTCAAACTTGAAGTGACATGAGGAAATGTAGCTGTATTCATAGAGAAAGAATATGGTTGACAAAAAAGGAAAGAGACAAATAAGAGAAGAATGAATAAGAGAGGAATTAAGTGGAAAAGTTTTGGTTTGGAAAGAGTTTTTTCACTCTTTTTTTCCTCCCCTGTAAATCATAAATGCTTTTCTTTATGCTATAACTGATTTCTGTGGGATTCTCTATTCCAGTGCCTCAAGAAAATCAAAAGGAAAGAATACATATACAAGGACAGCTCTTAACCTGGAGATGGTGGAGCCAATTCCATTCAAAACTTTGTAACTATACAATCTTTGTGTATCTCTTTTCCTGCTAGTCTAACTAGGGACCACACATTTACAATGTCTAAGCACACCAGGCAGTGTACTGTGCCTGTACAATGGGGAGTCCTCCCTGGGGATTCTCACAAACTCAAAGGTGTTAAAGCCTCCAGACATATTTCATGAATGGTGCTGAAATCTTAGGCCTCATTTGGAGAGTATGAGACTTGAATTGAGGCAGTTCTTTAAAACCGTAATATTTTCTTTGAAATTTGTTGATCTTAATCTCTTTCAAAAATGATCTGAATTATTAAAATTCGGGAGGGGAGGAATTATTTCTGCTATTGTTGCTAGCAATGAAGTAATAGTGGTACTTTGCCCTTTATTATATAGTTAGTACAATTTGTTTTAATTTAGAAAGTAAAAACATATGTACAGTCTCTCTTAGAAAAGACATTTAAAAACTTCAGTCAAAGAAAACAGAAAAGGTGCCCTTCTCATGACTTTTGCAATATTTCCCAGAGAGTATGATGACTGTATCACAGACTTAATGTACATCTTGCTGGGAATTAACTTTATCAGAAATCTACCAGGAGGTATGTGTGAGTGCTGGAAAGAGGGTCCACTTCTGCAATATTAAGGAGTACATAAATTTGACTGGCAGTCACTGACAGTCACATTGAATCACTCACTTTTACCTCTTTGTTCTTATGTAGTTTCATTAAATGTAATACCTTTGTCTTCCTTTTTCTTCTCTGAATAAATAGTAGGCAAACTGTTTGCTTTTTTAAATAGATACTAAAAATTGCCCTTGTTTGATTGCTAGCAGATAAACTGACTATAATGGTTTACAAGTATCTGCTTCATTGACTCCATAATTTTTTTTCTTTTAATTATGGGAAGCAAATTAGATACTTAAAAGTAACATAATCTTCACCTTATAAAGCTAAATAACATAATCCTAATGCAAAAAGTGCCTTCCAATGTTGCAATTGTTTATAAAATCTAATTATATTTTCCTTTATGACATGCCTAAATGGTCATTGTAGGTTAAAAGCTACACCTTTGTTGTAATCTCAGAGATCAACTTTTGGAGATGAAGTACCTCACTGAGCTGCAAAACTTGGAACAGATGGGGACTTATAAAAGAACAATTCTACTTTTAACAGTGCTGATTTTAGCATTTTGTTACTATGGAAAGTTATAATTTTCAATTTAATATTTAAAGTTAAGTTAAAAATTACAATCCTGTGTAACAAATATGCTAGTTTCATAATGAAATATTGTATTTCATTGTAAAATGTATTTTTGATATGAAATTGTATTTTATTACTTAAATGTATGTTTTAACATTTCTGTTTGAAATAACAAATTTCTTATCTTCAAGTTAGGCACATGGAATCAGCTGGTGTACTGTGTCCAATTCTGGGGTCCCCAGTACAAGACGTAAACCTACTGGAGCGAGTCCAGCACAGGATCACAAAAATGACTAAGGAATTGGAGTACATTTCATATGAAGAAAGGCTGAGAGAGCTGGGACTCCTCAGTCTGGAGAAGAGAAGGTTCAAGGAGGATCTTATTACAATTTATGAACACGTGATGGGTGGAACTGCTAGTGAAGGAGTCAGCCTTTTCTCTATACTGACAGTACCAGAGGTAAATAACACAAATTAAAACATGTGAAGTTCCATCTGAACATAAGAAAACAGATTTTACTGTTAGAGTGGTCAAACAATGGCCCGGGTAACCAGTGCCAGTCAGAGGTTTTGGAATCTCCATCCTCAAAGATATTCAAAATCTGACTCAACATAGTCCTGGGCAACCTGTTTTAGGTTACCCTGCTGGAGCAATGGAATTGGATATGATCTCAAACTGTTCCTTCCAAATGAAATTATTCTGTCATTCTGTGAATCAAAGATTCACTAACTGAAGTGAGTTACCTTCTGGGTCACATCAATCAGTTTTACTCTTTACAGTCTGAATAATATGCTGTCCCCATATAATGGGGATTTTTTTTTAACAGAAATAAAAATATTTTTGTAATTGAATTTTGGTTTTATTATATTTATTTGAACATTCACTGTTCATATTAACTACAAACTCCAGAACCATCAAGTCATAAATTTCATGTTCTCAAAAATTCATACACAAAAGGTATAACTTTATATTAATAAAATACAAAAATCTTCAGCATTGATAACATGATAAAACCAAGAAAACTGATCACTAAACTTGGTGATTTCAGTCAAATCTTTAAGACAAACAAGGTTTTTTTGCTCAGAAAAGTTTTTGACATGGTCACAGCTTTTTATTTTGATGTTGTACTGAGGAAAGAAACTGGAAACCTGAGGGGGAAAAAGCAAAATTGGTTTTATTCTGTTTAAAGGTTTCATCAGAACTCAGCTGTAACTAGAATAATTTCTTTTTAAATAGTTCTGTTCTTCATGGAGACATTTTCAAAACTGAATCTTTGGCAGCATCTCAATCACAGCAGCAGAACATTATGATGTTAGGGACAATCCGATTCTGAAAATACCTTTTTTCAAATTAAAAAAGCTTTTTTTGATCATCAAGTAGGTATTGTCCCCACATATTTTCTATCTGTATATGACCATACCTACGTTAACTTCCTCCCTTGGAAAAAAAGTGAAGCTTTAATATTTTGGCAGTAATCAGAGCCTTGTTTCTTTTGAATGCAAGTTCCAACATGGAAGTCATGATGGTTAAGACATGAAACAGTCTTTTGAACTATGTTTGCATGCTAATCCACCTCTTTGTGTATGTGTACATCCGACAAGAACCTAGTGTCAGGTGAGGAAGGAGGGAAACATCATGAAAAGGTATAATTTTCACTTCCATTTGCAACTTTTTTTTTAAGTTTCACTTAGCAGCTGCTTATTTGAAGAATGAGTGGAAGCCAAAGAAATTAAGGAGATCAGAAATAGGTAATTAATAAGGGTATTTTAATATAATTTTCTATGAAGTAGAAATTTGCTTTCAGGTTTTATTTTGTGGATGGGGAGACTGAACACTGTCTTGGCTTCAGAAGTAGATTGTGCTATCCAGAGGAAGGCTGTTCTAGCTGGCTCTTGAAATCAGAAATAAATACTGTTGGAAGAAAATTTAAAAAATAAATTAATAATCTTTGCATCACATCAACACAAAACAAAAAAAGGACTATGCAAATTAAGATCTATTTAACAATTGTCCATTTTTTATCTGCAGACCAGAAAACTTTGAAATTATAATAAGAGAAAGCAAATCAGAGCAGAGAAAGAAAAGCAAAGCAGAGGAAAACAAGGCAGAGTAAAGCAGAGTGACAAAACAAAAAGCAAAGCAGAGCATAAGGGAGAGGAGAGGAGAGGAGAGGAGAGGAGAGGAGAGGAGAGGAGAGGAGAGGAGAGGAGAGGAGAGGAGAGGAGAGGAGAGGAGAGGAGAGGAGAGGAGAGGAGAGGAGAGGAGAGGAGAGGAGAGGAGAGGAGAGGAGAGGAGAGGAGAGGAGAGGAGAGGAGAGGAGAGGAGAGGAGAGGAGAGGAATTAAAAATGCAAACCTACCACTTATTTCAGCCACAACTGGCTTTTCAGAAATAAGCAATTTAAGTTTAAAATAACAGGATTAAATGGCAAAATAAAATAATACTGTTACCTTTCAAGGACATCAAGAATGTGAAGAAGCACATACCTGCCTCTTAAGATAAGGAGAAATCCCTGAGGGTGTGAGGATTGACAAACTACCTGATAATGCTTTTCTAAGCCACTGAGATGTTTATGAATATAAAAGTATCTTCTGGACAAAGATATATGTTTGAAATGGATACTTAAATACAATTGAATCACCACACATATCAAAGAGGTAGTGACAATTACCCCAAATCCAGTGGATATGTAAGGGAAAAGGTAACCACACAGTATGTTGTACACAAGATAGGACTCAGGACATTGGTTGGGGCAGCAGTGTTCCAGAAACCTGTATGAAGAGTGAACAGTTTCAGGGTTAAAATGTCAACATATTTTCTGTGCAATATTAACATGATTCTGTACTATAACTATCTAATTGTATGAGGATTAACTTAGTGAGGCAAATCCAGAACCAATACATTGAAAATGAACTTCTGAGCACTTATTAGTATAATATGTGTTAAGCTGCTGATGATTGACAATTACAGGAAGAAAGATTTGCTGTAATGATGGTTCCAAGGAGATGAAAATTCTGAGATAAATGTGCTTTTTAAGACAAGTGCAGAAATATAAAAAAAACCAAACTCACGAACACCTCCCCAAAACCAACCCCAAACACCAATCCCTCCACACTTCTTAGTTATGTTCATTAAAACCATGAATGAAATCAGAACTTTCTTCAAGAGTGAAGATTGTTTAGAAAAATCTGTTGAAGATAATGTGTTAACATTGCCTTTATTTCAAAGCGCAGTAGTCAGTAAATAATAAAAACAATGAATATTGTTGATAACTTTGTAAATATCAAAGAAAAGTGAGGACAATTTTTGAAAGGTTCTTTAATAATATTGTATCAGGTGAAGCAGTTTTGGGTTTTTTTACCTATAAAAACAGGGTGTTGCCTAGAATTTAAATAATTCCTGGGAGGGACCACTTCGTTCTCTATATCACTATATCACAGAAATGGAGAGACTCCCTTGTGGCATCAGACCTCTACATCAGGTTCACTATTCAAACAAAGCAAAATGATTTTTAAATGAAGAGGCAGGTCTCAGAATAGTGTTCATTTCCAAGAAGCTGAAATACAGGGCTCTGCACTGAAAGAGTGGAGAAGCACTAGGAGAGTTTCATATAAATGCCAAATACCTTTACAATATATCACTTAATTTGCAATACTGTCGCTTAGCAATGTACTACATGAAAAGGACAGGTAAGTAGGTAGATGACTTTTTCTGTAGAGCAGACTTACAGCATCAAAACAGAATAACTGAACAAAAATACGTGATATTCAATCTGATAGAAATATAGAAAGCAAAGAGACACATAAGAAAGCCTTAACAAAATTAATTATTTCTCAGAAGGCAGTAGCCAGACAGAGCTTCTAAAACAAATTATACAAATTGAACTTTATAAGTGCTGATGCTCATCACTGACATGACAGAAGCCTGAACGGGAGCAGATCTGTTTGAATAATAAGAAATGTTTAACGCTGAGATGGGGTAAGAACTCAAGACAGGATAAAATATAAGGAAAATAATAATGACAATACAATCATTATGGGAATGAAGTGAACAAAGTGAAGTCAAACAACAATTCTAAGATAACTGATAACAGATGCTATCTCAAAAATACCTTGGAGATATCCTGGAGCTGAAGAATATGAAAGCCAGGGAAGAAAGAGTTTGGTTAAATCCAGCCTCAGACATTACCAATGCAGTAAGTATTTGCTCTCCAAATTTTACCAGTGCTATTGAAGTGAAAGGAATAACCACTTACATTCACATTAGTCTTCATTTAAATAATTGTACTATCCTGCTTTCCCTGTGAAAATTATCCAAATAAAAAAATTACTTGTCTTATACTTTAGGGGGTGGGGGTTGAGGAAGTGTCAGTTTTCCTTAGTACAGTTGTAGAATTTGCAATTGCTGATCCATCTTTGCCATTTGTCCGGCTTTTGCTGTGGTAAGTTTATGATAAGAACCAGTATCTATTTCTGGCAAGCTGTGTAATTTCATGGCAGGTGGCTTTGATATTTCTGGATCTATTTTCTGGATTCTGTGCAGCTGAGGTGTCATTTTTCTTACTTGGGGGAGAGGAGGGGGACAACATTTTTAATACATGATTCTTGTTTATAATTGAAATTTGCATGCAGGAAAGGAGGAAAACAAAACTTTACAGATTTTTACAGAAGGAGATAGAAAATCATCTACCAGGAACAGTATAAACATAGCTGATCCTTATCCTGTGACAATGGGGTGTTATCTAGACATCTCTTCCAATCCTGTTTTGTATGATTCTGGGAAGATTTTCAGAATAAATAGATCAACTACTGCTTTAGAAATTATTGGAGGAGTAAGCAAGGGGTCTGGTACAATTTGAAGAATGGATTACTCAGCAAGGAAAGCTATGTTTCAGAGGTCAGAGTATGTACTTATAACAGAATTACAGAATCACAGAATCATTCAGGTTGGAAAAGACCCTTGGGGTCATCGAGTCCAACCATCAGCCCTACTCTACAAAGTTCTCCCCTACACCATATCCCCCAACATCTCATCCAAACAGCCCTTAAACACATCCAGGGATGGTGACTCCACCACCTCCCTGGGCAGCCTATTCTACTGTCTAACCACTCTTTCTGTGAAACTTTTTTTTCCTAATGTCCAGTCTAAACCTCCCCTGTTGGAGTTTAAAGCCATTCCCTCTTGTTCTGTTACTAATTATCTGTGAGAAGAGACCAGCACAACCTCTCTACAATGTCCTTTCAGGTAGGTGTAGAGAGTGATGAGGTCTCCCCTCAGCCTTCTCTTCTCCAAACTGAACACTCCCAGCTCCTTCAATTGCTCCTCATAGGATTTATTCTCCAGGCCCTTCACCAGCTTCTTTGCCCCCCTCTGCACTCGCTCCAGCACCTCAATATCTCTCTCGTATTGAGGTGCCCAAAACTGGACACAATACTCAAGGTGTGGCCTCACCAGTGCAGAGTACAGGGGGACTATCACCTCCCTACTTCTGCTGGTCACATTATTTCTAATACAAGCCAGGATGCCATTGACTTTCTTGGCCACATGGACACACTGCTGGCTCATGTTCAGCTGCTTGTCAATGAGAACCCCCAGATCCTTCTCTTCCACACAGCTCTCCAGCCACACCTCCCCAAGCCTGTAGCGATGCATGGGGTTGTTGTAGCTGGCACTTGGCCTTGTTGAAGCTCATTCTGTTAACGTTGGCCCACCGATCCAACCTATCCAACTCTCTCTGTAGTGCCTCCCTATCCTCATGCAGATCGACACTCCTGCTTAACTTGGTGACATGATCAAAGAACCCAAAATTCCAACGGAGGCACCAGTCTCTGAGCCACGTGTTAATCAGATATGTTTTCCACCCTCTTTCAGTGTTTTTCCCTTCCACTTGATGGATTGATGAAAACATGACCTGAGCTCCCGAGCCTTCAACTAGCCACCCCAGTGCCTTGTAGTCCTTTTTCAGTGACTTTAGACTTCTCTCTACCACCTCTTTACCACCTATAACATGAGAAATGGCAGAATTCAAGCTGGGTTTGAAAATTATCATCACACACCATATCTGTAAACAGAGAAAAACAAATGTGAGGTGGGCTTGCTATCCAGAAAAGCTGACATCAAAATATTCAGAAAAGAAATCACCTTTTTCTTCTAAAACAAAACAAAAAAAACCCCAAAAAAACAACAGGAAAAAAAAAAGGGGGGGGGGACAGGGGGGACAGCAGAATGTGAGGCAGGACATGGGAACAAAGGGAAAAGCCAATAAGGATAATTTAACAGTGCAAATATTTTTATCAAATGTGGAGGAAGAAAAAAAGGCAAGTGCCTAAAACATACAGATCACATAATTTCTGTGCCAGATCTGTTACAAGATATTACTTCTGTGTTTTTATCTCTCTGTTGATGCTGTACATACTGGTATGGATAATACTTTGAGTCTTAGTATCCTTAGTGGTATGAAAATAAAAAAATAAAAACAGTTTTTTGGTTTACTGGTTCAACTAATGGCACTTTAACAACCGACATTAAGTTTATGCCAAGACTGTAAACTGTTGGTAGCAACAATTATGTCTGAATAGATAATACAACACAATGGACAGTCTTTGATCAGAATTAGAGGAAACGGTCTTTCCCTAGGACTATTGATAACAAAAGGAAGTATTAGTCTTTCCAAGCATCGCTCTGAGGAAGAAGATAGAGCTGATAGAAAATAGATTGAGTTATTCTAGTCTAGGTTGTTTTCTTTAGATTTCAATGAAAGTAAATAAATTATAGTCATAATTTTAAATAAAACATTTTCCCTGGGAAATTTAATCTTCAGCATAGTTTTTCCAAAAAAGAAAGTGGAATGAAAGCTCTCAGTAAGATTTTTTTTTCCCTTGTCCCCACTCCCAGTGTTTTAAGCATTTTTAAAAATGTATTCCTTCTAAACTGCTAATATATAGCTTCAGAACAATAATATCACTTTCGTTTGGCAACAACATCTGTCATTTGTAGTTGATAAAATTTCACATGAATTGTTAAGCTTTAGTATACTTAGCAGCTTTAACTTCAAGAAGAATTTAATATGTGGTATGTTTCATTGGAATGTTTTAAATACCAGAACAACTGAACTGATTCCAAGAATAGATCTGAAAAGAAATTTTCAACAGCACTAGTAAAAATGTACAATTTTTTGTATATATTTATTTTGAAGAACAGTTAAACAATGGATTTGTTCTATAAAGCCGTGGTAAGGCAGAATTATACCAGTGCAGAGCCGTCAAAATATACTTTTTTCTTTTCTTAATGTTTGTTTAGCATTTAAGTGCTAACTACAAGTAACCCTTTTTGACTAATGGCTTTGGCAATGATTTGTTTGAAAATACCCATGATTTTGTTTAGAAAAATCCAATGAGAAGAGCAGATGTTTCTGAGTTTCTGAACAGTCAATCAAATGTGGTGAACTGGGGCAGAGCTAAGCAGACTATTTTTTTCCCATCATGTTACAGTATTTTACACCGTTTTACCCCAAGCCCTCATTTTAATTTTTGAATTTGTTCAGGAATGTCAATTACAACACATCTTAAAAGGATAGCAACAAAAACTATTTGTATTAGAAAGACTGAGTAGATGTTTGCTTTAACACTTTGAAAAGTGGAAGGCTGGAAGAGGTTATGTTATGTTTCAGGAGCTAGCTGAACATTTTATGGCAAACAATATTTTATAAATACATGAATAAAAACATCAGCTTTTTGGCTGAAAAAATGATCACCCACTGTTTTAAATGAATAATTTTGAAAACATTTCTGGTTTCCTTTATACACTTGTGTTGTGCAAACACCTCCAAAAATTTGGCAGCTTCCATTTCTGTAACCTGACCAGATCATTCAAAAGTTTTAAATTACAGGTCTACAGAATAACAAATGCTCTATAATAATTTATAATTAATTATAAGCATAGATTGGCAGTTTAGTTATAAATATAATATAAGAAACATTCAAACTTACAAGCATTTTCAAGATCACACTAAGTAAATAGTCTGAACCCACTATGTGAACACATTAAAGACATAAACTGTAATGCAGATGAAAGAGGCAATGACATTATCTTCCACTGTTGAACTGGTTTAAATCACATGAAACAGTGAAACATTCAGTACACATTTACATGAGGTAGGAAAATTATGTCAGGGAGAGGGAGTGAGTTAAAATGTGAATATATGTCTCCCTAATGTAGTAAAAAGAGAAAATCTGGATTCCTGTCTTTTATCTAGTAAATTTACCACATATAGATTTCCTTTTGGGAATACAAAGGTTTATGATCTTTCTTACTGTCTGAAGTCACATATAAACTCTGGGTCAGTGACACAATGGCATCTCCCCATAACCCTCCTCCCAATTCACATTGCAGCTGTCCACATGTCTATTCATATATTATGTATTTAATAGCCATGTGATGAAATGTTCATCTAATGAGAGGCACGAGGCATGGATGTCATGTCTTGCCACCCCCTAGGTGAGATCCATAACTCCTGGGCTGCTCCTAACCATAAGAATTAATTTCTTACGTACTCTCTCTTGGTTGGATGAGCTTTTACGTATTTCATGCAAAACAGAATAGGTTCAACAGAAAAGAGTAAGAAATATTCTTTGAACTGCTCATAACCTGGTAAATACAGGAATTGCTGGAACAGATACATTTGGCTCCCCTTGGGCCACAGTCTGCCTCATACAACATGCCTATTAGATGGCAGTTAAAAAAAAGTATTGTCTCTTCCTAAAGTGAAAAATGGGTAAACTGAATAGCTCCATTCACCATTGCTTGTTTTGACCAGACTTCTTGGACTCAATTGATCTCCCCAAAACCAGAGTTTAAGCTACATTTGAGATGTCATGAGCTTTTGCTATATGAGGTTCTTTGCCAGATGTCAATAGATACCAAAAGACAGACTTTAACATAATTATAACAATAAATTATTATCACTTTATCTGTACAGAACAAAAGACTATGACAAAAGACACCAAATACCTTGTATCTCTTATTTCAGTTATAATTGTTTCTGTATTGTTCATCATAGAGGGTTTCTAATAACCATCTCATTGTAAGCGTAAATCTTCCTTGATGTGGGCTTTCTTCTCCAGGTAAGTTAAAACTAGATATATTATTGTAAAAATCAGTATACGATTGTGTCCCAATATCTCATAGTTTAGTAAAGAATTTTTATGGAGAACATAGTGATATTTTTGAAATTTATCAGAAATCACTGCAAGCATTTAGGAAGCAGAGGAAGAATTTCTGATCAAAATGAGTGCTCTGCTAAATCTTATAAAACTCAAGGAAATATTTAACTCAGATATTTCAAATGGATATGCGAGAACCCATCTTAAGGCACGCAATTAATGTTGAGAACCTTGAATTCCTGAGTAAATATCACACTCATCTCTCTCTGTTTACCTAATCCTCCTCTCTAGGAATGTGAAATCTAAATATGTAGTAAAATCTTTTACTAAATCATAAAAACATTTCAATATACATTGTCATTGTATAAAAATAAATAGTAAACCCTCTTTTATATTATTAGTTAGTGCTTGAGAAAATATAATTTCACACTAATAAGGGTCTGAAGTAGATGGTTGATTCTTTTGTAGTTATTTTGAGGATTCTTTTTCAGTTGTCCTGTTGCTTGCTGAAAAGAATGAACTTAGGAAGGAAACTAATAAAACTGCTGCATGGAAAGTTCTGTTGAGTGTTGCCTTCTGAAACCAAGATGTTGTCAGAGAGCAGCTGCTTGCTTAATGTAGTGCCATTTTATATTATTCTCTTGTAATAGTTAGCGAAGAGAGGCACACCTCTTTTAGGTCTCAGCCATTTTCAGTATCAGGTGTATTAATCTTTTAATTTTCTCAGTCTAGATTTCTGTAACATCCTTAGCTTAAGAAATTAGCTTATTGTCCTTACCTTACAGATACGAAATCTATGCAAGTAATAGAATTGTGGCAATTATTTTCCCCTAGTTTAATAGTCACACTGCTTTTGTTTTTGTGACAGGAAAGTCACAGAAATATTTTTGAAAACAGATGGTATTTTTGTCTTCTTTTGACTTTCTGAGATGTTATGTTAGTTTCTATTATGTTTGATAAGAATTGAATTTCTATTTTAAGTGATTTCAGAGAGTCTGAAAGTCTTTGGTACATTTTGGAATTGAAAAAAAAAATGCTAAATAGCTACTTTAAAAGGTAATGTCTCAGTGGTCTTTAAAAAAAAAATCTATCTTTCTGACTGTGTCTGCCAAGTTGCTTAAATCCTGCGGGGCATATAAGCATTGCTATCCGCATTGTTAACAGCAGCAGTCTATAATTAAACTATTTGTTCGTATTAGTTGCAAAACTTCATATAAGTGTATAATTCCTTGCTGAAAGGAATGGTTTTCCACAGACAAGATAATTAAGTTCCACAGACAAGATAACTATGTCACTATTCTCTTTGGTCTTTACTTCAGCTGAATAGATTACAGGTATGTTCAAATGTGTTAAAACCATCATAAATAAATTAACTGAAACTTTTCTTTTGTGATCCTAGTTGTCAATAGCTAGCTTGTCTTGATTTGGTTTGAGTTTTCAGTGTGTGACTGTGTGTGTCTGTGTGTTAGCTGCTGAAGTGCCCTTTTTCAGAACTGAGAATTTTACTATAGAATGCCTTTAGATGAAGGACCCAATCACTTCATTTACACCTCAATTGCATTTTTATCACCATTCCCTTCATGCCTGGTATATTTGCTCTTTTAACGTACTCAGTGTCTGGTGTATATCTTATGCAACCCAATGAATTTCATGGTCTTTTTGAAGCAATTTAGTGGAAGAGATTCAATTTTTTAATGTGGTTACTACATACAGCTATCTGACACCTACAGTAGAGAAATTGAATTGTCACCCTACAGACATTCATTCTTTTTGCCAATTTAATATATCTTTTCCCCCAGAATCTCGCTTAAGTATATTCCAAAAAACTTTTTCCTTTGGATGACCAAAGTTCATTTTATTAACTTGGACTGCATCAAATCATTTCTAAATAAGAAATTTATACACTGAAGAGAGCAAATAATCATTACTGGTGATGTCAGCTGGAATATGAGATCTGGGTAGCATTTTATTTCTGTTTTCTTGAGATAAATAAATACTGAGACCAAAGTTTTCACTACTTCCTGAAAAATTGTCCAAGAAGTCTGGGAGAGCTGTCTCCTTGTGGAAAAAGATTTCCTGTAAATAACTAGAAATAAAATGATAATGAGACTGTTCTTGAGAAACCTAAAGCTAGAATCTGAGTGATGAAAACAAACATTTATCATTCAACCAAAAATATAGATAGGTACATCCCTTTACCTAAGGAAGAAAAGGAAGTTTCAGGGATTATAAATCAAAATTAAAACAGGGCTCTAAATAAAGTTGTTTGTGAGAACATGATCCTTTTAAGCTCCATTATAAAACTAATGAATTAATTATTTTTAATTAAGAGATTAAATAGATTAATTAATTTTCTGATTAATTGATTATCCTAATCAATATACAAATTTTGAGGATGAACACTTTAAAGAATCTCTAAAAATCATATGATTTTTGTCAGATTTCCCCCTGATATTAATTTGATGGATATTAAGATCACATATGCTTGTTTGCTTGGGTTTTTTTCTTTGAAAAGAGACCTGAACACGTCTGTTTTATCATTTACTTTATGAAATTTTGTACCAAAATTTCAGTGTCAGTCCTTTATCTTTTTCATGTTGTCTAGATAGTATTTTACACTTTCTAAGAATCAGGACAATTTTAAGAGATGAATATTTTGTTTAATGTGAGTTTTGTACAAAATTTCATCTATATAAAGTGCTAATTCATGAAAGAAACCAACAAATTTAGAAGTTTCCTCAGCTTTTTGAATAACATGGCCCTTAGACTCATGATCTTTTCTGTGTCATCAATTTACAGATTACGAGTAAAATAAAGCAACTGGCACAACAGCGTGATGCAGGAACTAGGATATACATGCTATTTTATTTGAGCATTAGGAGTGAAGGGCCTATGTAGTCAACAAAGAAATAGGCATAATACACACAAAAAAAAGAAAAGTACTTCAAACCTTGCCTCTTGATAAAATCTCAGTTTAATCTCTGCATAAATACATACTAAAGCTGCATTAGTTTAAGGGTCTGTTTCAGTTCTGTAACTAAAAAATATGTATCATAATTATTAAATGGGTAGTGTCAAATCTTAATTCTGGAGATGACATTTATTTCAGTACTCTAAACTGGATTCTCAGGGGAGGCTACATCAGAAAAAAATGTATACTGAATGTTTTTCTGGTCCTTTGCCTGAAGACTTTTTCCTTAATTGTTTAAATTAACATGATTTCCATATAAGGTCTGTGTCATCTAGAATCTGTCCCACTTTTCCAGTTATCTCTTACTACTTTCCCTGTGGACTATGCACACTTCTGTTGTGAGATGGTCATGTTCTGGGCCAATAAGAACATTTTTTTCTGTAGCTATTTGGCCATGTGCTCTTCAGCAGCCTTATTCAGGAATCAAGTCAGAAAACATATTATTGCTTAAAAATTTGTTAAGCTATGGCAATATAAAATCAGTTGTCATACTGGTAGCACTAAATTTATGTTTTTGGTCATTCTTGACCATCTGTATATAACAGAATCTTTCTTTTCTTCCTTCCAAAAGAAGGTGAAAATGAATTTTCAGTAAGAACTGTATATTTTGCCATAACTTCACCTTCAGCCTAACTCAAATCATCCAAGATGCTACTCTAGTTTCTGGCAGATGGTTCAAATCCACAAGAACTACTGCTCATTAGGGATATTGAGAATATAGTCCATTCCAGACATTTTCATTTTCTGCAGAGACTGGGGGTACAAAAGCCAATCATAATTAATCTATAGTTGCCTGACAGATCCTTCACTCTGGGAAAATAATCACCACAGGATTTATAGAGTTTTCAGTTTTTTATCCACTGCCTGAACAATCAGAAATGATGAGAACATATCAGACAATCTAACCATAAACACTGATTGTAGCCCTTTGTCCTTTTCAATTTAGTACCTTCAGCAAACAGACTGGAAATTGTTGATATCACCATAGTGAGCAAACAGATTAGCTTAAAGATTGATAATTGATTATATAGAAGTAATACATAAATTAAACTATTCTTCATTTTATTATTTAATTTAAACTGTTTTTCCTTAGAGTTAAAAATAAGTGTATACGCACTTTGTCACATTTGTATAATAATAAATTTCATGGTTACTTTCTGATTATTTTTTCCTTTATATCAAAAAATACCACCCACAACAGTATATTTTAACCTCTACTGACAAAATACAATTGCATACATATCAGCGATGTAGTTACCAAAAAAAAAAATTCCTAACAATAACTGCATATTTTTGAATTTAGAATAGAATAGAATAGAATAGAATAGAATAGAATAGAATAGAATAGAATAGAATAGAATAGAATAGAATAGAATAGAATAGAATAGAATAGAATAGAATAGAATAGAATAGAATAATTTCTGTTGAAAGGGACCTACAATGACCATCTAGTCCAACTGCCTGACCGAATCAGGGCTGACCAAAAGTTAAAACATGCTTTTAAGGGTATTGTCCAAATTACTCTTAAACACTGACAGTCTTGGTGCATCAACCACCTCTCTAGGAAGCCTGTTCCAGTGTGTGACCGACCACCCTCTCAGTAAAGAAATGTTTCCTAATGTCCAGTTTAAACCTCTGGTGCAGCCTTGAACCATTTCTACTTGTCCTGTCACTGGATACCAGGGAGAAGAGCTCAGCATTTCCCTTTTCACTTTCCCTCCTCAGGAATCTGTAGAGAGCAATGAGGTCACCCCTCAACCTCATTTTTTCCAAATTAGACAAATAATGTCATCACTATAGCTAACTTTCTAAGAAGACAATTGTTCTGTAGTTACTTGACAATATACATTAAAAAATATCAAAATTTGGGGTAGGATTAATCCATCCTACATTTAACCATCTAAAAGTTTTGTGTCCTGGCTATGGTAAATGTTTAGGCTATCTCTGTAGTCAAAGGAGAAAAAAGGCACCTTGAGAAAGAGAGTTGTATCCCAGGATAAACATTTTTCTGAAAGTGCCTCTCTATCTCCACGGGCTACAGAGGAACTCTAAACAACGCAAGAGAAACTTGAGGTGTGATTCAGTTGCCCATACACAGGCGAGTAGGAACAACATCTATATTTCCTATAGTGTCTAATACATCTACATCCAACACTGACACACAGATTTCTGAAGCATCAGCTAGAAGCTATGAAGGGTGTCCAAAGGCATATGAAACAGCACTAGATAACCTATTTATGAGTAATTGGATTATACCCTTCCAATCTTACTAGTAATGTCACCAAAATAACAAAGCTCCTGAATGGGACTTTTGAATTCAAATGGAGTCAAAGGAGGAAACAGAAATTGCTCTAGAAACAAAACATACTGCTTGAATAACTATCCTTAGTTTGCCTGGACCTTTCACCTCCTCTTCCTTCCTTTCCTCTTCATTCCTCTTTCCTGATTCACCTCTTGGTGTGTCATAAAAGGAATTAGTTTAAATTCACATGTATAGTTCAAGCAAACTGCTCAGAGGACCTGTTTCTTAGATCTGGTTAATTCAGACCACAGCACAGTGGTGCCTCTACTTTGATTTACAAAGTTCTGCAGGCAGTCTTACTTGGTAGACCAAGCTCAGTTTCATGAGTTAGATATCTACCCCATGTCTTCTGCACCTAAGCTTTGTTGTGATTCAGATTTGATGTGATTCAGTGTGTCAGAGACACCAGATTTTTCAAACATGATGTGCAGCTAAAGAAGCCCTTTTCACCCACTAAAAAGCATACTAAGTAAGGTATAATTAATATTTCTGTATCTTTATCCCAGACATAAGCTTATTAAAGTGGAATAATTAGCAAGATTATAGGAACATTTTGTAATACTGTAATGGTTTTGGTTGGGATAGAGTTAATTTTCTTCATAGTAGCTTGTAAGGGGCTATGTTTTGGACTTTTGACGAAAACAGTATTGATAACACAGGAATGTTTTAGATATTGCTGAGTACTGCTTGCACAGCATCAAGGCCTTTTCTGCTTCTCACACTGCCCTACCAATAAGTTAGCTGGAAGTGCACAAGAAGTTGGGAGGGGGCACAGCAGGGACAGCTGACCCCAACTGACCAAAGGGATATCCCATTCTCCTAGTTTTGACTGTGATAGAGTTGATTTTCTTCCTAGTAGCTGGCACAGTGCTGTGTTTGGGATTTAGTGGGAGAATAATGTTGATAACACACTGGTGTTTTAGTTGTTGCTAAGTAGCATTTATCCTAAGTCTAGGACTTTTGAGTTTCCCATGTTCTGCCAGTGAGGAGGCGCACAAAAAGGTGGGAGGGAGCACGGCCAGGACAGTCGATCTGAACTAGCCTAAGGGATACTGCATACTATAAGACATCATTCTCAGTATATAAACTGGGAGGAGTTGGTTGCGGGGGGAGATCGCTGCTGGGGACTGGCTGGGCATCAGTCAGCAGCTGGTGAGCAATTGCACTGTGCATCACTAGTCTTGTATTGGGGTTTATTTCTCTCTTTTATTATCTATCTTATCTTCCTTTTAATTATAATTATTAATATTAATTGCATTATTATTTTTATTATTAATAATAATTATCAACAATACTATCATAAATATTTAATTTTATTTCAGTTATTAAATTGTTCTTATCTCAACCCATTAATTTTACTTTTTTTGTTTTTCTGATTCTCTTCCCTATCCCACCAGGGAGAGAGGAGTGAGCGAGAAGCTGCATGGTGCTTAATTGACAGCTGGGGTTAAACCATGACACCCATATCATATGGCATCATGCTCAGCAATAAAAGCTGGTAGGAAGAAGGAGGAAGCAGGGGATATTCAGAGTGATGGAGTTTGTCTTCCCAAGTAACCGTTACACATGATGGAGTCCTGCTTTCCTGGAGATGGCTGAACACCTGTCTGCCAAAGGGAAGCAGTGAACAAATTACTTGTTTTGCTTTGCTTGCACGCGCAGCTTTTGCTTTACCTAGTAAATTTTCGTTATCTCAACCCATGAGTTTTCTCACTGTTACCCTTCCATTTCTCTCCTCCATCCTGCTGTGTGGTGCTTAGCTGCCTACTGGGATTAAACCATGAAAAACACTTTTAACAGCATAACCAGTAACAATATACATTTTGTAACACAACTGAGCATCAATATTTAATTAACCTGCAACCACAAAGGGACAAATTTGGAATAGTTGCACAAATGGTGTACAGGTCAACATACAAGTAGCAATATCTGCAAGACAAAATAGAAAAAATAAAGAATAGGTAAGAAAGGTGTCTGTGGAAACCAGATTTATCCTGCAAATTAATCAGAAAAGATGTCTGGTGAAACCAGAACTACTTCTTGTCCTAAAAATAGGATGAACTGCATTTCAGCAGATGAAATCACACTTTTTCATCTGGAGAGTGGGGAAAGGAACATAAAACACAAAGGATGAGTAGGGAAAAATGGGGAAGAAAGAAGCTGCCCATGTCAAAGAGGTCTGAATTCATCTCAAATGTGTGACTAAGACCATCAAGAGCCATTATGGTATTATGCATATATGGCATGCATATATGACATTAGCTCTATGATATTGTACATTCCAAGCTAATGTAGGATAAGCTTATTAAGAACTAATAATTTGAATATGTAATGGTAATGGCTGATAATGATCCAGACAGATAATATGTATTGTTAAGGAGTTGTCAGTTCAGTAAAGTTTCATTTTGAAATATGAGAACAGAATGATTTATCAGTCTTTTAAAGGCACCAATTCAGTCAACACAGAAACCTCTAAACCCCTGACTTCCATATATGTACATTCAGTGCAAAAGATGTGAAGGCAGCTAAACTATTCAGACCACATATATCAAATACATACATAACTCTTCTTCATGAAAATGCCAGCTGACAGTACAGGAATGCCTTGACTTTGTTTTACAATAGCCCAGTTATGTGACAAAGGTTTTCATTATATGAAGAATTTCTATTAAAAATAATGTTGAAATAAGTATGCAGCAACTAGAGGGTGTTTCCATCACTAAGCTCATCTCTTGCTGAAACCAATTCACTATTCAACTGACTATTGTCTAAAAAGAGAGGTTTGGCATTCACAGAATTTCTATTACCAAGCTTCAAACAGAATTCCTTGCTGTTTCAACGGAACTTCTGCCTTCTAAACAGTTTTAACTACTAAATATTACCTCTTTGATATATTCTAAGAATACATATGACTAGAATTAGTAGTCTATACAAGACCGAGGTCTCACAGTAGTAGAAGAAAAACTAAATCATTTTTAGCCTTATGAATGTTTAATAGTATAGCAGTTGCACCCACACTTATGGAAAGAGTGTTGAACAACAATATTTGCTAATTCTGGTGAGATATAAAAACATCTGATGACTTTGGTCTCTGGTGAGATGTAAAATATCTGCTAGTTCTGGCAAATATCTGCTGACTTGGGTAACCACAACATCTGCTAGTCTGGGTCACAATAGTGTTGCACAACTGGCTATTGTTAGACTCAGACCTTGGTCAAAGGCTAAGATCCTTGGCCAATGAGGACTGAATATCTGAATAGGGTACAAATGGGGTCCTGCTGGAGGGTAAATGGAGTCAGTCCTCCTTGGAGCAGTGGGTCTGCAGTTGGGGACTTTACCCTTGGGTCAGGATGATGCCTGAGGTAACTCTGCGAGGTTGAGAGCCTTCATCTTGATTGGTGATTGAAACATACTTTGGGTTAGTTCCTTTCTAGAACTTAAGTTTAAGTCAGTTGTGTAGTATTTCATTCCTCTTGACATCTGGAACCTGTAGTTTATTAGTTGCCAGAATATTAGATGGTTTTTAAGAATAAATTTCCTTTGAGTTTATAACCTACCTACGTTAATTTTGTGAGCATCCGCAACATTAAATTGGCATAGTAACTCAATGGAAGGTTTTCCTTACCCTTTGTACCTTTCCAGTAGACATAAACCATTGACCAAGTTTGGGGCTAGGATTGGAACCAGCCACACCTAGACTTCTCTCTGAGAAGGATATTAGAAAGTAAGGGGGTCAATTCTGAACCTTGTGACTTGACAGGAGGTTCTCCCTGACAGCTTTGTCTGGCCCTGTCCTCTACACAATAAGTATCAAGTGAACCTTGCTGTGAAATCTTCTTAAACCACTGTCTCATTTACTATCAAACTTTGTTAAGTCACACTTTTACAAATTCACATTGAAATCACTTTTGTTAATATCTTTGACAGTGATTCTTTAAGTGATCTAAAGCACTCATCTGTGACAAATAGTCACAGCAGTACTCCTTTGGATAATGTATCCAAGAATGTAGAAGGTTCTAACAAACAAAAGAGGGTCAATAAAAACACACCTCACTTCTGTAGGCATTGAAAGCATTGGTTTAGACAGCTACTCAGCTGGGCAGAAAAACAGAAAGGAAGGAGGAAACAATCATCATAAAAGAAGAAAAAAGACTCTTCATACATAACATCCAATTTTTCCATTGGACAATAGGGAATTATAGATTTAACATGCCTCATATGACAGCTATCCATTGGATGCTTCCCAGGTTTGGGTGACAGGGTGATGGTACCTTGCTTGGATAAATTGCTCAAATCTTTTTCATCTTTCGGAAGTGACATTAGATTATCTCTTAAACCAGTTAGCCTAACTCATAGCTGGCAGCGTGGGACAAGACACCAAACAGGAAAGGAAAAGCAAGACATGACTCAACTAAGAAGGCAATGAGTTCACCAACCACTATGTAAAGTAATTATACATGGTATTGGACATACTGTCTCTATTGGTTATGGGGTATCCAATGGATGTTATTGGTTGTCAAGGAGTGAAAAAAAAAAACAAAAAACCAACCTCTCAAAACACTCTAGATTGTCAGGGACAAGACTAACTTCATGTTTAACATGAATGGACCAGATGTTCACAGGAGAAATTTCACAGTACATCTCTGTAATATTGTTGTAGAGGGCTGTTGTCAGCACTCCAAGTGTACTAACAGACCTTAACCACCCTGACCAGTCTCACCAAGCACACCCAACATCTATCCATAAGCCCAGGAGCTCCACTTAACTGCTGACCTGGGCTTTGCCTGAGCTGTTTTGGAGGGTCTCCAACAATATTTCCTGGATGGACCTTGGATCTGTGTTCCAACCTTGTCACCCAGTCTTGTCTCCTATTGTTCCTGACTGGTCTCTTTGGACAGACCTCAGTCTTGATTGATCACTTTGACTTGTGTGGGATTGTCCATGGGTCACTGTGACCAACTGACCACCTGCTGTGTTCAGATCATTTGTAACTGAGCCCTGGTCAGAGGATACTGCTTGCACTGTGCCTCAGCTCTTAGTTTGTCCCCACTTGTGAAGCAAGCCTGTTCTTTCTTATCCCTACAGTCAGTGAAATCAGGAGCACTATAACTAGATGATAAAGTCAGAAAGAATTTTCTTGGAGATATAATTGTTACCAAATCCATTCTAACTTCAATATCATTAGTAACCACTGTGCCTGTATTGTCACTTCTTCTGTAAGTCTGAAAAAGTAGTTTATTTTGCAGCAAAATGCAGCAAGCAGTAGAGGAATAAACTCAAAGATCAGAATTTTGGGTTATCTGAAGAGATCCCATCAACCTTTTTGGCCAGACCGGAGTGAAAACTGGACAGAAGGAGTCTGCTGTCAAGCAAGTAGAGTCAGTGGGTCTGAATAAAGAAGGGTGAGGAATTAAGTCATTTAGTCAAAGTGGATGTAGATGTTGTACCTGTTTGCTTCTGCATGGGTACCAAAACTGGTCATTTTTTAATTTGCATGGATTTGCATACTAATGAAAACATAAAGGAGGAATATAAAATTATATTTCAGGGCCTAACTGCTTTCTATTTTGAATTCTTTCAAGCAATTAATTTCAACCATTTAGAAGTAGGTTGCCAGATTTCTAGTCAAATTGGGAAATGCCTGATTTCTTGTGAGATACTAAAGCCTTGATTGTTTTGTGCATGCAGTCTGGTAATTCAGCACTGTGCTATCCAATCTAATGAACCGGGATAGGTTGCCATGAGGGCCAGACATCACTTGGGCTGATTTAAAGAAATATACCCACAGAAACCTTAAGGCTTTATAAAAAGGAGTCCTGTAGGCACCACAACAATTTATGTTTTTCAGCTGACAGAGTCTTAGAAATAACATGCAGAGACTTCATCCTCTCACAGTTGAGAAAGGAAAAGAAACATTGGGGTTTTTTTCATTCTTTCTCCATGGGCTGCTGGACAGCTAGAAAATTTATTGAGGAGCCTCCCAAAAGCCTCAGTTCCTGGAACTGAGTTCTCCAGAAAGCGTCAACCTCTATATTCACCACATGTAAAAAAAAAAAAAAAAGAAATCTGCATTGTTCAAGGTGTGAAGTTATCCTTCATTCTTCTCAGCAGCTTAGATTAACTGCTGTCTCTAGGAAGATGAGAGGTTAGAGGGAGCAGCCAATTGGATGAGGATTACTCTGAATAGAAATCGTATAATAGAATTATAGAATCATAGAATACCAGGTTGGAAAGGACCTCAGGGATCATCTGGGACAACCTTTCTGGCAAAATCACAGTCTAGACAAGTTGGCCCAGCACCCTGTCCAGCCAAATCGTAAAAGTGTCCAATCTTGGGGAATTCACCACCTCCCTAAGGTGATTATTCCAGTGGCTGATTGTTCTCACTGTGAAAATTTTTCCTCTTGTGTCCAGTTGGAATGTCCCCAGAAGTAACTTGTACCCATGACGCCTCGTCTTTTCTATGTGACTCCTTGTGAAAACAGAGTCTCCATCTTCTTTGTAGCCACCCTATAAATACTGGAACAGGGTGATAAGGTCTCCCTTAAGCCTTCTCTTCTCAAGGCTGAACAAACCCAGTTCTCTTGGACTTTCCTTATCTGGCAGGCTTCCCAGTCCCTTGATCATCTTTGTGGCCCTTCTTTGGACCCTCTCCAGCCCAACCCTCTCCAGCCTGTCCACATCTTTTTTTGCACAGCAGAGACCAAAACTGAACACAGTATTCCAGGTGTGGCTTGACAAGCGCTGAGTAGATTGATATAATGACTTTTTTGTCTCTGTTGGTGATGTCCTTGTTGATGCATGAATAATTCATATGATGCAGAAATATTTCTCATGGACTTGTGAAGCAGACATGATACCTACAAAAAGTGTATCTGGATTCACGTTAGATGTTAAAGTGGCAGGGGTATTTGTCTGAAGAGTGGAAAGCAAGATGTAGTGCAGTAAATAAACTACAAAACTTAAATTTTGTTTTGTCCCACCTTGATTTCTGCTAGGAAAGTGTCCTGCTTTTCACTCAGAGAGAGAAAAATGATCCACCAAACTCTGTGATCTATCAACAAAAAAGTAGGCCATACTGTGAAATGCCTTTGCTAAAAATACCTGCCTGAAGTTTTTGTATGAGACATGAATTTTATTTCACTTTCTGCATGTGTTACTCAGCACAGCATCTTGCAAACAAACCTACCTTTTCCTTCTCTTGTCCTCGTGAGCAATTAGCAATGCAGGGGGCTGTGATGGCAAGAATAATGGATGAGGAATGGCCTTATAACCCTATGTTATATGAAGCATGAATGTCATGGTTTAAATCTAGTTGGCAGCTAAGCACCACACATCCACTCACTCACTCCCCCCTCCAGGAGGATGGGGGAAGAGAATTGGAAGGGTAAAAGTGAGAAAACTCATGTACTGAGATAAGAACAATTTAAAAACTGAAATGTAACAATATAAATATAATTAATAATATATCACTATAAATATGCATTATATAATAACATATATTTAATATTTATATTAAATGTTAATGTATATATTATATATGGCATATAATTATATAGTTATATATAAATAATGATGATGATTATGATAATAATAATAATGTAATGAAATGGAAAAATGACAGAGAGAAATTAAAACCAAGAAAGACAAGTGATGCAAATGAAAATAATTGCTCACCACCAACTGACCAATGACTCGAGCAGTGGCCCCTCAGCCAACCTTCCCTCTAGTTTAGTGCTGAGCATGACGTCATATGGTATAGAATATCCCTTTGCTCAACTGGGGTCAGCTGTCCCAGCTGTGTCCTTTCCCAACTTTTTGTTCACCCCCAGCCTACTCGCTGGTGGGGTGGTGTGAGAAGCAGCAAAGACCTTGACTCTGTGTGAGCACTACTCAGTAATAACGAAAACTTCCCTGAATTATCAACACTGTCTCCAGCACAAATCCAAAACATAGCCCTATACCAGCTACTACGAAGAAAATTAACTCTATCCCTACCAAAACCAGCACAATGAATAAAAATGAAGTATTTTTCACAGGTATTTTTCACATCATTCAAGTACAATGAAAATATTTCAGTTTTCCACTTCCAGTTATGCCAGTTATTTTAGGGGAGAGACATTCCTCAGTTCTTTTGAGGGAAAAAGCTGTAAAGGATTCTGTCCGTAAATTCAGCTTCTTTTTTTTCCAAAACTCCATGAATTTCTCACATCCTCCTTTCTTTGTCATTCTTTACCCTCTTGCTTCTCTATCTTTGTTCTTCTCCACATACACAATCTCCCTTTCTATCAAAAAAATTGAATGCCTATCTTTTGGGAGTCAAGTTCTATATTGGAAAAACTTACAGTATGTCTCTCATACAAGCATTCAATTAAGAATTAATAATGGATCTGCTATCTTAATTAAATATTAAATGGTTTTAAAATCTATTTATTTATTTATTTATTTCACTTAATAAAGATGCAGACATAAATCAAGTCTTTGTCTAATAGATCTGAAGCTGCAAAAGCTGTAAATTTTGCTGCAGTAAATATGTTAGTTTTAAAAAAGAAATTAATTTCTCAGTTAATGTTATATCCAGACTGATCTGAAATTAAACCACTAAGACCTTACTATAAGAATCTCATCAGCCCAAGTAAAATATAAAAATTATCTGAGACATCCAAAATATCTATAAAATATACATTTGTTAATGTCTTTGAATCACTTGTTGGAAAAATGCAGCTGAAGGCATTCAGCAGGATGAGGTGTGGTATTGACACTAAGCATCTGAAATTTTATACCTTTAAGAATACTGTTTTGCTGATTAAGGATACCAATTAAACTCGGACACCAGAGTGAAAAGGTAGGCATATTTTACTGGGGATATCTAAATAATGTAACAGAGTAATACAGAAAACATGCAGTAAGAAAAGGCAGAATAATGTACTTAAAGCAACAAATAGGTAAATACAGGGTAATGCATCAAATCATTACTACATGAGAGGGAGAATAGTGATTAAGAAAGATACATCACCACTTGCATACGTTACCACCATCCAGATCCGCAGATGCTGGGGAGCCCCGGTTACAGCGAGGATTTGGAGAGCCTGTCCCGGCAAGTGGGAAATCCTACATGATGTGTCCACCCGTAGGTGAGGCATCCAAAGTCACTGTAAGAGGGTCCAGGATTATCTAGTATTGAATAAACAAGTCCACCTGACTATGGTGCGGTAAACATCTGGCTTCACTCTCCAATTAGATTCCCCCAGAGCCTGGCCAGGGCTCAAGGAGGAAGCCAAGGGAGTTTCCCTGCTTATCTAATTTTAACCACATTCTTTTCAGAACAAGATCACACATCTGGTCCCAAGGCCAGACAGCTGGTATCATGGCCTTGTGAACTTGCCTCTACACAAAGAAGAATAAAAGTATATTCAGGATAGACATGTTTTCATTACATTCATCATCAGTAATGAGTATATGGTATCTAAGCTACATCTTACATTAGTGAGCATACATATTTCGCTAATGACTACATACTAAGTTAGCAGCTTGGCTCAGGGCCTGTTGTTCAGGCTTCAATGCTTCAACACTTTAACACCTTTTACATCAGCATAGGTGGTTTGTTATAACTTAGTACAATACCTACTAGCACAATGGTTATCAGTTATAAAATATACAGGATTCATCTATAGGTCAACTCTGGCTTGGGCCTGTTGTCCAAGACTTAGCACTTCAAATATGTAAAAATACCCAGTAATTTTCAAGTTATGTAGTTCACTTTGTAAATATTCCTTATAGGCTGACAGTTGTATTATCTACAAAAATTTAAATAACTGAAAATCTTGTACTTACTTTAAGGGCATATATATTTGAAATTCCCTCTGCTTTAAAAAACACATCCGCCTCCTTATTTTAAATTCATTTCAGATATTAAATTTTAGTTCCCTCGTGTATTCATTTTTATATTATCTTTAATCTCCATGATCAGTGGGAACAGTGATCTCATCATAGAGACTGCTACATCTCTTAGTGTATGCATTCAAAATTAGTTGGTATTTAACACAGTTGACCTATATTTTGTGACTACAATTCAAAGTATATTTTGAACACCCAGACTGTACAAACAAGCACCACAAATAAGCTCACAGGAAAATATTTGTTCTGTTCTTGGAGCCAAGTTTAAGATAGTGGATAGTTAGTAAGGTATCTACTGAACAGTTAGAAAAAATATACCTACTTGTTTACTGAGATTCATGAATACTGTGGAATATGATGGAAGCAAGTGCTTCTGGAGAGAAAAATGTAGGGGTTTTTTATAAAAAAATGTGTATATGCTAACAATGAAGAAAACATCAAGAGGAGACACTAATAATCATCAGTTTACATCTGTAGCATGTATATATACATATGCACATATAATTATTTAAATCAGACTATTTAGTAGTCTATTCTTCAGGAAAAGATTATTTAGCAAGAAAAGAGGAAATCTGTTTCTTGCCTTGGTTTGCACTGAGTGTACACCAGAGTTCCAGTACAACTGAATGACAAATGCTCAATTTTAGTAGTGATCACACTGGAAAAGATATAAACAGCTACTCATACTGCATAATAAGGTTTCAAGATTACATCACTTTCTAGGGAATATGACAAGTGATATAGTCATTAATTCAGAACAACACAACTAAATGCATTTAGAAGAATGACAAACAAGGAAATCGTTGTCACAGTAATTAGTATCACAAAGCAATGTTGCTACTCAAGCTGCAAATCAAACACATGGCTTTTCTTTCTGCTTGAACTTACATATAAACTGTATAAAAATATGGCACAAATAGCTTCTTAGAGTCATAGTGCAAAAGGCAGAAAAAGTCTTGTATTGCCATTGTAAGGCATTCAGTATGAAAAAATGGGTAGAAAGAGGCCACAGTACCCCTGGCAATCATAAAACATTTCCATTACCTGCTATACATGATCTAATCTGAGTAGTTATTGTAGGAATAGAATGATTCAAAGGAAAGCACACCTGTCATTATTCAAATATATATTTATATTAATCTTAACATTTGGGTTATACTAGAATCAAATCAAGGGTTGAAAACAGAAACTGGCATAGAATGTTAAAAGCTAAAAGCATCTTAAATCCCTACAGAAGCCATTAGGGAATGAATGTCTTTTCCTATTTAAAGAGTGTATGTTAGTCAGCATCATCTATATTTTAAGTTAGGGCTATAGCAGTATAAAGGAGACTTCCACATGTTTTTTCAACAACCTGGATTTCCTTTTAAAGAATTACATTTCTTTGTGCTTTTTGTTTCCACATGTGACCCAAATAATTTAATATCTTGTTGTTGGTAAGATTGTAGGAATTAATACATATTGGCAAATATGTAACTTAAACTTAACTGATGACATTTAAAATTATGCCAAGGAATAAATCATTTCACTTCTCCATCTCACTAGAGACTATGCTTTATACACACATTTTGTAATATAAATCTTTCATCACATTGACATCAATAGAGAAAATGTAGCCCCAAATGAATGGTTAAATAGAAACTTTGAGTACGTTATGAAACTCTTTTATGTCTTCCAAGTTTCAAATGTCCTTACCCTGCATTTAGAAGTGTAAAGTGTCATCTTAACTTTCTTTAATCCTACAGAGATTTAGATATATTCCATTTTGTAATTTTTTTTTTAAGTGACTCTGTTTAAAACACAGAGGATTTTTTTGAGTAGGGTTCAGTGACACCATTGAATATAAATATAATTTTTAAAATAAGCATATTTAAATAGTTTTATAATGTAGCTTTTGGCACATGGTGTCTTTCAATCCTTTCTACCTTAAGACAATTTGACAACCTCTATCTTATCTATATAAGTTTCCACTGAGCAAGCAAAATCCTCTGCTACGTGTCCATGAAAAACCTGGAAGATGCCTTTGTCTTCATTTAAATTTCAAATTACTGTCAGTGCCACTAATTGTAGATGAGAATGCATACACAGAATTTCAGGCTGCAGGGGAACATGCGTGCTTTCAGAATTGTTCTCTATCATAATTATTCTGAAGTGAACAATTAAATCTAACAATCTGGAAAACCATTCTACAAGAACAGGTGGGTGAACTGTCTGATCAAAGTAAGAAATCACTGAATACTCAGAAATAGTGGCTATTCAAGCTCATAAACTGATGCACAGATTTTGGAGAGGTAATTTTCAGTCTTGTTTTATTTGTTGTGCCTCAATATTCTCAAAATAAAGTCTTTAAAAAACAGAAGTCTTATCAAATGTGTTAATTTGGACCAGACATCATTTTGAAAGCCCTTAGCAGTTTTGAAGGTAGAGGAAAAAAGAGGACAAAAATAAATGCAATTCAAAATGGATACTGAGGAAAAGAATAAGATATGTTTAAAACATTAGAAACTCGACAAAAACCAGGATGCAGTATTTTAAAGTCTGAGAATTATCAGTTCATTTCATTGCAAGAGTATAACAAGAAGATGATGCTCAGTGATAATGGTCCTGACAGATTTCCTGCTGTACTACCTTGCAGCATCAGGGATGTTTGCAGTGTCACATCTTAAGACACTGCCAAAGTATTGCTGTTGTTGCTGTTGTTTTAATTAAATCACTAATCTAACAGAGGAGCATATTAATTTACATCTACCCCCCTGAGTCAGGCTCCAGTATGGGATAAGCACATCAAGTTGATTATCACATAACAAGACAACTTCTGGCAATGTGAAGAAGAAGCAATAACAGTGTCAGTATGCAGCTGTGGAGTGAGTTTTCTTGCAAGGTCTCTCTAAGTTCAGGCCCATTAACAGTAAAACACTGCCTTCTTCCTGTCCTTCCTGTGGGTGACAAGATTGGAAATGCATTCAGAAGACAAGCTGCAGAGACTGCCAACACATAAAATATGGAAAGCCCATGTCATGAGACAGACATTTTATAGGTTAGGCCAGCAGGTTCATAGGTGTCCTGGTTTAGCCAGGATAGGGTTAAGTTTCCCCAGCAGTGGGGGGGGAAGCTCTAGCCGGGTTATTCATATATCATGCTGACGTCACATCCTGCCGCAAGCGCGGGAAGAATCGGATCCTGTGAGTTGGCTCAGCCGGTTCTCTCACTGCTGTATTGGTGTATATATATATATCTCTCTCTATATATATATATTTTGCTCTGTTCATTGTTATCACCGTTATTCTTATTGTTATTGTTTGTTGTGTTGCTGTTGCTCTGTTGTATTAAACCTCTCCTTATCTCAGTCTCGGGGCTTTGTATTTTACTCCCTTTGTGGGGGAGGGGCAGCGGCCGCGTGGTCTCAGACCCCGGCAGGGATTAAACCACCACAATAGGTTTACAAACAGGCAACTCTTACAGACCCACCTGATCCACAAATAACTGAAAACAAATTGAAAGAGGGTGGTAATTGACAAGAGTAGTGCTTGGAGAAAAGAAATCTGAAAATAAAGCTGGCTGAAAATATTTTTCCAGATAACATTTTCCTTGGAAAATGCAATTTATTAAAATATAAAAGCATATAAAATACATTAAAGTATAAAAGCAAGTATATTGATTTTTTCTTTTTCCATGGAAAAAGTGTCAAATATATTGTTATCACTTCTGTGTGCTGATTTAATGTTAAATAAATTTGCTTCAGTGAGATAGACACTTTATTTTAAGTCTATTTAGTTTAAATATATATCTCAGATTATATTAGACATTATATAATATTGTGGATATATAAGATATCTATATTAACTATAGTGTTTCAGAGTTATCGAAGCAATGCTTTTTTATAAGATAAAAAAGACTATTAAAATGAGATGATTCAACTTTGTCAAAAGTGTAGAGTCAAATATCATCAAATAAATATTCTGGAATTTCTGGTTTATGGGTTTGAAATTCTAGTTTGTCATTCTAGTTGTGAGAAAAAGAACAAACCACAAATACCAAAGCATCAGAATTTACAGTGAAATGATAATTTCATTTTTTTAAAAAAAAAAGCTTTAAAAGACAAATAGGGAACAAAGCAAGGGAAGAGATTTCACTTTTGCATGCTTAGAGCAGCAATGCCTCCTGTATTGGGACATACTGAACTGCCTTTGTTATCCTGGAGAAAACTTTTAGAATAAAATGAAAGGTCACTGGGATTTATGACAGGCAGGCAGAACAATGCTGTTGGGGGCACTTGATTCAGATATATGGGGACTTTCTTCATAAATTTTTGAGACTCCATCTGTATAAAGATTTTTAAAATTTGAATCTATTTGGTGGAACCTCTCTTATATCTCACTCTCTAGTCACCTTGCTGTCAAACTTAACAATGTTTGTTTCAGGATCTCTAAAACAGATTTTTTAAAAAGATATGAGTTAAAAAGCCGTATTTTTCTAAGTGATGTTTTTATCCTCAGAATGTAATTAAGAGTTGTACCTCTCAAGAATTTATTGGTGTAGCTTTTGAATAGAAGGTTTCATGACCAATTACAAGCAAACATTATTCAGTTTACACTTGGGAATCAATTAAGTGTAAGTTTTTGGAGAAAAAGGTAGAACCAGCTTTTCAGAAAGACAAGGTAAGACACGTGCCATTTGACCCAGGATATATAGTCTGCCATACTTAAGACCGTTAATTCAGACATAGGCTGTCTATTTCCATCTTCATTGTGACATGCAAGAACCTCTTTCTAAATTTAAAATTTGGGAAAATCAGCTCATAACTATTACAGTGGAAATTAATGAATACTTACCTTATCTGTAAATAAATATTAAAGGAAAATAACTAACATTGGGTTTATGTTTCAGTCAGTAAGATAACAGAAAAATAAGAAACTAAATTCTTGTTCTATAACAAAAAGAATCCTCATTATCTTTGTAGCAGGAAGTAGACCTCCAGAACTTTCTAGCCAAGGCATATATCTAGGCATACATTGTCTTTCCTCTTCCTGGAGTACTTACGCTGATGAAGGCATAATGGTCAGACATGCATTGTCTGTCCTCTTTCTGGAGTACTTAGGTTGATGAAGACCTAAAATTTAGGCCTTCCTGAGAAATATTTTAAACACTGCAGTTTCATGAAAAAAATATGGCCATTCATGTTTCAAGCTTAACTGAATGCTGACTGTATATGAGTTTAGGCCAAGATTGTCCCAATATACAGAACAATTTTTCAGTATTCCAAGATACAAGTATCATGGTAGTAAATCTTCTAGACACATGCACTGGCAAAGTTTATGGTATCTATAAGAGTTTTGCAGAAGGAGTAAAAACAAGGCTTCCTATAACTGGGGCAATCTTCAATAACTGAATTGTTTAGCCAGATTTATGTTTGAGCTTATCAGTAGTTATTACTGGGGAGTGTCTCTTTAGTTACACTCTACAAAGACAGAATGTCTCTTTTTCAGTATATCAGATATACTGAAAACCAAACTGTTAGAGCTTTGGGGAAATCAGGCACAAAAGCTTTGATAGTGTCAGGTGACAACAGATGAAATCAAACCATGTTTAGATGCCACTTCTTCTGAGGATTTAGCTAGTGAAGAGGACTTAAGTAGTTATGTCCAAGTCCGTATCTCATGATGGGATGCAATGCATTCATCTTTAAGCTAACACTGACTCAGGCTGTCATTTCCACAAGATACAGTGCCACATCACCCATCAATTATAGCTTAGGTATGGAAGCAGTATGGGTGGATCTTCAGCATCCATACGATATTGGAAAGCAATTCTTACCAGCTAGAATATTAATGCAACTATTTTATTTGCTGAAGCAGTCTTTGCCAGGGGCAGCTTGGGTTACTTTTCACAACACTTCTCTGTAGACACATTCTACATCATTTAGATGTCCTGAAAATGGTACCTTTAGCCTTGTAGCTTTGTGTAGGAGTGAATAATTTATGTGTGAGCGGTTTATGTTTGAATGTTTCAGTGAGAACACTTCTGTGTTACAAAATAAGGTTCACTAATTCAATTATAGAGCCCTGCAAACAGTAGGACTGGCTTCTCTATTCACAGTTAGACTGCCAAGATGCCTGCAGATAGGTAGGTATGTCTATCAGTGATCACAGCACTCACTGTGCAGAAATGTGCTTCAGAATAAACTTCAGATTTTGAAAGTCAACAAAGCTTAAGAGCACGACACAGACTGCATGCTCTAGGCAACTATCTTTGGCATTGCAACACCTAAAAATCAAGCACCTAGCTCTTTCTGGGCAATACAGACCACCTTCTTTATTTACTCGGCCCATCTAGTCAATGGCAACACATTAGGTTCCTCTAAGAAACAAATTCAAATAGCTGAGTTGCCTGGATTTTCAATTGATGGTACACAGAGCCTGAACTCTTTGATAGGAGAGCTCAAGCAGGAAGCTTGCCTGCTCAGGGGGATATGGTGAGTCCCAGAGCACAGTCTTGGAGCTAAAGAACATGAACCAGTCTGCACAGACTCTCCTTCAGATTGCTTCATCCTTGACTAAGATCAGGCAACAGATTCACAGTAATAAGGTGTACAAACTGCTTGAGACAGTGGTCCTTTTCTGTGCAAAAACCTAATTGACTGCACAAAAACACAGAAGAAAAGAAAGTCAAGTTCCTCAGCATCAAACCCCATCTCCCATTTGCAAGCATTTCAGCATTATTGTACAAGCAGCAAGCGTGTCACAGAAGGTGGACGATGGGGTGCATACTTCTCCATATTATTCTTCTTCCTCCCACCTCTTGAAGCTGATATTGTGTAATGAGGAATGCAAGTGTCATGGGGCTAGGAAAGTGGTAAGCAAAAGTGAAGAGAAGGCTAAAGACTGGTGGTCAGCAGTCTGAAGACTACATTCTGCTGAGCAAAAGCAGAACTTAGTTCTGCTCACAACACTGCTTATGCATTTTGCATCAGAGTGATTGGACAAAAAGCAGAAATGATCTGAAGGAGGAGAAAGTGGTTTTGAATGGAGGTGGACATGGTCACTGTACTTTATACATAAATCAATGCTGTCTGTGTTTATTAGACATACTCAAAGAACCCTTGACAGTTGAGGTCCCTCTGGGATTCAGGCTGAGTTTCAACACCTCCCTTTCATGGATCTGAAGCACACAAAAGCTCTGTCATCCACAGTGTAAGTGATTGCAGGGCAAAGCTATGAAAGGAACATGCTTTAGGAATCATTTTTGAAACCCCATCTCTTCCATTGCACCTAAGTTCACCTCAGGTATCTAGCAGGTGGTCTGAGGGCTGTTAAATCTTATAATTGCTTTGTTAAAGTGTTACTCCATGCTTTTCCATAAAATTAAGTCTAAACACGCTATGAAGGAAAAAAAAAATCACTTTGTGCACATGTCCTGCAGATATCTGCATGCTGGGCACAGACTGTGCATTGGTATCAAGAGAAAGTTTGTGCTTCATTCATTCTTTCTTTGTAAGAGCAAAGTTACAGAGTTGCTTTGCGCTCAGGAGCTCAGGGATTAACGTCTGGATGGCTGGAGTACGGATGCTGCCTGTGGACCCTTTGTAGCAGACTGCAGCTACATTAGGGCTGGACACATTTTTTGCTGAATGATGTGGCAGTTTGTACAAGGGTGGCAGTCCAGAGAGGGCTGGTATCCTGCTCCATCCATCTGCAAAAGCTCTCTGAGAACAGCGTATGCTGAAGTAAAAGCTGGTATACTGCACCAAGAGCAGTCACATTTTGTTATGTGGCAACTCTTCCATCCTTCATTGAGACAAAGTATCATCTTGCTTCCTTCATGTTTGTATGAATTCTCTCAGTCTATGAGGGCAAATGTTAGATATATAATTGTGTTACAGGTTGCAGACCATTCTTGGCAGAGGGCTCTTTGGTTAACTTCATACTTTCTTCTTCTTGCTGTGAGAAACCTGACTAGACCCACTATTAGCACATCAGTAAGTAGGCAGGTGTAAGCTTTTCCCCTCACAGCTAATAAACTTTTTTATGCTGCAACCTTTACTATGTAGCAGAACTTCAATATTGCCTCATAGGAAGTGGAAAAAAAAATAGTCTGACATTTGTCACCATGAGTGTCAGCAGCCATCAGCTCCCTCTTGACCTCAAATAGAATAAGCTGGTGTATAGGCACACTGTCCCCTTGCAAAGGGTTTCCTGACCTATGTTACAAATCCCAGTACTTTACAGAGACTTTATAGACACTGCTTCACTCTGATTAAGTCTGCATTTTATAATGTATATGCACCCAGGCACAAATAGACCTATGCAGTTACAGATGAGGAGATATTGTCCAGACCCAGCACCCACCTACACAGCAGAGATTAAACCTCTATTTAAAGGCTGCTTACTTATCTATTAAGAAGGACATCTTCCTTCAGTAGTGATAATGGAAATGAATTGGAATCCCTGTCTTCAGATTTACTGTATTTCTGGATATTTACTGGTATTTCTGGAATCACATATTACATATGTGAGAAAGGCAAAGTTCCATAGTATTTTGTAGTCTGTGTAGTTTTTATTTTTTAATACAGCTAGTAGAGGCAAGTTTTTACTTTCTAGGTCAAGACGGCCAGGTTAGGGTCTTTTATATAAGTACCACTACCACAAACAGTTTAGTCTGGAAAAGCTTAAAGTGTGGATATAACAGATCACAGAGATCCAGCGAGTGCCAAAGCAAGCTGATAAATCTAGCAAGCATCATGGCACCAGATTGGGTCGTGAAGCAGCAGGTGTCTATGTGCACAATGTTGCATCAAACTAACCCCCCATCTTTCTGAAAGTCCTTTGCCATGAAAGCTAAACTAGCTCACAAAGATATTGAAATTCATTATAGTTAACCTGCTATTTCTATAACTCATAACAAATACTGAAATGTGGTCTGTAGAGAAAGAGCAACAAGAAAGATATTCTCCCAAGTGAAAGACTGGCCTTGTTATACCGTTACTGAGTAGTGGAAACTTTCTTTATCATCCCTGTAGGCAAATCCAAAAATAGTCTGCATGTAAATTAAGGGAGAAATTAAGTACACAAGGTCTTATTACATTACCTTCCACCTTTTTGGAGCAATGTGCACATCTTCAAAGTGTGATCTATCAAGAAGACAGGCTGTTATACCCTCATTTCTCTGTTCTACTAGTCTGTAGAGGGAGGAAACATTATATGTGGCAAAGGAAAGACCAGAATCAGCCCCAAAATGTTCAATATGGGTTTGTCTCTTTTGTTTTTGAATCAATTTAAAACCAAATAATCTATATGACTTACAGCAACAAGAAGCTCTTCACAGCATTTCAGCTTTTCAAAGTTCAGATAAAAAGGATATGGTTTTTAATGTGTCTAAACTTAACTCTCCTTCCCTTTTTAGTATGCAGTAGGCATGTTGGGTTTGTCTGTGCTGGGTTTTTGGTAGCGGGAAGGGGCTAGAGAAGTGTCTCCTCTAAGAAGCTTCTCGAAGCTCCTCCAGCTTCAAGACATCTGGCCAAGGCTGAGACAGTTAGCGATAGTGGCTGTGCCTCTGTGATAACACATTTAAGAAGGGGAACTGAAGATGAGGAGGACTGAGGGAAATATCTATTCAAACACTGAAGTCAGTTGGAGAAAGAAGGAGGAAAGGGAGGTCTGATGGAGCAGAGACTCCCGTTCAGCCTGAGGTGAGAGGACAGGCTGTCCCCCTGCAGCCCATGGAGGTCACCAGTGAGGCAGATGCCCAGCTGTAGCTTATGGAGGATCCCACACCAGAGAAGGTGGCTGTGTCTGAAGAAGTCTGTGACTCTGAGGGAAGCCCGCACTGAAGTAGTCTGCTGCTGGGAGGACTGCAGCCCACAGAAAGAACCCACAATGGAGCAGTTTGTGAAGAGCTGTAGCCCATGGGGAGGACTGACATGAGAGAAGTTCGTGGAACACTGTGTCTCATGTGACAGATCCCATTTTGGAGCAGGGGAAGAATGTGAGGAGTCCTCCCCCTGAGAAGTAAGAAGTGGCAGAAACAACATGTGTTTGATTGACTGCAACCCCCATCCCCTGCACTGCTGCAGGAGGAGGAGGTTGAGAAATCAGAAGCAACCTCAGGGGTTGGTGTTGGGACAAGTGTTGTTTAATATGTCTGTTGGCAACATGGACAGTAGGATTGAGTACACCTTCAGCAAGTTTGCTGACGACACCAAGCTGTGTGGTGTGGTAGACACACTGGAGGGAAGGGATGCTATTCAGAGGGATCTTGACAGGCTTGAGAGTTGGGCCTGTGCAAGCGTCATGAAATTCAACAAAGCCAAGTGCAAGGTTCTGCACATGGGTCAAGGCAATCCCAAGTAAAAATACCGTTTGGGTGATCAGTGGATTGAGATCAGCCCTGTGGAGAAGGACTTGGGGGTGTTGGTTGATGAGAAGCTCAATATGACCCAGCAATGTGCACTTGCAGCCCAGAAAGCCAACCATATCCTGGTCTGCATCAAGAGAGGTGTGACCAGTAGGCTAAGCAAGGTGATTCTCCCCCTCTACTCTGCTCTTGTGGGACCCCACCTGGATTATTCTGTTCAGCTCTGGGTTTCCTAACACAAGAAAGACAGAGACCTGCTCAAGTGAGTCCAGAGGAGGACCATGAAGTTGATCAGAGGGCTGGAGCACCTTTCCTATGAAGACAACCTGAGAGCTGGAGTTGTTCAGCCTAGAAAAGAGAAGGCTCTGGGAAGATCTTATAAGGCCTTCCAGTACTTAAAGGGGGGCTACAAGAAAACTGGAGAGGGACTTTTTATCAGGGAGTGTAGTGATAGGATGAGAAGTAACAGTTTTAAATGGAAAGACAGTAGATTTAGATTAGATGTAAGGAAGAAGTTATTTACTGTGAGGGTGGTGAGGCACTGGAACAGGTTGTCCCAGTGAAGCTGTAGATGTCCCTTCCCTGGAAGTGTTCAAGTCCAGGTTGGATGAGGCTTTGAGCAACCTGGTCTAGTGGTAGGTGTCCCTGCCCATGTTGAGGGGGTTGGAACTAGATGATCTTTAAGGTCCCTTCCCATCCAAATCTTTCTATGATTCTAAGTCCCCAAACACCACTTCAGTAAAGAAGCATGAGTACAAACACAACATGACTTATAAGACAGATGCCCAGCATCTAAGAGAACTTAATCTTGCCTGGATCTCCCTTAAAGCTGAATTTCATTGCCCTGTTTCACAGAAGCTTACAACACATAAAGGAAGAGATTGGTGCCATCTGTCTGACATACGTTAAGCAGAAAAGTCTTTTCTTGTGATATACAAAAAACTTTTTTTCAGAAGTTAACATTAGATCTTGAAAAATTTCTGGAGTATATGATGTGTCTTTGAAAACATATTTTTAAAATCTCTATAACAGGGGATTTTTAAGAATTTTATTCAACACAGGGAAGAAATTAGTAGAATGGCGGGGGGAAACCTCCAAGGCCATTGAAAGAAAACAAACAAGATAAATCCAGAATTATTTTTTTCTCATCATCTATTCCTTAAGAAAATTCCCTTTGCCAAAATACTGATTTAGTAAAAAAATATGGGTTAAGCTGATTCCAGCAACTAGTTAACAGATTTTTTTTTTTTTTTAGGAAAGTAAGGGTTTGATTAGAGACCAAATAGATTTGTATCTTCTATGAAGAGGTTTTTTGGTTTTGTTTTGTTTTTTTCTGTGTCAGGTTTTTTATTCTTCATAGTGGTAACTGATGATGGATGTTCAGGAAAAAAAACACAAGTAATTTTTTTCTCTTTTTTGCTAACAATTAGCAGTTTTAGCACTTTTTTTTTTCTATTTAAAATATCCATAAATAATGATGATATAGTTATGGAAAAATTGGGAAGGAATAAGTTAGTACTAAAGACACTCAGTAGGACCCAGTTGGCTAAATTTCACTAAAAATTTCACAGAACCCCCTGGGTAAAGTTAAATACAAGTTAGAGACCCTAGTTTCTGGACACATACTGAAGTGGTTATATTGAAGAAAGTACCAGAGAGAGCCAGGTCAATTTCACTTTTGCAAGTCTTCAGAAATGCCTGGCTTTTTCCAGATAGTTTGAGGAATCTTCCACAAAGTTAGGTTGCATTTTCATCCCTCTGATGAAGGTACCTGAATTTCGTTATGGCTCCTAAAATAAACTAATTGGTGTTTTGAAATAGATTTTACATATAGACTCAGTTCATATAGTTATGTGTTATCTCTCCTTGTCACATCAGATAAACATGAATACCTTTTGTGGACTTTAATATAACACAACCTGATCTCTTTGAGTAAGTGTATTTGACCACAAATATATTTCATCCAGTTATTTCTGTTTCAAGTCCCATATGCCATGATTGAGTTGTAACATATTACTTATAAAAGTATTAAGACTTGAGTTGACTACTTCAAGTAATGTAGATTCTTCTACTATAGAGAATTAAGAGATTTTTGTTTCAAACAATTTTAAAACAAATGACTGGAACACTTTTAACCTGGCCTCACTTTCTTGTTGGGACAGTTTGCAGAACCTTAGCTTGTGCTACAAAAGTAATAGATAATTTGTAGAGTATCTATTATTACTATTTTATAAGAGGTTTAAAAAGCATAAATCTATTTATAAAGCATAGATCTCTATTAGCACAACTGAACAAGGTACTGAGCAATCTGGATCATAACCAGAAATGCACTTAGACACATTTAATTTCAGTCTCTATAGTGGCTTTCCTGGCTGGAGCTCCAACTGTTCAGCACCTTGCTTGATTCATTTTTAAAAGAATTCACCAGCCAAATTCTTTCTGTTGCAACAAGTCATAGCATGACAAATAGTCAATAAAGATGAGAATAGTAAGAAGGATTATAGTCATAATGTGGTTGCACATTTTAGTTTACATGTTGTTCTAATGTTTTAAAAGTGTATATTCACTACCTTATGTTGTCATACCAAAACAGTAATATTTTTTTTGTCAGAGATTCATATTTTAAGTTCAAATTTAAAATGTAGGGTTTAGATCTGGTCTTACAGTAGAACAAGGGCTTTGTGGACCAATGCAGAGATTTTTATGAGAGTAAGGAATATGCAAATGTAGCTAGAGATATCATGAACAAGAAGATGGAGGGGGGGGGGAAAAAAAATCAACATTTAAGCCAGAACAAAAAATTCTAAGAGCAAAACAACTGCTTTCAAAATAATGGCAATTCCCTGTCCTTCTCCTGCCTCCCTACCTCCTCAACCTCAAAGACAGGTCATTTTCTGGGTGCCCAAACAGTGACTCCTTTTTTAGGTGATAATAAGCAGAAGTAGCAGGGACATTGCCTGAGTCTGATTATGAAGCGTCTTAAACAAGCCATTGACCCTTATGTATTTTATTGTTTAGATAGGTTTCACATATGTCCATGGGAACAACTTTTCCCCTGGATTTATTTTAGGAAAGTATAAACAGGAAACTTGGGTAAGTTGGACAGTGTCTTAATTTAGTTTAAGTTGCTCTAATTTTCAGGTGAAACTATCCTGTAAAGATAAAGGGTTCTGTAAACTGTGAGTTAAAGCAGAACTTAGAATGTATACATTAAAAAAAAAAAAAAAAAAAAAAAAAAAAAAGGGGGACATGGCTGCGTTTATAGGCTACAAATATCTCAGCAAATCATTGTAAGTACTCCTTTAGTTAATGAAAGAACTAGGTAACTTGCCTAATAGCATACAATTCTTGTCACCTTAAGATAAATATCTAAAATAGATCAGTTGACTTGCACATTAGAAGTCCCTATTTCTCTTCATTTACAGAAAGGAGAGTCCAGGATAATTAATTCTGAAGTACAAAACTAGAGCTCAATTGTGTTGTATAAGTATGCTTATCTAGTCCCATTAAAATGTGGAAGGATATCCAAGATATCTTCACAGTGTTGACAGACATGGCACAGCACCTGGAAGAAACCCAATGTAAGAGAAAAATTCAGTCCTTAAATTTAAGTGTCAAAATGTAAACCTGCACCTGTGAACTATTTTTCTAAACTCTCTTTTAATCAATGGGGTCAGCTGACTAAAAGTTGATCAGATAGATCTTAAGTGTCACAAATGTACTAGCAATTACTACAACTTATTTTTAGGGTGAACTGAATGTATGTGTCAGGTACAGAAGTGACCCTTGGTTGGGAATGCTTTTCCTGGACTAGATTAAGGGTCAGGTGACTCCATTTGGAATTGACTGCACACCACACTTGTGTTTTGTAACTTCACTTGCTTTTCCTTCTGATTTTGCAAATCTATCATCAGCTACACCCATGTAAGTCAAGACATAACTTCTTTACAGAAGTGGGTGTATACTGCCATAACTGACAGGAAAATAGAATCACAGAATCACAGAATCATAGAATGGTTTGGGCTAGAAGGGACCTTAAAAATCATCTAGTTCCAACTCCCCTGAATGGGCAGGGGCACCTTCCACTAGATCAGGTTGCTCAAAGTCTCATCCAACCAACCTGATCTTGAGCACTTCCAGGGAGGGAACATGCACAACTTTTCTGGGCAAGTTCTTCCAGTGTCTCAGCACCCCCACATTATGATATCTCATCTAAATCTACGCTCTTTCTATTTAAAACTGTTACCCCTTGTCCTATCACTACATTCCCTGATAAGAAGTCCCTCCTCGTCTTTCCTGTGGGCCCCCTTGAAGTACTGGAAAGCCTCTATAAGGTCTTCCCAGAGCCTTCTCTTCTCCAGGTTGAACTACCCCAACTCTCTCAACCTGTCCTCATAGGGGAGGTCCTCCAGCCCCCTGATCATCTTTGTGGCCTGCCTCTGGACCTCCTTGAGCAGGTCTATGTCCTTCTTATACTGGGAGCCTCATAGTTGGACACAGTACTCCAGGTGGGGTCTCACAAGAGGAGAGTAGAGGGGGAGAATCACCTCCCTTGACCTGCTGGCCACACTCCTCTTCATGCAGCCCGGGGTATGTTTGGCTTTCTGGGCTGTGGGCACACACTGCTGGCTCATAGCCAGTTTTCCATCCACGACTACTCCCCCAGATCCTTCTCTACAGGGCTGCTCTCAATCCACTCATCACCCAAACTGTATTTTTACTTGGGATTGCCTTGACCCATGTGCAGAACCTTGCACTTGGCTTTGTTGAATTTCATGACCCTTGCACAGGCCCAACTCTCAAGCCTGTCAAGGTCCCTCTGGATGGCATCCCTTCCCTCCAGTGTGTTGACCACACCACACAGCTTGGTGTCGTCAGCAAACTTGCTGAAGGTGTACTCAATCCCACTGTCCATGTTGCCAACAAATATGTTAAACAACACTGATCCCAACACTAACCCCTGAGGAATGCCACTCATCACTGGTCTCTACTTGGACATTGAGCGGTTGACCGCAGCTCTTTGAATGCGACCACCCAGCCAAATCCTTATCCACTGAGTGGTACATTCATCAAATCCATGTCTCTCCAATTTAGAGACAAGGTTGTCACGTAGGACAGCTTCAAAATCTTTGCAGAAATCCAGGTAGATGACGTCAGTTGCTCTTTATCCACCAGAGTGATGAGCTTCCTGAAACTAATTTAGGTTCTATGGATAACTGGAAGTACTGATTTTCAGAACATTTAATGGCCAGCTTCAATTTTTCAGAAATGTAAATAATTTTGTTTGCCTATACTGTAAATTATTTGCACACAAACACACTAGAAATCACTAACAGGAGTTGTCATTACATCTGCACATGCTTCTGCTTACTTGGAGGTAATATCTGCATGCTTGAATTCAGTGGATTGATCAGATGCCTCCTTTTCCTTTAGTTTCCAAAAGGAGTTTAAGAAGTTACTTAGAATCACAAAATCATCTAGGTTGGAAAAGACCTTGAAGATCATCTAGTCCAACTATTAATCTAACACTGACCGTTCCCAACTACACCATATCCTTAAGCGCTATGTCTACCCAACTCTTAAACAACTGCAGGGATGGGGACTCCACCACTGCCCTGGACAGCCCGTTCCAGTGCCTAAGAACCCATTCTGCAAAGAAATACTTCCTAATACCCAGTCTAAATCTTCCCTGGCACAACTTGAGGCTATTCCCTCTTGTCCTATCACTTGTTACTTGGTTATCTGCAACCTCCTTTCAGGTACTTGTAGAGGACAATGAGGTCTCCCCTCAGCCTCCTCTTCTCCAGACTAAACAACCCCAGTTCCCTCAGCCGCTCCTCGTACGACATGTGCTCCAGACCCTTCATCAGCTTCGTTGCCCTTCTCTGGACACGCTCCAGTAATTCAATGTCCTTTTTGTAGTGAGGGGCCCAAAACTGAACACAGTAATCGAGGTGCAGCCTCACCAGTACCGAGTACAGGGGCAAGATCACTTCCCTGTCCCTGCTGGCCACACTATTTCTGATACAAGCCAGGATGCCATTGGCCTTCTTGGCCACCTGGGCACACTGCTGGCTCATGTTCAGCCAGCTGTCAATCAACACCCCCAGGTCCCTCTCTGACTGGCAGCTCTCCAGCCACTGCTCCCCAAGCCTGTAGTGCTGCTGGGGGTTGTTGTGGCCGAAGTGCAGCACCCGGCATTTGGCCTTGTTGAAGCTCATCCAGTTGGCCTTAGCCCATTGCTCCAGCCTGTCCAGATCTCTCTGCAGAGCCTCCCTACCCTCGAGCAGATCAACACTCCCACCTAACTTGGTATCCTCTGCAAACTTACTGAGAGTGCACTCGATCCCCTCGTCTAGATCATCAATAAAGATATTAAACAGGAGTGGCCCCGAAACTGAGCCCTGGGGGACACCACTCGTGACCAGCCACCAACTGGATTTAACTCCATTCACCACCACTCTTTGGGCCCGGCCATCCAGCCAGTTTTTTACCCAGTGAAGCATATGCCTATCCAAGCCACGAGCATTCAGTTTCGTCAGGAGAATGCTGTGGGAAATGGTGTCAAAGGCCTTACTAAAGTCAAGGTAAACAGCATCCACAGCCTTCCCCTCATCCAATAAGCAGGTCGTCCTGTCGTAAGAGATCAGGTTTATCAAGCAGGACCTGCCTTTCATAAACCCATGGTGACTGGGCCTGATCATCTGGTTGTCCCGCATGTGTTGTGTGATGGTACTCTGGATGAGCTGCTCCATCAGCTTCCTGGGCACCGACGTCAAGCTGACAGGCCTATAATTTCCTGGATCATCCTTCCAACCCTTCTTATAGATAGGCATCACACTGGCCAATTTCCAATCTGTTGGGACCTCCCCAGTCAGCCAGGACTGCTGGTAAATGATGGAAAGTGGCTTGGTGAGAAGCCCAGCCAGGTCCTTCAGCACCCTTGGGTGTATCCTAACAGGTCCCATAGACTTGTGTATGTCTATGTGATACAGTAGGTCACTGACTATCTCCTCCTGGAATGCGGGGGGGTCCTTCTCCCAGTCTCTGTCTTCTGGCTGAGGAGGCCAGATTCCCTCAATACAACTAGTCTTGTTATTAAAGACTGAGGCAAAGAAGGCATTAAGGACCTCAGCCTTCTCCTCATCACTTGTTACCATGTTTCCTCCTGCGTCTAGCAGAGGATGGAGACTCTCCCTGGTCTTTCTTTTGCTACTGACATACTTATAGAAACATTTCTTTTTATCCTTGATTGTTGAAGCCAGATTACTTTCTAGCTGGGCTTTAGACCTCCTGATTTCTGCCCTGCATAGCCTCACAGCCTCTTTGTAATCATTGTGAGTGGCTACCCCTTCTTCCAAAGGCCGTAAACTCTCCTTTTCACCCTGAGGTGCAGCCAAATCTCCCTGTTCAGCCAGGTTGGTCTTCTCTGTCGTCGGCTTCTCTTACGTCACCTGGGGACAGCCTGCTCCTGCGCCATTAAGACTTCCTTCTTAAGGAGTGTCCAGTCTTCCTGGACCCCTATACCCTTCAGGACCATCTCCCAAGAGATTCTGTCAAGCAGTTGCCTAAACAAGTCAAAGTCAGCCCTTTGGAAGTCCAGGATGTCAGTTCTTTCTGCCCTGTCTCCTGGCCTCTCTAAGAACAGAGAAGTCTATTTAATTTCATGATCGCTGTGCCCTAGTCTGCGTCCAACTGCCACGTCATCCAGCAGTCCTTCTCTGTTCACAAAGAGGAGATCTAACAGGGCACCTTCTCTGGTTGGTTCACTCACCAGCTGCATCAGAAAGTTATCTTCCACACATTCTAGGAATCTCTGGGACTGGTCCCACTCTACAATTAAAACATCTGGAATATTATTTTGTTGAATAAGCACTGTAACCCAGTGTTATTTTAGGTTCTCTGGGATAATCAAGATACTTGCACAGGTCTGGCAGAAACAACAATAGAGCAGAGCTCATGAGTCAAGAAATCCATTTTCTTCTGGAATTGCAGCTGGAAACCACACCTAAAAAAAAATAAAAAGGGGAGAGGTTGGAGCTAAAATCAAGAACAGACACCCACCTCACATGCAAAGTTTTACATTGTACCACTTTATATTTAACTTGCGTATCACTCCCACTTTTCTTTCTTTCTTCTTTGTTTTTTTTTTTTTTTTCCCTGTTACACTGCCAAAGAAGTTATTCTCCTTTTGTCTGGGAGATATATTTGTTGTTGACATTTCTAAAATAAGGTAACACTGTTAATTCAGAACTTCAGGTTTTGTACTATATAGTGCCTGATATTCATACCATATAGACTCACTTCTTACCCTCTCACAACTTTAGTTTTACACTGGTGTTTCAACATGCATCACTTAAAAAGATAATTTCTGTGGCAGCACTGTACTAGCACTACATAAGAGTGACTGCAACAGACACTGACCAGCAATCTAATGAAACAATACAAGGAAGAAAAAGCACAAGGTAACTGAAGTGAGAGTACTGATTCTTGTCTTATGTTTTCAGAGAAAGCAAAATAATTAATTCAGAATTATCTTATGGGTAGTGGAAATATGACTAGTCCTGTATATCTTTAAATATTAATCTCTCATTTCTAAACTATTCAGATTTTTTTTTTTTTATCACTAGCTCAAATGGTAAAAAAACCTCACTGAGGACATAGCTACTACTGGGAGTTGTTAATGCTGAACAGAAATCATCCAAGGAAGACAGAGCACAAACAAACAATTGTTTTTGCATTGCACTTTAAAATCATATTTTATGTTCCTGTCAGCAGGTCAAAACTGCAGATGCCACTTAATTGATTTTATTTAGCACATACATAGTAACTACATTTGGTGTTTGAATCATATAAACCATCTTACACAGAAAAACAATAATTATGGTAGCTGTTGTGATATGACTTTGGAGTCTATCCAGACCACTAAAAAGAGTCAGCTGTTACTAACATATACCTATCTAAAGTTTGTTTGTAGATGAGTGGAGTGAGATGTTTCACACAAACCAGCAGTTGGAAGCACAAGCCCTCACTCTGTCTTCCTAGCTGCTTCTATGGACTCTGAAACTCACCCAGCTGTGGCCTCTGGTACTCAGTCTCTCCAGGCAACCTGTTTTCTATTGATTCATCACTTCCTCAAGGACAGCAATTTTTAATTTTACCAGTCTCATGCCATTTTTCACTTCTGTCTTCCAGAACTGGATGGCTTTAATAGCAAAACAACAGATTTATTTCTTAAACTCAAGGTTAGGCTTATAATTATATTCCTGGAAGCAGATTAGAGAATACATATACATATGTAGACATGTAGTACTAATTTAATTTAACAGAATTTCTTCCTAGCTGATGTGGTACTTTTCACCTAAAATTTCCTCAGTGTCACAACTTTGTCTTGCAGAATCCCATACTGTATTTTTAAAAAAGTAGATATTTTAGAAAAAGGTCTGAGCCCAATCCATAGGCAACCCACAACAAAATTAAGAGAAATCAGTAATATACAGTAAAATCACAATATAAAGATAGATGTTCACATTCAATCTCTTTCAACAATATCAGATCCAGTATACTTAGACCATTCCTCATTTTGACAAATTTCTCAGCTGTAACCATATATAATTGTAAGAACAGGGTCTTAGGTCATGTAGTCTTGTTAGCTTGATAAAAAGTCAAAAATAGCACTAGTTTTAGTCAATTTGTGTCAGCTGATATAACTTCAGCACAGTCATGAGTCTGAGGACTAATGAAATCCATTAAAAATCCCTAATCAGTAATTCATCTGCAAATCACCACAAAAAATTATCTCCTTTTTCAGTCTCCACAAGATGACAGGTGAAATCCAAACATCTAGCTGTGAGCACCGCATTTCAAAGCTTACAAGCATTGCAAGCATTTGAGTACTGAGACTTCATCAGAAAAGCATTTTTATGTCCTAATGAGTGTCACAATGCTCACGTATGTCTGACCATCCTTTGTTTTAGAGACTGATGGAGATGATATCACTCTGTCAGCAAATTAGGAGCTATATTGTGTTTTCCAGTAAATAATCCTTTGTCTTGGCACCTGGAAAAGAAAAAGTCAAACATGATAGGCATGGTAATTTTGTCTCATACCCTTTACTGTAGGAATTAAGTTTGAATTCCTGTTTTTGTTGTCCTTATCATATATCAAATTTTATCATAGCATACTGTTTTGCTGATTAAGGATACCAATTAAACTCGGACACCAGAGTGAAAAGAGTAGGCGTATTTTGCTGGGGATAACTAAATAATGTAACAGAGTAATACAGAAAACATGCAGTAAGAAAAAAGCAGAATAGTGCACTTAAAGCAACAAACAGGAAAATACAGGGTAATGCATCAAATCATTATTACATGAGAGAGAGAATCGCGATTAAGAAAGATACATCACCACTTGCACACGTTACCATCATCCAGATCCGCAGACGCTGGGGAGCCCCGGTTACAGCGAGGATTTGGAGAGCCTGTCCCGGCAAGTGGGAAATCCTACGCGGTGCGTCCACCCATAGGTGAGGCATCCGAAGTCGCTGCAAACAGGCCCAGCCTTATATACCAGAGATCGGCAAGCCAGAATAACTGGCACCTTTGTTTTGAGCAGAAAATTTCTGGTTTCATTCTCCTGTTGGATTCCACCCAAAGCTTGGCCAGGGCTCGGGGGGGGAACCAAGGGAGTTTCTAACAAGGCCAAATACTTGGGTTCTCAGCCCTGAAGAAGGCTGCGAAAGGAAAGTTGGATACATTCTCTCCTCACTACTGATTATATTTTGTCTTTCACTAGCGAGTTTACATATTTTATTAATGACTACATGCTAAGTTAACAGTTTCAGCTTGGGGCCTGTTGTTCAGGCTGCAGTATTTCAATGCTTTAGCACTTTTTACACCAGCATAAGTGGGTTGTCATAAGTTAGTACAATACCTACTAGCACAATGGTTATCAGTTATAAAATATACAGGATTCATCTATAGGTCAACTCTGGCTTGGGCCTGTTGTCCAAGCCTTAGCACTTCACATACCACATAATGTACCACAATTCATTTTAAGGCTTCATTATTCCAATAATACTTTTTGTATCTAGCCCCTAATAGGGGTTATTGTTTTGTAAGATTTTTTAAACTTGTTTTACAAACTTTACAGTGTGTAACCCCATTTCTTTATGCTTGGTGAAACTCTATGCTTTGTGTCAAATAAGCTAGAGCAGATCTTTTCCTCTTGACTTGCCCCTTCATCTCTTCATGTTTATCTGTCTAGATTACAGTTCTTCAGGCAGAAACTCTGGATTTTCTACATTCTGTAAAGGGATTAATATGCCTTGCTTGCTGAATGAAGCATATTCAGAGCTTATACAATTTTATAGCAAATGGTGTTTCTTTTTTTTAACATCCTTCTTGAAGTAACACTCACCTTTTCAGGTGTCAAAGTAATAATCAGTGTTTTTAAAAAGGTAAAAGGAGCAATTCTAGCAGTAGTTTATATGGACTTGTTTTCAGTGTTCAAAAATAAATAAAGGAGCTACAGAACAAAGCTTGAGTGAGAGCCAGTTCTAAAATTTACTGAGTCATATTAGCTGATTTTTTTTTTTTTTTTTTTTTTTCATTTGTACCAGTTTTGCCCAGTTCTGGGCTTTTCAAGTAGATTTTTTTCAAAAGATGACTTTGTCATGATGAAAACTGAAATGTTTCTACTCAGATATGTCACAAGGTAGTCATTACTTCATTGTCCCCTTTTCATCACTAACTGTTAAAAGATTTCCTTATACCCTACCTCTTTAGCTGAAAGTTGTCACACATTAAACAACAAAGTAATCATGGAATTCCTATGATGCATCTTTTTACTTGGAGCTGAGACCATATTATTTATTAATTTTAGTTCAATAGTATATATCAAATCATCAATAGATGAGTATGAGGTTAATGTAAGGTTGTGACAGGACAAAAGAGAAGATCTGAAAAGTCCCAGCTGATGGAAACCTGAGAAGCAGAGAGCTGACAAGATACTGTTCCTGTGAGTAATTTTCAATGCTTTATTAACTATATGCAGAAATAAATGCATTTCTCATCTACTTCAGAAACCAGAGCAAAGTTTATCACTGATTGAAATAGTCTTTGATGAGGTTTTAATCTATATCATTTAGGTTGCAATTTTTTGTCTGCTCCATGCAGCATATTGAACTGGATCAGAAGTACAGTAAAATGAAAAAGACTGAGGGATTCAACTTGTGCCTTGTTCTTTTCTCTGCTCCAAGCAATAAGTTTCTCTGTTTGCATGCAGAGATGGATATAGGGACATAAAAATTCATCTATATGTGTATGCACAGATTTAGAAACAGGTATATATTTGACTGCACTAGTCATACATCCATTGAAATACAGATTGCACAGTTACATTCACACTGATGACAGCTAATCAAGCAAAAATAACCTAGGTCCTATTTTCATTTTTCTCGAACAGACATATTATTTCAGTAATGCTTGTTCTCCGAGAGAACTGTCATATGTAAGGAAGTCTTTTTTAGAGAATTCAGAGGTATCTTATGGACACCTCATTTCCTTGCCCAATGAGGCAGAACTATGATGAAAAGTTTTTGGCTGGAAGTTAGAGCAGAAGTTTTATGAAATCTCCTTGGGCTGTCTTCTCCTCTCTCACTGACTAGAAAATAAAATTTTCCTGCATATTGAACTCTTGTGTACTTGTATCTGAAGACATTTTTAGAGTAGCTTTCAACACAGCACTTCTTTCCAGACTTCTATTTTGAGATGCTTATCACTGATGCTTTTCACTAGTTTACTGGAAAGAACAATATTCCAATATGATAGCTAGAAGGAGAATTGTCATTCTGAAATTATGGAAACAAACCAGAAATTCCTGCTCACAGCACCATTTCTACAAGCAGTCTTACTGATATAGTGAGGGTGAGATCTGTGTCGAATGACAACAAAAAGCCATGAGGAGATGCAAGTAGCACAATTATCTGTACTTTGCTCTCATTATCTTATTCCAGATGAATAACAGCTGGACAGTATGATGAAACTGTAACTTTTCTTCTTACTGGAGAGCTACTGTATAAAAAGATATTCTGTGGGTAACCTGGCAGAAAGGTGAAGCATTGTAAAAGCTGCTTCTGTGACCATGTCGATGATCCTGCGATTCCATGAAAGTTTGTAACTTTCAGATTGAGATTGGTTTAAGAGAGAAGAGAGTACTGGAAAGAGACTGAATGCTTCTTGCTTTGACTACCATAAGAAATTCTAACTAAAAGTTAGCTTTTGTGTATTTCCACATAAATAAAGACCATAGCTCAAACGTACAAGTGTTTATGATTTTACTCTGTGTACTTTTAAAATAGTGCCTGTACAAAGAGAGATCTGCTTTTTTCTCTATAAGGATAATGAGCTGTCATTTCTTCAAAGTGTGTACTAAATTGGATAGAAGAATAATAGTAATACATTTAATAATTTGGCTTGCCATTCTTAGTACTGAATCCTATTTAATCTACCTCTGCAGATAGTTGTCCCAAATGACATTATGTCCAAATGAAAAAGGAGAGACTACTAGAAAGATTTCCACTGTTACAAGTACTATTCATGTCATGCCCCTTTCTTAAATGTATTGCAATCCCTTGTTAGTTCCACTACAATTAGAAAATATCTTTGTTTTGATAACTAGGAATCTTGTAATTTCCAACCAGTTTATTTTGATTCATCTTCGTGCAAACTATGCTCCTTAGCTGCAATATCTCATTTCTTTCCCCGACATTTATGTTTTCTATGGATACAAAAATCACCTCTTACCCTCTGTTTTAATAAGCTTTTTACTTTATTTCTTTTGAGGATCTCTGTTCCCTTCATAAACCCAGTTGTCTTTCTCCATAACTACTCAGTGTCTTAGTTTCTTTAAATTAAGTCAAGAGTGTCCTGTATAATAAAACTAGTGCTTACCCCTCTGATAAATATCCCTTCTGATACATTCCAGGGTGTGCATTTGGTTTCTCAGGCCCTTCCCACATGAGAGTTCATCATCATACTGAGTTCAGAGCAGCAGATGTAACCAGAGAGTGACATGGTTCACCAGCCCATGAGCAATATTTTTCAGCCATAGATCTGATGACAAGAGATTGGTGGTATTCTGAACATGCAGGTCTTCTGCCTTGAACTGTTTCATTTGAACTCTTAAGTCTCTGGGTGCAAGGGAGGTCAGAACTTCTGTCAAGAAGTTTTCTTCCTGAAAATCTGTGATATTTTTTAATATTTTTAGTTGGATTTTCTTTTCAGCTCTTCACATGAACTACTTTATTATACTACTTTATAGTGTGCTTTAATGTAATTATACTTTTCAATTTTCCTAAGTAGAATTTTGTTGAAACAACTAGTTTGGAAATGAAAGTAAAGCCTGACTACAGATATCTGAGTTTTTTATTTTCTCTTCCACTTTGATAATTCATAAACTATTACAATACACATATTTTAGAAACTTATATCAAACAATATTGCTTAGTACTGAGTCTTACTGAACTAAATAACTCAGTCATCTATCTTTCACTAGCACTTACAATAGGACACAGGTATACAAAATAAAGCCTACAGTATGCAAAGGAATATAGGAGAAAGCATTTGTTTATATTATGGTATTCTTCATGTAGATTTTCAGAAAGATTTATCTAACCAGAAAACTATAATTTGTCCATAAACCTCTTTTGCCAAGGTATGAGTTCTAGAATCCTCTTCTGAATAGATCTTTTCATAAATGAGGGCTTTGCCAAGCAAAGGCAAAGGGTAAGCTCCCAATCAGCATGCAAGTTTACAGTCTTTAGTGTTTGTATATGTCCTCCAAAGTTATTGGAGGCCACAGGCAATGATCTAAAGAATCTGAAGTCATTGTGATACAGAAGTGGGTAATATATATATATATATATACACTAATGAGAAATAGTTGAATGTTGGAAAAAACATACCCTTATACAATTGTTATTAGCATACTTGAATACATTTGCTTTGAATATACTTTCTGTTCACAGTTTATAGTTGAAGAAGACAACAGTTATAGTGAAAGTTCTGTTAATTGTAACTGTAGGAAGAAAAAGTAAATGGAATAATTTTGGGGTTTTGTCACTGGATAATGATATAGCAAATAATAACTATGCATTAAATGTTATTTATGGTTCTGAATGTATTCTATTTCAGACCTTTTACTAGCTTAAACTAAGTTACCACCACCCTTTTCCCTATATCATTTTTGCTGCAAGTTCAGAGAGCACTTTTAGGCTCCTAACTGCCTCATAACTTTGAAAGAAAATTCAGCCTAATATTTTAATGAATAATTAGGAACTGAAATGTAATGCTGCTTGCATGCCTTAGTGTCCATCTTTTCATAAAAAGATGCTGCTGTCAGGAATTGCCCTCCTATTTGACTTGTACACAACTGAGTGCACCATCAGTGTTCAGCAGCCCAGATGGAGCAGCAGGAGGCATTGTGTAAAATGTCTCACAACAGATTACATTATTCTCTACATGGAGAACTGAGCAATCTGTCGTGCCCCTTTAAGGTTTTTACTTAGCAGCTCTGTTGGCTACTGCTTAACAGTGGCAGAAACCTTATTCTACCTATTCTTTGGACAGAGGTTGCCAGCTGGAAGCATATTTACAGCAACAGAGGGGACATGATTTTAGGGAGTCCCTTCGCATGCTTTCAGAAACAGACTCTCTCTTTATTACTTCCTTTCTTAACTGTGTTTGGGGATCTAGCTCCAAATACATTATTCATAAAATGGCTTATATGTGTGTGTTAAATCAAATGAAAAGCTTCCCAGGAGAGGAAAGTGTCCTAATAATGTACACTTATTACGGGAAAGGACACTATCAAGGAAAAGTTACCGTATCTACATCTTTTTAACATTAGTCTGAGTAGCTCAATACAAACTGGAAGGTTGAGAAAAGTCAAGAGAAAAAATAGATGACTTTGGAGTTGTAGTAATTTCGTTGGCTAAACGTCTTTGCAGTTCAGCTTTATGGAAACTCCAGGGTTTCTCTCTACAGCAACTGCAATCGGAAAGGTATACTTAATAACAGTTTTTCAGATACCAAATCAAATGTATTACTGGTGTTTATTGCTACATGTGTAATGGAAGACTAATCTTCACAATCTTAATCTTCATAGTCTTCATAATCATAATCTTCACATCATAATCTGCACAAATAATTGAAAGATCTCTCTTCTGTTTATCAGGGCAGATTTGTTGAATAACCTCAAATGAAACACATACATTACTTTCATGTAATAAAACTATTATTTAAAATAAACCAATAAACTGTATTTTGTGAGATTAGGAAGAGGGTTGCTGTTGACAACGCAATGAATCAATGGGATTCAGCCAGTAAATTCTGGATCCACCCCTGACTTCCTAGCTTAAAATAGAACTAACAGTCCACAGTTTGTTTTGCAGCTGGTAGAATGATTTAGGGAGTGCTCAGAATTTATTTAGAAATTTTCTGCATACATATATTTGAGTTGTCAATGTTACCCAGATCATATGTTTTGCAAATACTGAATGTGTTAAGTTGAACAGACTTTAATCAATCAGATTTGAAAAATAGCAGACCTTTCTGTTGTTATTTTTTTCTGTGTTGGATGATTTCTTATAATCTTTATGAAAAAATGTTAGGAGAACTATTATGGAATGAAAGTAATCTTATTTTTAAAATACAATTTTTTATATAATTATGTTGTGACTAGAAAAAAATTGTGAATGAATAACGTAAAAACCCATATGATGTAAGACAAAATACAGTCCTTGCAAGACCAGGTTTGAGCAGTAAAGACAGTAAAGACCCTTAAGGACAAGAGGTAAATAAGATTTTTAGACATTTATTTCTTCTGTAGGCATGAGTCAGATATCCAAGTTATCCTACTTTTATACGTACAGATATATTAGAAAACAAAGAGTCATCATCTCCAATTCAAAACACATGTAAATTCTCCTCCAGCTTGCTACCTGTGTGTGACATAGTGATACTCTCTATTTGAAACATATTAGCATTATTAGTTCAACTCTACAGAACGGGAACAGAGATAGAAACATTAAACTGGTAGCTTAAAATCTGAGGGAGTCTGCACTAGAAAAGAAAATGTAATCCAAATTGCCATCATGGAGGGTTAGTACAGTAACCATTGGGCAATTTTTCCTCTCTAGAAGCTCTTGCCTTAAAATTTCAGTAACTTCATCTTGCCTGAATGACTACCCAGATTTAAAGTCTTCCAGTTTGTCTTTCCAAGAAGAGATTTAGCAAGGAATGAAAGAGAGAAGGAAACGTACAGGGATAAGAACGTTCAGAGTCTCTTTCAGACAGCGTGATAGTGTATCTGTTGCAGATCTGCAGCTCCTGCAGCCTGTCACACCCCTTCAGTTGTGTTAAGGTTGCATGCACACCTGTTTTTCAAACTTCCAAGTTTATCACAACTCCTCTTTTCAGGAACTGCAGCTCTTCAGAGAGCCAAACTTAAAAATTCTATGCTGACTTTGCTTACTCATCTCAAAATGGCTATAACTTTTTTCTGTATATCTGTGAGTGTGTGTGAACTCGTAAAGAAAAGGAAAGTACTAAGAGCAAGAATATGGAAAATTAAAATTCTGGTAGCAGTAACGCAAAAGGAAAAAGCATACTAAAGGAGGATAATTCCAGAATACGTTTGCAATATTCAGGAAGTAGAACTTGAGTCCCTTTCAATCAGATTATATGTGTTATTAAAATAATATCTACCTGTTCCTTCCAAGAGATACCTAACAGATACTTAATGGGACACTTTTTACCTTGCAAAACTGAAAGTCCAGACAAGGAGTTCTTCTGAATGTCTGCCCTATTTACTGGAAAAAAAGTCTGATGCTGTATTTGCATGTTTATGTTCTGTTTTCTACTTCTTGGCGCTGTGGTCTTCCTTCTGCTGCTTTTGGTAGAAAATACATAAATTTTTGTTCTTGTTACAAATGCATGACACTTCATGCATTTCAAGGGACAAACCAATGTTAGGCTTGCATGCTATATTAGTAAGGGCAAGGTTAAGTATGTTTAAAGAGATACTGTCTATTAGCCTGAAGTGAATTACTGTGGAGATGCTGGATTTCTGCCCAGAGATAAAAAGCAGCTAAGATACCTCTTCAGCTACAGTGTTTAATTATGTATATGTCTTACTATTAATTGTGTGGGCTTGTTCATTTGGTAAAATTGGGAAGTTACAGACAATTTATTCTTTTTGTAGTAAATAAATAAGTAAATATTTAATCCTGAGTCTATTGGGTGAACACTGTCTGTCAGAAGACAGAAAAAGCTGTGACCAAACCAGAGCTACGGATTCTGGCCATCACTTGGCATGAGTGTATTCCACCTAACATAGCATTGCAATCTTTGGTCATGTCATGATTTAACCCCAGCTGGCAATTAAGCACCTCACAGCCACTTATGTCCAATGGGGGAAAGAATCAGGGGGAAAAAAATGTAAAACTCACGGGTTGAAATAAAGACAGTTCAATAGGACAGAAAATGAAGGGATAATAATAATAATAATTAAAATATACAAAACAGGTGATACATAATACAATTGCTTATCACCTGCTGATTAATGCCCAGTCAATCCCATAGCCACAGTGTCCCCTGGCCAACTCCCCCCGTTTTATAAACTGTTTGTAGTGCCGAAAACAGGCTGGGCATAACATCATATGGTACAGAATACCCCTTTGGTTCATTTGTGTCATCTGTCCTGGCTGTGTCCCCTCTCAGCTTCTTATGCCTCACCAGGCTCCACTGGCAGGGCAGTATGAAAAGGTGAAAAGTCCTTGACTTAGTATAAGCACTGCTTAGCAACAACTAAACATCAGTGTGTTATCAACATTATTCTCATCCTAAATTCAAAACACAGCACTATACCAGCTACTAGGAAGAAAATTAACTTTATTCCAGCTAAAACCAGGACAGGTCATCTGCTTTCAAACAGAAACAACGCAGAAAGACCACTGATGATATTTTCAAAATTATTTACCAGTTCTTGAGGAAAGCTTTTATGAGTTTTTGAGCACATATTAGCTCTCTTGAATGTCTGGGGTGTCTAAGGCCATGATCTCCACACTTTAGTTATGTTTTGATTCGTTGGTTTATAATTTAATTTGATGCCTTCTGCTTTTTTAATAATGACAATCAGTGAATTATTTTTGTTCACCAACTCTATGCTAATCAATAATTTACATTGCATGTACATTGTCAGCAAAACTAAAGAATTTCCTCATTGAGCTGGTTGTAAAGGGATTGCTGAATTTCAGTGATCAAAGAAAGATACCCGGAATGCTTTAAAGTTCTAATACAAATAATGTGAGAAGCATATTGGGGCTTAACTTAGAGTTTTGATCAAACTTGAGCATACAAGATAATCTTTAGGACCGGATCCCTGACCTTGTATTCAAAACTGCTATTTAAGGCAGAAATATATCTATGTACATCTGAGAAAGGACTTCAGAACTTGTTACTTTGAAAATTTGAATGTTTGGCCATTTATAGCTATTCCAATTGCCAGTAGAACAGGTACTTTGGTAGCAAGTTTGGTAGAATACATTCTAGAATTAAAATAAAATGAACATAAGGAAGTCAATATCCACATGCTTCCATGTCTCCACAAGTGTCTAACATCACCAGAATACTTACATTTATTTTCTTCATTAGGTCCTCAAATACTTTTTTTTCCCTTGTTCACCTGCACAGCATATGGAGAGGGTTGCATTTATTCTTGATTGCATAATCATGATAATTATTTCCTCACCCCATCAACCAAGAGGTTGTACAAATAACCTCCAATTTGTTAATGTCCTGGTTTAGCTAGGATAGGGTTAAGTTTCCCCAGCAGTGGGGGGAAGCTCTAGCTGGGTTATTCAATACCATGCTGACATCACATCCTGGCGCCCAAGCGCGGGAGCGCGGGAGAGTCGGTGAACGCAGGTGTTATGCCATCTCTCTGCTCTCATCGCTGTAGTGGTAGATATCTTGCTCTGTTCATTGTTATTACTGTTATTGTTATTGTTATTGTTGTTGTTTGTTTTGTTGCTGTTGCACTGTTGTATTAAACCTCTCCTTATCTCAGCCCCAGGGCTTTGTATTTCACTCCCTTTGTGGGGGAGGGGCAGTGGCCGCATGGTGTCAGACCCCGGCAGGACCTAAACCACCACAGTTAAGCACAAAATGGATGATCTCAGAATTGTTCTTTATTCAAATGGTATTTTGTCATTATCAACTTGCATTAAGTTATCACTTGCTTGTTGCAAATCCTCTGTTCCAAGGCCTAGTGTTCAGAAACAAGTAGTATTTGCTCTGAAGAGCTGTGCTATACCATAGCACAGTGTATTATCAAGTAATTAAGGGCAATAGGATCAATATTTTGGTTACTGCTGAAGCCCCTACGTCTAAACTATACATTGTTTCAGTGTTCTATCTCAGACAAGATTTATCCTGCCCCCATAGACCAGCAGTCCTCTCCATGTATCTGATGGGAAGTTGTCTAGAGAACTAAACATGTCTTATTTGGGTGGGAGCACATTTCTTCACCTGAAGCAGACCTTCTGGTTCAGTTTTCTCTGTAACGTATTTTGTTTGCGCTCTCTGAAAACATTCTGCAAACCAGTTTTCAGTAAGGAGAATGATTGAGGAATTTGCTTCAAAATGATGCTACTGAACCAAAATCCAGATGTAAATACAGCCACAGGCTTCCAGATTATGCTCCAAATAATATTATACACCATACTGCTATATCAGCATTACCTCATAAAAGTATTATGCACTTTTAGTGTTAACTATAAAAGTATTAAACTTCTCAACTATAAATTGTGGAATCAGATGACCATACTTCTGAAACACACTATGTGTTCAAAACCCTTCAGGAATCGAGACAGACATAGACTTTATTTTATTTGTAAATATTGAAGGAAACCAGTAGAAACTGACTCTATTATAGTATAGTTCTCTAAGTCTACAAAGTTTTTTTAACTGTCCTTTCTGCTAACAGTCATTTTGCCTTCATCATCACATTGTACACATGGTGAACTTTAATTCTTGAACAGCTGGATAGAAACACTGTCTCCATGAAAAAAAAAAGTCTAGAAAAATCATGAATTAGGCAGCATTTTTAATGAGTCAGGGACAAAGAAATATGCAGTATTCTCCCCACACCATACAACAAAAAAACAACATATGTTCACAAGAAATAATGGTGTGAACCATTAGTCACAAAATGGTTCACACATAAGATACATTAACATTCAAAACAGAGATGGATTATAAAATAAGCTAATTAGTAACACCACCTACAGTGGTGAAAGAAAGTTCAGGAAGGTTTGAGATAAATGGAGAAGCTGAACAAGAGGAAGCTTTACAAAGAAATCGGAAGAGTATCATGATGTAAAGATACACTAAAAAGTGCAATTGCTACCTTTTCTCACTAGAGGGAGGTAAGTCTTAATACTCCTTACTAGAGTGCTCTGCAAATGTGCTGGCTAGAGAAAAGATACCAAAGAAATGTTTACCCATCCACATTTGGGTATGTGTTTTGCCATGTTTTCAGGACTCCTTATGCACTGACTAATACTCTATACATATGGCAAAAAGGCAAGAAACAATTATCTTGTAATGAAGTTGAGCAGAAAGCAAAAGATAGCAAGTTTAAATTGAGCACTGAATTGCGCTATCGTTTGTACCAAGAGTAAATGAGGCCTTATGCAATAGTAGCCCCCTTCCCATTATAGACTCCATTTCCTTATGATGTAGGTGTACTATCATCCATGAAGTCACTGTCAGCTATGACTTGCTTACCAGGGAATGAGAGAACCTGTGATTCTAATCCCTTTAAAAGCACTCATCTACAAATATCATTAACTAGTACAGTTAAAAAAAAAAAAAAAAAAAAGTGTTTTCTATGCAGTAAGTCAGTCACGTTGGAAGTTTCTGCATATTCCCACTAGCTATTCTGTTGGGGAGACAGAAAATAAAGGAATCTTTGCAAATAATTAAATTTTATTAATTAATTATGAGGAAGGCATGGTAATGTACCTCCAGAGTGTAAGCGCATTGCGTATTTTGCTAATTTTGCTATACTTTTTTTTTTAAAAAAATCTTTATACTTTGCACTCAAGCCTGGATTTTCTTATAATTTTAATTGAATCACTGAAAGATGATTAAATGCATTAGAAAATCTGGTATTTTCTTAAATGAAAAAAGGTCCAATATTTAGGTGCAGAACAGAGTGGTTTTAATACAGCTTATTACCTTCAGCTCCTTTCTGTAAGCCTGTAAGGGTGTCCCCATGAATTAACGTACCATGCAAGGGATATTTTTTGATCACTCTCTTCAAGCACGCTGTTCTTACCAAAGATTTTCATTGACCTTCGTTTCTGATCTCCAGCAAGAAGGAAGAACAGCTTTAATTTACTTTGTCCATAAATTAGTATAATTAATATTTTAAAGGTTTCATACACCTAACCCATGGATTCTTAGTGATACAACTAGCCTTCCTGTCTGCATTTTGTCAATAAATTTCCTGTTTACAACTTTTCAGGTGGCAAACCTAATCCACCCAGCTGGGAAAACCATTCAATATCTTCACCTGAAAAATGTAGGGAAGAAAAGAACTCGTGGCATAGCACACGGAAATTAAAATTTCTGTTAATTGCTTAGGTACATCAATTATTAAATGTGCAGATTGCACTGAGGTTCATTTCAGAGGAATCTTGACCCCAAGTAGTATTCATACTGAGCAGCTGAAGGACAGGACATGACACAGACATGAATTCTGGCTTGCTGTGTGAATTGTTACAAGATCTTGGTTGATTTGGCAATCTGATAACAGAAGAGTACACAGAAGAAAGACTGAAGCCAAATTATAGTCAGATGTAGTTATAAGGTAAATAAGATTTCCTTTTGCTCTGTCTTCAGAGTGAGCAAACACAAATGCTTTTTACTATGACTAATAATCTGGATGTAGGGGCTTCTGAAGGTGGAAACAGTTCTAATGCAATAGTTTAGTTGAAGTAATACTAGAATGGTAAAAGATCAAATAGACAAGGCAGTAAAAAGAGTACTTTTTAAAAAATCTCCAATAGGAACAAAAGCATGAATAGTATAGCAGCGATGTAAAGAGGCACTTCCAGTCAAGCTTGAAAAACAAAATGAGCAGCTTTTGAGAGTGGGAGAATTCACTTGCTGTATCTTCAGATTTAACCATCTATTTCAAAGTTATCAAGTTTTTTCTTAGTTTTGCATTTTAATATAATTAACTCTTTTTCATTATGCCTTGAAATATTACACAAACTTCAATGAGATTATAAATGTATTCCTAAAAGAGCAGTGATCCAAAACAGAAGGCACTGGTCAATATAAAAGTGACACCAAAGTACTGTCAGAAATCCTTAAGGCAATTTTTGCATGAAGAATAAATTTCTTGGCAATCTCAGACCAGGCAGAGACCTTCAAATGAACTTTACACAGGTTCCCAAACAGATTATAGCCTCTTTCAATGATTACAGTGCAAGACTGAAGCTTAATTAGTAAGCAGATTAAATTTCAATGTGATCTTTGGGTCACTTTCTAAAACAGAGTAATTTTCATCATCAGTCCTGTTTTAAACTTTTGAGTACTTTATAAAAACGGTTATCTTTTTCTTGTCATATCAAGTAGCTTTCCTTTCAGTGAGAAAAGTTAGTGTGAAAGAAGAATGAACAATATCTCCTTAAAGTCTCCAAATCTCCTTTTTCATGCTTATGTATTTGCAGAGCAATATTTGCAGTATTTGCAGATCCAAAAAAAGGTTCTGTTTTAAAATGCTCTGTTAAGGAAAATGTAGAATATATTAACACAAATTTTGCATTTGTCAGAGGTCCATTTTTTCCAGTAATACTCAAACATGTATAGAATATCTGCAGTCTTAGAGCCAGATTTCAAAAATTTGATCAGATGTCCACAGATATTACTGGTGTCTATGAGCCTGTGAAAAATGCAGTCGGTAATTTCTGTACCTTTCAGTGCCTAACTACCTTGAAAAACCTGGTCAATTTTTTCCTCACTATTTTTAATGTAGATGCCCTTCCTGTGTTTGTCTTAATCCTCCCAATGCTACATGAACAAAAAGAGAAAAAAATTATGACTGATGCAGCAGCATTTTTTCCAGTAACTCCTATGAATTTTAAAGCACTCCATGCTTACAGACCTAGCTAATTAGGCACTCAGAGACAATGTTAAAGCAAATTTCAGTGTGCAAAGAAACAAACATGTGAACTGAAAGAGATTTGCCTCTCTTAATCTATTTGTCTTGTTTTGCTTTTCTCCTTTTTCTACCCCTCTGACAAGTTGCTCTTTTTCATTTTGTTTTTCATGCTCGACTGAAAATGCCTACTCCATGTTGCTACCGTACTAGCCACATTTCTGTTATTATTGACAAAAACATAAGCTCTCTTTACTGCCTTGTCTGTTTGGTCGTAGCTTAACTTTTATCAATCTAGTATCACTTCAACTAAGCTGCTACGTTAGAACTTTCTCCACCTTCAGAAGCTGCTACATCCAGAGTATTACTCAAAGCACAAAGTCTTTGGGGTTTTCCACTTAACGCTTTTGCAACTTCTACCTATTTTTTAGCAGTAACAATATCTCTACTCAGTAAAAAACTATAAAGGTTTCGTTGTGGTTTGGAGTGTTCTCAGCCTCCTTCTGTCTAGTGAGTTTTGCAGAGGAGTTCTTGAATCTTTCTTTTTTCTGCATCACTGCTGCTTCCATAGGCAAAGAATGATAGGTGAGAAAATTCTTCCTTTTAGAGAATCATTCATGACAACTTCAAGACTTCCCCAATTCAAAATAAGGGAGTCAGCAAGAAAAAAACAAGTTTTTATCAATTTACATTTACATTGCCTATTATCAACAGAACAGTTCTAATAAGTTAATTTGATACTGCATATACAATTATCATATAAGTAACTTCTCTTGGACTGCTATACAGTTTAGATAAATCTCAACTGCCTGAAAAGCTCTGGCCCGTGACAAGAAGACTCACCATCAACATTTATAAAATAAAAGTTTAAAAATGGTGTGTCCTGAAAATGCACATGAATTAAGAGGATCTTGAAAAGAAATAGAGTTTTAGAATCATATTGCCGTCACAGTTCAAGATACAGTTTTGGATAACTGCATCTAAATGGCAATCAAGAACCAGGTCATTGCACTGGGTTTATGTGGCAAGGTTTTGGTAGTAGGGAGGGTCAAAGGGGTGGCTTCTGTGAGAAGACACCAGGATCTGCCTCCATGTCAGACAGAGACAGTTTAAGCTGTCTCCAAGACCGCTGGCCAAAGCTGAGCCCAGCAGTGATGTTGGCAGTGCCTCTGTGATAAACATACAATCATAGAATCATAAAATGGATCAGGATGGAAAAGACATTTAAAGATCATCAGGTCCAATCCCCTGCCATGGGGAGAGACATCTTTCACCAGATCAGGTTACTCAAACTGACCTTAAAACATTTCCAATGATGGGGCATCCACAACTTCTCTGGGCAACCCGTATTAACAATTCACCACTCTCATTAATAAAGAATGTCTTACTCATGTCTAGTCTGAACAGAATCACAGAATCACAGAATCATCTAGGTTGGAAAGGACCTTGAAGATCATCTAGTCCAACTGTTAACCTAGCACTGACAGTTCCCAACTACACCATATCCCTAAGCGCTATGTCAACTCGACTCTTAAACACCTCCAAGGATGGGGACTACACCACCTCCCTGGGCAGCCCATTCCAACGCCTAACAACCTGTTCTGTAAAGAAATACTTCCTAATATCTAGTCTAAACCTTCCCTGGCACAACTTGAGGCCATTACCTCTTGTCTTATCGCTCATTATGTAGTTAAAGAGACTCATCCCCAGTTCTCTGCAACCTCCTTTCACGTAGTTGTAGAGGACAATGAGGTCTCCCCTCAGACTCCTCTTCTCCAAACTAAACAGCCCCAGTTCCCTCAGCCGCTCCTCGTACGACATGTGCTCCAGACCCTTCATCAGCTTTGTTGCCCTTCTTTGGACACGCTCGAGTAATTCAATGTCCTTTTTGTAGTGAGGGGCCCAAAACTGAACACAGTAATCGAGGTGCGGCCTTACCAGTGCCGAGTACAGGGGCAAGATCACTTCCCTGTCCCTGCTGGCCACGCTATTTCTGATACAAGCCAGGATGCCATTGGCCTTCTTGGCCACCTGGGCACACTGCTGGCTCATGTTCAGCTGGCTGTCAATCAACACCCCCAGGTCCCTCTCTGACTGGCAGCTCTCTAGCCACTCCTCCCCAAGCCTGTAGCGCTGCTGGGGATTGTTGTGGTCAAAGTGCAGCACTCGGCATTTGGCCTTATTGAAACTCATCCAGTTGGCCTTAGCCCATTGCTCCAGCCTGTCCAGATCTCTCTGCAGAGCCTCCCTACCCTCGAGCAGATCAACACTCCCACCCAACTTGGTGTCGTCAGCAAACTTACTGAGAGTACACTCGATCCCCTCGTCTAGATCATCAATAAAGATGTTAAACAGGAGTGGCCCCAAAACTGAGCCCTGGGGGACACCACTCGTGACCAGCCACCAACTGGATTTAACTCCATTCACCACCACTCTTTGGGCCTGGCCATCCAGCCAGTTTTTACCTACCTTCTTTCAGTTTAAAACCATTATCTCCTTGTCCTGCCACTACAGGCCCTGGTAAAAAGTCTTTCGCCATCTTTCTTATAAGCCCCTTCTACATATTGAAAGGTTGCAATAAGATCTTCCTTGATCATTCTCTTCTACATGCTAAACAACTCCAACTCTCTCAGCCTTTCTTCAGAGGAGAGTTGTTCCAGTCCTCTGACCATTTTCATGGCCCTCCTCTGGACCTGCTTTAATAGGTCTATGTCTTTCTTGTACTGGGGACCAAAGCTGGATGTAGTACTCCAGGTGGGGTCTCATGAGCAGAGTAAGGGGGAGAATCACCTCCCTCAACCAGCTGACCACACTTCTTTTTATGCAGTCCAGGATATGTTTGGCTTTCTAGGCTGCAAGTGCACATTGCTGGCTCATGTCTAATTTTTCATACTCTAGTATCAAGTCCTTCTTCACAGTGCTGCTCTCCATCCATTCATTGATTCATCATTTCATCATTCATATTTAAGAAAGGGTAAAAAATGTTACACAGCAGCTGTGAAAGACGAGTGAGAGAATGTGAGACAAACAGCCTTGCAAACATTGTCAGTGAAGGAGGAAGAGGGGGGAGGTGTTCCAGGCACCAGAGCAGAGATTCCTTTGTGGGCTGTGAAGACCATGGTGACAGAAATTGTCCCCCTGCCTCTGTGGAAAACCATGCCAGAGCAGATATCCACCATGCAGCCCATAGATGACCCCACAATGGAGCAGGCTGCTGACAGGAACTGCCGCCTGTGGAGAAGAGCCCTCACAGGAGTGGGTTTTCTGAAAAGACCTGTGGCCCATGGGGGATCCATACTGGAACAGTCTGTTTGTGAAGAACTGTACGCATAGAAAGGACACATGCTTGAGCAGTTCTTGAAGAACTGCAGCATGTGGAAAGGACCCACATTGGACAAGTTCATGAAGGACTGTATCCCATAGGAGGGGTCCTACACTAGAGCAGGGGAACAACATGAGCAGGAAGAAGCAGCAGATATGAAGACTAATCACAATGCCCATTCCTCATGTCCCCTGTACTGCTCAGTGGGGAGAAGGTCAGAGTCAGGAGTGAAATAGAGCCTGGGAAGAAGAGAAGTGAAGAGAAGGTGTTTTAAGATTTGTTTTTATTTCTCACTACTGTACTCTGTTATTAAATGGCAATAAATTAATTTTTCCCCAAATTGTGTCTGTTTTGCCCATGACATTAATTGGTGAGTGATCTCCCTGTCCTTACCTCAACCCATAAGCTTTTCCATCATATTTTCTCCCCCTGTTCTTCTCAGGAGGGGGATGGGACAGCTTGGTGGGGTACCTGCCAAACAGACAAGGTCAATCCACCACAGACATTCACACTCTATTTGCAAAGTTATTTGAATTAACAAATTTATTTGGAACCTCATAATTTTACCATATGGAATAACCTTTACACTTTCTTCTCTTTATAAAGTCTCCTTTCCCCTTGGATTTTAGAGGAAATTCAGGTTTTTTATTTGCATTGTGTATCTAAAAATTGACATTATTTATCTTATGTCTCTAATTAAAATTCTGAACACCTGTTTGTTCTTTTTTAGTTCCAGTTTGAACATTACCTGTATTGGTTTAAAGTGTGTTAACTCTCAAATATCCTTACATACAATTCTGTCACTTAAATAAATAAAAATGTGACATCTATAATTTCTGAAATACAATTTGTGATTAGATTTAAATTTTTAAATGTAAATTAGGTTGAGATACAAGTGATTCTTAAAGTACATGTAAATATTTTCATTTGATTATAAAAAGTAATTATGTTGACAAGCAATATGTTTGAAAGTGAAAGTGGTGTTATGAAAAATTAATGTAATCATTGAACTGCTTGATAGCTCTTGAAAATATCATAATAAAATAAATTAAGGAGATGTCACTTTGCAGAGTAGAAAAAGCAAGGTTTGGACAAAAGTAAATGTTCTAAGAAAATCAAATTATATTATGGAAAAGAAAATGTTGTCACACTCAAATAGAGGCTTTAGACATTTATTTCTGACAGACACATCACATAAAATTCCCATACTTCTGTGCCTGGAACATGTTACCAAAAAAAAAAATTGCTGCAAAGTGGTTAACTGGAAATATCCATTGGTTTAAAACAGACCTTTAATGCATTTTCTGTCATGAACCTGGGCTTACCTAAGTGATCTAGTCAACCAAATTCTTCACTCATTCCTAGAAGTCATGTTCCCAGAGTTTAGTTTCAAAAAACTTTTGGAACTCATACTAGACCAAACAATGGAGCATCATGTCCATGAAAAAAAGTAACCCTGTAAAAAACATAATAACAACTATTTGGACCCAATAGAAGAATACTAGCCATAGAACTAGGTGTTCAGTTTCTCTATAGAGTGTAACAGAAGGATCAAACATCTCTGAATGGTATTACAAAAAGTATGGTGATGTACTACAAGTATGGCAATGCATTTAGCCAACAAGAGGTGCTAAACACAAGGATTTGCATTATAACATTGCCTTACACTGAGATTAAATGTGTGGGTCAATGCTCAGGTAGGTGTATACTTCTGCTTCTGCTTTTAAATATATATGTATACTTCTGCTTTTGGCACCCAAAAGAACTTGGGCAGAATGTAAATGCTTTGTCCAGAAGTGTAATTCAAAAAACCACTGATCACTTATTGCTCAAGGTTGAAACAAAGGTCTACCTGATGTCTTCAATAACATATTTCTGCATGCTCAATACTGATTAACAACCTGAAAGTCTAGCTCCTGCTTAAGGTCCATTGATATCCACAAGGAAGACTTCAGAATGGTTCAGCCCATGGTGGCAGGATTGCTCTCTACAGTATGCACTTTCTTTTCAGTGGGCACTTTCTATTTCCCGTCTCATCAACAAGGTGATGATGTCATCACACACCACAGTAATTCAGAAAATGGAAGTCATAAGATCTGTTCTATGACCAGACTACAAAGCCGTATCTTGCACATCCCAAGAGAATGTGTAAGCAGAGAGAGGACCAAAGTACACTCTTCCTGTTTAGATTTACTAGATAGAGAGGTCAGGGGGAGGAGAAAAAGAGAAAAAAGATCTAGTAGCTGAGCATCAGGGCAGTTGTGTTCTGATCTCTGCACTCATGATTGAGTACTTTTAATTGAATTATTTAGATTAAAGAATAGAAACAGTCAGAGTGAAAGGACTGAAATACAATACTTGTCTTTAGATAAACCCTGAGTACTAAACAAGAATTACCCTGTTGATGCTTTATACACCTTCTGAAATAGTTTCTTTTATATTAGCCTTACAAAGCAAAACTAGAAAGGGTAGATCTACATGGCTATATTTAGAAAAGCAATCAGGAGCTTTGATTAAGAACCAGCTCTTCAGTTCTGAAGCCTAGGATAATTATATGGTTTCTTTTTAATATTGGGCACCCCGGACCACAGACAAAGAGCACCACACTTGCTTACAATCCACCATGTCAACACTGAGGAAGGCTGGGACAGCCAGCGAGCAGTCCAGGAGCTAGGGCCCATCTGCAAAGCAGTCTTCCCTGCCCCCTGAGTATTCTGATTGATTGGGGCTGAGAAACTGAGGAAAAATGAAAGGAGGAGCTAAAAATTCTATGCTGCTTTTCATAGGCCTCACTGGATCAAAGGCAGTACAGTACAAGCAATATGAGATGGTCTGACCCTCAAATATGTGGCTATGTTTCCCAAATGCATGGTAACTGTTTACCCTTGTTCTCACACAAAGTGAAATGTTATTGCACATAATAGAAAAATAATGTTTTTTCTGGTAGTGGGCCAAAAGTTTTCATGGAGGTCAAATTTTGAAGACAGCAGAGAACAGTGACATAAAATGGGCAGAATTTTAGAACCTTCATTAGTAGTGGAAAAGTGAGGCAAATTATGCTATCAGAGCACAGACTACAGTCCCAGTGTTCTTAGAAAATTAAATATTCTTTTCCTTGTAAATGGAAAGCATCTGTATCATATGGCATGTATTTTAAATATGTATGTGGTTATGAACTTTGAAAGCAAATCTAAATCTTTAAGTATGACAGTATTTTTAATATTCTATATCTTAGTGTACATACTATTGAATTGAGTAGACAGTCAGCAACTGATCAGGTTTCATGTTACATACAAAACAATATGTAATGCTACCTCTAGCTGAACAATACTTATCAACATTTTATTACTGAGTCCTTTTCTTCTTGAATAATTGCAAAATGACAGGAATATGTGCACACTCTCGAGGACTGACAACAAAAAAAAAAAAAAAATGTGGATACTTGGTCTGTAAAATGAAAGAAAATAAAGAAGAAACAAAGGGCAGAGTGGAGCTTGTTAGAAAAGGATGACAGAAGTCTAAATAATTTGAAGAAAACATAATTAGGTTATAGATATAGAAAAAGCAAACTTTGATCTTTCAAAGGATAAAGGTAGTATAGTTCAGTCCATGCAGTCAAATAATGACAAATCTTTGGAAAGAGTAATATAGCAAAAACATGTGTAACTCAGGATAAGAAAGAGAGAATAATTAAATGTTATATTAGTTATGAATGATGGGGAATAGTATGTCTAAGAAGAGTTTATTGACTCCATTTTAGATGGGACTGAAAGTTGGTTATGACTTTGATATCTCAGAAGCATGTTGTAGTCAGCATAAATGGATGAGACCAGGGCAAAAAAAAGCAAATGAAAAATGTTAATTTTACTAATGCAAATAAAATATAGGAAATAAAACTATTTTGAAAATGAAGTAGATATAGAGACTGATACATAATATGAAGGATGCAGTAGCAATCAATATAATTAAAAGCATATTATTAAACCAGTTCAACAACAGTAATAAAATTCTATGAAATTATTTTCTTGTCACTAACACACGGAATTCAAAATTACAAATTCCCTGTTCTGCTACAAGACACAGGAACACTACTTTCTTATTACTTACTCTTCATTTCTACCACTAGTTTTTCAAAGACAGGCTAACATCTTTTTGTTGCTGATTTTTTTTGCATTTTAGTGCAAATGGCATTTATGAAAAAGATGCAGGATTAAAAAATACAGTATTGAAATACTATATCAAAAGTATAATCAGCTGGGAGCCGGAGATAACCAAATCAAACTCATTCTTGGATATCATAATACTTTCATATTTTTGTTTTTATGTCAGGTGATTGAATGTCTTCTATGCTACCTACTTGGGATTTTGGGCTACATTTGGGGTCCTTGCAGAACTGGATTTTTGATTAATCTGTGTCTGTGGTAGCTCTATCATAAATTCATTAGCATGCCAATAATAATATTTAGAAGTTTTATTTCCTGAGAGTTCAAAAGAGCTAAGAGGGTAAAATAATAGTATTATTTTAAATGTGGGTTAAATACAGCATACAAAGTTGAAGTGACACACTGAAAGCCAACAGCAGAGCTGTAGATAAAATCCAGATTCACTAAGCCTCAATTAAATCAGAAATACTGGTTCAGATTCCTTCCCAGGGCACACCATATCATTTTATTAATAGAGTTGTATTATTTTTAGAAGTTTGCTTTTGAAAATAGAAGTACTTATCACTGGACTAATTAGAGGGGAAACTAATAGCTGAATATAATGACTCTGTTCCAGTGGAAGAAGTGACACTGACCCAAACACTAAAGCAAAACAGACACGCTTTGGTATTGATGGCTACTGATTTCTTTGTTCCATTGCATGCTGTATATAAAGTAATGATATAGGAGATTATATCCTTATTGTTTAATAAAATTTGGCTTGTACCTAAGGAAAATGATTCTTCGTACCTAAGGAATCTAAATTCTATTTCCAGCTCTGCCACAAATGTCCTGTGTGATTTAGGACTACCTTTCCGTCTCACTGAGATGCAGTTGACTTGTCAGTAAAAATTTCTTAATGTCTCTGAGACAAAAATAGAATTTCTAAAAATGTTTGGGATCAATGTTTTAAAGGTTCTATGATATTTTTATCAAAAGCAGTACTTGCTTCGCTTAAATAGAAATGTTGCATCAGTGCTATGCTATCTGACTACACCTTTTCTGTGTTGTATAGAGATCTTGCAACTGCCTTTGATTGTTTTGGTGTAGTTAATACAAACAGATACTATTAATATAGTTTTGTCAAGAATTATTAGGAAATATTTTTATTATGTGATTAACAAACTTCAAACTGTACATATGCGTTAGAATTTATAGTAAATTTGTACAATGACATGAGTGTTGCTAATGTACCATGAATATCTGAATAACATTAATGTAATGATAGCAAAGGTCTCAGTCTCTTTAACAACTGTAATTAAGTCATTTGTCTATTTTATATAATTATGAATTTTTCTTCACGTTAGCTAAAAAAATATAGGGAATCTTTCTTTCTAATGCAAACAACTATGACCATAATTATTAACCTGCATGTACAAGGCTGTACGGCCTGTTTCACAAATAAAGATCAGAGGCATAATCCATAGCCCAAGCAAATTTAACATGATACCAAAAGTTACCTCACAGAAAAATAAGAAAAGAAAGATTGAGCAATGAAGAAGAACAATACAATCATGCAGAACTACAAAATGAAGAAAAATAATTCAGAAAGTTAAAACATTATCTCATTAGGCAGCCTCTAATTCCTGAAGATTTATAAAGCATTTCCTCCATCAAAAGTTTATCTGAAAATTTTTCACTACATAGCTTCTTTCTCTACAGCAGATTGACCACTGGTATAACTTGATATAACAGTTCTTAATTTTAAATGCAAAAATAAGAAAGTTTTATTATTTCTCTTCCAGGTGAGTATATGTGCTAATGACTATATTAATTCAGGTTTTTTTCAGGCTACACTTTTTTAGGTTAAAATTGACTTCTAATAAGCCTTTGAATGAAAGCAAGGAGACTTAGAAAACTGTCTTCTAAGGAGTATTATATATTCAATGACAAATACTGTTAAGGAACAGCTTAATCTAGCAAATTTTGCCCTTATATATTTGCCAGTGTTGAGGATGTTGAATAAACAAGTAGAAGCAATGTTGAAATTTTACAGCTCTAGGCCATATTTTCAACAAGCCTGCTAATTAGCTTAGAACTAATTAGAACTAATAAAAAGCAGCACTCCAAACACTTTGTGGTTTATTTTATTTTTATAGGGAAGGTTAGAAGTTTAGGGTAACCATTTGTTTTCAGGCCTAAAGAAAAAGCCAAACAAATATTCAAGGTTACTGGAGCTTTTTAAAGGGATATAACTCACTGGTAAGGAGTGTGTTTCTTTCTCTTCCTAGCAAACCCAGTACATATGGTATTAAAAGGTTCAAAAGACTACTAGCCCTTACTTTGCCGACTTACTCTTGTAAAATACTTCTGGGAAAAATCCAGTTCTGATCATTTATGTCCACACAGTCAATATAAAAAACAATAAAAGGTTTTATAGCTGTCTAAATCTTATTAATATGCCTAACATTAATACAACAACTGATAGGCAGTTTTTAATGTTTCCAACCTGAATTCATAAAGAATGCAACCAAACTGCAAATATATTTTGTGTCTTTAAATTTATGCTGGCTGTTGAAAACACTAATGAAATCTGATCTATGTTAAGAGATGAAGGGGAGCTAGCTCCTTATTAGATAATTTTGTATACTCTAAACTGTAAGGTAGACTTTGTTTTAATTAATGAACTGAAATATTGCTGTCCTAAAGCTTCTTCATCATTTTTACAGTATCCTGAAAAGTATTAACTAGAAATACAGATTCTACATGATCATACTTCATTTTATATACTGACAGTGTGAACAGGCAGCTTCAAGAGTCAAAAGCTCTCTTGCATTTCAACTGAAGGCTTTGGGATATAAAAGTAAATCCTCTAAATACTATTAATGGATGCTTTGTTAGGCAATAAAAATTGCTGCATACAATGTGTCATGAACAGAAACACAGTCCATAACCCTACCAGGATAACCTCAGTCAGGGACCTTCAGGTTTCCTCTCACTTCCCTCTAGTCATCATCTAGGAGAAGCCCCTAAGGGAGATGATGAATGTGAAGGTCATCACCTGTGTGACAGTCAAACATATTCCTCAGCAACAGGAGAAATTTTTTTACGGGAATTTTTTTTTCTCATCTTTTAAAGTACTTTTCATCACTTTGACAAGTGACTTTAGAAGGGGTCAGTAAGTAATGCTGGGACTCAATGGTCCCCTTTTCTTGGTTCAAATCTTCTGGCCTACCTTCAGTTTGAATAAACACTTTCCATACATCTATTAAACCTTTCCAAAAAGCCTTAAGAGGATAATCACACACAGAAAAGAAAAGTCTGGGGCTTTCATGTAATTGTCCCCCAGAACTGTGGGAAGCTTTAACCCTTCCCTACCTTACAAGTTTTTCACATGCCCAGAATATTTTCTCAGTGTCAGTTTTCCTGATCAGCAGCTCTGCATTCTCTTTATGAGATCACTGAAGTTCTTATCTTTAACAAGTTAAACAAAAATTTTTTATCATTGTTTGATTCATCCCTGCTGGAATTTGTGTCTTTAAGCTGCAGACTGCAAATGGTAATATGCACAATAGAGGTTTGTTACGGATTCTGAAAACTACCTGGTCCTTTCCCAAATTAGAAAAAGTCCATAGAGTAATTGGAATAAAAGCTGGTTATTTCCCTTTTTTATAAAAATAATGTCTGGCTGACGTACAGATTTCCTGCTAAACATTGGGATATAGCCTTTACACCAGGTATTTGGAGTCGTAGCTAACTGCATGGAGTTGAGTACTACTGAAGCAAATACCTGCCTCACAGTGGCTACTATTCACAGTGGAAGACAACACACTAAGCTAGACCTTAGCCTAGTCCTAAGCAAATTCAGTGAAAACTTTAAAAACATGTTACATGTTTTCTTCAGGTGTAATCAGTACAGGAATTTTCAAGGAAATTGTGCTTAAAGACAGTAGGGACAAGAAAATTTGAGATAGAAGAAAGAAACGAAATGCAGTTATTGCTTTGAAAGGCACTTTTAAATGACCCCAACTGCAAAAATAATGGTTTTGTTTTCATATTTTATTAAAAAAAACCCCTTTATTTTCTCAATAAATTCACTGTCTTTGAAATGGGTATTCTTCAAGACAGAAATAGTAGATTTTACTGGTTGCAACCATGACTGGGAGCAGACTAATACTCTTCATAAAATCACTTAGTAATTCATCGTGGCCTCACACTGAACAAAATAAACAAGTTACAGTAGATCATACGGCAAGTTTGATAGGTTACAAAGAAAGCCATCAAAAAATATATGGATTTTGTAAGTTATTTCATTTAGAGATGGGAGAAAAAAAAAAAAAAAAAAAAAAAGGAAAAAAAAAGCTTATGTCCAAACACAGAAATTAAGTTTTCACAGAACAGAACAATGTATAAATTCAATCCTACCCTGAAAACATAGCTAGTTCATGGGAAAAAAAAAAAAAGATATTATTTCATTATATTCATGGCTGGCTAAATGGAAGGAAAAAATATCCTGTCTCAGTATAAAACTTTACAAAGAAAACACAAGCAACTGTCAAACTTTATTGAGTATTTTCATACTTGAAACCTTTATCTTCTTTAAGCTGGTTTAGATTTCAGTGAACTAGAAAATAAGAAAACAGCTTACAGTAAACCAACTGAACATTGATGATTAAACAATTCTAAATTGTGTCTGAGCTTGCTAATCAACCAAAAAGAACTTTTTAAAAACTTCAGTTTAGAGGGGAATGATTGCTCATTATCACAGAAAGACACTATTTTTTCTCTATTCAGAATACATTTGGTTGGAAGCTGATCAGTGTGCATCTACTGAAGGAACGTGAGCGTAATATGAAGTAAACTCTCCTTAATATTTGGAAGCAGTCAGTGAGACTGTATGGACCTGCTGACAGCTTGGTGTGACACATACTTTCTCCTTACCTATCCTCAGTAAGGTTGATTAGTGATTCTCTCAATTTCCCTTGCCTACAAAGCACCAGACCTCTACCTTAGATGCACCATGTAATACATAAATAACTCCTGTCTGTCTTTAACATTTCCTAACCTGCCAAATGCCAGGGATCACTGATCACACTGGAAGTCCGCCATGAAATTCAACAAGGTGTTTAAAACAAGTAATTTCTTTTCATTACACTGACCTCTACAAATGGCCTCATATCTTCATTAGAAGTTCAGACAAGGTAGAAAAATGGTTTTGCATTGGAGGAGAAGATAAATGAACATCTTACACCCTCTCAGCAACAGTAAGAAATTCAGTCTGATGACTTATGGTTAGATCTCAAAATGGACATAGACCTTAAAATATTATGCACTGTAACATCATTTGCCCAATCTACAGTCCAGAATGGTGTCCAAATGTAAATTTAAATGATCTTGAAATCTTTTTTCAAAGATAATGCTTAACCATTCCTATGAAATTTTTTTCAAACACTATTTTCTAATGTAAGTAGTTGTCCCATCATAAATAGAAAGTCCATTGTCCCCGTGATAATGTCTGAAAGACAGGATTCCATCAGAAAGTGTACTACAAAAGGAATACTACTTTCTTTTTCTGTCCTCATTAACTGTGGAATGGATTCCAGGCAGGGATAGAGATTTTTCTCCTCTTTGTCCAGGTGTTTTGGAATATGGAAGATACAGGATTTGAACACTTTTGTAGAAGAGTAAATGGGCCTTGGGTCTTCCACTTCCTAGGTGAACTTTGCAACCACTATTCTGCTGTATAAAAATGGGAATCTGATTTTTTTAAAAAAACACAGAGCATCAGGGCTTGGAGCAAACTTGGAGAAAACATCAGTCTGAACTCTCTGAATATTATGATTTGTATGAGTGATAATACATATATATATATTTAAAAGCATAACATGAAAAGCCTTTAAAATATAATAATCTTTTCCTTCTTACTTTTTCACCATCCATCTCATTAAAAGATTGACCTCTTAGCCAACATTCTGACAAAGAGGGTGATAACCCAAAACTACCCATAACTCATATATACCTTTTCATGACAAGAAGGTATACATATTCCTTCCAAAGCTAGATAATACCAAAATGCATATTTTCTTGAAAGTAAGCAATATATTCAGTCAAAAGCCTTGGTTCTTTCATCCTGTGTGATGATAAAACAGCATTTTATAAGACTGTATAAGTCAAATTTTTATTTTAAAAAAGTGAACGTTCTAAAAACTCTCTCTTCTTCTTACTTTGTTCTACCAAAATAGAGAGAGAACTCCAGAAAAGAAAAAACAAACACTCCCTCCCCTCCTACAAAATACACCAACAGATCTATGCTGAGATGCGTGTTTCAGCATGACATTATCATGGTTCTCACTATTGCCTTGTAATGACTGTATAAGAACTACAGGGAAATGATGCCTCCAGTGTAGAAGTGTTTTTCTCCATAATAAAAAATTTTTAGTTGAAGAATTCTTTGCAAATATGAAATAGGGTTATAAAATAAATCAGGTGATAAAAAGGAGAACCACATTTTCAGCTGGTAGAAATTAGCATAGTTCCACTGGAGACAAAGGAACCTATTTATATTAGCTGAAGATTTAGCTATTATTTGATATTCAGGGAGCTCAGTGATGAAAGAGCTGTAAGGCAAACAGTGAAACAGATGAGAGAAAAGAATAAGTAAGAAATGAGAAGGCAAGCAGGATTCATATTCATTCTGATCGTGCAGATCATCTGTCCTTCCAGAAATCACAGTAAGCACCGTGAGGCCACACATCCATAAGAAACACCTAACATACTTACTGAGAACTCACTTAATTTCATTAAAGTACTTCCTGAGGCTTCTCTACCTCTCTCATTCCAAGTCATATAGTGGAACAATTATCTAAACATATAACTACACCAGGATCTGAGTTTTGCTTTGGGCCCTGTTGGCTGCTACAATTCAAACCACAGTAATTAAGGTAAGCATAATAAAAAAAATGGTTTTGAGATAAGCCTGAATTCTCTGAGTTTCTGCTTTAGCATGCCTGGATTTTTTATGCAAACTAGGCTTCTGAAAGAACAATATTTTACAGCCCACAGAAAGATGCATGCAGCATGTTCTTGTTAAAAAAAAAAAAAAAAAAAAAAGGCAATATCACTATACTTATAAAAGAATACTTAAAATGTTGCAAACACTGCTATGAAAGGATCCCATTGAAAAGCCATTAGTATGTTTTGCAGTGCATTTCTTCCCATGAGCCACTAGAGTAGGACTTAACACACTAAGGGATGTCAAGTGCAGGTAGTCACGTCAGCTCTGCCCACAGCTGGAGCTGTCAGATGAGGCTTATTAGTACATCCCAGCTGCACATTAATGTTCCTGAATGCATCTCAGAATGGAGGTAGTTTACTTCCATTTTACAATCAGTATTGATATAAGGCAAGTATGCTACTCTCTACGCCTGTGCATATCATGTTTTCCAGCAATCATGCTATGCATGTTTGAGTCCCACATAACCTAGTCATGATGTTTCTATCTTAATTCAACACTCCAAGAAGCATCTTCCTTGTTTCTTTTAGATTAAGAATGCACAGCTGTTGATTCTGTCACACATCTGTTATTTCTATGGACAAATATACTTTACTCTTCAAACTTTTTTCTTTGGGATTCATATGTTATGAGAAATTAAGAAATATGATCAAATCTTATTTAAACAAACTAAAGGATATTATCTTCAGGTTAGTTATTAAGTGGAGATATGGTCATACCTGGTATTACCAGGAAACTATCGACCTGCGAGTCTGACCTCGATGCCAGGGAAGGTCATGGAGCAGATCATCTCGAGTGCCATTAAAAGTCATATAATGGACAACCAGGGGATCAGGCCTAGTCAGCATGGGTTTATGAAAGGCAGGTCCTGCCTGACAGATCTGATCTTCCATGATAAAGTGACCTGACTATTGGATGAGGGAAAAGCTGTGGATATCATCCTCCTGGATTTTCAAAAAGCATTCAACACTGTTACCCATAGAATTCTCATAGAAAAACTGGCTGCCCATGGCCTGGATAAGTGAACGGTCTGCTGGGTCAAGCACTGGCAGGATGAATGGTCCCAGAGAGTGGTGGTCAATGGAGCTAAATCCAACCGGCGGCCAGTCACAAGTGGTGTTCCTCAGGGCTCGGTGTTGGGACCATTTCTGTTTAACATCTTTATTGATGATCTTGATAAGGACATAAAGTGTATCATCAGTAAGTTCACAGATGACACCAAGTTATGCGGGAGTGTCGATCTGCATGAAGATAGGGAGGCAGTGCAGAGGGACTTGGATAGGTTGGATTGATGGGCCAATGTTAACAGGATGAGCTTCAACAAGGCCAAGTGCCAGGTCCTGCACTTGGGCCACAACAACCCCATGCATTGCTACAGGCTTGAGGAGGTGTGGCTGGAGAGCTGTCTGGAAGAGAAGGATCTGGGGGTTCTAATTGACAAGCAGCTGAACATGAGCTGGCAGTGTGTCCAGGTGGCCAAGAAAGCCAATGGCATCCTGGCTTCTATCAGAAATAATGTGACCAGCAGAAGTAGGAAGGTGATAGTCCCCCTGTACTCTGCACTGGTGAGGCCACACCTTGAGTATTGTGTCCAGTTTTGGGCACCTCAATACGAGAGAGATATCGAGGTGCTGGAGCGAGTGCAGAGGAAGGCAACAAAGCTGGTGAAGGGCCTGGAGAATAAATCCTATGAGGAGCGATTGAAGGAGCTGGGACTGTTCAGTTTGAGGAAGAGAAGGCTGAGGGGAGACCTCATCACTCTCTACACCTACCTGAAAGGACATTGTAGAGATGTTGGTGCTGGTCTCTTCTCACAGGTGATTAGTGACAGAACAAGGGGGAATGGTTTTAAATTCCAACAGGGGAGGTTCAGACTGGATATTAGGAAAGAATTTTTCACAGAAAGAGTGGTCAGACAGTGGAATAGGCTGCCCAGGGAGGTGGTGGAGTCACCATCCCTGGATGTGTTTAAGGGTCATTTAGATGAGATGTTGGGGGATATGTTGCAGGGGAGAACTTTGTAGAGTAGAGCTGATGGTTGGACTCGATGACCCCAAGGGTCTTTTCCAACCTGAATGATTCTGTGATTCTGTGATTACATGCTGCTGGGAAGTGAAGTCTTGCTCCTGTGAACTAAGGCTTCTAGCAACTTTCAATTTTTGCGTATACATATCACTGCTTCAGATGCAATAAGCCTTAGCTAATACAAACTGGGATGATACTTGTTCATGTGTTCTGGGGAACACATAACTAAACTGTCAAAATCTATTGTGTAGCAGAACAAAAACATTTGCTCTCAATAGTTTCCTTATGAACACAAGAACAGGTTTGGCTGACAAAGTCCTACTGTCCATGGTGGTTCCTCTCTTAATGGAAACTATAGCTGGTTGATACAGAATCAGACTGCAGCTATACTTCAGCGGAATCTATGATTCTAGCTATTTCCATCATTGAAATAGTCTACTCACAGGTGTAAATTAAGAATGTCATACAAACATTTAGGACAAGATCAGAGACTGCAAGACACCTAAACATCCAAAGTGTATTTGTGTTTAATGTCCTCTTCTCAATCTCTTGCTGATGTTATAAAGAAATTTCTTCAGCAATTTTACTTCTTGTTTCAAATCACCTCCCTGTAGTTCCTTCCCTAGCAGCCTCATCCATTCAAACTTGCTGCCCAGACACATTATCAAAGTTAAAATGATAAAGTAGAACTAAATAAAACTGAAAACAAAATTTTAAAGCAGTTGTTGAAAAGTTTTATTTTTGTTCACTTACTTATTCTTTAGCTTAAACTTTTCTGTTTCCACAGGCTGTGTGGGTCGACCTAAATTTTTAAAACAAAGCCTATATAGTTCTTAGGCCACTGTGTCAGTATTTTACAACCAAAAAACCCTCATTTTTTTAAGCTGCTGTCAGGGTCTTGAGTGCACCAAAAGGTGTGGGGATTCAGAAGGAGTCCCTGCAAGAAAATGGACGTGTGAGCAATCCTGTGTATGAGCAAGGATGTGACGAGGGACTGACCCTGGAAGAATGAGGAAGAACCCAGGAAGGTGAACAACTTCAGGGTGTGGTCTTGGCAGAAAAGAAGTTTGTAGAATGTCGATGTGGCAGTCCTCATCCAACCAGAAGAGAGCCTAAGGAGCATGTGCAAAGCTACATGTCAAATCAGAAAGAATTGTACCATGTGATTGTATCTTGTGATTCTCACCTTCATTATAAAAGGCTTGTCCACCATATTAAAGTAGGCATTGCTTAATCACTGTGTGATGATTTGCATGCGTTTATCTCCCTCACCAATCTTCTGCAAAAAGGCTCTTCAAACCCTCTCACTGCCTCCATTCTGCACTCTAGGTGTTTAACTAGCTCTCAGATGTGTTGAAATTCAAGTTTCACATAGTGCACGAATGAGACTGCTGTGAGCTTGACCACACTGAAGCTCCAGCTCTCACCCTTGATACTTGCCTGATCTACATATGCCTATGCCAACACATATGTGTGTGCCCAGCCAGGTACCTTGCTGATCTTTACCTGCTGACTTGATTTCCTGGCTTGACCCTGGATCTGCCTCATCACTGCAGATTTTTCTGGCCATCTCTGGACTGTGCCTGATCCTGGTCACCATCACTGGACCTGCTCTTCTTCCCCGTTAGTGTGCCATCAGATGACAACCTGGTCTTGCCCTGCCATTTCTGCTCCTGACTCCCCTGTCCTTTCTTGCTCTTGTTGCTCCTTGACAACCAATATATGGATAAAAACACTTAAAAAATGAGGTGTTTTTAGCTACTGATTTAGAAAAAGTGGAGCATTGCTATAAGTTCCTTTTGAAAACCCAACTGAAAAACTCATCTAGTAAGATCATGGATTTAGACCTTCTGACATGAATCACAGAATCACAGAATCATCTAGGTTGGAAAGGACATTGAAGATCATCTAGTCCAAACGTTAACCTAACACTGACGGTTTCCAACTACACCATATCCTTCAGCGCTATGTCGACTCGACTCTTAAACACCTCCAGGGACGGGGATTACACCACCTCCCTGGGCAGCCCATTCCAGCGCCTAACAACCTGTTCTGTAAAGAAATACTTCCTAATATCTAGTCTAAACCTTCCCTGGTGCAACTTGAGGCCATTTCCTTTGTTCTATCACTTGTTACTTGGTTAAAGAGATTCATCCCCAGCTCTCTGCAACCTCCTTTCAGGTAGTTGTAGAGGGCAATGAGGTCTCCCCTCAGACTCCTCTTCTCCAAACTAAACAACCCCAGTTCCCTCAGCCGCTCCTCGTACGACTTGTGCTCCAGACCCTTCACCAGCTTTGTTGCCCTTCTCTGGACACGCTTGAGTAATTCAATGTCCTTTTTGTAGTGAGGGGCCCAAAACTGAACACAGTAATCGAGGTGCGGCCTCACCAGTGCCGAGTACAGGGGCAAGATCACTTCCCTGTCCCTGCTGGCCACGCTATTTCTGATACAAACCAAGATGCCATTGGCCTTCTTGGCCACCTGGGCACACTGCTGGCTCATGTTCAGCCGGCTGTCAATCAACACCCCCAGGTCCCTCTCTGACTGGCAGCTCTCCAGCCACTCCTCCCCAAGCCTGTAGCGCTGCTGGGGGTTGTTGTGGCCGAAGTGTAGCACCCGGCATTTGGCCTTATTGAAGCTCATCCAGTTGGCCTTAGCCCATCGCTCCAGCCTGTCCAGATCTCTCTGCAGAGCCTCCCTACCCTCGAGCAGATCAACACTCCCACCCAACTTGGTGTCATCTGCAAAATTAGTGAGAGTGCAGTCGATCCCCTCGTCTAGATCATCAATAAAGATGTTAAACAGGAGTGGCCCCAAAACCGAGCCCTGGGGGACACCACTTGTGACTGGCCTCCCAACTGGATTTTACTCCGTTCATCACAACTCTTTGGGCCTGGCCATCCAGCCAGTTTTTTACCCAGCAAAACGTGCGATCATCCAAGCCTTGAGCTGCCAGTTTTGCCAGGAGAATGCTGTGGGAAACGGTGTCAAAGGTCTTAGTGAAGTCGAGGTAAACTTCATCCACAGCCTTTCCCTCATCCAATAAGCAGGTCACCCTGTCGTAGGACATCAGGTTTGTCAAGCAGGACCTGCCTTTCATAAACCCATGGTGACTGGGCCTGATCATCTGTTTGTCCCTCATGTGTTGTGTGATGGTACTCTGGATGAGCTGCTCCATCAGCTTCCCGGGCACTGACGTCAAGCTGACAGGCCTGTAATTTCCCGGATCATCCTTCTGACCCTTCTTATAGATAAGCGTCACATTGGCCAATTTCCAATCTGTCGGGACCTCCCCGGTCAGCCAGGACTGTTGGTAAGTGATGGAAAGTGGCTTGGTGAGCACCCCAGCTCATCCTTGGGTGTATCCCGTCTGGTCCTATAGACTTGTGTATGTCTATGTGATGCAGTAGGTCACTGACCCTCTCCTGGATTGTGGGGGGGTTGTTCTCCCAGTCTCTGTCTTCTGGCTGAGGAGGCTGGATTCCCTCAATACAACTGGTCTTGTTACTAAAGACTGAGGCAAATAAGGCATTAAGGACCTCAGCCTTTTCCTCATCAGTTGTTACCATGTTTCCTCCTGCATCTAGCAGGGGATGGAGACTCTCCCTGGTCTTTCTTTTGCTACTGACATACTTATAGAAACATTTCTTGTTGTCTTTGATTGCTGAAGCCAGGATAATTTCTAGCTGGGCTTTAGACCTCCTGATTTCTGCCCTGCATAGCCTCACAGCCTCTTTGTAATCACTGTGAGTGGCTAGCCCCTTCTTCCAAAGGCTGTAAACTCTCATTTTCTCTCTGAGTTGCAGCCAAAGCTCCCTGTTCAGCCAGGGTGGTCTTCTCTGTTGCTGGCTTCTCTTAAAGCACCTGGGGACTGCCTGCTCCTGAGCCATTAACACTTCCTTCTTAAAGCGTGTCCAGCCTTCCTGGACCCCTATATCCTTCAGGATCGTCTCCCAAGGGATCCTTTCAAGCAGGTGCCTAAACAAGACAGTCAGCCATTTGGAAGTCCAGGATGTCAGTCCTGCTTAGCCCTCTCCTGGCCTCTCTAAGAATAGAGAACCTATTATTTCATGATCGCTGTGCCCTTGTCGTCCTCCAACCACCACATCATCCACCAGTCCTTCTCTGTTCACAAGGAGGAGATCCAGCAGGGCACCTTCTCTGGTTGGTTCTCTCACCAGCTGTGTTAAGAAGTTGTCTCCCACACATTCCAGGAATCTTCGGGACTGGTCACGCTCTGCTGTGTTGTATTTCCAGCAGATGTCTGGGAAGTTAAAGTCTCCCACAAGAACAAGGGCAAGTGATCATGAGATTTCTCCTAAATGCCTGTAGAATATTGTAAAAGATAAATCAGAAATTATTTTTATTCCAGTCTGAAGTGACAGATGGCAATTCACCTTTTGACTGACTGACCACTGTCATTTAGCTAATCAATAGTACACATGTATAATGGTGATTTTAGCTCTTTAAACTAAAACACACAGAAAGATAACAAAGTATCTTAGCATTTCTTAAGAATGCATCTCATAATAATAATTTGCAAATATGAAAAGCACTAGATTATCCAACAGATTATGCAGATGTAATTTAATCCACCAAAATTAATAACCAATGTTCATGCCCCCCATTTTAGTCTGCTTTTTACATGCAGAGATAACAAAACAGCTGTTAATAAACATAATTGTTAACAGAAACCAAAAAAGTGTCTATCACCAAAAATGTTTCAGGCTATGAAAAAATAGTAATTTTGATGTCCAGTATACTAGTGTCTGTGCCAGTGGTACTCATCCATTACTCATACAAACACAAGAAGAAATGAAAGCCTTTCATGTATCTCATCTCAACATAAAACTACTAAGGATTTTTCCATTGTAGACTTCTGTACTGGGTAGATTGTTAATAAGAATGTGGACTCTGACGAACAGCAAGGCAAGATAATATAATAACAAACAATAAAAAGTATGAAATAAAACTTTTCTTTCTATAAGCTCTTTTAATCAAAGAGACTCAGAGAACTACAAATAATAATACCTTATCCTTCTCAATACATCTCTCTGAGAGGAAAAAGCTGATCCTCTGTCAGTAAGGACAGAAATATTCATTGCCTTAATTGTAATTGATTTACTATATTTGGTGTATTTTCACCCTTGACAGTGGAACAATGGCCTATTGTTCATATAACAAAAGAATACTCTTCTTTAGAATTTTTGAATAAATCTGTTTGACTATTAATTCATAATTCTTCTACCATCAATAACTCAATATATATTTAAAACTGGACTCCTATTGTTCCAGATAGTATTTTTAAAGAAGTAATTTAAAACCAAAACCATGAAACTTCTGTTAGAGAAGCGGGAAGAAACCCAGTAATGAAATGGGAAGGCCTGTTTTTATCCCCCATCTTAGTAACCACTTCATGATGAATGAGAATCTTCTCATGGAATCATATTTGAACTGTTAAAATACTGATTAATACATTTCAGTAAAGTAAGCAGAATTTTTTATTCCCTTCTTCCCCCAAAAACTAATGGGGAAAAAGAAAGAAATTCTCTGAAATTTTGAAAGAATATTATGTTGCAATTTTTTAAACTGCATAATCTGTTAAAGCTTTCCCTTTTTTTGAGTATTCAAAGCAGGTGCAAATATTTATGTGTTGGGATGACTGTCCTATAGCTTTTACTTAGTTTTAATAACAATGTTTCAATATAGTTTTTGTTGTGGCTTTACTATTTAAAGAGCATTTTGAGTAAATGTGATAGAACAAATTATGAGAGACCAAGGCATAGGTTAAATCTGCTCTTAAAAAAGTACAAGATACACACTAGAATTTATGGATTTTTTCCATATCCATTTTTGGTAAATTTTGCTTTTAACACCTTGCACACTAAAACATTTAGCTAGAAAGGCTTTTTAAGTTGTTTTCTTCTCTCTGATTTAGAACATATACCTCAGTACATGGACTCAATTTCTTATATTATCATAGAATGAATCCATGTCTATGTTAATGACATGGGAAGAGTTCTTTTGTCATATAACATATATAGCTATGTACTTAAATATAATGAAATTTTCCAGCAACACTGGTTTTAACTGTGAAGGGAAACCGGAAGTCATTAACGTCGTTAAGAACAGAACTCCTGGATATGTTATTTTGCTACCCTGAACGTGTCCGTGAGTACATTATATATTATAAAAACTGTGACTGATGTAACATGTCTCTTCAAATTAAAGACTTTTACTCAATATAGCCAATAAAACAGAATATGTCTGCCAATTTCTCCATTAAAATCTTGCTGATAGGTTTTACTTGAATTATATCAAACTTCAAATTTTCTATAATGATTCCAAAAGCATGGCTACGCATAGAAATAGAAATGAATAATTAAAGATGAATTTGAAGTGAAACCATGGTTGAACTATAAAAATCACTGTAAAATTTCAAACAATTCAGCATTCTTTTTGAATCTTTGAAACTCAATTTCCAAATTAGTTGCAATGTTTGCTATAACCCTGATCAGAATTATAAGTGGTGTTTCTTCCAGAGAACCCAGAAACTTAAACTAATTATTTAGCATTTAAAAAGTTTTAACCTTAGCATACAGGAACAGATGCTGTGTTCATTTTGTTATGTTCTGTTGTGCCTGTAAGAAACCATAGTTACGAAGATGCATAAGATGGCTTTCATTTTCCAGATGATTAAGCCTTCCAGGGGCGACCAGACAAAACTTTTTACAGTTTCCTTTATTTCTGCATATATATATGAGTTTACTTGATTTTGGGAGGAAGGAGGCCGGAGTGTTACATTTTGTCTATAAAAACCATCCCACTGGAACTTTTAGCAAAAGTCATCTTTATGTCAAGGACATGACATTTTAAGAACAGCTTTTTGTTCTGAAGCTCAGGAAAGTTCAGATTAACTTGATATTAAAAACTAATCACCATTTCAAAATGGAATTGGTAGCATTGGGATGAGAGGTCTGTTCCCTTCACACTATCCTTTAATCGAAAGTATTCCCTAGAATTTTGAAGATCATGACACTTGCCACCTTTAGCAGCATGAGTAATGTGAATTACTTGAAATATAAATGCAAACTGACCAGTTCAGCATATCAGGACAGCTTGTAATCTATAGCGAACTGACAGTGAGACAGGCTAGGGAACATTTAATAACATAACAGACATTGGTGGATCCAATTAACAATAGATTAGAATATAGAGATTTTCATTTCTAAAAATTACTAGGAAACAGTATTATATGGTCATGCAATTTTTAACTAAAGCAGTTAGAGAATATTTTAATAGGAGCAATTTTGAAAAAAAAAAAACAAAAAAAACCCCTGTGTTTTCTTGGGGGAGGGCTCCATTTTATAAATGTTTTTAAAACGTAACCTAGAAAACTTGCCTAAAAGTAAGGGCCTGCAGGGATAATCATTTTAGCTGATTTGATTTAGCATCATTGCAGTTATAGTCCAGCTTTTGAGAAAGACATTTGCTAGAAAACCAATCATCCAAGATTACCAGGCAATTAAAAGTATGCTAGGATGTGTTTTTATGGCTTAAGTCAAGAAAAAATTCTTACAAAATGGAAATGTGGGTAAGAGAAAAGATGATGTCAAGGATCAATAAACAGTCTAGGATATACTGGATAGTAATAGTCAAAGTAAAAGAGATTTCTACTTGAAATCATTCAGAAAAATGACCTATCTTCAAAATAAATAAAGAAGAAAGGTTATATCCTGTATAGAAAACCACAGAAATATCAAGCGGATAAAATTTGGTCTGAAAATAGAAATCTGGCTGAGAATCTGTGTAAAACTGTCTCACAGCTATTAATATTAGAGAATTATAATCACGTCTAAATCAATAAGACATAAATTCAATTGTGCACAGAGCTAGAAGATGAAGAGCTCTAACATGCAAGATTAATTTATAACCTAAAAAATAAGAGAGGATGTTACAAGCATGTGACAATCATTTTAACATATATATTTGAAAAATGGATAAATACCAGAGTTTGTACCTTCTTTCTATCTCTGAATGAGTGAAGTTTTAGCCCACTAGTCAGTCACATAGTGTATGAACTAGTAGTATGGACTAAATACCCAGATTTAAGGTCAGGGATACTATTTTGCTTTGGAGGAATAATATTGACAACATAGAAAAATACTATTGTTCTCCACAATTTAACATTAACACATAGGTATACTTTTTTATGCTTTACTGCCAGTAAAAGGACCATCTTGTTTAAAATTTACAGTATACTGCATTGTCAAGAATTTCTTGCTGATATTCAGACTATGCTTTCTCTTAAAAACAAAACAACAGAAGGAAACTTGTGTATAAGAATTATCTTAAGAGAAGATTTAACACAAGTTTCCTTCTGTTGTTTTTTTTTAAGAGAAAGCATAGTCTGAATATCAGCAAGAAATTCTTGACAATACAGATTTTTTAATCTTTTTTGCTATCTTTAGGCTGAAGACTTTAAATGGAAATTTTCAAAATAGTGAAACCCTCAGGATTTTGTAGTAAAGTTAGTTACAATGATTCTGAAACTATCTCCCCAACAAAAAAGTAAGAAATAAAGATATTAACAGTTATGGAAGGGAAGTTATGAAGGATATCAAAATACTGAAGATATGTAAAATCTAGAAAATTATTTTTTGGAGTATGGTAAGTAAAGAAGCCTACATAAAAAATTATTTTTCCTTAAGGACAGGAAGTCTATAGAACTATGAGAAAAGTTATTTACATTTTACAGAAAGTTAATGTTTCTTCTAAATGGCATAAGACTGAATTGTGGAATTCACCTAATGTCAAACTAAATAAAACCATCAAAGTTAGGGGTGTTATGGAGAATGGGTCCTTGAATACCTTAGAAAGCCCCTCAATTCCTTATTGCACTAAAAAACTTGAAAAAGGACAACAAATGCAATTTGTTTAAGTTGTTTCCATAAATGACTCGACTATTGTTGACTATGGATGAACAGAGGTTTCAGGACTAGGATTATCTTTAAACTGTTATAGTAGTTTGATTCTTTAGTGCTGCCATTGCTTAAAGTATATTAGCAGATTGTTTTAATAACCTGTATCCTATGAAACAAAGTTAACAGGTTTTGATGAGTTTTACTGGATACCCAATTTGAAATCTGGAATCTTTTTTTCCAATTAAAGACATATTTGTAATCAGTAATTTCTAGTAGTTTTGCCTCTTTTGTCTTTTTTTTTTTTTTTAAATGGAATGAACTAATGGTTTTTTTTCTAATAGATCCACAGTTTAACTTTCCACCACTCCATAAGGACTGGAGGAATAGGAATTAACTGATCTTAGGCTTTGCCTCACTTCTTCATTTATGTACCCACTACAGTACAAGATAACAAAATTAAATGCATCCATCTTTCAACCTTTACAAGAATTCAGAAATAAAGGCAATGCAAATTGGAAAATTTAGTTTATTATCTAGGGATCTTAATTTCATAACAAGATCACTCATCCTTACTTTCCCATCCAGAAGATCAATCCAAACTTCAGAAGGTATTCATTTGGTAAAGTTTTTTATGCAATTTCAGTTTACATATTCAAATTTAGCAGTAAAATCATTACCCTTAAGAGTTATGCACCATTGACAAATAGCAGAATATACTGTCATGCAGCAAAGTAACTATAACATTTAATTTATTCTGGTCTGAATTTAGCTTAAAAGAGTGATTACTTCTGAAAGTGTGATGTGAGTATCAACTCCATTAGAATTATGTGTTTCAAATGCCAAAAGAGGTGATAGCATGATCTGTTCACACAAATATCCTAGCATGAGAACTTGAGACTGAGAATGAAGAAAAATGCAGTCTTAACAGTGACTTTTCACTGAAGGTGATGGTATTACAATTGAACGAACTACATCGCACATCCCACACGTAGTCAGCAAAAATATTCCATTCTTCAGGTTAGGAAGGGATATTCTGGAGGTCAAAGATGAAGTCACACTGAAAGCTGAGTATCCAGATTTCTTCAGCATTTCCCTAAATGTTACCTGTGTCATCATACTTTATGCAGGTTCTCTAATTAATTTGAAAAGAAGTTTGAATACCTTCTCCAGTAGAGCTGGGTGATGTGACTAATGTGGATCATGTATGCTTCAGTGAAGAAGTGTGGCTGGCATAAGACATCTCCCAGTTGGATTAGTTGTTTTTTTTTCTGTTACATTTTGAGCATGCACACTGCTATTGTTATGTACTAGATGTTATGTAACATTGTATAAATGTGACATACAACAAAACTAAAACATCAGGTTAGAAAGCCACATATCTTACCCTAGCCCACTTAATTTGTCAAAGGAAGTACTAGCACCACAGACTGCAGTCTTTCTTTAGTACAGGGACCTTCTGTTAGAAGCTACTAGCAACAGTGAAGGTAAATGAACAGGACTCTTGCCCCATTCTATAACCTTAGCAAGCAGTGCAAATAAAATAAAAAAATTAATATTAAATGGATTTTAAACATGGATTGTAAAAGAACAAGTTTTTCATCACTATTTTAGTCTTTGGTTAAGAAATTCAGAGTTGTTAGTGGTTACTTACAATGATTTTTAAATTATCTGATTGTTTATTCATCAATTCAGACCTTACCAAAGTGCAAATTAATTGCATCAGAATAGTCATACCTGCTCTAAAAGATGGAGAGGGACACAGAAAAATAACAATAAATAAGTAAATAAATAAAGGCAAGTCCAAAAGGCAAACTGCTAAAACTGAAATTGTTGAATGCACAAATATGAAGAAAAGATTTTCACTATTCATTGTGAGACAAAATATAGAAAGGATAAAGGTACCAAAAGCATAAATGAATTTTGACACTGGTAACCTGCGTTTCAGGCTAACCAAAATGCCGAAAACTAGCACCAGGATTTAAAGCTCCCAGTCAGAGGAAATGTTCCATGGCTCTAGAGAGGTGAATAGTTGAATCAGGTTACATATTACTGATGATTTACACATATGACCGAGACAAGGAGACGAGCTACAAAGCTGTTAAGTTTGATCATGGTAGAATAAAGTAACCAGCAAGCTCAACTCCAAAAAAAATGGATTGCTAATACATAAGAGATGAATCTTGGGAATTTACACTCTACAGTAAGAGTTTGTGATTTCCATTTAATATCTTACTTCTCTCTAAATATTCCAGAAAACATAAAATAATGGAAAGAAAAAAAATTGAGCACTGTTTTAAACTAAGTACTCATCTGTATGGACAGAATGGAGGTCCAGGTAGCTTAAGGTAAGAAAAAACACATAAATAAAATTACGCTTGCTATTCATTTTCTGTGTTTCTTCTAGCAAACCAAATCTCAAACCATTTCACCACTCCTTTCTTTATATTAACTGAAAGATATGTAAGTAAGATATGATATCCAGAGTTTTCTCAGAACTATATTGTTAGGGGTCAGTTTTGTCTCTCAACTCTATAACATAGCCAAAGTACTAAAGCAAATTTATCACATAATGAAATTTTCTGGAAGCCACTCAGATGATATAACAAATGTTAACACCTTTGATTCATACTGGGGAGCTCAAATAAGAATAACAATTATAGGGCACATACCACATTGAAATTTATAAATGGTTTAACCGTATGAAAGATGAGAGTGAAAAGCAATTTTGCTTTTAATGCATTGAAAAGTCAAAGAAAAATATTTTTCCATCACTGGAAAAAAAAGAGGTAGGTGGAAAAAAACACTCAAAACCTGATAGAACTAAAAGCTAGCTAAACAGAAATGTCTTGTGAAGCAGTTACATAAACAACTTTAATTCTCTCTTTCCTGAATAATGTGATCAATAAAAATGGAAAATCAATAAAAATAACTGCCTTTTGAGAGTGTGAGCTGCAAATGAAATCCCTTTCATTTTACTTAGGGAGGAGTCAAATTAATACCTTCAGCTGATCATAAGCAAAAAGACAGTGGAAAACTACTTTTTTTTTTTATGTCTCTTATTCTGGTGAAAATACAGCTCAGTCAGATCATCAAATCTGTTATTGGCAGGAGACATTAATATTTACTGATGATACAAACTCTTGGATACATTGGCAAACTTTGAAATCATCTCTCTCTGGCATTTAGACACCATGAGACTATTTGAAATCTAAGAGAAATGAGATAGTAAAGTAAATTGTACCTATTAACCTTACCATTTATTAAAATAATTGAATCATGAAATTTAAAGCTACAAGGGAAATATATCTAAACACTGAGTTTGGACGTATTATAGAACTCCTAATATGAGCTGTTTAAACACATAGCCTGCAGTGGTTTTACGGAGAGGGGAGGGGAGGGGAGGGGAGGGGAGGGGAGGGGAGGGGAGGGGAGGGGAGGGGAGGGGAGGGGAGGGGAGGGGAGGGGAGGGGAGGGGAAGGGAGGAGAGGAGAGGAGAGGAGAGGAGAGGAGAGGAGAGGAGAGGAGAGGAGAGGAGAGGAGAGGAGAGGAGAGGAGAGGAGAGGAGAGGAGAGGAGAGGAGAGGAGAGGAGAGGAGAGGAGAGGAGAGGAGAGGAGAGGAGAGGAGAGGAGAGGAGAGGAGAGGAGAGGAGAGGAGAGGAGAGGAGAGGAGAGGAGAGGAGACTGTATTCTTGAGTCTTTTCTACAATATTTTAATATTCTGGAGTATTAGACTTTTTAAAATTATATTAACAATATAGTTCTTAGTGTAATATAGTTAATTGTCTTTTGTCCAAAACCATATTTTAAGTGTAATTTAGGTATTGCAAAAAATAAGTTCCCGGTAGTCCTTTAGCTTTATTTTGATATAATTCTTTAGATCAAAACTGATGTCTTAAAGTCCTACAAAAGATGACAGAAAATAAAAGAAAAAATAAAAACTTGTCTGTAACATGTACAAAGTTTGATTTCACTCACAAATTACCAATAAAGAAGAAAAAACATAGAAATTAAGCAAGAGAGAGAACTAATCTTGAATTTACTTAATTTAGATTCAGCTTCTCACCAAGTCAGCCTAGAAGCTTCTTGGATTGCCTGTATCAAGGCATCTTCTTCCTCCCAGTTCTCTGAATAGCTGCAGATCCCTACAAGGAAAAGTACCTACAGATGGGAGGCTTTGGAGATTATTGGTAAAATGCCTTTTTCATCCCTTTCGGTCACGGGGACAGGCTGCAGCAGATCAACCCAACCATCCTCAGATTATTCTTCCATGTTATCCTGACCTTGAGACTCACAACCAGCATATCTCTGGTTATGAACTCTGTAGTATTGCACTTATATATGATACAGAAAGTCACAGAAAAAAAACCTCTGTCTGATATTTGCTGCACTTACAAATCAAATTCAGTTTTCAATTAAGTGAATAATTTTACAAATGAAGAAAGGCTGACACAGCAAAATTCATATACAGTAGAAACATTAAATCCTTAGAAATGCGAGAAGAAAACTACAGAATTTTCTATAGCTTGCTGTAAAGCAAAGACAAACATGCAATTTATAATTAATATTTCCAGGGGCGGGGGGGGGGAAATAATCTTCTTAATTCCCTTTAAAAAACAGTAATAAAACCCCCCATCAGGTTTCTTCCTATAAGGACATCACAAAGAAAACCTGCCCTGTCTGGAATGGCAGGAATTTTTTTTTAAGAGATACATCTCACAGGGTTAGCTGTTTCAGCAGTATCTAGAAAAAACGTACAAGTATTGGCATTGCTTAATCTGAAGTCCAACAGGGAAAGAAATTATAGAATGTGTCTCTCTTCCATAACTAATGAATATATAAATTGCTGAGCACACAAGTAAATACTTTGGGGAAAGCCCTTCTCTCCATGTTGAGTATTGTCTTAAATTGGAAGTGCCTTGGTGTAGGATTATTTTTTAACAGAATAATGTATTTTGTTGTTTAAAACACCATTTGAATGTAGTTTATTTTAATAGTAATAAAGCTTTTGACCTTTGCAAAACACTTTGAAATCTGTTAACAAAAAACACAATAGGAAAGCCAGGTGTTATTATCATTTACTATTGTATGTGCAATTTAAATGACAGGAGTCCGCAATGAATTATACATTGTAATACATTAACAGAAAGAAGTGGAAAAATAAGGAACATTTTGTGGGGACTTCTACTCCATCTCTATGGAGATTTATTCAGGGAGAGGAGAAGGGGAAAGTAAATAAGTGAGCAACTCCTGGAGGTTCTTTTCACACTAGTCAAGAAACTAACAGCTCTCTTAGGGAATTATTCAGCTGCATGTATGATTAATCGATAAGATAAAGTATGTAAATTAGGTAAGCATTATGGCTTACAAGTCACTTGTAGTTAGTTCATGTGAACATACTTCTGTTGTAGCCATTCTGGAAAGTATCTAAAGAAAAAGACCATTAGAAATACCAACTGATCAGGCAAGCTTTCAGTTAAACAAGATGGAATGCATAAGAGTGCAATTTATAACCATCAGACTTATCCAAATAAAAAGAGAAAAAAAAGTGAGAATCGCTATAAGCAGTACCTCTTTTTTTTTTTTCTTCACTAACAAAATTTATTTGTGTGACAGAACAGTGTAACCTTTTAATGCTTGAGATAAGATTATTATTGCATTTTTCTGAGAAGTGTTAACACTGTTTGGTTCAATTAGTCACAATAAGCTCCTACTGTTATAAGATTTAGGTTGTAAAACTAGTATAAATAATGATGAAATTGTCTGCAATCAACCGAAGTGAAAGGCAATGGGAAGTATAGTAATTTTCTCTATTCAGAAATCTAATAGTGGGAAAAAGAGTATGGCAAAGTATTAGAGAGGTCCCTAAAACAGGAAATAGCTGGATGAGTAATTTAAAGTTAGTAAATCCTGTGGCCAAGACAATTTAATATTGATGAATGTCAGCAAAAAGCCTCAGGTTTTAAAAACAATAATTAACCATACCATGTCTCAGGATTTGCCAAGCTTTGTCTGGGCATGTTTCATCTCAAACATGTTTTAGCTTGATTTAACATGTATTCCCAAACTATTTAAGAAAATTCTGCTGTGGTGTCAACTTGCTTTAAGCTGAGATGACTATTGCTTAAGGTGTACTAGCTGTTATGGCAGAATGGTCAGGCCAATTTCTTGTGCTCTGAGTTTGAGCTTTTTAAAGGCATATTATTATCTAACTTGCTGCTGCTTTAAGTTATATGTATTTCTTTTGCAATTGCATGGTTCTTATCATAAAATAAAGCGTATTATATCAAAAAAAAAAAAAAGACTAACAAACCTAAGTAATCTTAGTGTAAGTAAGCCACATGAACCAAAGGTGAATAAAGTGTGTAACTCATTAGTGAATACAGGGTTGAGAAGTATAACAATAACACTGAGCAATAACCCTCAAGACTGAGGGGAAGAAACTCTCCCTGTCAACATAATGCTTCATAGTGCTTGTCCCAGCTAAGAACTAGGGATGCTGTCCCTTGCCATAACAACATGTAAGTTGGGGGGGGGGGGGCGCATTACACCAGATAAAGGAATATAGACTAGAAAGTCAGTGTATAATAATTTAAATTATATTATTAAGAGGAATGAGCAATGATTAGCTGAACTGGACAATAAGTGTTAAATTACCAGTTTATGCTGGACTTAAAAAAGAAAAAATTTAATCTGCTACAACACTCACTACACTAACAGTAAATTCTCTTCCATCAATTTTTGTACATGATAAAAATGCACAAATAACTAAAGCTTTGAAAATGTCCCATGGCTTGAGTGAGTAAGGATCTCAGTCTTGTATTCAGTAGGAAAAGATAACGATAAAAACCAGAAGAAAAGCAGTGGGGTAATGGTCTATCTAACTCACTTTTCTATCTTTGATAATAGCAGTAGAAGGTGCTGTTTAGGGATAGTACATGAGTCTGGCCATTATCTATGGTCTATTGTCCCTTGTAGTCTCCAAGCAGCCACAGTCACTAGATAAAGGTTTTTAGAAGATATATACTTACCTGCTCCCTGAACTATTTGGTTAAGTACTTCCTGTCCACTAATTTGTGTAATCTCTCTTACAACCTTCTGATATTACCTGTCTTCAAAACCCTCTGTGACAACAAACTCCAAAAATTCAGTCTGCTGTATAAAAAAGTACTTTAAAAAGCAGTGTTCTACTATTCCCAGGGAGTGATGTCTAGTTTTATTATTACAGAATTCAAAGAAGAACGGAAGACGGCCTGTGGAATCCAGTGCAAAAGAAAGAACCTAAGCAATATGAAGATTCTGCCTGTGGTGGGTTGACCCTGGCTAGCTGCTAGGTGCCTACCTAGACGCTCTCTCACTTCTTCTCCTCAAAAGGGGGAAAAAATACAATGGAAAATCTCGTCGGTCAAGATAAGAACAGGGAGATCACTCACCAGTTATCATCACAGGCAAAACAGACTTGACTAGACAAAATTTGTTTAATTTATTGCCAATTACCAATAAAGTATGATAGCAAGAAATAAAAGCAAAACTAAAACCACCCCCTCCTCATCCCAGGGTCGACTTCACTTGTGATTTTTCTATCTCCTTCCCCCCACCTGAGAAGTGGAGGAGAGATGGAGAGTGGGAGTTGCAGTCAGTTCATAACATTTCACCTCTGCCATTCCTACTTCCTCACACTGTTCCCCAGCTACAGCATGGGGTCCCTCCCATGTATTTCACAAACTTCTCCAAAGAGGGTCCTTCCCATGGGCTGCAGTTCTCCAAGAACTGCTCCAGCATGGGTCCTTTCCACAGAGTAGTCCTTCAGGAATTATCCGCTCCAGTGTGGGTCCTCCACAGACAACTGGTCCTGCCAGAAAAACCTGCTCCTACATGGGCTTCTCTCCATGGAGTCACAGATCCCACCAGGGGCCTGCTCTGGTGCAGGCTTTCCACAGGCTGCAGCTTCCTTCAGGTCATACCCACCTGCTCTGGCATGATGTCCTCCACAGGCTGCAGTGTGGGTATCTGCTCCATCTTGATCCTCCATGGGCTGCAGGGCGAAAACCTTCTTCACTCTGGTGTTCTGCATGGACTGCAGGGGAATCTCTGCTCTGGCACCTGGAGACCTCCTCCCCCTCCTTCCTCACTAACATAGGTGTCTGCAGGGTTGTTTCTTTCACATTTTCTCACTCCTTTCTCTCAGCTGTTGTTGTGCAGCATTTTTTACCCTTTCTTAAATACGTTATCACTGAGCTGCCACCAGCGTTGCTGATGGGCTCAGCTTTGGCCAGCAGTGGGTCCATTTTTGAGCCAGATGAAAGTGGCTCTGCCTGACATGTAGGCAGCTCCTGGTGTCTTCTCACAGCATCCACCCCTCAGACCCCACACTACCAAAACCTTGCCTTGAAAACCAATACTGAATTGTAAAAAATTTAAAAAGCCAATACTAAATTTTGCTAAAACAAATTTATGGAAGACCTGACAGAAGAAAGGAACAGCTTGAAAATAAAAATTGGGTTTTTGAAGATAGTTGTGAATGACAACCTCATAGAGGTGTGAAAGCTGCACTTTAAGGTAGCAATTCAGAAAACCAGCTTTACCTAAAAACAGTGAGAATGCAGAAGGTAATTATCACTTAATCTGTAGCTATCTGTATAGAAAGATTATTGAACTATTTGAATTATTTTACTGTAATTTTATCCAAAGAAACATCACAGTCAATTTGGTTTTAAATTCTATGGAATATGTTTTACCCATTAGTTGTTCCAATACCTTTGTGCAACTCTTCTTTTTAGTACTTTCCATGAAATTCCATTAATTCCAAATGGAGTCCATTTAGGATTAAATTTGTTTGTCCTAAATCTATTTCACTGTTTTTCTATGAGAAATATGTCATTTTAGTTACCATTAAATAAGAAGTCATATTCACCTCTCAGAAAGTAGAATGAAATGAAAAATATATTATGAACAAAACCCTGAGTGTAAAATGGAAAATTTTGCAGTGACAATTAAAAAACAAACAAACAAACAAACAAAAAACCCAACAAAACCAAAAAAAACCAAACCTGGAATTTCTGGCCTGGGTCAGTAGACAGATTTGGATACTGCAAAGAGAATGAAAGGGAAAAAAAGGATGCTGTGTTTTATTTTACTAGAGTGGGGGAAAGCAACCATCTAAATTATTTCAGCTAAGAACATCTCCAAGGAATTGGTCTAGATCAAATCTGATTTGCAAAGGAGGGGTATCTTAGATTTTCTATACAAGAAAGTGTAATGTCGAGATAATTATAACTGATATCAGATTAGATTCTAATTTTGCACTGTCATCATAAGAATCATGTTGACAGCCAACAAGAAAAGGAATAGAAATCAAGATCTGAGATAAACACAAATAGAAAAGGTCAGGTGTTTAAGGACAATACAAAGATGACTTTTATAAAATCATTACATCCCTGATGTGGAGAAACACAGTTTTGTTTATCTGTTTTAGCTTTACATTAATTTTGGTTTTACGGAAGATTTGCAGTGCAAGACAATTAATTAGTAACAGTATGAATATATGAAGACAATAGGTTGACCTAAGATAAAATGGAAGATTTAGAGAATATGAAACTAATCAGTAAGTAAACAAAGAAATTAAAGAATCAGAAGAATATATAAAGAGAAATGTTATGTAAAATAAGAGGAAACAAGTAAGGATGTTTGTCTTAAAAAACAAATGTGTTCAAGTAACAATGAACAAGAATGATGGAAAAATATCTAAAAATTTCACAAGAATAAGAAAGCAGTAATTAAATGGGTCCTGGAGAAGTATTACAGAGCAAAATGAAAGAAAGCAAATGACACAGGGGAAAATTCTGAATTTTCTTTCCTTTTAAGAAACATTGCCTATGAGTAGTAATGTAGCTGAGAAACCCACAACAAAGACAAGGTAAAACTATTAAAAGGTATTTCCAAGGAACGGGTATTCAGTAAATGTATGAAAACAACAGTGATAGCAACCTGTAACAAAGATGACAAGAATGAGTACAAGAGCTACAGAGGAATTTGGCAGTTCATATTCCAAGAAAGTTCTTCATGTGGTTTTTCACAGACTAGAAGGAATAAAGTAGAGCTTGCAGAACAACAGGCCAGATACATATCTGCAGTGCCAAACCAGGAAAGCAACAGCTTTACAATGAAAATCATTTTGAACATGACAAATGCCCATGGGGAGGTGGGTGTTAAGGAAGGAAGAAAAAAAAAAAAAAAACAAAAAAAAAAAACACCAAACTAGAAGGAAGAGGAATATTTTGGAAATTTCATTTAAAAAGGTAAAAATATTATGAAGCTGACAGAGAAAGATTCACCCACTACTGTTGCAACTGCTCAATATGTGGATATTTGATAACTGTAAAAATCAAAAGTTATTTGCTAATAATTAAAGCCAATGTAGCAAAGAAAACAGTCATGATGAACATGATAAATGACTTATCACAATAGTATATGGAACCGAAATTCACTGAAGGGACAATGAACAAACATAACTGAAATAAGGGACACAAAATAAGAACTTATCAAAAAATCTAAAAATGCAGCTCTCATAGTTTGGATGTGTATCAATATATTGCTAGAACAGATACCTGATAATAGGTATTGAAGTGCTCAGAGGAGGATCGATAAATGCTACATAGGCATAATGAACTAAAAGAGGGAACAAAAAAATTCTTAGAAGAAAGAAATTATGGAAATCACATACAACTGAAAACAGGAGAACTGAACCCTTCAGTGAATAAAGTGACTTTGTCACACTCTGATGTGCTACGTCTTTGCTACATCTATGAAGACAAAAGCATGAAAAATGAACCAAGGTGTCATTATTCTAGGCACTGTACATACACATAGTAAAAAGGTCAAACCTAGCAAGACCATAAAATCTCTTTTGGTTGTTTCTCCCACTTTGATCCTTCTTGGTTTGCCCATCCTATGCCTAATGTGAATTGTCCTGTTATTTGTCTAGTGTGACTTTGGAAACCTAGTAGTATTTGTGTATTAGCCTGATACCCCCCACATATATATGTAAATATATACACAGATAGCAGTTGCAGTTTCCTGCTCCAGACATTACACCTTTCTGTAAGATGGTTTATACTATGACATTAAAATGGTTTCCTTATCACAGGAACAGAGGAGATCCTGTTTAACTAGCATGACAGTATATACCTGAATGATCAAGTAAAGTCACTCCCAAACCACAATCTAATCCAGACTGATGGGCCAGTTTAACACTTACATCAGTCACAAAAGTTAGCAACATAAACCACTGGGTTCAACCTCAGGTAAGTCAATAGAGAATCTACCTTTAAATTAACATAGTTACAAGGAGACTATGAATTGACTACATCTAGTAACAGTCCTCAGACATTTAGATGCAATTTTTGTCCTAAAGATTGTATGTTCCATTTCAAGTCAAAGATATTTCCTCCTTTTCTGTCTCAGCATATTACCTTCCTTAGCCCAGTGCTCCAGGGTAAGACGTAAATCAGACTCATTTTGGAAACATAACCAAAAAATCAATGTTAACTATTACTTGGTTTTAACACAAATTACAAGTCTTTAAATTTACTTTGTTCTTGATTTTATTTTCATCAAAGTTATTTATGGTGACTTTTAGTCTTTAAGTATGAAAAAGCTATGGTAAGGCTGGAGTCAAAGTCAGATGTATAGTTGAAATACACTCTGAACAATTTCCATCTGTATGATTTCTTCTATGTGTGATTCCATTGTACTACATATCTTGGCATGCTCACCAATCTGCCCCTGTTTGAAGTTGACATTCCCTTGGGAAAAAGAAAATATCATTATGGAAATTGCCTGAGTGAGATGTTCTGTCTCAGTGTTTTCAGAAACAGTCAATCTGGGAGTACTGATGCTAGGCATCAGAACAAAATCCTTTTTTAAGAGTCAACAAATAAAGTCTGAGATGCCATGAGATGATCAAGTCAAATAAGCAGAAATGCAATGTGCATTTTAAAATAATGTATCATATTTTCCTGGTACATTATCTTACTTATTTAGTATTAGATTTCTCACAGTTTCAAGTGATCACAATCACACAGTTAATTTTGTGAAGCTCTAAGTGGTTCATGTATTCCATTCAATTATTTATAATTGTTATGCCTATGTAAAAGAACATTCTAAAAGTTGAAGTCAAGTAAAGAAAAATTAATCTGAAAATTAAAATTGTCTTTATTACCTTATTTCAAAGCTCTTCTATACATGTTTTCTGATGTTGCCATATTTTTCTCTACTCTGTTGCTTTATTTCATAGAAGTATAAGCATTGTTTACTTCCACTAGATAGTTAATATTTTATATTTTGGATTTTTTTGTTTTAACCTTATTGTCCAAAGCATAGCCTTAGGGTCTATTTACTGGTCATTATTTAAATACTGTTCTGATTACAGATTATAAGTTATCTCCCAGGCTGTTCTCGACTATTCAAGCAGTAAAGTATCCGAATTTTTTAAAATATATTTGGGAGGTGAGGGAGCAGTATAATTTCATTTCATAGCTGGAGAGTCATAATAGAGGAAGATTAAGTTTGAAAGACTCCTACATCGTGGGCAGGAGGTAGTTGGAACTTCTTATGCCTGCATAATTTTCATTATGTAGCACTTGATATATTATTCAAAGCACATGTGCCTTTGTTTTTAAATGCTATTGTGAATATACAGCATCTTCAGCAAATTGTTTTGAAAGATCTCACATTTGACAGTTGTTAAAAATGAGTGATCATTTTCAAAGAGTTTTCTTAGGTTACTTCTTTCATGTCTCATGAAGTCTCAAGCAAATCAAATGAGAATTTGTCCCAATTAGCTTTTAGAATACTAAATCAGTAGAGTATCCTTTTATCTGATGAGGATTCTACTTCAGCCATTGCATACTTCCCAGATTCTGAAGCAAGTAATGTAACAAAGACAACCTTCATCAGTATACAGTCTTTCTTTGTATATCTACACCTGTCCTATACAATGAAGTAAATGCAAAAATATTATTCCCCTTGCAAATAAAAACTTTATAATTGCATTAACATTCAAGGTAGCATATAATCTGACGTTTCTCAAAGTTTGACTTTGTGGTATGTTATTATGTTCTTTCAATGTGTTTTCTACATTTAGACTTATTTACTCTTTAATAAAAAAAAAAACTTTTATAAAGACACCTGTCTGTTGAAACGACTGATTCAAGTGAACAGGTTAACGGTAATATATTTTTATCTACTGCATGAACAGCATGTAAGCATTTTGCTATTCTGTTTCTCACCTATTGCTGATAATGATGAAACTCAAAAATCTTCTAGTGAGTGAGAGATGAACAGAATCTTCTACATATTCCCCTATTATAAATCAGGATCATTTCTCAAATGTCCCTAATCCAATTCCAATTCTAGTTTTATTTCGCTCATTCTCTCACCTTCAAATCCTATTCCCAATTTCCTTAAGCAGAGTATAAATATTCATCTTTTGTTTCCATCTTCAAATTCAAAATCTTTCTCAGATGCTACCTTGCCTCACCCTTTGAGCCCAACATCACTATTCGTAACAAATCTCTTCAACTCTTGCCCAAGAAGTATATAATTAAGTACATTTTCCCCTTTTGGATCCTTTTCTAGACTGCCTTACTGCTGTCTCAATTTATTGTTTTTCTGAAGATTAGCCTTCCATTTTGCCTGGTTCTGTGTCATCTTCTAATTAGTCATTATTCTCCACTACAATTATTCCGTATTGTCAAAAATACCTTTTTACAGTGTTACATTTTTAGCCCCAGTCCCAGTATCTAAATTCATCCTCTTACTCAAATAAATAGAACTCTCTAAGACCCTCTAGCCACACTTCAGTTGTTTGCATATTTTCCTAACAAGTTTTACTCACATTGCCAAAAGACATCCAGTCCCAAATTCTGCAACCTCTGCAGCTACTACCTGACATTCACAATATCAATACTCATCTCCCCTATCCTTCTTCTAGGCCTCATTCCCTGTCTTAAACCCTCTAGAAAATCCTAGAAAAATGTGTAAAGTTCTGTAATTTGCTAAGATGAAACTGTCATATGGAATAAGACATGTGTCATGAATAGGAATCTGAATTTGTTTTACTAAAAATAAAACCTATGTGATCTTTTGTTTGTTTCCAAATAATACTAAAAAATTTAAAAAATATTAGAGAGATAAAAACTATTCCTCTATTCATGTAAAAATCAGGTAATAAAAAGCAATTGGATTTTTTTATATATATCTTGTTTAACTATTTATTTCAAAAAATCCCTTTTTCTGGAATTTAAAAAAATTCTCCTTTTTTTTTTTTAAATTATCTCATTTAAAAAAATGCTGAATGTAGGTAAAAATATATGTAAAATATATATAAAATATATGGTATATTTCAAGGCACTAGTTCAATCCAAATCATTTTTAGGTTTATGTTTATCTTATAAAAAAGATTTAAAAATTTTAAGTGTTCAAATGAAATTCAATCTTTATGTCATTATTTCACTGGTGACCAGAAAGAGAAAAGTATTACTTTTTTCCTGTCCTTGGTAAGAGTTTTTGGAATATGCAAGAGAAAACTTAGAAGTTCAAAGAGGAAAATAAATTTAATGGTATGTTTAATGACTTAAGGGAAAGAATTGTGTGATTAACACAGATTAAGCTAACATTGCTAATTTCTTATATTGGTGTCCAGCTCAGTCAGGTCAAAGAACAGCCTTGAAAACTAAAAAGGTGATTGCAAAAAAATAAAAAAAATAAAAAAAAAAATAGAATGAAGTCAAATTAAATCATCTTCAGAAAAAATTCTGCTAAGATTTCTTATTTCAATCTCATTTTATTCTATAGCCTTAATAGTCTGTTGTTAGTTGTGTTCATTTATAAAAAGACCAATATCTGTGTCAGAAAAAAAAGTTATACACACACACAAGATAAAGAAGCTTAGATAAATGGATAAAACTTACACAAATATTTAAAATGCAGTGACTTGGTGAAGACAATAAAAAAATCAAATTATATAACAATTTATATAGTCATCTGTTGAGGTTTGAACTCAGCCGGCAGACAGACGCCACGCAGCTGGTCATTCACCTCCCTGCCCCCCGATGAAATAGAGGAGGGACAAAAAAGAAGAGAATCCATAGGCTGAATAAAAAGAAATAATTTACTAAATATAACAAGAGAACAACAGTAACAATAGTGAGTCCAAAAAGAAACGGGTAAAATGCAGCAGTGGCAACCGAGCGCAGCGACCGCCCCCACAGCAACGTGCAACCAGACCGGACCCGAAATCAGTGCGCCAGAGCTACCCATGCCCACCTGTACCCCTGGGCATGACATCACATGGTATGAAATACTCCAATGACTGATTGGGACCTGCCCTCTAGCGGTGCCTCCTCTCAACCCAGGGGAAGTTAACTCCATCCCGGTCAAAACCAGGACATCATCTGTAAGAATTAAGCTGCATGTGCTATCAGTAACAGTGTTTCATTTACTACACTGATATTCTTGGAAGCAGCCAAATATCAATTAAAACACTTCTATCTGATCCAGTAAAACACATCTTGTAAATTCCGTGTATATTCATTAACTTAAATATTTGTGTTGTTCACTAAATTGCTGTTGAATATGTTATTCTTCCACTCTATCTGCATTCTGTTCAACAGAAATGTAATACTAAAAATACATAATATTCAATTTATAAATACAAAACATCAAGAAAAATTTAATTTCCCAACTGCTTGGAATGGCAGTCATGTTAAGAAAAATGTGACTGTTTTGTTACCTTCAAAAGAGATTATATATATTTCATATGAGCAAATTGAAATGAAGGTCCAGCTTCCCAGTGTTGTGTAGAAGCCAAGAATGATTCAACAATTTTATTACAATAAAGCAAAAAAAGCTAAGTATCTAAAATTTATTTAAAATGCTTGTTAGGAACAAATTTTGTGATAATGACAAATTCCACACTTAGTCACTACTTCAGAAAGAAACTAGGTAAGAAGTAGTTCATGCCTGGGAGCACTGAAGCAACAGGGACAGATGATGAAGTTTTAAGTTTTGAAAATATACCCTTTTGTACCAACATTTTTTTTTTATTGCTTCTTTTTTCTTTCTCCCTAAGATACTTAAAGCTAGTACCAGCTGTCAGAGCTTGCAAGCGCTTTAAAATGTACAATACAGCATACCCTGAGCAAGAATTTTTCTTTTTCTTAAAGTTTAATTTGAAAAAAAGCAGAAAAAAGATGCAGAAAGAAAGCAAAATCTGTTATTTAACAGATAGTTTATGGTAAAATTTACATAGCAAAACTCCAAGATGGAAAATAATACACAATATGGAAATTACATAGGAACTTTAATACAGCTTTCTGCAGTAACTAGCTATTTGTTTTACTTTATTCTACTCAACTGGTGTAGAATATGTTCCACTAGTAATATAAACACAAAGCGTGTACAGCAGAAGATATTGCAAATGAAAGGTTTGCTGTAAATTCTAATATGGTTATGTTAACAAACACAACTGTATGAAAACATGCACTGATATTTTAAGGTGTAAATGAAAAAGAAACTTACTAATATGACCAGAATTTTATATGTGATATTTTACTTTTCCCTGTTGACAATTATTCTGCTGTTATTATAGTAATCTCTCAACTCATGATTATATATCTCCATATTATTATGTGTTTCAAACTGTGAAGGCATCCTTAATTTTAAAACACTAATTTGTCCCATTTCAATTTATCTGAGATCATGCTTCTTTATTGAATCAGCAGAAATAATTCTTGGATTTGGTAGAAAGCCTACAGTAAAATTTCAGGCTTCAGTAACAACCAATTTGGAGTGGGCTTCTGTCTATACACAGGAAGTTTGTTGGCATTTCACTCATCACTTCAGCATATCTAGATTCAGAATAGTCCCTCATTAATTCCCGCAACAATACATTGCTCTGCTTTTTTTCAGAGTAGTTAACTCACTGCATCCTATACTATATCTCAGAATAAACTCTGCCACATTGTTTTATCTGTCATCTTTCTATCAATTTATTACTTTTTGTAATTGGTATGCACTTTGAAAAACAAACACTGGTGATGTTTGTTATTAGCAAAGGAAATATGACATAATTTCAGCTACTGTAAATGTTGCTAACAGTTGGTAACCACTGGCAAATGTTGACTTTCCAATGGCAGCAGACATAGTAGTTACTCCATGGAGTGAAAGACAGTGAGCATGAAAAAACAACAGCTCTTGTTCATTGCGATTACACATCATTAAAATATGACAGATAATTTAACCCCCAGACAATATTAATTTCTTCCATGTAACTCAAACTATGATTTCTGGAACCAGAAATCTTAGGACTCTTTTTAATGTCACGCCTAGTTGGTAAATGCATGGCTATGAAAAGAGCATTTTTTTTCCAAGAGTGAGCTTAAGGCTGTAACAGCAGTACTGTATGCACCATGTCATGTGGGATTTTTTTGGTTTCTTTGTGTGTTTTTTGTGCTCAAGAAAAAGAAATATTTATTAGAACACACAAAAGGGCCCTATGAAAACACTCAATGAAGTCTTTTAATGAGCTCTGAGCACAATTTTCATTGCAAGATACAGCAGATGGTCTCTGCAGACATAGTAAGCAAGAAATATGTATATGTAAAGAAAACTGGAAGATTTTTGGCCTTCAGGAGTAATTATGAATGGGTGAATGGTCAAGAAATAGCCATTGTAACTATTTTTAAAAATTGGTTAATGAAGGTAATTATGTCACCATAATCCTGTGTATATAGCTTGGTTTTTTTGCTAATGAACAGTTTGCCATTGACTGAAGGAGTTTTGCAGTATTTGCTGAATGTTGGTGTCTTTTTTCCTACTTAGTAACAAATTTAGGATCTCTCAAAAAGCGAAATATAAGCATCTGTATGAATCCTCATGCACACAGAATATAATTTCTAGCTATCAGCACTTTCTAGAATAGACCTGACAGTGCTTTCAGAAAAATAGAAATAAAGCCATAGAGAAGAAAGCAAGACATAGTGGCCACCCATGTTTTGCTTCATAAGGTCTCTCAGCGGTTGAATCTCCTTAGACAGAGGTATCACTTATTAATGTAACATTTCAGATTGGGTCTAAATGGAAGAACATAAGGACAGATGAACTAATTCATTTATTATAAGCAGTAAAGATATCCTAGCAGAGCACCTGTGTAGTTTACTATGCATGTGGATGGGCATGGAATGGATGGTGCTATACTGATACATTCCTAATAATATTAGTCTCAAAATTAATGCAAAAATTAAAAAAAAAAAAAAAACCCACAAGACAGTGAACATCTGATGTAAATGTCACCACAGCATCTGTTTGGGAAAATAATTGTGAGAAAATACAGGTAATTGCTCCTAACTTTCACAGAAAGATTACATTAGAAGGGTGTCTAGATGACAAGCCAAGACGTGGCTAAGACATATCCTCATGCAAACAGATAGCCCAGCAGGAGAGGATTTTAACAAAATAATCTATTTTCAGCTTCTTTTAAGTCTCTTTATTGGCAGAGAAGAGTGAAACCAAAAAGGAAAGCAGTACAACATAGCTAAGAAGGCAGCATGGTTAGAACAACCACAAGTAATGGTAAAATACTTCAGTATTTTAAAGCTTCAGATAGGTTCAGGTTTTTAAAGATTTTTTGAATCATCAATGAGCTGACTCAAAACATCATATTTTTATGATTTTTTTTAAATGAACTTAGCTTTTTCAAATCCCCTCTAATAGACATCTTGTCTGTATTGCTTTTCATATAGCATAAATGTTATTAGAGTAGTTTAATCAATTTTATGCCAAAACTCATCTAGGCTTTACTAATTCCTGCAACTGGGGTATTGAATGCTATTTGTCCTCTCAGAGCCTGGGTACAAAGGGTTAGAATGACAGCATATAATTTCATACTTTCAGCTTGGTCTTTTAATCAGTTGTATTTCAGAGATGTACGAGTAAAATAAAATTTTCTGCTGTTTTAAAACAACACAAACGCATAAGAAGATAATTACTTGCACAGCTAATAGACAGTTTTAGTATCTTCTCTGTGGATTGCTTTCTTATTAACTTATCCAGCATAGTCCTGTCAAAGTTTAATGCTATAGGTGCAGCACATAATTTTAATCTAATGCACAGCACTGCTAATATTTCAAACACTATGATATGTGCATTGAGACAGAAATGTGTAGTTTGTTTAATAGGCCGTCTAAAATGACTTCAATCTCTGAAATTATTTGGAGACTTAAGGCAAAAGTGGGGTTTTTATGTGTTTTGGTTTTTGTTTTGAGTGGTTGGGGTTTTTTCCTTTTTTTTTTTTTTTTTTCCTAATTAAGCACAGGTGAGCCAATTCAGCAATACCCGTCTTGGATGAGGAAGATGTATGACTACCCAACCAGTAATCAGTGTTAAAATGGAAGGGTTTCAGATATGGCTTTCTCTCCTCTACGCTTTGTAAAAACAGCCATTTTATTAGGTGTTAATCTTAACCTCCAACAGGATGAGCTTCTGATCATGATGTTGACTTGCATAAAGACATAGAGTCAGGTCATGGAAAGAAATCAGTTGCATGATTCTGATTCTGAATATCCAGCTCCAAACATTACTCTTTTACAGGAATTCTCTGCCTTTACAGACAAGCTTTAATCTTCTTTGTCTCTGCTCCTAAAGGACTGTACCTGCAGAAACAGACTTATCATGTATCAAGAAAATATTTAACAACTTAAGGTTTTATACCTCAGTAGAGCATTAATTTTTTGTCCCAGACTTGTATCTTGTAGATGGATGGGCAAACTGTAATGGATGTTTTTCACATACCAGATAGAAAATAAGAATTTCAATAGAACTAAAAATTTCCTCCCTGTTAGCTGTTATCTTTACCCTTTTTGTCTTGCAGCTGATTATGCAGATACAAGAAAGGATGCAGCATGACATCTACAGTGTCCTAGAGCAGCATCCCTGACAGCTGTTAGTTTTCTTTTCCTCTGAGGTGCAGTCTCTTGTATTGATTGATGTACAGACAAGCATGTTAAAATCTAAGACATACATGGGCTAAATTCATTATGTTTTCCACCTTTTTCTTCTTGTCAGTTTGATCTGTACTGGAGGGACCATACAAGCCACTTATCATTCTTGTTGCCAAGGGGCATCTGTGCTATTCATTTGCTCAGCCCTGCAGAGATAAATGCAGCTTGTTGCAATTAATAAAATAGCTGTTCTCTGGACATAATTTGTAAAAATAAATTTAAGTTACATCACTGTGTGCTCATGGATATGTATGAGTAGCAATACAGATGTAATACACAAGACATTTCTTCTCAGACAACTGACATAATCAGTATGGTAAAGACTATCTTTTCAGCTATATTCTGAATACATTTTTAAATCACTTACAGACAGACTCAAGAGGAAAAGTGTGTTTCACACAAGTTTTCAACATTTGGGTTTTTTTTTTCCAATTGAGAATGAAACAAAATATTTCAAAATGCACTATCATAATGTTTCTTGGACAGTGTTCTATGGAAACAACATATGAAACAATTGTAATATATTTATTTTTTTAAAAACATGTATGTGACCATATGTCCCTGTCACGTGGAAGGAAACAAATGGAATGGAAAAGGATGATAACAGCTTACTGCTGTTAACTCACAAAACTCAGATTTTTAAGAAAAGTGAAAATGAACACCATTGAGACTATACTGTGCATAATGGCACAAATCCAGAACTAGATTTTGGGGGATGGGGTGGGTTTTTTTTCACAAAACAGCTATATGATCCTTGTGAATTTTGGTTTAAGTATTCCTTGAGCTATTAAAAGACTGAAAAACACCACTTCAGTATTCTAAGTATCACCTTAATTTAAATATTTCTTCTTCAACCTTCATATTTTGTGTTTTATATTGTACGGTGATAAGTTGTTTTGAAGGGAAACATGACATATTTAATTCAGGAAACATCGAAACAGAATATTACAGAAATGCCTAACCATCTACCTTTTCTCATCTGAAACAAGTTTTGTATAAAATCTCCATGGTATCAGAGGTACTTTATTTTCTTTGCACTGATCTCTAATATCATCTGTACAATAAGGGCTGGCCACAGAAGAAGCTACTACACATTTTCAAGGAATCAGTTGTGCCTTAAAAGAGGAATGTTAGTAAAACACTAATTTTAGTACATCTTCATTTTACTATCACCTTAAAAACAGACACTTCAGAGAATTTGGTCCTGCAGCCTTCATACATATAACGCACAAGAAAGTTTTCCACAAGAACTGGTATTTAGAACTGAAATTCTCCAGTGAAGCAATAACATGGACAAAAGGAGATCTGTTGAGAGTGACAAAATGTAATTGAAATATTGCCCTGGATATATGTTAGTAACAAACAACCAAAAAAATTGATCCAATAACAACAGAGTTGAGGTCTCCCTTATAAGACCAGATGAGTCCCATCTGCATAGAATTTCAGGATACCTGTGTATCAAAGTACACATAGCCCACCAACCAATCAAAAAAACCCAACCCTAACTGGTTGACAGACTTTCAAAGAAGAGTAAAAATAAAGGGAATGTCTGTTTATTTACCTTCCTGAGCTAGAGACAGGTGGAAGGAAGACAGGAGAGTGCTCAATAATAAACACCTCCTTGGTTAAGAAAGCTTTTTGGACAGAGGAACAAGAGGATTCCTGAAAGGGAAAAGGAGTGTACTTGGAATGAACAGGGGTTCTGGCTGAGGGCTTATGGAGTGCTGCTCCACAAAAACAGATGATCAGAGTCAAGATTTTTATGCTTAACTGGTACAATCTTGAGAATAAAAAAAATCTTCTTTCCTGCAGAAGAGAGGGTCCCTTTTGCAGAAGTTCAGACTTATTCAAGGAAATTCATTGACAAATGCTAAGGATAACATTCTGTGTGTTTAAATCACCAGTTGTGAAATCCTATTCCTTTGAAAAAAGAACGTGCTGTAACCAGAACATCCAGCTTACACCAGAACTGGAATTTGCAAATGCGTGGGAGGGTCTAGTGAAGAGGTGAATTCAACATTTTTCTTAGAGAAATTCTATATTTACAAGTTCAGCTCTTTTACCTCTCAGGCATTTATATACACTATTTTAAAAGTGTAGCTTACTTTTTTGACCAAAAAAGATTTTTTAAATTCTTTTTATGACTTTGACACTTAAGTCATTAATGTTATTTAAATGCAAATTTTATACACACAGTATGAATATTGAAGCTTGGTTTTCCTCCAAGTTATCCCACTGGGCCATAACGTATGCTTTAAGACCAGTCTATGTTTAGATGGGTTTGGGATATGTATAATCACACTGAATAATTCCAATTCTATTTGTTTCCTTGGAGGTTCCTCAAATACTTTGATGCATTCTACTTCTCTGTCTTTCCCTTCCTCATCAAAGTCACAGTGAATTCCCATTAGAAGCATTATAAGAATATATCCTCAGGGTTATGATTTATTCTTAGGCAGACTGACTAAAACTCATTTTTTTCTTCTCCTATCCCACTATTATTCAGTGGGGATTTAGAAACACTAAGTCTCATTGGCTTAGATTCAAAGGGAATTTAGGAGCTAAAGCATCCCAATACCTAATTTTTAAGCACAAGTCTGAAGGATGGTATCATAACATTAAGCTCCCTGTATGATTCATTAGAGAAGTTAGGCATCTTAAAGCAGGATCCACAAAAATGTTCATGGTAAAGAAGGATCTATGTACACTGCATTTGATTCCTTCTCCATTTTGAGAAGATACAGTCTATGACTCTCACTTGTCATGTCCCAGCAGGATTGTTCTATCTCCCTTGTTCTGGATGCCAGGATGAACATATCAGATATGTATATCCACTTTACATAGAGTAACAAATACCACTCAGCCAGAAGGAGTAGTCTGCTAGGTTTTAATCTTGTGACAAGAGCCTTCAAGAAAGGTATGAGAAAGACTGAAAGCTATATTTTCCAAGGTTTACCTCAGCATTTCATTTACCTGGAAAGGTGTCAGCTTCATGAACCAAATCTTTCTATGTGTTTGTTAACGGTAGTCAACTCCATGCCCTGGCCATTTAGTTTACTAGTATAAGTATGACATTCATGGGTTAGGATGAAGAAGCAAGACCTGATTCTCAGGGGAAAGCATTCTTATTACACAACTAGGAAGAAGAGTTGCCTCTTATTTTCACCCTAGCCTGGCAAGTTTATTCCCCTAGAATTAGGGGTGAGTGGGGGGCAGGGAGCACACCATGCACTTTTATCTAGGAAATAGATGTGAGGTTGATTTCCTCTAGAGAAGAAAAACCAGTCAACCAACAAAATCAAAGCAACCCAGCTTTCTCACATTTTGAACAGTCTAATACAAAAGGGAAATTTCAAAGATAGTTTGAGTAAAAATCTTGATGAGAAATAAGCTGGGAAATACTGAGTTTATAAATCCTAATGAGGCATGGGCAAGAGAAGTGAATCAAGTCTATCAGTTAAAACTGATAGATTTTTGACCATATCCAAAGGAGGAAGGTCAGGGCAGCAGATGAGGTTTTCAGGATCACAGTTTTGAGCTAATATCTCTTTTCTAGTGATCATAATTTTATATTTGTTAATATATTCCATAACTTCAGATTAGTATAGCAAAGTCCATCTTCCCTATTTTGGTCTCATCTGCATTTTAATCAGATCTGATGATTCCTTCTCATGTATGAACACACCTAAGCAGGAGAACGAGGAATGTGCATACATCTTGTGCTCTGATGCCATGATGGACCTGAGGTCTCCAGGAGCTTACAAATGTCATACATATAAAAAATATGTGTCACAAACTGGTCTGTTTCTGGTTGTCTTGTAACCTGAAATATTCTAGTTTGTAAGGAAGCTACCGATTTCAGGCACAGCCAGGGAAAAGGAAGCATTGAATACTGTGGGAAAAGGTTATATTGACAGTATTCTAAACAGCTGCACAGTGCATGCTCTGTTTAGGGAACATACACACAGACCATATATGAAAAAAGGAAACATAACACAAAGACTGCTGAAAGCTGCTGGTCAAAAACTGAAATACTACGTGCATTGTAAAAACCCTGACTTGACATTTACAAAAAACATTGTGACTGGAGTATAATGCTAATGGAAACATGCATGTAATTCATATTTACAACCTTAGTGAGAACTGGCTCTATTAACTAGGGTACAGATGGTCAGATATTTCCCAGGGAAATATATTCATTAAAAAAACGTTTCACTGAGCCTGAATGCTTTGTTTGACTCATCTCAGGTTTGACTACATTTTGCCAAATCAAAGGCAAATCCTCCAGTCCTGCCAAGCTGCTTCAGAGCAATCAATTTACTGCTGCCAATTTTGGCAGGTCTGGGACAGATTGACCAGACTACTTCCAGAAGAGGAAACCTGAAAGCTTTTGCTTGTCAAAAGCTGGGACAAGTTCACATAACTGATTTGTTCTGGGTCAGTCTACATGATGGGTCTGCCCTAGACCCACTGACCCTGGAAACCATTGGCTACGGTGTTCCCAGCTCTGGAACAAATTGTCTGGTAACTGACAAATTACCAAGATTCTGTGGCTTGAGAGTCTACACAGTGGGGCTGATGGTCTTACTAAAGCCTCCAGTCTGAGAGCCTGGAACAAAGCTCTGAGGGGCTCCGGTAATCTCTCTGAGATTGCAAGCTCTATGCAAAAAAGCCAGGACCTAAAAGACCTTATGGGCTTCTCCATTCTGTCTTTTACGCTGATCTGCATGATGAGGCATACTGAAGACACATAGCTCCAGAGCTGTTTGACAATGTTACTCATCAATTCCTCTAGTCAATGTTATCAAGTGTCTTAGGCTCTGATGCAGTATTCAGAAATTCTTTTTATGGAAAGCTGTATATATATACACACACATATGTGTACATATAAAAAAAATATGTGTATGTATGTGTATTTGAATTTAATTTCAGGAATCAAAGCAGTTCCAGGGAACAAATGACAAGAAACCATTAAAAGGCTAATCTCCACAAAATGTCACATTTAAGGAAACACCTAATTAATGTAGTAAAAACCACCAAGTAGTCTGTTCTTTATGGCAATAGACACACAGCAATACCAAGGATTCTTTTAGTTGTAAGAAAAGTAACAATACAAAAGTAAAGAAAGCAATGTAGAATAATACAATTGCTCTCATTGTTCTTAGCTACATGAGTTTGAGAGGCTCATTCTCTATTTTTAAAATAATTTTAATTACTTTTGGTTTTCTCCTCAGATTACTTCATTTTTGCTCTCAAATCTCAAATCAAAATTTAAAGGATTGCTTCTCTGGCTTTTTGGTCACTTATCTTTCTTTCCCCTCTTGCCAAGATACTCCATTTTCTAATTTAGCTCAATCAGAATGAATCCAGCTATCAACTTTAAAGAGTTAAGGAAAACAATGCAACAGTTCATTTCCATGTCTTAGAATGTTAAGCCATAGTGTGACACTATTTTATTATGTTTTCAGCTTCAATGTTAACAAGCAATAACAACACAAAAGTATTATAGCTTGACAAACTGAGTTCTCAAGGTTTGCTTCCATGTTTGGCATATGATTTTTATCTGACCCATTCAATCATCTCCAGTTCAAAATGAGGAAATCAGTATTGTTCGATTTTAAGTGTATTCACTACACTTTGTCTCTTTTATTCCTTTTTGTCCTTTTTCCAAAATATTTTTTTTTCCAAAAACTCTAAGAAATGTGGGACATTAGTCCTAAGAATTAAGTGGTTGTATTATGAATGTCTAACACAAAGCATCTGAAAAAAAGACAACTTAAAATAAAAATTATAAATAAATTTAAAAAAAAAAAAAAAAAACACCCCTCCACACACCCCCCAAAATAAAAACCTGCTGGCTGTTCTTGAACAAGGAAACCTGAAATCCTTTGTTTAAATCTGAATTTCTGAGGTGTTTTCAGGCTCTTTATTGCAAAACTTCTATTGCATTTGTGGAAAATATAGAGATCTAGTTAATTACAAGTTTTACTGATGGATAATACAAGACTATACAAGATTAATTAAGTAGTATCAGGCAACTCATCAAGTCAGTGGAAAGCAAAAGAAACTGAAAACCCTTTATTTGATCTAGGTATAAAATCATTCTTTGGGAAACAGCAAAAGGACAGCATCCTCAATGATATCTTTAGAAGGATTAGTCTCAAGAAAATGTTGGGTAATGTTAATATAAAGGGCAAAGTGTTGCAAAGAAAATGGCACTGAAAAATAAAGTAGAGAATCTGGGCTTGCAGGCTGGGTAAGAAAGGGTGCCAAAGAAGTTTACCTATAAATGATAAAAATTCATTGGTTGAACTCATGTGATGTGGTGAGAAACCATGAAAAAATAACTAGGGATAAAAAACCCATCTTAACTGGTATGGTATTTCTTGCTTTAGATAGAAAATTATTTCTTTCCCATTTTAAAATAATGATGGGGAAAAGAGTTGGGAAAAAAAGGGGAATCTTAAAAGTTTAGGAAAGGTGGTTTAGCTCTGCATTATAATATTATTTTGCCTTCTCTTAGATGGGTTTGATAAATGAGCTATTAACAGGCTCATATGAAAAGAAGTGAATTGGTGACCCTAAACTGGTACTATCTGGGTGAAAAATATCCATACTACTGAAAGTGCTTCAGACATAAGGGTGAAAGTAATCTATAGACTAATATATGTGTTCATACATGCTATTACTATCCTATCTGTATGTTACAATGCCATGTGCACCAAGATGGGATCATGAAAATGCACAAATGACTTAGCTGATCTCATCTGGGCTTGTGAAAGGAAAGTTCAGATAGGTCTGACCTGCAGCAACAGATTGCAAAATCCAAAAGAAACTAAGCCTACATATCAACAGCTACATACAGTTTTAGCTTCAGATCTGAAGCTGGAGCCAATAAATCTAAAATAAAAGAAGTATCAGAAAGTTAATAGCTTCTATACTTTGCTCACTAAACTTTCCTTCCATTAATTCTTGCCTCAGTGGTGAAAATAATAGTTGTTTTTGATCTCATATCAGTTCAGGAGACAGGTGCCAGCCAAACAACACAGACGATTTCACTGTTTTCGTTTTAGGAAGACTGAAGGAAGATCACATGCTGGGCAGGAGAGCATGAAGATTGTTTGATAAGATTCCATTAAAGTGAGCTGACAGCAAGGTTAGAAGTGAACTGGGAAAACCTCACCTGGGTAATATCTGGGAAAGAAACAATCAGTTTGACATTTCCCAGGTTAAAGATTTCACATTATCAAAATGGAAGTCAACTGTTACTTTTTAAAGACAGCACAGACAATACTGGGATCACTCTATCTCATTCTGGACTGAAGAAATAATTTTCTTCCTATGGTGAACATGACAGATAAAGAGTTCTAAAATTACACTAAATATTGTAATAAGTGTTTCTGTAAGTGCACTGTATCTTGCTTTGCTGTATTATGATATTGAAAGACTGATTTAAGTGTTAAGCTACCTCCATTTCTTTTTTAATCTTAAATATTCTGTCATATCCTCATTAACATCTCATTACTAAGCAGCTAGTTAAGGAAAAGGACAAAGAAGGAAAAATAAAATTAGATGCAACACTATAGGGTATATTTTCACCTTGATGAGCCAGAGTAACTCATTAGGGGTTACTGAAAGTCATACACATGCTTCAGAGTAATAATGCCCTCAAGGTATTTTGAAATTATTAAAATGTTAAAGAAACAATATTGATTTTTTATATAAAAGAGTAATTTATTAATACCAAGTAGGAATACATGTAGGGAAAAAGCTACATGGACAAAGGAAAAATAATTAAGCAGTTCCAGAATTGTTTCTTTTTTCAGTAATGGTGGGAGACTGGAAATGTGAGAATAAAATAACACTATAATTTGAAAGTTAAAATGGTTAAATGCATACATAAATTATTAATAGTTTCTTCACTACTATACAAGGACTTCTGAATATTGTCTCATATTCCTTTTTGGAGGGGAAGAAGGAAATGGGTTTTGAGAGAAATATCTGAGAACTGACTGAATTGCAAACAAAATGCATAAGTGATCTGACCAGGTACAAACTGAATCCTCTGGAAATGAAACAGTATTGCATTAAGGGTTCAATCACAAAAGGCACAGCCTCCATTAACCATGTGTGTGCTTCAGTGCTCTGCTGGAATAGAGACAGAATGTGCAGTGCTTGGCAGGGTCAGCCCCAAACTCCCACCACACACACATACACACGCACACACATACGTGGACAAGCTTTTTCCTCTACATTCGTTTTTGCGTTGACTTAGTTTTGGATTATGAAATCATTTCTGGTTTGCTAGTTACACCCTGACTCAAACACTAAAAATCCCATCAAAACCAGAAAAGCACTGTCATCAAAATGGCTTCTGTATCAGAAAAAGACAAAGTTGTTTCCCACTCACTAACACTAGCTTAGCCCTATAGAGAATTGAAATTACCCTCATCAGCTTAAATTCATGAAAGGATAACTCCCTGAAAAGCAATAAGAAATGTACATTTGGAGTCTGGGAAACTCTATTTTATTTACATGTACTGCCCTCTGAAATCTGGACTGTTTCTACAGGGGTATTTTCAGCTCCAATTTAACAGCACAAGGATTTTCAAAACTGGGATGTATAGAGAAAATAGCAGGACCTGTTCTGACCTATGAAACATTCCTGAAAAAAACAGTATTTATGGGTGAATGACCATCAGGTACGCTGTTGAGTTGCAATGTCTTGTTAATACACATCTGTTTCCTTTCTGAACTATATACTTCCTGAGTAGACACAGGAGTTTTCTCCTGTTTTGTTAGTATACCATGGCCACAATGCATCTGTAGTAAATGCTGCCTGTTTCATAGAATTCTTCTTGGAGACTTTATCTGAGATCAACTGGAAGAGATCCTCAGCAGAAGCAATCTGTGATTTAAGGATCAAATTATGTTTTATTCTTCTTAATCTGTGAAAAAGTTAATGGTCATCACATAGAGTGTGTAATGGCTTCAAAAGCAAAGGCTGATGAGACAACTTTTTGGGTATCAAAAGTGACAGTCTCGCAGCACTGAATTCCTTCTGTAATCAGAAAGGAGGAGAATCTCTAGTTGCATTTGAAGTAGTAACATTTTGATGCCCAGTCAGATATTTGGATGCTACTTTTGCCAAAGCAATGCAGTTAGTGCAGCTGCCCTTATGCAGAGAAATCTCTAGAGACATTAAAGTATCAGAGTGCAAGAACACAATTATAAAACTAAGCAAATATTTTTTATTAATTAAATTTTTATGATACTAAAGGACCTACAGTAACTATATCTGTTACAATGAACTGAGGAAAATAGAAAAGCCAAAATTAAATCATTGTCAAAATGTATAATTTACAACACTTATGTTCTGTGATTTTAGACAAATCAAATATAAAACCAATGCAAAGTGGGCAATAGGAATAGAAATAAGTCACTGGGAACACAGAGTAAATGTGTAGGTCTGTGCTGGTTTTGTCTGGGATAGAGTTAATTTTCTTCATAGTAGCTGATATGGGGCTATGTTTTGGATTTGTGCTGAAAACAGTGTTGATAGGGATGTTTTCGTTATTGCTGAACACTACTTACAGAGTCAAGGCCTTTGCTGCTTCTCACACCACCCCACCAGTGAGTGGGCTGGGGGTGCACAAGAAGTTGGGAGAGGACACAGCTGGGACAGTTGACCACAGCTGACCAAAGGGATATTCCATATCATATGACATCATCCTCAACTTATAAAGCTGGGGGAAGAAGAAGGAGCAGGGGGACATTTGAAGTTATGACATTTTGTCTTCCCATGTAACCAGTACACATGGTGGAGCCCTATTTTCCTGGAGATGGCTGAACACCTGCCTGCCAATGTGAAGTAGTGAATGAATTCCTTGTTCTGTTTTGCTTGCGTGCAAGACTTTTGCCTTCCTTATTAAACTCTCCTTATCTCAACCCATGAGTTTTCTCACTTTTACTCTTCTGACTCTCTGTCCCATACCACTGGGGGGGAGTGAATGAGCAGCCGTGTGGTGCTTAGTTGTCGCCTGGGGTTAAACCATGACAAGGTCAAACAGAGAAATTCCTCTCTCAGCCAGGAAAGCATCACTGTTGAACAATGACATTAGTATTTTGGGCACTGTTTCAATAGCCCCAACAACAAAACTCCCCCTGCAGATTGCAATTCCACATTCACTTCATTAGTCATACAAGTAACATGTCATTTGATGGCGGAACACTTCCTTGCCTTCAAGGATAATCTTTTATGGACTGCCCTCTTGTAAAATGTTATAAATTAGTTCTGGGTGCTGCTGGAAGCGGTCCTTAGTTCTATCTCCCTGCTTAAAGGCAGAACTAATCATACTTAAGACAAATTAAGTCACACTTTAAATCAAGTTTCATAAATGGGAAATACATGTTTGATTAGTCATTTTGATTTAGTAATCATTTTGACACCAACAAAAATCCAGCATTTTCATAAATCAACAAAGAAGCTCTTGGGATAGGCAAATAATTTTCTTTACTAACGTGACTAAAGAAGCCACTAATGTTGTCCACAGGAATAATGCAATTGACTGTGTGTAAAATCACAATGGTGACAGTAGTGAAGTCTAGAAACAACTGGCTTGAAATAAGCTTATTTGGGTACCAGCTGCAGTTTAACAGAGTTTAATGTCTGTTTTGTAATGTGACGGGTTCTGTGTTGTTGAGCCTGTGTGGTTACAAACAAATTTCAGCTCCATAGTCCAGTTTTCTCAGATCCTTCAACAATCACTTTGCATTGCAATCAGATTGCACAGTGGGGCAGGCTGAGGGCAGTGAAAGGGCTTATGAGAAACCAGTACTTAATTATGTAGGAGGAGTCTGAATGCAGGCTGCATAACACGTCATTAAATAATTTATTTGCACCCATCAATAGCTACTTCAGTATGTATATTCATACAAAAAATGTGAGGAATAATTCTACAAGTAGCCTGTTTCCAAGAAAGCATATGGGCCCTAGACTCTTGCCTGTCCTTTTCCTACTTCAGTAAGGTTGAAATCTGCTCTTCAGGTAAAGATCATTCACAGATCCTTTGCTACATCTTTTCCTGGATAAGCGGAATAGAATCCAATGCGAAAATAATCTCTGTCTTTCATGGTTTTCCTGTTTATTTTTAATGGTGACTTAGACAATATTTACGCATTCTCTATTTTAGAAGGTCTGTATTTAGTGTCCATTATTTTTCCCATGTTGAATACAATGTGTAACAATGAAAGGCAAAATCAGAAAGAGGATTTTTTAAAATTTTGTTAGGAAATCTAAAATAGAGGTTCATTATATTTAGATAATGTAGTTACTATTTTTAAGACAAGCATAAATTCATAAATACCAGGTCACTAGTTGGAAAAGTTTACCATCACCCCAATGCCAGTTCTTGGCCTGAGTATCTTTTTTTCTATTTTTTTCTAAGGTGTATTGACAATTTGTGGCGTGCACACAGTAAACAAAGGAAAACATAAAAAAAGGGCTGTCATTTGCAAAGCATCTTGTTTTGAGATGAGGGAATTCAATCATCTTTTTTTGGAAATGGAAAGGTGAACAGCATTTAAAGCCTTCAAAAAGGCACGGTCTAAAATTATAATGGTTAACACTAGGGAGTATGTTAGAATATTACTCCTGCTATGCCAGTTGGCATGCAAGACTTCCACTTAGCAGTAAAGAATGTAGCTAATGTGCCTCAAGTGTTTCTGAATTCAAATTAAATACTTCCTCATTTTGTGTGTACGCTGGGACATTCTTTCATGGCTTGAATAGATCAAACTATGTCAACTCAGGCTGCTGTGCCCATCTTGATGCAAAGACAAGAATAACAAGGGTAATTTTAGGGTTTTTTTGACTCAGGGTTTTTTGGCTTGGTAGTTTTATTTTATGAAAGAACTTACCAGTTGAAAACATGTAAGTATTAACGGCAACAAGAATTGCAATGTCAGAACAGGTTAACAGCCATTCACATCTAGAATGCTCCACACTAACCAGCGTGGGATACATTAGAACTAGAAATAAAACCATCAAATGAATGCCATCTATCTCATACAATTATTTTTTTTTTTTTGTAATCTGTTTAGTAATCATTTGAGATCCTTGTTTTACCATTACAAATTCAATATTCCTGCATATTCATATCTTGGTTTTCTTAAAACTGAAAATATTCGTTTTCTCTATTTTGAGCTGATTTAAAACCTATGATTTTCAGAACATATTGAGAAGTTCCCACTCAGTGATACTCCATTTGAGTAAAAAGAGAGACATCCAATATGACTACTTATCTCTGAAAATCTAGGAAATAATTCTCTAATATTTCCCTGAGTGTTCTTTAGGAATTTGCTTTTGAAATAGTTCATAGCTATTAAAAATAATTTAAATCGCATCACTTAGTTCAATAGATAAACACTGATCCTTCATCTAGCACTTAAACTGGACTGCTGCAGCTTGTCTGTGAGAAGGTGTCAGCTCAGAAAAGGCTAGAAACCTTTACTGTGCCATTTTGTGGTTGAATCATGAGGAGAAAGAGCTTTATTTAGTCCTCTGTTTTCCTTCCTGTCTGAATGCATATAAAATGGTATGGCAGACTCTGGCAGTAAGAAAATAATTTCCCTTTCTGCTTATGCAGTATGTAACATTCTGTCTTGACATAAATCAGCACGAAGACTCATCTTTAAAAGCATCTTTATTCACCTCTATCAGTGTTATCTGATCTCCCTCAACAGAGGGAGACACTGTGAAAAACTGATCTTCGTTTATTTCTTTACAGTTTGGCTTGAAGGTCAAGGAAGATATTTTGTCTCATTTGACTAATTTAGAACTCCTTTTAAGAGCCCAAGTGCAGAAGTTTAACTCATAATCAAATGCTGAGATCACATTTTCTGTGTAAGACATGGTGGGTGGGGAGAAATGTGAACCAAAAAATACCCCACAGCTGAAAAGAGAATTGTACATAAGTAAGGAAGAAATATGGGACTGTGAAACAAATGTTACTGGACTATACAGAAAATAACTCTAAAGGAAATAAAAAACCTTAGAAGAGAAAGAATTTATGATTATCAATACTTAAGATTAGGCAATTTTTTAATATTTTCTTCTTATACTGACTAATATAATTGTGTGTGACTTTAACAGGTCAGTCTGAAATTTTGAAAGCTGGTTGCCTGTTTGATACAGAAATTTTTGGAAAGTTTCAGCAAAAGAGGTCCAGTAGAGGGACATGAAAATCTGGTGGTTATATTCTTAAAAGCTGTCTTTATTGTTTGTTTGTTTAATTGTTACTGTGCATGTACTCATTCAGAGGTGAAACAATTGATAGGTAGTTGTGGTGTCAAGCACTGCAAATAAGATCTGGTACCATCATTGCTCTACATTTCAGTTCCCAAAGGGCACAGAGATACACAGGGAATCAGTATAGTGGAATCAAAAAACCTTTTGAAAATCTCTCCAAACTAGGAATAGAACACTGTAAAGTAAAAAGTGTGGGAGTCATCACATGATGATAAGGAGAGAGGTAATGTAAAAGAGACAGGCCAATAAACAAGGACAGCAAATGTGATCCACTTGTATCTCCAAATATATATATGCTGTGCATAAAATGTGGTGGACAACAGAGAAAGCATATGACAATGTGACTTTTTAAGCACATCCTGCCCATAGGATGTAATCAAATGCTTGATCCTCAATATGATGTTAGAAAAACCTGTGAAACCAATGAAAAAAAGTGGCTCTTTGCAAGCCTCTACAAGGAAATAATCTTCCAGTGCCATTCTCTACTTAATCTTTTTACACCAAGTTTGATAATCTATTAATATCATCATCTGTTCACTCAAGCTCAAGGGGCAAAGGTATCTACTGTCTCTAAATGAGACATCATGTATCTGCATTTTCTACTGACTTCTATGGAATTAGCATTTTCTGTTTACTTCATCAAAACCCTAGGAAATTACACTTTCAGCACATCATTATTATTAAAGTTAAAAAGTCAAGTTCTAAAAAGAAATTGCAAGATTAAACTTGCATATATAACCCTCATTTGCTACACTGTTATATATGGAATTGTAATTTTGTTATTAAATGTGTGATCACATGGTTATATGATTACATGTAATTGCATGAATATAAGCTATTGTTCCCAATGATTTGTCTCATTTTGTTCACTAAACTGATATCACCTAATTAATAAGCATTTGTTTATGTTTTGCTGCTTCTAAATTTTAGTGCTCTATTTCTGGTTTTGTATATTGTACATGCAATTTTGAATATTGTACATGCAATTGTTTAATTTATTTGTCTATTTTTTTATTCTTCTTCTTGTCAGCAGACCTTTTTAAAACCAAATCTTCCTGACTGCCATATAACCATTTGTTCTAAAATTATCATTTCACTCCATTCTGATTACCTTCTGTATAATTAGACAGTGGTTTCTAAGTTGGAGTGAAGGAACATTCTCCAGCACCATAAGAAAAAAAGCACCCTTCAAAACTTACAAGAGAGAACACAGTGTTATAACTGGCTCAAAATATCCTGCAAGAAAACTAAAAGTTTCCTTGCATATGCTCCAGAAACCACACTGTACAGCATAAGACTCTAGGAAACTTCAGTGATTTTTTTGTGTGCAAATATGGAAATCCTTAGATTTTTATGATTTATTAGACATAGCAGCTACCATTACAATATAAAAGAAGTTTCTGTCCAACTATCAGAAGCACTCTCCATAAAGACTAGAATTATCTGTCTGATTTTGTCTATTTTGACTTTTTTTTTCCCCCTGCAGTAATTAGCAATTTGAATGTGAAATGAGTAGGAAAAAATGACATTTTTTTCATTGTTACATTAAAAATAAATCTCATAGCCATTTATTTTCCAGGGGGTCTGTAGCCAAAAGAACTGAAGTTCATTTGAAAGCTAAAGCTTTACAAAATAACCTTCTGTGAGGAGCAGTGCCTTTTATTTTCCTATAGGAAATCCATTTTGATTTGACAGAATGATAAGCCTTTGAAAACTGTGGACTGAAAATACACAGTAGACTTTTTGCTAAGCTCATAAAGTGCCCAACTGAGAAAGGATTCACTGCACATGAATAAGAGCTAAATTAGCTGTGTATTGAAAAGTCTCATCAAATGCAAGGCTGTAAGTCCTTGGCAGAACTTGGGTGCCAGTGAAGGGTTTCTGCACACTTTGTCAGGTACTCCAGAGAGATTGCCATTCTGATATGCTGTAAAATCTCTTCAGCATTCTGTGGCTGATCTGAACTTTAAACCATATCTACAACAAATCTTAAAAAGAGTTATGTCTTTTGTTGGGGGAGGTTAATTTATTTGTTTTTCCTTTCAGGCATCTTTCTTAAAGAGGGAATGTGTTTCATAGGAAGAAAGGACTTAGAAGCATCTGCACCCCATTATTTAGCTTAGGATTGTGTTATGACTTTTGAATATATGACAGTGTGTTCAGTTTGTGTGTCGTGGGGTTTTGGTAGCAGGGAAGGGGCTACAGAGGTGGCCCCTGTGAGAATCATCTCAAAGCTCCCCCAGCTCCAAGTTGGACCTGCCTTGGGTCAAGGTCAAACCAATTAGCAACAGCGAATACACCTCTGTGATAAAATATTGAAGAAGAGGAACCTGAGAGGAGGAGGAATGAGGGGAAAACCTATGCAAACACCAAGGTCAATGGAAGAAAAGGAGGAGGGGGAGGTATGTTTGAGCAGAGACTCCCCTGTAGCCCATGGTGAGTCAGGGTGTCCCCCTGCAGCCCATGAAGGTCACTGGTGGAGCAGATGCCCACCTGCAGCCTACGGAGGACCCCACACCAGAGCAGGTGGCTGCGCCTGAAGAAGGTCATGACTCTGAGGGAAGACCATGCTGGAGCAGTTGCAGAACTGCAACCCATGGAAAACACTCATGCTGGAGCAGTTTGTAAACAGCTGCAGCCCTGTGGGAAGGACTCATGTGGAAGAAGTTCCTGAAGGACTGTCTCCTGTGAGAGGAACCCCATGCTGGAGCAGGGGAAGCATGTGAGGAGTGCTCCCCCTGAGAATGAAGGAGCAGCAGAGACAACAGATGATGAACTGACCACAACCCCCATCCCCTGCCCCCCTGTGCTGCTGCTGGAGAGGAGGTACAGAAAATCAGGAGCAAAGTTGAGCCCAGGAAGAAGGGAGTCATGGGGGGAAGGTGTTTTTAAGACATGGTTGTATTCCTCACTGTCCTACTCTGATTGGTAATTTAAGTGGTGGTGGTGAAATTAAACTGATGCTCTTTCTTCCTAAGTTGAGTCTGTCTTTTGCCTGTGACCATAACTGCTGAATCATTCCCTCCCTATCCTTATCTCAATTCCCCAGCTTTTGTCTTATTTTATTCTTCCCATCCCTGAGCGGGCAGGAGTGAGAGAGTGGCTGTGTGGTGCTCAGTTGCCTTCTGAACTTAAACCTTGACAGGCAGTCATCCACAAGTTCAAAGAAGAACAAACATATCTATGCTTTAATTCTATATTACGCAAGATACAAGTGGTGGAAGAAATAATTAAACAGGAAGGTACTAGTGGACTCCAAAATAATCTCACAAAAATAACACTCTATGTAGTTTTATGCATGAATGTTGCTTTAGCTTCTGTAACAGTATGATGAACACCACTGCAAGTCTTTTAAATGTCGATGGTATTTTATAGGAATGCTCTAAAGGAAATACACACAGATATTCTGAAATGTTTTATGCAGTGTATGTTCCCTCTCATTATTTTCATAAGAATCACATTGAATTTATAGTTATTATTGGTAAAATATAGAAACACAAGAATAAATCTCACATTGAAATAATGAATATGACATGATGAATATGCACTGACATAGTAATATACTGTAATGGTACTATTATTATTATGGACCTATAATAATATGAAAATTAAGAGAATCTCCTTACCCTGAGTGACATGCAGTCTGCTCATGGACTTGTTTGACTCTGTCCTCCAGACCCGCATGCAACTGGGTTTTCATATGTCTGCTGCTAGTACTGAAAAGATGTTCCTGACCTTTCATATTCTGGAAATAAATTCTTCTAATTTCAAGACTAAATTCTCAGTGAGTTGAGAAACATTTCTTCTTATGTCAACCTTACCTTTCAAATTTAATGGTACTTTTCTCCCTAGCTCTTCAATACCTAGATGAATTTATTAGAAAAGTTATATTATCTTTTGGCTTTTATTGTGTCTAGCTAACCTGTATAAGCTTTTCTATTGTATAGAGATTGAAACTAACTTCATAATAGTTCAGGTGCTGTTAACAGCCTAGCAATAGCTGCAGAGATGACAGGTGCCTCATTTGTTCTGTTTCTAAAAATGAAATCTGTATTTATACTGATTTTTCTCTTTAGATGCCAGAGATGAGAAATCTATGAGGAATATGTGAGAGAGATATTTTGTCTCTCTCCAGGTCAAACTTTGTTGTTTGCTTTAGGCTATTAAAGAAGACCTATGAAGAAACTCCAGCTTTACGCATTCCTTGGGATCTCTTTTAAGCATTAACTTAACATTTCATAATATAAGGAGTATGCACAAAGATGACTGTCTACCTGTATATGTGTCTATAAAACTGGGGAATTATTTCCCAAAGTTTAGGAAATGACACATTAGACAATGTTCTCTTTCTTTAAGAATCATGGACACTTAAGCTTGGAGGGACTGAGATGGAGTACATTTCTCTTTCCATGTAAACTGATCAAATTATTCTCAGGAGATTAAAAAAAATCAGTCATTGTTCATCTAGGTAGACCTACTTTATTTTTGCACATGTTTACCCCTTTGCACATACGCATTTCATGTGAATTTCCAGAAAGTACTGTACCTTGATCAGGAGAGTTGCCTAGTTTCCAATATATTTGGGTGACAGAAACAAGTAAATATATATATAACAATACCCAGAGCAAAATCCACTGAACTGATGAAGTTAGTCAGGCTTTACAAAATTTGTATGGATAAGATTTTTTCTTTCCTCTGGGCAGTAGATGATTTGCACAATTTTAGGCTGTTACTAATAAGATTTTTTTTCTATTGCATTAACAACTTCATTTTCTGTTGTTTTGAGAAACTGCAACTTACACCAGATTATACTTTAAATAGCACCACCCCAGTCTTTCCTTTGAACTATATGTCAATGGCTGAAGAGGAGCTTTTAATTCCGCTAGAACCATGTGCTTGGAACAAAAGTAATGTGACAGATCTAGTGAAACTTATGAATGAATTATTGCTGGAACATAAAATTTGACTTTTGCACTTTAATATCAATCTTTTGGCAGAATAGCTGCTGCAGATGAAAAAGTGCCTCTCGGCTTTTATTCTTATTCATGTGTTGACCTTAAATTACCCCTTTTCCCAGATGGCCAGTCGTCTCTCAGTTCTGAAATGCTAACTGGCACCATTATGCTTGTCATATTACTGCAAACCTGTTTTCCCTAAATTCTGTACCATATGATGTGTTTTGTGACTATGTGCCCCCAAAAAATTAAAAAATTAAAGAATATTCTCTGCTTGACAAAGAGAGGAAAAAGAACACAAAAGATTATTACCCTAGAGCTTTTTAGATATTGTTCTTTTACTATTTGTTTTATTTAGATTTACTCACATGAAATCAACTCTACTGTTATAGCGAAGCAAGGCTATCACATTCTTCTGAGTACAATTCGTCAATCATTGGATCAAAATTGAGGCTGACAGAAAAACTACTTTCCTCCCAAACATATGCTTGGGCAATCTTGGCCTCATGGTTGAACATAAACTCTTTAAAATGCTTTAGAGAAGAAAAAGAGTCCTAGCACAATGCAGAAAATGGTATGAACACATTATGCCGAAGGGCTTTACAACAGGAGAAAGTGTTTGCCTTCAGCAATATCACTACATTCTTCTCTGAAAAACACCCTAACCCAGTTTAGCTAAGGAGCCTTTTCCACTCACGTAGAGGCAGCAAAATAGACTGAAGTGGAAAGGACTTCCTTTGCAATATACAATATATATTACAACTTGAGGTTGAACTCCTTTTCTGAAAAGCATACCCTCACCTGATTGTGGTCTAAGTAATACATACAGTGTCAGCTTCTTTTTATGGTGAACATTTTTTTTCTGTTTTGTTGTTGTAGCTGTTTGCGTTTTTGTGGGGTTTTTTTTTTTTCATTTTCTACAATTGTGAAAGTTCCTGCACACACAGATCTTTCTCATTTCATTTGTCTAATTGCTAAGCCATTTAGACTTTTTAAAAGGGCAGGATAAAGCAATTTACAATAATTTTTCTTTTATATGTACAACATATAAGTACTCATGCACACAGACGCATATATAGAACAGAGTTTTTTCTTTACATATTATTGTTCTCTTTTCTTTAAAATTTCCCTTCACTTTGTTTTCTTGGTTTCAAGATTTACCACCTATTTTAACTTACACTTGGAAAGCCTATTTATCACCTTTCAGAACTCTACTATTCTTTCCCTCCATTCTTTCTTCAGCCTACTTTTTCATCTGTTATTTGCTAACAGAGAAGGACTTGTGGGTGATGTGATGGTTGGAAGCCATCTTGGGCAGAGCAATGACAAAATGATAGAGTTTTTGAACCTTGGAGAAGAGGAGGGGGTCAACAGAACTGCCACCATGGACTTCCAGAGGGCAGACTTTGGCCTCTTTAGGAGACTGGTTCACAGAGGCAGGTTGGGAGGCAGCCCTGAAGGTCAAAGGAGTCCAGAAGGCTGGATCTTAAAGGTGGAGGAGCAGGCCGTCCCCATGTGCCGAAAGACGAGCCGGTGGAGAAGACTGGCTTGGCTGAGGAGAGAGATTTGGCTGGAACTAAGGAAAAAAAAGAGAAATTATGACCTTTGGAAGAAGGGGCAGGCAACTCAGGAGGACTACAAAAATGTCATGAGGTTATGAAGGGAGAAAATTAGGAGGCCCAAAGCCCAACTAGAACTTTGCTGCAGTAAAAGACAATAAAAAATATTTTTATAAATACATTAACAACAGAAGGAGGGCTAATGAAAATCTCCATCCTTTATTGGATGCATAGTGACAAAGGCTGAGGAAAAGGCTGAGGTACTTAATGCTTTCTTTGCTTCATTTTTTAATAGGAAGACCAGTTCTTCTCTGGGTACCCAGCCCTCTGGGCTGGAAGACAGGGATGGGGAGTAGAATGAAGCCCTCATAATCCAAAGGGAAATGGTTAGTGACCTGCTACAGCACTTAGACACACACAAGTCTCTAGGTTGAGATGGGATCCACTCAAGGGTACTGAGGGAGCTGGCAGAAGTGCTCACCAGAACCACTTTCAATCACTTATCAGCAGGCCTGGCTAACCAGGGAGGTCCCAGTTGACTGGAAGTTAACAAATGTGACATCCATCTACAAGAAGAGCCAGAAGGAGGATCCAGGGAAGTACAGGCCTGTCAGTCTGACCTCGATGTCGGGGAAGGTTATGGAGCAGATCACCTTGAGCGCCATCACATGACATGTACCGGACAACCAGGTGATCAGGCCCGGTCAGCATAGGTTTATGAAAGGCAGGTCCTGCTTGACTAACCTGATGTCCTTCTATGATGAGGTGTCCCACTTAGTGGATGAGGGTGAAGGGAAGTTGCTACAAGTATACTTGAAATTATGAGACATCCTGACATTGTTAATGTATAGGGACCTGTAAAGTAGGACATGTAGTTTTAGCGTTAACCAATTTCATTTATACTCTTTTTCTAACTACCCTCTGTAGTCATTACCCACTTGTAATATGTTTTAAAACCTGTAACTCCTTGCCTAGTGGAGATAAGGCCTTGGACAGTCTGGAAAACTCCCTGAGTACATCCCTGATAACGGGAACCTAAAAAGCAAGTGTCTAGGAAGACACCAGTGTCAAGATAAGCAACTGGAAGCTGATCTAAACTAACCCCCTTGGAACAAGCAGGAGCTGAAGGATGGATGAGGTAACTTTATGACCATATATGGACATGAGAAACCCAAAGTTCAACTAGCGGACAGTGTGAGGAAGACTATGTGGACTACTAAGGAGGGGAGAAGACCCTCACTCTATTTTTACTACACATGCTCAGACTATGTAAATGAATTCTGAGAATCCATTAGCATAAGACTGCCTTTTCTAGGAAATCTGATGAATATGTATGTTTTTTCTGTATATTAGTCAGAGAGTTTTGTTAATAAGTGTGGCACTAGTGGTGGAGCGATCCCCAGTGCTGTCCAGCACTGTTGATAAAGAATACCTGCTTAATACTTATACTCAATTCTGACTGTTGAGTGAAGCTATTTGTTTCTAGGGAAAGGCTGTGGATGTTGTCTACCTAGACTTTAGTAAACCATTTGACTCTGTTTCCCACAGCATTCTCTTGGAGAAACTGTCTGCTCATGGCTTTGCTGGGTAAAAAACTGGCTGGGTGGTCAAGCTGGAAGAGTTGTGGTGAATGGAGTTAAATCCAGTTGGCAGCCAGTCACAAGTGGTGTTCCCCTGGGATCAGTATCAGGGCCAGTTCTGTTTAATATCTTTATAAATGATCTGGATGAGGGGATGGAGTGCACCCTCGGAAAGTTTTCTGGCAACACCAAGTTGGGTGGGAGTGTTGATCTGCTCGAGGGTAGGAAGACTAGAGAGGGAAATGGACAGGTTGATTGATGGACCAAGGCCAACTGCATGAGGTTCAACAAGGTTCAGTGTCAGGTCCTGCACAACAACCCCATGCAAAGTCTTGGGGAAGAGTGGCTGGAAAGCTTCCTGGCAGAAAAGGATCTTGGGATATTGGTCAACAGCTGGCTGAATATGAGCCAGCAGTGTACCCAGGTGGCCAAGAAGGCCAATAGGATCCTGGCTTGTGTCAGAAATAGTGTGGCCAGCAGGGACAGGGAAGTGATTATCCCTCTGTACTTAGCACTGGTGAGACCACACCTTGAATACTGTGTTCAGTTTTGGGCCCCTCACTACAAAGAGGACATTGAGTTACTTGAGCATGTCCGAAGAAGGGCAACGAAGCTGGTGAAGGGTCTGGAGCACATGTCGTACGAGGAACGGCTGAGGGAACTGGGGTTGTTTAGCCTGGAGAAGAGGAGGCTGAGGGGAGATCTTATCACTCTCTACAACTACCTGAAAGGAGGTTGTAACGAGGTAGGTGTTGGTCTTTTCTGCCAAGTAGCAAGCAAGAGGGCAAGAGGAAACACCCTCCAGTTGTGTCAGGAGAGGATTAGACTGGATATTAGGAAAAATTTCTTCACCAAAAGAATTGTCAAGCATTGGAACAGGTTGCTTAGGGAACTGGTGAAGTCGCCATCACTGGAGGTATTTAAAAGATGTGTAGATGTGGTGTCCCAATCCAATGTTGGGGGAGGTTTCAATATGATCCCAAGAGTGAGATTAAGACACAAACGAGGTCAAATGCCATATACTCAAACCAGGTTTTTATTATTAAAAAAGTGAAGAGGGGTAGCAATAAAACAGAATGGAAGGAAAAGACAGAAATAAAGCAAGGATGCAGGATAGAGTTGCAAGAATAGTCACCACCATGGATCCAGCAGTGTCCTGTTGGTCCTCAGTCTTCAATTCTTCAGTGGTGGGTGCACACAGATCTAGCTTTGATAGTAGATGCACACCAAGCAAAGTTTTCTGTTGCCTTTTTAAGTTCATGGTATCCGCTGATCAGCATATCTGCCCACCTTTAGTTCTTTTTTCTCTGGTCCCACAGGTTTTGTTGCATCCCGCTTCTGGGCAGAATAGCTTTCCTCTTATCAGTTTATTAGCAATGCGTGCATGGCGTCTGGCCTATACAATAGAGCCACAAATGACTACAGGATGGGGCCAGGTCAGTGCACTCTGCCCCTTTGAGGCTTGTCTAAGGAGTTTGACAATGCAACTGCAAAGGAATGGGGGATGGTGCATCCTTCAATACACTCCCTCTTTCCTGGGCAACACTCCCCAGACAAATCCACAGGTCACAGCAGCTTGTCCTTGAAGTTTGCACAGATACAAGCAAGCTTTGAGACAGTCATATGACATTTCAGTCTCCCAGATGTGGTGCTTAGGGACATGGTTTAGTGGTGGACTTAATAGTGTTAGGTTAACAGTTGAACTCGATGATCTTAATGGTCTTTTCCAACCTAAATGATTCCATGATTCTATGATTTATATCCAAATTAAATCACTGTTTACTCCTTTAAAAGAAAGGTTTTGTTGCCTGAGCATTTTTCCTCACCCAGTATGTATTTTTCCTCCTATTTGCCACTGGTTTATTAGATTCATTCTGCTTGATCTCATTCAATTCACTAGACAGTTTCTTTCTCTTGCCTTATTTATCAGCTCGGCATTCTCACACTAAATATATTCATTACACCAAAGTGTTTCTCAGTCCATCAGTTTTACATTGAAACTTCCCTGTGTTCTGTTTTCAATTCTCTTTCCTAGTCTATTTTTTACATTCCTTATTCTTTATCAGCAAACTTGTTTTATTCCAAATCTCCCTAACCCAGTAAAAATAATTATTGTCATTCCTAATCTACACAGGTATTGATGTCTCTCCTTCATCAATTATCGTATTTTCTTGGTTTCCATTCCATCAAATGAAATATTAGACATTCTTTCCTCTTGCAACATGTATGACACACAGCTATACTCATAATAGTTTTTAACTCCATTGTACTGGGTCTGGCTGAGCCTGAATTGGTTTTCCCCTGTAGCAGCCCTCATGGTGCTGTGTTTTATGTTGGGAGCTGGCAGGGTGTTGATAGCACACTGGTGTTGTGGCTACTGCTGAGTAGTGCTTACACAGCACCAAGGCTCTTTCTGACATTTCCCCCCACAGTGGGATGGGGTGGGCAAGATCTTGAGAGGGGACACAACCAGGACAGCTGACCCGAACTGACCAAAGGGATATTCCATACCATATGACGTCTGCTCAAGTATAAATCTGGGAAAAAGGAGGAAGAGGGTGGGGTCATCCTTGGGCCTCCGAGGCAACCACTACGCGTATTGGAGCCCTGCTTCCTGAGAAGGCCCGACATCGTCTGTTAATGGGAAGTAGAGAATAAATCTGTTTTCTTTTTTTTGCGTCTGCGTGTGGACCTTTGCTTCGCTTTGCTTATATTAAAATTGCTTTTGTTTTACCCACAAGGGTTGGGGTTTTTTCCTATCTTATTTTCTTTCCCCTCTTTGCCCTGTTGAGAAAAAAAGGGGAAAGGGGGGGAAGTGATAGAGTGACTTGGTGGGTACCTGGCATTTAGCCAAGGTCAAACCACCACATGGATGTACATTATTTTTTAACTCAAGATTAATTTTTAATTTCTAAATGTTTCCGACTTCTCAGGAAAAGAAGACAAGTTTGCTGTCCATGCAAGTTGTCACCTTTCCAGGCAGACTGACCCCAGCAAGATTTCAGAGTTGAGATTTCTGTCAACAAATTCTCACATCAGAATGTGCCATACTGCATTTTTTTTTTCCTTACACAAGCTGATCACAACATTTTCTTTGCGTTTGTTACACTACATTCTTTTCTGATAAGATTCCCAAAGGAAATTAAAGAAGGAATAATGGATAGAGTAAAACAATCAAGAACTGGAGTTGTCAGAATTGCCTACTAAAGGATGCAACTGAATCCCTGGTTAAAAGGTGTTGAATATAAGCATCTCAATGGCCTAATTCATGACAGAGGATAAAGATGACACTTTCCACAAGTCTGGTATCTATTCTCCTATATTTCCTTCATAATAGGATATGTTTCAAATTGTCTGTGCCTGTAAAGATTTAGCAGGAAGATCTTATCAATTTACGTGATACTAGAGTGAAATTTTCAAGTGTGTCATTAAGCTGTAAAGTTTAAACAGGACTCTCAGGTTTAGTTCAGGCCACTATCCCTGTTTCATTGCCTAGATATCCCAACATCTTCCACTTTTCTCCAGAATCAGAGGTCTACAAAGGAACAGAATAACTCTGGTTGTTAGTCCAGACTGGAGAGTATAAAGAAGATAATGATTAAAGAATTAATAATGATTCATGCATAGAGAAATGGAATAATCTATGTCCAAAGAGAGGATAAGAAGCAATATAAATAAATTGAAATAAGAAAGATTTCAATTACAGAAATTGAAAACCAACATTTTTTTATCCAGAAAGAATAAGGGAGTTCTCAGATTACCAAAGGAGTTTTTGCAGTTTCTATCACTAGAGATCTGAAGGACAAGTCAAACAAATATCTGTTAGATATATAAAGATATATAGATATAGATATATAAAGAATATTTTTCCTGGACCTAATTTTTAGTAGTCAGCCAAGGTCAATAAACTTCAAGAGAACAATAAAGACTCATATAGAAATATTGAATATGGTTCTGTTGCCTAATTATTCTATAGTAAGGATAAAATATTTTATTACTACCAAAGAGAGATAATAACCTGTCGTGGTTTCACCCCAGCCACCAACTAAGCACCACACAGCTGCTCACTCACTCCTCCCCCCTCAACACCAGTGGGATGGGGAGGAGAATTGAAAACAAGTAAAACTCATGTGTTGAGATAAGAACAGTTTAATAATTGAAATTATAATTATTATTATTAAATATATTCTATTATATAACATACAATTTATTATACTATAATTATATATATTAATAATAATATTATTATTAATGAAAAGGAAGATAACAAAAAGGAAGTGAAATAAAACCCCAAGAAAAGACAAGTGATGCACAATGCATTTGCTCATCACATGTTGACCAATGTTCAGCCAGTCTCTGAGCAACAATCCACCCCTTCTGGCCAGCTTCCCTCAGTTTATATACTGGGCATGACATCATATGGTATGGAATATTCCTTTGGCCAGTTTGGGTCAGGTGTCCTGGCTGTGTCCCCTGACAGCTTCTTGTGCCACTCCAGCCTTCTTGCTGGCAGGGCATGGGAAGCTGAAAAATCTTTGACTTAATATAAACATTACTTAACAACAACTAAAAATGTCAGTGTCTTATCAACATTATTCTCATACTAAATCCAAAACACAACACTATACCAGCTACTAGGAATAAAATTAACTATCCCAGCTGAAACCAGGATATAACCCATATGAAATCTACTGTTTTCAGCCCTTCCTCTACCTTGTTAACCTCAGATTATATGACTCCATATTAATGGAAATAATTATTGAAAAAGCAATTTCTTAACATTTTTCTCAGAGTGTACTTCCAGTGAAAAATTATCACAATTCATTTTTTCCCCAATTCAAAATTTAGCAAGGAGAGAGAAATTCAAATGCTAGAGCATTCTAGCATTCATTTTAATTCACAGTAAGTCACACAGCTTCTCCCATATTTTTTTCTTCTCTTCTATTTCTTTCCATTCTATAGAAGTGGGAAATGAGTGATAACAACCAAAATGTGATAAAAGAAGCAGCAAAGCAGTATTTTTGTTTAAATTGTCCTCATTGTTAACTTTCTCAGGGGAATTATCTTCATTTTACTATGATTTCTGTTATTAATATTCTGCGCTTTAACACTGAATATACAACCAGATATTGCACAGGTAGCCTGTTACATTAGTGTTCAGTGAGAATGAACTGAGCTTGGCTGAATATTATGCATTTACCCTTTGGAGACCTGTCTTTTTCCTACCAATTCCATTCACTGTTTCTTGAAAGAGTGAGCATGAACTATACATAAAACAAAACAAAACAAAACAAAACAAAAAAAACAACAACAAAAAAACCCAAACAAACAAACAAACAAACAAAAAAACAAAAAACAAATGCAGTTTTACTGGTTTATGTAACTGATAAATGTGCACAATATGATTTTACTACCAAAATCAAAGGCAGGTCTCTACAGAGTTTGGTCTCAAGTTAAGTTTGATTATAAGTCATTAATTGAGGCAAATATGAAAATCAGCAAAGTGGTAGGAATGTTTTAAGCTACATCAGTCTATGAAAGACTCTTCACAGTCAGAAAGATCTTACAAGAATTTTACAGAAATATCATATCTCTAGACATTAAAACAAGGTCATTTAATTTCTGTTTGAGACTTCAGACTTACATGTGGCAATCCATCTCCTGAAGTTTGCCTGAAACAACCTCAAACTAGAGGAAAGCAAGCAGACCTGCCGAAACAAAATTATGAAGAAACATTTCATCAGTTTGTAGATGTAAAGATAGATATGTATCTCAGGTATTAAAATTGCAGTTGTAGCCAAAAAGGAAAGTAAATTTAAGCATGCCTTAGGTGGTGTTTAATCTAAAGATGGCCCTGTTGTATTAATATGTTCTAATGATATCTCCAGAGTATGCTTACTTTCTATCCTAGTATGTCTGGTTTGCAAGAAAAACATCACTAATAATAAAGCAGCATATGTAAATATGTTAATTATTAACAACAGCCTTGTAGTGTTTCCACCTGATTCACTTGGAGTCATAACTACCTCAAATTATGGGTAATACTACAAACTAGAGGCAAGAGTCACCACCCTACACCTGCATTGTGTACACTGCTGTGTGTACTACGTAAAATCAAGTGTAGCCACCAAGGATGGGTCACCAGCTTAAAACACATACCTAGATAATTATTAGCCTAACTAATGATCTACATGACAAGGTAAACATGCCCAAAGCTCTACGAAATTGCCATGGTTACAATATCATGCCAATATTTCTGAGGCAAATAAAGTAGAAAAATTCCTTCCTTTACTTCATAGAAGAAAATCCTGTTGCCATTGTCAGTGAAGATGAAGTAAGGAGTATCATCTGCCATATACTAATATGATATATACTAATATATACTGATATCTGTAATGATATATATTAATATATATTAAATATATGTAAATATATAAAAATCATATATTAATATGATTTTAAAAACATTTTACATCACTTTGGACAGTCATTTTAATAAGAGAGATCTCAAGGGTGGATACATTGAAAAAATCTGGATCCAAGAAATGTAGCTCAATCAGTCAGACTGGGATTCACAATGCCTATCTTGCAGGCATTTAAATCTCAGCTAGTTATCATTTATATAGATGTAAGAAGGAACTAGACAACTCTAGAACAAATTTTAGATTTCTGGTTTAGGAAAAGATATATATTGCTTCATAGTTTTTATCACTGGCATCTTAATTGAAAGAAATATTTTTTAAAATTGTTTAATACTACTTCTGGTTACTATTGAAATAATTTGAAATACTCTATTAAATTATAGTTCTATTTGAATTCCTCTGTGTCATGGTTTGAGCTCAGAGGGTAACTGAGCCACACAGCCTCTCACTTCCCCCTTCCCCCCCCAAGACTGGGAAGGAGAAAATAAAACAAAAGGCTCAGGAATCAAGATAAAGACAGAGAGGGATGACTCATTCATTATAGTCATGGGCAAAAGACAGACTTCTTAGAGGAAAAAAAAGAACATAAATTTAATTCAGACACTAACAACAGCAACGTTTAACAGACAGAGTAGCACTGTGAGAAGCATTACCACATCTTGAAAGAATCTTCCCCCATTTCTCCCTTCTTCCCAGGCTCAGTTTTGCTCCCAGTATCTCTACCTCCTCCCCAGCAGCGCAGGGGTCAGGGAATGGGGGGTGCAGTCAGTCCTGCCACTTCTTCCACCTTGAGGAGGGGGAACTTCTGGCATTCCTCCCCTATTCCAGTGTAGTCCCCCTCTCACAGGAGCCAGTCTTCCACAAACCAACTCCAACATGAGTCCCTTCCATGGGCTGCAGCATTTCCCTACCTACTCTGGTGTGCAACAGTGTTGCAATCCTTCCAGAGCTGAACTACAACAGTGGGGCCTTCTCCCCACAGAGTCCCAGCCTTCTTCGGGGGAAATGTCACCTGTCCTAGCATGGGGCCCCCCACAGGTTGCAAATTGGTACCTGCTGCACCGTAGACGTCCATGGGTGGCAGTGGGGGACAACACTGCCATCTAACCATGGGATACAGGGGAGTCTCTGCTCTTGTACTCCTCCCCACCTTCTTGTTCTTTCTTCCACTGACCTCGGTGTTCATGCAGATGTTCTCCTTGCAACTCCTCCTCAAAACTTCAACTCGTTCTCCCATGTTCCCCTTCTTAAATGAGTTATCACAGAGACACAACAAATTGAATCAGCCTTGCCGCAAAGGTGGATCCGACTTGGAGCTGGGGGATCTTCAAGAAGCTTCTCACAGGGGCCACCACTGTAGCTCCCTCCCCTGCCACCACCACCCCCATCCCCCCTCAAATCCAGGACACTGAACCTTGCTTGCAAAAAACCCCAAATCAATAAATGCTGCCAAAGTCTAACCAAGAATAATAGCTACTTTGAAACCCACAGAGGTACACTCTATAGCTAATAAGAGGTAGAAGTGCAAACCTCAAGAAAAAAACCCTATAGTTTAAATCAAGTCCATTGTCTTCTCAGTCAGACATCCACTCTAATGGTCTGCTGCAACTTCCTAGGAAAAAAATAAAAAGGCAACCAAACTCATTCAGCAAAACTTTGCATATTCACTTAACTTTGTCTCATGGCAAAACTCCCCACTCTAGTGAGATCCAAGGACTACTACCCTCTCCTGGTTTTCCTGGTAGGTAGTGATGACATTACCAGGAGAAGTCCTAAATCAATGAAGAAAGATTTCAGGTCCCTGGGGAAAGTGATTGTCCTGGTTTAGCCAGGATAGAGTTAAGTTTCCCCAGCAGTGGGGAGGAAGCTCTAGCGGGGTTATTCATATATCATGTTGACATCACATCCTGGCACGAGCACGGGAAGAATCGGTGATCGCGTGGTTGGTGCAGCAGGTTCTCTCACTGCTGTATCGGTATATACTTTGCTCTGTTCATTGTTATCACTATTACTGTTCTTGTTTGCTGCGTGCTGTTGCACTGCTGTATTAAACCTTTCCTTATCTCAGTCTCGGGGCTTTGTATTTCACTCCCTTTGTGGGGGAGGGGCAGCGGCCGCGTGGTCTCAGACCCCGGCATTGATTAATTGATTAAGTGATTAAGAGGTCGGGGGCACAAATTGTTTTCTCCTCCATCCTTTCAGTTGGTGGGATGGATGAAGAAGAACACCGGAGAACTCAACAGATGAACTTGCGGCTCCAAGACTGGTGTTACCATCAGGGCTTCAGATTTTTCAATCATGGGTTGGTAAACAGGGCACCAGAACTTCGGGCATTAGATGGAATGCACCTGTCCCAGAGGGGGAAGAGGATCTTGGGGCAGGAGTTAGCTGGGCTCATAGACAGAGCTTTAAACTATATTTGAAGGGGGAAGGGAGCAAAACAACAGCCCATCTGAAGTGCATGTATACCAATGCACACAGCATGGGTAACAAACAGGAGGAGCTTGAAGCCGTGATGAAACAGGAAAATTATGATGTCATGGCTATAACAGAAACATGGTGGGATGTCTCCCATGACTGGAGTGTGCCAGCTGATGGCTACAAGCTCTTTAGCAGGGATAGACAAGGAAGGAGAGGTGGTGGAGTGGCGCTGTATGTTAGTGACTGTTATGATTGCTTTGAGTAGAAGTGTAGCGAAGACAGGGTGGAGTGTCTTTGTGTTAGAATCAGGGGGAAGACCAACAGGGCAGATGTTGTAGTAGGAGTCTACTATAGGCCACCCATCCAGGACAGAGAGGTGGATGAAATATTCTATAGGCATTTAGGAGAAATCTCATGATTGCTTGTCCTTGTTCTTGTGGGAGACTTCAAATTCCCAAACTTCTGCTGGAAATACAACACAGAAGAGCGAGACAAGTCCCGGAGATTTCTGGAATGTGTGGGAGACAACTTCTTAACACAGCTGGTGAGAGAACCAACCAGAGAAGGTGCCCTGCTGGATCTCCTCTTTGTGAACAGAGAAGGACTGGTGGATGATGTGGTGGTTGGAGGACGACTAGGGCACAGCGATCATGAAATAATAGAGTTCTCTATTCTTAGAGAAGCCAGGAGAGGGCTAAGCAGAACTGACATGCTGGACTTCCAAATGGCTGATTTTGTCTTGTTTAGGCACCTGCTTGAAAGGATCCCTTGGGAGACGATCCTGAAGGATATAGGGGTCCAGGAAGGCTGGGCACGCTTTAAGAAGGAAGTGTTAATGGCTCAGGAGCAGACAGTCCCCCGGTGCTGTAAGAGAAGCCAGCAACAGAGAAGACCACCCTGGTTGAACAGGGAGCTTTGGCTGGAACTCAGGGAGAAAAGAAAAGTTTACAGCCTTTGGAAGAAGGGGTAGCCACTCACAGTGATTACAAAGAACCTGTGAGGTTATGCAGGGTGGAAAAAAAGGAGGTCTAAAGCCCAGCTGGAAATTAATCTAGCTTCAGCAATCAAGGACAACAAGAAATGTTTCTATAAATATGTCAGTAGCAAAAGAAAGACCAGGGAGAGTCTCCATCCCCTGCTAGATGCAGGGGGAAACATGGTAACAAGTGATGAGGAAAAGGCTGAGGTACTTAATGCCTTCTTTGCCTCAGTCTTTAATAACAAGACTAGTTGTATTGAGGGAATCCAGCCTCCTCAGCCAGAAGACAGCGACTGGGAGAACGACTCCCCCGCAATCCAGGAGGAGACAGTCAGTGACCTACTGCATCACACAGACACACACAAGTCTATGGGACCAGACGGGATACACCCGAGGGTGCTGAAGGAGCTGGCTGGGGTGCTCGCCAAGCTGCTTTCCATCATTTACCAGCAGTCCTGGCTGACCAGGGAGGTCCCGACAGATTGGAAACTGGCCAATGAGATGCCATCTATAAGAAGGTTTGGAAGGATGATCCAGGAAATTACAAGCCTGTCAGCTTGACGTCAGTGCCCGGGAAGCTGATTGGGCAGCTCATCCTGAGTACCATCATACAACACATGCGGGACAACCAGATGATCAGGCCCAGTCAGCATGGGTTTATGAAAGGCAGGTCCTGCTTGACAAACCTGATCTTCTACGACAGGGCGACCTGCTTATTGGATGAGGGGAATGCTGTGGATGTAGTTTACCTTGACTTCAGAAAGGTCTTTGACACTGTTTCCCACAGCATTCTCCTGACCAAACTGGCTGCTCAAGGCTTGGATGATCGCACGCTTTGCTGGGTAAAAAACTGGCTGGATGGCCGGGCCCAAAGAGTGGTGGTGAATAGAGTTAAATCCAGTTGGCAGCTGGTCACGAGTGGTGTCGCCCAGGGCTCGGTTTTGGGGCCACTCCTGTTTAACATCTTTATTGATGATCTAGACGAGGATATCGAGTCCACCCTCAGTAAGTTTGCAGATGACACCAAGTTAGGTGGGAGTGTTGATCTGCTCGAGGGTAGGGAGGCTCTACAGAGAGATCTGGACAGGCTGGAGTGATGGGCTAAAGCCAACTGGATGAGCTTCAATAAGGCCAAATGCCGGGTGCTGCACTTTGGCCACAACAACCCCCAGCAGAGCTACAGACTTGGGGAGGAGTGGCTGGAGAGCTGACAGTCAGAGAGGGACCTGGGGGTGTTGATTGACAGCTGGCTGAACATGAGCCAGCAGTGTGCCCAGGTGGCCAAGAAGGCCAATGGCATCTTGGTTTGTATCAGAAATAGCGTGGCCAGCAGGGACAGGAAAGTGATCTTGCCCCTGTACTCAGTACTGGTGAGGCTGCACCTCGATTACTGTGTTCAGTTTTGGGCCCCTCACTACAAAGAGGACATTGAATTACTCGAGCGTATCCAAAGAAGGGCAACGAAGCTGATGAAGGGTCTGGAGCACATGTTGTACGAGGAGCAGCTGAGGGAACTGGAACTGTTTAGTTTGGAGAAGAGGAGTCTGAGTGGAGACCTCATTGCCCTCTACAACTACCTGAAAGGAGGTTGCAGAGAGCTGGGGATGAGCCTCTTTAACCAAGTAATAAGTGATAGGACAAGAGGGAATGGCCTCAAGTTTCACCAGGGAAGGTTTAGACTAGATATGAGGAAGCATTTCTTTCCAGAATGAGTTATTAGGCGTTGTAATGGGCTGCCCAGGGAGGTCGTGAATTCCCCATTGCTGGAGGTGTTTAAGAGTAGGATCAACATAGCGCTTAGGGATATGGTGTAGTTGGGAACTGTCAGTGCTAGGTTAACGGTTGAACTAGATGATCTTCAAGGTCCTTTCCAACCTAGACGATTCTGTGATTCTGTGAACTTTATGCCCTCTGAACTATTCAGCTAAATTCAGCAGGATTGCTTACAAAGCATAAAGTTAAGCTCTGGTGTAAGTCTTTACAGCATCGATGCCAACATCTGCCACCCTGGGCATTCACATTCTCTTAAGCCAATTCTGTTTCTTCTGGTTCTCTTCCATCCTACCAGTGTATGTTTAGAATAGCAATCACACTGGTTTTTGCTGTAAACTGAAAAAGACACTTGAGAACAAAATGTTCTTCCTTGGGATTTCCCAGGGGTCAAAGACACTAAATTACACATACGTTCAGTTTCTGTTTACACAATCCATGAAAATACCCACCACAAATCATGTGACTAACATTAGATGCACTTGACTTTAAAATTAATTCCTTTTCACAGTTTCACTGGAGTCAGAAGGGAGGTAACAGCATTCAAAACATTAATTGTATTCTTCCATGTAATGTAGTTCTGATCCTTAAGATGTATATTTTTTCAGATACAGTCTGGTACCTTTATTCTTCCTCTTTAAAGTGGTTGTCAACAATTTAAAACTCAGAAACATTTGTGAACAAGAAATCAACTTTCCCTTCTTTTGCTATACCCTGCCTGGCTAAAAAAATCTCAGTCTGCTATGTATAAGGTATTTGTTTCAGTATAATTACCAAATGTGTAGTTAGATGAAAAATCAGTAATTTGAAAATGACTAAGCAAATAGAAAGAAGTAATATTAACAGGGGACTAATTACTATTATGTTTTCAAATTTCAAACACACTTAGTATAAGTTATATATATCCAAAAACCTTTGAAGGTTCAGAATTACTTGAGTATTTAGATAGTTAATAACACCAACCTTATTCATAAGTTTTTACTAAATGGCTTATGAATTTCTCCAGTGATGGTAGCAGGTCCACCCTGTGCTTCTACTGTTTTAAAAATAGACTTTTAAGTATTGTCTTTTTTCTTTTTGTTCTATCTTTCTACGCTTTCACTTTTAGAAACTCCTACTTTGTCTTTGCATTGTCCAATCCATAATTTATCTACAGATAAGAAAACAGGACCAAGGTTAACTTCTTAAATTACAGTATTTTTTTTTATTGTCTTCATATACAGTGGGTTCCAATGCTGTCTTTGAAAATCCTTTAAATGTTTCTGTGAAAGAATAGAACCATAGAACAATAGAATGGTTTGGGTTTGAAGGGACTGTTAAAGGTCATCTAGTCCAACCCCCCTGCAACAAGCAGGGACGTCTTCAACTAGATCAGGTTGCTCAGAGCTCCTTCCAGCCTGACCTTGAATGTTCCCAGGGATGTGGCATCTGCCACCTGTCTCCTCCCATGAAGTGGGTTACGAGGGGGTTGCATCTTTTGAATTCCCTGAGACCCTGCATGCCAGTGGAAGAGTCAGTCTCTGCTCAGCAGAGACGCAGAGTGGGTCTAGTAAAGACAATGACTCAGAGGAACAATTGTGCTGGTGACTTTATTAACTGACCACTTTAGTGAGTGAATGGAGACAATTTGGCAACAATCAACTGATAGCCATCCAGGGAACGAATAAAGGCACTTTGGCGATGAGACTATTTTCCTAATAACCTGTCAATGATCAAGCCATCCCAATCCAATTTGTACAAAACTTATATACATGAATATATGTAAGAGAGAGAGAGCAGAAAGAGGAAAGAGAAAAGAGAGAAGGAGGGGATAGGAAAAGGGCAATCACCACCCTTGGAACCTGTGTTGTCCCGTAGAGTAGCAAGCTTGGTCCATAGGTGGTGGGACAACAAAGGCACACGTGGGGTGTTGCCTTTATATAGTCTTTTTTACACATGTGCAATAGGTTGTTCCAGAAGGTTCTCATCTTCTCTGGCTTGTACCTGCACAGTTAGGCAAGTTCTGTCTCTGGGTAACAACAGTAGGGAGTAGGGAGAGAAACGGCCCACTGCCCCACCTCCACAGAGCTCGTTCCACTTCTCCCCCACAGGGCATCACATTGGAGTTGTCTGAGACATCCTCTTTACAAACAGCTTCTTGTTTATGAACAGTTTGTTACACCACCTCTCTGGGCAACATGTTCCAGTGTTTCACCACCTTCATCATAAAAAATTACTTCCTTATATCTAATCTGAATTCATCCTCTTTTACTTTAAAACCATTACCCCTTGTCCTATTGCTACAATAAATATTAAAAATTCTGTCCCCAAGTTTTGATGAAAATTTGAAACTGTTTCAGCTAAAAAAATCTTGTGCAGACGTTGTAAATAATGAAATAACAGTATTTGGGCAGTAATAATCTTCATGCTATTCAACAGATCTGCATAGAAGAATAAACATTAAAACAAAAAAAACTCCAAAAATATTTTTATTCTGTAAGATCAATAAAACTGTGATGTCTTTAAAACTAGCTGCAGGTCTTCTCTTGACATATGACTGACACCCACGACCATATTGCTCCAGGAATGTGGCAGAATAAAATTTTCATATGATTTTTTCCCCATTTGCCTTGTGTAAATTGGATCCTGGGTTGACATCTCTGGAGATCTTCTCCACTGATTCACAATGTTCAATATACTGAGAGGCTACATACCACCACTTTGAAGCTAGCACAATTAGTTAAACTACCATTTCCACTTAACGCTCACCATTTCCTCCAAATTCCACTTTCCTCTGCTTTTCTCCTTGTGCAATGAATAATAATCAAGATCAAGGATTATAGGTGAAATGGTAAAGTGCTGTCACAGTTTTCTTGTTTTGTTTGTCTGGGGTTTTTTCTTTTTACTCTGCAAGCAGGGCAGGATTTTACTTCCACTCATTTGTCACCACTCTGCAATCCACCCGGAATCACAGTAAATATGCTTTTTCTGAAGCAGAGCTCCTTTTCTCTCTCCAAATTCTTGTCACTGATACATCACAGAGAACAGCCTCCCTTCAGGAGCAGAGACTTTAGCAATCCTCCCTGATTCCACTTCTGAGCAACCTCTTTTTCTTTTTTATTTCCCCTGTCTGACACTGTTCTTTGCTCTGAATTTACAAAATCCTGTGTTTATCTATTTTTATTCACTCAGATCAGGACACACAATGCAAATCCATGTAATTCTCTACTTTCCTCCTCCTCTCTATATTCAAGAATATTGGGAATGACAGCCATCTTAATTGTTGCTCCTTGTAACAGCCCCCTTAAGAGTCAGGTAAAAGCTTGAGGAATTGGGAGCCAAAGAGTGTGCTTGTGTGATATGAAGAGCTCATTTTTTAAAGTTAGCTTTTTCTGGAAATGAGTGTTCGAAGTCACAATATATCAAAGTCTGTTTAGCTTGTCACTTTGATCATCTTCAATCAAATTATTTCTTCTATAAATGAATGAACCATCACCACTGAACAAATCACTTTATTATACCATCACTATTGAGAAAAATTGTCTGCAAAAGACATTGCAAAAGAGTTTCACAATGGTTCTTTGGACAACACTTATTAACAGGTTGAAATGAAAGATCTATTTATTCTAATACGGCTGTTTGCTTCCTGTGATTGAAATAGTCTGTGGACTAAGATAGTACTTCAGTCTCAAAAACTTCATTAGTCAGTTTTAACTCAATCTATCACAGCTTTCCACAGTGCTAAGGAACAGTACAGTGACTGTTACTTTGTAGAATGTTTTTACAGATGCATTTGATGAATTGAGCCTGATCTCAGGAAGTAGCTTAAATTTTATTTAATTTGTGGAGTGGATGTGAGAGACGACTTGTAAAAAGAGGTCTGTGAGAAACACAGACTGAGAAAAACGACCTGAGAAAAAACTAAAAGTTAGCAGGGGGAGTGGAGGCCCTCAAAGCTAAGGAATGTCTCAAACATGCGCAAGTGATGATACTATAGTTATGGGGTGGAGAGTGTGGAGGTCAAAGTTGATAAGGCTGCCCAAATAACACAGGATGCAGATGTTGGAGGGAGCCCTGTGGAGACAGGACGGCTCTGCTCTGGGGCACCTGGTCAGATTTCAAGGGCCATCTGTTCGGTGAATGGCCTTTGCTTCATTATCCATGAAATCACATTAAAGTTAACACCCCTGAATATGATAGCAAAGACTAACAAGATCATGATAATTACATCATCCCATGAAACACCTTACCCCTCCCCATACATAGGAAACATAGGTATGTGGGTCGACCTAGGGGATGGACCCAAGGAAAGTGTGTATAAATCGAGGGGGGGGCAAAGGGGCGGGGGCAGGCCCAGATAGTGAAGTGAAGCAAAGAAGACAGATGCCTCCTGGAACCCTTGCTGGCGGGATCGACGCAGGAACCCAGACCAGTGATCTCTATTCCTCTATTCTCTCCATCTCCCTCCTTTCCTTTTTCCCCTTTTCCTTCACTACCATTAAGAAATGCAAGGCATACTGTATTGCTTGCCACAACTCAATATATGCTTAGTCAATTATTGTGTATCCAATTAGTACATTATGGGGAGTTAATAAATGTTTGGACTTTGAGACTTGTCTCACCGTTGTTCACTCCATTGGGGATTTTTGAATCTGAGTCAATTGTCTCCCTTGTCTGAGCGAGACGTGACTAGCGAATATGCATCAATAAATTGTGTTTAAATGTATAACACTGGCACATAAGTTTTTTACTGAGACACTGAGAAACAAACCTTTGAACTGGATCTGCCAGCACATTTCCATAAATTAATTACCCTGAAATCTCAAAAATTTTTGAATGTCAAAAATTAAATATATTTAAAATGCAACCAAAAATTAGTCTTTTACATAGGAAAAACACAAACAAAAAAACCCCCCAAACCCTCAGCCTCAAAGAGAGATACAGTAGGATTAGAAACTAATGACTAGGATTAGAGTACAAGAGTACCACTTCCCTGCTTTGTGTGTTCTTGCTGTGTAGATCTGGTCTTTTTTCCAAGCTTCCTCCCAGCTAACACTTTTCATATTGTCTGGTTTGCAATAAACTCTATAAAGTGCTTCTTGAACCTTAGGAAAAGTTTCTTTCCTTCTATAATTTCCAAGGCCCTGCTGTGCCTGTTAGGAGCTTATTTTAGCAAAACCCCCCAACTTAACACGAGTTGTCACTATACTGACAACTCATTTTCCTAAAGTGAAGAAGTACCTGCCCCACTGCACTCTGCAAAAATCCCTCAACTGAGGATGTTCATTTCTCAAATGCAGTCTCTTGTCTCCTAAATGGCTCTGCCTGACCTGGCATGCAACAACAGCAAAACAAATGCAGATTCTTCATTACTGCTATTTAACCTCATCCTAGCAGGAATATAACTGAATAATGTACAAAAACTATCACACTCACCAGAACAAGATTTTCATTACCTGTACATAATTGGGTGAAAGAAGTTTAGAACTAATAGTTTAAAACTGCAAAACTTTGCCCTACTACTACACTGTGGGGTTGCCTATCAATAAATCAGTTTAGGTATGACAACCAGGCTAGGTTAAGTAGCATCCAATTTTATTAGGGTTTGCTTAGAATTGTCTCTACAACACATTAATGTATGGAACATTGCTGTATTCCAAATCATATTCATGCTCTCTCATGTTTGCTAGTACTGCCAGAGCAGAAAGAAGTGTGTGTTTTAAACGAAATTAAAAGAAAAAAAAAAAAAAAGTAGACATAGATCTTGTATGAAAATTAGACAAATTTGCTTCTCTTGCTCTACTTACTAGTTGTAATTATAATTTCACACTGTTTGTTTATGTGCAGAAGTAATGCCTGTTGGATCATATTAACTTGCATGTAGAAATGTGAGCAATCAAATCCTATTAATTTCAGAGTATTCTCAAGGGAAAATCTTTAGCTGATGTAAATTAATGAAACCTTTTTTGACAACACTAGCAAAAATAAATGGTATTAAGACCAAATTTGTAAGCATAAGGAAACAGAGGGAAAAGAGCTGGTAGCATAGCTCTGTTACACTTCAAAGGCCTTTGCCTTCATCAACTGTTCTCAACTGCAGCTTCAATTAATATAGTATTAGTCCTCTACCAGAAATTACAGGAGAAACATAATATTGTTCCACTGAAGAGCAGAAGGAAACAATTTGGTAGCCATAACATCATCCAAGCCAGTTCACCAGAGGCTCCTATACATCCTCGAACCAAGACTTCCTTCAATACCTGTTTTGTCATGCATTTAATTACTTCTAGAGACTTAGTTCTGTAAACATAAGCATAAGGAAATAAAAACCTAACACTATATTGACAGAGCTGAAGCAAAGCATGTTCTGATGATTCTGACTTGCTAAACGCCTGAGCATCACACAACCATTCACGCCCCACTTTTCCCCCAAAACTGGGAAGGAGAAAATAAAACAAAAGGCTCAGGAATCCAGATAAGGACAAGAAAGGATGATTCGCCCATTAAGGTCATGGGCAAAAGACAGACTACTTAGAGGAAATAAAAAACCCACATATATTTCACAGAATCACAGAATCATCTAGGTTGGAAAGGACCTTGAAGATCATCTAGTCCAACCTTTAACCTAGCATTGGCAGTTTCCAACTACATCATGTCCCTAAGCGCTATGTCAACTCGACTCTTAAACACCTCCAGGGATGGGGACTCCACCACCTCCCTGGGCAGCCCACTCCAATGCCTAACAACCCGTTCTGTAAAGAAATACTTCCTAATATCTAGTCTAAACTTCCCTGGCGCAACTTGAGGCCATTCCCTCTTGTCCTATCACTTATTACTTGGTTAAAGAGGCTCATCCCCAGCTCTCTGCAACCTCCTTTCAGGTAGTTGTAGAGGGCGATGAGGTCTCCCCTCAGACTCCTCTTCTCCACACTAAACAACCCCAGTTCCCTCAGCCATTCCCCGTACGACATGTGCTTCAGACCCTTCACCAGCTTCGTTGCCCTTCTCTGGACACGCTCGAGTAATTCAATGTCCTTTTTGTAGTGAGGGGCCCAAAACTGAACACAGTAATCAAGGTGCAGCTTTACCAGTGCCAAGTACAGGGGTAAGACCACTTCCCTGTCCCTGCTGGCCACGCTATTTCTGATACAAGCCAGGATGCCATTGGCCTTCTTGGCCACCTGGGCACACTGCTGGCTCATGTTCAGCCAGCTGTCAATTAACATCCCCAGGTCCCTCTTTAATTCAGACACTAATAACAATAACACTTAACAGACAGAGTAGGACCATGAGAAGCATTACCACATCTTGAAAATACCTTCCCCCATTGCTTTCTTCTTCCTGGGCTCAGCTTTTCTCCCAATATCTCTACCCCCTCTCCGCAGTGATGTAGGGGACAGAACATGGGAAGTGTTGTCAGTCCTGCCACTTCTTCCACCTCAGGGCAGGGTGGAATTTCTGGCATTCTTCCCCTGCTTCAGGATGGTCTCCCTCTCATGGGAGACAGTCCTCCACAAACTTCTTCCACATGACCTCCTCCCATGGGGTGCAGCATTTCCCTAGCTTCTCTGGTTTGGGTCACCCCTCCATGTTGCAAATGTCCTAGAGCTGAACTACAACAGTGGGGTCTTCTTCTTCCCACAGAGTCCCCACCTCCTTTGGGCACAGCCACCTGCTCCAATGTGGGGTCCTCCACAGGCTGCAGGTGGGCATCTGCTCCACCACAGATGTTCATGGGTGGCAGGCGGGGGCAGCCCTGCCATCTCACCACAGGATACAGGGGGGTTCTGCACAAGCACACCACCCCCTCTTCTCCTCCTTTCTTCCACAGACCTCAGTGTTTGCACAGATGTTCTCCTCACAATTCCTTTTCACAACTCCAACTCCTCCCCCCATGTTCCCCTTCTTAAATACATTATCACAGAGGCATAGCTAATTGACCTGGCCTTGGTGCAAAGGCAGGTCCAATTTTGAGTTGGGGGAGCTTTAAGGAGCTTCTTACAGGGGGCCACTACTGTAGCCCCCTCACCTGCTACCAAAGACCCCTGCCACTCACTCAAAACCGGGACACTCCATTGGCTGGGATAGAGTTAATTTTCTTCATAGTAGCTTGTATGACGTTATGTTATGGCTTCGTGACCAGTGTTGTTAACACATCAATGTTTTAGTTATTACTGAACAGTGCTAGCACAGTGTTGTTGTTTGAACTCAGCCAGTAGCCAGTCACCATGTGGCCAGTCATTTACTTCCCGACACGCCGCCCCCCCCTTCCATGGTGAAATAAGGGAGGGACAAAAAAAGAAATTCGTAGGTTGAATAAAAAAAAACTTAGTAACAAAGCAACAGTAACAATAGTAAGTCCAAAACGGGTAAAATGCACCAGTGACTTACCGAGCAGTGACAGGTGCGCAGCTCAACACCCCTGCCCCAGCAGCAATCCCAACCACACCAGAAATCCCGCCACACTGACCCGGAAACCAAAACCAAAATGGGGCATGAGAGAGCACATGTCTACCTATATACTGAGTATGATGTCACATGATATGGAATACTCCAATGACTGACCTGGGCCTGGCCCTCTAGCAGTGCTCCCTCTCAGCCCAAGGAAAGTTAACTCTATCCTGGCCAAAACCAGGACAATCTCCACCCTTTATTCCATAGCATTTACGTTATGTTCAGGTTCCAAACACATTCTAAGGAATTACCACCCCTTTTCCCGGGTCCCACAGATATCATTCCCTTAGTCTATGGGCCATCCTTCCAAAATGTCTACTGAGTTCACTTCGTCCATAACTTTGGGTTCCATCTATCATGATAGTCTTTAAGGCTGGAGGAATGAGGCGGAGTTGGCTCAGTCGGTGGAGCAGAAGGCTTTGGATGTGGCAGGAGGATGTTGCGAGGCACCAATTGCAATAACAGGGTTATTTGACAGTTCAATTCATTGGCTATTTTCACCTAAAATCAAATGCCCTTCAGGCATGCATTGGACTTCTCCGTCCTTCTGCATTACCCACCAAGTGCACCGAGGTCCTTGGGCAAAAGTAATCCCACACATGGGTTTACATTTACCCAATGCAGAAGTAACCCAGATGGTGTTCCCCAACATATTTTTAATGCATACTATGGGGGCTTTATCCTCATCTACAGTATGTAAGAGGTTTGATTGAGCAGGGCCAACTTGCTTGGCAGATCCTCTGGTATTGACTAACCAGGTGGCTTTTGTTAAATGCATGTCCCAGTGTTTGGAAGTTCCACCACCCATTGCTCTCAGTGTAGTTTTCAGCAATGCACTGTATTGCTCAATTTTCCCAGAGGCTGGTGCATGGTAGGGAATGTGATATATCCACTCAATGCCATGTTCTTTGGCCCAGGCGTCTATGAGGTTGTTTTGGAAATGTGTCCCATTATTTGACTCAATTCTTTCTGGTGTGCCATGCCGCCATAAGACTTTCTCCTCAAGGCCTAAAATGGTGTTCTGGGCAGTGGCATGGGACACAGCATAAGTTTCTAACCAACTGGTGGCTCCTTCTACCACTGTAAGCACATAGTGTTTGCCATGCCGAGTTTGTGGGAGCATGATATAACCAATTTGCCAGGCCTTCCCATATCTATATTTTAACCACCGTCCTCCATACCAAATGGGCTTTAACTGTTTGGCTTGCTTGATCGTAGCACATGTCTCACATTCATGGATTACCTGTTCCATAACATCCATGGTTAATTCCACCCCTCAGTTACAAGCCCATCTATATGTTGCATCTCTTCCCTGATGGCCTGAGGAGTCATGGGGCCCAGCAAATCATAAATTGTTCACCCTTATGTTGCCAATCCAGATCTACTTAAGCCACCTTAATCTTAGCAGCTTGATCTGCCTGTTGGTTGTTCTGATGTTCTTTAGTGGCCCAGCTCTTGGGCACATGAGCAGCAATATCTTGCCATAATTCAACAGCCCAGATGGGGTTGCCTCTCCGCTGCCAGTTGCTCCATTTCCACTGCTGTAACCACCCCCACAGCGCATTTGCCACCATCCATGAGTCAGTATAGAGGTAGAGCACTGGCCACTTTTCTCACTCAGCATTATTCAAGGCCAGCTGGATGGCTTTCACCCCTGAGAACTGACTCAATTCACCTTCTCCTTCAGCAGCTTCAGTAACCTGTCATGTGGGGGTCCACACAGCTGCTTTCCACCTTCGATGTTTTCCCACAATGTGACAGGACCCTTCCGTAAACAGGGCACATGGCTTCTCGTTATTCAGTATTTTATTACATGGTGAGGCCTCTTCAGCACGTGCTACCTCTTCCTCTGGCACCATTCCAAAATCTTTGCCTTCTGGCCAATTTGTAATCACTTCCAATATTCCCGGATGGCTGGGGCTCCCTATTCTTGCCCGTTTTGTGATTAATGCAACCCATTTACTTCACGTGGCATCAGTTGCATGGTGTGTACAGGGGACAGTCCCTTTGAACATCCAGCCCAGCACTGGCAGTCGGGGAGCCAGAAGGAGCTGTGCTTCAGTCCCAATCACCTCTGAATCAGCTCAGACCCCTTCATATGCTGCCAGTATCTCCTTTTCAGTTGGACTATAGTGGTCCTCGGAACTTCTATATCCCCGACTCCAAAACCCCAGGGGTTGACCCCGAGTCTCCCCTGGTGCTCTCTGCCAGAGGCTCCAGGTAGGGCCATTCTTCCCGGCTGCAGTGTAGAGCACATTTTTAACATCTTGTCCTGTACGAACTGGCCCAAGAGCTACTACATAAATTATTTCCTGTTTAATTTGTTCAAAAGCTTGTCTTTGCTCAAAGCCCCATATAAAATCATTCTTTTTCCGGGTCACTTGATAGAGAGGGCTGATAAATCTCACTAATTTGGAATGTGCAGTCTCCAGAAACCCACAACACCTAAGAAAGCTTGCATTTCCTTTCTGTTAGTTGGTGGGGACATAGCTGTTATTTTATTAATCACCTCCATTGTAATCTGATGACGTCTATCTTGCCATTTTACTCATAGAAACTGAATGTCTTGCGCAGATCCCTTGACCTTACCACACTTTATGGCAAACCCGGCTCTCAGAAAGATTTGGATTATTTCCTCCCTTTTCTCAAAAACTTCTTCTGCTGTATTACCCCATGTATTACCCCATGTAATGATGTCATGAATGTACTGTAAGTGCTCCGGGGCTTCACCCTGTTCCAGTGCAGTCTGGATCGGTCCATGGCAAATGGTGGGGCTTTGTTTCCACCCCTGGGGCAGTCGATTTCATGTGTATTAGACACCCCTCCAGGCAAAAGCAAACTGTGACCTGCATTCTGCTGCCAGCGGGATGGAGAAAAATGCATTAGCAATATCAATCACTTGACTGCCTTTGACTCTAGTTCATACTGAAGGGCTCGGTTCAACCCAGGGCTCGGTTTTGGGGCCACTCCTGTTTAACATCTTTATTGATGATCTAGACGAGGATATTGAGTGCACCCTCAGTAAGTTTGCAGATGACACCAAGTTAGGTGGGAGTGTTGATCTGCTCGAGGGTAGAGAGGCTCTGCAGAGAGACCTGGACGGGCTGGAGCAATGGGCTAAGGCCAGCTGTATGAGTTTCAATAAGGCCAAATGCCAGGTGCTGCACTTCGGCCACAACAACCCCCAGCAGGGCTACAGGCTTGGGGAGGAGTGGCTGGAGAGCTGCCAGTTAGAGAGGGACCTGGGGGTGTTGATTGACAGCCGGCTGAACATGAGCCAGCAGTGTGCCCAGGTGGCCAAGAAGGCCAATGGCATCCTGGCTTGCATCAGAAATAGCGTGGCCAGCAGGGACAGGGAAGTGATCTTGTCCCTGTACTTGGCACTGGTGAGGCTGCACCTCGATTACTGTGTTCAGTTTTGGGCCCCTCACTACAAAAAGGACATTAAATTACTCGAGCATGTCCAAAGAAGGGCAACGAAGCTGGTGAAGGGTCTGGAGCACATGTCGTACGAGGAGCGGTTGAGGGAACTGGGGTTGTTTAGTGTGGAGAGGAGGAGGCTGAGTGGAGACCTCATTGCCCTCTACAACTACCTGAAAGGAGGTTGCAGAGAGCTGAGGATGAGCCTCTTTAACCAAGTAATAAGCGACAGGACAAGAGGTAATGGCCTCAAGTTGCGCCGGGGAAGGTTTAGACTAGATATTAGGAAGTATTTCTTTACAGAACAGGTTGTTAGGCGTTGGAATGGGCTGCCCAGGGAGGTGGTGGAGTCCCCATCCCTTGAGGTGTTCAAGAGGCGGGTTGACATAGCACTTAGGGATATGGTGTATTTGGGAATTGTCAGTGCTAGGTTAATGGTTGGACTAGATGATCTTCAAGGTCTTTTCCAACCTAGATGATTCTGTGAATTCTGTGAAAACTCTCCAACACAGGCCAATACTTGTCAATAACTAGTAGCTCAATTGTTCAAAATAATTGTCTAAATATTGTTCTGACAATACTCTTCCTTGACAAGAAAGATGAGACACATTTTCTCTTAAAAGTTCAAATGTCAAATATTTAGGCCTTCTATCAGCATTTTCACAAATTAGACTAGACAGCTTCAGTGATTTGACTCCTAATGAACTGTAGTAGCAGAAGAGTAGCATAGGATTCATGGTTTTTATTTTAAACAAAAAGCTTTCATTGTGATTATGTAATCTGGCCTGCTACATAAAAAAAGGCCATAAGATTTCTTGCAATTTGCTTCACTCCAATGGCTAGGGTTTAAAAAAGCTTAATTTTTAGAGAAACACAACTCCCTGGGTAAAATTTAGAGTCATCAAGAATATCCCGTAACTATGGAGAATTTTTTCAGTGATTACTTACCACCCTTGCTAGCACATATTATCAGCAGCCTTATATGTTTAGCTTTAATTTTCAGTCTTTGAAAACTGTTATAATTTTTATTTTATGGACAGGACAGATTTCTGATTTCTTCACAAATAGGGATAAAATCACTCTTTAATCTTTGTACTACCTGCCTGGTTGAGCATTATTTTTCAAACACAAAGTGCTGTGATTGAATTTTCACACTTGCTTCCTAAGCTGTTTTGGTGACAGATTTGTGTCCAACAGATGTCTCCAGCCCCACTGGCACAGCATGTCACCTGGAGCACTCCCTGGTAACAGTCTCTGTGACCAGAGAATCATTGCTGATCTCCCTAATTGCGTGGGCAACCATGGTCACTTCTTCGGGTCCTTCTGTTCAAAATATAAATGTATCAGGCTAGAGAAGTTGTGCTGCAAAAGCGAAACTGAAGCTCCAACATGGATGAATTTCTAGAAATTAAAGGGTATCTCTATACTTCAGCAACATAAACAGCACTTTCAGATAAATCTCTTCTTCATATTTCTTATATCTGACTCAATTATTAAGAAACTCCAAACTCTTTTCAGGACTTCTTTCCTGTGTTCTGAGTTTTCTTGATTTTTTTGGTTTAGTTTATTTTTTCCAGATGAAAAATTGGTCTCTAATTCTGAGGTTCAGCTTGTGAAGTGATAAATCTCTTTTTTCTTGCTTTCAGTTTTTAAATGGTTGAATATATACCTCAGCTGCTGATCAAGCTCTCAGGAAACTTTCTGGGAAAAATTCTTTACCACTATCAAAGTCATTCTCTTGTTCTCTTTAAAAATACCTACTCAGTAATTTATTATCTTTTAAAATGACTACCTCATCCAGAGAAAGACATTTTTGTATTCATCTTTTGTTTAGTCCATGATATTTAAGACAAAGATACAGTAGAAAAAAGCAAGTTTAAATATATGGTCAGCTGCACTTTACTGAGATTTTCACATCTATACAGGTGCTTAAGTCTTATGGTGATAACTTAATCAGAAATCAAACTGGTTTTTGATGCAGTTTCTCTTAAGGCACAGTTCCTAATACTTTAATTACTTTCACTGCTCTCTGAAATCTCTTTAACTGTTTCAATATCCTTCCTACAGTGTCAGCATCTGAATTATATATAGGATTCCAATAAATCATACAATGACATTAGTATTATAACTCTTTTTGTTCCTACTAAATATTCCCATTTATATGTAAAAGGAAGAAATAGGCAGAAGGTATAAATTATCTTTGCTTGCTATAGCATTGCACTGGATATTCATGTCAGCCATTAGCTGTCACAACTTTTTCAAAATTTACTTCTGTACTGAGGGAATCCAACCTCCTCAGCTAGAAGACAGAGACTGGGAGAACGACTCCCCCGCATTCCAGGAGGAGATAGGCAGTGACCAACTGCATCACATAGACACACAAGGTCTATGGGACCAGACGGGATACACCCAAGGGTGCTGAAGGAGCTGGCTGGGGTGCTCGCCAAGCCGCTTTCCATCATTTACCAGCAGTCCTGGCTGACCGGGGAGGTCCCGACAGATTGGAAACTGGCCAATGTGACGCCTATCTATAAGAAGGGTCAGAAGGATGATCCAGGAAATTACAGGCCTGTCAGCTTGACATCAGTGCCCGGGAAGCTGATGGAGCAGTTCATCCTGAGTACCATCATACAACACATGCGGGACAACCAGATGATCAGGCCCAGTCACCATGGGTTTATGAAAGGCAGGTCCTGCTTGACAAACCTGATCTTCTACGACAGGGCGACATGCTTATTGGATGAGGGAAAGGCTGTAGATGTAGTTTACCTTGACGCTAGTAAGGCCTTTGACACCGTTTCCCACAGCATTCTCCTGGCAAAACTGGCTGCTCGAGGCTTGGATGATCGCACGCTTTGCTGGGTAAAAAACTGGCTGGATGGCCGGGTCCAAAGAGTGGTGGTGAATGGAGTTAAATCCAGTTGGCAGCTGGTCATGAGTGGTGTCGCCCAGGGCTCGGTTTTGGGGCCACTCCTGTTTAACATCTTTATTGATGATCTAGACGAGGATATTGAGTGCACCCTCAGTAAGTTTGCAGAGGATACCAAGTTAGGTGGGAGTGTTGATCTGCTCGAGGGTAGGGAGGCTCTGCAGAGAGATCTGGACAGGCTGGAGCAATGGGCTAAGGTCAACTGGATGAGCTTCAATAAGGCCAAATGCCGGGTGCTACACTTCGGCCACAACAACCCCCAGCAGGGCTACAGGCTTGGGGAGGAGTGGCTGGAGAGCTGCCAGTTAGAGAGGGACCTGGGGGTGTTGATTGACAGCCAGCTGAACATGAGCCAGCAGTGTGCCCAGGTGGCCAAGAAGGCCAATGGCATCTTGGTTTGTGTCGGAAATAGCGTGGCCAGCAGGGACAGGGAAGGGATCTTGTCCCTGTACTCAGCACTGGTGAGGCTGCACCTCGATTACTGTGTTCAGTTTTGGGCCCCTCACTACAAAAAGGACATTAAATTACTCGAGCATGTCCAAAGAAGGGCAATGAAGCTGGTGAAGGGTCTGGAGCACATGTCGTACAAGGAACGGCTGAGGGAACTGGGACTGTTTAGTCTGGAGAAGAGGAGTCTGAGTGGAGACCTCATTGCCCTCTACAACTACCTGAAAGGAGGTTGCAGAGAGCTGGGGATGAGCCTCTTTAACCAAGTAATAAGCGACAGGACAAGAGGTAATGGCCTCAGGTTGCACCAAGGAAGGTTTAGACTGGATATTAGGAAGTATTTCTTTACAGAACAGGTTGTTAGGCGTTGGAATGGGCTGCCCAGGGAGGTGGTGGAGTCCCCATCCCTTGAGGTGTTCAAGAGGCGGGTTGACATAGCACTTAGGGATATGGTGTATTTGGGAATTTTCATTGTTAGGTTAGTGGTTGGACTAGATGATCTTCAAGGTCTTTTCCAACCTAGACGATTTTGTGATTCTGTGATCTTCTTTAGTTTCCCCCATCAGCTATTTCCATACATTGCTCAGATGTGCCCAAGCCTGCTCTTGGACTACCCCAGCTTCTCAGCCTTTCATTGTACGACAGATACTCTAAGCCCTTATTTGGCCTTTTGTTGGACCTACTTCAGTATGTCCATGTATGACTTGTACTCAGGAGCCCAGAACCAGACATAGTGATTCAGATGTAGTCTCAAATGAAATATTTCAGACTAAATGAAATGCTTAGTTGAATCAGGAAATACTATTTATATATCAATTCTCAGTACTGTCACTGAGCCAAGAAACAATTATTGTTATTGTACTTTTAAGGAAACACTCTAACATTAGGCTATGAGAAATAGCTGGGACTCAAAAGTAATGATCAGTCATAACCCAGCACTGCTGCCTTGTACAGTCTTATTAGAACAAATAAACTCAACATTCAAGCTTACTTTTGGCCCTTCCTTAATATCAATATGCAAGCAACCCTATGATTTTGAGCTTAACAGCTGTCAAAACGCACCCAGTTCTAAGGACTGTCTTCACAATGATGCAGGAATGGTTCTGCCTCCAAGAAAAGTCATTAGCACATCACATGGCAGAATTCCATGGTCTTGGGTAGCATGTATTTCCAAGGTGTAAAGATGTCCTTTCTTCCAAGAAGGCCAGTGACACTTTTTATATAGTCTGAAAAACTGCTACATTTGAAGACATATATGGGAGTTAGCATTAGATGGCAAATTAAGGAAAGAAAAATGTGTGGTTTACCAAACAAAAGAGCTTTAATATTTGGTTGATATTATTTCAATCTAGAACTATTAAAAAAAAACCTGGAGGTTTATCATTGCAGCTCCAAGATATAGATCTTATAAAAAGGACAATTTTTAATGCTATCCTTATCTATTAATTTTGCTTTAAACTATGCAGTTTTCTGCACTTCCAATTTAACACACCAGTGTTCATTTATCACTGCGGGCCATCACAGACAGCTGCAAAGTGAGGATTCAGCTGGATGTTGGCAGACTTGCACAGAAATGTGGTGTTGCCCTGGGTTACAGCTACAGTCTAATTTTTGCTGGTGAGTAAACACACTTGAGTTTGGTTGTTTGTTCTTTGGTCGTTATTGGTTGAGCTTTTAAACAATACTGATATGAATCCTTTCCTTGTCATTTGCCTTCTTCTACATTTGTATATTACCTTTCATTTTACGTCGGTTATTTTTGTCTAGCTATGAAACTATCATGTATACTCTGCCTTTTGCATTTATTGAGGGCCAACTTCAATACTTTTTTTTCCAGAAAGACAGTTGCCAGGTTTCATAGTGTCTCTCATGTTGCCCTGATCTTTTGTGCAACAGAGAATTTAAAAAATCTTTAAAAAATCTTTCTGCTTTGCTATACTAGTAGTTCATGAACTGTGCCTCTAGTAATTTACTTGTGTGTGAGATCTACAGATCATGAGCTGCAACAGGACTAGAAAAGAGATCCAGTGCAAAACAGGCATAGCAGCAAAAACCCAAAAAGAAATTATTTTGCAACGTCAAGTTTTTGACCCAATATCATAAATATTTATATCATAAATGATGCAGGAACAATGATGGTACAGCTCTATGGCAAATAGCAAATATAGTGATTCTGTTTATTACAGATGTGTTTTGTCATCTTGTTCATGATAAGAACTTCATTGAATGAACAGACATTGTGATACATATCATGTACTGTACAATTTATAAAACTGATTCAAAAATTTGACTAAAGCTTGAGTAGATTCCGTTAATCAGTTTCATAACTGTTAAGAGACCAAATTTCTAATTTGTACTTATTGTCTTCATAAAGAAAGTTGAAATAATTCCATTTAGTTTGGAGAAAAATATTTATAAAATGGATATATCTTACAATCACAAGAGATCCAATCAAATTAGGAGTTTGGGACTTCATAAATATTGACATTGTGGAATTTTATTTTATTTAAAATACAGCTGTTTAAAGGATAGTACAATAGCCTTATTTCTGTAGAAAAATCGGAGTTTGTTTAGGTAAACAAAAAGGACGTGGTTTCCCCATGCATCTCCACACTTCTTCTGTCTGGAGATCATCTGATGAATTTTAAAATTATTTCGTTGGTAGCTGTCCTTTTTTTTCACTATTGATCCATACTTTGTTAGTTGAAACACATCAACTTATTGCCTCAGTTAAAACAATTATTTAATCCTTGAAAAAAATATTTTTTCTTTCATCTTTTTGTACATTCCAGATAAAAAGAATGTTCTGAGGAAATGAAACTGATGTGTGTCATTCTTTAAAAGACAGGAAGCATATTCTTACATTGCTGAGTACTGAAGAGTTTGAAGAAAAAATAAATTTATACTTATCCACATGCATTTTTGTCAGTTCTTGCAGCGATGTTCTATTCAGTGATAAAATGTATGGTAGTCTCTGTTGTAAACTGCAGCATAAATATTTTCCAGAGTAATTTCAATTTATTCATGGAAGCATATGACATTTGTTTGATGTCTTAGAGCAAATTATAGCCTGTGAGACACCAGAACAGTGACAAATATATGGTCCATCCTACCTAATATAATATTTTAGGCAAATGGCCATCCTAGACTTCTCTAATTTTTATAGGCAACAGAAGTGTCTGTAGTTTCATTTCACATTTAAATTAAATTTCTGCCTGCCTTGCCTTGCTTTTTCCCTTCCCTTCCCTTCCCTTCCCTTCCCTTCCCTTCCCTTCCCTTCCCTTCCCTTCCCTTCCCTTCCCTTCCCTTCCCTTCCCTTCCCTTCCCTTCCCTTCCCTTCCCTTCCCTTCCCTTCCCTTCCCTTCCCTTCCCTTCCCTTCCCTTCCCTTCCCTTCCCTTCCCTTCCCTTCCCTTCCCTTCCCTTCCCTTCCCTTCCCTTCCCTTCCCTTCCCTTCCCTTCCCTTCCCTTCCCTTCCCTTCCCTTCCCATGGAAATGGCAAGAAATAAAGACTGATAATCTGCCTGAGTAAACTGGTTTGAGGTTCATATAAAGAGAATAAGGCCTCCCAAATAAACTTTTGAAATACATCAAATTTTATCTTGTTCAAAGGTAACCTGCCAGACTGAGAAACAAGGGAAAGAAGTTGTAAGAAAGGAAGAAGGAGAGTTTTGGGAAAAGGATAGGAAAAATGCTGAAACAAATTTTAAAAGATTCAAAATCCTGTAAAGTAATAACTTTAACAGTAAACCATTCATCAAAGTATTTTGGAAATCTATGTGCAGCAACTGGCTGTCCAAAGGAATAACTGACTTTTTAATTCTTCCATCTTAATTTACCCAGGAAAAGAAACCCAGAACAAATACAGAAGCCTGAGGGTTTTGCATGGATATATATTACCAAAGAAAATATTTGCTCACTGCAATATCAAATAGAATACCCACTTTTATTAATAAGTGAATATCAATTAATAAAACACGTGGTTGTGGTGGTTTGACCTTGGCTAAATGCCAGGTACTCACCAAGTCGCTCTATCACTTCCCCCCCTCTTCCCCTTTCTTTCTCAACAGGGCAAAGAGGGGAAAGAAAATAAGATAGGAAAAAAAAAACCAACCCTTGTGGGTAAAACAAAAGCAGTTTTAATATAAGCAAAGCGAAGCAAAGGTCTGCGCGTGGAAGCAAAAAAAAGAAAACAGATTTATTCTCCACTTCCCATGAACAGGTGATGTCGGGCCTTCTCAGGAAGCAGGGCTCCAATACGCATAGTGGTTGCCTCGGAGGACCAAGGATGACCCCACCCCCTTCCTCCTCCACGTCATATGGTATGGAATATCCCTTTGGTCAGTTCGGGTCAGCTGTCCTGGTTGTGTCCCCTCTCAAGATCTTGCCCACCCCGTCCCACTGTGGGGGGGGAAATGTCAGAAAGAGCCTTGGTGCTGTGTAAGCACTACTCAGCAGTAGCCACAACACCAGTGTGCTATCAACACCCTGCCAGCTCCCAACATAAAACACAGCACCATGAGGGCTGCTACAGGGGAAAACCAATTCTGGCTCAGCCAGACCCGGTACAGTGGTATAATGGTGCAAAATACTATGTTTACATTCCACTTTCCTTCTTTTATGTCATGCTGGGCTAGTTTTCAGCTGATTTCTCACTGCACCTTGGTTTTGTATCATCTGAGGTATAGATTTTGGCTATAACGCATCAGTTGGCTTCTCCCTTGACAATTTATGAGATTAAAAGGTCAAAGCAAACCTGTGGTATGTATGACTGATCCATGTTTCCAACTCTCTGTCCTTAGATTTATACTAATAAATTAAATGTGGCTAGGTCTGCTTTCCATTGTTAAGGACAACTGGCATAGAATGCCATGGATTTAACCATATATGAATCTCTCTAACCTCTTAGGATATCCTCATTGATTCTGTTTATTGTCCCATGACAATTCCTGCACTTTGCCTGTGACCACTCTAAATGTTTATTAATAGAGTTTGACAACATAGAGAACTACATGCAGATACCTAGGAATGTCCTGACCTTGTTTATTTTAGTAGAAGTAGCCTACTACATAACTTAGATATGTATTCTTACTATGTAAGAATAATTTGGAGAAATATTAAGCTTCACCAATTCACACAGAAGAGTAAGTCTAAAAATCAGGAAAGATTATTTTTTAATCCAGTGATCTTCAAATTAGGATACTTAGTCCTAAAATTTTAGTACTAAGCTCCCATTTCAACAACCTCTCCTAAATATAACCCAAAAGGTTGCAGTGGTCTAGTGCTGTTGGGATGTCACCACTTCAGCCATGGTGGACCTGTTTCCCCTATAGAAAACCTTTATAAGCTGAGCTCACTTTCTGGTGTCTTCTTTCAGTTCAATATACTCAACTTCTTTATTTACCAAGTCTTATAGTTTGTTCACCATCCTCACAGAAATGTGCAATATTCGCAGGATGAGGATAGGTGTGTGTCTCCCTTTTTTTTTCTGATAAGCTTGAAATATTGGAGAGGAAAGAGTTTTTTGCGTGAATCACATTGGATGAATATCTGATATATGTCTCTATTTCAACACTGTGAAACACAACATTTTCCTCTGCTGCGTGTTCTATTTACCACCACAGGAGTCAACTATGTAATTACACTAAATATGAACCCCTTCTGGATAAGTTTTATTAGAAGAATTTAAACAAACAAAACCAATTTATACTCCATTTGAAATGTGCCTATGTACTTAACCCTAATGGGAGGGGAAATACTATTTTAAAATTTGTCCTTTGAACCATTCTATGTAAAAAATAAGTTAGATAGTTGTTCCTCCCTATGGACACCATATGAACAAATTCCCCACATGGCATTTTACAACTAATTTTCATCTCCTTGAACTAAACATAAACAATCTGACAACTGGTTTATGCAAATGTGTTGTGAACTTCTTTGAAGTAGCTATTTTTAAAGGCAGATTTCATCTCCGCTTGGGGCTGAGCACTAGAATGATTTATATTTGTTTCAATAGTGAAAAAAATGCTAGAAGTTATTTTCTACATGGCTTGCTCCATTAGATACATTTATTCTGACAGGAAGTGCTGAAATGCTAGGAATAAAGTGCTGGAGTTACACATTTGACTTTAGGATCAAAATTCAGCAGAAAATTCCAAGTGAGGTAAGGTTTGTATCTTTGAACTAAAGTGGGAGAGTTGTATTATTTACACAGCTGTATATTCAAACACAGCTTGTCCAAGTCAAAAGCTGTTCTCTGAAGGGTCTTATGGAGAAGGATATGGCATGGAAAGAGTAGCTAAGACCATAAGAACAAAACCCATAACCTTGGTTTAGGGGAGAAAAATAAATGAAAATAGAAAAGGTTAAAACAAAGTTTTAACAGGAAGGCATTAGAGTGGTTTTAGCATGAAAGTAGTTTCCAAGGCATCTGGAAAATCACACAGGTTTAGATACTATTAGTTTGTTTATAGTTGGAAAAAATTGACAAGCTTCTGAACATGCAAGGTCCTTTTTCGATTTCACAGCTTGTCTTATCTATGTACTTGATCTAATACTATCAGCCCAATGGGATGGCAGAAACTTCCTGAAGTTCAACAAGGGAAATGCAAAGTCCTGCACCTGGGAAGGAACAACCCCATGCACCAGTATATTCTGAGATCTGACTGTCTGGAAAGTGGCTTTGCAGAATAGGATCTGGGGGTCCTGGTGGACACTAAGTTGAATAGTTAACAATGTGTCTTTGTGACAAAGAAGGCTGATGGTATCCTGGGGTGTATCAGTTGGAATGTTGACAACAGGTTGAGGGAGATGAACCTTCCCTTCTACTCAGCGCTGGTAAACCCACACCTGGAGTTGTGGGCATAGTGCAGAGACTCCAGCAAAGAGCCATGAAGATGATGAAGGCACTGGACCATCTCTCCTATGAGGAAAGGCTGAGAGCTAGGACTGTTTGGCATAGAGATGTCTCAGGATGGTCTTATCAATACATATAAATACCTGAAGGGATGTGCAAAGAAGATGAAACAAGGCTCTTCTTTCTAGGTGTGCTTAGTGACAGGACCAGAGGCAATGGGTAAAACTGAAACACAGGAGGTTCTGTCTGAATATCAGAAAACAGTTTTTTGTGGTGAGGGTGACTGAGCACTGGCACAGGTTGCCTAGAGATTTCCAGGAGTCTCTATCCTTGAAGCCATTCAGAAGGTGTCTGGACATGGTCCTGGGCAACTGACTCTAGGTGACCTTGCTTGATCAGGGCGATTGGACAAGATGATGTCCCAAGGTGCCTTCCAGCCTCAATCATTCTGTGATCTAAAAATGGTTTTGTTTATCTACTTTCTTATGTCCTTAGATCCTGGTTAACATACTAAAAAAAGTTATTTCATTACCTGTACCTTTCATATCTGCTGTTTTAAAAAATTCTAAATTTATCTATTTATTACTCTACAACAAAAAATGTTATGAAAAATATATGGTATCTGAATTGCAAACATGGCAAAGCCATATTTTCTTGGAGCAGACAGATAATTTCAAACAGACCAGTCACAACTAAGAAACTGGTAAGGAACTAGATGGAGGTGCACAGAGATGGTTTAATCCATATCTGTACTAAAACTTAACTGTTGGATTTTGTAAAATTTGGGTGAATTATCTGTGTCTTATCAATAAGGAGTTACATATATTTGTCTTCTTTTTCAGATATTTATCATTTCAGTTATGACTTTTCTGGGAGCAAGAATTAACTGCCACTACATATTTGATAATATTTAATATAATTATTTTTACTTTCATACTGGAAATGTTGATAGAAGACATTATGGAGAGCTGAAGGAATTTTGAGGTTTTTTGCCAATTTTTAAGACTCAAGATAGCTGAAGCTGATTACTGTAGAAAATACACCTAAATTAAGTCATTATCGATTTTCTCAGATCAAATTACCATTGCCTAATATGTGATTTTGATTTCAGGATTACCACAGACTTTCTTCTGGGTCTCGTGACTGACTTTTCACCATTTAACTCTCAGTTTCTCAACTGCTGTAAGTGCAGTCAACAGTATGATGAAATAAAAGTCATCATCATCATCAAGGAATGACATATTTGCTAACTATTAGCATTCAGTGATAATTGCACTGGTATTTGAACAATTGAGAAATTACCCAACCGTCAAATTCAAAAGCTGTGCTGAGTAAAAAAGGAAAGTACTTTTTTTCTTTCTTGTTTTGACGTGGAACAGCTACATAGTACTTCAGCTCATACATTGAATTCACTGATGAAGTGTTTTTTCTTTGGTTGTTTTTGAGTTGTTTGGTTTGTTGTGTTTTTTTTTTTTTCCAGTTAAGAACAACATTCTCAACTATTAAAAAACATATCAACCTGAAAAAATAAAGCTTTAAAAATCTAGAGAAGTAAGATGGGGAAGGAAGGCAATCTTTCCAGATGAACTGAGCCATGCAAAATTAACCACCAGTCAGTACTTCCTGACAAAAACGGCTGGGAAAATACCTGAGTGGAATTAGTCAGAATTTTTTCCATGGTATAGATCATCACAACAATTTACTTACTCTTCAAAATGTAAATAGCTTTCAAAATGAAAATAAGTTTGATTAGTTTCCTGCCACATTTCCAACATAATTCCTCAGCAACCAGACTGATCAGAACACTAAGGGTATCTAGAATCTGTATTCCCCTCATTCCATTAAACTTATTTTGGAAAATCTTTGATACAGAACTTTGACAGACTAACTAAAGCAATTTCCATCTTTCTGAATGATCACCTTTGAAATACTCCACCTGCCTACTGCTTCCTACTTTAGTCTGCTCAGGGAAGTAGGATAGTTGTCTTGTCTCATTTTTCCTTTATATATTTTGGTTGCACTGCCAGCTATTTCTGCATGCAGTGGTGCCTGCTGAGTAATTCAAATATTCAGCACAGTGTCTTTAAAATGACAAGAAGTGAAGAGTACAGGAAATCTCACTTTAAAGACACTTTTTTTGCTCATGCTAGTTTAAAGCACGCATATATGTACCACAAACTGAAGTTACTAGATTTTCACAGATTTTAAATGAACAAAATAAAATGGTAAGTTTCCCAAACAGAAAGGGCATGTATATTTATGTAAATCTATCTGATTTACTTCAGACAACAAAGAAACGGAAGTTCTATTTATCCATGAGAAAGGCAGAGAAAATACTGGAGTTAATTTTAGCATAGTAAAATGTCTACAATTCCAAATTTTTTTTTTCAGAGCTAAACAAGCAAGCAAGCAAACAAACTAAAACCAGAGAACATACCTTAAAAAGAGAGTAAAAAAATGCAATAGTCATGGACTAAAATTAAAAAGTATGAAAGAAAATGTTGAGAGACTCTTGTATCTTCTTACTTTCTGTTATTTTTCTTACTTCTGTGGGGTGTTCCTTGTCCTGAACTGCAATACCATGACATAATTGGTTCTAGAAGAAGCAGTAGCCAAACTCATATGCAGCTAATTTATCATGATGATCACTCTGGCTGTACTAGTTCTGAAACTTGCTCCTTTGGAGCCATCTCAGCATGTCTGTATGGTTCTCCAATTCAGCTATTCAGCTGCACTGTAAGAATTTTTGTTTGACTTACTGTGTACCATCTGGAAAAATTATCTCAAGCCATAAATCTAATGACAGCTGCCATCCTTCCCTCTTGCTAAGAGTTGGTGGAGTTGGTTGCAGAGATAGATTGAAGACAGATCAAGAAGACCAGACTGAAAAACATGAAGAGTTCCACTATAATAGTTGTCTCCTTGCTTGTATTTGACATATATCTTGTCTATCTCTGTGTAGTCACAACATCTGTTAGCTGTAGTCATGATGATACCATATTCCCCAATTCTGAACATAGTGTCTGCACAGGGTGGAACCAGCAAGTCTGAATGAAGACCAACGTCTTTTTTCAAAGGTATACTTTTATTTATCAACTAGTTGTGGGGCAAAAACTGATGGTATTGTGCAGTTATATTACACAGATCAGAAAAGTAACCATAATGGTCCTTTCTGCCTTTTATATTCAGGAGAATGATCTGTCGTGTAAGTTCAAGTTGTCAGTTTATTTTAAAGTAAATATAATTCTTAATGTTTCATATTACACTTAAATTCCAAGAGTCTGGTGAAACTATACGATACTTATGTTAGAAGATTAATAACCTTCTCATATATGACATAAATTTAAAATGACTGGGGTTTTAATCCTTGCAAGAGTCAGTTAAACATATTTTACATTCAGAAACAAAACCAGATCTCTATACTAATATGCAGTGACTATTGTATTCAAATCTATTTTAAACAGACACACATGCACAGAAGTACACAGAGTTACATTAAAGAGTGGCAAGATGAATATTCATTTCCCATCCTCACTCTACAAGTCTGTATTTCTATCAGGTCTTAGAGATGACAGGATGCAGTACTGCAATTGGGCTATTTCTTTTTCTTAGTCTGTATTTCAGATTTATAGCCACTCTTTAAAAGATTTGTCCAAAATCTTTTGAGTCAGTAGCAGAATAAGAAATAGATCTAAATAATCTTTGTTTGCTTTTTTTTTCATTTCTAACCATTAAGACATTATTTGTACTCCTGCTAGGAGTCCTAGAGTCTACCCCAGCATTATCTAGTCTTATTAATGATTATATTGTCACAATAACATGGTTTGGTCAATTTTTTTTTTTTTTTTCCTATAGGCAATCATGATTTATAACAGCAAGGGATATATGCTTGGACTATAAGACTATGAAAAGGCTCAAAAACAAATTGCAAAAGACAGAGATGTCACAGTGAAGATGTAAAACTTCCCTCTCTGTTGCACAATGTCTGATATATGGCATACACTGTAACAGCATGAGAATTACTTATAGTATGTGTGAACTGTGAATGGGTCTCACCTCTTCAATGTGAAAGTTTCCGAGAAAAAGAAAAAGGTTTATCTGTCACAGTTATGGGTGAGCAATTCAAAGAAACAAGTAAGAAATATATCAGATGTTTTCACACTTTTATAATTAAGTGAACAAGCATGTCATAAAGCAGGCAGAGTTATTGTTCTATACATTCCCTTCCAAACTTATGAATTCTCTCACTCCTTCCTGGTGATGCAAAGAGATGCGTGACTATCATTTAGATTCATATGATGATGTCATCTTGTCACTGAGGCAGTGTTATGACACAGTAAATGGTCAATCTCCTTACTAGCTAATTGCATGTTAGGGTTAACTAGTCCTCTTTGGCATGTGGTGCCATGGAGTGCAGCATATGTCAAAGCACATACTGAAGACACATGAAATAAAGAACAAGCTTCGAAGCAGAATGACACTTGACTTATTCAACCAATAGATTTAATGAAGTTAGTAAGAAACCAGAGACATAAAAAACATGCTATGTTTTACAGCCCATTCTCAGTATAAGAGTACAAGAAAAGTAGTTTCTTAGACACAGTATTTCTCAGCCAACACAAATAATTTTAAAATGCCTGTTCAGGCTTAAAATAATAGGAAGTTGGCCTGTCAATAAGCATTGTATATTGGTTGGTGTTTCTTAATTTTTTTTTTTTTTTTTTGTAAGGTTGTCAGCTGCACCACTGGGGGTGGAGCCACAAAGGACTTTCATGGTTTGAGCCCAGAGGGCAACTGAGCACCACGCAGCTGCTCGCTCACTCCTTCCCCCTCAGGAATGGGAAGAAGAAATAAAACAAAAGGCTAGGGAATCGACGTAAGGACAGGGAGGCATGTGTCATCCATTATGGTCACAGGTAAAAGACAGACTCTTTCGAGGAAGAAAACAACATCAATTTAATTTTAAAACCACCAACACTTAATTTGACAATCAGAACAGAGTAGGACAGTGAGAAGTATTACCACATCTTAAAAACACATTTCCCCACCCCTCCCTTCTTCCCGGGCTCAGCTTTGCTCCTCATTTCTCAACCTTCTCCACCACAGCAGCACAGGGGGCAGGGGATGTGGGTTGTGGTCAGCTCACCACCCAAGTCTCTGCTGCTCCTTCCTCCTCAGGGGGAGCACTCCTCACACTCTTCCCCTGCTCCAGCGTGGGGTCCCTCTCATGGGAGACAGTCCTCCATGAACTTTCTCTGGCATGAGTCCTTCCCATGGGCTGCAGTTCACAAACTGCTTTGGTGCATTCCCCCACATCCTCCTCCTCCTTTCTTCCACTGACCTCAGTGTTTGCATAGGTGTCTCCCTCACAACTCCTCCTCACAAATCCTCCTCCCAGGTTCCCCTTTTTAAATATGTTATCACAGAGGTGCAGTCACCATCACTAATTGGCTCAGCCTTGGCCAGAGGTGGGTCCAACTTGGAGTCAGGGGAGATTTGAAAAGCTTCTCACAGAAGCCACCTCTGTAACCCCCTCCCCTGCTACCAAAATCCCCTGCCACACACACACAAACCCAACACAAGAGTGGACAGTTATAATAAGCATTGTTACTGATATATGCACTCCTCACATTTTTTTAAACAAAGCATTGAACTACCTCTCTAAAAACTGTATGAGGTCCCAAACATCTATCTTCTAGGAAAAAGAAAAATTAAAATGGAGGCTCTAGCGTAAGCATGACTGCAGCCTGATAATGGGACCTGGCAAAACCACTTTTTCCTCTGGAGGAACATGAGACTTGTGTACCTCCTTACAAAATATACCAATCTACAAATCTACCAATCTACAAGAACCTCATTCTAGGCACATATTTACAACTGTGAGCCATGCTAGGATGCTGTCACAAAGGTACCCCTCTATCCCCTCTATTTTTATTTATTTTTCCTGTGGCGTTGATGATTTTTGAATGAAAAAAACGTGTTTCTCATTGTAGTAATAGAAATAATAATTTCATCATAGTGAAATATTCTGCTCTTTTTGCCAAACTCCAAACTGCAGGCCAGTCATGTATTTGATGGACCTTTTATTCCATTCCTATATATCAGTTGATCAAACAAACAAACAGAAAAAAAGTCCCAGGCAATTGCAAAAGCAGTTTCAGTCCTAAATTCTTTTAAGTCTACATCGTCTTACATCATAAACTATTTAAGTGATTTAATGGTTACTAAACTTTCCGAAAGGATTTTTCTTGATGGAATATTGTCAGTACCTGCAAGAGGAAGTAGCTCTCTCAGAACTTCACATCTTTAATCCTACTATACATTTTAAAAATTAATTAAGGGAATGAACATACACTTCAGGCTGGAAACTATCAGCTTTTGATAGTTTTGATTAAAAAAAACAGTGGATGAGATGTTCTCATGAAACTTGTTTTCCAGCTGCCTGCAAAACTTTCTCCTGCAAGTGAAGAATAACACATGCTTTTTTAGTTATGAAACATATTTTTATACCCTTGTTATTCATGAATAACAGTCAATAAAACAAAACTTTGACCAGGTAACCTATAAAAATATTGCATTTCCTCAGGGATTTTTTCTGGTCATTATTACATTTTGATTGGATGCCACTTAGAAAATATCTTTTTATAAAAATCTAAAGAAAGTGTGACATGCCACAGACCTGAGGTAAAACAACAACAAAAAAATATTAACAACTGTGTTATGAAAGAGTCTTTACAGAAATAAATAGCTTCCCAAGTCCTCTTTTTGTCAGTTGTGGTAATTTGTCAGCAGCATGGGAAGCATTTATTACTTCACAGTTCTCTTTTAAGATATTATTAATGATTTGATAATCTGCTAGGTTTTTTTCAGTAGGGCATCAAGAAAAACAAAGTACAGTATAGTAATGACTTTAAGCTCTGAAAAGGTATAAAACTACAATTCTTAGAAAAAATATTTCCCTTTTCCTCATTTTTCATAAAATTATTTGTCTTTATCAACCATGACAGTTGAAGCAAACAAAATTTTAAACTGAACATTTATGAGTGAAAATCCTAAAAATGGGCAGAAAAACAGTCTAATTTGAACTGTCTAAATCTTGAAATGGCAATGTCTGATTTTCCTACCAAAATTGGTAAGATTCAGAAGTCATTATCTTTTCAAAACTAAAATCTGAAGAATTCTTATTACTTTGGGTTTGAACTCAGAAAAGCAGTAGGAAAGTCACCCAGGCTGTATTGGAAATTGTGTGTGCTATTTGGATATTACTGGATGAGCAGACAGGGGTGAACTTTTTAATTAGCTTAACCTCCAGAGAGGAGACAAAGTCATAAATTACCTGTGATGTATTTAAAAAACAAGATTCACAAGTAGTCCCCCTCTAGATATTGAGCAAAATGTCTCTGAAACAGGAGAATTGAAAATGAGAAACAGCATGTTGTGGAATCATCAGTGTTGGAAGTTCTAGAAGTCTGTTTAATAGGAAATAAATGCAATGTTTTATCATTTTCTTATTATTAATTTCATGACTTTTCAGATAACTAATAAAAGATAGAATGGCAAACAGTTATTTAAAATATTTGTAAAGAAGTTATTAAAAAATAAAACAATTCACTGTGAAACTGGATTCCACTGTCTTCTTCGAGAAGAATGGATTTTTTATTCTAAATACTGACTGAGCTTAAAGCACAATAACAGATTAGTCCTGAAATTTTTAAGAGAATAAATCTCTCAAACAGTTTTCCTTAGAAAGAGAATTTATAAGGGTAAAAACTGTGGATTGCTCAATGGGACACATTATTGGATGCTAACTTTATGTGAACTAATGAACTGTTTTATATTAATATTATTAAATGAACAACTCCTCAGTATTATAATTACCAGTAATGACAAAAACACATAATTTAACTGCTCATTTAAAAAAAAATCATGCTAATATGAGAAAATTATTTAATGGATGAAATGGCCTTAATCAACTTTAGCTTTAGGAGTCTATATATCATTTATTTATATGTTTCAACTCAGTAAGTTGATAAGGTTCTTCATATCTTATCTATAATAGTTTACTTGGCCAGAATATCTTAAAAGGTTTTATTCTGCTTAAACAAAATTGATTTTCTTTAAATTTTTTACACAATTTATTTTTCTTCACTATGCTGTGTAGAATGTTAAGATTACTGAAAGAATGTGGGTTACAGTTATCTCTCTGGCTTATATTTCTTGCTATTTCATTGTAGAAAAGTATGTTGGACTGTTTACTTGTGTATATATAGACTCTGGACAGACAAACCATCAAAGAGAAAACTTTATATACAAAATTAGGTGAAATAAGGTAACTATGAAAAGGAAAGCTAGATTAATGTCTTTGAAAACAAAAAACATTCTGCTGCTTCATGAAAGTACTAAAGATTGAAATCTGACACATAGTTTGCTGTCTGATCACTATTTAACTTCAGGGCAGATATAATCTCTATCACCTTCTGTGGAAAAGATTTTTATTCACATACACACTTAAAATGATTGGCATATTGTAGGGAGGAGACAAAACTGCCTTCTCCCTACATACTCTCTTCTGTGCATTTTCACAAGAGTAAGACTTTTGGTCCTCCCCATTGTGCAGCTTGCTGCCCTGCACTGAGCTGCAAACTATGGTCATATTTTTTAATGTGCATAAAGAAATCTACACTGGTGAGAGATACTAGAATACGGATTATTTCTATTTGTCAAGATCACTCTTAACTAAACAAAAAGCTGAGTAAAACTTCATGGATTTTAATTTATAGAGAAAGTTCTTTCATAGTTCAATACTTTCCTTCCTACTTCTGTATTCAGAACAGTGTAATGTTCTTATGGAGAAGAATAATGTCCCTTGCTGATAACAGTTAACCCACTGGCAAATAAAAAACAAATACAAGTTTATTGTTAATTTCATTTTAAGTATCTATCTCATCTATTAAAAAATAGGAATGAAACAAATAATTTCAGATATCTATTCACTGTATAAAGAAGAGATTTGGGTAGGGAGCTGAAGTAATGAATGCAGTAGAAGGAATGAAGGCTGTTCCTTGAGGTTTAAATCATTAGGAAGCAAGGGATATGTCATTTGGAAATGGAATAGTGTGTGTTCATTGTGAAACTTTACTGTAGTACAGGGAGTCTATATTTAGTCAACCCAGTTAAAATGTAAGGAAGAAGTTTTCATTCTCATTGTGTCAGAGGCATCATCATGCTGTTCCAAGGGGAAAGAGAAAATTAAAAAAAGCTTTGAAACCTAACAAAGAATATTTGTCTTGACAAATAGATAATGTCATTATGGTTCAAGAGTTTAGGAATAATGGCATAAATTGGAGAATACAGAACAGCACACAGGCAACACTGGGTGGGAAAGAATAGGAACCCCTCTACACACACCTGGATTTATATATTTAGCTTTGCTACTGGGTAGCTTGGTGCCTGCCCAGGCAGCTCTTGACAAGTCATTTCACCTCTATGTGTTTCACTTTCCTGTCTGTAAAGTAACAAATGATCTGATGAGATCCTGGAATAAAGCAGTGGGTTTGTGTCTGAACAGCAAAGTTAAGTTCTTAAAAACATTATACAAATAATAATAATAAAAAACCCTTAGATATGAATTGTGTATGAGGAGAGAGTGAGTTAAGGAAGAGTTGAAGATCCTTCCTAAACTGGAAACATTCTTGGAACTGGAACAAAGATGATCGCATTGACTGAAAATAGTGAAATATATCTTCCATTTTGGGAAGCAGCTAACATGAGTTCTGCCACTAATAAAAGTGAGTTTTAGAAAAAGGTCCAGGAGCTGAGGTCCTAATTTTCAAATATACTTTAATCAAAATTCCTATGAAGGCTTGAAATAACGAATTAGAGTGTCTTTTGAAAAGCAAAAAACTGCAATGGGAAATTGTAAATACAGATATTGCTTTATTCCTATTTTTCTTTTTAATAAAGTCAGTAGTGCCAGAAGCATTCTTATTAATGAAGTGCAGAGGCTTGGACTACCTGCTGCTATCAAAAACAATTCATCAATAAAAGCAGGTATGATTTCCTTTATCATAAAAGTATATTAAAAAAAAAAAAACACCTTAAATTTTTGGGGGGAGTAGATTTTTCCAATATTTTCAACAATCATCAGCATTTTCCAAAGTTTCCACTACCAATTTTTCTTTTTCCTCTGTAATCACCTTTATGCAACTTCCAATAGTTTGTTCTGTATAAATTAATGAAAAGCAACATGATGAAACACATACTGTTGTTCTCAAATCACTTACTAAGTAACACACCATCAGTCAACCTGGCTACAGAAGTACAACCTGGCTAGATAAGTTTCTAATGCACTGAATCAATCCAAAATTTCATACTTACTTTACGCTTTTAATTTACTGAAGTAATTTACGTGTATAAACGATAACAAAATTAAGACCTTTCTCTTTCAAAATGCCTAGAGAATGTCACCTGCATAAGTAGACACACTCAATGGAGAAAAACAGAATTTCCTTCCTCTTTTGAAAATGAGCATAACTTTCCTCACTAAATTATATGTACATGAAATATTTAGGACAGAGCTAAAAATGCACATGTCCAAAAGATAGAAATGTTACTTTAAACAGAAATCAAATATCAAATCAAAAATACAAAATTTCTTACTGAATGATAAATTGCTGTCAAGGACTCAGTTTTACAGACACTTGAAATTCTAAAGTAGTTCAGCCTACAACATCATTGATGTGGATGGGATATTTAAACTAAGAGTAAGTGCATTATTTGTGAGTAAATTTTTGGTATAAGGCACTTTTCAGGCTGAATACATATTTCTCAGAATTGGTCATTTTTTTGCATTTTAGGCAAGCCTATTAGCGCCAATTACATATGTCAGGCAGCTTGCATCTTACATATGTTTCCTGAACAGCCAATAAGGTATGGGTTGGGTTTTTTTCATTACTTTGACTGGTTCTGTCTGGATCTTTTAATGATTGGAATGTTTCTTTTTAATAACTTGATTTAGAAATTAAGGACTCTTAAATGTTGGAAAGAAAGCTTTAGCACTTTTTCTTGAGATGGAAAAGGCTCATCACTGCTTGTGCTGCATGTTTTCAGTCTGCCGAGCTACACAACAGTATTCTTGATGCACTGATTCACGAACAGTGGGCTAGTAAGGGTAGAAAGTGTCCTTTCAATTATTTCTTTTAAAATATATAAAAGATTAACAACACAGATGTGTTACAAGAAAATGTATAGTGTACCTAAATAACACAAAAATTAATATCTATTGAAAACTGAGCTTCTGAAAAACTCAGGAAAACTGGGTTGTTAATCTGGAATCCACAGGTTTCACATGGTTGTCTGATATGTGCAAGTTTTATCTTCATAGTTTGTAAAAAAATTATTATGCTCAATCTGTAAATATTTTTATTTAAAGAAATAAAAGTTTCTATTTAAAGAAATAATTAAAAAATTAACATCTAAATAATATTTTATTAAATATTCTTATATATAATATTATTATATATTAAATTTAAATAATGTCTATTTTAAAATTTTTGTCTAAATAAATGAAAATTTTGCAAAACTGCAAAACTTTGTATTTATGTACATACGTTTTGAAATGAAAAAATAATCTTAATTTGAAAAGTTTTATTTCAAAAGTATCAAATATTTCTGTTTGTGCTGGTTTAGCTTAAAATAATTTAAAAGATTTTTTTCCAGAAGACTATGTTCAAATACAGCCATCTTTTAAATGTAACTATGGCAACATACAGTAACAAACATTTAAATCAACATTTGCTAAATATTGGTACTTTCTATTCCAAGCCTTTAAGGACATTGAGGCAATACAAGGTTGCAGGTTGTCACGGATGAAAGTATTAACATGGTAATGATTTAACAGGAATTTTAGATTTATTAATAAATAACAGCAATTGATCAGTCACAAAATAATTTAGAAGATGTTATAAAAATTGCAATTTATTTACAGATTCTAAGATGACAAGATTCACACTAACTTACTTCATGGTATCTTAATTTATACATATGTACATGCGCATACACAAACACAAAACGTACAAACACACATACAGAAACAAAAGTATTTGGATCCAGTAGAATGAACACAAAACATACAAACACACACAGAGATAAAAGTATTTGATCCAGTAGAATGAAGTATGTACCCACACACCATTAAGTAGAGAAAGAGCGGGTGAAAGAGAAGCTAGCTCAAAGTAAAATTTCCCTCTTCTCAAGTTTAGAGTAAATACTCACAATGCCTTGGCATTCCTCAACGGGTGATAATTGAGACTTTGCCCTGGCCTTCTGTCAGCTCTGGCAGCAGATGACACCTTAAGGGTTTTGATACCTGAGAGGCATCCCAGCTCAGGGCAGATGCTGGTCACAGGCCCGCTGTGATCCAGGAGAGGTCAAAGGGTCTTCCTTGTGGTTGCAATTTATAGGGTCCAGGATAATTGACTTTTGTCAGATACCTTTTGCTCATGCCCAGCTTGAACAACAAAGTATTCTGGTGCCTTCCAGCAGTTGCACAAGAACTTGCTGAATGTGCAACTCTGTTGTTGTTCCCATTTGACCACATCCCAGGCACAGGTGTGCCAGGCCCTTAACAGATGATGGGCCATTTTAACCGTTTGGAGCAATTGGGAGGGGCAGGAGCCAGGCTCGTTAAAGGGGTGCCTTAAGGTTAGCAGTCCTTATCTCTACAGGTTGGTGTATAGTTCGGGGAGGTGGGTGGAATCACACCTAACACCAAGCAGCCCGACAAGGAGGGGCAGGGAGAGGTAAGAATTGCACCACCACACAGGTAAATTACTTTTTCATAGATATACCTGTACAATCCCAGAACCTAGAGTAATTCTAGATTATATATCTGTATTAACCTTAGTAATCTAACTGCTCAAGGAAATTTATAATCTCTGACCTTTGCAAGTCTGATCTCACTTTTTGTATATGTTTGTAATATATGAGGTCTCAGCATGGCTGTTGGTGGTGCTTTGTTATTTAATCTACAGGTTTTCCATCTTGACAACATTTTCATTGCTTTCAGCTCCTGAAGGGCTATGTCATGAGATTATTGAGGACCTGTTGCAGAAAATTGCCTTAAAGCTCTTTAATAAAAGCTGGGGAACTGGAATTTGCTGTTATTATGGTATATAGAGAAAATGTTACCTGGCAGTACAAAGTGAAACTGTCATGGTTCTCACAATTAGAGCTCTAGTTCTTGAATGTAAGTTTAGGATAACAGCTGTGTTATTAAAGTTAGTGGATCAGTCATTTGTGGGAATTAGTAATATTTTTGTTAAAATGCCCAAAGGCCTCTCTTGATAGAAATGAAGGTTATACAGCTACAAAACCTGATTATTGTGCCTAGCAGCTCTTTGCTTTAAGGGTCAGGGGAAAAAAAATGAACTGAAACTATTATATTTAGCAATAACCAAAAATTTCTTGGTGCACTATCATCATGATGTAGACTAAGCCTATGGCAAAGAGTAGGGAATCTTATTTTTCAGCACCAAATTTACTTCCAGTGATACTAGAACATGTCAGATATATTCCCTAGAGGTGTATTTTATTTTAGCTTTCCAACATTATAATTTAAGATGGACAGAATCAGTAAAGTGGTTATGCAGTAACTCAAATGTCTAATCCATGAAGGATCTGAAGAACCTACCTTCAAAATATATTTGGCATTGAAAAATCTAAACCTGTGTTTATGCTTACTTATCCCTACGTGAAATGTTCCCATCAAACTAATCTGAGTAAGATTCCTTTTTGTTTGTTATTTTATTTCCCATTTGTATGGCAAGGATAATTTTAAGAAGAAAAATGTTGTTATGAATTAAGCTTTTTTTTTTAATGTTACATAAAAATATTTGCTCAAACTATTTAATCCTGAAGACTTTAATATTGTATAAGAACAACTCTGTCTATTCTCCAGTACTACCCCAGCAGGAGAAAGTACTTCCCACACTGAAGTATGCATGCAAAAGCATCAGTGACATTAAAGTGGACTCCATCAGAGATTCCTGAATTCATAATATCAAAAGCAAAAATCACTGTCTACAGATATCATTATTTCATATTAAATATTTAAGCACGATTTAAAAAAATCCAAGAAAGCCAACAGAATCCATTGTACATTTATACTGTCTTTTGTTGTCTCTATTTTCATTTCATGCATGTAGGTAATTTTAATATTGTAAATGTTTTTGAATGATACAATATTTACATTCATTTATAAAGGGGACAGGACTGAGACCTGAGACATTGAGACCTGAGACGCTGAGACCTTATTACAGAATAATTTTGCCTACTGCATACTTACTGGCCAACCTTCATGGATGCATTATTGTAATATATCAATAAGAGTCAGAGCTTAAACTGATTTTTTTGTGGTGTTTTTTTTTTAAAGGTTGGATGAGATCCTCTTTTGAGGTCACTTCCAACTTGGGTTGTTCTATAATTCTATGATTTTTTTTCACAAAGTTGTAAGCTTCATCATAGCAGAAAACAAACAATAAAACTAGTGTACAGACATAACCCAAATACAATTCATCACAAAACCAAAATAATAATGGCTGGTGGGAGGGGGGGATGTATTTGGGGAACATTTAAATGATGAAGCATGTGTGCAGAAAGTCTGAGGGTTATGGAAAAGATGCACTCAACTGAAAAGCTGAGCCAACCATCTTGGATAAAAGCCTCTCCAGCCTAGAAGAAGCAATAACATCAGCTGCAGAGACAGCCGTTTGCCCGCCTTCCCAACTGGAAAAAAAAAAAAAAAAAAATTGCTTATAAGTGTTCTAATAAATTATTAGTGTCCCTGTTAGAGGCTCGAGGCTGGAAGTGCAAACTCAGCAACATTATTTCTACAATCTAGCTTTTATTTGGTTTTACCTAAATCAAAATCAAAATTTATTCACAGCTTTCAGCTCTTTTTCATGAAATCGGGGAGAAAGAAACAAGGACAAGGCAGTCCTTTTTCAGTGGGATTTAGAGGCTCTGTTTCCTCTAGCTGACAGATTCCCCTACTTCCAAAGTTGTTCTTTGGTTTCTATATAAGGACCATTTCCCATAACAGTGTAAAATGTCAAAACCAAAAAGTGAATGAAAAAGAATAAATTTACCTTCTGTACCACTCCAGGTTTAAAATAATCATATCTCTTTCATTATACCTCTAGACTACTTCAGAGAAGTAACTGAAATCCCTTAAAAGCAGCACCTGTACCTTCGATCTAACACAATCAATTGCTGATTCCACTGTGAGGCATTCCAATGTTAAATAACAACAGTATGAGCTGTAACTAAGTCCAGCTAGAAATCTTTGGGTATTTTGAGCAATTAAATTTCACCTTCTTTGTTGACAGACTGCATGGTGCTCATAGCAGCTGTCACAAAATAAGTAATTTTATTTTGCCTTATCATAGACTCTTACCAAAGAAAATATTCTCAAATCTAATACAATTAATATAACAGTTCAGAAAGGCTTAGACATAAAAATGGACTTAGCAGTTTAATGAAGCTCTATCAAGTTATAAAATATACAGTTGGTAACAGAAAACTAATTGTTATGAATGATTTGTTAATGTACATAGTAGCTCTCCATGTTCTCTGCACATGAATGCATAGTATTTCACATACTACTGTACTATCTTTGGGCTGCTGCTACAGATGTTTGTCTTTTTTCTGTGTGAAATATATCTATAAAATTAACTGGGAACAAAGAGGATGGTTCATGCTAAAACATCCACTCCTAACTGCTATCATTTAAGAGGACTGGGAGAGAGTACATTCAGAGTTAAAGTCAACACAAGTCTAGTTCAAAGAAACCTATCACAAAACCTCTTCTTACTCTCAAAATGCATCTTCACTGATGGCTATCCACATCAACCTTGCATATACAAGAAATTGTCATTAAGAGATCCTTTACAAATGGAAAGAGTCATGGAAAGGGATTTATAAAAGCATTTCCTGCAGAGGACACTGCAGCAGCAGGGAAACTATGATGAAAATTGATTAAGCTTTCCTAGTTGGAATGATAACAGTTCAGCAGGCACTCAAGCTACTTCTGAAATACAAATAAATAATAAAGATGTCCCATAGGTAAATTTTTGATTCAGTGTGGCATTATTTAGTTAAAGAATTGGAAACGTCCTTTGAGAGGAGATCAGATAGAAGCGAAAAATGTATTTTGATTTAAAAGCAACCAAAACCACTGTTGACTGAAACCAGAGCAGAAGGATGTTAAATGTGTTAAACAGAAATAATTACTAAGCAGAGGAGTTGGAGGTTATTGTAAAACAATAATCTGCAGAAACTTTATGTTGGGTTTTCAGACTGGGAGGTTATTACAAGAGTGAAACTGTAGCTTACTATAATAGAACCTTAAACTATGATTTCTGACTAAAACAAATTTGAAAACCCACCACAGAGATGTTGCTGGGTATTGAGTCAAGTTTATCAGGATAAAAAGAAAAAGAACAGAGAGTAAAATTTCCAGAAATACTCATAAAGTATTCTTTCTTTTCCCAAAAGCAAAAATATGTCTGAAAAGTTCTGTGTGAACAACAAAATCATTAAGCACTGTCCTGGCATTCCACCTCTTTAATTTATTTATTTATTTGTGTGTTTAAATAGGCAAAGAGATTTTGATAATATTAGAAGGAGGTAAGATAATTTTATATATTAGACATGTATTTCCTACACAAAAACTTCATATATGTGTCTTTGATAACAATATGACTTGCAGTTCTCCTACTGTTAAATGAGAATTGATGCAATAAAGAAACAAAAATTCCAGCAAGTCTTAATCCTCAGATTTATTCTATTCAGGTGGATGTTCCCTTCCCCTCTCCCATCTGAAAAGATCTTGGTTTTAAGTTTTACTTTTCAGTCTGACAAAAGACAACAGTCCACTGGAGTCAAGAGGAGATCTTCTAGGTTTTATTTTCATTCCTCACTGTCTTCATTGTCTTGTGTATCCTGCAAGTGGACAGAAAATGTTGCTCAGAAATATAGTGACACATTCTGTATTTGTTTCCCAATGGTTGTTAAATAGTAAGGTCCTGCCTTTCTGCCATTTGCTGAGGAGACCCATGATTAAAAAATATTTTATTATTTTATTTTTAAAAGAGTGTCAGTTCTAGAAACAAATTACAAATAGCTCTCCACAACTTATCTGGGACTCTATTTCTTGGCCTTTCTACCCTTGGAAGCACATTCCATGTGCTCAGGATTTTTCTCAACAGAGATAGAGATATGTTTTTAGATGTGTTTCCACACTAGAAGACGTAGTCAGAGTCAGGCTGTAACAGCTGAATTTTGGCCATGAAAGTTAAAAAAAAAAATCTTGGCCAATGGATCATGATTATTCAGAGAAGAAATTTAAAACATATACTTATATTCAAAACTCACTTCATAACACATTCTGTAGTTTTGTTGTCCCTTGTGCTCTGCATGTCTCTTCTCTAGCTAGACAGCCAGCTCCAAACTATTCCAGAGCATGCAGCACAACTGGATCATACCCCTGAGCTAGGTCCATGGGTGACAGCATTATATGGTATAAATAGCATTCCATTAAGCCTAGAGACAAGCTAGACCTTTTGTAGGCAATTGGTTGTATTGTGATTGGTGAAACTAATCACAAAGTTAGAAAGGCATACAACCGACACTTAAACATAACAGAATTACTATCCAAGTAGGAATCTTCTCTGGTAGAAGGAGATAGTGGCTTCTAGCATGTTAGACTTGCTTGTTCCCTTCCATATCTCTAACCTCTGCTCCGTCTTCTGCATTGTCTTTTCCTCTCTTTCCATACCTTGCATTCTGTTCTCATTACTTTGCCTTGCACTATTTTCTCCCTCTTTTATGTATGCTGAGTCTTCTTTCTTCTCACATTTGTCTTCCTCTCCCTAAATCCATCTTTACATTAAGTATCTGGAGAATAGATGCTGATTTACTGGTGTACTATTCAGTCATTGTATTTAAACAAGACCCAAATAAAAAGGGTGAAAGAAACCTAGAACCTGGAACTGTAAAGCCTACTGTTTTTGTTGGTTTTGCAAGCCTTTTTGAGATAGATAGTGCTTGCAGGTAAGCAGTTAAAATTGATTTTCAAGACTTTGATACCTGAAATCCTAGGTTATTTTTCGTATCTCAAATCTTGAGCTTTCTAACAAAAAAATTAAATCAAAGCTGATTTAAACTGTTCAGAAATATTGTCCAGCTGAATAGGGCAAGGATAATAAAAGTGTGAAAAAATTTGAATGCATCCCCTCTGCTCCTCTTCCCTAAAATTCTGGCTACAAACAAACAAACAAAAAGTTCTTATCCTCTCTGCTCCCATGCCAGTTCTTCCTGGTTATTACATAATAAATATTAGATTTTGTTGCCCAGTCCTTCTCTTTATGAAAAGCTCTTCAGTTAGTTCTTGCTGTTGCCTATGGCTTTTCCTAGCATCAGAGTTCAATTTATCTAATTCTTTTAGTAGTGACACTCATATTTCAAATTATGAGCATAACCCCTGAAGTCACAAGCCTGACTTAAAACAATGTGATTTTTTCAAAAATGAAAAAGATTTGGAAATGTTACTTCCATTTCATATTTGGGAAAGGCTTGTCACAACAAACATGTTAAGGTTAAAGAAAAGTACAACATCCTGTAAGAATTTTGATGTTTTACATTGATGGTTAGGTTCTGAGCACAATCAGTAAACAGAAATCAGCCATTTTTCAATCTTGTTTTCAATCAGTGTGACAAACTATGGATAAAACTGGCCAGCTTTTAGCCAGCTGCAAATTAAGAAAGCCATGAACAACAGAAGAGACAATGGTCAGATTTGTCAGCACAGTGAGGAAGACAGTACTCCAGGCATGATCCATATTTCTTTGCACTCCTAAGAAAAAGGCCAAGATCTACAAAAGCCAAGGGAAATAACTCAGGAATGCTCCCTTATGCAGAAGCAGCATTTCTGAGCTCAGTCTAAACATTTTTTTCAATCATATTGGTATTTTGCAAGAAATCTGTGTATTACAGCAAACACATACAAAATATGAAAGTTTTTAAAATAAATCAATTAAAATTGCAGTAGCATCCCACCAAAATGTAGGAAAACAAACCTTTTAAAAAAAAATTTAAGTGATAGGGTTTTGATGCTGACAAAAGAGGTTACAGAGGCATGTCTATTAAAATCTGAAGGCATATTGTGTGTAGAGTTCACATTTCTTTGTCTGAAGCCTTCATTTTGGAAAATTCTGTTCTTTTCCAAAATATGTATTTCCATGTGTATTTTACTGTCCATGACAGAGTTATTATATAAACACTCACACCTAAAATGTTTTCAGTATTATAAACTCCTGAGTTAACATTTTCAACATGAATAACCATCTTGTGTTCAACACTAGAATTTATTCTAGCTATTCAAAACATACTTTGCTTTAGAATATTAACAAGCACAGAGTGGCAGACTTTATTTTATAGTAGCCTCGGAAAGAATTATTTTGTTCTATAACAAGACATGGAGGATGATGGCCAAATTATGTTATTACCTCAAATGAATATATAAAAATAGAGGTGTTAATATGTCTGGTATTACTAGTGACAGGAAAGATAGGTGGAAATGGACAATAATAAAAGGGAGAAAAATACCACGCAAATGTACTATATTGTTTGATGCAGGAAAATGTTCAAGGAATTCTATTTTCTTGCTGTTAGTTCTTCCAAAATCTTCCTGCTTCACAACATACAGTGAATTCTGAAGATGTCTCCATTTCCAATGGAGAAGCTCGTCTTCAACAAAACACTTTGTTTAATTTTGATCACATATTTAAATTAATTCATCAAAGAACTTGTATACTTATTGAAGAAGCCAGATTGACTTCCTTTGCAGTTATACAGGATTTAAAAAATAAAAAGCTTTAATCATTAAGTAGGCTACTGAATAACGATTCTCATGTGGATCTTTGCAAAGTGGTTTTTTAAATATGGAGTCTGGCTTTTTATATTTAAGTAGAAAATAGGAATTTATCTTTTCTTATATGAAAACAGTTTTGCTTCTTTTTTGGAAATGTAGCAAAATAGAACTCAATCAAATAAAAGAGGGTACAAACCTAATCCAGTAACATTCAGACAAAAGTTATTTTGTTATTTAAAAAATGTTTAATCATAAACATTTCAGCAATCACTTTTACTCAATATTATTGAAAAATTATATTCTTCTGCATTATTTCAATGTAATTCTATCCTATTATTAGACTACTTTTCATGTGCTAAGCTGAATAAAATACCTCAAAATACTGAGTTCTGTTTTAGTTGGAAAACATATTTTTCCTTTAAAATGAGACATCAGTGAACTCAATCAATCCATAATCAATAAATCATTGGGAATTTTAATTAAAGAAATAATCTATGATCATGTAGCTTTTCAAATTAGCAGTTAAATTACAAGAAGACAAGTATTTTAGATATACAAGTTTCATATACGTATATGAGTTTTAAATTTGTCCAAAAGAATTGTCACATGTATCAGAACCTTGGCAGGTGTGATGTACCACAGAGTGCTCTGAAAATATACTCTAACAAAAATCAATAATACATACCATTTGAGAAACAGAGTTTAGGAGTATGTTTTGGTAAACTGGTATTCTTCCAGCTGGAATCTTGCTCTTCCTGTTTGCAGTTTTTAGAGCTTTAGCTTCTATTTGATGGTTAATCATTGAGTATTTAACAGTCTGGTTACCTACTAAGTAATATTTTATTCTTGAATGATACAGTTGAGAATCTACCTGAAAAGCAATGTTTTCATTTGAGTTGCAGAATCTGCTCTTTAAAATTCAGTGTGATCAGTTAGTACTGAAACTATCTTAGTTCTCTTTTAATAAGTCAATAACTTTTGTTCTGATTTAGAGGAAGTTTTACCCAGGTTTGTTCAGATACCTTTAAGAACTCAAAACCACTCAAAAGGGAAAAGATGGTACATAAAAATACATATTGCTACTTCAACTACTGCTAACTTGTTTTCTTCAAAAGTGACGAGCAGTGGTTGTTGTGACGATCTAGAATTCCATAGTACCTGTTCTAAAGTGGTTACATGTTTATCAAGCGGTTTGGTCTAACCTTGAGTTGTGGTCATCTGGATAATGTTAGGTACAGAAATCAAAGTTTCTAATTTCAAAGTCTCACTGCTTGCTTCTGATTTACCACCAGTGTATATTTAACAGGTTCATTAATCTCAGTCAGAATTATACTGCATAATTTCAGACATTTTCTCTGGTCGTTCATTTATGTGGTTAACTGGAGCAAAACCAAAATATTCCCTTTAAAGTCACTGCAGTGATCTCCTTCATTAGTCATGTCATTATAGGTACATAGGATGTGTACTACAGTGCAGTTTCAGAATGATCCAGTATCTGATAACTTCTTATTTTCAAAACATTTAATTCAGTATAACTTCAGAGTCTACACATACATTTATTAAAGAAAACAATAGCTATTATTGAACTTTCTATATTCAGGAAAATTTGATTCAGGGATTATTTGGTCTTAACCAATATAATTTTTCCTTTCTTTGAGTCTTTTCAGTAAATCTAATGAAATGGTAAAAACACTAGTGCTTAAGTACTTATTCCCCAAAAGATGGCAAAGATTTTGCATTTTATTTTGTCAGGGTACATGTACTTCTGGAATCACTGTGTAATAATTGCACTAGATACACTGACCGAATTAATGTAACAATTCCATCCAGTTCTCTCTCAAACTGATAAGTTCCACATTAAGCTTAGTGAGATATGCAGTGGATCCTAAGTCTAGCAGAATCTGACCCATTCTTTTTATGTCAATATTTTATGTCTTTGATTTCGTATGTCATGTCCTAACTCAGACGAGTAACACTGTCCTCTATTATTTAATTTTTCCACAAAAATACTTTTCGATTTATTGGGTTTTTTAATGTGGCATAATGGTAGAAATCAATTACTAAGAAACACATGGTATCTTCTGTTGAATGATACAATTTCATACATTGAAGAGCAATATTGGAAATAAATTTTATGTGTCTATTTTTCTCTAAGGTGATAGAAATGAGTCAGCCAGCACTGAGCAGTTTGCCACCTATATGTTTTCACCACCAAATACTTATGGAACTCCATATATAAAGTGTGAAAAGTCCTAGGCTGTATACATATACTGAGTTATTTTTACTTTTTCATCAGGTATTCTGAGTAATATTGCAAGTTCTTAAGGCTACAGTAACAACAACAAGGGAAAGAACTTTTGTAATCTAAGCAATATATCATTCAGTTGTTTATATAGGGACATGTGTATATGTGTGTATGTATGGGTGGCTAAACCTAAAAATAAAACCCAAAGCAACAAAAGATTCTTTGGGTCAAAAGGGTAGCTAAAAGCCCATGTGCTTCTGAGGTTCTTGCTCTAAAGGCAACATCTACTAATTTTGAAATCCAAAATCCTCTTATCCTTTCAGTGACAACCAGTTCCACAAATACATGTAAGAATGTGACTACACTTTTAAATGCTTCATAACATTGCTCCTGTGGATATGACATAAATATTAAACACTTTATCACTACTGTAAATTCATCCTTTCATGCAGTAGCAAGGATATATAAAATTTTGTCCCAAAGTGTGCTTCTTGCTGCCCTCGATACAGTTTAGATTAAACTGAGAAAAATGATGACGAATAGCTATTTCAGAAACTATTTCTTGTATTTGATACTATGATTTTGATCCTATTGATTTATTTCTCCCAATACAATATTCATATATTAATGCTTACAAAGCCACATCTAGACAGTACAAATATAAATTTGTTTCTGCAAATGTTTACTGACATTTAACATTAAAAATAGGATTAGTCGTGTGTATAGAATTAAATTCATACATACATGTTTATAGAATCATCTTTCACCAGGGCTGAAATCTTCCTCTTTGACAATTTAATGATGAGGGTCATTTTTATGTGTATCTATTGAGACTTTGCATTTAGGGACCAAAGCATACTTAGGGCCAAAGTGAATGCTTTCATTTACTTCAGAGGGCTCTGTTCAGCCCCCAAGTTCCACAGAATTTTTCTGAAGTGATGTAGTCAATCTAAGTGACATAGGCACATACTTAAAGTTCCTTCTGAATTTTTTTTATGATTTATTAGAAACTCATTGGAAGATTTCAGCTGCAGTCTGTTTTCTGTGATATGTTATCTAACTTGTTTGCATAAGAAAATATTCTACCTTGCTTTTTCTCTGCTTTCTCAAAAGTTTTCAGTTTTCAGTGTTACAGGACATTCAGAGAAAGTGCATGTTTGAACTTCTGGAGTTATATGGATGAGCAACCTTCTTAAGAAGACAGTCTTTCCAATCCCCAGTATTCTAACTCATAATCCATTTTTTTCTAATCTTCAGTAGTTCCTGAACACTTTCAACATGTTTGCCTGACAAATACTGTATTACGATTTGTTACAGTTGTATTTTGAGTTTCCATCCTTAGTATGCTGGTTTGGGTTGGATTTTTTTTTACTTCTCTCTTTCAATGAAAATTTTAAAATTTTGGTTTGAAAAACAGCAAAGTTGAATCTTCTCTAATGTCTTATCCACTTTATTTATCTTGAGAAATAATATTTAGTGTTGGTTATTTACAGAATATTTTGTCTTAAAAGAAGGAGAAAGTTTTTCTGAGAGTTCTACTTCTGTGGCTTTTTATATCCTGCAACATTTGAGCTTGACATTCTTTACACTTGTCACATTTCTTCAGTTTATACTTAGATAAAACTTACAGAAATAGTGGTTAAATATTTTTGGTGGATTTACTGTTCTTTTACTACTTTTTTTTGTTTCTTCAATGTTGAGTTAACAGTCAGAAATGAACTTAAATTACTTTGTCGTAGGTGGAACTAAAAGGCATTAAGTGCCAGAAAGATCAGAGTCACAAAAATAAGTGAATACTAGGTTTGATTGACATTAAGTGGGAGTTTTTGATGCAAATGGTATATACACACTAGGGAGCGTGCTTTTCTTTGACCCCAAACAGGTTTAGGCATGCTGACTATTGAGAACACAAAGTATTTGTAAATGAACAAACTTGGTAATTTTTTGCACCAAAATACAATAAAATTCTCCATTCTTTGTGGGCTGAAGAGTAACAAGATTAAATCAGAACACAAAATATGGTTTATATTCAGATGTACATATAGAAATTTTCTAGTAGGAAGCATCATTTAATACTGGAATAGGTCACATAGAAAACTATGAATCATCTAGCACCAATTTGTGTGTGTGTGTGAACATGTTGCATAATTTCTAGAGTAAACATCTGTAGGTCTTCTTGATTCACATCTGGATTAGAAGGTGAACTAAGGGGACCTTATGCATCTTTTACTCCTAATGATTTTATGCAAACATCCCATTAGTCACTGAATTTCAGCGCTTTGAATTTAACAAACCTTTGAATGTGTATTTTTAGTTATTGGTTCTCATGTTTCCTTTTTCCTGACTCAAGAGATAGTTAATCAGATTTTTTTGCCAGGCTATGCATATTTAAAAGAAAACAGAAACAATCTCAGAAAGATCCTAAGGGCCACAAAAGGTAAAGATGATAACTTTGTGGTTGTAAAAAGAAAAAGGTATACTCTTTGAAAAACAGGACTTTTATGACCAGTAAACACCAGCCACTAAAAAGCTGTCACATTTTCATAGAAGTGTCAAAGCAAAATATTTATGTTACATGCCAGCTACCTAGAAAATACTATGCAGTTCTTACGCATGCCTTCATTTCTACACCAAGTAAGTTGGAATATAGCTGAAGAAAATAGATGCGTCTTCAGAAATGGAAACATTTCTTCAGGGCCTAAGGAAGTTTGGTCTAACAAAAGGTAACTTTCCTGCCTTTTCTATAGCTTTAGAATGTCATCCTCTGAAAAGGTTATTGCATGTATATCCAGCCATAGGTAACCAAAAAACTGCTAGATTCATAGACATTCAGTATCAGATGATCCTGAAATAACTTGCTTAAAATTTTCCCATTTCTTCCATAATCAAAGTTTATAAAAAACCCAGTGAATAAATCTTGTACATATATTTATTTCATAATTATGAAGACATTTCCACCTACGGAAAATACAGAGTAGTCTTATTCAGAAATGGTAAAATTTTACAAGAAAGTAAAGTTTGCACAAGAAAGGCAAATTTTACAAGAATTGCAAATAAATACCCTTGTAACTACACTGAAATACACTCATTGTAAGGATGCTTAGTTTAATATGAGTTTCAACATATAATCTAGACAAGTAATATAGGATATAATATTAAGCACAGTAAAAATTCCTAGAAAGGAATCTTTCAAAGTAAAATGATACTAATAACAATATCAGTATCAACATCAATACCAGTACCAATACTAACACTATAATACTAATACTAATGCTAATACTACTAATTTGAATTTTAAGTTAATGGCTGTATTACACAAAATAATTATACTTGTAATAACAGTGGAAATAGTAAACCACTAAAGTGTCATTTCTATTCTAGTAATATGTCTTCCTTAACATAACTATAATAGAAAGATAAAGACAGAGTACTCACAATCTGAATTATTATTTCTTTTCTTTTAGCCTTTAGAACTGTATTATTGCATCTGGCTATAATAAAGGATAATAAAAGGATATCACATAATCTCTTGAAAGCAACGTGTGTCAGAATACCCCCATAATATATCTCCAACATAATTACAAAACAACATAAACATTACAAATAACAACTTGAGCTTGGCTACAAAGTTTCTCTTTGTTCTGATGTCTGACTTTCTGTGTTATAATTTTTGTGACCCCAAATCCATTAAGAAGATTTGCATCCTACATTCCACTGATTTTTAGTGAAGCTTCAGCTACCAAGAGTTACATTAATAAAATTACACAGACACCTAGACAGACAAATCCAACAGCTACACAACTCTTATTGTTCAACTTTACCTTATCTATTTGTAAAAATACGATACCACATACATTCATACTCTCACTACCTCGTATCTTTAACCAAAGCAACACTATAAAACTTAGAATGAATTCTCTTTTGTTTATAGGGCTAGATATTTGACAGGTATTTTCAAAAATATTTGTCCAAACCTGCCTCATCTTTTTCTGAGCCGTGTTATCCATTGAAAGTACCACTTCATTAGGGCCTTAACATGGAATGTGGAGGAGTAGTTTTTGAAGCAGTGCCCTGCAGGACTAAAGCAGAAATTTTCCATTTATCGCTCACATTTCTGTCATCGATTCTGCTTCATCAGACAACTAGCATTCTGCAGTGGGACTCAGTAAGCAGGGCATTGAGTATGGTTCTAGTTATTATTCTTATGGTAGCTTGAACTGAAAAATTTCAAAACAATAGTCTGAGAGAACCCCAACCTCAAGCTACTTATAGCCTCATGGCTATACTTTTCTAGACAACTGAAATCCTCAGTGAGAAGGGGCATGTGAACTTAAGCCTTCCACATCCTTCATCACTTCTTAGAATAAGGGAAAAGCACGGAAGGGAGCTGACTATGCAGTCTGTGGTTTTTCTTTCTGTGTGAGAATATCTATGCTAAGACCATGACTAAAACAACAGGCTGCAATGGATGTGAGTTGTGAGTATCCACAGCTTTGCAGATTTTACTCCAGGCCTGTCAGTGTTTCAAGATTTAGATGCCTGTATTGCAACACTAACTTGCATGCCCACACCAGAGTCAGTAGTATTTTGTAATGCAAAACTGCACATCACTTTAATTAATCAAATTTGTCTCCAAGGCTCTCCGTATACGGGTAAATTAAACAAGTGATGAGACAGGTCTCTGGCACTAAGACCAACCATCACAGAAAGCTCTTCCCTGTTAAAGCAAGATAGCCATTCAAACCACCTTGTGCCAGGACCTCTCCTCAGTCCTGGAGAAATTAACTTTTTTAATTGAACTGTACTCCTTTTTTCTTTTTAGCGTTAAGTATCATCTTGTCCTTCTGCTTTCTGCATGCATTGTATCTTCCTACTCTGTCATTTATCATATCTGTTCAATTAACTTGAGAATAGATTTTTTTTTCTTTTTTTCTCTTGGTCTCTGTTCAATGGCATGGCACATGGGTGCTATGAAGTACCACATGTTCTCATCATGCATCATCAAGAACAGTGAAGGATCACTAAGTATGAGAACACTTGCTGGTCAGCTGTTGTTATTCGCAGTGTAGACAGATTTGTGTGAACTAGTAAGCCTAGTTTCCCTTTAAAGCCCTTCTTCTGTACTTCTATGGAAAAAATGGTTTCAGAAGAGAATAGGGTGACTAGTTCAGGAGTGGTTATAAATAGTGCTGTCATGTAATGTTAGTCAAAAATGAATTCTTCCTAACAAAATATATTGCATCAGTAACACTGCTGATCCTGTGAGATAATTCTTCATCAGAAAAGTTTCACTGTTGAACCAGGATAAAGTCCTTTCCAAGTAAATTAAATCATGTTCCAATAAACAAGCAAAAAACATCCATATATCAGCATAAAAATGAATAGAAAAAAAATGGAAATAAGAATAATCTAAATGCACTAGGAAGAGAAGAAAATCCTTTGGTCCCAGAGGAAAAAACAGAGATCATGAGCCCATTACACACTAAGGGATACATATAAAATAAATTATAGGCACTTAATATGAATAGCCCATAGGAAAAGTCTGAATGCAAAACACTTTAACTTACTGAATTCTGTTTCTAAATCTCTGATGTAGAGATTTAAGATAGAGAAGAAAACCTTAATTCCCATATATGGACAGTCTGGGGAGCAAAAATTGTGCAAATTGAAGGCAACACACTTCAGCCCCTTCTGTCTCATCCCCTTTTCACTCAGCTGAAGCTCTAAAGGGGAAAAAAATCAAGATTCTTCAGTCAAATATAATTGGAAGAACAAGAAAAAAGATGATTATATAGTCTTGTGTCTAGGCACTGAGAAATTCAGGACCTGTCTTATTCCTTGGGAAGGTTCCTGTGGCTTTACAAACAGTCTTGCAAGCACTGAAATCAGCTATTTACCAGCTGAGTGAAATCTTTCTGATTTGAATGCCTAGAAATCCTCAGAATGGTAACACAGTCTATTGCAATGGTTTTTGCAACATAATAGCAATTATTCAATAGGGTGTTCATATTCAGATAAAATCATGGGAATTCTATACATCTAAGGCAAATCAAATATTCAAAACTCTCAAGTTTGGTTCAGTGTCTGCCCTATCTACTATTATTTTCTGAAGCAATTTGGCAGTGTTTGAACAGTTTGAACAGTTTCCTGTAGTTTTTTTGACATACTGTACCCATCTGTCCTGGTTTGAGCCCAGAGGGCAACTGAGCACCACAAAGCCGCTTGCTCACTCCTTCCCTCTCAGGGCTAGGGAGGGGAAAATGAAACAAAAGACAGGGAGGGATGACTCAATAATTATGGTCATGGGCAAAAGACAGACTCCATTGGAGAAGAAAAAGAACATACCACCACTAATTTACCAATCAGAGTAAGACAGTGAGAAATACAACCACATCTTAAAAACACCTCCCCCCCACATCTCCCTTCTTCCCGGGCTCAGCTTTGCTCCCGATTTCTGTACCTCTCCCCCTACAGTGGTGCAGGGTGGCAGGGAATGGGGGTTGCGGTCAGTTCACCACCCATTGTTTCTGCCGCTCCTTCCTCCTCAGTGGGAGGACTCAACACATGCTTCTCCTGCTCCAGTGTGTGTTCCCTCTCATGGTAGACAGTCTTCCAGGTACTTTCTCTGACGTGAGTCCTTCCCATGGGCTACAGCTCTTCACTAATTGCTCCAGTGTGGGTCCCTTCTGCGAGTGCAGTCCTCCCAACAGCAAACTGCTCCAGCGTGGGCTTTCCTCAGAGTCACAGCCTCCTTGGGGTGCAACCACCTGGTCTGGCATGGGGTCCTCCACAGGCTGCATGTGGGCATTTTCTTGTCCTGGGCTCAGTTAGGATAGGGTTAATTTTCACAAGCAGCTGTGAGGGACACAGCCAGGACAGGTGATCCCAACTAGCCAAGGGGATATTTGACACAGTGCTGACATCATGCTCAGCATATAACTGGAGGCGCTGGTTGGGGGTGGGCAGGTGATCATGTCCCAAAAAGGGGCTGAGTGTGGGATACAGGGTGGTGGTCAGTTGCATTGTGCATCAGTTGCTTTATATATCTTTTTGTTAGTGGTGGTGTTATAATTTTCTTCTTTCCTTACATTGTTCTATTAAACTCTCCTTATCTCAACTCAGGAGGTTTTACCTTTTTTTTTTTTCCCTTCTGATTCTCCTCCCTATCCCACTGTGGGGGGAGGAGTGAGGGAGTGGCTGCATGGTGTTTTTCTTGCTGGCTGGGCCTAAACCACAACACTGCTCCACCGTTGACCTCCATGGGCTGCAGGGGGACAGTCTGTCATCTCACCACAGGCTGCAAGAGAATCTCTGCTCCTGCCCACTTCCCTGCTCCCCTCTTTCTTTCACTGACCTCAGATTTTTCCTAGGTATTTCCCTCACAATTCCTCCTCCTCTCAGGTTCCCCCTTCTTAAATATGTTATCACAGAGGTGTAACCACCACTGCTAATTGGCTCAACCTTGGCCAGAGGAGGGTCTAACTTGGAGTCAAGGGAGCTTCTAACAGCTTCTCACAGGAGCCACCTCTGTAGACCCCTCCCCCACTACCAAAACCCTGCTACACACAAACCCAACATAGCATCTTTCTTACTGCTGGTCATTTTTTCATTTCTGTGTTCATCTATATCAGCTATAAAAGAAAAACACCCAACACTCAGTATATTTATTGCTAGGTGGCATGCATAATCTCTGTGCCTAGGAAATTTATCTCTAAACACTTTAAATTTCTGTCCATGACTCAAAATTATTTAATTTCACCCATCATTTCCTGCATACTTCCAAAATTTGTTCTGCTGAAATTCAGTGTCCTTAAGTCTCACTTCAGTCCTAGCTATAAACTAAAAGAGATTGCATTACAGTCTTCATATTTACCTTTTCTACTTACAGTGTGTAGCAGCGGTCAACTTATATTTACAGAATTCCTGATCAATTTATTTCTTCAACTTGGTATGTTGCAGCTTATGCTTAGGAATAGTTCAATATTGAATCTTATTATACCTTATTATTAGCCTTGTTTTGTTTGATTTTATCTTTCCTCATGGGTAATAGAAAAGTACTTGTATTTTATTTAATGTAAAATTAGAAATATTTTATTCAGTCAGTGTTTTTGATGACTGTGGACCTTTGATCCTATTATATATATAAAGAAAAACTCTCACATAGGTGATGGATAATTTTGATTGTGTCAAAATTATATGTCAGATTTCTAAACATGACCAGCTCTTTGTTCCAGCATTAACACAAATTAACATGTTACAGTGCCTGGAATGTGAGTTTTTCTTAATCGAAAAATGTGTAGAACCTCCTAAAATTTATCACAGGTTAAATTGCAATAGTAAGATTATTATTTGTTGTTGTTGTTGTTGCTTCAGACATTTTTCAGAACATCTCAGAGCATGGGTGCAAATACATGAAATAGAAATGGTCATTTATTTTCTCTTCATCTGCAGTACAGTGCTTGCAGTTATTTTAAGGAGTTCTGTAAACCTTCTATTAAAAAAAAAATAATATAGCTCTGACTATTTCTGTGCCTTGTTTCTGCTACAGCAAGAGTTAAAATATATTCTTTATGTTTACCTTTCATTGCTGCCTCCTTGAGAGTTACAGGCACTAAAGCAAAACACTACGCTCCCAACTGAGTCATTGGATCCAATGCTTGATCCTGAGAGAGAAAATGGGCAGCTCCCAAGAACAAAATCTTTTCATTAATTCTTTGGTACAGATAACAAGAGTTTTCACTGTTTCTTACAAAACATCAAGTGCTCAAATATTAACATTTTAAAATTACCTAGTTGCATTTGTATTATGAAAAAGTAGATGGAAAGTCAGAGTGGTTGGTACATTAGCACTGCAAGCCTGTATAGAGAAGCTGCAGAAGCACAAACAGAAAAAGGTTGGGTATAGTCACTGTCAGCAGTCTGTAAACATCAGCACTTACTATTCATCTGCACAACCTAGACTACCACACACACTGTGTTATATGCTGTTCAGACAGTCTGTCTGCTTTTATTTCTACACCTTTTCTTTATTTCAAAATGAATGGAAATTAGAACAAAAAGGATTTCACATTGTGTGTCACATCCTTGTTATTTCTTGTTTAATGCATTGCAGCTTTAAACCTGTAATTAACAAGGCTGAAGTTTTACAGTTTCTTGGGTTCAGTGGGGTGTGTATATCATGTAAAGTCACTGACTGGTTCATAGCATCAAGGAAACAAAACCTCACAAGACTTCAGCCTGTCTCATGACACTGTCCAGCTTATTTCATGTGCATGTCTGTCTGGTTTTTCAGAATATCTAAGTTCAACCATCAGCTGTGTCATTTATTTCCTTTCTTTCCTGATGATCTGGAACTTTGTCAGCAAATAGCCTTCACACAAGGAAGCCTTTAAACAGTACCTCCACAAACAAAGTCACAAGAGCAGGTTGCTGTTATTTTTGTTGCAGTTTTCTCAGCTTGTCTCTGTTAACAGTGGATGGTAATAACATGCTTTTTGTATAGCTACCTAAAAGCCTGTTCTCTGGGTTATGGTAATTGTTTCAGTGAAGTCCACAAAAGGCATAATTGAATGTAAATGGAATAATTAGAAAATGGCTCCTGTAAATACCTAGGGTGTAAACACACTTGAGTTTATATGCTGCACACAAAGGTAAATAAAACCTTTTAGCAAACTGGTGTCTTGCTCAGACTGTTCAATTATTCTTCCAATGATACTTTTACATATGCTGGAATACACACTGGAATATAGAGATAAAGAATTCGGCAAGTTCTGTCACGTCTTCCTTGTCTAAGGCTCTGGTGACAATGATAGGCAAGGAAAATGGAAGGGAGGATGCAGTAACGAAAAATGTCATATCTGTTATACATTCTCTAAAGGTCTTAGAAGGGGTTTGGGTTCTGTAAACAACATAAATAATTGATCCCAAACCTCTTTCAATCATTGTTGCTACTTTCATTTTCAATTTACCCCCTCACTATCATAGTTTATGTTTAGGTTTACTGGAGTTCTGACAGTGTTTCCATAGTCTAAAGGATATTTTTTTAAGCTCTAATAATCTCAAACACACACCAAGCTCATATTCCCTCTTCTTTTACTGTTAAACTGCCTGTAGGTTGATTCAGTGCTATAACTGCAATCTTTTATAACATGTAAACCCAGTTTCTCAACCAAAGACAGATCACAGGCTCTTCACTTCTAAAAGTCCCATTTGTCAGGGACTGTCCCAGCTTTTTTAAAAATTCTAGCTTGCAAATTCCAAGTAGATGAAAATATTGGCAAAGTTAAGCCATTTGTTCTCTTGCATTTGCATAAAAGAACATTTAGGACTAATAAAATGAGGCAAATAAGTGTTTTGCTCCATCTTTAGATGTGAACACAACTCACTTGTGTCATTTATTCAGCTTCTGTTAAGTTACATTTGTCAGGAAGATGATTAAGGTTAGACTGTCATTGTCCTGCCTTAGATGAACAGGAGACCAAAGGGGAAATCAGAATAACTTGGAAGAGCAAAGAACACAATTTATTTTACTCTTCCATTCTGCAAAGAGAACTAGTGAATGGAGCAACACAAGACTTCTGTGTGCTGATTATTCTGTGTGCTGTGTGTTATCATCTGGCTTGCAGAGGCAGCAATAAGCTACTTCATATAAAAGAGTGAGATGATTCTTCCTAGTCTGGAAGAAGAGGTAAGAAGAGCAAGATTATGTCCAGAATTTAGTCGGTCATGTGTTCATGGGATACAACCACTATTAGACAGTGTTTATTCTGGAAGCTTACAAACCAGCATAAAGTGAATAAGCAGAGACAGTACTACTCTAATTTTCTTTTGTTCCTTTTTCTTTCTCTGTGTTCTTATAGATCTGGATGCTGAATTTCCTTATGCTACTAATATATTCTTCACTGCAATTTTGCTACAGTTGGCTGCTGTCTACATTACGGTGAAACATCATTCCCCAAGAAAAGGTATCTGTGCTGGAACTTCAGTGGCACATTTTCATTAGCCTTTGCTGTTTCTTTGGAACCATCTTCACAGAAAAAAAAAACAGTGTCTTCTCAGAAAAAGCATCATGGACACAACTGCCAACCCTTCTTTTTAAAAGAAGTGTGCCAGAATATTTCAGAGAACTAAAAACGTCAAGGACAAGATCAACCATAGATGATTTGTTCTTACAAAATGCCAAGACAAAATATTGTCTTCATAACAGTATGCAGATTATGTTGCTAAAGGCTAAAAACAAAAGCAAAAGAAGTTTCTGGTTGTAAGGCTTATCCTTAAGATTGTCTACAGTTAAATAACAGAACGTTAAAAATGGGGTTGAGAAATACTGCCCATTTTTGATAACCTGTAGAAAACAGTCTTCCTGATCCTTGCTGGTTTACATTTAGGGAATGAGGGCCGAGAATAGATTTTGAAGTGCTGTTCAAATCATTTAAGTCAGAGTTTAAATGCTTTCAGCATGTTTTCCTGTGGTAATTCTCTCACAAAGAGCAGTGTTATCTATTATGATCCAAGATCAGCCAGATCTCCCCATATTGCAATCCTGCATCCATATGAAGATCAGCCCTTCAGTTCACATCTAAAAAATTCCTCAGAACCATTGATTGGGAGGACCATGTATTCAGCAGCTGAAATTCTTATAAGAAGATCCATTATATCTGTTCTTGCCTTGCTTAGCCAAATGAAAATATAAGGCTACATTTTTTACTGTTTATGTATGAGTCAGACTCCTTTAAAAATACCAGATGCAGTTCAGTGTTTTGATTGCCCTGCCACTAAAATGGGCAGAGTTTTAGAGAGTAAGTATGAAAATAGCACCAAGCCAGTTCTATTCACTAGTGGCCTTTGATCACGTAATAACCCCTCCTGCAGGAAATCCCTTGACGGCATGTTTTCTCACTTATTACCTTCCCCAGACAATACATACACAGAATTGAACTAACAAAATGAAGACAAAGACAGATTATTAGATACTGATTCTTCTTTTCACTCTCATTTTCTAACTCCCTCCCTACACAGCAGCTACGCAGATCTCTCTTCACAGTACCAAATAAATGTTCCATGAATGTAGTGGTCTTCACAGTAGAGGAAACACAAGCAGCCCAAGCTAAAGAGGAAAAGCTACAAATGATACAATGCAGTTTACAAACAGATATCAATACAGACAGAACAGTACTCCCTACAGAATTATACTGGGATTACTGATTCCCTTGTGTTAAAAGGAAAATAAAAAAAAAAGAAAAAGGACAAAGAAAAACTAAAAAGAAAAAAAGAAAAGAAAGGAAAAGAAGACAGACAGATGGGAGCAACTCAAGGCTGGTCAGTGTTCTCTACGTATTATTTCTGTAGGTCATATGCATAACCTCATTAACCTCGATCTTCCCTTTTGTTTCTATTCTAAGGTGAAGTTCCTGTATGTTTCCTAACTAGAGAAGTTATAAGAAACTTCATGAAGATGCAAATGCACCTTCAGGTCCTTCCCTGACAAGCTCACAGTTATGCAGAGGCTCTGGCTGCTTCTGCAGTGGAGATGTCCCATGCCCTGCTATCCACAACAGACAATTTTGGCTCATTTTCCAAATGCAGAGCTTATGCAGAAGTCTATCTGCAGGCTGTGGCCTATCTAGAGCTCTGTGAAAAAGGGACAATGGGGCTCTCTTTTTCCACTCCAGAATACCTACAGCAGGGCTAAAAAAGAACTAATATCCTTTTGGGAGATGGGGATGCTTAACAACTGTTTGAATAAAAAAGGATCATGTTCTTGAATCTTGATTAGAGACAAAGTGTGTTTAGTACAAAGCTTGATTTATGAAACAGGAGCCTTGAGACCATAAGGGATTAAATCAGACTTTGGTGTAAGCTAAATCAACATCAGGATTTCTGTAATGAAAAACTACATGGTTGATCATACCGTCAGGCAGATTTGGGTGGAGTGAACAAAACTTTGGTCAGGGTCTGACACATCTACAGTGCAAGCGGAATTGGTTTGGCTGATTATATGTTTCCTGGAGATTTCTCCATGTCACTGAACAGAGCCACTTATTACCAATTTATTGGTTTCATTTTTTCTGTGCATAGAAATCAAACTACAGAGAAACACTCCCACGTTCTCATAAAGACAAATGCAAAATTATTTTCATTTTATGTTTGTGTTGCAGAAGATGTCACCATTTTGTGGTTTTTTTTACAGAAATGAGACGTGGATTTTTCTTTCTCTCTGGAAAATGTATTATTATGCGTTAAGTGAGATATAGTTTCTCAAAAACTAATGCTATCCTTATTAACATACAGAAGTTACTAGGAGAGTAATAGCAGGCAAAGCAGTATAAACTTGAAAGAGACCTGGTCTGTACTGAAGAAAACTAAGTATTGCTATATTTCTGTCCCAGAGAGAGTCTGGATAGCAGAATCTGAAGACACCAGGGAAGAATGGATATGGAATAAAAGTGAGCTTTCCACAAATCATAGTTCTCTCTTACAGTGATAAAGGAAGAAGAATAAATACCAGGGAAAAGGAGAGATAAAACGACAACAATAAAAAATAAAACATGATCTGAAAAATTGTGCCTTCAAGCAATTTAACAGCATACTTTTTTGGGCACTGTAGAGACTTTCTTTTTTCTTTTCCCCAGGAATGTTTATTATTTGTGCTTGTGTGTATCTATGTTTCACTACATAGAATAGTAATTAAAATACTAATAGCTGGTGACTGCTTTGGAAAACAGCATTAGGCTTAAGATGGTCCAGAAAAGGAAAATTCTGATTCAAAGCCATTCAAAAGTGGTGATGCTGTCAGTGTCTTTTTCTGTCCCCAAACCAAACATATGTTGTGATTTTCCCTCTGCTCTGTTGCAGTCTCCTCACTCCATTTGCAGTACTCCAGCTTCAAACAAGTCAGAGAGAGTACTGAGTCCTCACACTGAACAGAGCTGAAAACTAGGACTTGGCTGGCTTGAGCACCTGATACCAAGTCAGGGAAAGCGTACAGAGCAACTCTGGGTGCTCATTAGCAGAGGTGCTGGGGGGGTCACCTGCTGCAGGGCCCCCCTTCCCAAAACAGCTGTACGTAGGAGGGCTGGCTGGCATCCAAGTTGAACAGGCACCCCAGCTGCGATGCCAGGGCCAGGCTTCCTGTTACTAAAGTTGTGATAGAACTCACACAATCCAGCATAATTTTCCAGTTCTCTTCAAGTACAGAAATGTGCTCTTGTACTATTTTTGTCACAACTTGGGGAAAAAAGGGATCTTTACATAGGGGAGACTAGATTGCTCTCATTGCCTACAGCAGTTGGTTGTGATAATGCATAGCTCACTAAGGCTTCTCATGAGCTGGAAACTCATCTTCCTTCCCTCCTTTTCATTCTCAGTTAGTTTTCTGCAGGAGCAGAGATCCCTCTCATCATATGGCCACAAAAAAAAAAAAAAAAAAGTATGATGGCCCAAAGGAGGGAATGTGGTTAAAAGACTAGAAAATGGAGAAAGAACAGAATCCTTTTGGCAGCAACCTGGATTTATGCTGTATTCAAACAGCCATGTAACCACAATCTACCCATATTAAGTAAGGATTTAGGAGACTGCAAACACACACTTTCTGTCTAATTTTAAGCAACTCACTTTTCATTGTGTCACTTACTCCATTCCACAAATTGGAAAGCAATACCCTTTGAGGTCATTATGAGGATGTAAATATTAATGCTGTAGGAAATCAAACACTGTAATGAAGATCCCCACTGGAAATATATGTACTAAGTAAAACTATTACAAGGAAAGTTAAACCAAAAATTTTGTTTACAGGTATTGAGGAACACAAACAAAATATCTGCATCTCCAACAGATGGAGATAAAAATATATGAGTAAATTTAATCCACAAGCTGTTTTAACAGTCTCCAGTATTTAAAAAGGACATGGGCTACATCTTTGAAAACTTTCTTAAAAAAATCCATAATTTTGAGCAATTATTTCAGATTTATAACAAAAATTATGCATAATTTAGTTATTTGAAAGTCTTTAAAGACACTGATACACTGCAAGGCTTTCATAATTAAACTAGCAGACAAAAATGTACTCAATTGTAATTATGAATCATCTAGATTATTAAAAAGAAAATTTAAGAGAAGTAAATGATGAAACCTCTTATCAGCCACTTGCTGGTTATCTGACAGGTTTAAAGAGAGATTGATGAAAGTTTAGAAACAGGATTAAAGATTGCTAATGAGAAGCCTATAAAAAAAATTTCACTCAAGAATAGGCAATATTATCTGCCTTTTTATACACTGAATTTTAATGAGTGCCTTAACAACAACTCTTTGGTAGATAAATCAATATTTATATTTTCATGCCATATTTATAATTTTTAGACCCATCTCCTAACACGTTTTGAAATAAATAACTTAAACTACATTTACTTATCCTGCTTATCTTCACACATCCATTTGTCACTTTGAAAAGATACAGCCTAGGAGGCCAAGAAAGTAAGTTTCATGTAGCAGTCAGTGCATCAATATATATAGTTCATGAATAATCCCACCATACCATATATGAGTAAGCCTTGAGCAACACAGGCTAATGTGGACTAACACATATCAATTGCTGTAATTTACCAGCCCAAATATTCTGTTAAAATTCCCATTAATTTCATTTAAGCTGGGAAAGGTGTTAGATAAGTGGTATGATTACAACATACTCAGTCACCTTCATAATTAATTGCTATGAAAAATGGCTGACCAGGGACAGCATCCATTTTAAAAATGAATCTGTGCCACCAATGGGGTGCTGAACTCACTGGGCTTAGGAGCAATTATCTAGTTATCGTAACCTTTTCCTAACAAGTGAGATACATAAACTTGGTTAAACTCAAGGCCTGTAGCATTTAGGACATTCAAGCAAAGCTCACACTGTTCAATTTTTAGTGTCAAAGATGTCAATATTAACTATAATGAGTTAAGAGCCCAACATCCTAACAAACAGATGGAAAATCAGGTCATTCAATTATATCCTAGAATCAGACTCCTTGTAGTTCATCTAACAATTACTCATCCATGGATAGCTTGTTAAAAAGACCATACTTCATTGTATCATCCATTTAAAATATAATGGCACCTTGTAGTGTTTTTTCAGAGCAACAGTTTAAGAATAGCTAATTGATTTATTATATTGTTTGTGGTTTTTTACCACAAACAACTGGAAGAAGCCTCATGTTCGCAAACCCTTCAAGTCCTCATGGGGACTTGAAGCACCCTGATATCTTCTGAAGAGACAACACAGCAGGGCACAATCAACCCGGGAGATTTCTACAGTGTTTTGATGATAAAGTCCTGACACAAGTGTTGGAAGAGTCAAGAGGAGAGCATCTCCGCTGGATCTCATACTTACAAACATGGAAGAATCAGGGTGTGAGACAGTATTGGCTACAGGTGATGGATTTCACGATTCTGAGGGAAAAGGATCAGGGCAAAATTTGGATCATAATCCTGGCTTTCAGGAGAGCAGAATTTGGCCTTTGGAAAAGTCTGAGGGAGCTGATGGATGTCATTGTGAGGTCACTCTTGATAAGCTTTGAAAGCTCATCGTGGGTGGCAGAGATGCCTGACTGGAAGAAAGAAAATGTCACTCATAACTTCATGAAGGGCAATAAGGAGGATGTGTCGAACTACAGGCTCATAAGCCCCATCTCCATCCCTGGGAAGGTGATGGAGAAAATCCTCCTGGAAAATATTTCCAAACATATTAAAGACAAGAAGGTGACTGGAAGTAGTCAGCATGGACTTACAAAGGGGAAATCATGTCTAACCAACCTGATAGCCTTCTATAATGAGAGGACTGGCTTCATGGTTGAGGGAAGAACAGTGGATGTTGTTTATTTTTACTTTAACCAGATTCTCAGCATTAACCCCCATAACAACCTCACAGAAAAACTGATGAAGTATGGACTAAATCAGTGAACAGTAAGGCAGATTGAAAACTGGACTAACTGTCATGGTCAAAGGGTTAAATCAGTAGCAGAAAGTCCAGCCACAGGCCAGTAACTAGTGATATATCCAAAGGGTCGATACTGGGTCTCATACTGTTTAACATCTTCATTAATGACCTGTATGATGGGACAGAGTGCATCCTAATATGCACATTACACAAAGAAGTGGTTGATAAAGCAGATGTTTTTCAGAGGGACCTCAACAGGCTGGAGATATGGGCCAACAGGAACTTCATGAAGACGAACAAAGGGAAATGACAAGTCCTGCACCTGGGAAAGAATAACTCCATGCACCAGCCCAGGATGGGGGTCAAGTAATTAGAAACCAGCTTTGCAGAGAAGGACCTGGGTGTCCTGGTGGACAACATACTGAACATGAGCCAGCAATGTGCTCTTGCAGCTAAGAGCAGCAACAGAACCCTTGGTTGCCTTAGGAAGAACATTGCCAGCAGGTCTAAGAAAGTGTTCCTTTCCCTTCTGGTGAGATGCATCTAGACTGCTGGGTCCAGTTCTGGGCTCCCCAGTACAAGAGAGACAGGGACATGACAGAGTATGGCCTCCAGCAAAGGGCCACAAAGATGGTTAAGGGATCAAGCATCTGTCATATAGGGAGAGGTTGAGACACCCGGGATGTCTCAGCCTGGAGAAGAGAAGACTCATCAGAATCTGATGGGGGGAAGATAGAACCAGACTCTCAGTGGTGTCCAGTGAGATGATAAGAGGCTGTGAGCACAAACTGAAATGCCAGAAATTACCTTTAAATGTGAGGAAAAAAAAATATTTTTCACTGTAAGTGTAACTGAACACTGGAAACAGAGAGGTTGTGGTGTCTCCATCCTTAGAAATATTCACAACCTAACTGGACAACAACCTGGGCAATCTGCTCTAGTTGACCCTGCTTTGACATGGGGTGTTGTACTCAACGCTCTGCAGAAGGTCCTTCCATCTGGAGAAGTCATTGGACTCAGAAATTAAAAAACTCAATGATTTTGTGATTTTGTGTCTAAGAGATTCCTCTATAAGTTCACAAGTAATTTTTACTTATCACAAATGGATATTTTCAGTATAGACATTAATGCATAGAATGGTTTAGCAGATGTACCTATCAGAAATTTCTATTGATCGACCTGAATCTCAATGGCCCAGCCAGTTAGCATGGTTAAAACATAAAGAGAATGATATGGTTACCATCACTGTGTCAGGTTGCTTTCCACTCCCTGGGCTTAGCAGCCAGCAGTCTACTTGTGGGAGACTGGCAAGAGACAACCTTTGTCATAAATACGTCATAAGGTTTGAAATTGTACCTTCAAAACCAAATCATTATGAATTTGGTCTGTGGTGGATGATGTAGCCCAAGGAACACTAACAATAGCTCAAACTTTTACCAGTCTTCAATGTTTTCATATAATTTTTCAGCTAAGTTTAATGTAAGACTAAGCATCTTATTTCCTCCAGGAAAAACTCCTACAATCATAGCAAAGAAGGAACTCTTAAGATTTTTCCATTATTTTTAGCTCATGCTAGATTGACTAACGAGCTAGAAAAACTATGCATACTTTCTATGACAAGGAAAAAAAAGCATTCTCTTGGCTCTGAGAATTCCTGAAAGACATGTCTATGTCTAATTTCCAGTGTACACTTCAACATTCAGAAAAACAAAGTTCATCACTACAGAGTGGCATTCCTTGAAGAAGAAAAAGGTAAAAGAGAAAGCTGATATGTTTGTCCTCAAGATCAGATGCATTGTTTCCTTTTGTTTATCTACAGTTAGCTTTTTTGTCAAATTCCCACAATTCTAGCAATCATAGAAGGCTAATGTTGTTGGATAGGAACAAGAGGAAGTATATCTTTAGTTTTAATTAGAATTATCTTTCATAGAAAATTTCTAATTATGTCCGTAAAATAATTAATAAAATAACATTGGCATAGATTTTGACGTTGAGAAGCTTGTTGATCTAAGTGGACAGATACAATCAAGGAAGGTAAGGTGCCTGGTGTTCAACTTAACAAATTGCTTAATCATAGTTTTTCCAAGATTAAACCAATTAAAAGTTCTCTTTTGCAAATGTCATTCTGCATATAACCCTTCTTTTTATGTGTTAGACTTTTTTTTCAATTTTTAATGCAGCTGATTTCATATTAAAACTCTTATAGAAGCTATATGGACATGATGTTCTATATGCCTATATCCCAACCATGTAGGGAAATTTCCAGCAAGATGAGTCAGCATGATGGCTTCTTTGGGTTGGTTTTATTATTTTTATTTTTTGATTATTCTATTGCTGTAGTGATTAAGATTTCAGGCAATGAGCTAAAACAATATATTACTAGACTGGCAGTCAATCAGATCACTATCACTTCAAACATCATTTAAGAAGATCTACTTTTTTATTATTTATATAGCTCCATAGTTCATGGTGCTACACAGAACAAATCAAAGACAGATTCCCTGCCCCCTAAGAGCTTACAGTCTAGGCAAATACAAGAACAACAGGAGAAGATAACACAGGCAGGGGACAGAGAGGGGTAGTAAATGAAAAGAAGGACAATTAGATTACAGTCACATGAAAAGCTAGTGTGTTCATCTTGGTGAATACAAACTGGGGAGATGAGGTTCTTGAGTAACTTTATTTTTAATTAGAACTACATTTTCTAGGAAAGCCGGAAGAAAAGGGATTTGAAAATAAATTTGAAAGTGTCAGAGGTGCTTGTAGGAAATCAGAGAGGCAAGACTGGAAGGGAACAGGACACTAACATATTTGAGGTTGGAAAGCAATGATCTTGGATGTCAGATGAGACAGCCTCAGCGATCCTTTCTGTTCCTACACATCTTTGAAAATATGACAAAAAGAACAATTGCTACTGTACATCTGAATGCAGGCTGGTATCTTATCTTGTCTTTAATACTGTATCAGTACACATTTAGGGCTGTATTTGACAAAATTTTGATTCCTCTGAAGTAGGAGTTTTGACACTGCTTTCAAAGTAGTCAGTATTTCAATCATCGTATTTTGTGATTGTTGATGTATTTGGAGACTCTAATGTATTTGGAGACTAAGTAAAGTTGTGTTTAAAGTACTTTAAATATTTTTCTAATATCCTTAAGATAATCATAATACAGAAATTATTTAATAGCATTACCTTTTACCTCTTTGTATGCCACTACCTCTGCTCATAACTCTTTTTTCCTGAAAACATTTTTATATTGTAGAATATCAGGGCACTTCTCCTACTTCTATTTGAGGCTTTGGAGTTGGTGGGGTTTTTTTCTTCATAAATTATGTCTTTTCCATTCTGAAATACTAACTAGTTAGTGTAGTAGGGCTTAACAGTGTTTTTGGTTTTTTGGAAGGCTTTATGGATGAAACCAGGAAGGATTAATGCACAGAGCCTCAAATAATATAAACATGAAAGAAAAGGTTCTTTCAAACCTATACTGAATTCTTCAACTGAAAATTGAGATAGAAACTTCAGAAAGTAATATCTCATACAAAACCTTCCAGATACTCCCTGGATATGTTTGTGTTTATGTAATGTGAGAATACTGTGAAATGGCCTGCTGATGTCTATAACAGGCCAAATCCTCTTTTATTATAAAGCACCACTTGATTTCATCCAACTATTTAGCTCAGCGTTTTCATTACCAGTCCTTCAGAAATGACACTTATCAATAAGCTGAAGGGTTTTTCTGTCATTTATTCTGTAATATCCACATAGTTATGTATTGCTATATAGCCATGCTGAGACAACCTGAAGATCTAAATTGTGTGTCTTGACAGTCCTTAAAGATTATAGATGTCTATCTTCCTTGAAACAGATAGAGTTAAAAAAAAAAAAAAAAAAAAAAAAAAAAAAAAAGTCCTGTTCAGTTTTTACCTCTAATTGTTACCCACAAAGTAGCACCATATAATTGAGTTATAACCGCTTTAAAAGTCTTCTCTAGAGTGACATTCAAGGTTAGTCAGAGAAGCACCCATCATCCTGTCCTGGGAAATCAACAGACTAATTGAGTTATTATATGAAACCACATAAAGCAGTTATGTACTGATTCTGAATCTTCATGGGCCAGATACTCACTTGATTTTAGCTGGTGTAGTCCATTGATTTCAATGACACTAGAAATTGATACTACATGAGAATTTGGGAATTTGGGAATAAGCGTTCAGAGAGGCCTTTCAAAATGTGAAAGTTTTCTTCAGAATTGAGGAGTTCCTTCACAACAGTGAAGGGAAAATTAACCATTGAGTTTTTTTGAGTACAAAACTACCAGTAGTATTTTCTACTACTTTGGATGTCAACTCTTTGTTAGTAATTTTTCCTTAAATGTCTTATTTTCCTGTGAAAATACAGAAATAATTACTAATGCACAGCAAAGTAACAGTATGAATTAGTGTATGATTTTTAAAAAAAGCCATTATCCTACTATGAATCTGTGTAGCCATGCATTTCTAGTCTTGCTCTTAAATACAAATCTCGAGTTACTTCAGATATTTCCCTTAATAATGGAAGGCTGAAATTCTCACTGAAATCTTAATTAAGCCACACTACTTCTGTGTAAGGATTTTTGTTCCTTGGGGGACTTTGACCCAATAAAACATTTGGGACATATTCAGCATTCACACTTACTTTGGCTCACATAAAGCTTAATGAGAATTAGCCATGTGCATCAAGGTGAGAATGGAATCCTGCTTATTTCAACACCCTTAATGGAGAAAAGAAAGGTTTGTTTGAATATAATACAGCATTTTATTACATGATTTTACAAATTTTATTGTAAATCATCAATCAAATGCAATAGCCAATTTTTTTTTTCCATTCCAAACCATCATAATTAGGAGTTTTCATTGTGTTGTAAGACAGTTGCTTTCTTCCCCTTTTTATTTTAAAGAATCAACTTAAACTTAAATATGTATTACGTAAGTATACTCATTTTCAGAATCTTTGCTGAAGGTGTTTTTATCTTGTTTATACTTCAGACAAAGAAAACCTGTTCTTTGTAATCACATGAATGGGGATGAAACTCTCACAAATATAAGAGAATTTGTTTTCTCAGTCCCTGTTCACAATGGAAATGGCCAGCTCAGTCTCTATGAAGATTTATGAGAACTGGGTAGCAGACACAAACCTCCCCCTTCCCCCCAGATTTCATGATATAATTTCTACAATTTGAATGATATAACTTCTATTCCTGTGATAGAAAGATGATGATTAAATTAAGCCCCAGTAAACAAATCATCTCATTACCCACCAATGACTGATTATCTATGATAATTGGTTTTTTTAAAATTAATCAAATGAAATATTTTCCATATAAAGACCATCTTCATAATCTTTTTTTGGTTGACATAACATTCCTACATAGCCCATCCTATACATTTTTTTGAGATACAAATAAATTTACAGTAGACAGAGGTGCAAGATTCAGCATCGGTAGGGCAGTATTTCAAAATGTTATGTTCAGGAACTCACCACAAGCAGGACATATAAATTAGCTTTGAAACAGCTAAGAGCCAGATCCCGCAAAAACTTATCACAATGTTCTGTACTGGCTTCTCTCAGAAATCCAAGCAAACTGTCTGGACACATTTAGTAGCAAGAATCAGCAGGATAGGGCACTAAGCTGAGGTTACGTACCAGTACTGACATAAAGTACTGTACATGTGTTGCTCATATCACACAGCAAGAACAAAACAACTAAAACTGACATAATTTTAATGCTTTTTTTTTTTTTTTAATTTTGTGCATTGGATTCAAACAGCAAACTGAGTGCACTTTAACCTTTATCACAATGTGGTCAAGAGGTCTGTGTCTTTTACCATTTACACACAATTGTTCATGACAGCATGTTATCAGCCTAGTGGAAACCAGGGGTGTAGCATGGTAAGCAGTGGTGGTAGTGCACCTATTTTTTATATTATCTAACTTGAAAATATGTCTCTTCTAAGATTCCTTTTTCTTGATAAAAATATTTTTCACCAAACGTTGGTGGTGCACACGCACTACCATTCATGCTTGGCATCACACCCCTGACAGAAACACATGTTCTTATTTTGTTGATAAAAAGTATTACAAAAATTTCCATACAAAAACTATTTTCATAGAAATCTTGCATTTCCACAAATAAACCTGAACATTTTTTTTTGAAGAAAAAAACTGCTCAAGAATTTTGTTCATTTAGTACTGTGACTGTATTGAAAAATGCAGTCCTCCTTAAAGTTCTCCACATTCACTTCTTTTAGGTGACCCATCCCACATCCAATATTAGCGAGAATTGCACAGGCTCCATTGAGTTCAATTAGTAGCAGGAACAAGGGTTTCAAAACCCATGCAGGCTAAAATGCAAGCCCTCTATGTGTGAAATACACTGCTTCCCGCCCCCCTCCCTTTTTTCACAATTAAAGAAAAAAAGTAATTGCTTATATCTAAAGGTTGTAAGATACATTCCTTTGTACTAAGGAAACTCATTCATCTAAAAATTGGGTCAAAATTATGGATTTTTTTTGTTGTTTTTTTAGATCAAAGTTCCAGCCCAGATAAATTTAAGTTACTGATCTTTTTTTAAAAAAAAATTAATATTTATTTACTTAGTTCAGTGACACAGACAGTCCAAAAAGCAGGTGAGCATCCTTGTATTTATCCTTCTATTCATGGGATTCATGTTTCTTCACTTTAATATTTTTCCCATCCAGGAAGCTCATATTGCCTGTCCAGATGGTAGTTTCAGTCTACCAGCAGTTACCGACTCTTCCATGCTTGGAAGTTCAGAAGAACATATGGTTTCTTGTTCCACTACAGTTCTGAGATATTACTTTTACTAGACTCCTTCCATGGTTAGTATCGTTTTGGACATTTATTCTCCATCTCCTGGCAACCGTTGAACTTCAAAAGGAACCTGTAATTTCTCACTGAGACTGCATTTGAAACCAGCCACAAAACTCACATGGAACATTCATTCATTTAGAATGGTGGAAACCCATGACGAACAGTGTAACCCCGCATAACTTGGTTGATCCATGATGCTTGTGATTCGAGTCTGGCCATTGCAACTGCTGAGATCACAGAGTCTCTAGTTCATAGACACAGCGGCATGAGGTAACTCATTTTATTTTGCACAGGTTGCATATTTCCACAGGAAACATTCTCGCAAGGTTGTTTGGAAAAAAGATGACAGTTTGTGCTTGGGGTATTTGGCTTCCCAGCTCTATGCCATGGTTTCTTTACCCGGCAACCTTCTGTCGTTAAATGTGTGCATGTTGATAACTTCTTCTGTCTTCACAATAACGGGGGCCTGTGGCTTGTGTTTTAATCGACGCTGACACTTCAGAGACATCCTTAGCTCCTCTACCATGGCACTACAGAAGGACCTCTACAGAGGAAAATAGAGGAAGAAAAAAAAAATCTGTAAGAAATGTCTAGCTGCAATGTCTAGAAGCAGATTCACTCTATTGGCACAGTCTTGTCAGTCCTGTAAGTGCTTTGTCTCAGACTGGAGCTCATTAGAAATTGCTGTCTTTTAAAAATGCATCACATACTAAAATGACTTATCAAGCTGTGATGACTCAGTGAAAAAATCACCTTGTCTCTACAATTATTTATCTGGCAGCTACTAACTATGGATGTGTATGATACATAAAAATATTTCAAACAGATGTTCTGTTAACATAGGTTAGCCTTACAGGATAGCATCTGAATGTAACATGTATATTAGGTATTCAGTAAAATCTCCTTGCCCATATTTCAAAATAATAATTTAATTGCTATATGATTTAAATAGTTGTTCCTCAACAAATCAACAAGCCTTAGTATAGGAAGTTTACCTAAATTAGTGTTTAAATACTGTTAAAATGCAGACTCATTACTGAAAATTATTATCTACTCCATTATTTTTAATATTCTCTGTATCTAAACACTTCTTCCAATACTGACTGTCTTTTGCAGAGTATATATTTGCAAAAAAAATTCAGTTTCGTTGATCTTCATGAAGAACATATTATAAGAAAAACAATTTATTAACATGTTTTCATCAAAAGCTAGATCCTCAAAGCCCTTTTTCCATTGTATAGTGCAAGAAATTTGAAAAATATAACAAAATCTCCCTTATTCCCTCAGTCTGACTGAATTTTCAACTTCTAACAATGTGCTGAGCAATTAGCCTCTCCTCAGTGTGAGAATTGGAGAAATATGGATGAATATTGGATGAGTATGAGAATTGGATGAAATATGGAAGTAAGGAAGACAAGTCTCAGTTTTGGGGTCTGTGAATTAATCATTTTTTTCATATACTTCAATGTTTTCCAGCTGATGGAATCAACTCAATAACATATCCCAGAGCCTGAGATGTTATGACAAGCCCCTGACAATGGTTGTCACCCAAAGCCAATTTGAGGTATAATTTAGCCTTTTGTATTTTGTTTTCTTAATAACTAATCTCCAGTCCAGGTAAATGATCTGGAAAAAGAAACAAAAAATAAACCAGAGACAGAGCACCTAGAATTACTGTAAATATCTCTTGATCATTGTTTGATTTTGTGTGATTAGTGGCAGATCATCAGTCAATACATAACAGTCTAATTTATCTCCCAAATCAAGAACTCTGCTTTATTTTTAAACCGTTACATCTCCATTGTTCATATAAACCAGGAGTTTGGAGATTAGATCCAGAAAATATTTAAGCACCCCATCCTACCTAGATCTTTGGGACCCTCATTGAAACTGTGCTTATCAAAATCTACATTCAGCTTCCAACCTCCAGGGCTGAAGGCACTCTGAGCAGTAAGGCACTCAGTTTTCCACATTGAGCTTTATAGGTTTGGCATTTTGCAATAGTCAGTAGAAATTCTGCTAAACACATTGGTGCTTGCTTAGTCCTGGATCTCATCAGAATTCACGCTGAAGTTCTCCATGCATAAGGTCATCAATGCAGTAGGTGTGCTCTGAAAGGACCTAAGAAATCAAGTTCCTCAAAAAAAGTCACAACTGCTAAACGAGGACACATGACAGACATTACAACTTTTTTCTGTGCAGCCATTCATCAGCTGGAGCATTAGAGCTGAATGTAAGATACATTACAGAGCATCAATTCAATAGCGTCTTCTGTTGGAGGAGATTTAAGCTTCAGAGTCTCAGCAAAGGACTATAACCTACAAGCATTAGACCATTTCAAGGTAAAAACACTTGCAGTTTCCACCTACTGGTCCTGTTCCACCTTTCACTGAAGCAATTAACAGAGGCAGAACGGGAGAGAGGAAGAACATGGCTTGTTCTGTAGATTAGGTATTAGAGCACACAGTGGCAGAAGAAAGGCTTCAGTGGTAGTTCCCATTTCAGTGGTGACTTCAATATTTTTATGCAAAATCCTGTTTAATGCAAAAGAGTGCAAACATGAGTTGTCTTAGTCATGTGTTGGAACTGAACCTTGAATTCCCCAAATCCTGAACAAGTGCCCTCTTCCCTAATCCTTTGCATGAATAAGGGAATAGGCCGGTGGGAAGGAAAGGGTAATCTCACTCTGGCTGTGATAGCCTTCCTTTCAAACATTCCTTTCCCTGTCTCAGTTTGAAATAAAGGAATGACTACTCAATTTATGATAGAAAGGGTTTAGCCACCTACAGCTAAGAACGATTTAAGTTGTGAATCCAAAGGAGAGGAAAGTATATGTCTCTGTTGCAGAGTCATGCACAACTCCTTCAGAGGCCAAAGTTCAAGACAAAACTCATCGTTTGTGGCTGGCATTTCTGGCTGGTGTGACTTCTGCAATGGACACTCAGTAACAATCCCTTTTAAAAACGTTCTGGTGAACTGGGTTGACATCCAAGACACAGCTATGGTTTTCATTGTGTGAATGAGGTGGCTAAAATTTCTAATTCCATGGTCTGAGCTGTAATATGTCAGATCTTCATGCACAAGTTATCTTTGCTTAGCATTGTGTAGAAAGCAGGAAACTGTACCTCCTTCTTATCCAGCTGTACTTCAGAAGAAAATATTCTCTTAGACCTTCTCTTTTTTTAAGAAAGTGCTGTTGCTTAACATCAGAACTGCAGTTATGATTATGAATCTGAAATTAACTCTGAAACCTTTTAAAAGGGCAAGATTTAATTTAATATTCCTTAATGGCTTACAGGCTAAATTGCTAAGACTTGCAGATCTCGGTATTTTCACTATATGGGGAACCTAGCACATAACTCAGGAATTTCACGGGGAATCCATTAAGAAGTAAATGCTGCAAATCTCAATGTTACACCACCTCCAGCCATTATATGGCTCTCACCTCTGGAATCAAAGACCTAACTGAAACATTCTGAGGAACAAAATCTTCTAAATTTAAAAATGATGCATTAGGACTTAACACTTTCAAGATTGTGTCCCTTGTCTTTTTTTGCCAAGACATCTAACAAGAGTGCCAAAACAGAGTGAATCCTTTTCAAGATGCATCAATCCACCAAAACCTTTTGCAAAGATCTGCAAACACTTACCAAAGGGTATAAATTTTTAGGAACAGGATTACAATCAATAGCCAAGAGGTAAGAAGATACGTGCACTTGATGCCAACATTGTGAAATATCCTGAAAATGAGATCTTAAGAAACTTGCCAATACATTTTGTCTGAGAACTTTACCTGGATCTGAAAACTCATTAAACAAGAAATGTTGGCAAGACTGACAGTCTTATAAAGGCAGTTAACACAATATTGAGATAGTTATTTTATATAGAAAATTCTTCCATTCTGTGTTTTCAAATTATTTTGTATAAATTAAGTTAATGGGAACTTATCTGCATATATTGCATTAAAAATATGATTTAATTACTTCATTTACTAAGTTTTTTATCTATGCTGTCTTTTAAAATATCAAATGTCTAAAAATAGTAAACATTATTAGCTGCCAGACAGTACCATTGATTTGGTAACTGATCGCTAAGAGAAATATTACATATCTTTTTTTTTTTTTTCAAATTTAACTCACTGAAATAGTAATATATTTTAAAAAAGAGTAATTCAAGGCTATGTAGAAGTTCATGACCTGGATCCTTATTCTTATTTGGGTTCTAGCTGAGAAAAACAAGGAAGAGTTTTCCACATATTCCAAAATCATATTCAAATAAAGTTAATGAAGGATTTCTTTATGTTTAATCTTTTTTTTAATAGAAAATCTTTTCTTGTCTCATTTCAATTCAAATCTGTGTATAGTCTCCATTTTCTGTACAGTTAAACTTTGTGTTCTTTCACTGTTAGAATACAGCTTTTGGAATAATAAGACAAGAAAAAAAGAAGCAGCTCTAAAATACATTTTTGTGACAGATAAATGACATTTTCAGATATGATTTTAGAAAATATAATCCAATGTCTTGATCCTGAATTCAGATTGTTAGGGAAAAGCAGTGAAATTTTACAGAACTTGCAGACTATTTTTCAAAACCGTTGTCCATTGAACACTTCTAGTATATGTTACAAGACTCTCCGCATAATTCAAAGAAAATAACCTTTTGCCCCCAACTTACCTTTCACACTGCAGGCATGTTATGAGAATATCAGCTATTATTGATTTTTCACCAACACTTACACAATCATACGTTGTCTTCTTACATGTTACCAGCAGATAAATGCTGCCTCCAAGTCATCTTAGATATAATCAAATAGTAGAAGAGTTGAAGGAAGGCATACAGTTCTCTAAACAATAGTGCAGTTAAGTGCATCTATTTTGTTGCAGCAAATTGCTATATTAGAAAAAAAGAGCTGCAATTCTATGTGGGAAGTTCAAGTGTACAAAAGAAAATTTTAATCAGAACTGTAGTTCTCCTTTTAACACAAAGCCATTCTGAAAAATCTCATCTCCTTAAGAAGAGTAAAGAAGCAACCTCTTTCATTCTTTGCCACAGCTGACTGCTCACAAGTCACGTAGAATCAAGATGATAATTTTGTGAAATGTTACCACTGTTTAAAATCTAGATAGCTTGTGCATGGCTTTACTGTTTGAGAAAAGAGAAAAAAAAAAAAAAAAAAAAAAGTATCTTTGCATGTATGCAATAATATGAAAGGTAGACAATATTTAAACTGTTTTCATTATATTGCTCTACAGGAATTTAGAAAGGTAATTAGAAATCATATGAGCATTTGTTAGACATAGAATTACAATACTATCAGCATAGATTTTGCTTTTAACCACCTAAAAATGCAACAGGAAGACAGGAATGGCATTCCTGCACCACCCTTAACATTCTGATTTAAGTGAGTGTTTTAAATATAAAAGTCTCCAATCGCTTTATATTTTATGGGGTTTTTTCCCCCTCTTTGATGAAGTTAATATAAAGTTGACTGTCAACACTCAATAAAAAACTGTAAGGTTTACTCAGAATTTCTTTCCTTCCAGTATTGTGTCAGATATTATTTGAAGCCTTCTTTAATTTTCTTAAAGCAGTAACAGCAGTAATCCTGCATTGTCATGCTATGTTACAGGTTAGTGTTCTAGCATCTAGTAAGATATATAAACCAAACTGGTTTTTATCCTCTTGGAGTTATCCGAGAATGAATGCACAGCCCTACCCTGACCCTCCCTCCTATTCAGTTTCTGCTTCCATATGCCACTCCTCCAGGGATTTTGAATGTGTATATGGAAAACCTGTCAATCTTAAACACCCTAGACAGAAACATGAATCATAGCAAAATGTTGACTTAGGATCACAGACATGAACAATTAACGGAATGAAAATAACCTCAGAAAAAGAGAAATCATAGTTCATTGTAGCTGAAGCGTTACCATTTCAAAAGATGTTAAAGTGTGCTTGTAATGATCAGATTTTTAGGTTGCTTAGTTATATACCTAGTCTTAGATATGATTGTTGATCGCAGGTTGTACACATATATATGTACACACATATATATGTCTCTATAATATGGTTACATTGAAAACATTCTGCCACAGACTTTTCTGATGTAAGGCATTTTCAATCCATTGCAAGGATAATGCACAAGTACACTGCAGATTAAGCTCACACCAATTAGCTGAACATATCACCAATTCTCAATTTCAGATTTAGCAATTATTGGTAACAGTGGAATGAGTAGCCATTTTAAGAAGTTATTTTCCAGACAAACTGTATGAGAGATTTCATTGCTTGCTCAAATAAAGACAATAATATCAAGCAAAATGAAAATTTTAATTCCATAAATTAAGCTTTGCTTCCACCACAGTATCTACAAAATCAAGACTGTAGAGTTGTTCCAGACAGCTTGACTGGGTTGAATGCTGATTGTTTCAAGGATGTTTCTAGCTATTATATGGAGACGATCAACAAGAATCTGATGGGACTGATCCTTCCTGTAACAAAACAACTGATATAATCTTCCACGGGCTGAAGTGCTCACTGAGTTTTAGAGTTATGCGATGAACTTAAATGGCATACAGGACCTCATTCCAGGCCACTTCTAGCATACATTGTTAGTATCTCCCAGTGGGACAATAAGATTCCAGTTGCCTTAAATAAATTATGAATTGATGTCGAAAAAAACAATTCAGCTACTCTCAAATTCTAAACTTTATTTCCTGACAAAATAAAATGTACTCTGGTGGAATACAGAGATGTCTGGTAAAGCAAGTCTGACTCTATTTAAAGTCTTCTGAAACTGTTTAACCTGGTTTCCAGTCTAAGTGCATCCTGACAACTACACTAGTTCCTGTGGCTGATGGGGAACTCCTATCACTGCAGAAAGCTTTTTCAAAGGTGACTTTGTTTAGCTCTGCCAGCAGCCTTTCTGGCCATCGCACTGACCATGATGTTTTTCTGACTCACCTGTGGACCTAGGCTGGGGCAGATGGGATTGCACTTGTGTGGTTCCACTCTTTCCTCTCAGAGAAATCCCAGAGGATGGCATAGGGCAATTGCTCATCAACCCCGAGGGCTCTCTCTCATGCAGGATTCCACAAGGTTTCATCCTGTCATCTCTCCTTTCAACATGTATATGAGGCCACTGAGGAGATAATGAAATAATTTGGGCTGTGGTGTCATCGGCACGCAGATGATACACAGTCCTACTCTCTTGTCAGACCAGGATGGTGCAGTCATTTTGTGCTTCCAGTACCTGGCTGAAATAGGGGTATGATGACAGCTTAATCCAGGGAGATAGGTGCTATGTTGGACAAGAAAGGGAGGCATTCAGAAGACATTATCTACCCTTATTATTCAGTTCCACCTCTTGTGAAAGAGGCTTACAGTCTCAGATTTCTCCAGGTTCTTAAGTTTGTTTCTGGGTTTTCAAATTGGATCAGTAGTGATAAATACTATTTGCCACTAGTGTTTCAGCCAGTGACAATAATTTCTACCAGTGTGAAGCTTGCCACACTAGTCCAGGTCTTCTTCCAGAACATAATACTGCAGTCCAGTATCCCTGGACAATGGCTACAAATGACTGCCAGGTGTTTAATAAGTGTTGACAGCAATTCATAGTACTTCAGCCATGTAGCTGCCACTGCCCAAATAAATAAATATGGTACTACCTATCTGATTTAAAATGATATCCAATACAACATTTTAAAGGTGCTATATGTTGTGATCACAGCTGTGCAGGGTATTTCTCTGGCTTTCAGTAGAGGTGATCTTGATTGCACTGAAATCAGTCACCTGAGATCTTGCACTCTCAGCCACTGGATGTGAAAGTTCACTCAACTGTTAAATCATTTTTGATCCTAGATCTGAATTGATTCTCTGTTCATCCAAGGAAGGTCAAGTTTGTTGATCTTCAGACATGGTGAAAGGAAGTAATGCTGATATGTAATTAATCCTTTGGAGTATGCAGCTATCTCAATTAAAATATTGTATATAACACCATATAGTTTAATTTGAAATAGTCTATCTTACAGACACATGTAACCTTTCTTACCTGAGTTCAGCTGTATCCAAACAGCTTTTTTTAAGGTTTGCTGAGCTGAAGTCCACTGTACATTATCCATTGTAAAAATTTATATGAGTTTTATAGTTCAGTGTGATAGTATAAATCTAATATAAAATTTGGCATGGCCTCAAATCACATTGAACACAGAGAGAGTATTAGTAATAACTTAATGCCACCATTTCTACTGTTTTGGAAACACTGACTATTATAGTTGTATTGCACTACATAATATCAAAACAGTTAGCAACCATTTCTTTATAATTACATGGTTTCATCTGGCAGTCTAGGATATTTTCTCAATCTAAAAGGCCACTGGAAGTGCTTGTTGTTACTCTGCTGGTTTATGCAAAAGTCAAAGTAATCTAAATCACATGAATTAAAATGTGTTTGCTACTAGACTTAGCTATAGTATAACAGATTAATTCAAAGATTAATATTTATATATTAAAGTATTTGTATAGATGATGTGTTAAAGTAATATTTAGGGGAATACAATGAAAAATTATTAGAAAGACATGAATGTTTATAATTGAATTTTTTTCCTTGAGAATGAAGAACATACTTTCTTCAGAGGAGCCAACAATTATATAATGTGAATGTTTCTTCTTTCTATTGATGAAGGAGAGTGAACTATACTTGCTAGAAAGTAAACATGTGAGGGTTTCCAAAAAATGTTTTCATACAACTTTAAATTTTTGTCAAACATAAATTATTCCATAAGTCAGACTTGCAAGTTAAGCCATGATCTTTGATGAATATCTATGGAGTGATAGCGAGCTTCCTGAAATTGTATTCCTACATTTGTACTTGTGCCATGGTCAGCTTTAATTCATTTCTATTCTTTCTGTCCTTTGTTTCTTGAATGATACAAATTAAGATATTAAAAATACCTCAGAATAAAGATCCATTAGCAAATAGATATTGGTTGAGCTGCAATCAAATATCAAAATAGAGATCATGTTTTTAATGTTTTATTGTTTGCAAATTATTTTTTAAATGCTACAGTCAGTCAAATTGCTTTTTTCCATTTTTTCCATTTTTGTATTTTCATATCTTTTTTTTCTGTGAAAGGTGGGGGGGTTGTGGCTTTGATTTTGGTTTTTTGTTTTGTTTTGTTGTTTTTTGTAACAGTTCCTTCCATTAGAAAATATCCTCTAATTTGTACTTAGGTGGTTTCCAAGGGGGCATTTAATTATAATTAATACCTCAACTTCAAGTAATCTGTACAGTTACACACACATAAATTAACCATACAAGTCTATACATCCACATACAGTGCTCTAGGGAGTACAGGATGATAGAAGTTCCCAATTTTCCAACTGCATATCTGCAGAATGCAACGTGCTAAAGTTGGGAAAACATTTCTTTTTATGAGCTGTCACAGTTGCTGCTGCTTTTCCCAGCCAATATTAAAAATTCTGAGGTTACTCCGTTACAAAACATGACATGACAATACAGACTACATCACTGACTGTATGTTGTATAAAACTTACTTAGGATATAAATCCCAAAGCTTTTACTTTGATTTACCAAGAATGCCCACATTCTTTTTTTTTTATTGTAGTCTGAGGAACAGGCTTTTCCACTTTAAAATTTTTTAAACTTACCTCCCCCTGGGAAAAAAAAAAAATTAAAAAAAATCACTAGTCTGGGATTCACTTTGGGGTTGTTCCAAAACTATTATAAATACTGTCCCAGATAACAAAGGCTTTTGATATTAAACTATTAGGAATATTCTCTGAACTCCAATAACACTGATATAACTGAATTTTTTGAGAAAGTAATGAAAAACACTTTAAAGAAAACTAATTTAGAAAAATTCAGAAAAAAAGCACAAACCATAAAATATTGTAGTAAAGTGAGAATGGATCCTAAAAATCATATTAAATTATTGTGGTAATTTTGTGCTGCACTGATAAGATAACAATTAAAACAAAGATGGAAATCCTTTCTACGTATCCTGCTGATAAAGAAGCATCCAGAGTATTTCAGTATTGATTAACTTCTTCCTGTAAGACCATTCCTTATAGGACAAGTTACATGTATGCTCACCTCAATTCTAAAAAGAAACATTTTTAGACATAATGTGCGGATTGTTGAAGGACCTTGACAAATAACTCATGTTAGCATTTACACTAACTTCATGTAAACAAATCAAGAACACTTAAACTGTATTTGAGAGAAGAACAATCAGGATGTGGTGTCAACTGTATATGGTTACAGCACAATAGGTTTTTCAGCATTGTAGCCCTTGGTCCCTCCTTTCCTCTTGGGAAGGATGTTGGTCCACTACATTAATAAAACCAGGTTTCAAGATAATTTCTCAAGCCAATGCCACTTTCTCCAAAGAAACCATGACCAGGATAGGTACAAGGACAATCATTTGCAAGAGTGACAATAAGCAATGTTCTATATATTCTTGACACTGCCTTCAGCAATACTGTGAATTTCATCCTAAAATTTTCAGCAGTGCACAAGTAGTTTCTACCACACAGCTGACACTTATAGTAATATCTAATCACTGTGTGAAGATGGTAAAAAAATGGAAATAACCTCAGAGAAGACTTATTTTTTTAAGAAAAAAAAAAAAGAAGGAAAGGTCAATAAATTATCAAACTGAGAATCTTCAATATATTATGCTAAATTTTAATGGTCTTCAAGGTCAGTATTTTCCCTGGCTTTTATCATAATAACATGAGCTATACAAAATTAAATGTATGAAATGGACATAAACCCATAACACATTGAAGCACATCAACTGAAAAAAAAAAAAAAAGGACATAGTAATTGTTTTAAATGGCTTCTGTTTCTAACATTGCTTATTCACTGCCCTCTGAGTGCCTGTTAAAATCAGGGAGCAGGTCATTCACCATCAAATGCAATTATAAAATGCAAATGACTGAGCATTTATTGTCAAGACTGGCTAGATAAAAAAGGTCTGCTTAATAACATGTTTCCAAACAGATGACATAATTAGATGTTTGTATCATAAACAATAGGAAAGAATACAAGCCTTTAGCATTTTTTAGAACGGCTGCAATTAAAAAATAGGTGAGCATTGTGACATAAATTCTATTAAAAACTAACAATTAAATTTCCTTCTGAGAAATTAAAAGGCACCATCTTGTGGTTACTCTGAAAGAATGCAGTCAGAACAGCCTCTGGCCTGCCATTTCCTCCAACCCCTTCCTGCTGCGTCAACTGGAATGCCAAAATTCTGCCATAGACAAGGACAATGCTTTGTCATTCCCAATACTTCCTCTGAAAAAAATCTGTGACACTATTTACTAGGTAGGACTAGAGGTGTTATTTAGCTCATAGTACACCCCAGGTTATCACATTAGTCAAATGTGTGTTTGAGGTAGACAGCAAATTCTGAATTATTAGCAATTGTAGCAAAACTACACTTTATTTCTAAGGTTAAGATGAAATACTACCATAACCTAAAGTCTCTGCAGCTCAGTAAATCTGCATGAATTTTTGAGCCAGCTAAGATCAGAAACTTCTATTCCTGTTATCCTTACATTATCAAAACCAAAACATAGTTTGCACATTTTGCAGATGGTGTTTGAAATTTTTGTACACAATTTATTTCAGGCAAGAGTCAACCAGTTAAGTTTGTGCCATCTTCAAATACACAGTTAGTCTCATATACAGGTCACAGTTCAACTTTCAGAATTTCTTGTTCAATAGAATCTTCAGTTATAAGCCAGACATTGTTTTGTATGTAACACGTGTGTATTCAAAGCTACTGATGTCTGCTTTGGGTCTAGTCCAGTTAACTGCTGATCCATTGTACCTTGTGAGATAAACTATTCAGACTGATCTTTCTCAACTCAGTTGTGCAGCTGAGCAGTGAATTATTTATCATGGAAAGTTCAATTGGTTTTGTCTTCCTTGGGAAATGTATGTAAAATACAAACCAGTGTCAATTTAGTTATTGTTTTTATTGATTTTATAATAAATTATAAATAAATAACTATTTCAGAGAGGCTGATTTAACTGATGTTTAGGTTATGATTTGATCGTATAACTCCAGAGATACTTTGTTGGTGTTGTTGTTTCAGTATGTTCTAAGATTTAATCTAGTATTTTGTATTATAGGAAGTCTATGACCAGATCTCCCTTAGTGAAACAAAGAGTTATGGTATGCTGCTATATGTCTCATTTCACATTATTTGAAGTACTCAACAGTTAAACACTAATAAAATGTACATCTGCTATTTTTTCACAAGCAGACCTAGTTCTGACCCGCTGATGGCTCAATGAGTTTTGAATGGCTATAACTGATAGAATTGAATCCATGTATTGTTCCTTCCACATCCATCAGATCTGGATATTCTAGAAAATGCTTAGTAAATTAAGACACTCATCTTTCAAAGAAACTAGCCATAGTAAATGTCAGTGACTGACAGTCTAACTGTGATAACATCCAGGTTTATCTTTGCCTTTGAAAGGTGTCAGTAAAAGAGGAATTTGAATTTCTCTGTGTCTGGAAAGTGTTGTAGTGGCATGAACTCATTTGTTTCCCAGAAAGACTACAGCTAGAGTCACTTGTTTCTTTTGGACTTCTGAGCATGTCAGGAACATGAATATTTTGAACTACTTTGGTTACAAGATGCAACAGTTTTCTAGTGAATAACATAATTTTGTCTGCTGCTTTTCTGAGCTCAATTATTTTCAAGATTTCACTTCTACAACTAGGTTCACACCAACCAATGTCTCTGTTTATGTCTGCACTTTAAGAGCAGGGTGACATTGAAAATGCTAAAAAAAGATATCAAAATTATACACTTGAAAACTACATTACCTCCCTATTGGAAGTGCAACAGTATATTTTGTAAACATCAAAAAGCAAACACACATGTTAATATGGCCCTTTATATCCCAGGATATTCTATATATTCAGCAGCCAGAGTTATTTGATTTCTTTTGTTTCCTTGTTGTTAACATGACCTTCGATCTTCCCTGCTTCCAAATGTTGACAAGAATTATTCAAATGCCAGAATGATACTCTGATTCTAAAAGAATGAAACTATAAATGTCACCAAAAATAGGTGCCACCTCTCTCCCCATGGGATAGCCAGGGCAGCATTATTTGCATGGTTCACCCAACAGAGGAGATGTAGAGATTGGAGACAGACGACAGTACTGTTTATCTCCCCTTTTGCTGCTGCTAGTCCCTCTCCCAGGCAAAGGGAATCTGCTACATTTGGAGAGGATGGAGGAAGACATTCACTGAAGGTCTGTGGGTGCTTGAAAAAGAGTGTGTGAGGGGATGTTGCAATAGGCCATCTGTAGGGATGCTGGCATCATTTTTCTGTTAATTTCATTCCATACGTCAAGTTTTACTGAAATTTCAGTGGTCTCCTGACATCAGGGTATGTGGGTGTGATGGGTAGGGGAGGGAAAGTAAGAGATTGGCAGCAAGGAGGAAAGAGAGGAGAGACACCTGACTCAACTGCTTGAAATTCATTCCTAACTTCTTAAAGTATCTCAGTACTTGATGATGAGACCTTTCTGGTACAAAAGTACTGCTAAAAGGTCAGATACTTCCAGTCACTGCTATCTCTATCCATCACTAACAAACAAAAATAAAAAAGAAGCAAATAAAAAAGATCCAAACAAACACAAAATCATAGGGCTTACAGAAACAAGTACTTAATTAAGAAGTTTCTGTTTCCTCACACGGCTTCCAACATCTTGTTATTGTCACGTAAGATATGCATTCACACCCTGCGAAATACTGAACTCATGTTACAAGATTATTATCAAAACACTCTTATTTTTCTAGGTGAGTGCTTGTTAAAAATCCAGAAAAGCTAAACTGAATTATACTGATGTTCATAAGAAATCCATATATGCCTTAGGAATGGTTAAAAATTATTGAGACTTACATGGGTTACTTAAGCAACTGGTATTTTTTCCTCACAAATTCATTTCAGAAACATAACATTCCAATAGTATGTTAACAGAAAAGCATCAGCCTGTAGTATCGTAAAGAAGAGGATCTAAATTTAATTTAATAAAATGTACCCATGTTCAAACTGTGTTTAGGACTTTGCAACCTCGCACTGCCTTTGTGTGTATTAGAAAAAAACTTCTCAACAGTATATTTATAACAGGACACTTGCATACCAAAAGGTTGCCTCAAAAGAAGTGAAAACAAACTGTAAATTTTCTGAGTAATAATTCAAGTTACAAAAACTCACCAGCAGCATCTGGAAAAATACCAAAAAAATATAGTTTTTGAATTTACTACTGATTTTATTAAATTAAATTTCTAAATAGAAATATAGAAATTGCCATAGGTCACAAGCTCCTCAAAAGGAGAAGAAAAAAAAAGACCTAGTAAAATCAAATCATTTCTCTCAATTTTTAAAATTCAGAATTTGTCATAGCAATAAAATATACAGTTTGAGTTTAGGTTTAAACATGATCACATATATATATATAAAGATTTATTTATTTATTATGCAAAAATGATGACTCCAATTAAGAATTTCACAAAATATTAATAGTGTTGGTACAATTACAGTATTATGGTTGTATAAATTGCAAGTACAGAACAAATTAACACTATAATTTTCAAAACTGAGTCAGTTCGAAATTGCAGGACATCATATCAGTAGTAAACCCACCAAAAAATCATGCTGATCTAATCTTTTCCAGATGCTACCAGGACAATTTTGCAAGTATAAACTTCTGTAACGAACATTTCTATAGTGACATTTTTAGATTTTGACTTTGAGCTACAGACAGTTTGTCTTTTGAAAATCAGAATTATCTGTAGATTAATTTGTTTCCCATTACAGTTTCGGATTTCTTCTTCATCCATAATATTAACTGCAGTGAACTTCCAGGAGTAAAAAGCTGTCTTTTTTCAGGCTTGAATAAGAGGAGAAATAGTCACTTGTCCTGAAATCTGGCTACAATTAAACACATTGAAGACAAATTAAAAGCTGTAAATGTAAAACTTTGGGTAATTTGCTGTGATCCTTTGTTATACAAGTACTGTATTATACAATAAGCAATCAGTATGCATCACCTACATTTCACTAACAAATGCTTAAAATATATTTTAAATAAACCATAAATATAAAATAAAATAGGAAAAGACAATATTTACCTTTTCCAACTGGGCATTTTTTTTTGATTTGTACAAAAACTCCCCCACTGCCACAAAGACAGAAAGCACTAATCCTGCTGCCAGCACAATGAAGATTCCTCCAATATTTTGAACTCCCAAAGCACTGGCCTCTTTACTTTCCTCTTCTGGGCAGCCATTGCCTCTCCACCATTTCTCTTTCATCATGTGGAGCTTGCCCTCCTCTTGCAGTTGAAGAATTGCTATAGTGATCTTGTCTCTATATGGAGAACCTAAAGAGACCACAGGGAACATATATTACATGGGGTATATTTTATGGAAAGCTAGTTATTGCTGATAAGAATAAAATGTAATATAATGTCACAGGAAAAACTATATTCTCTACAATGATAACATTTATTGAAAAGCCATTTACATCTCACCATGGTCACACTAGTCACATAAATACAAACCCAAATGCACACACACATATAAATAAATATGCACAAAACTTGATCCAGCTGGTGTTGTACGCCAGGACACGATGCAACAAGTCCTATCACACTTAGTCCCATGGTCTCAAAGATCTTCATGCCCAACTGTTATATCCAGGCAGATAGTCTTTCAATTTCCATCAGGCTTTTAATTATGCTGCAGTAGATTTAGTCTAATATACATAAATCTACAGGCTGTTGCTTCATAGCTTGTTACCCTAAAGCTAATCCAAGATCTGATATGTAACAAAGGTTTTATACTATACTTTATTAAAAGAAGAAACAACAGTTTACACTTCAAGACCAAGCCACAGAAGTCTCTATTTGATAGATCGTCAAGCACTTAAGGCACATTCCAAGCACACACTTACTTATTAACAGTACCATGTAACAATGCATTCAGAAAGATAAGGTTATGTGTATTTGGATAACAGGGATGTAAATTTTCATACTTTAATGGATTTCTTTCTCATAATTCAGTATTTTAAAATAACATGATAATTTTGTAGCTTTTGAACCTTTCAGTATTTCAAGGGGTAGTTCAAAGGGTGGTGTCATATCTTTGTTTGTCATCTGCTCTCTTTTTCGTTATATAGTGGATAAGGACTTTTCAATGAGTACTTTAAAACCTACATTAATTAATGAATAATGCCTATGCAGAAAGATTTTCTTTTCTGAATGTTAGAAAGTAAAACGCATCAGTTTGAAGTGTTTTCTATGTTAAGATTTATGTAATGTATAAGGAGAGAACAAAGTTGTAATTTTTCTTCTCCTCCTTCAAAAACAGGAACAAAAGACTCTTCATTAAAGTTGTTAAGAAATCCCAAGAAAAAAAAAAGAGTAGATGAAAAGGCATGGCATCCTCTCTTTCATGTGGTATGAATGCAATTCTACAAAAAAGCCCTTCTCTTTTACTTTCTGTCATAATAATGATACTTACTAGCTATAATTTTTACAGTGTTTCCTTTGGCTGAGTAATAAAATGTATTTTCATTAACTTCATACCTTTTTTAAAAAAAATCCTCAGCATCCTTTAGAGAGATGCTGCCCATTTGACTATTTCATGTACTGTGATCAACTATGAAGGAGCTGAAGGAATGCATAGACAGGATATTTTACACTCTTTACACTCTTGGAAAACATATTTTCTTTTGCAATTTCTTTAAATTTATTCTTTATTTCTTCAATTTCTTCTTACATATCTAGAGTTTATCATGAGAATAAAACTAATAGCAAAGGGCTGCTGTGCCAGAATGGAAGCAAAACATAGAAAGGACCATTAATTACAAAACGCACTGGGCTTTTCCTTTATTCCAGAACAAAAAGTGGGAACAGCTAACCTCAAAGTATTTAAGTTGCAAGAACTTAGGCTTTTATCCTCTATGCTTAGAAAAGAATGATATTCTGTACTAGAACCTAAACTGTGTTTACACAGGACTATATGGGAAGGAGAAAGAAAGAAAAATAACGTCTTGTTTCTAGTCTCTTGTGCATGAAAGGGTCTAAATAACACTGTTTCAGACCATCTTGATTATGCTGAAACTCTGCAAAGCCTTATACTTGACACATATCTTCAGTCAGATGGAAGAAGGAAAGTGATTAGTCCACAAGAGCCTGGTGAAGTATAAGTGCATCCTATAATCTTTCGGGATATTTTTGGTGTTACACTGCCTATAAATATTTAACAACAACTTAAATTACATTAAATTCTAAGAAATAATCTTGGATCCAGTTTAAGCCATCTTCTGATCTGACAGGCTGCTTTCTAATTAAACTGTTTTGCATTTCATTTCCACACTTTCTGTTGGTTTAAATATAGGCAGTACCAACTATTCTTCATGTATATATACATATAGAATATATATATATATATATTTTCTAAGGACCGGATCTGTACACATACAGTTCTAGTCCATTTGAAGCATTTATAAAATGAGTTAACTGAGGAATTCATAGACAGAAAAAATAAAGCATGGACTAATCCTATCTACAGTTATCTAAATTTATGAGGATTACATTAGAAGCATGTGTTTAATAGTGATTCTGTTCAACTGTATTTCTATAGCTGTAGGTGATTTGCAAAATTTTGCAAAAATAGTTGTGGAGTGGACAGATTACAGGGCATTTGGTGTTTCTACTGCAATATTTGTATTTGTTATACCTTATTATCTTATCTTAAAAGTGGTAATCTCACAAGTAAGGATCAATGTGGGATATCCAGCATTGCATACTGCTGCTGTTAAATTAAGCATCTAAAATTTTATACCCGTGAAAAAGCTAGCATTCAATGCTGTAGTTCTATTCTATTTCTGAATGACTTACAATGTTCTAAATTCATTGATTCACATTTTGCAACAAATAATGAGTACACCTAATAATCTGATATTTGAAAAAATTATGTTTATACTGATTCAGATAGTTATTAAGAGAACAAAAAAAAGCATAGTAATGATATTATAGCCTAAGATTTTATTTTCTCTTAGATTTTTTTCTGATACAAGCTGGATTGCAAGTCCCAGCAATGTAAAATCCACCCAAAAGCATCTGCAGTGGCTAAAAGTATCGTGGTCTGATCTGTGCATGACAAAATTAGTATACAAAAAGAGAAAATAAATAAAGGATATGGACAAAGCATCCAGATTACACTCTGGATGTTAAAACTGTTTTCCTTGCAGAAATGAAAAATTTCAGCAAGTAAATCTAAAAAATTTTTGATATTTACTGGCAATTTTCCCTATCACTCCTAACATATGTCAGTAAGATTAATCAAGTCCTTCCATGAGGTGTTGCAAGAAGACCATGTCCCCTTTTTTAGATTTTTTTTTAAATCAGAAGTATTTCATTTAAGAGAATTTACTGTTCAGGATAAAAAAAAAATAAAATTAAAACAGAAACTTTAAGAGTCACAGACAATGTATATGAATGCATTTGCAAAATAAATACAGTATGAATAAGAGTAAAGTAATAAAGCAGAAGCAAAAAAAGAAAAAAACAAGAGAGAAAATAAAATTCTGCTATGTGAAGAAATGTGAACTTCACATCTCAACTTTCAATAAAAAGACAAACAGTTGAAAAAAATCTTACCAGCCTGTGCATGGGGGCAAGACTGGGAGGAGACAGACACAGTGATATTTAAAACTCCATCCCAAAATCAGGGAAACAGATGAGTATACAATCTTCCATTGAGTGCAGAGAAAAGGAGAAGTCCAGTGCAGAAATACCTGACTTTTTCTTCTCTCTCTTTTCTTCATTCCTACTGCTTTCATTTCTCTACCAACTGCTGAGCTTTTCCCATGAGAAACTGGAATGGGAGGGCCTACAGAACATAATCTATACATTATTTGTTTGATCCCACTCTAGTTTTAAGGCCTTCTGTTACAGATTACAGAGATATTAGTGCCTTCCTGTAATCAACAAACTCAATAAGGGATGCAATAATTTCTATTTGCAGTTACCTGCTTATGAAAATTTAAAATAAAAATGTAAATATGCATAAAATTCTATTCTCTGAAGCATCTATACAAAACTAAGACAACAAAGTCTCAGATAGATAGGTTTTCTGCCCTGAAGTCTCAGTATATAAAGATCTATGCACATAATGATATGCTTAATCATAAATTATGAACACATAAGCTTTTCATATTGAGACTTCACTGCATACAGATTAGTATATTGAAATCCTGCTGATCTGGCTCATCTTGAAAATGTTTCCTACTAGATTATAATTTAATAAAATCTCCTGCTTTGTTACTCTTAGTCTGTTTTACTCATTCCATTAAATACAAAAGGAGCTGGAGCATATTGGTACCTATAGAACTGATTTTGATCCTAACCAAATAAAAAGGAATAGCAGCATTCCACTAACTCCTTCATTAAGAAAATGTTGAACCAGGAACTTTTTTGTTTCATTATTCCAGGTGCATTTTACCAAAAAATATCAGTATGAATTGCCTGGTATTTTGAAAGCTGGTGCCCATGGAATATTGTTACATGTTACTTTTGATGTGCTAGACAGAAAAATCCATTCTGAACACTCCTACGCCACTGATAGCATCTTTTGTTCCTGTTACTTTTTTCTTCTGTTATTAAAAACCTCAAGACTATTCTACTTATCCTGCAACATTATTTCATACTCTGTGTACTTGGCCTAAGCAAAAGGGAAAGATAGTTAGGAATACAGCATCATATTCAGAACCTAGGTACAAAATTTAGATCATCAAATACTTCTGGTACTGAAGTATTTATTGGAAGGAGAAAGCCAAATGTAACAGGAAAGATATTCCTTTAATATCTAAGTGTTGAAATTGTATGTGAATACTTCACATTGAACAAAGCAAACAATTCAAGTTCTAGTTTTAGCAGTCAAAAGGAAGAAGCACCAAACTTAGCATGGGGGTGTTTGGGTGGAGTTTTTTTGTGGTTTTGAGGGTTTTTTTCTTTCAGCATGAACCCTTTCCCCTTGTGTTGGTTCCTATTGATGGTTGGACTAGATGATCTTCAAGGTCTTTTCCAACCTAGACGATTCTGTGATTCTGTGTTTATACCAGATTGATCTATCTATCCTAAAACTAGATTGGGTACTCATACGTAAGCTACAGTCATGGTCTCACTCCAGTGTAGGCATATCTGAAATTTCCATTAGAATGCTGGCTAACACCATCTATACTGCTGGAGACAGGTGGAATCATTTAAGTCTTGGCATATCGACATTTCTGAATAAGTACAGAAGTCCCATCAAGAATCATAGACTAGATGTTCTGTCATCAGTCTGAGTGTATGCTTAGTTAAATCATAGTTGAAAGTTAGGTTTGTTATATTGTTCTGTTATCGCTGTCCACTAGTTACTATGATGAAGCTTTCCTTATGTTTTTACAAGACAAAAATTAGTCCAGGACTTTGGAACAGACACTTCTTGTTAGGGGACAACTGGTGATACATTATGTGGAGTTCAGTTTCTCTTAAGTGTCATTCACACTGGAGTCATAGGCATGACAGAAACAAGGTGGAAGGGATTTCATTCACACATAATTGTGGAGTGGATGTTTAGACTATGAGGAAACATGGAAAAACTAATTCCTACAGCCTCATGCATCACAGGGCCTGAAACACCTTCCAGGAATCTGCAGCATAGTCAGCATTCAGTAATAAAGACTGACATCCACAGTTATAACATGCCATAGAAAAGAAATAGGCAGCTCAGGGGCCCTGGGTACAGGAGAAGTATTTACATTAGTTCCACAGAAATGTTTTTCTTTTTAGAGTCAGTCAGCCCTGCTTCCTAACTTTGTTAACCCTCTCTAATTGGAATGGAAGTGACACAGAGAAGGGTCAACATAGCTTCTTTCATTCTTCCTATCTGTGGATTCAAAAGTCTACAAGGAGCATATGAAGAAAGAGGAGGGATTCTGTTGGTTCCCAGTCCCTGGGTCCACTTTCAGTCAGCTCATTTTCACATAAGAAAAGATCATTGAGGACTCTTTCCAGGTCATGAAGTAATGCCACTGCTGTAGCTGGGGATTTGATGGATTAAAATTCTTTGGCAATCATAGGAAGTAAGCAACATCCCACAGTGAAGAGAACAGCAATAAATCAAAAGAAAGGGCAACAGTTCCTGAAAGCTTAACACGGGAGAAGATCCTCCTTTATCCCAAAATCTGGATCTCAGTTTAATTCCAGGTAAATGAGCAAGGCTAACAAATAAAAATAGATAAAAAAATTAAAAAAGCCACTGATGAAAATATGTTCTCAGTAGCAAAATTAGAGACTTCCATAGAAGTAACAACTGGCCAGGTATTTTTAAGAGTATAGAACAACCCGAGATCATTGCATTGCACCAGGAGATGGATGTGAATTCTAAATTAGCTTTGATAACAGACTTTCTCTGTGATGTTAAGTGAAAGACTTTTTCCTGTTTCTTAGCTCTGTGCCTTATAGCAAATTTGTTGTTTTATATTTATGAAATGACCAGACATTATCGCATTCTCACCTCTAAAGTACATATGAATTAATAGCAAATCATCCCAGACACACAGAGTCCAGACATGAAAACTCAATTCATGCTTTTTCAGAACACCCCAAACCACTGCCAAGCTATAAGGGAAATTCCGAAAACAATGAATGATAGTGTTTTGCCATTAGCTGTTCCATCATGGGTGAGGTATGAAGTGACCTTAGGTACATCTAATTACAATGCCATCTTAAATCTGGGCAATCTTCATTTAAGTTATTTTTTTAAAAAAAATAGACCTTTGGAGCTGTCAGAATTCCTACAATATCTCACATTGCATTTATCGGTTATGATAAGAAGTTTCAGCGCTACTGTTCTATTAAGTGATGTTCCATATATTTCTAATCCCTCTGATAAATAAGAAAAGCTGACTCTCTGAGGTTTTCCATGCAGATTTCTGTTCCCCAATTTGATTCACAAGGTTAAAGTGATTACAGAGGCAAGGCAGTCAGTTCTTGATCTTTGGGAAAAGAAGACATCAGCTGTGTGTATCTTATATACAGCGAGAATAAGAAGCTCAGCTATCCAAAGAGTGCTTAAAAACGTTGGTTTTCAGTGTTTCACTCACTGTGCTGTTTGCCTATGAAGCACCATGACAGATTCAAAGCCATGGTTCTAGTCTTTTCATTTATCCTAGTCAACTTACAGAATTCTGTCCTCAGCAGTGGGGCTGAATGAGATAGTGAGAATTCAGATTTATTAAGAGCGTTTAGAATTTTAAATTTCTTTTCCATTACAAGCAAATCATTTGGGTACAGAAAATTAAGCTAGGTAGGCTCAAACCAAAAGACAATAGCTTCTATTTACCCCCTTTTGGATGCAAATTCAAGTCACTGTTCAAAGAGAAGGGTCTTGATTATGTAGTTAAAAAGTCTGAAGTACTTTCATCACAAAACTCTTGCATTTCAGTACTATGAAAGGCAGAAATTTAGAACTGTACTCTGAAGATGGTCTAGTTCACCACACCTGCTCAAGTTACAGCATGTCACTCAGAGCACATTGGCCAGTTAGGTTCTGAATATCTCCAAGGATGGAGACTCCACAACATTTCTGGGCACCCTGTTGTAGTGTTTGATCACCCTTTCTGTAATGAAGATTTTTGCATGTGTGTTATTTTTCCTCTCACATTTAGATGGAATTTATTTTATTTCAGTTTGTGCCTTATGCCTCTTATCTAGTTGCTGGGTGACAGTGACAAACGTCTGACTCTCTGTTCATTATTCTGTCACATCAGCTGCTCATACACATTGATCAGATACCCTCTGAGCTGCCTTCTCTTCTTCAGACTGAACAGTCCCAGCTCTGGCAGCCTGTCCTGTAACCTTCAGAAAGGCTGTGGTCAGTTTGCTTTCAGTTATTACATATCCCTCAGAAGAACATTAAAGCGTTGTAGCTAAACTAAAAAATATTGGGTGAAGGGTGATACTCATTCAGTGAGCCTGGGTTGCTGGGAAATGAGATCCCATTTCTAATAGGCAGTGAAAAAGGAATACTTAACCAGGAAATGCAAGACAGACAAAATAAATAGCTGATGCTGCAGCCTTTTCAGATCAAGAATGCCTAAAGCCATGCAAACCCTGTGTGATGGGATGCAACACACTAGTTTATTTCTAATTGGGGGTGACATATCAGGACAGAGACATTTTACATTTGTAGACTAGTTTTGAAAATTCAATACATACGTATGGTCCTAGGCACTATAACATCAACATTGACATTTCTGTAATGTCTTTGCTTCAGTTACATCTGTTCAGAAAATTCCTACTAGAAACCGCTTCTCTATGGCAGAGTCTGCTTGCAACAGCTACCAGACGTTAAGTGTTCTGGCAATTCGTTATTGATATAGAGCTCAGTCTCTTAACATGCCTCTCAGTGCTTCAAAATGTTCATACTTCTGCGGTAACTATAAAACCATTTCCTTCATCAAATATGCTAGCTATACATTCTTACATTTCAGCAACAATAAATTAACTGCTCAAGCAGTTGAAATTCTTACATTACTTTCAATACCTGGTTTGACCTGCATAAAAATAAATAATTTGCACCTATTTTTTGTGCATTATGTTCAACTAATGAAGACAAATGTATTAATTTGTTTTAGTTACAGAAGAACTGAAGCTCAGCACTTTTATGCACAAGTAAGTGATGAATATTACTGTTCAAATTATATGAAGGATTACAGATTAAGTGCAGGCAAGCAGAAGAAAAAGGCCTCGTGTTGGTACATGGTTTTCTATTTATTCCTATAAAGACAGATCTGTTTATATGTCTCATCTCCGAGAACTGGTAAAAAATGATCATATTAGGTAATTTATAGGATTTGAAGGTAATAAGTAGCTGCAAGAGAACTAGGGTGCCTTAACAATAAAACCAAATGATTGCTTAGTAATGTTTTTTTTTTTTTTTAGTGTTTTAAATTTTGAAAACTGTAAGCAGAGGACAATGTTTATACTTTCAGTACTGAAGTTCAGAGCAAAAATTGTACATTGTTCATTACACATATTATTTGAAATTACATAAGAATGTATAATATATGTACATAAATGTATATTCTAAATAGACATAGTGCTGGACTGAAAGATGGAAATTTTTCTTCAGGAGAAACAGGTAATTACAAGAGGTAATAGACAAGGATAGCTCAGATATCCTCAGTGTTCCACACAATATAAACAGGAAATAGCTTCAGAGTCTAAAATCTCAACAATAATTAAAATGAAAGCCAATGTTGACTGTTGGGTTTAGTACTTTACAGAGGAAATCCAGGAATATATTTTCATCAATCGAAATTTTAAACTTCTGAACTGTTCAGTGTTTTCAGATATGTAGAATTTGGTTTCAGTTGTGTTAACAAAGTGTATTGTTAACAATTCTGGGGACTAAATTAATTTATCATTTGCCTGTTATTCCTTTCAATTTTGGAACTGCCAGCTTTTTGTAAAGTTCCACATCATTCATACCTGTGCCTTTGTCGGTTTTACATAAATTTACATATATTTAAACATAGGTGTGTGAAAAGTATAGACCTTCTGTTTACCAGTCAGTGTCAGACAGAACTGAGTTACCACAAAACTAGAAGTAAAGCAAAATCTCACTAACTGTATCTCTGGAGTCAAGGGTGTTCTTTTTCCTTTTCTTGTATGTCTTCAAATAAAGCAACATGTGATTCTGATTTTAGAATATTGTGCAATATTGGAGAGAAGTAATGGAAACATTAAAAAAAAAAAAAAAAAAAAAAACAACAACAAAACCAAAAACAAAACCTGTCTTGTTTCTCCTGGAAAAAATGTCTACAGTTATGTTCTGCATTGATCACTGACTGCCAAATGTACAATTTAATTGAAAGGAATGTGTCAGTCATGCTCAGTGTCATCATGCACAGTGTCATTGGTTTCTAACCTTGCCTAAAGTGTAAGGAAAATTTTTAAAACACACCTCTTCAAAACATGTCACCTTTCAGTTTGGTGGAGGTGTGAAAAGAGAATTATTTTAGGACACAGAAAGCAGCCTTCGCTGCAGTAAGTGCTTAACTTCAGAGAGTAAGGAATCTCAATAAACTCCAAACAGTTAATTTTGAAAGGATCCTATGGATCTTTTATTTTTTTTTTTTTTTAAAAAAGGTATTTAATACAAGATAGTGTTTTCATTTCTTGTGCTTCTCTTGCTACCATAATTTTCTTTGATTCTTAGTCTAGACCTCCAGGAGAAGACAAAAAGAATTAAAAATTAAAGAAGCACCGATGTGAAGGAGTTGAAAATTGTATTGCTCAAGTTCTGCAAAGTTTAAGATAGAATGAGTATGAGGCATGGAAAAAAAAAGTTTTTAAAATATGAAAAACTCATTTTGACAGCTCCCTCCTGCCCTGTAACTACTCATATCTGTTAAATTACAACTGTTTTATTTCTGCCACTAAGAGCAGTTGAAGCTTCTTACAACTATCACAAAACAGGGAAGATGCTCGGGATTATCTTCAGATTCGGTCTAAGAGCTGGCTGTGCAGAATTCTCATTTCCTTTTCCACATCCTAGTTTGTTTGCTATCACTGCTTCTTTCATACTATGACAAGTGCTTATCCAACTTCATTAGCAGTTAAACATGAATTAAATTAATGTTATGAAAAATATTGAGGAGTATTCTGCCAGTTAAGGTCACTAAACCAGCTCACATAACTGTCAGGTTTTGCAAAATGTGGAAGCCCTATGCCAGTTTAAAATGACAGTGAAACTTCACCCTTATTTTCTTATTTAGGTATGTTACAGATATAAATGTTATGCCTCTTGGGTTTTGGGTGTTTTTTTTTTTTGTTTGTTTGGGGGTTTTGGTTGTTCGTTTGGTTTTTCTAATAAGTGAACTGGGTCCTAGAATCAGATCATAAATCTTTCCTAGCCCTGTTCATTCTAATAGAAATAAACTAAAAATAGAGGAAGAGACTGAAAATTTGTGTGTGTTTGTGCACCTGTGCAAGAACAGTAAAGAGCAACACATAGAATGGAAGCATCAAGCATGTTAAAGACTCTTGTCAAACATTTCTTTAGGGAAAAAAGACTGTCTTTTCCTGCAACTCTCTCTATAATGCAGTTGGAAGGGCAAGAGAGACTTCATCTTCTAACCAAGAAGACAAAAACCTTATCAGAACTGAACATTGGCAAGAATTGAAATTGGCCTGATGACATTACCTACACTAAAATATATTGGGAATGCTGATGTAAGGTGTAGGCACTCAGAGATTAAGGTAAAACATTCCAAACCAAACCTTTCAGGAGTCTTGTAATCTTCTCTAAGAATAAAAACAAAAAAAGAGAAAGAACAAAAAAGAAAGAGAAAGAACAAAAAAGAAAGAGAAAGAACGAGAAGAAAAAAGAACGAGAGGAAAAAGGAATGAGAAGAGAGAACAAAAGAGAACGAGAAAAAGAAAAAAGAAAAATAACTGTATAAACAATGGCATCCAAGTACTAGAATAGAATAGAATATTTCTGTTAGAAGGGACCTACAATGACCATGTAGTTCAATGACCTGACCAATTCAAGGCTGAACAAAAGTTAAAGCATATTAATAAAGGGCATTGTCCAAATGCCTCTTAAACACTGATAGGTCTGGGGCATCGACCACCTCTCTAGGAAGCCTGTTCCAGTGTTTGACTAGCCTCTTGGTAAAGAAATGCTTGCTAATGCCTAATCTGAACGTCCCTGGGCGCAGCTTTGAACCATTTCCACATGTCCTGTCTCTGAATATGAGGGAGAAGAGCTCAGCACCTCCCTCTCCACTTGCCCTCTTCGGGAAGCTGTAGAAAGCAATGAGGTCACCTTTCAGCCTCCTTTTCTCCAAACTAGCCAAACCCAGTGTCTTCAGCTGCTCCTTATAGGACGTGCCTTCCAGCCCTTTCACCAGCTTTGTTGTTCTCCTCTGGACGCACTCAAGGACCTTCACATTCTTCCTAAACTGTGGGGACCAGAACTCATTATGGTACTTATCTGTATCACAAACCTACTCCCTTCAGAAGAACCTAAAACTGCAGGATAACCATACTATACCTTCTCATTCAATCAGAGTTCAAAGAACAGTCTGTGCCCTACTTTGGTGGTGACTTTAATACGTGACTATAGACAACTGTACTGTCAATTTTGAGATTCATTTTTAGGTAATTTCTGGAAAACAGAAGGCTTCCTATTCATACCTTAATCTCTGTTAAACTGGACTTTATTTTACCATAGTTATACGTAGCACCGAGAGCAGGAAATCATTAGATTTCTTTACAAGAAAACATTCAGGGCATTTGTTTAAAATATTAATTTGGATGTAGCTCATGTTCTAAGTTTAGAAACTGCTTGAGAAAAAAGTTATTTCAGACCTGTAGCTGTAAAATTCAAGGCTTTAGTCTTTTAAAAGCTAGACAAAACATAGGAGGCAACATCCTACACATCTGTAGGATGATGAAGTGTTATTCTTACACTTACTACGAGGTGTTTACTCCAATTTTATCTACTTTTTATTTGACAGGCAAGCTCCAAAAGTAAACTAACTTTTAGATGATTACAAAACTGGCTGCAAGTTTCTGTCTGGAATGATAAATGCAGTAAGGGAGGAGGCTAAATGAATTCTAAGAGGAGAGTTAAGACTCTTTTGAGATCATCTTCATAATATATTTTTCACTTTCTATTGCATATTTAGGAAATGAGTCATTTATTCGTTTGTATTTTTCTACATTATTTTAATCTTCGAAATTACAACCATCTATTAAAAGCTTTTATTCTTAAGTAATTTATATTCCCCACTGTGCCTTCATTTAAAATTTCCTATATTTAGAAAGATACACTTAAATAAAAATGGAAAGTAATGAAATCTTTTGTAAAATACCTGTATTGAGAATGCAGTCAGGTCAGTTAGTTAAAAAGTTTCAATATTATAAAATAAAAACTTTTACTGTGGATATTTCTTCTAGGTCACTCCCTAGAGACAGAATAAGTAATATAAATCAGTTGAACCTATACAGTGCTATTGGATACAACATGATAATTAAGTGTTATACATTTGCTGATTAAAGCTCTATTTGAGTCCAGCAGCCTATCACTGGGGTAGGAGGAACACTATTGTATTGCACATTTTAATGTCTTAGATAAATATAAATAATTCATGAAGTCATATTCCTAGAGAAGATATGAAATAGCAGATCATAAATTATTTCCCGAAACCCTTTTTTTTTTCTGCAGTGAAATCTTTAATTTAAGTGAGTGGAGTGTGAAACACTCTTTCTAGATTCTATGTCTGATGGAATTATGTGAATAGTACTGTCTTCAAAACGTGCGCACTCCAAACAACACTTTAATTACAGACTACACAGCTGCCTGAAATTCAAAAAAAAAGGGGAAAAAAAAAAAAAAAAACACAAAACAAAACCAAGCCCACTCTTGGCTCTGATTTGTCAAAAATAAAAGTTTTGAATGCCTAAGTAAAAAAAAAAAATGTTAAGATTAACTACATTGTGCAAAAATATATAAATAAATGTCTATGTACAAGTGATCTGCACATTTCATTAGTTGACCAAACAGATTTTTTGGAAATTATAGGTGAGTGGGCAAAATTTTGAGAATCTTTAAGAACAATGTACTGTGAAAAATATATTTTTTCTCTAAGAGATAAAAATGTTTGTAAACAAAGACATTTTATTTGATATGTCATTAGAATTCACAAGAAAGAGAACTTCACTAAAATGGCACCTCTGAATCAATAGAACATGAGAGCCTTGAAGTTTTGTTTCATCCTTTGAACTTAAGTGAGTATACTGATATCTGGGGCCTGCAGCCAATGCATCTCTGCTGGAAGGCTGTTTATTTTATTCATATACTTTTCTTTTTGACATGAGAGGTATAACTTGTTTGTATCACAGTAGCTGCCAGCTTTCTATTGTGAATGTATAAATATACACTGCAGATATATTTTATGTACTTACATGAATAAATTTTGATACCTGGATCTGGTTTACTATTGCAAGTTATTGCAGCTTTGTATAATAGGTAGTTCTCTAAGACTTAGCTTGGCAATTAAATGTTGGTAGCTTTATCCACTTGGTATGTTCACCCCAAAATACATTGTTTAATTTCATTTATATCCTGAGAGTTGTATTTTATCCCCATGTAGAGTGAATTGTCTCTATATAGTTGGGGCAGTGCACATTTATTTTTTTAACAATTTTTAAGTTAACAATTAAATATTAAAGCTCTGAGCCTCAAACTCTTTCCAGCATTTTTCAGGGCATCTTGACAGTCCATCAGTATGGAAAGATCAGAGATAAAAATGGCAATATGCTGTAGTACAAAAAGTCATAGTTTCATCACAGCAAGGAAAAGTAAGCCATAAAACTAGTAAAAGTGAAGAACATCATGTAATATGTTCAGCTCACTATGTTTTGCAACTGAGGTATTAATATTGATAGCACAACTTATTTTCTTGTACTGAACAAGAAGAAAGGTTAAAAAAATATGTATTTCATCTTTTCCTCAAACTGTTTTTTTACCTCACCATTATCAGATATTATAGGAAGATCACTGCTATACAGCTAAAGCCCCCTCTTAATCTAATTCTGTAACTTTCCGCAGCTCAACAACCACAGAGAAACAGTAGAGAAATGACTAGCTCTGATTTCCTATATGCACCATATCTTTCAAACACCAGTTTCCATTTTGTATTTCCTAAGAATTAGAAGAAATTTATGCAAATTTTTAGGATTACTTACACCTGCTACTTCGAATTTTCAAAATGTCAAAGGCATTGCTTTACATGTATCTCCACACATACAGCGTTTGTCTGGCATATACAGAATAGTCCTGAGTTGCTACATATGTGCAGATCATCTGAAAGGTGCATGCTCAGTAGATCTGCTCATATGCAATGGGTTTGACATATACACTTGTCAGCCATTTATGTAATACAGGTTCAACATAGATGCAACTGGCAACTCAATAGAAAATCTGCCCAAGCCAGATGGAAAGTAGCCTGCTGTCTAATATGCTGAAGAGAAACAGGAATTTGGAAAAGAAATAAGAATCTGAAACTGCCCCAGAAAGATGAACATTTACTTTTTTCCAAGAGGTGATTTCAAATATGTTTCTTCCAATTGTAGAGTAAAAAGCAAAGAAAAAAAAGTGAAAAGTAGCTTTGCAGACCATTAAGGCCTTAATATAGAGTGCATAGAAACTAAATTTCTAACCTTTCATGTGGTTCACTTCACATTAACAATGATGTTAATAAATACTCATTATGAAAAATAGCATTTGTCACTTAATATTACTGGGGTTTACAGTATGTTGACCATAGGAAAGTCATATTAACTGTGTTTCAGTAGGGCATGTAATCTATATTACTGGATAGACTATGTTTTCTTGAAAAAAAGTTACAATTTATGCTAGATAAGAAGACCATAAGCATGTGGAAGTATCATAAACATTTAGGAATCCTTTGCAATAGTAAATTTGTCCCAGTTGGGATTTATTCAAGAACAAACCCAATTTTAAACACCTTTATCATGCATGATGAAGAAATGGGACATTTAAAATTACTGGAGGTGATAAGTAACACTTTAGTAGATCTATCATTAAAAATGGAATTTAATCTGCATACACAAAGGGTTTGTTTTCTCTCTGCCCTCTTTTCATTTGTTTGCTTTCTGTGTATTTTCTCTCTTTCTCTCTCTTTGTCTCTCTTTCTCCTCCTTCTTCCCTCTCTCCCTCCCTTCCTTCATCCCTTGAATATCAACCTTGATGAGGTGTATGCCCACACAAAGCCAAATTCCAACCACTAAAAGAAATACATATGTATTTCTAATAGATAATTGTACATGATACATACAGCATGTAATATACATACATATATTAGAAATAAACTATACAGCATACTTCTAGCTTTATGCAAGTTAACAAAAGTTTTCATATCTACCAGATTCACTGATGAAGAACACAGGACTAGCAAAATAGTGCCTCCTAATAGGACATGTCAGAACATAGCCAATACAAACCCTGGCATGTGGAGCTTCAAACTGAAAGAAAAAAACGCCAGTGTGCTCTAGCAAAGCAAATGTTACACTCTTGGTTACAAAAGTGTAAAGAAAGTTGCAAAGATTGAAAATAAAACAAAACAAACACAACCCCCGTTACAAATAGGTTCTCCCTTATCTGCTCCAAAGTATCAGTTGCTGTCAAATATCTCATCCCAGGTCTGTTCCTCCCTTCTCTTTTCATTATAAAAGAAATCTTTCTAGCCTAGCGCAAGAGGTGGCTGACTGAAAATGAATTCAAGTATATACAAGACTATTACCTTAATTTATAAACGTGTATCATGAGAATCATTCATTCTACATACAGTTTATCAAATTCACTACCTCTAGTTTATTCTTCAGTGCTGCAGGTGTCATATGTGACATATTAAATAAAGGTTACAGAAACGATATTACACAGGATGCTGTCTTGCACTTATTTCAAACAGCAGTGTATTTTATTGATTTTAAAGGTGTACACTGATCCTACTTTGTGCCAAAAGTACGTCTTTCCAATTTCCTTCATCAAGGCTATATTTCAACATTCTAAACTTTGTTTACTTCACTAATGCTTTTAGAAGGATTAAAATAATAATGTAAACTAATGTAAAATAGTAATGTAAGTTCAGATTTTGCTTCTTCAGTGTGTTTGGAAAGAGTTGATAGGTCTACAATGACTTATCTGCAGTTTCTTCTCATCTTGTGCAACTTGCTTTCTCTGAATTTAAAACTTTCACATCAAGAGCAGAGAGCTTTTACTGTAGTACTCTAAGCTTGTGCTATATTTGGGTGGTTGCATTTTCCAAGTGATTATCCTATCATAAACTACTCTGATAGCATACTTTTCTGTTAGGAAAGCTTTTAGGTCTTCTGCTTGTAGCTAGTTAGACTCAAGCAAATTATGTTCTTACTATTATTCTATTAGCCTTCAAAAGGAACAAGATCGGTTGCACCTACTTCCTTTGATGCTGTTGTCCAAAAGTAACCATATCCATTCTACTGTATTCAACATAAGGCATGTAACAACTGTATTCTACAAATTTAATCTTACGTGCAAATATTTCTACAACTTCAAGCCACTTTTCCAGGAGATAAACCAGATTTTTTTCCAAATTTGGGAGATGACATCTATATCTTTCAGATACCGTGCCTCTAATACAAATAGTTCTGTATTGTTCTGCTCAGAGATGTGTTGCTTCCCAAATAGGCACAAACTGTAACCCATGCTTTTTGAAACCATTACACTGTAGTTTTCCAAGCACTTGACTCTTAGGATTATTAACTCTAAAAAAAATATCACTCAACTACATATCTATAAACATCTTCCATAACATTAAATAATTATGAAATCTGCTTCTGTAGATTTAACAATGTCATAAGATTTTTTAAAGACTCTGGAATTATTTTTTCTATGGAAATGAGATTAGTTATAATGCATGAGTTTATTTTGCGTTATCCACTGTTCCGTAAGATTTTTTAGCTTCAATAAAGCAATATATTTAACAAAAAATATTCTGACAGGCATTATGGATATGCTTCTTTGTAAGGTTTCCTTTCAAATGTATGTGTGAATTATGCATTATTTCAGTGGAGGTTACCCAATCTCTTTCATCCGAGACGGTGTGATTAATACACAAGATGCAAAACTTTTATGAATTATAACTGTCTGGATAGCATTTTATAGATACTGCCCAAACACAGGATTAATCTCTTATTCTTAGCTGTTCTGGAAAAGCTCCAGATGCTGTTTTATTGTACCTTCATTTCTTTTGTGAAAACCTTACTTTACATCTTATTTTAAGTTTTATTTCCCTTTGTGAAGGCCTCACCTTTTTTTTTTTCAGATCTTACTTTAACTTCTTTTGCTAAGTTTAACACTGTTTCAGCTCTTGTTTTACCTCGTTAGGTGATCTCTGCAGATATATCCTCTATTTGTTCCATCTTGACTCAAGACAATTCCAGATCACAGATTCCCTTGTACAACACTATTATTTCTCTCAACACAGATAATTTGTTATTACTTGGAATCTTGAAAATGAATAAGAATTGAATAATGTCTTTGATATGGCTTGAAGTTAATGAAGAAATAGGGCCTGCATAGTCCCTGTTCTCCCCAAATAATGTAGGGGAGAAAGACCAAAAGACAGTTTACTTACTTGCTTACTTGCTTCCTTGCCTCTTTACATCCAATACTTCTTCCTCTAAACCTTAACTCTAGAATTCTGATTCTGGCTTTATCATTGCTTTTCAACTGTTTTCTCCAGTGTTTATCCTGCTTCTCTGATTTACACATAATCAAAATTAGCCTGGTCTCTCTGATTCCTATCACTTTGGCACTTCGGTTTCTGGGGCATGCTTCAGATGTTTCATAAGTTGCATGCAGTTTATTCAGGGATTTTAAACTATCACTAAGATTTCATTTTCCCCATACTAAACCTAAATGGAAGGTGGTTTTCATCCTCAAAATAAGGTTTATGTATCAGAAAATAAGAGATACCACAAAGACAATCAAGACTGAAGTCCAGTCCCTTTGGCATGTATATGCCTACAGAACGTATTCAGCAATATAAGAAGCCACAGTAAAATAGGATGGAAAAATTGGTATATGGATTAAAACTAGATTTCTAAGAACAAACTGTTCAAAGACAGAATGAATAGAATCATAATTTCTGCAGATGTCCATTTCATCATGAATTACTGAAATAATGAAAGTTATAAATATATTATTAAAGTTGCAGTAAATGTCTACAACATATAGGGGAAACCTATATTGATAATACTAGATACCTCTTTATCCAAGATATTCCAGTAAACTTTATTTCTTAACCTTCCTTACCATGTGCTTGATTCAAAGTACTGGACACAACCTTTCCCATAAAATGATTTAGTGTATACCATTAACACAGATAAAATTAGTACCAAATGTAAGACCTATTTGAGAAAAATCTAAACCATAATCACATCAATCACAAAATGATAAGTTCTTCTTAAAAATAAAGTTAAAATAAATATTGGCCTTTCAAAGAAGTCCGCAGGATGATCTTACAATATTAAGTGGGATCATTGTGCAGTACTGACAGAGTACACACCATTTTCTATTCCCATCTATTCTGAAATCTAAAGCCAGATCCTCAGCTCATGTCCTTCAAAAATCACTGCAATCAATGGGAACTCAGCACCTCAGTGCTTGATGAATCCCATCCTGCGGATTCTAGCAGCCAAACTAATGTATGTAGTTGGCTTCTAATCTTGCAGCTAAAGTTTTGTGCCTAGTCAAGAACACCTGACCTGGAAAATATTTACAAGATTGGAATTGCTCTGCAAAACCATATTCCACAAGGTTAATTCAGTATGTCTTTTGTCTGTGGATTATACATAGCATGTTATGGAAACTTTCCTCCTCTTTTAAGAATCTCAATGATTAGCCTTCTCAGTATAGAAGCATTGTCCCATTTACTAATGCAAGCTTTGTACTACTAGCACCTCATTCTCTAAAGAGAGAGATATCAACATTTTTAAAAAATTTTGTTATAAAATAAAATGCTTTGAAAAGTACTTTTTGTTGTTGTTGAACGTATGGAAGGCACCATATGAGAAACATATCATATGAAAATGTCCAATTCTTTATAAAGTAAATATGTTTTCCTGTTTAGAAAATTCAGTAAAATCCATAAATGTTGATAAAATATGTAATATTTCCCCCAGGTGGGAAAAAGAGAAGGAGAAGATGTAGAGAAAGCAACAGTGTATGGGAACTTTTCTATGCTACTGCAGCAACTAAGATTAATGAACAAAGAACAAATGGTTGACATATCACTTACCCATGGGAGTTCCAACACCATAACCTTTTGAGTCTATCAGGCCTCCAATTTGTGTGAGGTTACAGTTCCGCTGTGTGACAAACTCAATGGTTGTTGACTCCATTAAAAATGCATAATCAGAGGTAAGCACACGCTGGATACCTTCTTCATTACTTTTGACAAGTACTGACTGCCTCCTGCTACTCATGAAGGCCCACATCTTGTCATAAGTGGAGATTTTGGATTTCTGAAAAACAAATATTAGATGATACATGAATAAAAATAATATGCTATATGAGTTAAGGCAAATTCTCAGCTTGCAAATTACTCTCTTATTGTATTTTACTACACCAGGTTTTATCACAGCATTCTTCTAAGGGTGCCTGTACTTTTCATCTCATCTGTACCTTTCATCTTGTCTGTGTAAAACAAAACAGCTGGACAGATCTGTTGTTTATCTGTTTTTTATTGTTTATATGTTTTTATGTAGGATGAAGACCTATAAATATTTGAAGTCAGTGGAAAACTATTACGTATTCACCATAGCCAAGTTCATCAACAATATTGATGAGTGTTATAGGAGAATCTGTGGATTCTGGCACATTTGAAATTTTCATTCTTATTTCAATCAGCTACTCCTGAGCAGTTCTCAAAACTTAATACACAGTGTGGCAATCTGAAGTAATCAAAGCACTTACAGATGGCAGTATATGGAGAAAACAGTTGTGAAGGAGAGGGCAGCAAACGTTTTATCCATGGTGCACTGCAAAAATACTTGGAGAAAGGTTTTACGTAGGAGACAGTATCACACTCTGGTCACACTAATACCAGCTTGTGATTCAGAAACTGATTACTAAAAGTCCTAAGATTGAATACATGTTTTCTGCTGTAATATTCCCAGAATGCAAAGAACTGTTATGATAGGAAGAGAGAGACAGTAGTTTGGAACAAAGGACAGAGTAGTTTGGCACAAACAGATGCTGTGCAAATATAGAGGAGTTACTTCCTTTCTCTCACCTCAGTTTCTTTAAAAAAAGATATTATCTTCCCTCATCTTTGTAAAACACACTGCTTAAGAGATCATAACCACTGGATGAATTGAAGGTATTAGAAGTACTAAGCATTTTACATTAGATTTGCCCCATCTGTTTAATAATGTTTCCAACTCAAGATGTATCAGAAAATGTTCAGTAATGTTAAATCTTGCCTAGTAAGTAAAACATAGAAATACAGCATGAGAACTAGTTTAATCAGACTTTTTTAGGAGTTTTTCATCTTTAATGTCAGCCTTAAACATAACTCTGCCATCAGCTCTCGTGGAGATACTAAACAAAGATTAACACTACAAACCCTTCTGAAGTTCAGCTGATTGGCAGCCATAAATTCTGCCCCAGAGGAGAATTAACAGTGTATGTGGAATAAAATAAAGTCTATTCTGAAAAAGATTACTTTATCCCCCTGCTGAGGCAGAATTCAAGAGTTATTTCACTCTGCCTGGGGATTTAGCAAATCAAGCATTTGAACTAACTCTAGTGTCAGTGCTAACAAAACTGAAGACTTTTGGACTCTGCATGAACACATTGTTACTGTACTGAATATGGTTTGTGGCTGATTGCAAAAGGTTTTAGTAACAATGAAAGGGGAAATCCCTTTCCTTCAGAATATACTGTGAACGCATTGAATAGAGAAAAGCAAATAGATATGGTCTCGCCTCACAGGGTTTATTTTAAAAATCAAATAATTCTTGCAAACAGTTAATATTAGATTGTAGGGTAACATACTCTAAGCAATGCACATCAGTTCTGTAGGAGTCTAAATTACTATGCAATACAGAAAGGATGGAAAATTAATGTTTTTCAATATTTGTAAATTTTACCAAGAACCTGTATTTAATTCTCTTGACATACAATCTTTACCCCAGTTCACAAAACAAACATTTTAGCCACTATAATCTGAGCAACATAAAAAATTGGCAGAGAAAACATTTTAGTAAACTGTTAGATACACATTGCTGACACATCTTGATAAAAAAAAAAAAAAAAGAAAAAACAAATGAGATATAATAGAAAATAAAGAAAGAATTAACTGTAGTACAAATGCATTTCTATATTTCTGTTGAAAAAAATAAATAAATTCCAGGATGAATACATGTTAGCAAGGGGAATGGTTGCTCTCTACTGAAGCATTAGAGCACGTGAAAAAATACAATATCCTCTAAAGGACAGAGTGCTCACACTACGATGACTGATTTAATCAGCTAGGATGAAGCCACAGCTACTACTGAAAAGGAAGGAACTAAGGTCACCAACAATCAGAGAAAGCTCCTGCACAGGATAGCTCACTTACCAGAATAATTAAACCAAAAATGAGTAAAAAAGTCTACACACGATTAGTGAGACTGTAGAAGATAACACAAAACCTAGAATATCAGTGCACATGGCTCACCACTGTGAAGATAACAAGGGTGATAGAAAGTGCACAGTGATCTCAGTTTTCTCATATAAGCAGAACACTACAATGTCTTTGCACTGCTTTCTTCCACACCTAAAAGCTAAAAGTCAGAACTGAAATGATACCAAGGAAAACAGCCCATCTACCTGTGACCCCTAAATTCTAACTAGCATTTAGAAATTCTTACCAAAAAAGGTGTATAGTACAAGTTATGGGATTTGTTTTACACACAACAGTGTGTTTAATCTGAAAATAAATAAAAACAAACAAACAAACAAAAACAACAACAAAACAAAAAACAAAACACATTTGATTCAGAAAAATACAACCATGAATGATTTTCCTCTGTGTTTGACAAACTACTCTGCAGACTCACGTGACTAAAATCAAGAAGCCAGAACAATGAAAAGCATCAGGAGCCCATTTGACATTGAACTAAAGACAATGACACTCCAATATGTACATATTACTTCTTGTGGTTATGACTGTGTCATTCCTACTGATAGAAGCAGATGCTGCAATTTACATTATGTTTCCATCTTCTTTCACTGTGCGCAAACTAATCTGGTTAATCAACTTACATACTCCATCAATGAAGTGTATTATTTTATCTGGTTTAGTTCACCATATTGTTTCATCTAACTGGAAATCACTGTCTGGAAATCCAGCCTAACTTGAAATCAACCAGAAATGACGTCTGTATAAGATAACTTGTGGTGACATGATTTATCATGCTTGTGTTCCCTCAGTATGCTGAAGACAATGAAGAGCAGTAAGAAAGCTGACTATGCTTTGCAATATTTTAATTTCACTGGATTAAATAAAGAGAACTAACAGCAAAGATGGAAATGTTAAGATTAAGAAAATCAAGAAACTCATTTACCTAGTGCATAAAATGGTAGCTCTCACAATGATATTCAGAGGATACTGTCAGTGACACCCTCAGCATTCATAAATTAAAGATCATTGGAAGATGTGCATGTCAGGGATCTGTGCATGTCAGGGATCTGTGCATGTCAGGGATCAAAAAAATGAAGCGTGGCAAAGGCTCTAAGTTAGTCTAGTGTTATGTACAGATGTGAGGCTGGAAACAGAAGGAATCATCATTAGCAATGTGTTACTTACTGCTCTATCCTGAAGCACTGGCTAGGAATGACAAATATCTGAGCAGAAAGGCTCTGGACCACAAGGTTAGAAAAATATCAGGATGTTGAATGAATGCCAGACTAAACAAGGATAAAATGACAGGGAAGCAGACCTCATGATACAATACGAGATGGATAAATGCACAGCAAAAATGTGTCAGGCACATTCTGACATTTTTCTACAAAGGAAAAGGTACAGGATCCATTAATGGGGATTTTTATTTTAATGATAGCATCCAAGTTCTTTCTTGGCTTCTAAAAGCATCTGGGTGTCACAGACAATGCCACAACTTTGTTGTCACCCATGCAATATTTAAACTCAAAAGAGACTGTAGTAATAAATGAAAGATTAAAGGTAATTAAGATTAAATTTTGGAAAAAAATAAAAAAATAAAAAAAGGTCAGAAGCCCAGTTCTTATATATTTTATAAAAGCACTCTCCACCACGTAAGAATTAAACCATAACAATATTTATGTAAAAAAAAAACCCCACAGACTCCCAATCCTACTACACTTTTCCACTTATGACACTGCCTATAACAGCTGTGTGACTTTTGTTTTCCTGAGCATTGCATTCTTAGTGGATGCAGGCCACTTTTTTTAAAGTTGATTGATTCATGGATTTTTTTAAAGCCATAGGAACAATTGTGCACATTTATTCTGACCTTCTGTAATACACAGACTATGAAATGTCACTGTTGAGTTACTTTACCAAACTCATCATTTATGTGTTTGCATTGGCAAAAAGAATGACATATGAAAAGTGCATTGATAAAGACCTGTCTATATTAGCTTTAGCAAGGTGCCCAACATGGTCTCCCACAAACATCCTTGATGACAAGCTGGTAGGATATTGACTGGACAGATGGAGAACCTACGTGTGGACAACTATCTGAGATGTTGATCCTGAAAAGTGGTCGTTAAAAGCTCAAGGCCAGATTGGCATCTTGTCATGAGTGGAGTGCCTCAGGGGTCAGTCCTAGACCTGATACCCTTCAATATTTTTATAAATAGTTTGGAAAATGGTACTGAAAGCACTGTCACCAAGGTTGTGGATGTCACCAAGCAGGGAGATGAGGTAGATACACTGGAAGTAAGAGCTACCATGCAGAGAGACCTCAAGAGGCTGGAAAATTAGTATGACAGGAATTGCATGAGGTTTAACAAAGATAAATGCAAAGTTTATCCTGAGAGAAAGTAATCCCAAACATTCGTACTGACTGGGAATTGACTGGCAGGAGTGTATCTTGGCTGAAAAAGATTTATGGATCCAAGAGGACAGCAAACTGAATACAAGTAAGCAGACCATCCTTGCAGCAGGAAAGCAAACTGCAGGCTGTATCAGCAAGACTATAGCCAGCAGAACAAGGGATGTGAGTAATCCACAATATTTGGCACTTGTCAAGACACACCAGAAACATTGTGTCCAGTTATGGTCCTCCAAGTTCAAGAGAGATGTTACAATTGGAGAGTGTCCACCAAGGTGATCAGAGGGTTGGAGATCTTATCTTACAAAGAAAGATTGATGGAAATGGTATTGTTCAACCTGGAATGGAAGGCTTCCACATAATCTATCGTGTTCTCCCATTACCTAAAGAGAAGGTTAGAGAGAAGTTGAAGGTACACTCTTCATTAGGATGCATGGTGACAGGATAAGAGGCAATGGCCCAAGCTGCTGAAGAGAAATTCTGTGTGGATATAAAGAAAAAACAACTAAGCATTGGAACAGATAGCCCAGAGAAGAGGAATCAGCTCACTGGAAATATTTGAGGCAGCTTAACATAGCCCCTAATAAACTAATCTGAGGCCTTGCTTTCAATTAGGAAAGCAGATCTCCTCCAGCAAGAGGAAGGGATCTCTAAAGGCTCCCTCCAAATTTGAGTTTTCATTAATTTCTATGATTATTTATCAATATGAAGTTGCATACAGTAATAAGCATTTCTAGAAACTCTTCAAAGTTTAATGTTGAGCAATTTCAAGAAAACAAACTAAAACATACCATTTCTTGTTTGGGAAAATAACCCACAAAAACAAACTCAAAAAATCATTGTGAATTTATGTAGTTTATACATCAAGATAAAGACAAGCCCATTATTAACCAGGAAAATATGTGTTCTCCTGTCTTTTTCACCCTTCAGTCCTTTGAAACTGAAGTAGACTCATCCCAATTGTTTCATACATGACCCCTTGGAAATCCAAAACACCAGTACAGAAATCCAAGATGAACTGTTCATATAATATGTTTATTTTATTCCTTTCATAAGTTTGACATTTTGTTTCAACACATGCCCTAAATCTACACAGCTGTGAAATAATCTAGCAAATACATTTCTGCTGTTCCTAATAATGGCAAAACCACTAATTTATCTCAATATTTTTCTAAGCTTAAGAAGGCTAGATGTCAAATTTAGTTGAAGCAAATATTATAGACGATCCTCTTACAGCTCATAGCTGTTCTAACACATTTGGGATATGTCTCCAGTATTTTAGTCCACAGAGTATTAGTACCATTAATAGAGAGATAAACAAAATTAACTGAATACATTTCAAATCATAGTATGACAAGCTTGAAGCTGAAAGAACAAACCAACAGCCTAAGGTAAAGAATGTCTTAGGAATTCCGTAATTGTCTTCAAGCATTATAAACACAGGGAAATTCAAAGATAAGGGTATCTGAAAGAATTTGAACACTTGCATAGATGAAAATAACATGTAAATAAACATAAATAGCCTGCTCACTTTCCTGAACTGTCACCAAAAGGAAATTTGCAAGGACCGATTGCTACTGTTCAAATATCTATCAGTGACCAATGATATGTTTTTTACGTTGTACATTTTTCGTACTTTCTCTTTTCTGTAATTTATATCTGTGTACACTGATACACCTCTCCCAGTTCTTAACATGAATCTGAATTCTTTGGAATAGGTACTGTTTTCTACAAACTGCTCAGTGTTTCTGAAGTGGACAACAATGATCCATTACTGGGACTTCTGAGCTAAACAATAATATATGCAAATAATGATGAATATCGGAATCAGCTACAGGAATCAGAATGGAATAGATCAGATCTTATTAATTTTTACCTTTACAGAGTATCACTACATGCCTGTTCCCATATATTTTCTTTTAAATAATTCATTTAATTTTTTGTTATGACTGAAATAACTTCTAGTTTCCTGAACACCTTAGCTAATTCTGTAGTCCAAAAGTGAGTGCTGTTTTTTGTGGCAGCAGAAGCAGTATATTTATCAATTTTGACATAGCTAAGCACATTATGTGTAAAACACAATTTGATCTTAATTGCATATCTGCACCTGATGCCTCCATAATATAATATGATGCCACAGACATTCCAAACTCTGCATTCACATATATGTAGTGCACAGTCTGAGTCATTGCTATAGGCTAAATCACAGCTGTTAGAGCACCATGCTAATCTCTAGCATCTTAAGTATACTGAAAATATTATGCAGTCCACCGGTGCTGGACAGAAGACCAGACCTAAATCAGCTTAGCTGTCCTCTATCACCCAACCGACTGTGTTAATTCAAGTGAACTTCTGAGTATCATCTGGTTTTCTGACTAGGTTAACAACTGGTCATGAAAAGTACCTTTGTAGTATGGTATTTTCTTTATCATCTCCCAGAACTATGAGACTGTCTTTTTCTCAGTCAAAGAAAAGTGAAAAAGACACTCCTTTTTATCAGACTGGTCTCATGGTCTCATTGACTCTGGCCCTCTGACCTCAGGGAACTTTTTTTTTTTCCTTCTTTTTTTCCACTGCTTTTTCAGACATGCTGAGGCCTGAAAACCCCCGAGTGAACCAGATGATTTAGATTTTGTTATGTCAGCATAAAAACAATAAAACCAATGCATACAGCATTCTCTCTTCCATATCGTCAGTTTTCATGGTCCATAGAGCACAAATGAAAAAAGGTAGGAAAGGTGTTTCTGCCAAGAATAGAGCTATAAGGAATGAAAAATGCAGTGCTCAGAGAAAGATATTTTTACTCTTGCCTTGAATGCACTGACTTTTTGTTTTAAAAACCAAAGATTTTGAACAAACATTAAATATTTAAAGTAATTTATGGTTAAAAAACCCCAAACCTTAATGCTATTGAAATAAGTTTTCACTATCAGCTTTGACCTGAAAATAAGCAGAGATTTTATAGCTCAAAAATCACTAATGGATTTCAGAAACCTTCCTTGCCTTTTATACCAGAATGATTTATAGTCTTCTATTGAATTATAACTAACATCACAAGGGATCTTTTTGTAAAATACTGTGGAAAATGACGTGATATTTCTCACACTTTTGTAGGTTTCTTCCTTTATAAATAGGAATAAGACATTAAGCAAATTTAATCTGTTTTTAAAGCAGATCCTATATTCTGCATGTTCTGTAAAGATAAATCCACTTCTGCTCACTCTGCCTGTTCTCAGATACAAACTGTAGTACAAAACTCCACACTTTGTTTGCAGTGTATCTGGAAGCAATTTCCTTTTTCAGAAAGCAGTGAGTGCATAATTGCATCATTGGAATTGAGCATGAAGTTCACAAATACTGCCTTAAATATTTACCTCTAACAGAATAAGAATTTGTAAAAATGCCGTGATTTTAACAACTGTACTCTCATAACATCTACACTGGCACAGATGTTTGTGCAGTGATCAAAGCTAAATTAATATACATTATGCCCAAAACACCCTGTTGCTGTTGTCATTTGAAAGAAACTCATCAGGCAGCATTAACATTCAAAATCTTTTTGAATGAGGAGAAAGGATAGAAAGACCACTAACTATTATTTGTTAATTTGTTGTCCAAAACAGTTAGGAATAAATATTGGTTTGTTATCTTCAAAGATTTCAAAAATTTAATGGAAGTTTCATTGTCATGGTTTTTTTTCTTTTGTTACCTGTCAAACAGCAGCATTAGCATTAGTTATTTCCTGTAATGATAGTCATCAAAATCAGTCTAGTGCTACAGACAGATTGGTGGGTTTTTTAACCCCAATAAATTCCCCTATCAGTTCTGTTGCTAGACCTAACAAATCTCTGAACATCCAAACTAGCCAATAATTTCAAGTATTTCTTTACAAAATAGCTATGTAAGATATTTACCAGCTATACATTAGCATAAAACACCACTGAGGTATTCTGCAGTGGGATTTGGATTTAGTATTCAGTACTTTTTTATTATAGTAAGTAAATTACCAGCAACACTAGACCATATGTGCTAGCTAAGAACAGCTGAGTTATTCTCTGTACTCGTCTGACCTTGGTCACTAGAAAATTGGAGTTTATTCAGGCAAACAGGATTGATGCCATATGTGGTTCATATCAAAGGTATAGAGGAGTGGTAAGATACTGATCAGAAGACTGTTTGTTTGTTAGCAAATCTGTCAGGTCTTGGAATAATTCTGGCAGTTTTATCTTGAAACACCTGTAGTCCCCTAAACAACATACTTGTGAAGATAAGCAGCATAACACTTAAGGAGCTACTTTCCTCCAACAATGGAGAAGTTAAAAAAAAATTAAAATATCTGGGTTGAAATATTACAGTAAAAGACACAGGAACTTTTCAGCCAAACTGGTTCTTCATCATGAAGAATTCACCTACATGCATAGATGAATTTATGTGTGTTTGATTAGTGATCTGTACAGAAAAGACAAGCAATAGCAAAATTATAAAATGTAGTTTTGAGTGTGTTTTTAACAGGGATACACTAAGTCCCTACCCAACTTTTCAGAAGTTGATGGGGAAAATTGCAGTACCGACAAAATCGTATAACGTGTCAAAAGTTAGAGTAAGGTATATTTTGTGGTTTGAACCCAGCTGGTTGCCAATTGCCAGGTGGCCAACTGTTTACTTCCCCCCCTCCCCCCAGTGAAATAGGGGAGACACAAAAGAAAAAATTCGTAGGTTGAATAAAAAAAAATTTACTAATAGTAACAAAACCAACAGTAACAATACTAAGTCCAAAATGGGTAAAATTGCAGCAGTGGCTTACCGAGCAGCAATCGATACAGAGCCCATCCTCACCACCGAATCTGACTGCACCAGAAAATCCTGCCATGCTGACCCAGAAACCAAAACGGGGCATGAGAGAGCAGGTGTCTGCCTATATACTGAGCGTGACGTGACATGATATGGAATTCTCCAATGATCGATCCGGACCCAGCCCTCTAGTTGTGCTCCCTCTCAGCCCAAGGAAAGTTAACTCTATCTTGGCCGAAACCAGGACAGTCTAGTTCATGTGTTTATTTGCATACTGCATTTTGGACATCTGTACTAGGTAAGTACAGACAGTGTAAACACAGCTGGTAATGTAGTTTAACAAAGGAAGGGAGATAGTATAGCTTCTGAAGATAAGGAAGTTCTACAAAGGCTCTGTTTTATTTATAATTTGGAACAGCCAGAACAGCAAGGGTATGACAGAACAGAGAGGAAAGGATTCTCTTTCCAGAATTATTAACTGCTGTATTCCTGTTTTGTCAGAGGGAAGTGCTCAGAATTAGTGGGAATAAAGTAATAAAGAATTTCCAAGGAAAGAAAAAGGAAGCAAAAATTCATCACCAGTTAATCAGTTTGCCCATTCAGTGACTTGTATCGGTCATGTTAGTGTTTTCTGTTAAATAATACATCAAAATATAGCCAAAGACTATTCTAAGATTTCTCAGGTTAATTCTGTGTCAACTGCTTATTTTATTATTGCTTATTACAAAGGTCTTAATAGATAACTGAGCTGTGCAGAACTATTCTAAAAAAAAAAAAAAAAAAAAAAAAAAAAAGAAGAAAAAGACCATTTTGAGTAGCATTATTGTGTGTGGTCTTCTGAAACAACTGAATTCAAAATTCCAGTACTTTATATATTTTTGCAGAGGAAAAGCAAAAGAAAAACCAATGAAAAATTCATTCATTGTATTTCACTACCCTCTATCAACTGCAGAAACTTGTGTTGTTCCAAATCTACCTACAAAAACATACATTTTGCAGTTTCAGTAGCACCTTGGTTACTGTATCATCTTCAGGAATAGGTTAGATTGAACTTTAAATTGCAAAAGTTGTTTTAATTTGAGCGCATTTGACATTGGCTATGAGAACAGATACTTATTTCTGTGACAACAATAAAGTGGGCTATCAGTGTTTGTCATATGGCATGGCCTGACTGTTGCAGTCTGAAAATTATGCATGTTCTATTCCTGTTAGTTGCCCTGAATTTTTGGAAAGATCAAGGTGAAAAGTACTGTAACTTATTTCTTCCCATTTACAGCATGACGCAAATATAAGTCCAACTGTAGTCTCATTAAATATCATCTTCAATGACAGAAATCAAATTTAAAATGATACTGACATTGAGCCATATCAGCCAGAACAAGGAAATAAGAAGTTAGGCTGGTATGACCTTCCGTCAGTCCTGACCTTTTGTTTTTTTGCTGCATGAGCAAGTATGGCAGGTACATATCGCACTTGAGAGATAATGTGAAACTTCAGTGATAAACTAAACATGGTGAGTTCAGAAATCATTTAAGTCTCTCAGATACACAGATCAAATTTCTACAAGTCCAACTTCCATTACAAAGCTAGTACACTGCTCTGATGTTTATTTACACAAATATTGTACAAATTAGAGGAAGAGAATATAAATGATAAGTAATTGCCTTACTTTCCTCAAAAGTTGAAAGTTTTTCAAAACCTATTAAATACTTGAGATAAAGAAAAAAATCTGATTTCTAGCTTCCAGAAAATCTTGGTATTTCAGCAATTGCAGACAGAATGAATTACAATGAAAAGTAGAGTAAGAAACAGTGAAATCAAGTTTCAAAAAAGCATTACATAATAATATATTAGGAACAATGTAGACAGAATGACGGAAAAAAAAGGAGAGCACAAAATTTCATATTAATTTCACTTGTCAGAAAAATGGAGGTAGTAATAAAATTCAAAACTTAACCATGGAAAATTTTTATTTTGCAAAAAATGATTTTTTTTTAGAGAATTCCTGAGATGACATAAATTTTTTCTGTGGTACATGCCATGTGACCTCCGGAGATGCTTTAATGATATTTTAAGATAACTAACTAAAAATTTCTAATTCCCACAGTAAAAGGCCTTTATTATTGACTAAAATATTAATTTACATTTCTGTATTTATAGTTACACACGGTAAAATCAATTACACTTTATTATCTATGAATTTTGGGGGCTGCACAGAATTTTATATCAACAATTAAATGCTTCAGACATGGCTTGAAATAATTACTCTGGGGCATGTGACATCTGAGCTCTGAAATACAGTCAAGACAAGGAACAGATATTTGACATTATATACTGACATGCTCTAGTGGAAGTCCATGTGCTATCACAAAAATATTGAATGGGCTGGTATGTGATATCATAACTCCTAGAAAATTTATTATGTTAATGATTGTATGGCATTATCAGAATTGCTAAGGATTTTAGACATTTTCTCAGTGGAACTGATGGGTGTAGCTGTGCGTCATATTGCAGATTCTGCATTTTCCCTGTCAAGCTGTTAGTAAGTTGACCAGTTGGACAGCAAAGAGTAATTCTGTTATTCATCCAGTAAAAAGCTAATGGGAAACACATTTCTGATGAAGTTTGAACATTCATTAAGTTACATTTAGCTAAATTTATATTAATGTCTTTGCTAACCTGATTACAAAACAAGTCAACCTTTTCTGGATGCTGACACGTTATTCTGCTGAGCAGTTTCAAATAACAACTGGGAATACAGTGTTTGACTTTATTCCCTATTTTGTTATTTTAATTTAACTATTTGTAAAAAGTCAGAAAATTCCTTTCTACAGAATTTTATGGAAACTAATTTATGAACAATTATTTTAGAAACCGTCGATGAATAATAACTTAATACGTAGAAAACTACTATAATAGAAGTTAATATTATTACTTTTGACTGACTTCATATTCTGCTGTTCATATGTATCACATATGAAAACAATGGCAACAAAAATAAGCACAGACAACTAATAAAATTTATTCTACATTGTATACTGTGCCACATTTCTCTAGTTTCCGTGTTGTTTGACAAAACTAAACAGTTACACTGATAGTGCTTGTGATTGTATTTTGGCACATGTTACTGATGCCACTGTCAATGTGTTATTGTGGTTATATTGTTTCAGGCGACCCTTCACTTCTCACAGATAGGATTGCAGAGATCACCTATGAGTCTGAAAGCTATTATGTTGGGAAATGTAACAGCACTGCAAATCTGATTTCTCTGCATATTCCAAGAAGAAAAGCAGCCAAAGCAGTGACAGTACAAGCAGGTTCCAACATGACAAAGAAGATGAAACTTTTTGAGGAAGTAAGGGAATAGTCTCATCTCTATTCTGAATATTGGTTATCTACTGAGGTTGCTTAAAATGGCACCAATTAACATCATAAGTTTTTCTAATGATGACCTGGGTCAGCAGTTGGACTGATACACTACTAGTTCATTTTACAATAAACTGCTACAGATAAGTGATAAACATTATCTGTCAGCAATACAATTAAGAAAGAAAAATAACCTTCTTTAAGGTGCATAGCTCCATAAACATCTTTTAACTTCAGTCATAAAACATCTTAGTAGTGCGCATCAACACTATGCATTCAGTGTCATTTCTCAAATGAGGACAAGTACTATAATCTTATTAATTTGCATTTATATTCTTATAATTTGATTCTGGTTTATGTTTATCTGATAAAGCTGCATTGAACCTTCCAGGAAGGTACCAATTTACTGAAGATCTCTGGGAAGACTATTTTCATGTTTATCGTGACAGATGTGATAACATCTGTCGATTAGCACACTCTGTCCTTTCAGATCATGGCAGTATTTGCTGTAATTCTAGGATTTTTTTTTCTAGCAAACGTATTCTATAGCTGACTTTATCCTACAAGAACTGGTAATAACCAGATATTATGATATCCCTGACAGGTTTTTGCTTTTAATTCCAAAGATCTGACTCAGAAATTATTAAATCTAAAGAAAAAGCAAACAAAAAAATATATATACAAGCCATAGTCCCACAATCATAGCATTTTCTTTGCATTATAATTAGTCTCCATTTGATTTTTTCATTTTGAGTAAAATGCAAGGATAAAGAAAAAAAGAAATTAAAAAAATCCCAGTAATTTGTTAATTTGCTCTTCTTACTCAAGGGTTCCATAATCATACATCATGATTCTTCTGTTTTTCCCTGCTATTAACTACTATTCTAATGGGATTTGTATTTACCTCACTATTAGGCTCAGAAAAAAAATAACTTGAGCATTCTATAAGCCATACCCTTAAAACAATTTGTCTAGCCTGAATTAAAGAGGGCTAAAAATTTGAAATGCCTCATCTTCCATCCCAGGAGGAATATTGTTGACACTGAAGTTGGTAAGGGGAGAACCAACTTGTTATGTGTTATTGATGCAATCACTGCCCCCTTCCTGAATGCTCTTTTGTAGATTTCTTCCAAGCAAGGCTCATGTAAGATTTTAATTCCAATTAACATAGAACACACAAGCAAAATAAAATAATGGAGCCTGGTTTCTGTTCTGTGAGAGGATGGCACATACACCACTCTCACGGAACTGTTGAGGTTGGAAGGAACCTCTGAAGATCATCAAACCCAAAATCCTGCTCCAAGTGAAGTCTAGTAGGGCAGGTTACCTAGGACATTGTCCAGGGTTTGAATATTTCCAAGGATAGAGACTCCACAGTCCCTCTGGGCAACCTGTTCCAGAGCTTGACCCTCACGGTAAAAACACAGGTTTTTTTCTATGTTTAAATGGAATTTCTCATATTTCAATTTGTGCCCACTGCCTTTTCTTCTTCACTGGATACCACCTGATACTACGATCAGGTATTTATAAACATCAACCAATGCCACCCACCCACAACCTTTCTTTCATTCTGGACAAACCCAGCTCTCTCAGCCTCTATTAGAATGACAGATGCTTCAATCCTTTAATGCACTGTGTTGTCTTTTGTTAGACTTCCTTCAGTACAACACTGTCTCTCTTGTACTAGAGAGCCCAGAGCTGGATGCAGCACTCCAGATGTGTCTCACGTGCTAAATAGAGGGGAAAGATCACCTTCCTTGACATGCTGGAAATGTTCTGCCTAATGCAGCCTAGTTGGTCAACCTTCCAACCAGTACTAGTACATGGGGTTATGCCTTTCCAGGTGCAGAATTTTGTCATTTTCTTTTGTTGACTTGCATGAGGTTCCTTTCTGCCCATTTCACCAACATTGATCTCTCCTCTAAAGTCTAGTAAAGGCATTATAGGAAAAATCTCTTTATACTAATTATCATAATGCTTTGGAGACAAAGTGGATTTCTGCTACACTGAAGAGACATCTTGTTTATATACCCATTTTGCCTACATCTTCAAGTACAAAAAATAAACATTTATCTCCATTTACCTTTGTCACTGTACTGTTTTTCTTGATAGGTATAATGACTTGGTTTGAAACTCTATTCCTTCTTATTTTAATTCCACCTTCTCTACTGTTTACAGATGTTGGAATGTTAACATTTTGAGAAGACAGAACAGTATCCCCGCTGCTCCCAGCATATGAGTAAAAATCAATCGTTAAAAAATTTTCTTTTGTTCTGTAGAAAATTTACTAAACTCAGTCTTAGGAAGCTCAGTTTCTTTGTTCAAAACTAAGTTTTCATAATTTTGTTTGATCTTTCTCTAGAATTTTCCTTAGCTCTCTTCTTATTAACTAGGAAAAAAAATGGTTTATGTCAATATTCCATTCTTGAGTGCTTATCTTAAAAACTTTACTGAGAATTCATTAAAACTTGCCCACTATGCCTTAACAATCTGAATCTGATTTTGTGACCTTTATGTCTCACTTTAAAAATTTCAATCTGTTTTAAATCACTAGCTTAGTTGGGGTTTTTTTCCATTTGCTTGCACCAAAATGGTCCGTGTTCACCTCAATAGTTTTGACCCTCAAGTATAGTATGATTAATGCTTAAGAAGAGATGTGTTAAGCGTTTTCTTTGACCAGCTTATTTTTCCACTTTGGGTTTTTTTTTTCTTTGAGTCTTTTTTGATATGTGTGAATTTACGTCAGACTGGAAGCTGACAAGAGGTTTATGTCAATCTTGTTTTCTCCCCCTTTAAACAGGCTTTATCTAAGCAATACCAAACACCATAGCTGCAGTGCAGTACCTTTTCTTCTAGATTGCAGGGCAACCCATCTACTTGAAATATCAAATGATGGAGAAGGGACTAATACAAGCATCTGCATAAATTTAGTTGTCTTTGGGACCAACTTTTTGATCTCCTTGAAGACAATAATTAAGCTATTTCTTACTGACTACACAGATATCCTAGACCAATTTACATGTTATAAATTAGTCTGCTTCCTTGTTTTTATCATTAATTAATACAAATATGCAGTGCTGAGAAAGACATAAGAAAGCTAGTAAATCACACTCATCAATGGATATAAAATACACTAGCTCATCGAAACCCTCTTATTTTTTTTTAAATGTTGTTTAAATATCCTGCAAGCTATAACTGATTTTTTATCTAGTTCTCCCAATTCTAATAATCACTCAGAAATTGATACTAAATAAATTAATTTATACTTATTGATTTATTTATTTATTAATTTATATTTGGTTTTGAAATCTTGGGACCTTCATTTTCTGAGGGAAAATTAGAATTTCAGACATTTAAAGGAAATTTTTTCCCTTTATCATCTAAAACAAATGGAAGGCCTACATGATATGTATTTGAAACACTAATTGTGTAAATATGCTGCACCCTTTATATAAAATTGGTATAGATATTGATGTTTCAAAAAAGAAATTTCTATAGGTACTCAATATTTGTGAGGAGCTTTATGTGGAGGATAATATTATTTTCTAACTGCAGAATATCAAAAACATACAAACTGGACAAAGATCCTTAAAAGAACTCCAGCCTGAGCTGGCTAGTTTAGAATGGATTGTAAACAAATAAATGTCAGTGAGAAATAAAAGATACATTTTTTGTGAACACTCAAACATAAATATTATGGACCCTCTGACATGATACTCACACAGGCAAAATTTCTTCTAATCTTTCTGAATTATATTAGGATGCTTGATTGAATGGCATCGACTATAATTCTATTTTCTAAATGTTTCACAAATTCATTAAAACACTTATTCAATAAAGGAAATAATTGGTATTAGCAAATCACGTCCATATAGCCAGCCTTCAATTCTTGACTCTGTGGTGTAAACTGGCTAAAACATTGTACTGGATTGATAAAACAGCTCTCCTTTGCTCATAGAATCATAAAATGGTTTGGGTTGGAAGGGACTTTCTAAGAACACATAGTTCAACCTCCCTGCCAGGGGCAGGGACGTCTTTCACTAGATTAGGTTGCTCAAAACCCCATCCAACTTGACCTTGAACACTTCCAATGATGGGGCATTTACAGCTTCTCTGGGAAACCTGTTACACTGTCTCATCACCATCATCATAAAAAATTTTGTTTCTTGTGTCCAATATAAAAAGGCCCTGGTAAAATCTCTCTCTCTTTTTCTTATAAGCTCCCTTTAAGTATTGAAAGACTGCACTAAGGTCTCCCTGGAGCCTCCTAATCTCCAAGCTAAACAACCCCTACTCTCTGTCTTTCTTAAGAGGAAATGTATTCCAGCCTTCTGATCATTTTTGTGGCCTTCACCTGAACCCACTCTAAAAGGTCTATGTCTTTCTTGTACTATGCCTGAAAAAATATCACCAGAAACAAGACATAGAGTCAGGCACCCAGAGACTGAAAGAATTTGGAAGAAGTCTTAGAACTCCTACAAAATAATTGTGTTTATGGAAACACAAGTTTGTGAACATTTTTTACGCATGGATATCCTCTTCCAAGCAATATAAGAAATTGTGTTCTCTTGGCAATCACAGATAATACTACACTGAAGTAGTAGAATCTATCTTCCTAGGTATGTCTAGATTTGGAAGAAGGCATTTTTTCTTAAAGAATCAGCTACCACATTTTCTCTTGAAGCATACTTAGTGTTCATGACCCCAAATGAAGAACATATTCAAAATTATTAAGTTGAAGCCTTCTGCTTGGATAGCACTCAACAGAATCTTTTTTTTTTTTTTCCTGAAAAGTTTTTCAATTATCTCATGTTCTCAGAGAAAAATCAACCTGGTCAACTTTTCTGTTCAAAAAAAGCTGAACTGAAAAACATACTAGCCTTCTAAGATGTCCAACTATTATTTTTAATTTTTGTTTGGTTTGAAAGGTGAGATGTAGCTCAAGAATTATTTTTTAAAATAAATTTAATCTTAATTTTTTAAGCTAAGGTTAAAAAAAGAAAAAAAGAAAAAAAAAAAAAAAAAAGGATGCTATATGCTATGAAACTGTGTCTGTGAAATGTTCCAATTAACCTGAACGGAGTATTTTGTATGGCTTGCATTTTCTCCTGAATAGTCTATCCATAACAATTAAGATTTTGCCTCTGTCAGAAATCCAGGGTGAGAAAACTATTTTGGTATATAAAATATTACTTCAGGGCAAGAAAATCAGACTAAAATGTCAGTCAGTATGCTGTTGTCATACAGTCCCTGAATTTTTTCTAATGATTGAGGACAGAACCTTTTTGTTTTCTTTAAAATATTACTTATTTTCAGAAAATGAGTTACCATGAAACAAAAATCTTCCTTTTCCCTTTCTTTATACCTCCCTGTCAACACTGCACTTTAAAGCCTCTAGTGAGATTCATGTAAAGGGGTCCTTGACATTCACAACCACTGTTTCTTCTCATCAAAGAAGAGGTAAACTTTAGAAACAGTTTTTAATAGAGCATAAAAACATAGCCAAATTAATTGAATATGAAGATGATATTTAACCATTTTTTTTTATGGCTGCATTCTTTCCTTCGCTGCAATACCCTACCAGTTCAAATCCCTAAATCAGTCAATTGTTAGTCCTTAGGAACAGTATATCTCTCCATATATCTTTATATACAGATATAGATACATCCCTCGCTCTGTGTTTATATGTGTGTGTATATATACATATGCATGTATCTCTGTGTTTTTATTTTTATAATGTGTTCCTTGAAGATCCTAGATTAAAAACCGAATTTAAGTAGACTAAATAATTAGGCTTGACAGATATAACCCTTTCTATCTAGCAGCTTCTCTTGAGCTTCATATATTTTCTGGAAGAGATAAGAAAAGATTTAGGCATTTTGGTTCTAGAAGAGCATCATAAAACTTGCAGTAGAAGATATTGCAGCCTTGCAATACAGCTCTTAAGATTTGTTGGATAGTAACTTCAATGAATCTGTACAATATTGGGACTTACATTCAGTGATTCTCAGAAATATGCAGTGCCTGCTACATCCAACTAGCCAAATCACCTTCTTTGAGTCTGTTTACATTTCTGCTATTTCTTCTCAAAGGTATCCAAAAATTAGTATCTCCTTATATATATCTGCAATGATCTGCAAGAGGGTGATCATCTGGGAAGGTTGAAACTATCTCCTTTGAAAACTCTTTGGAAGTAAACTATTCATTATCCTTTCAAATAAACAACTGTGGCTAGAAAGCTAGAGGTCATCCCAATAGGTCAAGATAAAATCTGCTCTGAGAAAAAATACTGACATAGCACAATTTTTTGTTCAGGTAAAGGAAGAGAAATAGTACTTTTTTCTTTATTTTAATTAAATATGATGAGGTAAGAGGTGGAAAGGGAGAACCAGAAAGAAATATGGTAAGCCTTCACAGCAGCAAGCACTCATGATCGATTTACTGCCCTTAGAATAAAGAGGGATCTGTATGAGAGACCTGCTCCCCACACCTGATGGAAGAAAATTGATTAAAAGTCTACACTCTGTGTGTGTGTATATATATATTTACATATATATTGGGGGATATTTCTGACAAAAAAGCCAAACAAACAAACAACATGTTAAAGGCACGCATTCCTGGACATAACTATTCCTTCTGACAAAAGTTTAGCTGCAACAAATCTTTCCATGAAGGCTTTTGCTTTTGACAAATTGTCATTGTTTGACAAAATGATCTGCAATGCCAAAGCCTCATTTCTTATTTCATTCCTAGGTTTCAGACCAAAGGACTAGTTTCATCTCATATTGTGCTAGGTGTATAAAAGTCAGGCATCTACACTAAATCGGGTATTGAGGTTCTTTATATTGTCAATAGAGAGAGACAGGAACTACATCCATGAACGTAATTAATTCTCCCTGTATTTAGCATTGGTCTTTGTACCCTTTGTGCCTTTAGTCTCTTCTAATTTTTCTCTTTCTCCATTAATTATAAAAGAAACATGAATATCTGGTTTCAATCAGATGCAGAACTTTTGGATTGCTACACTAAGCTGAGATGGGATTAATGTAATTTTGTGCCATCAGGGACTCTACATTTTGTGGGATTTTGAAACTTAGAAAGGTGCAACAGGTGACAGGGCTTTAACTTTGACATTTCTTACATTCCCGATGAAGCTTAAGTGCCTGTGTCAATGCTTATAAATAATGTATAAATATTCAGAAAATGTCATAAAATTAGTTTCGTTATAAAAATAAGGATAAACAGGTGAAGCTGTCACTTGTGCATTCAATTTGGGCCTTACTCTAACAAAAAAGAAATTCTCTTTGCTTACACCACTGTGCTCATAAACATCTTTCTAGTTGCCTGCCACTCTCAGTGTAAAATATCATAATCAGTATTTTTGTCAGACTTTTTGAGACAGTTTGAATATGATAGAAAAGCAGAGAGACATCAAGACAGAACCAAAACTCTAATGTTGAGATACAAAGAATTTCAATAGAGCCATTTCATTTAAGACCAGATGAGGTAAGAACCTACAACCTTGTACCTGTATTACTAGAATTCTGATTATTAATAAATGTCAAATGACTTTATACTATTCTAAGACTGTCATTCTCAGAATAATTATTGTTATTAAGTAAATAATTTTCTTCACCATACTCACTTTGGAGGTTTCCACATCACAGTAGAGGGGAGTGTGTGAGAAAGAGAAGCAGTAACTATTGCTGTTCTCTGAAGAGAGAATCTCTTATTACACTTATTATTGCTGTGCTACTTTGTTGCTTGTAATAGTAGCTGTTAGCAGAAAAGAGTATCTAAATATTCTTTATTTGTTCTTAACAAAAACGTATATATGGTAGACATTTAATGATTACCTGAAAATGAGCAGACACCTACTGTAGTGTCACCTTGAGTAGCTAAGAAAGGGTGTTATAGCAAGAAATAATCTGGGCATGTCTGTTAGTACCAAGATTTGTGGAGTAATAGATGAAAGAAAAAAGAAGGCAGTTCAGTGATTTGATAGAACAAATAGTCAAGAAGATGTACTTTAAACAGTTTCCAAGGTAACTGGCTCTGAGGCTGGAATCTATAAATATAGGTACAAACAGGTTTCCAACTCTGAGACAGAAGACAATCAATGCAAAATAAATAATTAAAAGAGGACAGTTGGAATGAAAGACCATGAAAAATAATGCTTAATGAAAAATATTAATAGAAGAATTGTATTCAAAATAATTACTGCATATTAGTGGTTTCAGAAAAAAAAATACTTTCACTTTCATTGCATGCATTGGGGTAATAGATAAGAAATATATGGTTTCACATTAAAAACTACTTTTTCACAAATACATCTCTTATTTATTAACATAGCATTTGCAAATATTTATTGCTTCATTTTTGTCCTGGTTAAGTATCAGTAAACTGAGACGAAATATTTCTGTTAAATTTCAGATTTTCTTAAACATAGTAATAATTGGTACCCAATAGACTTAGACTAGAAGATGACTGGATACTAGTGTAGGCTTTTATATATAGAACATTTGAATATTTAGCATAGCAATTGTTATCAAACACATCCAAACAACAATGTTTCTCTCAAATAGCCAGTGTCTAAATAACACTGATAGTGTATTTTGTTTAAAAAAACAACATTGCTTTTTAACATTTTTAAATTACAATCAGAAAAGTGATATTTCTATTAATTTATTTTGAGGGGATAACAAGTCATTCTGAAGAATTGAAATATGTGTCTCATATACGACTGTATTTTAGAAACTTCTATATTTACAAAAAGATCTGCCTCATTTAAAGTCTTAATTCTTTCCTATCGCTTTATTTGTTCAAGAACCCTAATATTAAAGCACAACTTTTGTATATAATATTCATACAGGAATATATAGATACAACTCTCAGAAAGGTTTTTACCCAGTCTGGGTGGTCCTAGCCTGAATGACATAAGAAGACAGACACCTTCAAAGATGAATGGCTAAATGTTTAGTCATAAACTAACATGTCAGACAAATACATCAGACCCTATCCTCTGCAGGCCGAATGCAGATAAATAAGTAACTGTCACATGCATGCAGTTTATCCTCTGCAGCATGTGGATTAACACCCGATACTAGCTAGTCAGGTGTAGTAAGGACGTACATTACTAGAGAATTCTGAATAAACCATACAAAGCCTATGCAGCACATACTGTCAGTATTCAGGCACTATTCACGACAATGTAAAAATCCACTAATACAAGTTTGGGCTTTGAAACTTTTTTTATAATATTCCAATAACTCAAACACAGCCAAGTCTGGTGAAGGCTAATGGAGCTCCATCCAGCATCTACTTGGAGCAGAAGAGACCACAAAACTCCATCTCTTCTCTTCAGAAGAAGAGAAGGCTCCAGGGAGACCTTAGTGAAGCTTTTCAGTACTTAAAGGGGGCTTATAAGAAAAATAGAGAAAGGCTTTTTACCAGGTCCTGTAGTAACAGGACAAGAAACAACAGTTTTAAACTGAAAGAGGGTAGATTTATAGTGGATACAGGGAAAAAAATTTTTACAATGAAGATGATGAGACAGTGTAACAGGTTTCCCAGAGAAGCTGTGGATACCCCATCATTGGAAGTGTTCAAGGTCAGGTTGGATGGGGTTTTGAGCAACCTCATCCAGTGAAAGATGTCCCTGCCCCTGGCAGGGAGGTTGAACTAGATGTTCTTAGAAGGTCCCTTCCAACCTGAACCATTCCATGATTCTATGAAACTCCTATGTGTGGCATGTTACAGGTATTAAAATGTGGTACTTGCATGTTAATTTGGATTACATACATCAGTAGGGTCCCCCTATATGGATAAATACATGCAGTTTATTCTATAAGATACCACAAAGAGACTTGAATCATTCTGAAAGAGGCAGAGACTTTATATAGAGTGCAAGAGAACTGTTTCTGTGTCCCAGTCTCTGACATGTAGGAGATGAGCTAGGTTTCTACAATCATGTATATCTTATTAGGGCTTAATGTTATCTTTCAAGAACACACCTTAATTTCTATAGTAATAGATATACCAAACTATCAGTCTGCATGTACTTTCTAATTATTTATGTACTGTCAATATTACTACTATACCCATTCTTATCTGTAGCCAAAAGGAGGCTGTAGCTGTCACATATGGTGACACCAGTTCCTGGCACAAAGCTCTAATATAACAGAGAATGGATTTCAAAATTGGATAAAAAGTAATAAAAATGTGACTATGCAGAGATCCTATATACTCAAAGACTTGTAGTTTACTAGGACATTTTAGTTTGAAAGTAGTATTATATTTGCAATGGACTGAAAAACATTGTCAAAGAAAGAATAAAATTGTCTACAAGAGGAGTGTTTAAAGCAAAATTATATGACTTTGTAAGTAAATTGGATGTGTAGGTGTGTGCACATCCAATTCATATATATACATATATGCACACACACACTCTGTTTAGGTTATATAATATTGCTCTAAGTGCAAGAGATTAAGTGAATAGCATAGTTTATTATGGTGGGTTTGTATGTGTGGTGGGTTTTTTGATAGCGTGGGAGGGGGCTACAGTGGTGGCCCTCTGTGAGAAGCTTCTCAAAGCTTCCCTGGCTCCGAGTTGAACCCACCTCTGTCCAAGGCCAAGCCAACTGTGACCATGCCTCTGTGATAACATATTTAAGAAGGGAAACCTGTGAGGAGGATTTGGAGTTGTGAGGGAGACACCTACGCAAACACTGAGGTCAGTGGAAGAAAGGAGGAAGTGGGGGAGGTGCATCAGAGCAGAGATTCCATGCAGCAGTTGGTGAGAGGGCAGGCTGTGCCCCTGCAGCCCATTGAGATAACCAGTGGAGCAGATGCCCACTTGCAGCCTGTGGAGGACCCCATGCCGGAGAAGGTGGCTGCACCCAAAGAAGGCTGGGACTCTGTGGGAAGCCCCTGCTGTTGTAGTTTGGTGCTGGGAGGACTGCAACACTTGGAAGGGACCCACGCTGGAGCAGCTCAAGAAGAGTTGCAACACATGGGAAGGACTCATGCCAGAGAAAGTTTGTGGAGGACTGTCTCACATGAGAGGGACCTTGTGCTGGAGCAGAGGAAGAGTGCAAGGAGTCCTTCCCTTAGGAGGAAGGAGCAGTGGGACTGACTGTAACCCCATCCCCTGCCCTGTCCCATGCTGCTGCTGTGGGGAAGGAGGTAGAGAAATCAGGAGAAGAGCTGAGCCTGGGAAGAAAGGAGGGTTGGGGAGAAGGTGTTTTTAGGATGTGGTAGTACTTCTCACTATCCTACTCTGTTTGTTAAGTGTTGTTGTTGTTAGTGTTTGAATTAAATTGAAGTTCTTTTTCTTTTCCTAATGAGTCTGTCTTTTATCTATGACCATAATGGGTGAGTCATCCCTCTCTGTCCTTATCTCAATTCCTGAGCTTTTTGTTGTATTTTTCTCCTTCTTATTCCTGAGGGGGAAGGAGTGAGCGAGCAGCTGCTGGTACTTAGTTTTCCTCTAGGCTGAAACTATGACATTGATATAGGTTGTCAATCCAGAAGACTACATTTCATCTGGACTAATAATTCATCAAATAAATATTCCACTACATTATGAATAATATTATTATTGACCCTTTATTAAAAAAATATGCCTTTCCAAAGACTGTATTAGACTTTCCCTTATGATTTGCCTGAAATAAATCTTGTTGGTTATGGGCCAATACCTACTTCAGCCCCAGTACTTTTGATTTTACAGCAAAAGGATATTTCCCAAAGGTAGTAAAAAGACAAATGAAAAGCAACCAGTTAAATTGTCATGTAAATACAAGCAATTTTGAGCCAAAACATATTTGACAAAATTCCCAAAATGATAGATGCAGAGCTGACTCAAAAGACTCAAATTATTAAGAATTTTGTGTATGTGTGTGTTATCAGCGTGAACATAATGTGTGCATGCATGTTTATGAAACTAAAAGGAACTTGAAATATTCTTGTTTGTTGGTCATTTAAAGATTTGAATTTTTGAGAGTGACAGTTCTCTACATTTTTCTGCTGTATTTAGCAGAATTTAGGGGAAAGAAGAAGAGGAAAGGAAAAGAAGAAATCAGTTCTAAAATCTGAATCTGCTTCTGGAGACTTCTGATTTTACACCAAATGCTGTTGTTAACTGCAGTTGCAAGCAATGACACAATTCAGTTCAGATAAACTCTATGATTAATAAATTACTAGGAAAATGCAGGTTGTGGAAGAAAAGCAAATGAAACCTGTGTTTTTGCCTAGATCTAGTATCCAAAGAATAAGATTGATTCTCTCTTCTGTGTCCTGAAAAATATCAGACCTGAAGGCAGTTTAGCCAGCTCAGGCCAAAGATATGAGTTACAGCATCCCAGGATATTTGTTCCAACAACAGGATAAACTTTGCTTCATAAAACCAAATCTGACCCTTTAAAGAGTCATGGCATAAGACTGACTGTAGCATCAAAGTACTTCACAAACTGCTGGAATCTGGCTGCCTGAACTCCTGCTTGGGTATGAGGTACTGCAGCAGTGAAGGTCAGTGAAAGGGTGTTAGATAATAATAAGGGCAATGATCTATGGAGAAATGAATGCTGAATCAGAAGAAATGGTGCAGTATTACTTTGAAAATTCTCCTGCAAGTTAATCTGTATTTTATGTTCACAAACAAAAATTAAGATTGTGTATTTGAGTGTATCATAAAATTATTCAAATGAGCTGAGACATTTCTCAACTCAAAAAGCTGAAACTTATCTGTTTTATGCCAATGTCACCTAGGAGTATTTCAGATTTTTGTTAAAGATAAATTTAACATGGGTTCATTACATAAAAGTTTATTACATAATTTTATGTCTCTATTTTCTGTTTGTCTTGGGTAACAGGTTTTTTGCTTTGTTATTATTGTTAAGATGCATTTTAAACTTTCAGGGTATACCTGTTCAAAGTCAAGGTGGAGGAGTGGAACTTCCCATTGTTGTAGGAGTAAAGACACAATGGACAAAATTGTAGGAGTAAATGGGGGGGAAGGGAAGGGAAGGGAAGGGAAGGGAAGGGAAGGGAAGGGAAGGGAAGGGAAGGGAAGGGAAGGGAAGGGAAGGGAAGGGAAGGGAAGGGAAGGGAAGGGAAGGGAAGGGAAGGGAAGGGAAGGGAAGGGAAGGGAAGGGAAGGGAAGGGAAGGGAAGGGAAGGGAAGGGAAGGGAAGGGAAGGGAAGGGAAGGGAAGGGAAGGGAAGGGAAGGGAAGGGAAGGGAAGGGAAGGGAAGGGAAGGGAAGGGAAGGGAAGGGAAGGGAAGGGAAGGGAAGGGAAGGGAAGGGAAGGGAAGGGAAGGGAAGGGAAGGGAAGGGAAGGGAAGGGAAGGGAAGGGAAGGGAAGGGAAGGGAAGGGAAGGGAAGGGAAGGGAAGGGAAGGGAAGGGAAGGGAAGGGAAGGGAAGGGTCAAATAAGCAACTCATTGATTATTCAACAATATACTTTCATGAGAATTTCTTACACATACATCTATGTTTAAAAATCTTGAAGCACAGTAGGCAACACATTTGTAACCTCAGGATGGTCTAAGCATGGAGGTAACAGTTTGCAGAAAGTGCAGGAGCCCAAGATTTTTGGTGCCTGAGTGTCTAATACTTACAGAAGCACTCGAATATTCAGACATTTTCATAGGTCGAAATTGTATAATGTGCATAGCTCTTCCTAATATGTTTATAAGGGAATGATATACACATACTGTAATATACAGGATGTATTTATCTCATTATTAATGGCTGCTTACTGAAATCAACGTAACAAGGGTATTTCTTCTGTATGAAGAAAACTGTTTTGTTATGATAAATGCAATTAGAAGATTGGCAAGTGTTTGCATGTAGTAGGAAAAACAAACAGAAAATCATAGTTTAGGCTGGATCATTTCCATTCTAGGACAAGGAATCTAGCATTGAAAATAAACATATATTATTTATTGTTATAATAACTAATTGTCTTAATGTTTAAAGGGGACAGACAACCATTTGAAACCTGGTATGGAAAGCCTACAACCTACAACAAAGTCTTAGAAGTCTTGCTCTGACATTCATCAGGAAGAACAGAGTAGACTAATTCATATGTGATCCTTTTTAAAATGCTTAATTCTTACAATTGACAGCATCATATTTCTATCATAATTTGCATACTCTTGTGTAAGCCTAGAGAGCTTAATTCCATAATGTTGCTGCTACTACCTTTCCCCTGCTAGCAGAAATAACATGTCAAGGAAAATCTGATACCCAGCAGGAAAAGATTAATTAAAAACATCAGAAAATGTCAGAGGGAAATAAATTGAGTGCATAAATGGGTGTGTTTGTGGGGTTTTTATTATTATTGACTGCCTCCCTCTCTATTCTGCCCTCTTTCTCAGTCTCTAAGATTTAAAAAGGAAATACGGATTAAATATACCAATTTAATCAGCTTTCAGTTTTCATTCTTTTAACCATGAACTTAATGCAGTGCACGGAAATGAATTTTAAAAGTTTCTTCAAGCAAGGGGTTTTGCCACTGTATGGCCTGAATCTGGCAAAACTAACTGATGGATCTTTGATATAGTATTTTTATCATTGCACAACCTGTGAAAGATGCCACACTTAGAACCTACAAAATAACACCCTTTTGTTTTTCAGAGAAAACATGTATAACATAATTTCAAACTTCTGAGGACTTCACCATCCACACTTTTCATTCTGAAACAGTCTTAAAAAGGAAGTAAACAATCTGAAGCTCTGTTTTATTTTGATACTAGCTCCTTTATAAAGAATGCTGTGAGACTCACATAGTTCTGATTGTTGCATCAGCTCTTGCATGGTGAAATCAGGACCGTTGTCCAGAGCATCCTGAGGATTTTCCTGCTTACTTCTATCTATAGCTATAAGACAATAACCCTCCTACTAGTCCTGATTAGGTGGTTGGGAGGGGGGGGCAGAAGGAAAGAGAGAGAAGAAATACACTTGCAATGCTAAATACAGGCAGCTGTCAAAAAGTCTGTAAAAGCCATTGCAATTTGTCTGAAATACAGGGACAACCAATGATAACGTACATAATCAAAGTAAATGAACCCCACAACAATGGGAAAACAAAGCTCATGTATTAAAAACAAAACAACTATTCACAATTAATTTGGGGAGAGAGAAACTTTATCTAATCAGATATCAATTAGCTAATGATAAGTCAAACACTGCAGACAGAAGGCTTTGTGATCAAGAATTCATCCCATATTGTGAATAGCAGCTCTAGTGGCAGGAGCAGCATGAGAGCAAGAAAGCTTCAGAGAGAAGACATGCTCTGCAGGCTACCCATTTTCCAGCTTCCTTCTGTCAGACTCTGCCAGACTGCTTTAATAGCATGAGATACAGAGTGTGGAGAGATAATAAGCTGAAAGTGAGCAATTTTCTAAGGGAAAAAATGAGATGGGGGTGAGCACTTAACAACTGCCAATCAGAATTAAATGATACTATGAGGATACTTACCTGACAGTTGATGAATGACAGTCTAACAGGTCTGTACAACTCTTCAATCTGCACTTTTGTATATACATGGCATTTAAAAAGAAAAAGGAAAAAAAAAAAAAAAGGAAAAAAAAAAGGGTTCCAAAATATAAAATTTGGAAGGTTCTTACTGAAGTCTCCCTTTCCTCTAAACACCTGTAGTATTTTATAGAATTATTTTAAGAGAATGATCGGTGGGGTTTGCAGACTCTCGTTCATGCTAAACTTACTACTTCAATTTAATAGGTTGCTAAAGAGCATCAAATGTTTTTATGTTGGGTTTGTTAGGTTTCTTTTTCCCAGTGAAACTGGGGAAAAAGTCTTGACTAGAGACAAATATCATACACTATCAACTTGGGAGTCAGGTAAATTCCAGGATCTCAGCAGCAATAAATGCCCTCATCCTCCCTCCTAAAATAACTTTTTAATCTCTGCTATAATTAGAGTAATTTCTGATGGCAATCAGAAAAAATTATTTTTTCTCTGTCACGGAATCCTGTACTATTTTTAATTTCCATAGTAATCCTCAAAGTTAGCCTATTGTGAGGAGGTAATGGATTTAGTGTGAAAGACCTTACACTGTACTGAGGAATTAAGAAATTTTGTGGAGACATAAGTGAGAAGACAAGCTATGATACCAGCATTTCAATTGTTTTGTGATAACATTTCTAGATTTGTTAAGATGGGTTTCTACTGTGGGAGGATTCCATTTTAACTGCCTAACCTAATTTTACAGTAGTTTGAAATAATATATCTCCATAAGTACATTCATGTGGTTTTTTTCCCCTTTCCTGTAATTTGCTCTTGTGATTTCTATTAAAGTGATGCAGAAAATAAGGGTATTGTGAACTGTTCTCCCAGCAACACAAATTAAGCATGAAACACAATAACATGGCTATGGTCCTTGCTTTTAAAAATGTTGCTATTATTTCACCTTATCTTTCTTTTTTTTAATTTAATCTACCTGCTTCTAAACCAGAAAATTTAATGACCCGTAACAGTATGGAGAAAAAACTCTAAACTCTTCCCCGTTCACAGAGAGTACTCATGGGGAAGAAATGACATTTTTTTCCCTCTGTAATTTCTATAAAGTGTTAGCTGACTTTCTAGGTATGACAGAGCACACAGTACTAGCTTCTCAACCTCATGATCAGATGCATATTTTTATTCCATAGTGACTCCTAGAATTGGAGAAAATTCCTGACTGAGAATTCTCCAGTGACAGCTTCCTTCCATTCTTCAGCCTTTTCTCCTGCCAAACATGTAGGAAAAAGAGTAGGAATCCAGTTTATCTGTCTTTGGCATAAGACATTGTTTCCTTACATGGTAGCCTTCACAGATAATTCAGGAAGAAACTGATACTGACCCTTTTTTTAGAAGGAAAAATGTGGGAAAAGGAGGTCAGAAAAGACAATGCAAAAGAATCTTCTCACAGTCTTTGCTGAGAAGGGTCCTCAAACACAGAAAGAAAACAATGCAGAATTGAACCTTTCATTCTGAAAGCACTAAACAAATATAAACCATTGCTATCGTTACCTACTGAAGTATATAGATAACACCTCCTTTCTTTTAATACAGAAACCAAAGTAAAAAGAGGTATTAAGTGGCCTGAATTTGTAATAAAATCACTTGATAAACAGAGGTTGAACTCAGGAGTTCTGGACTCCAGCCTTGGACTCAGGCCTGAAAGTGTGTTAGGTCTAACAAACAGAAGAAAAAACAAGGTAAACTACTGTAATGGCTAATAGAGTTTTCACATCATTAGCAGAGCCCACCCAGGTAGCAAAACCAAATAACTTACTGCTGATAGAGGAGCGATTATATACATCACAGTCATGGGTCTTTACCTTTGAGAATAAAACCATCTTTTCCTGAGCAACCCTTTTCACATCCTGTTAATAAAGAGCTACCCTGGGAAGAGGTAATAATGACTGTTACCTACAGTATGACTGACTTTCACTGTTCCCCTCTCACTTCTCAGAGGCAGAAAGTGTGCACTGAAGCCAAAGGAGCCTAAACCTTTTATATCTTCTTACCATAACGTAAGTCCAAAACCCAGCATATCACGCAGCTGCATATGTATAAATGTTACAGGACTTTTAAAAAAATCTATCTCTATACAGATATATTTTTTCACAGTGAAATCCACAAATAACTTCATAACAGAATACTTAATGAAGTATATAATAAACAGATTATATATTCAAAGTCTAATTATCAGTAGACTCTGATTGCAGGCTAAAAAGTGAAGATACAGTTAAATATACAGTATATGTTGGTGCTTTTCACTTTAAGCTTTATACATTATAGGTACTTTTGCTGCAATGTACAGTGCTCTCTTACTCAACATTTCTTTTAATTTAATACATCATTTAACAGTACAGATAGGTAAAACTCTTCTGTTAGAACCCAAACTCTCCAAGCAAGATATGGGGGAAAAGGCAGGTTTAACCTCTAACATCATGAAATTAGCTTGATAGGGTCTATTTGACTAGGTGTGTGAACAGTTGGATCAAGCTGACAGCAGGGATGAGACGAGACTTCATTCCTGGATCCATTTACAAGGCCACAGTCAGGGCTGGCTACAGAATAATGACTGGGAGAAATTCTGTGCACCATTTCCAGAATAAAAGCAGCAGGTGAGCAATGTACAAAGCTTGACCTTAGCTGCCAAACTGTCCAGCTCCCTTCCATATCAGGAATGATCCTATTACCTTTGCCAAGTCCTCACTGGAAGTACAATCTGTCTGACCCTTCATAACTCTTCCAAACCTTACCTTCACTAACAACATCGCAGCTTTTATTCCACTATGAAATTTTCCTGGTTTTTTTTTTTTTTGCATCTGAAAATGGAGACCTGAAAGCCTAACAAGACTTTCATAGTCCTGTTTCTACTACCCCTGAAACATCAGCAAAAGCAGTGAACACACTGATGAAAAAGTGGACTCAGGTGATTGGCAGACAGATTTGGAGGACAAATATGTTGCTATAAAGCAGCACTCTTCCATATTTTTGAATGTGACATAAAATACTTCTGTAATCCAACTGAATTTGAAGACTTAATCTGGTCTGATCTCTTAGTAATCACTCCCTTTATAGTTTCTTCTTGTCTCTGCATTCTGATTCCTCTTATTTTGGCTATGTAGTTACTAAACATAATGATGATACTTTTGTCTCAAGAAGGATATGAACTACAAATTACTGTCAGATCAGGGAAGTATCACTATGTGCATGCCATGTTCTCATATTTGACCCTAGACTGACTAGTGTCATAAACAAAATACTGAGCTAAATGATTCAGTGGTGGCCATGCTCATATTCTTATATTTCAGCCACTTTATGTGATTTACTTAAATTAGAGGCATCCATATGAGAGAAATATTGCTTGTTCTAAAGTCACAACTGCAAAAGCACAGAGCATATTCTTAAGTTGACATTATTTCAGCTCAGCAGACAGACATTTTCATGCCTTTCTAGGACAAAGTTGCAAGGCTTGTATGTTTTAGAAACCATGTCTATAGAGCTGACATAATTAGACTCTCCTAGATTTCATTTAGCTAGAATAAACCTAAACTAACTTCAGTACATGTTCTCTTAACTAATGAGAAGATCACCATAAACAGAAAGAAACACATAACGTGTCCAAAGCCTGTGAAGTCATTAATGTGGATCTACAGTGTTGGAGGATGAATTCACAATTGGCATACCATGACGGCAATAGCAACCACAAGCCAAATTCTTAACTTCCATATGGTCACTCGGCATGGCTGGAGTACTGGAGTGCTCAGGCAATTTCTTGCTAACAAAGCACTGTTGGGAGCCATAACCAACCAGCTGTCATAATTTAGACTTGTGTTTGGCATAGAATCAGCCTCAGGGACAGAAAGCCACTGTTGTTCCTTTGTGTAATTGTTGTGGTCCTACAGAACTCATCTGTGGCATAAACAACCAAATAAAAGCCCATACATACATACATTGAAACCAGTGTTTCTCACACTCATTGGAAGCAGCTGAATTTTATGAAACTTTTAAGAAAAAAATACTTCAACATACCTATCTTTTGCATACTTTTTCCCTTACAGAGCAATTCAATTGATCTCTATGGTGACACATCATAGTTACTGAAAATTACAGTTTTCTCAAAATCACAAGGGTACCATGTAAATTCCAAGGCCTCAAAGGCTTAAAAAAAATGCAGATAGAAATTAGGCTGAGGGAAATAAATGTACTTTGTCTGGGATTTTTTTACACCTTTTTTTTTTTTTTTTTAATCTAAAACACTAAAGTCTAGATATTTGTGTTTGACAGTACACTAATTTCTAACTGGTCTTGTTCATCTTTGTAACACAGCTGTGTTGCCAGCCACATACAGATTAAGAATCTGTTCTACTCTGGAGTTTACCTGTGACCTTTACAAATACTTGCTAATATGTGTGCTTTCCACAGAGAGGCAAAAGTCTCCCTCACTTAATTAGTTTATTCTGCACAAAGAAAGTAATCTGAACAAGGTTACTATGCCTGCTGGGATACAGACTTTGGAGACATCCCAAAGAATGCACAGACATCTAACAGTGTATCTGAAAAGACATGTAACTAGTGATAATCTCCCATATGTCATGATGATAAGCTCAGGCAGGGAGAGAGAAATAAACTGCACTATACATTATACGTTTCTCTGCAGTAAGATCTGGGGAAAGATAAGTTCTTTCCCTTAAAGCATTCCCCTCATAATTAGCTTTTAATTATATCATCTATCTTCATTTGTGGTCTTTTAAAGGTATATTTATTATTATCTTATCTGACAGCTTGTCTTCTTTAGCGAATGACCTTAATCTTCAAAATATTCTTTATGGACAGACTGTACTATGTTACAGGAAACAGCTTTAAAAACAGAAATTTAAGATACATGAGAGAACAGGCAGTGGCTTGATAATCATTTACTTCGTGAGTAGGAAATAGTACAGTCTGTAATTCTAATGATTCATTTATCTTGTTTTATAATAAGCCATTGCTACAATTTTTATTGACATTTCCATTTTGTCATTAAATGTCACTGATAGGGATGATTTGGTTCATTTTTCTGGGATCATATTCATGAGAAAGCTAATGAATGGCAGTGAGAAATACTGCAACCATAAGGAAGAGTCAACTAACAATCTAGTACTCAGAAAACACACTCTACTGATTAACACCATCTTTAGCATCCTGGATGTCTGAACTAATGGAACCTAACAGAGAGGTAACAAGTCAGGTGTAGTCATAAGAACTGTTGATGTCTTTTAATATCACATATGTGGAGCATAAGAGCAAGCTTTGGGGTGTATAAGGAATTCTTCATCTCTGAAGTACAAATGACAAGCCAACCAAGAATGGAAGTGTTATATGTGCTGTTTGGTTACTAGCATTATAAAGTGTTCACAAGCCATTCACCATGGAAGTGACAGTTGCTTGAGTGGGATTACTTCATTAGAATTGTTAAGCAAAAATATTTTAGCTACATTGTAAATCTAAAGGTTAAAACCTCAGAACGGGCTTCCTTCAGATCTTAATCTAGGTTATTAATTGATTGGATTGATCAGGAAAAATGCTCCCTGAGAAAGCAAAAGTCCAGAAACAATCTCTGCAGCACAGGTCAGATTCATTTCTACCAACAGTATATTTTCCCTCATTTCCCTTCCTTTTAGGGATACACCTGAAGGAAGCAATAATCAGCTACAGCTGGGAGGCTTCTTAATTTTTTTGTTTTTATCTAACTGGGTGCTTCTACTACATGGTGATATGAGCCATCACCACAGTAATACACAAAATGTAATAAGTCACTACAATAAGCAAAATTACTGTTTTGTACTTTAATATACACATTTTTAATCACCTTTTGTGAGACCTTTGTTTTTTCATTTGCGTGTTTACTTTTACGAAATAGAAGTTTAAAAATTATGAACAGAAAATACACTGTATATTTTGCAGATATTAAGGCAGGGGAATTAGACTCTTCACAGATGTGCTATAGTAATTATTGAACGTGAATACTCAAGTAATTACTATGTTAAATACCTTATTCAAATAGGCAGAGTATAAATTAAAGCTATCCTAGTTTGTCTGAAACACATAGCTGTTCTGAAGTGGCAATTCTGTCTTCTTTCCTTTTTTTTGCTTTCATTTTTAACAAAAAACATTCATGTTCATTGTTCTAAGTGGAACGGCCTCAGTTTTCTGCCTCTTTGTACTTTTGACATCATACCAAGAAGGAGAGGGGGTATATCTACTCAAATTACTACACAGAAACAAATAGACTAAGTTAAAATAGACTAACTAGAAGCAAAATTTACATTTAACACAGTATGAATAGGATGCAGAAACAAGTAGTATAGAATGTTTTTCTATTCTGAATGTATCTTGCTGATGAAAAGATGGAAAACTTACATTCCATCTGATACAAGGAAATGATCACCTGCTTTGCAACTTACTTATAGCAACTTAAAGCAACTGTGGTGGTTTAGTCCCTGCCGGGGTCTGAGACCACGCAGCTGCTGCCCCTCCCCCACAAAGGGAGTGAAATGCAAAGCCCTGGGGCTGAGATAAGGAAAGGTTTAATACAACAGAGCAACAGCAACACAACAACCAACAACAATAACAGTAACAATAATAATAATGAACAGAGCAAAATATCTACCAATACAGCAGTGAGAAGCGCGATGGCATAACACACGTGTTAACCGACCGATTCTCGCTTTGGTGCCAGGATGTGACATCTGCATGATATATGAATAACCCGGCTAGAGCCCCCCCTCCCCACACTGCTGGGGAAACATAACCCTATCCTGGCTAAACCAGGACAGCAACTTATAATGATTTCTGAATATTGCTTAATAATTCTACTTGCCCTGACTGTTCTGTGGAAACTTAGCAAGGGCTACTGTGTTCATCAAAACAAAGCAGTTTTCTGTCAAAACTTACCAAGAATTACTATGTTGCGCAAAAATAAGAGACATGTCCTTGAAAAGCTGATGGGTTCTAAATAGTTTGGTCTCTGTAGTGAATAGATAGCCATATATGGATGGTGGAAACCAATATATGGGTGCTTTTAGATAAGATAGAGATGGCAAACCAGCTGGAACAACTCCTGTTATTCAAGAAATTAGCTAAGAGAATCTGCATGTGCTCCAAGGAAAAGTACAAGGTGAGAAAGACTGTGAGCCTTTCTCTAAAAGACCCCCAAAGATGACCACAAGGAGGCAATGCAGAGGTACAAAGATAGCATGGACTGCTGACACCAGCCTTTTGAACTAGCCCAACCTTGCTTATGCATATGTATATTTGTATTGTGTGATCCAATGAGTGTGCATATCCACGCTCTATAAGTTTTTGGTGAAGTGTGCTGTTGGTGTGCAAGCTTTGTGGAGAAATCCCCTTGCACCCCAGTGCCAGAGTAAATATACCTGCTTTATAACTCTCTCTCTGAGTTGTAGAGTCTGTTTCCGCGAATCACATCTGACTAAACTGAGTAAAAAAGGGTTGTTTGTGATGAAACACATACACATTCTAGTGGAGCAAACCCTGAAATTTCAGGTGTGTAAAGTGCCTTCTTTCACTTCTCTTATCTTAGAATGTTACTCTATTAATCTCTTTGCTCTTGCATTAATAATAACCCACAAAAATGAGTTATCTTAAATGGTATGTACTGAAAGACTTTTCCCCTGTGAATATCTTAACATTAAAAAGTCCAGATAGTCCTGCTAATGTATTTTCTACAAACTGAGTCACAGCTATAACACTGCTGTCACTGTAGGAGTAAGGGAGATGCAGTCATCCTGTTTCCAGATCAGTCCCTGAAGGAATATTAGGCCTCCAAAGGGACTGAGAAGGTAGCATTTAGCTGTTCAGAATAGCCAGGCTTCATTACTCTGCATAACATCAGAAGCAAACTTTCTTAGGAAACTAAGGAAATTGCTGACTGAAGGGACAGGTGGCAATTGAGGATTTAAATGTTGTACTTTGACTAAAGCTACAATTAGTTACCTAAGTTATTTGTGGAACAGATGGCATCTTAAGAGGAGAACTGACAGATACATGATTTCATTTGAGCAATTTTAGGTAGGTAGATTTTGGAGGAGTATCATAAATATGTAATACAATACAAATACCTTGTAATCAATATATCAACACCACAGTTTATCTTAAAGTAAAAATACTCTGTAATAAATTCAGGATTACTTCCTTCAACACTTTTTATTCTAAGAGAAACATGTTTGATTTTGCTTAGTACTTGGACAGTATATTTAAAACCAAAGATTAATATGGCGTGGTATTTTTTTAACGATTCTAAGTTGGTAACCAACAGAACTCAAGAGACAGTTTTGGCCAACTAGAAGAGAACAAAAGAAAGAGGACATGGAATATCTGAATTTTTAAAGTACATAGGTGAAGTATCCAACTGGCATATATGTCAATCACATAAAAGAACGTTTATAGAGTTTCCAAACTTCAAAAACTATGTACACAAAGCTAGAATGAAAATAACACTGAAAATGAAATAAAAATACCTTTATAGAGAAAATCATGATGTTTGCTTTAGATCTTTAGAAGTTACTCACCTATTCTAAGCTATTTACTTTATATTCAATAGAAATGGAAAGAGAGATTATCTCCAGAGAACAATTCTATCAGCTATCCCAATCCTACACAAACTACAGAAGTGAACTAAAAGGCTTGGTCAGGTTGTATGACTGGCTTTTGTCATACAGAAACTAGGCAAGATGAAAGACATGGTAAAGGACAGAAAGATAAGTGATTTCAGATAAATTCATCCAGAGGAGTCTGATAACAATGCCTACTAAACTGACGAGATTTTTCACTTAAATAATTCTTTCTGTTGGAAACTGCTTTTTCTCCATACATAAAAAAATTTTTTAGAAACTTTCAATTGCAAGGTCAATACATTTTTATTAGACAGCAGGGCTAGAACAGGATGAGGAAACTAGGGACCCTGACCGCTCTCACTGTCCATACTCCTCCCACCTTACAGAGACTTCATATGGACTCAGGAAATGTGGGGTGTATTGGTAGGTTTTGGTAGCAGGGGGGCTACAGGGGTGGCTTTTGTGAGAAGCTGCTGGGAGCTTCCCCTGTGTCTGATAGAGACAATGCCAGCCAGCACCAAGATGGACCTACCGCTCGCCAAGGCCATCAGCAACGGTGGTAGCACCTCTGGGATGACATATTTAAGAAGGGGAAAAAACCTGCACAAGGCCAGCAACAACAGTCGGAGAGAGGAGCAAGAATATGCCAGAGAAACAACTCTGCAGACACCAAGGTCAGTGAAGAAGGAAGGGGAGGAGGTACTCCAGGTGCTGGAGCAGAGATTCCCCTACAGCCCATGGTGAAGTCCATGGTGAGGCAGGCTGTCCTGCAGCTCAAGTAGGTCCACAGTGGAGCAGATATTCACCTGCAGCCTGTGGAGAACCCCACTCCAGAGCAGGTGGATGCCTGAAAGAGAATGTGACCCTGTGGGAAGCCTGCACTAGAGGAGGCCCCTGGCAAGACCTGTGGAACCATGGAGACAGGAGCCCATGCTGGAGCAGGTTTTCTGGCAGGACTTGTGACCTCATGGGGAACCCACGCTGGAGCAGTTCGTGAAGAACTGTGGCTCATGGGGAGGACTCAAGTTGGAGAAGTTTGTGGAGAACTGTCCCCCATGGGAGGGACCCCACGCTAGAGCAAGGAAAGAGTGTGAGGAGTCTTCCCCCTGAGGAGGAAGGAGTGGCAGAGAAAACGTGTGATGAACAGACCGCAACCCCCATTCTCCATCCCCCTTTGCCTGTGGAGGGAAGGAGGTAGAGAATTCAGGAGTAAAGTTGTGCCCAGGAAGGAGGGACAGTTGGGGGAAAGGTGTTTTTAAGATGTGGTTGTATTTGTCTTTGCCCTACTCTGATTTGATTGGTAATAAATTAAATTTATTTTCCCCAAGTCAAGTCTGTTTTGCTCATGATGGTAATTGCTGAGGAATCTTCCTGTTCTTATCTCAACCCACGGGCCTTTGGTTATATTTTCTCTCTTCTGTCCAGCTGCAGAGGGGGATGGATAGAACGGCTTTGGTGGGCACCTGGCATCTAGCTAGGGTCAATCTATCACATGGGGAGAGGAAAGACTTTTACCTTCCACTTCTAGCTGACCTTCTGGAGGATTTTTCTCTCTCAATTTTATCCTGTGGGAAAATGTCATTTAGCCTGAACAGATATTTATGGGGCTCTCTGCCATGACCCCATCCTGTCCACCAAGAAAGGACAGAATAAAAATAAATTTGGTTTGTTTTTCATCTTAATTTAAGGCAGCCTTTTTTTGTTGTTTGCATAAATATGCATTTTAGATATTGTCAAATATTCCCAGGGGCTTGAGAGCTAAAGAATGGCAAGTTGTAGGATATCTCTGGCCATATGTTATTTGTCTTCAATAATTCCTACTAAATCAGGATCTAAAGAATAATAACTAGCCATTTTGTGGTCTGGAAGCAAAGGAAAGACCAGATTAGACTATGAGAGAGTTGCAAAGCCAGAGTACGTGCCCAACTAAACATCGATGTCTCATAAAATGCATGTCATAAAATTAATTCAAGTAATTGCTTTAAACCATGGCTTTAAACAGTAATGAAAGAACTTAAAACAAAAGGACCATAAGACTAATGACAGAGGACTCAATGTAAGCAACTAAAGGGCTTAGGGTTATGTCTAGTTGTATTTAACAACCTCATTATTGTGCAGAAGTGACACAAAGGGATCACAGAGATTAGAAATATGATGAGGAAAAAACATTGCAAGTGAGAAACTTTATCAGGAATAAATCCACCCACTCCTAAACTTCAGGCCTGAAACCTAATAATCACAACAATGTGTTTTCCCTTTCTGAACTTTAAGTGTTGTAGTGTTCTGATCTGGGGCCACCTAATAAGCACTTACTTCTCTGCCATCTATGATAAATATCAATGCTACAGAGATGGAAAGGTATAACATAGATGTTATAACTTTACAATAATGCCCAACAACAGTGGAGGACAGCTGTTGGGGTGGAAACAACATTAAAGACCTGTTGTGGTAATTTCACTAGCTGTGATTTAAAAGTGATAGGCTTATTTTTTTACAGGCTGATATTATCAGCTGTAGCCATGCACAAAAGCTAGTGCCTTTGAAAACAAGGAAACAGTAAATGATAAAGCTGTTAAGAAAGTAATAATCACTTTTTTTATGTCAAATTATCTAAGAGCACTTAAAAAACAGCTCTATTATTGGTATTTACATATCCAACTTATTTTAAATTTCTGATACGAGTAATTCCTCCATAAAACTGTTTTATAGGTAGAAATTTGATAAACATAAATGCTGCATACCTGAACCTAACAATTTTCTTCTTTATTGTCTGAAAAAGATAACTGAGTTTAACAAATCAATTTTAAAGTTTAAGAAGCACAACAAAATAGGATACCCATAAAATATATTGTACTATAGCTTGTGTGTGCTTCTACAATTCAATCTTTCTAGTGTCAATAGAATTTTTCAAGAAAATAGGTTCTAGTATAAATTAATTGCATTTGTTTTTAGGAATAAAAAGCAATCAGCTGAGACAGTTAAGTCTGAAAATAGCTTTTCAAAAAAATTTAATAAATTTTGTTTCACCACTACATATAACCTTTAGAGCATAAAGGTTACATCTAAATAGTTAAACGTAAATGTTTTAAAAGAACCACTATAGTCTATCAAATAAAATAATATGGTTATAGCATTAGAAAAGAAAATCAGCTAGAAAATTGAAGCATCTACGGAAGATGATGATAACCACAACAATTAAAGAGATGGGACAATTCTCCTTACACTTGAAACTGCTTATTTTTACTATAATGCATAACTAGTAACTCCTGTGTCAAAGATTATTATTAAAAATACAGCAGTTTTTAATTAATCTTATCCTCCCCTTTTAGAGAAAATTTTAAAATCAGGTCTTCAAACTCATAAATGCAGGGAAATTCCTCCGTTAACTTGAAATCCATTAAACTTCAGTGAGGACAGGCCATCCATTCACATTAACACATCTTTAAATAAAAGCTAAGATATATACATATGACTGAAGTAGAAACGTTTCATGAGATTTGAAGTCTTCAGGTAATTTAACCTGGTTAGCAGGGATAAAAATTTCAATATCACAACTACCTGAAAGAATAAGACTAAAAGCTTTACAACACTGATCATACTTTGTTTCAGGGAATTACTTCTGTGAATATGCTTCACTGGGTGAAAAACTGGCTGGATGACCGGGCCCAAAGAGTTGTGGTTAATGGAGTTAAATCCAGTTGGCGTCCAGCCATGAGTGGTGTCCCCCAGGGCTCAGTTTTGGGGCCACTCCTGTTTAACATCTTTATTGATGATCTAGACGAGGGGATCGAGTGCACCCTCAGTAAGTTTGCAGATGACACCAAGTTGGGTGGGAGTGTTGATCTGCTCGAGGGTAGGGAGGCTCTGCAGAGAGACCTGGACAGGCTGGAGTGATGGGCTAAGGCCAACTGTATGAGTTTCAATAAGGCCAAATGACGGGTGCTGCACTTCAGCCACAACAACCTCCAGCAGGGCTACAGGCTTGGGGAGGAGTGGCTGGAGAGCTGCCAGTCAGAGAGGGACCTGGGGGTGTTGATTGACAGCCGGCTGAACATGAGCCAGCAGTGTGCCCAGGTGGCCAAGAAGGCCAATGGCATCCTGGCTTGTATCAGAAATAGTGTGGCCAGCAGGGACAGGGAAGTGATCTTACCCCTGTACTTGGCACTGGTGAGGCCGTACCTCAATTACTGTGTTCAGTTTTGGGCCCCTCACTACAAAAAGGACATTGAATTACTCGAGCGTGTCCAGAGAAGGGCAACGAAGCTGGTGAAGGGTCTGGAGGACAGGTCTTATGAGGAGCAGCTGAGGGAACTGGGGTTGTTTAGTCTGGAGAAGAGGAGGCTGAGGGGAGACCTCATCGCCCTCTACAACTACCTGAAAGGAGGTTGCAGAGAACTGGGCATGAGTCTCTTTAACCAAGTAACAAGCAATAGGACAAGAGGGAATGGCCTCAAGTTGCACCAGGGAAGGTTTAGACTAGATATTAGGAAGTATTTCTTTACAGGACAGGTTGTTAGGCGCTGGAACGGGCTGCCCAGGGCAGTGGTGGAGTCCCCATCTCTGGAGGTGTTTAAGAGTTACGTTGACATAGCGCTGAGGGATCTGGTGTAGTTGAGAACTGTCAGTGTTAGATTAATGGTTAAAGATCTTCAAGGTCTTTTCCAACCTTGATGATTCTGTGATTCTGTGAATTGCAGTCTGCACGGAAGAGTAATTTTTGCTCGCAAATAAACTTTTCCTCAAATTTAAAAAAATACAACAAAAAAACAACAGCCAACCAAACCAAGAGCCCCAAATAAACCAAACTGAAAAGTCAATGGGAAGAGAAGAGAAAGTAAGGTAGAATTGTTAAAATAAAGAAATGTCCTCTGGCAGAATGTTATTTTTTTTCTAATTTGGAATTTGATTCTTTGTTATATTAGCCAACTGTAATATTTAGAATATCCTACAGTGCAATTTCTTTGGGTTTTGTGGTGTTTTGAGACAGAAAATAGACTTTGTGAACATAAATGTGCATGTTTTAAATTAGATTCAATGGACTAGTTCCATGTATTATGAACTTCAAAACCAAGGTCCAAATTTCTGATTTTCTGGTCACAGTTTGGTTTAATTAAGATACTGATTAAGTGGTTACAGGTTCAGGGTGTCACACAACAGTTAAATGTTAATATACTTCTTGTATATTTAATTTTCATATACTTCATTTTTATTCTGGTTTGGGTTTTGCTGTGGTTTTTGGATGGAGTTTTTTGTTGGTCATTTTGGGTTTTTTGGTTTGTGGGGTTTTTTGGTACAGTTTTTGTTTCTGTACAACTGTCTTTTTAATAAAACAGTTCTGAACTTTCTGTATACTGAGCATGTACAAACTTCACTGCATTAATACGAAGCTGAGGAAGTAATCAGAAGAGCTGAAGGCAAGCAAGCTGTTAAGGCCCCAGATGGCCTATTCAGGGAAAAAGCTTTCCATGACAAGAAGATATTTGGACATGTGAAAGCTGAGTAACTTTGTTTATTGCAGAAAATGGTAAGCAGATCATCACATTAATATGTGACAAAGTCTTGTCACCACATAAAAATTAAATCACTGATGCTTCAGAGCATCTACTGCCTTTTATCTTCTCATCATGTGAATGGCAGGGATTCCATTAAGGATTTTGTGTCTTATATGAATTCCAGCACAAAGCTAATTTCACTCAGATTTTAACTATTTGAATTGCACTATGGCTTTAACGTACATCCACATTAATACAGTGCCTAGGATATTGGAGACAAAAAAATGTAAGACAGTAAAATCCAGTCAAACAAAAAACCCACAACAGAGGCCATTATCACTAATACGATAGTTAGCCGATAACTGAGTTGCAAGTCTCTGAAGTTAACACAGGAATGACCATGGTTTAATTGTCTTGTAAACAGATGAGAGAACAAGATACTTTTTTCATGAGAAAGTGCATTGATATATGATATTTTATTTCTGACAGTACAGTAGAACTATAATAATTTTTATATAGGTAGAATTTAAAGTACAATTACTCACAAGCATTAGATCTAATCTAAGAATTCATTTTTCAGAATGTCCCAAGAGACCAAACTGACCTGGAGCAATCAAGACCATAAAGACAACCAGAAGACAGAGCTGAATGTTATCAAACCAAAAGGAGTGGTATGGTTCAGTAATTGCTACAAAGGAACTAGGGGAAGGAAATTAGCTCAGCAGACATTCTAGCATTGTTCTATGCCTCCAAAGTATAAATTAACATGTAAGAATATCTATAAGTTCCTTGAGACCTTTCAAATCCCCGTTGCTGTTAGTTTCTTGCTTCAGTAAAACACAGTGAATTTAATAATACCCCAAACTTATTAATGGCATGCATTTGATGGCATAAGCAACAGCACTGCTCTTTTCATTCTGTATATTTCTGCATCAATAATCTGTGAACATCCTGCAGCAAATTTTCATGCATTTTCTGTCAACCAATTTAGCAGAAAACATTCTGGCAAAGCAGATCTCTGAGTGTATTAGTTTAAGTGAAAATTTAGAGGAAAGAGTTTTTGGTAACTGTACATAGAATGCTGCAATTGGAAATTAATGATCTGATCTAATACCCATCTATTTGAGTTCAGGGCTTAAAAGAAAAGGCAGCAATAAAACCACTGTCCTTATTAAACTGTACAAAGTTCTACCTGATACAACTGTTTTGATAATGCACGAGATTATGAAAAAACATTTCTTAGATTTAGGATTATGATAAAAAGTTATCCTACACTGACTACAGAATCAGATTCTTCTGATAAGCATTTTTCTTGATGCTACCTGGTTGCATCCATGTTTTAAGTTTCCTGCAGCTGAGCATTGAAGCAGCTCTATTCCTAATCTTTTACTGCATCACTACAATGTAGTTCCTGAGCAAAAGAAGTTTAGCTTAATTCTTTTGACTTTATTGTTTTGGTAATCAATTAAAATGCTCATTGTTTTCAGAAAACTGTCAGAAGACCTACAGTTAAAAATAATACAGCCTTTATAGTCTAATTAGCTAAACTGCAATATTTAATAAACATGATTCCTACCTGTATTGACAATCAAATATTGACACTAATCTTGGTCTATAGGCATTTTCCTTTTTTTCTCTTATGATAGCTTGCAAAAGGCTAATTTTAATGGGATTTATGCAAACACAATTAGAGAACATGCTCCATATTATGTGTATTCACACCATATTTTCCCACTGTGAAAACTACAATACTCAGTGCTTTTTATAAAAGATATATAAGTGAACTAAAAATATGCAAGGGGGGGTCATTAAACTTCTAAAGCAATCTTGGTTAAAGGAACAGATTTTAGACCAACTGAATAGCTGTCAGGGTACTCATTTATAGGTCATCTCACTTACAGGCAAACTTGACCCCGAATCCCATTGCATATAGGAAATATGGTTAGCTGAAAGGGTGTGTCATTGCTTCTGAGCAAGTACAGAAGCATTGTAATACAGCAATATAAATAAAGGTTTGTCCATGTTCACTCATATTAGACTAAGAAGGATGAAGATTTCAGCCTTGAATGTTCAAAGCTTTTTGTCACTTCAAGGTGACATTTAACTTTTTAAGTGTAAATAAGGTTATTTTCTCCATTCCTAATACAGATTTGCTACCTAAAATAAGAGACTAATAAAGTCCAAGTTCTAAAAGACTTCACATGTTAGATAGAGCTCTAAATTTATTGCTATCTCTGGTTTGCTTGCTTTGATAAATTGTTGTTCAAAAGCAGCAAAAATGCAAAAAGACAAGAGATAATTTAACAGATTTTTATGATGCTTTTGGCTATGTTTATTGGGGTACAAAATATTTGGTCTTGGGCTACTGCATGACAGGAATGCCTCAGCTTCACTTTAAAGTCAAAGGCAAAAAAATTTTCTCTTGTCACCAAACATATCAGTAAGCACCGAAAGCAGAAGCAACTTGCTTGTAAACATCATTGCACAGCACTCTAAAATGAAAGAGCAATCTCAACAGATACCATGTGATATTCATTTAAGCTCTTAATGTCAAAGTCCTCAGCTCTGCTCCTTGTTGTGAACTTTGAAGGCACAGGAAGCTGAAGCACTGCAGAGTACTCAGCAAATCAGATTCCATTCTGACACTAAATATCTAAACTGTCACTGCAATCTTTGATTCAGTGTGTGCTCTAGTGCATTTATTTGTTTATTAGTGTGAGCAGAGATCAAGGTCCAGGAACAATTAATTTACAATTGTGCTGGATTTCAGTAAGAAAGGTGCTTTTAGATAACTAATGTTGACTCCTTCACATTGCCAATAAATATAATTTGTTCTAAACACTTATTGAGCAGACTAGAGGCAGAACTTCCATTAAGCAGTATTTTAATTTAAAAATCAGTGAGGTGAGAAAATTGCTTCAATGTTTTATAAGAAACATGTATGCATCCCTGTAAATAGAGGTATTCTTAGAGAAAGATATATGATTAAGGAGTTGGGCTTTTTTTTTAAGGCAAAACCCTCCTATGTTCAGTCTCAAACACACAAAATCTGTAATTCACCTTCTTGAAAATAAAGTATCTCACAAGTTTTCAAAGTGAACGAATCAAAAAAATCTGTCAGTGGTATCTCCAAGTATTCTATCCTCACTAACACCTGCTCCTTTTTACAGCTTGCTCAGAAAAACATTTGAATGCTATCAGCAACTGTAAGCTCTCATACTGACAAATACTATCTATGATCCACTGACTTGCCAGCTCAACATCACTCTGTTTACTGACTCTCCAGTTCTGCTATTCCCTGTAGGACAGTCTCTCTAAAGAGCATCCACTTGATTGATGTATTGAAACTCATTTTTTCTGCAGCAGTTCGTGTGTGGACAAACATTGAGTTGCTTATACTGTTCAGAAAAAAAAAAAAAAAACAAAACAAAACAAAAAAAAACCAAACAAACAAAAAACCAACACACCATAGCCCCAAAACAAGGAACTTTCTCAACAAGTCTTAAATATTTATGCTCTAGAGAAATTATAACATGTTGTTTGTTTCCTGTGAACATGCTCCAAAAGTAGCATTTACACTCATCTACAATACAGTAATCACAGAGGGAGCCAATTCTTGTCCTAGTCATTGCACTGGATCTGCTTTCTTCAGAGAGAGAAGAAATTGCAACATTCCAGTTTAAAACTAATAAAATCCTAATCACTTAGTGCAATTCCCCAGATGGATATCTATCTAACTTTTTAACTGCTGTTAAAGTGACTCTTTTAGAGCTGGAGTCATGAAAGCCATCATATTCTAATTTTCTGAAAGCTTGATAGAACCAATATTCTTAGTATAGACAAAGTGTAATGAAGCACTTTCTTTCCCATAGGAAAGTCTTCCACTCATATTCTTTGATGCCAGCTAACCTTCACATCTGCTATTTCCCTATTGATTGCTACAACTTGGCACTTTGTAGAGTGTCTGATGAGGCAATTCTATTCAATGACACCACTTCCTCTTCAACAAAAGGAGTGCAGTAAAATAGCAGTGTGTTTCCTATACCTTCAGGGGAAATGCTGTGTGCAAATTATGCAGACAAACATGTAGTCATCATTTATATGTGTTTATGTGGAGAAGAAGAGCGTTTGTTCCTTTTATACTGAACCATTGCTTATGTAAAATTATGCAAAGTAGATCTGGTTTTGAATTTTTTAAGCAAATGAGGAGTGATTCTGGGTCCCACTTTAAAAATCCATCTCAAAATACATGGTGTTCATTATGGAAATAAGCTTGAAATTAGTCATCACTTAAAATATGATCCAAACATATATTTACAAATCAGTAATGCATGTTAGAGAATATCAGAACAAAGACTATGTTTGTTTTGCTGTCCTTGAATACTAAGATATCAAAGATTCTTTTTTCAAGTAAAATGCAATAATTTCTTCTTGACACATATAATATTAATGAAATATTTAATTTTAAATTAAAATGGTAAGTAATATCAATTATCTAGTAGTCCTCACTTATAATACTGTGGGAAACACCAGCATGACAAAAAGAAAAGCACTTCATATTTAAATTAAAGATCAAATATAATGTCTTGGTTTCAAACAGATGGAAACTATTAAACCATTAGTGTTGTGTTTACATTTTACTTTGGCTTTCCTCTAGTCCAAGCCTCTGGATGTGTAACATGTAGCTGATTTTCTTCTTTTTTTTTTTTTTTTTTTCAGTGAAACTTCAGAGTCTTTAAGCTTTAAGGGCCACAATTTATTCTGTGTATAGTCTTACTTGGAATTAGCTTTTTTTTTTTTTCTTTCTATTTTGTATGTCTTTAAGCCTAGATTCACAAAGATACTGAAACACGTAATACCTACTGAAATCAGTGGGAACTTATTTATGAAGGAAGCATAGAAAGAAGAAATAAGGATATAGTTCCATCTTAGGATTTTCAAGGTATACAAATACTTTAATAGGTTATTCCCACCACAATTGATTTAAGTTGAACCAGTACAACTAAGAAAAAAAAATATTTAGGAGCAGGACAGAAACGAAAAAAGTATTCACCTCTTCAGCTAACTCTTCTGCTAAAGAGTAGAATCAGACATAATTATTTCTACTGGTAATATTTTAGGAAAACTGCTAAAGATTCTCACTAACATATCCAAATCAAGACTGTTGATTCACCTGTTACAGTTAACAAAACAGGGTCAGGACAGAGGCCCATAATTGTCCTTACCATCTCTTAGCATGGGGTCTGGAACAGTTTTGTCCTGTCCTAAGGAATAACCTCCCAAACGATACTGGGCTCCACCCCAAGATAATAGCTATAACTTTTGGTTAGCCCTGAAGAAGCCAAAAAGTACAGAAAAATAAAATTTGCAAAAGAGAATTAATGATTCAGAATCTGTTGGATGGTACAGTTTGTTCTGGATGTGGGCAAGTTTTTTTTTTCTGTAAACAAGGTTTTTAGTTTTGCTGTGTCAGCCTACTAATCTCCCATATGCATGCAGAAACCCAAACATGTGAATAGAACTTGACTATATAATTAAAGAAACAGGAATCAATAACAGCAGTGTTGTCATCTTCAGGCTTAAAGGTGATTTCACGTTCTAAAAATTTATTATGCCAATACTTTTGTTTGCTTATTCTTGATATTCTTTTTTTAAACCAGGAAAACCAAGCAAACAAACAAACAACTTCAAACAATAGTCCCTTTGCTCTAAGTGCCTTAAGAGTTACTCTAACAGCTGTAAATTAAACCATGTCACAATTTTGGAACTCCCAATGCTATCCTAGAGGATGACAACATAAAAATGTTTGGAGCTTTAAGTGGTTTTAGAAATGGCAATCTGTATATATCCTCAGATTTTTCATCATTTCTCAATTAATACGTACTGAGCTTTAATAACTCATTTGACACAATTTACTGAACTGTACCATTTAAGTTTCCATAAAAATTCTGGCACAGAATATGTCAAGATTACCATATACTTCCAAAAAAATATGCAAACAATGCAAATACATTACTAGTGCACACCTCAGAAGCCTGCACCTGTCTCCCTAATTTAATTTTAAAAAATTTAATTGGACTCATAAATGTAAAAAAAGTGACAAGCAGATGACACAGCAACATCTGCCCTGCTGGTGAAGGATAAATGTACTCAACCTCTAATATGATCAAGCGTATGAAGTCACATGAGCAAAACAAAATGGTGGATTGTGTTTATTGTTTATTTTTACTTTTTTTCTTTTTTTTGAAGGACAAGCTTTGCAATCACTGGCTTACTTTTAGGAACACTCCTTGTGACTGATTCACTCTTTTTAAATATGACGTTAATAAACACAGACCAGAATTTTGACCACAGTCCAACTCAGACTGTAAGCCAAAATGTGAACTTTTTCTATGATTTGAAAGAGATTTTTCTCTTTTTTTGGTGTTTATTTCAGGGCCAACATGTAAGAAAGTAAGCTCCTCACAGCCTTTAAACTAATAATCTAAAATAAGACAAATAACCCCACAGTGTTAGTTTAGTTTTATTATGGAATTAGAATTATTCATATTATTCCTTGTAAAATTAATTAATTTGCATACAGTCATACTGCAGTTTATACCTGTATGGAAGTTGCCTAGTGCTTAAATAGTGACCAGAAATTTTATAAGATTCATCTTGCATACTTGTAGCCACCTACACTTTAAGCATCTAGACCAAGGTACTAATCTAAGCTTCTCTATAATGGGAAAAGTTCTATAACTCTGGAGAACACTGTCCTTCTAGGGCAGTTACTTAAGGCAATATGGAAGAAGTGCTTTCTGGTGCCTTTCCAGTGCCAGTAAAAAGCAACTCGATGACTACTTGAGAAGACAGCAGATATCTACATTTTGAGTGAGGAGAAACCTGCCCTACATGTTTCAAAAACTACGTCTTTCCTAGTAAAACAAAGCTTTGAGACTCAGGATCTTATTATGTCTTCCTATTAAATTCTCTCATCAACACTCAAGATTCTTTACTAATCCACCAATTTACCAATAGATTGGTAAATTTATCATTTACCACTCTATTGGTAGTACAGTCCTACTCTACATATTTTGATAAATTTCAGGAACACAATCTATTCCTGGTTTTATTCATTATCATTTTAGGGATACCACACTTCATTTTACAAGTCTTATATCTATAAAAGAATAATAATTAAAATAGGGTTTGTGTGATGCAATAGAGTGCAAGAAAATATAATAATAAAATTTGAATGAGAAATATATAGTAACAGGAGACTTGTAATGACTTGATTTCATCACTAATGTCAACAAATGTAAAAATAACAAAAACCATCTCAAATCACACAGTATTACAACTGCAATATTTGTTGGTTCTGGTGATTTTGTGGTTAGAGTTATTCCACTAAAAGTTAGAGATTCAAAGTAATTCTATACTTCTGAAAGGAAAGTTAAAGACCTGAAGATTAAGCCCAAGAGTCTTAATGTTTTTTGCAAGTGTTAAGAAATGTATTTAGCATATTTAGAAATCAAGCTCTATCCTGGAAGTAAATCCGGAAATCCATTATTACCTCAATAAGAATGTAAAAAATAATGGCCTCGATACTGCTTATGAGATGAGCCTTATACTTTCAATCCTTCTTTCACCTTTGATAATCTGATTTGAAAAGACAGCCACTGAGACAGTCAAATCTTCATTATGAACAGGCTGTACAAAAAAAAAAAAATATCTCCTTAATTTCAGAAGAGAGATTTCTTATATGAGATACTGGGATATATACATACTTATATGAGACTGGAAGAGAAAGCTATGACTGAAATTTCAGTATTTCCTCTGTTAACTTCTGATTTTATGGGTAGCCAGACCCCTGACTAGAATACCATTGTTGAATTGCACATCTATAATGAACTATGCCCAGCATCTCTGTACTTCAAGGAGCAAAAACTGCGTCAGAAATACTAGATATAACCATAAAATAAATTAAGGAACTGAACTGTTAGTTTTGTTCAGTCCAAGTAAATTCCTCAGCAATTCAGCCTGAATAAAGATACATTTGAATGAGAACTACCTGGATAGGCTTAGATAGAACTTTTAACATCAAAGAAACTATTGTCAGAGCTTCTTTGCCAGATAAGGTGAAAGGGTGAAAGAAGAGCTAGAGAGCCTTCCCAGCAAATCATGGAAAACGTTTGGTACTAGTCTTCCTTCTTCACAGAGCTCTTTAGGGATGTGCTTTCCTTTTCAGAAAGTGGAAGTATGAAAGAGTACATGAAACTTCTATCAGACATGTCATATAGAAGCTTCCTAAGAGTTTTGGAAGATTCCTTGTAAACCAAGGAAAGTAAGTGTCTCTTGTATCAAAAAATAAAAAATTAAAGACAGAGAAACAGAAAGAGAGTAAGAGCAACAGAAACAGTTTCTATCTTACCACTGCGCTTCTGTTGCACAAGAAAATAAGAGTTCTTCAAAGACCGAAAACAGCAAGTCTTCAAAGGCCTCCAGGATATTTGCTGTATTTTATAGCTCATTAAGGGGAAGCTGATTTCAGTTCTCAAATGGAAAGATAGACTACTCAAATACAAATATTTTAACGTAAGCAATACTACACCCTTTGTTAATTTTCACAATATCTAGTTTCTAACTAGAAAAAATTGTTTACTAATAGTATGTATTAATATAATAAAAGCTCCCATCAAATCACAATGATTCAGAACAGAATTCACATAACTTACCTGAATTTTGGTTGCCAATTACATTTAAATACCTATTATGAGAACTTAACTCAAATTCAGCATAAAAGAGCATAATGAGTGACTGCCTCAGCTTTTAAGATGTGAAAAAAATACCACCCCCCCATTTTCCTATATAATAACTTGATGAGCAAATTGAAAGATCACATGTCATATCTGAACAAATTAAAAAATGCTAAGAAAATATATTGCTTATTTTTAGTCCAACATGTTCATGGCAGTAGCATCAGTAGGCTACTCTGATCATAAAGAGCTGGCTGCTCATGGCTTGGACAGGTGTACTCTTTGCTCGGTAGGAAACTGGGTGGATGGCCAGGCCCAAAGGGTTGTGGTGAATGGAGTTGAATCCAGTTGATGGCCGGTCACAAGTGGTGTTCCCCAGGGTTTGGGGCCAGTTCTGTTTAATATTTTATGAACGATCTGGATGAGGGGATCGAGTGCACCCTCAGTAAGTTTGCAGACAATATCAAGCTGGGTGGAAATGTTGATCTGCTTGAGGGTAGGAAGTCTCTACAGAAGGATTTGGACAGGTTGGATTGATGGGCCAAGGTCAACTGTATGAGGTTCAAAAAGGCTCAGTACCAGAACCTGCACTTGGGTCACAACAACCCCATGCAACACTATAGGCTTGGGGAAGAGTTGCTGGAAAGCTGCCTGGAAGAAAAAGAACTCGGTGTGTTGGTTGACAGCCAGCTGAATATGAGCGGGCGGTGTTCCCAGGTGGCCAAGAAGGCCAATAGGATGCTGGCTTGTATCAGAAATAGTATGGTCAGCAGGACTAAGGAAGTGATCATCCCCCTGTACTCAGCACTAGTGAGGCCACACCTCAAATACCATGTTCAGTTTTGGGCCCCTCACCACAAGAAAGTCCAAAGAGCAACAAAGATGATGAAGGGTCTAGAGTACAAGTCTTATGAGGAGCGGGTGAGGGAACTGGAGTCATTTAGCATGGAAAAAAGGAGGCTGAGGGGAGACATTATCACTCACTATGACTACCTAAAAGGATGTTATAGTGAGGTGGGTGTCTGTCTTTTCTCCAAAGTAACAAGCAACAAAATGAGGGGAAACGGCCTCAAGTTGCACCAGGGGAGGATTAGATTGGATATTAGGAAAACTTTCTTCACCGAAAGGGCTGTCAAACATTAAAACAGGCTGCCCAGGGAAGTGGTAGAGTCACCATCCCTGTGGGTATTTAAAAGACGTGTAGATGCGGTTCTTAGGGACATGGTTCAGTGGTGGACTTGGTACTGTTAGGTTAACAGTTGGACTCAATGATGTTAAGGGTCTCTTCCAACCTAAATGATTCTATGATTTCATGATTCTAAAACATGGTTTAGGTTTTTTTGTTTGGGTTTTTTTGGTTTTTTTTGTTTTTTTTTTTTTATATAAATCTTTACTCTATATTGTGCAGATTTAGGATCTTGAATTCATTAAATACAAGTTCAGTTAATGCATGAACACTGAAAAATGCTTAAAAGGCATCCAAAACCAAGAAAACTTATGTCATTATTACCATAGGTGTATTGCAAAAAGGATTATTAAACAATCTCAACAAACATTCTGTTTGGATCAATGAAAAACTCTGGAGAAGGAATTCATCAGTGTAATAAGACTTCAGGTGTGTCCAGGGCAATTCTGGCACTGGAAATATTTCTCTACACAAAGCAATGCTAGTGCAGTTGGATAACAACTCAGTAGTATCATATGACACTGATAATGTGGAACCAAGTGTTCACCTCTGTTAATGAATAGTGTCTTTCAGGCTGCTTCAGCAGGCAGGAACTCAACACTGAAGGTTGTTACAGAAAACAAGCTAAACTGAGAGAAAGTTCATTCTGGAGAGTTGTTTCTGAATCACATTACCAGGATGAGTCATAGATCAAATCGGCAAACTTTACATGGCTACTTAATGATAGTTCTATTTGCTTTGGAGAGCTTTGCTGGGCTTTTTTTCAGACTCTGATAGTTAAAAATGTTCTCAGATGTACTCTTAATTTCCTAAACAAACCCTAATTCTGAAATCTCTCTTTCATACAGATTGCTGTTTGCAGTTGAAGGATTCTCTATGATCTAGTTCAGTTCCTTTTCTCACTTTGTTCATGCTCTAAAGACAGACATAAAGAAAGAAAAAGCTGAAAAGGGAAATGGGGAAGGGAGAGGAAGGGAGAGGAAGGGAGAGGAAGGGAGAGGAAGGGAGAGGAAGGGAGAGGAAGGGAGAGGAAGGGAGAGGAAGGGAGAGGAAGGGAGAGGAAGGGAGAGGAAGGGAGAGGAAGGGAGAGGAAGGGAGAGGAAGGGAGAGGAAGGGAGAGGAAGGGAGAGGAAGGGAGAGGAAGGGAGAGGAAGGGAGAGGAAGGGAGAGGAAGGGAGAGGAAGGGAGAGGAAGGGAGAGGAAGGGAGAGGAAGGGAGAAACTCTTACCCTGCCTCCCAGGGAAAAGCAGCAGGAGAAGGAGAGAAATGTGATAAGGTTAGATAACAATTAGGTTATTCATTTCTGAGGAAAAAGGCTTGCAACTAAACCTATGATCAGAACCCAAAGTTCAGTCATTCTCTTACAACTGATCCTGTCAGCAATGCCATTACAGGCCCTGAAGAGGCCAGAAAGTGAAGTGCATCAGCTGAGAGAAAGGAAACAAAATGGTTTACCAGTGAAGACAAAACCTACAATAGTACATAAGGACAACATACATTCTGGAAGTAGCAGCAACTACATTGCTGTCAATTTTCTCATCCTCATCCTCACATCTCCAAATGTCTACGCAACATAACTCACTTCCCAAAGAGTGTGCATTCCCAATGGCTTTCACATTTAGCAGGGTGATATAAGATTGCCCTTCTGGGGAAAGGGACACCCCTTTCTGCCCTTGTGTCAGTTCTAGCATTCTAGCAGCCAGAACAGCTTTCTTCACAACTGAAAAGTAAACCTGCAACACATAAACAGATTCATATTCAGTTGGATCAGAAAGCCGGACTGACTCTTGTCACAGCTCTATGATATGTAGAACCAACAGAGCTTGAGGTTGAAGACAGAAGAAGTTGGACTATTCATAGTTAGAATGGCTTAAATTGATCCCAAGAAAACACAACAAGAAAGCCCTTGAGAGATATGACCAGAAACAATTTGCAGTGATTAGTAGTGACTAATGTCCATCTGACTTCAAAGGAAAAAGCCCCTACTTTTCTTGTCTTCAGTGGCATCACTATATATTATCAAAAAAAAGACAGAATGGGTTTCTCTTAACTACAAAATTATTTTACAAATATCTAGATTATATCATTCCCCTGAATCAGCTACATTTGGTAGAAATTCCAGTCTTTTGCTGTAAAAAATCCTGACACAAATTAGGACTCAAAGTGTGGTCTGGATTATATTTGTATATCAACAGGCTTGACTTTCTACAGACAAATGCACAGTTAATTAGTAATTATTTTTCCTCCTCTGGGCTCTGATTTCTTGTATCCTATATTTCTATCCAAGTGGCAAATAGATCTTGTTATATTTTACTGTATGTTATACACTCAGAAAAAACAGCTTTGTACAGACAATCTCCATCAGATACCTACAGTATGGATCATTAATGCATGTACGTTAATTAATGCATGTTGTTGTCAGATGCAATTTTGAAAAATAATAAAAATGTCAGCTTCTTGCTGGTATGTTCATTCTAGCCATACATTATATTCATACTGAGAAATACTTATGGAACAAGAAAACCAGATGGGACCATAGGTTACATAGTTTATCTCACCTGAGAGTTCTGTGGGGAAATCAGCATAAACTTTTTCCCATATGAATATTTGGGGTAAGACAGAAACAGATGCTGAACTGTGCAAAATATTAGCTGGTCCAAAGACAAAGAAGAATTTTCCTAATGCCAACTTTTAATTTATTTTTTATGTCTCTCTTTGTCTTAATTTCAAAAATATCTAGTGGGGACACAATTCATATGTTAACTATGTAATTCAATATTTTAATTATTGTGAATGACTATGCTTGTTTTCACTGGGAAGTTATGTTTATTACCTTGAGAGGACCCAAAAAGCATTTGTACTTTTTTCATCAGTTTCTAAGATCTGTAGCTGGACACAGGTGTAAAAGATAAATATGAATCCTGTGATTTTGGAGCATAATTATTCATGAATACCACTGTTAGGCAGCAGATTATTTTCTGGATATATGGCATAATGCAATATAAATCTCTGCAGAAATTAAAAGTTGACTAGTCCTTGTATTCATCTTTTCCAGCCCATAATGTAGGAACAGGGGGAAAGTGTATAAGGAATGAGGAATTTGGAATGGGGAAAGGGAAGGGAAAAGGCACAGGCATGGACAAAGGCAGGGGTGGAAAGATAGTGGATTTCAACCACATTCTACCTGTTTTTAGTTTCACGCCTCAGCACTGAGATGCAACAGGCAGCCAAACATATGCTCTTATTTACTGCAGGAACAGTAATGGCTCTGACAATCCCAGAGAGGAAGGGTATAAAACCATTTCAGTCACTTTGTCCCAGTACCTAGAGAGTTGGTTGAAATGAGGCCCTTTATGTGAATTAGTTCTGCTTTCTGCCCACAGATTCAGAAGAAGGACAGTTCACTTCAAAGAACTTAATGGTACCAAATTTATCTGAATTTCTTCTACTTAGAATTCAAATGCACTCCTGCTCTAGTTGTAGTCTGTGTTAATGCATCATCTAGTCTACCTACCTCTACCTAGATTCCATGATCTTTTAAAGAAATAAGTAGAACACAGTGAGGTCTCTGGACAAAACTTATATTTCATTCTCACAGATTCTGTCATTGTAGATTCCGTTCTTATAAGTGTATGAAGGGAAAAGGGAAAAAATACATTTCAACTATATGTGTTTCTAGAAGACAGGTTCAAACCATGATGATGAAAAAGAAGAAAAAATAACCAAAACAAAACAGATTATGTTATTTGTATTCAATTCCCTTTTTAGTCAAAAGTGCCACTTGCTTTTATGCATAAGAACATTCAAATGCAACTTATCTATAAAGTGAAATAATTTTAAAGCAAACTGGTATCTGCTACCAATTACTTTTTAAGCATTATCCAGATCAGCACATGGAGGCTGGGACTCAAAAAAATGTTTTCCATTAGTCACTGTCAGTCAGTGGATATTTGAGAAGCTCAGAAGTGGCATTTCTTTCATCTTTAACTTGCAACAAGTCCACCAGATAATAGATACACACTGCTAAACTTCATAATGTTTTATTTGTAACATACAACTAAAGGTTCTATGTGTGTATATGCTCATGTGTTTGTACATTCATACTTATTTGTTAAACAGATAAATGTGATTTGTACATTATAATGTTCAAACCCAGGTTTGAAAATATCACTGAAGTTATTATACTGGCTTTATGCACGTCAATGCCAACATCACTCATGACAAATGAATGGCATTCATATCTTTATTCTTGCTGGTTTTCTTTCATTTATGTCAGGGGATCTGTCACTTGTACTGCAGTTGCAAGCAGTGGAAAAATTCCCCTACAACTGCTTCTTTCAGCCTTAAGAGACTATTTCTGAGATTTTGCAATGTATAGGTAGAGCTTCATGTTAATTCCTTTAGCAATAGGCTGAGAATTCGAAAGAGGAAGATAGACATTAAGCACTGAACTGTTGCCCCCCAGAATTTCCTGAGGGAGGCAGTAACAAAATGGCTAGGGTAAAAGACAAAGGAGAGAGGGAAACAGAAAAGTCAGCAGCATGGATCTTTGTGGAGAAAAAGCAGTGTGGGAAGAAATGGAAGATACTGTAGAAAAGTAGAACTGGGGTATAAAAATGGGTCCTGAAGAAGAAAAGGAAAGAAACTGGTAAATATAAATAATTAAATAGAACAGTCTATCGGATAATTCTAAGGTGTGTGAGTCAGCTTTCCTGAATTAGTTCCCTATCTGCCTTTCACCAAGCGATCTTGAAAAAGATGCCTTCCCTTTTAGTGCTTCAGCTTCCTTATCAGCAAATCAAGGATATAAACCATACAACTCTCACAGAGAGCTGAGAAGACATTTAATTTGTGATGCAGAAGTAATGACACTAATCTACTGCTATTAGAGAATGAAAAAATACTTTGTTTTTTACTATTTGTTATGCAAATGCCTAGCAACCATAAGAAAAGTTCCATTGTGCATGGCACTGTACAAAAACATAGAAAGAAAAAGAATCTGACATTGAAAGGTACAGATATGAAAAATTATGAGAAAAACAAAAGTACACAGCAACTTCACCAAAAAAATCTTAAAATCATAGACCACATATGTGCTGCAATAGTTTGTGTGTGAGGATGGAGAACTGTGATACAAATACAAGTAGAGTAGAATTAACATTGTTCTCAATTTCAGAACTGTCATTCATCAAGAAAACAGACACTGGGATTTTGAGAAACATAGACTGAGAGACCACAGAAATCTGAGACAATTAAAAGTCTGAGCTTTTTATCCAAGAACAGCTAGTGTGAAATAGGTACTTTTCATGAAAATAACAAATGTTTTTTATTTAATTCCAAACAGGAAGAAAGTCAGGCTTCTGAGACTTGAAAATGGTCAACAGTGACAAAAGCAGCCAAGAGAAAGGAAGAGAAGTTCATAACTAAGAAAAACTCCACAATCTGAGGAACTCCAAAATGTGTATCAGGAGTGAAAACTACAAGTCTAGCAGCAGAAATGGCTTAGAAATTACTTTCACATACCTTCTAATTCTTGGATAATACTAAGGTTTCCTTTGTTGTTCCGAATGAAATTGCCCACCAGACCCACCAGGCAGACTTGCAAAACTATTTCCACACTCAGACTAGATAAGGAGATCTTAAGACATCACTGAAAATTTCCTTCACTTTCTGGTTTTTAAAAGGACTTGTACGTGACACAGTTTCTCAGACCATGAGAAGACATATAATGATCTGGAGGACCTAATAAACCTCTGGAGACAACATTCTCCTTTTTCATCGAAGCTATTTCAGAGGGACGTTTGACTCACAAGGGTAACAGGATTTTCAATGTGTATTCCCTGTGCTCTCCAAGATTTTAACTTTAGCAGGTTTTAATCTAGCAGTTTGTTTGTTTGTCTGATTCCCATTTAGGTTCTCTTTCAAAAACCACTCTTCTTTTGTTTTAGCACCACACAATTTTGGCAAGGTTCCAAAGTTTTTTTAAGAATTCAATGGACTGCTATATAGATAATTTATGCAGAAATTACTGTCAGTCTCATGGGCAGCTACCAAGCCTCACTGTGATTGGAACTAATAACTATTACCAAGATATGATAATTTCATTTAACATTAGGAAACCATCTGGTGCCTTCATTTCTTGTTGAAACATAATGCCACTGTTTTACTCAATCCACTCTCATTAAAACAAGACAAAGCAGCTAAGGAAAAACATATACACAGATGATAAATTTATCCTCTTGATCAACCCCCCACAGAACTCATACTCATACATAGATCTTTGAAGTAGGAGTGGACCACTAAAATCTAATCTGAGCTCCTGTATAATGAAGTCTATCTATTTCATTGAGTAGCCTCTAAATCAAAAGCATAACACGTTAGGGCTATGTTGTATCTATTTCCCTCACAATGGCTGCATGTGATGGATGAATCCAGCCTACTCCTACGTAAGTTGTACCAGTGGTTAATTGCTCTCACTCTTAAAAATATGCACCTTATTTCTAGTCTGAATTTGCCTAACTTAATCTTTGAAACACTGGATCTCATTATGCCTTTTTCTGCTAGATTAAACAGTCATCTCCTGTCAAAAGTCTCATTCCCATTAAGGCACTTACAGACGATGATCAAGTCACCTCTTAACCTTCTCTTCAGCAGATTAAACAGACCAATCTTCTTCAGCCTCTAACTACAATGTTTATTTCCGGACCTACAGTCATCCTTTCACCTTTAATGAACTCTTTCCAATTTTAAACATATTTTCAAAGTGTGGTCACCAGAACAGGACACAATAGCTCATTAATATTTTCCCTAATGTCATATAAAAAGGCAGTGTTACTTCCTACTTGATATTCACTTGTCTGTATATCAGAGAATATAATATATACCATTTAAAACCCTCCTTTAGCTTATTGATAAAACAGAAAGTATTCAGAAAGGAATTTAAAATGTGATTATTAGCCTGGTTTTTTTTACACACAATGCAGCAAATGTATGCAACTTCTGTCTTTTCTGTACTACCTCTGCTTTTCTATACTATCTACATCTAGTGTCCTTTCTGTCAAAGATATTTTTCTGATAGCTTTTGTCCTCCTTTATCAGTTTCCTGTTCTTAAGTGTTTTTTATATTATTATTTAGTAGTAGCATCTCTGAGCTGTTGAACTCCAGTGGTACCTTTAAAGGCAATTCCACTGATTTTAAAATATTTTCTTGCATTTTCATTTTCTTCATGTAAAGAAAATACATTCCTGATGCAATTTGCTTATACAAAATAGAAGTATATTTTGAAAACACACAAATACACATATACTATGTTGACCACGGCTATAGTATTCTGTTTTCTGAAAACCTCATTGGGTAAAAATACCTAATTCTACCAGAAAGTTGACTGTAACAGATAGACTGTGTACAAAAATTTTGGTATATATTTCACAGAATACATATTTAATTAGATTGTATTCTTTACATAGGTAGCTCTAGTGAATAGCACTTACATCAAGCAAACTCTAATTTCCACCTGGAAATTGCTTTAGACATTGAATGAATCAAATGAGATTGTATAGTTTTCATTTACTTTTCTTTTTGAGCATGATTTTCACTTATTGGCTGAACTACAAGAACAGCTGTAACTACTTTTAATGCATAAATTTGGATTCATTTCATTAGGTAAATAATACCAATAATTTACATATTACTAGATAAGATAGTAAACATCAGAAAATTATTTGGAATCATTTGTTTGCTAGCTGAAACAGAAGCTCTTAACTATCGGTGCATTTTCATGTCACAAAACACTTACTAACCATGATCTGTTCACACATACAGCCCAGAAAATATGTTTGTTCAACAGAATCTAAAATATATCCACTGAATAAAGAAATCCTGTGTTTTGTTCTGATTTCCCTTTTTCATTCATAGTGAAGAAGGAGAATTCATTAATGTACTAAAAGCAATACCAAATTATGTGACCTGACACCAAAACTGTTGTGTATGTCTAGGTTATTTCAACTGTAGACAAAAATTTTATATGCAGGATGTGCAATTACTTTTTCATGAGAAGTGAGTCCTCTCTAGTTCTTGGATACAATATACTAGAGAAACACAAAATATATCTAGATAAATAGAAACAGAAGAAGAAAGAGAGCAGAGAGAAAGACTTGTGCAGAAAAGGGAGCAGTATATTAATATGCAGAGGGGAAAAACATCCAGAGAAAGATAGTCTCTGTGCACTTAAAACCCCCACAGATTATGTGCATACAAAAAAGGAAAAAGTGAATAAGAGAAAATTAAGGACAGAGCGAAGGAAAACTAAAACTTAAGACGATGCAGAGAAAAGTGCTTCTGGCAACCAGAAGGAAAGACACTGCCAATTTAAACTTGCTTCCTAACATTTTAGAGTCCACAGTTCAAATCCAAATTAGAACAAGTTCAAAGTTTTTTCCCAGACAAAAATGAAATTAAAGCCCTCTAGTGTTTCCTGGTAACTCAATAAATACCTTGCGTCATCTCTTTATGTCTCAATACATAAATCATTTTGACTCTTTTAGAAACCTCAGTCTTTAAACTTTCAATGTTGTTTCTTTTAACTGCTTCACATATTTCCTGACGTCAAGAGACCTCTAATTGATTAGTTATTTTTATTAAATTCATCACTTCCTTTTCCAACAAGTATTCTAGGGAAAACACTCAGAACCTTCCCAATGTATTAAGTTAAGCAGCCTAAAACATTCCGAGAAACTGAAGTTGAATTAATTTTTATTTCCAAGCAGAAGATGAAAGCCCTATAATTATTTTTAAAAATTAAAACTACATGTACACTGTGATTGGCTCTAAGGTCATAAGATTAAATAGTGACTATTTAGCCCTGATATCTAAACAAATTTTGTAGTCTCTGAATGTGATGAGAAAAACTGAGCATACACTCTTCAAATTCTACAGCGGTTTACAAGTTACCTTGGGCCTCAGTTTGTCTGATCTCAAATGCCAGTGTAACAGACACTGCAAAGTTTTAGGTGACAGCATAATAACTCTAAACCAAAATATACTAGTTAAGATGTACCAAAGATCAGACAAATATTCTTAAACACCTCTCTCTTTGGAAGATCCGAGACACCTCTGTGCTGTCAGGCACAAGGAGTTATAGAACAAACCATCCTCTCTCCCTTCATGCATACTTTTTACTAATTTAAGTTCACTTAAATGCTTGATGAAGCTAGAAAAGAAAAATTTCTCTCTAAACCAGCAGCATATTTCACTATATTTTAAATTGAATTATCTTGGTAACAGGTTAAAAGGAATAGAAAAACTGGAAGAATCTGAGTTTTTTCTATGGACCCCAAATTTCATCGAAAAGTTTCTCAAAAATCCAAAGTCCAAAACATTTTTCTCAGTCCAGCCACTAATATCCTTAGTGTAGTCCAGTTGCTTGAACAAAGACTACAATTAAGTATAACGTTACTGAACTGATACTGTAACTCTTAATGCGACAAAACTCATTCTTCAACAGGGCTATAGAAGGAAGATCTGTCTGAGCAAAGTGTTTGTTTTTCTTCACCTACTCCACTGCTATGAATTCATTTCTTTGAGCAAAATCATCAGAGAAATTGTCTTTTATTTCCCATGAGAGATTTTGCATTTGATTCCTTTGCTCTCTTGCAAATTCTCAAAAAAGTGATTTTCAGTTGCTTTTGACAGCAGTGGGAATCCTATCTGTTGCTCCTCAGCAAGGTGCACAAACTTTCCCACCAAAATCAGGATACAGCATATTTTCAAACAGAATATAAAGCTTACCTTGAAGAAAGTCATGGTTGCTCCATCTTCAACTGCTCCATACTCTATCTTTGTCTGCTTGGCCAAATCATCAGCAGAATCAATAGGGGATTCCATACGTTCCACTGTCAGAAAGGCGGCTAGGTTAGCAGTGTACGAGGAAATGATGATAAGTGTGAAAAACCACCAAATGCCTCCCACTATCCTGGTGGAGAGGGCTTTGGGCATGAGCTCAGAACCTAACGAAAACCAGGGGAGAAAAGTGAAACCAAAGCACAGAAAACCATTAATAAGTGTTCAGCACTTTTTGCCACAGTGGGAAGATGGAATCACTGTGCAAAAAAATCTTTAAGCTACAGGCTTACATGTACTGCTTGTACAAACACACATAACTGAAATGAAAAATAAGAACTGATTACACTTATAAAGACAGATCTTTTTGGAGCTGTGGGAATCAAAATATAGTAATGGGAGACTCAATGATCAGTGCCTTTTAAAAAATTATAAATATATATATAGCAATGTGGAAAATGCCATTACTTGAACTGGTTTTCCAGAAAAAATCCTGACTGGACTGAGCATCTAAGTTAATACTAATATTGAAGCACTTATACAGTTCTTTATCTTCAAGGCACCAAATAAATATTATTTAAGTATTTTGTAAAAATTGACTTGAGTATATAAAAATAAGCTATTGATGAAAGGAGCAGATATGAAATAAAGTATTACATAGCTGAAATACAAAATCTGAAATCTACTATAAATATGCTTTTGACTTTTGCCATTTGTATTGCTATAAAATAAGGTTG